>NC_088685.1:90762737-92012737 GCF_028017835.1 Emys orbicularis | reverse complement strand
TAATTCAGTTTGTCTGCTCCTTTTATTATCTTAACAACGAACCGATCCATATTTTAAAATTAAAAGGGGGTATCATATGATTGAATTAAAATGTAAAGCCATGGGCTTGTTATGCTATTTCAGTAGAGTACACGCGACAAAGATTACAAACACTGTAGACACTGCTCTGGGCATGCCTGACGCGGCCGCTTATATAGGTCAAAGAATTTTCTAGAATAGTAGTCAGAGGGGGAGGGGAGGACCAATGGTAATGCGGCGCCGCAGTAGTGGGGATGCATGCTGCGAGCGGGCTTTCTATACATTTCTACAACATCTATATTAAGCAATTCGGCGCTTATTGCATAATACAACAATCCATACTTTAAAACTAAAAGAGCGTATCATGCAATTAAATTAAAACACAAAGCCACTTTTTTTTGAGACATTAGGGCAGGGGTGGGCAAACTTTTTGGGCCAAGGGCCACATCGGGGTGGGGAAATTGTATGCAGGGCCAGGGCAGGGGGTTGGGGTGCAGGAGGGAGTGAGGGGTGTGGGAGAGGGTGCGGTGTGCAGGAACGGGCTCAGGGCAAGGGATTGGGGCAGAGGGGTGCGGAGTGTATGAGGGGGCTCAGGGAAGGGGGTTGGGGTGCAGGAGGGGTGCGGAGTGCAGGCAGGGGACTTGGGGCAGGGAGGTGGGGTGCATGGGGGTGCAGGGTGCAACAGGGGATCAGGGCAGGAGGTTGGGGTGCGAGGTGCAGGCAGGGGGCTTAGGGCAGGGAGTTGGGGTGCAGGAGGAGTGCGGGGTGCAGGCAGGGGGCTCAGGGCAGGGGGTTGGGGTGCAGGAGGGGTGTGGAGTGCAGGCAGGGGGCTTAGGGCAGGGAGTTGGGGTGCATGGGGGTGCAGGGTGCAGCAGGGGCTCAGGGCAGAGGATTGGGGTGCGAGGTGCAGGCAGGGGGCTTAGGACAGGGAGTTGGGGTGCAGGAGTAGTGCGGGGTGCAGGCAGGGGGCTAAGGGGAAGGGTTGGGGTGCAGGAGGGGAGCGGGGTGTGGCAGGGGGCTCAGGGCAGGGAGTTGGGGTGACAGGTACAGGCAGGGGGCTTAGGGCAGGGAGTTGGGGTGTAGGAGGGGTGCGGCAGGGGGCTCAGGACAGGGAGTTGGGGTGCAGGAGGGGTATAGGGTGCAAGCAGGGGGCTCAGGACAGTGGGTTGCCGTGCAGGAGGGGTGCGGCAGGGGGCTCAGGACAGGGAGCTGGGGTGCAGGAGGGATACGGGGTGCAGGCAGGGGGCTCAGGGCAGGGGGTTGGGGTGCTGGAGGGGTGCGAGGTGCAGGCAGGGGGCTCAGGGCAGGGAGTTGGGGGGCGGGGTGCAGGAGGGGTTCGCGCTCTGGCCCGGCGACACTTACCTAAAGCAGCTCGGGGTGGCAGCGGCGCGTTCCCTGGCTGCCTGCCCTGGCCCCACAACGAGCCGCTCACCACGTCCCTGTGCGGTCCCTGGGGGAGGAGGGGACACAGGGCTCCGCGTGTTGCCCTTGCCACGCCTCCAGGTACCTCCCCCGAAGCTCCCATTAGCCGCGGTTCCCCGTTCCCGGCCAATGGGAGCTGCGGGAGGCGGTGCCTGGAGCAACGCACGGAGCCCTCTGCCCCCCCCCCCCCCGGGGCCCCAGGGACGTGGTGCCGGCTGCTTCTGAGAGCGGCACGTGGCCTGCAGCAACACGGGGGGCAAGTCCCATGGGCCAGATCCAAAGCCCTGAGGGGTCGGATCCGGGCCGTAGTTTGCTCACCCCTGCATTAGGTTGTGCCTGGGCACACATGGCACACTCCGTGCGCACGCCTATGATCCTCAAGATTAAATATTTATTACACTTGGCTGCTTCTGCCTTACCTTTGCAAAGAAAATGTCCTTTGCCTTCCCCTAGGAGATCATCTACCAAGAACTCATTTTGCCCTGAGATCAGTTTTCATGTTATCAAATGTAGCCTTTTCCACAACAGTGTCCAGCTCCTTTTCATCCAGCAGTTTTCCTAAGACACTTCAGATTTTCAGTGCATTGGTTCTGATATCCTGAAATAAGCATTATTGCGAAGTAACAGTTTCCCAAATTAGAAAAGTAAAAGAGCCAAATAAATAAAATGATAGAATAATGGAGTATTAAATAAGGGAGGGAAACTAAACCCAGAGCCGTAGCACTGAGGGATGAAGGTGACGCTCCTTACTGGGACCATCAAAGTGCTTCATATGCAAGATTTCAATTCACGGTCAGAGGTTTCATGAGTATTAAAAGCTGGCAGGTGACTAACAAGATAAGCCATTAGAAACTTCTTCTTTAGCTAACCCTTCCCCTTGGCCTACAAAAAGGGCGTAAGTTCATTTCTGTTAGTGAGAATAATATTTCCATCAGCATTTTAAACAAAGGCTGTCATAGTTTTCTGGCTTTTTGCATACTGTAGCCATTTTGATTAAGGGATCTGTCAGTCTTAGAGCTACAGGAAACAGGAAACATCTCAGGAACTGGACCTCTTAATGGGAAGGGACTTTCTTTGCTTTTTTTATCAGTCTTGATGGTATTCTTCTCAACTTTCTCCCTGCTGGTATCACCGGAGATACTGTTTCTGCTTTTTTCCCCGTTTAGCTAAGAGGTGCTCTCAGATACTCTATTTGTTCATATGTTAAGTGTAATTAAAAACCATTTGAAATTGATTTAGTTAATCAGCACAAACTCCTATGTTGACACTCTTACATGAGTTGGTAAGGAGTCAAAAGGTAGAAGAGCTGGCCTCACTCTCATCACCTCAGAGGTAAGGAAGAGAATATTGAAGTCATCCCTGTGGGTGGACCAGCCTCTGACGTGATCTATTCATGAGCTAGCAAATACTTATGAGGGGGGAAATTAATGAAAATAAATGTTAATGATCTCAAGCAGAAAAATAATTCAGCTCTTAACATTTTTGCACCCTAGTATTCTCTTGATCACAGCTGCAGAATCAATGGAGCACACTTCCTGTTTTCATCCTTTTTTCCATTTGCTGTTGTGGGGATATTTGGGCTTCAGAGGCTTAACTCCAGTTCCTGTTTTTATTCACAGCCTTATTCTGGTTTATCTTTCACATTAAGCATGAGATAAAGGCCAAGCCATGTCCATTTTCTAATCAAGTTATTTGAGGATAAGCTTTGTTTTTTCACAAACAGATAATTAGTTACATAACTAATACAAGTTATACTTTTACCTCTAAAATTATACTTTCACCTAGAACAACATTTTTACACTTGTATGTCCTGGATCATTTACTTGTAGCTAATATTTTTCATTGCTTTTGGTGGGTTTAGTGATCACAAGACTAGAACTAAATTCCTCCATATTAACATCCAAAGTCCAATGTACTTTGTGGCAACCTGGACTAAATACCACAGCAAGTATCTTCATGGTTTCTTCAGAACTCCAGTGTGGAAATCAAGGTTCTTCAGCAGCTTCAGCAAGGTGGAAGAATTTTATTGAATTCAGCATGAAAATGAACACAGGAACAGCACAATATTCCTGGTCTTATAGATTTAGTTAATAAATTCAATTTATTTATTTATTTATTTATTATTTCCATCCTTCCCATGACAATGCTGGTGCACAGGGTGGAAACTCTTCTATTCCTCTCTATCACTTGCTACTGCTTTCATCTGCACTGTGACGTCAACTATTTAGTTCTCCCTTCCAAGGGTCCTTCTTAAGCTCTCTCTTGGGCACCCACCTTTCCTCAACTGTTGGTTTCCACTTGAGAGCTTCATATGGGAGTCTACGTGTTGTCATCTGAAGTATATGTCCCAAATACACCCAATACTTCTTTCTAATTCTAGTGAAAACAAGCTACTGGCTGGTGATTTCTCAGATATATTCACTGCTGATGAGGCCTCTCCATCCAGTGCCCAGAAACTTTGTAGACACTTATTTTCAAAGGCACCAATTTTCTGTGTAACATTTTAGTAGATTTCCAGCTCTTGTGGCCATATTTAGCACTGAGATTACGTTTGGGTTGAAAAGTCTCAGTTTTGCTTTGGTGCTGTATTAGTTTGATTTCCATGTGTTGTTGAGTTTTGTGAATCCTGTGGATTCCTATTTTCCTATCCTTGATGTCACTTTCTTCTTGAGGTCTCTGTTGGCTAGTATGGTGGTGCCCAGGTAGATGAACTGTTCTACTTTCTTGTTGTTTTTGCCTTCTACTCTGATGTTACTGCTTGATACCTGACTTTCCAGGATGTTTGTTTTAACATAACTGATTTTGAGCCCAGCTTGGCCTGCTGTTTTTGCCAGGTTGTCTGTCTTTGTTTGTAACTTTTTAGAGGTGTCACTCAGTAGTGCAATATCACCAGCAAAGACTAGGTCTTCTAGCCATTTGCCATCAGCAATGACCACAGTGTTTGCATTTCCAAACTGAAATTAAAACGGAGGTCTACACTACACACTTATTGTGGTATGACGACGTTGCTCAGGGGTGTGAAAAATCCACACCCATGAGCGATGTAGTCATACAGATCAATTCCCCCTGTGTAGACAGCGCTATGTTGACAAGAGGGCTTCTCTTGTTGACATAGCTACCGCCTCTCATGGAGATGGCGTTCTTAAGCCGATGGGAGAGATATTAGAACGTCTTCACCAGAAGTGCTACAGCGGTGCAACTGCGCCCATGCAAGATTGTAGTGTAGACCTGCCCTGAGAAAGCCCAACCTTAAACAGAAAGCGGCAAAGAAAATTAATAATATAAAACTGAAAACAAAAGCGTGCTGTGAGAAATTCCAATGTGAACTATGGAACAGATTTGGGGTCCTGGCAGAGGAAGGTGAGGTAGGGATTGGAACTGAAGAAAAATGCACAGTCCTCTGAGACAACGTGATTCAAGCTGCAGCAGTGACAGCTCGATATCAGCACAGACAGAGCAAGAACTGGATAAGCCAAGAGACGTCGCATCTCAATGAGGAAAGAAAAGCACTGAAAGGAAAACTCCTGAATTCTAAGACAAACGAAATATTGGAAAAAGCAAAGGAAGAGTATAAGAAAACAGACAAAGCAGTGAAAAGTGTGGACATTTCAAATCGGGAAATGGCCCAATAATAAGCCAATATGAAAAAAGGCTTACAACTGAGGGAAAGACAGATGGGCAGAGCATTTCAGACAAGTCCTGAACAGACTCATCCCCAGATATTGATGAAACATGTGAACATAATCTACTTGGCATTAACATTGATGCAACAGAGATGTCAGCAGCGCAGGCTGCAATTAAGAAGCTGAAAAACAAAGGGCAGTAGATGATGTAATCACAGCAGAAAAGCCAAAAGAACTTGAACATCCTACCCTAATAAAACTGACAGGAGTTACACTACTCTCTGCTGTAGGGAAAAGTGTCTGTAGTGTGGACAAAAGAGGCAGGTGATTCAAAGCTTAGGGAAGAACAGCTGGATTCAGGCCCAAAAGATCCTGTGCAGATCAGATAGTCTCACTTAGGACTATCATAGAAGAATGTGTAGAATTTATTTTATTATGTACTTAATTTTTCAGTGTGCCATAAGCTGCCTTAGTGAGAATGTTGCATTGTCAGAGATATTAAGAGAGAACTCAGGAGCTAGATAGGTGAAAACTGAGTCTTTTGGTTCTTTGGAAGGTATAAGTAGTGGTTTGGGATTGCAGGATAGGCATAATAATTGTGGCAAACTACTAAACTAGAAAATTAATAGTAGAAAACTATTTCTGTGTGTTCTCTGCATAGCACTCATCCTCATCCCCTCACCTGTGTTATCTGAGCACATAAGTGGAGTTGAAATGCATTGAAATCATAGAATCATAAACTATAAGGTCAGAAGGGACCATTATGATCATCTATGAATAACAGAGACTTGGTGGGATAACTCAGATGACTGGAGTACTGTCATGGATGGATATAAAGTGTTCAGGAAGGACAGACAGGGCAGAAAAGGTGGGGGAGTTGCATTGTATGTAAGAGAGGAGTATGACTGCTCAGAGCTCCGGTATGAAACTGCAGAAAAACCTGAGAGTCTCTGGATTAAGTTTAGAAGTGTGAGCAACAAGGTGGTGGGAGTCTGCTAAAGACCACCAGACCGGGGGATGAGGTGGACGAGGCTTTCTTCCGGCAACTAGCAGAAGTTACTAGATCGCAGGCCCTGGTTCTCATGGGAGACTTTAATCACCCTGATATCTAATGGGAGAGCAATACAGAGGTGCACAGGCAATTTAGGAAGTTTTTGGAAAATGTAGGGGACAATTTCCTGGTGCAAGAAGAACCAACTAGGGGCAGAGCTCTTCTTGACCTGCTGCTCACAAACCGGGAAGAATTAGTAGGGGAAGCAAAAGTGGATGGGAACCTCGGAGGCAGTGACCATGAGATGGTTGAGTTCAGGATCCTGACACAAGGAAGAAAGGAGAGTAGCAGAATACGGACCCTGGACTTCAGAAAAGAAGACTTTGACTCCCTCAGGGAACTGATGGGCAGGATCCCCTGGGAGAATAACATGAGGGGGAAAGGAGTCCAGGAGAGCTGGCTGTATTTTAAAGAATCCTTATTGAGGTTGTAGGAAAAAAACATCCTGATGTGTAGAAAGCATAGTAAATATGGCAGGCGACCAGCTTGGCTTAACAGTGAAATCCTTGCTGATCTTAAACGCAAGAAAGAAGCTTACAAGAAGTGGAAGATTGGACAAATGACCAGGGAGGAGTATAAAAATATTGCTCAGGCATGCAGGAGTGAAATCAGGAAGGCCAAATCACACTTGGAGTTGCAGCTAGCAAGAGATGTTAAGAGTAACAAGAAGGGTTTCTTCAGGTATGCTAGCAACAAGAAGAAAGTCAAGGAAAGTGTGGGCCCCTTACTGAATGAGGGAGGCAACCTAGTGACAGAGGATGTGGAAAAAGCTAATGTACTCAATGCTTTTTTTGCCTCTGTCTTCACAAACAAGGTCAGCTCCCAGACTGCTGCACTGGGCAGCACAGTATGGGGAGGAGGTGACCAGCCCTCTGTGGAGAAAGAAGTGGTTCAGGACTATTTAGAAAAACTGGACGAGCACAAGTCCATGGGGCCGGATGCGCTGCATCCGAGGGTGCTAAAGGAGTTGGCGGATGTGATTGCAGAGCCATTGGCCATTATCTTTGAAAACTCATGGCGATCGGGGGAGGTCCCAGATGACTGGAAAAAGGCTACTGTAGTGCCCATCTTTAAAAAAGGGAAGAAGGAGGATCCGGGGAACTATAGGCCAGTCAGCCTCACCTCAGTCCCTGGAAAAATCATGGAGAAGGTCCTCAAAGAATCAATCCTGAAGCACTTAGAGGAGAGGAAAGTGATCAGGAACAGTCAGCATGAATTCACCAAGGGCAAGTCATGCCTGACTAACCTAATTGCCTTCTATGAGGAGATAACTGGGTCTGTGGATGAGGGGAAAGCAGTGGATGTGTTATTCCTTGACTTTAGCAAAGCTTTTGATACGGTCTCCCACAGTATTCTTGCCGGCAAGTTAAAGAAGTATGGGCTGGATGAATGGACTATAAAGTGGATAGAAAACTGGCTAGATCGTCGGGCTCAACGGGTAGTGAACAATGGCTCCATGTCTAATTGGCAGCCGGTTTCAAGCGGAGTGCCCCAGGGGTCAGTCCTGGGGCCGGTTTTGTTCAATATCTTCATTAATGATCTGGAGGATGGCGTGGACTGCACTCTCAGCAAGTTTGCAGATGACACTAAACTGGGAGGAGTGGTAGATACGCTGGAGGGTAGGGATAGGATACAGAGGGACCTAGACAAATTAGAGGATTGGGCCAAAAGAAACCTGATGAGGTTCAACAAGGACAAGTGCAGAGTCCTGCACTTAGGACGGAAGAATCCCATTCACTGTTACAGACTAGGGACAGAATGGCTAGGAAGCAGTTCTGCAGAAAAGGACCTAGGGGTTACAGAGGACAAGAAGCTGGATATGACTCAACAGTGTGCCCTTGTTGCCAAGAAGGCTAACAGCATTTTGTGCTGTATAAGTAGGGGCATTGCCAGCAGATCGAGGGATGTGATCATTCCCCTCATCTGGAGTACTGTGTCCAGTTTTGGGCTCCACACTACAAGAAGGATGTGGAAAAATTGGAAAGAGTCCAGAGGAGGGCAACAAAAATGATTAGGGGGCTGGAGCACATGACTTATGAGGAGAGGCTGAGGGAACTGGGATTGTTTAGTCTGCAGAAGAGAAGAATGAGGGGGGATTTGATAGCTGCTTTCAACTACCTGAAAGGGGGTTCCAAAGAGGATGGATCTAGACTGTTCTCAGTGGTACCAGATGACAGAACAAGGAGTAATGGTCTCAAGTTGCAGTGGGGGAGGTTTAGGTTGGATATTTGGAAAAACTTTTTCACTAGGAGGGTGGTGAAGCACTGGAATGGGTTACCTAGGGAGGTGATGGAATCTCCTTCCTTAGAGGTTTTTAAGGTCAGGCTTGACAAAGCCCTGGCTGGGATGATTTAGTTGGGAATTGGTCCTGCTTTGAGCAGGGGGTTGGACTAGATGACCTCCTGAGGTCCCTTCCAACCCTGATATTCTATGATTCTATGATCTAGTCTGACCTCCTGCAAAACACAGGCCACAGAATCTGACCCACCCACTCCTGTATCAAACCCCTAACCTATGTCTGAGCCACTGAAGTCCTCAAATCATGGTTTAATGACTTCAAGATGCAGAGAATCTTCCAGCAAATGACCCATGCCCCACGCTGCAGAGGAAGGTGAAAAACCCCCAGGGCCTCTGCCAATCTGCCCTGGAAGAAAATTCCTTCCCGACCCCAAATATGGCAATCAGCTAAATCCTGAGCATGTGGGCAAGACTCACCAGCCAGCACCCAGGAAAGAATTCTCTGTAGTAACTCAGATCCCACCCCATCTAACATCCCATCACAGGCCATTGGGCATTGTCATAAACAGATAGTTAAGGGTTAATACCTCATTTACCTGTAAAGGGTTAAAAAGTTCACCTAGCCTAGCTGACACTTGACCAGAGGAACCAATGGGGGGACAAAATGTTTCAAAAGGAAGGAGGGAAGTTCCCTTTGTCTGGGTCAGTTTTCAGTTTTGGCCAGAGTGGAAAAAAATCAAGGAATCAGCTTCTTATCAGAGTAGTGAGTATTAGAAAAGGAATAAATAGGCTTTGTTTATTTTCTTTTTGTAACTTGTCTTGTGCAATTAGGGGAATAATCAAATTGGGTATTCTTTTGTGTAACTAAGTTTTGCCCAGGGGAACATCCTCTGTGTTTTGAATCTCTTGTCTGTGAGAGTAGCTGGTATGCTAATCTCTCCCAGAGGTTTGTCTTTCACCTTTCTTTTCTTTAATTAAAAGCCTTCTTTTTAAGAACCAGATTGATTTTTCCTTGTTTTTAAGATCCAAGGGAATTGGATCTGAACTCACCAGGAATTGGTGGGGGAAAGGAGCGGGGATGGTTAAATTCTCCTTGTGTTAAGATCCAAGGGTTTAGATCGATGTTCACCAGGAAATTGGTGAAGAAGTCTCTCAAGGCTACCCAGGGAAAGAAGTTAGAACTTGGGAGTGGTGGCAGCAAGACCAGATCTAAACTGGTAATTCAGTGTAGGGGTTCACATGCAGGTCCCCATATCTGTACTCTAAAGTTCAAAGTGGGGGTGAAACCTATGACAGGCATATTTACCGCTAATAGTCAAAGATCAATTAATTGCCAAAGTAAGGCTATCTCATCATACCATCCCCTCCATAAACTTATCAAGCTTACTCTTGAAGCCAGATATGTCTTTTGCCCCCACTCCTCCCCTTGGAATGCTGTTCCAGAACTTCGCTCCTCTGATGGTTAGAAACCTTCATCTAATTTCAAGTCTAAACTTCCTCATGGCCAGTATATATCCATTTGTTCTTGTGTCCACATTGGTACTGAGCTTAAATATAATTCCTCTCCCTCCCTGGTATTTATCCCTTTGATATATTTATAGAGAGCAATCATATCTCCCCTCAGCCTTCTTTTGGTTAGGCTAAACAAGCCAAGCTCTTTGAGTCTCCTTTCATAAGACAGGTTTTCCATTCCTTGGATCATCCTAGTAGCCCTTCTCTGTACCTGTTCCAGTTTGAATTCATCCTTCTTAAACATGGGAGACCAGAACATCACACAGTATTCCAGATGACGTCTCACCAGTGCCTTGTATAACAGTACTAACACCTCTTTATCTCTACTGGAAATACCTCGCCTGATGCATCCCAAGACCGCATTAGCTTTTTTCACGGCCATATCACATTGGAGGCTCATAGTCATCCTGTGATCAACCAAAACTCCGAGGTCCTTCTCCTCCTCTGTTACTTCCAACTGATGCGTCCCCAGTTTATAACAAAAATTCTTGTTATTAATCCCTAAATGCATGACCTTGCACTTTTCACTATTAAATTTCATCCTATTACTATTACTCCAGTTTACAAGGTCATCCAGATCTTCCTGTATGATATACAGGTCCTTCTCTGTATTGGCAGTACTTCCCAGCTTTGTGTCATCTGCAAACTTTATTAGCACATTTCCACTTTTTGTGCCAAGGTCAGTAATAAAAAGATTAAATAAGATTGGTCCCAAAACTGATCCCTGAGGAACGCCACTGGTAACCTCCCTCCAGCCTGACAGTTCACCTTTCAGTATGACCCGTTGTAGTCTCCCCTTTAACCAGTTCCTTATCCACCTTTCAGTTTCCATATTGATCCCCATCTTTTCCAATTTAACTAATAATTCCCCATGTGGAACCGTATCAAATGCCTTACTGAAATCGAGGTAAATTAGATCCACCGCGTTTCCTTTGTCTAAAAAATCTGTTACCTTCTCAAAGAAGATCAGGTTGGTTTGGCATGATCTACCTTTTGTAAAACCATGTTGTATTTTGTCCCAATTGCCATTGACCTCAATGTCTTTAACTACTTTTTCCTTCAAAATTTTTTCCAAGACCTTGCATACTACAGATGTCAAAAGTTACCCGGATCACTTTTTCCCCTCTTTCTTAAAAATAGGAACTATGTTAGCAATTCTCCAGTCATACGGTACAACCCCTGAGTTTACAGATTCATTAAAAATTCTTGCTAATGGGCTTGCAGTTTCATGTGCCAGTTCCTTTAATATTCTTGGATGAAAATGATCTGGGCCCCCCGATTTAGTCCCATTAAGCTGTTCGAGTTTGGCTTCTACCTCAGATGTGGTAATATCTACCTCCATATCCTCATTCCCATTTGTCATCCTACCATTATCCCTAAGCTCCTCATTAGCCTCATTAAAGATTGAGGCAAAGTATTTGTTTAGATATTGGGCCATGCCTAGATTATCCTTAACCTCCACTCCATCCTCAGTGTTTAGCGGTCCCACTTCTTCTTTCTTTGTTTTCTTCTTATTTATATGGCTATAGAACCTTTTACTATTGATTTTAACTCCCTTTGCAAGGTCCAACTCTACATGGCTTTTGGCCTTTCTCACTTTATCCCTACATGTTCTGACCTCAATTAGGTAGCTTTCCTTGCTGATCACTTCCATCTTCCACTCCTTGTAGGCTTTCTGCTTTTTCTTAATCACCTCCCTGAGATCCTTGCTCATCCAGCTTGGTCTACAATTCCTGCCTATGAATTTTTTCCCCTTTCTTGGGATGCAGGCTTCTGATAGTTTTTGCAACTTTGACTTGAAGTAATTCCAGGCCTTCTCTGCCTTTAGATCCACAAGTTCTTCAGTCCAATCCACTTCCCTAACTAATTTCCTTAATTTTTTAAAGTTAGCCCTTTTTGAAATCAAAAACTCTAGTCCCAGATGTACTTTTGTTTATCCTTCCATTTAGTTTAAACTGAATTAGCTCATGATTGCTCGAACCAAGGTTGTCCCCTACAGCTATTTCTTCTATGAGGTCCTCACTACTCACTAAAACCAAATCTAAAATGGTATCATACCCCCTCTTGTTGGTTCAGCAACTACTTGGTGAAGGAATCCATCAGCTATTGCATCCAGGAAAATCTGAGCTCTATTATTATTACTAGCACTTGTCCTCGTCTATAACTGGGAAATTAAAGTCTCCCATGATCACACAATTCCCATTAGTATTTACTTCATTAAAAACATTAAAGAGGTCTCTATCCATATCCAAATCACATCCCGGCGGTTTATAGCACACCCCAAGCACTATCCCAGGGGAGGCTCTAGTTGCTTTCTTCCCCAATGTGATTTTTGCCCAGACAGACTCTGTCTTACCCATTCCATCACTTCTTATTTTTTTACAGTCTACCTCATCATTGATATACAATGCTACTTCACCACCTTTGCCTTTATTTCTGTCTTTCCTAAACAGCACATACCCTTCAATACCTGTACTCCAGTCATGACTACTATTCCATCATGTTTCTGTTATCCCTATAATATCTGGTTTCACTTCCTGGACCAGTAACTCTAGTTCCTCCATTTTGTTACCTAGGCTCCTCGCATTGGTGTACAAACATCTTAATTTTTGCTGTTTGGCTTCGCTCACATTCTTTACCCAATTAGGCCCAGATATTCTACTGCCAGTATCACCTATTAGACTGGTATCTACACTACCCTTCCTCCTTATGTCCATTCTCCTACCCACAGCTGTATCCTTTCTTACTTCATTTTCATCCCTCTCAATGTTAAAATCTGGCGTGGAGGTTACCTGGACATCTCCCAACTATCTCCCCCCAATTCCTAGTTTAAAGCTCTCTTAATCAGTTGTGCCAGCCTCCATCCTAGAAGTCTATTTCCCTCCCTACTCAGGTGAAGTCCATCCCGAGAGAACAGTCTTCTGTCCATGAATGCCTCCCAGGCCTGGTCTACACTAGGAGTTTATGTCGAATTTAGCACCGTTACATCGAATTAACTCTGCACCCGTCCACACCACGAAGCTATTTAGTTCAACATAGAGGTCTCTTAAATTCGACTTCTGTACTCCTCCCCAACGAGGGGAGTAGCGCTAAATTCGACATGGCCATGTCGAATTAGGCTAGGTGTGGATGGAAATCGACGGTAATAGCTCCGGGAGCTATCCCACAGTGCACCACTCTGTTGACGCTCTGGACAGCAGTCCGAGCTCGGATGCTCTGACCAGCCACACAGGAAAAGCCCCGGGAAAATTTGAATTCCTTTTCCTGTCTGGGCAGTTTGAATCTCATTTCCTGTTTGGACATCGTGGCGAGCTCAGCAGCACTGGCAACGATGCAGAGCTCTCCAGCAGAGATGGCCATGCAATCTCAGAATAGAAAGAGGGCCCCAGCATGGACTGATCGGGAAGTGTTGGATCTGATCGCTGTGTGGGGCGATGAGTCCGTGCTTTCCGAGCTGCGATCGAAAAGACTGAATGCAAAGATCTACGAGAAGATCTCTAAAGCCATGGCAGAGAGAGGATACAGCCGGGATGCAACGCAGTGCCGCGTGAAAATCAAGGAGCTGAGACAAGGCTACCAGAAGACCAAAGAGGCAAACGGACGCTCCGGATCCCAGCCCCAGACATCCCGTTTCTACGAGGCACTGCATTCCATCCTAGGTGCAGCCGCCACCACTACCCCACCACTGACCGTGGACTCTGAGGATGGGATATTGTCGACGGCCGCTTCCTCGGACATGTTAGCGGACGGGGAAGATGAGGAAGGAGATGAGGAGGACGAGGCAGTCGACAGCGCTTACAACACTGATTTCCCCGACAGCCAGGATCTCTTCATCACCCTTACAGAGATCCCCTACCAACCGTCCCCAGCCGTTAACCCGGACACAGAATCAGGGGAAGGATCAGTCAGTAAGTGTTTTAAACATGTAAACATTTATTTGTAACAGAACAGGAGTATTTAACAATATTAACAATGGGTTTGTCATGATTAGTTTGCCCTAGGCGCTTAACGTCTCAGTCCTTGGCAGTGCAACTACTCAAAAAAAATCTAACAATGTCCGGTTTAGCATGATTGTTCTGCCCTAGCCGCTCTACTGTTTAGTCCCTGCCAGTGCAGCTAGAGTAAAATCCGGTCTATATGTCCGGGGATAGAGCTGAAATCCTCCAGGGACATCTCTACGAAGCTCTCCTGGAGGTAATTGGAAAGCCTTTGCATGAGGTTCCTTGGGAGAGCGGCCTTATTCGGTCCTCCGTAGTACGAAATGTTTCCGTGCCAGGAGACAAGCAAGTACTCGGGTATCATTGCCTTGCAGAGCATGGCGGCATAAGGCCCTGGTCTTTGCAGGCTTTCCCGAAGCATCCGTTCTTTCTCCGTCTCTGAAATCCTCATCAGAGTGATGTCGCTCATGGTGACCTGCTTTGAATTAGGTAGGGGAATGTTAGTATTGGGACTGCTTGCCTGTTCCTTTAGGGAACTGTAACCGGCGGTTTACAGCCACGCGGTGGAGGCGGGAGAGGGGCAGCATACAGGGATCTTTCCCTGGGACAGCCGCGAGGGGGTGGGACAGGGGCAGAGTTCATGCTTGCCGGATTGCTGGCAGCAGGGACTGGCATTGCTTTGAACGTGAAAGGAGGCCAGTGCTATTATTAAAGTTTTAAGCAGCCACAAGTCTACGGCTTACCATGTCGGCCTGCAACACAAATTCCGGTGTCCTGCCCCGCTTGTCTGATCTGCACTGCAAGACCCCAGGCACTGAATGCGAAGGCCGAAAATTCGACCTTGTCCTGAGTGCGCATGTGATAGGTGCTGTGCATGGTCTTGTTCACAGAGAAAGACTATGTTCTTTGTTCACAACTAAATTTATCTTTCTGAGGAATTCACTCCCTTTTTCCCATCCCACAGCTGCGACTGTCTCCCGACCTAGCCTGGCATCACACTCCCAGAGGCTAGCGCAGATTAGGCGTAGGAAGAAGAGGACACGGGAGGACATGTTCGCGGAACTTATGGGCTGCTCCCGAGCCCAGGCAGCCCAGCAGACCCAGTGGAGGGAGAACTTGTCCCAAATGCACCGATCACACATGGAACGGGAGGAGAGGTGGCGGCAGGAAGACCAGCAGGCGACTCAAACGCTGCTTGGACTAATGAGGGAGCAAACGGACACGCTCCGTGGCCTTGTGGATGTTCTGCAGGACCGGAGGCAGGAGGACAGAGCCCCGCTGCAGTCTATCTGTAACCGCCCTCCCCCGCCACCAAATCCCATAGCCCCCTCACCCAAAGTCCCAAGAAGGAGGGGCGGCAGAGTCCGTGAAAACTCTCACTCCACCCCTGCAGACTGCTCAAGTACAAGAAGGCTCTCATTCCCCAAAATTTGATAAGTCCTTTCCTTCCCGCCTCACCCAAGCCCCCGTCCAAGTTTCATCCCCCAGTTTCATGTGTAGTTGCTAATAAAAAATACGTTTCTGTTAATTACTGTTTCCATCATGTTCTTTTAGAGGAGAGTCTGTCTGAAGGGGGGGAAGGGGGTTGGTAATTGGACAGGACAGTCACCTTTACCAGGGTACAGAGGCGGGGGCAGGTTCAGCAGCAGGGCACACACACATTGCAGTCACTAGTTACCCTGGTCAGTCTGGGAGGTGGTTTTCATGTTCTGTGTGTGTGGGGGGAGGGCTATGTGACTTTGTGGCGGGGGAGGGTGGTTAGAAATCTTATGCAGCGGTCCTTATCCTAGATCACAGAGCCACGCAGCAGGGGATCTGTAACCGTCCTCCCCCTGCCACAAAGTCACATAGCCCCCACACACAGAGTCCCGAACAGGAGGGGTGGCAGGCTCCGTTGAAACAACCAGTCCACCAGTGCGGAGCCTGTCATTCCTGGAGTTTAGAAGCGTCCTTTGCATCACTACACTACACCCGCTCCCCACCACAGTCTGCGTCCCAGGTTCAACACTTTACCGAGAAAACAGTAATAAAGAAAACGGTGTTCATTAACAAAATTCCAGTGATTTTATTTTTAAACGTGTGTTGGAAGGGGGTGAACGGGGTGAACGGGGTATGTAACTGGAGAGGATAGTGAACATTTACTGGGTAAAGAAACGGGGGCAGGTTCAGCTTCTCTGTAAACAAACTTAATAGTCACAGGTTACCCTGCTCACTCAGGAACCTAGCTTTCAAAGCCTCCCAGATGCACAGCACGTCCCGCTGTGCTCTTCTAATCGCCCGGCTGTCTGGCTGGGCGTAATCAGCAGCCAGGCTATTTGCCTCAACCTCCCACCCCGCCATAAAGGTCTCCCCCTTGCTCTCACAGAGATTGTGGAGCACACAGCAAGCTGCAATAACAATGGGGATATTGGTTTCGCTGAGATCACAGCGAGTCAGTAAGGTTCTCCATCTCCCCTTGAGACGTCCAAAAGCACACTCCACCACCATTCTGCACTTGCTCAGCCGGTAGTTGAAGAGTTCTTTTTCAGTGTCCAGGGCGCCAGTATAGGGCTTCATGAGCCAGGGCATTAGTGGGTAGGCTGGGTCCCCGAGGATGACTGTAGGCATCTCCACATCCCCAAGAGTTATTTTGTGGTCCGGGAAGTAAATACCTTCCTGCAGCCGTCTAAACAGACCAGAGTTCCTGAAAACACGAGCGTCATGAACCTTGCCCAGCCATCCGACGTTGATGTTTGTAAAACGTCCCCTATGGTCCACCAGTGCTTGCAGCACCATTGAAAAGTAGCCCTTTCGGTTAATGTACTGGCTGGCCTGGTGGTCCGGTCCCAGGATAGGGATGTGAGTTCCATCTATAGCCCCACCGCAGTTTGGGAATCCCATCGCGGCGAAGCCATCTATGATGACCTGCGCGTTACCCAGGGTCACTACCTTTGAGAGCAGTAGCTCAACGATTGCGTTGGCTACTTGCATGACAACAACCCCCACGGTAGATTTGCCCACGCCAAAGTGGTTCGCGACTGACCGATAGCTGTCCGGCGTTGCAAGCTTCCAGAGGGCTATGGCCACTCGCTTCTGGACACTCAGGGCTGCTCGCATCCGGGTGTCATTGCGCTTCAGGGCAGGGCACAGCAACTCACAAAGTTCCATGAAAGTCCCCTTCCGCATGCGAAAGTTTCGCAGCCACTGTGATTCATCCCAGACCTGCAGCACTATGCGGTCCCACCAGTCCATGCTTGTTTCCCGGGCCCAGATTCGCCGTTCCACAACATCAGCATGACCCATTGCCACCATGATGTCCTCGGCGCGGGGTCCCGTGCTTTGTGACAGGTCTGTGCCACTCTCAGACTTCAGGTCCTCACCGCGCTGCCGTAGCCTCCTCGCCCGATTTCTCAGCATCTGCCTCTGGGAAAGGTGGATGATAAGGTGCGAGGTGTTGACAACGGCCATAACTGCAGCGATGGTCGCAGCGGGCTCCATGCTCGCAGTGCTGTGGCGTCCGCGCTGTCACTGACCAGAAAAGTGCGCGAACTGATTTCCCGCCGGCGCTTTCAGGGAGGGGGTTGGATGACGACAGTTACCCAAAAGCACCCTCGACACATTTTTTTACCCAGAAGGCATTGGCGGCTCGACCCAGAATTCCAATGGGCAGCGGGGACTGCGGGAACTGTGGGATAGCTGCCCACAGTGCACCGCTTCCAATGTCGATGCTTGCCCCGTTAGTGTGGACTCACAAAGTCGAATTACTGTCCTTAGTGTGGACACACAAGTTCGACTTTGTAATATCGATTCCACATATTCGATTTAAGTAAAATCGAACTACTCTCGTAGTGTAGACATACCCCCAGTGGCCATACATCCCAAAGCCCTCCTTATAGCACCACTGCCTGAGCCATCTGTTGATCATCATAATCTTGTCACACCTTTGTTGCCATTCTCTAGGAACAGGCAGAATCCCACTGAAGATCACCTGAGCCTCGATTTCCTTAAGCATCTTCCCCAGCCTGGCATAGTCTCCCTTGATACGTTCCAGCGAGAATCTAGCCGTATCATTTGTTCCCACATGAAGGACAATCAGTGGAAATCTTCAGTGTTAGGTTTCAGAATGAACACCCAATTAAAATACATGAGGCAACTTGAACTCGATTGGTGCAATGCATGTGACAAGTTTTTTCCAATTGTTTATATGGGTCTTTCACACAGCAAGAGAGGAGCAAAAATATTTAAAAATCATGGGAAATGTGATAGTAAAAAGCACAAAAATAAATAGGGAGTGCACTTTCAGGAGTATTACCTGAAAAGAATTTAAACTTTTTAATAAATAGATTTGATTTTTAGTTCCTTTTAAATACAAACACTGTTAAGTCAGCAGTAGTTATTTATTTATGTGTAGTTTGGTATATTGGTAAAGTAGATGAGTCCAAAACATATAGTCAGAGTAGATTCCTAGTAAGCAAGAATATACTATTCTTTCAGATAATTGGCAAACAGAAATATTTTCAGACAATTTTAACGGTTATAGTGATTACTGAGTAAATCTAAACTGCATTGCTGCACACCTTGAGCAATTTCTCCAACAATTTGGAGCTGAGAATTTCTGGAAAACCACACAGACAGTTAAGCCATGCCGTGGTGCACGCTCAGAACAGCCAGCCACAAGGCATGAAAAGAAAAAATTCCCTACACTAATGTTTCTCAACAACCAGTCTGTGGCAGCACTGTGGTTATCTAGTCCAGTGTTTATCAATGATCTGTTCATAGACCGCTGCCAGTCCATGCCAGTTCCTGAGATTTCCCTGACACAGAATATTTAAAATGTACCTTTAAAGTGGGTTATTTTTATACTTGCATTTTACATCACTGTATTAATTAACTTATTTCAGAAGTTTTGAAGTGTTCTGTATTTTTCAAAGATTTGAAATAGATATCTATTGAAAACATCAGAATAGTTATTAAAATATTTTACCTAGTTTTCAATTAATGAAAAACATCAATAGAAATTGCAATCAAATATCATTTTTCACAAAAAGTTACAAAATGACCTTCAGTTTTGTAAAAAATGTTTTTATTTTTATAATGGAGATATCCTATCTCCAAGAACTGAAAGGGACCTTGAAAGGTCATTAAGTCCAGCTCCCTGCCTTCACTAGCAGGACCAAGTACTGATTTTTGCCCTAGACCCCTAAGTGGCCCCCTCAAGGATTGAACTCACAACCCTGGGTTTAGGAGGACAATGCTCAAACCACTGAGCTATCCCTGCCCCCCATATATCATTTTGATAAAACATCTTTAGTTCTAAAAGCAGTTTGAGAAGTTCTAAAATGTAGCAGAACCTCTCCTTTCCCTTTAGGATGCCTCAGGGGATGGGTTGTGTAGCTGCCATCCTGCTATGCAGAAAAAGAAATGAAGTAAAGCAAGATTATTATCTTTTCTAACTGTACTCACATCCAGCAGATATTCTTCACTAGGAAGCAAATGAAACCTCTTGTGACTAAGTGAATTAGGCTCCTATGTGCTATTGAATGTCAATGGGAGTTAAGTGGCTAACTTACTTTGGTGCTTTTGAACATCTCACCCTATGGTTCTGATTCTTCCACTCTTACTCACACTGAGAAGTACTTTTTCAAGAACTTGCCTTGAAATCAAGGAGAACAATGTACCTTACTCTGTGAAATCAACGAGACTCTTCAGAGTAAAGTACAGCTCAATGTGAGTAAAGGTGGCAAAATCAGACTGAAAAATTGAGACATTTATTTACTGTTTATTTAAGATATAAGGAGATTGACTGACTAGCCTCACCTTCTTCATCTCCTCAGAGGTAAGGAAGAGAATATTGATGTCATCCCTGTGGGTGGACCAGCCTCTAACGTGATCCAACCATGAGTTAGCAAAAACTTATGAGGGGATAAATTTATGAAAATAAATGTTAATGATCTCAAACAGAAAAATAATTCAGCTCTTGACATTTTTGCATTCTAATACTCTCACAAGCATAGCTGCAGAATTGATGGAGCAGACTTCCTTTTTTCAGCTTCTCTCCCCTCTGCTGTTGGGATGATATTTGGGCTCACAGAGATTTTATTCCAGTTCCTGTTTTTATTCACAGCCTTATCCTGGATTATCTTTCACCGTAAACATGAGATAAAGGTCAAGCGAAGTCCATCTTCTAATCTAGGGGTCTGAGGACAGGTTTTGTTTTTTTCACAAACAAACAGACTGTTACATGATAACTAATACACGTTTACTGGCAGCACAGAATGGTACTTTCACCTAGCACAACATATTTACAGTTTTATGTCCTTATAGATAATATTTTCATCACTTTTGATGGATTAGTGATCACAAGCCTAGAATTAAATTGATAGAATAGATTCTATGGCCAGAAGGGAGCATTGTGGTTATCTAGTCCAGTGTTTATCAATGACCTGTTCATGGACCACTGCCAGTCCATGGCAGCCTCCTTGCTAGTCCCTGAGATTTTCCCTGACACAGAATATTAATATTTAAAATGTAAAGGGTTTTTTTTGTACTTGCATTTTACATCACTCTATTCTTTCAAGTATTTCTCAACATTAAAAAATAATTAATAAATAAACGATCTGGGTTGCCATTGGTTGCCATAGTGCTGATATGCAAAGAACGTTAACATGCATTTGTTGGAAGGAAGTCAACAGAAAGCAGTGAGCAAAATGTAAGTTCTGCTACAACTTTTACTTAGCTAACCCACACAATGTCATTGTCAAAGCAGTTACCTCTGGATCGATTTTTCAGAACTGTGGTTCCTGGAGCAAGAGGGGCCAGCAGGGGGGAGAAAGGATGACCCTGCCAGATGACTGGTGCCTCCCCATACTGGGGGCGGGGGAAGCAGCCGCTAAAGGGGTGGACTGGACACAACCTCCCCACGTCTCCTCCCTGTGCTGCCCGCAGATTGGGACCCCCATGCTCGCTCTGACTTCCTACTGTACTGCCTCCCCGGCACGTTTAGCTGCCCTCCCTGGCAGCCAGGCCTGGGCAGGGAGCAGGACAGAGCCACGCCCAGTCGCTGCTCCGTGCAGCGTGGCCAGCTGCTTGGGAGAGAGCCTGGCTGGGGAGTTGTGGCAGCGGCAGCCTGCTCCCGGCCCGGGCTCAGCTTCTGGGAACAAGGGCTGACTCTGAGCATGCTGTCGGGAAGGTGGTGGTGGTGGGGGCTTCAGCTCATTTGGCCACTGTCCCTGGAAGCTGAGCCTGCATGCGGGCAGCCCGATGCCACGGCCAGGGGTTCTCCCAGACAGGCTGTGCTGCACCAGGGGTGTAGAGCGGCTGGAAGAGGTTCTGGCTCTGCCCTTTCCACTCCCCACCCAGGTGGCTGCTTGGAAGGCACTTGACCCTGCGTACCCCCCTGCCTTATTGGCCAGGGCTAATCCCCAGCATAGGCGTGCGCAGCCCATTTCATTAGGGTGTGCACCCAGGGAGCCCTGCCCCCATCCACTCCCTCCTACTTCCCGCCCCCTGACTGCCCCCCTCAGAACCCCCAACCCTCCCTGCTCCTTGTCCCCTGACTACCCCATCCTGGGATCCCTGCCCGTAACTGCCCCCCAGGACTCCTCCCCCTATCTAAGCCTCCCTGCTCCTTGTCCCCTGACTGCCTCCCTAGGATCTTACCCCCTACCTGTCCCCTGACTGCCCCAACCCTTATCCACACCCAGGGCTATCCAACCGCTCCCCGCCCCCTGACAGGACCCCCAGAACTCCCGACCCATACAACCCCCCCTGCTCCCTGCCTCCCCCAACCCCTCTCCACACCCCTGCCTCCTGACAGCACACCCCCCCCCCAGAACTCCCAACTCATCCAACCCCCCCCAGCTCCTTGTCCCCTGACCATCCCCTCCAAAGACCCTCCCACCCTAACTGCCCCCCCAGGACCCTCCTTGCTCCCTGTCCCCTGACTGCCCTGACCCCTATCCACCCCCCGCCCCCTGACAGACCACAGGACTCCCATGCCCCATCCAACCCCCCCTGCTCCCTGACTGCCCCCTCCAGAGACCCCCTGCCCCTAACCACCCCCCCGGGATCCCACCCCCTATCCAACCCCCCCTGCTCCCTGACTGCCCCCTCCAGAGACCCCCTGCCCCTAACCACCCCCCCGGGATCCCACCCCCTATCCAACCCACCCTGCTCCCTGTCCCCTGACTGCCCCAACCCCTTATCCAACTGCCCTGGCCCCAGACCCCTTACCATGAGATGAGGCTCCTAGCCTCCCCGCGGAAGCGCACAGCCCCAGCTCCACAGGGGGGATGGGAGACAGAGGGGCTCAGGCCAGCTTCACACAGAGTGGGGTCAGGGCTTCAGCCCTGCAACTTTTGCCACTAGGGTGGCTGGGGCTCCCGAGACGGGGACTTCAACCCCACATCTTCTGCCAGGGTCCATGGCTTCTCCTCCCTGCCCCAGTGTGGCTCCTTTCCCCCTCCCCTCCCCCCAGTGCAGCTCCTGCTGGGGTCTGAGCTTCTCCTCCCCCCCACCCCAATGCAGCTCCTGCCCCAGTGTGGCTCCTCTCCTCCCCCCAGTGCAGCTTGTGCTGGGGTCTGAGCTTCTCCTCCCCCCCACCCCAGTGCAGTTCCTGCCCCAGTGTGGCTCCTCTCCCCCTCCCCCCCCAGTGCAGCTCCTGCTGGGGTCCGGGCGTCTCCCCCCCCAGTGCAGCTCCTGCCGGGGTCCGGCCTTCTCCTCCACCCCCAGTGCAGCTTGTGCTGGGGTCTGAGCTTCTCCTCCCCCCCACCCCAGTGCAGCTCCTGCCCCAGTGTGGCTCCTCCCCTCCCCCCCAGTGCAGCTTGTGCTGGGGTCTGGGCTTCTCCTCTCCCTGCCTCCCCCCACCCCCCACGTGGCTCCAGCCCTGTCCAGGGCTTCTCTTCCCCCACCCCCGCGTGGCTCCTGCCGGTATCTGGAGCTTCTCCTCCCATTGCACCCAGGCCTGGCCTAGCTGGGCTCCCGTGGGTCACCTGCTGCCTGCTGTGGCCGCCCCAAGCACCTGCTTGCTGTGGCCGCCCCAAGCACCTGCTTGCTGTGGCCGCCCCAAGCACCTGCTTGCCAAGCTGGTGCCTGGAGCCGGCCCTGTTCCTATCTCAGGAAAACAATCACTGAAACTGTGAATCTGAGCTGGAGAAATCACCTCTGATGCCAGTTCCAATGGATAAGTATCTGAATTTTATACATGTATTGCTTACTCCAGTTTGGGTGACCAGACGTCCCGATTTTATCGGGACTGTCCCGATATTTGCTTTTTTGTCCCGCATCCCAACTGATGTTTGGTTGGGACACTGGACAAACAAGAAATTTTGCCCTCCCTTGCCCCCCTGCCCAATGCCACCCCTTCTTTCCCCCATTGGCCCTCTCCCTAAATCCCTGTCCGGGCCCTGTCTCTTCCCCAACCACAGAATATTCCTCCACCCTCCCATGCTTGTAGCTGCATAGAGGCCGCCTGAAAGATTGAACTCATAACCCTGGGTTTAGGAGGCCAATGCTCAAACCACTGAGCTATCCCCCCCCTCCTTGTATCCTATGTAGGAATCATTTGAAAACATCTCACCACATCAAGCTCAAACCAAGACTGGGAAAAAGCCTGTGGGAATGGAATTCCAGAACTGAGGGAAAAACATGTTAGAACTGTTGACATGGATACTACAATTTGAACAATAACTGCTTGTCCTTGTCATCACCCAGTGTGAAAATCAGGCCCCTGGTGACTGCTGAAAATTACGTCCCTATGTTTTCTTGGCAATAAAACAAACAAACAAACAAATAAATAAATAAGGAGTATTCTGTGTGAAAGAAATTAAGGCACTTAACTAAGGTATCCAAACTTGAGAAGAGTAGAGAGAGAATTGCTCTGGCCTTCCGCCCTGTCCCACAACATGGTAAGAAGAGGGCAGTTGGTAACACTACCAATAAATTCAGAAGTAGATAAAAGGAAATCCATGGAATCACAGTAGCAATACCACAGAGAAGGTTGCATGAAACAGTCCGTTCTATTTGTTACCCCTTTCACAGCATTTGCAAATTCCTTTTGGCTTCAAATTTCTCATACTATCTCCTATCAGAAACGAGGGAGAAAGTGAAAGCTTTGAAGCACTATCATGTTGATTTTGATGCTGTAGAAGGAGTAGTTGATTTTGATGCTGTACTAAAAATTTTAAATGAAAAATGTCTGCAACAGCCAATAGCTCCCAGACGTAGCCATGATAGTCATAGGCAGGCTGGCAGCAGAGGAGCATGTTGTTTAGTCTCTATTATTGGGATTTTGAATGTCTCATATTAATTCTTTTAAGATCCCACAACAATGGGTGCCACGTAAGCTATTGTTGTACAAATGCTGATAAGGGGGTTACCAATTTGTCCACAGTGCTCCAGTTTAGAAACCTGCCTTACAGTTTTGACCATCTCTGCATTTGAACCATTCAGCTTTCCATTTAAACTGGACTATGCAAGGACACATTTATTACTGTCGCAGGATGACTGTAATTAGCCTGAAGAGGACTGACTGCTCCAAGATACACTGACCCAGGGAAAGGAGAAACAGGCATTTGTGTCTGGGGTGGCTAATGGCAGCTATTGCTCTTGTCATGATTCCATTAGTTTTATCCTGAGGCATCTCTTTGGGATCTTGCATAGGGGATTGTGTAACTTGCTTTGACAAAGGGAATGTGTTCTCTGTTGTCACAACTAACTTAAAATGGCACGTATTCACCTTTTTTATTTCAAGCTTGTTGCCTATTTGACTGAAGGACCAAATAAGACCTTGTCTTAATCATTGTAACTGTCTGATTTATGTCGTTACAGCGAGGGAATTCTGGGGTTTCCTCCCTTTGTGTTCAGGTATCTCGGTTTACATAATTTAACCTACAGTTCTGAGGTGTTGACCTCTTCCTGCTGCTCTAGCTCACTACAGTGAATGAAGGGTGGAGCAGCATCTTTTCTCTCTGAAGTTCCCCTCTTCTGTGGATTTGTCAGTCCCTTAACACTATGTTGTGACCATGTGTGTTTAGTTCAATTTTGCAACCCCAAACTGGGTCTGGCCGGGAAGGCTGCACAATAGCTCCCCGCAGCCCTGCTCAAAGCAGCAACTTGCACAGTTGAGAACACACAGACCAGGGCCTCTCTTCACTGGACATTTGTCCCTTAAATCAGTATTTCAGTTTTCCATAATGGGAGCCCGCTACTTACACCATTGTTCTTGGAAGACCCGGACATATTGTTGCATATGTAGAGATGTCTTCGTATCTCTTCCCAAACATACACACACATATTAAGTTAATCTGGCACAGTTCTATGTTGTATTTGTAAAAGTGAAGTGCTAATAAAAGCTGCTTTCCTAGCAGGAACAAAATATTATAATCAAATGAAATCACTTCTGTTTTACATATGTTGTCTCTTAAAGCATGCCAAGGCTTGGGGTGAGAACTCTCACTCCCTGGGGAATGATTCACAGGGCAGGAGCTGTCTGCATGGGTGGCTCCTGGCTCTGCTGGCCCACTTTTCCCTGGCAGCTTCTGCAGTGAGCTGAATTGTTTCACTTCTAGATTTCCATACATAAATGAAGCTGGTCAGCTGGAGAAAGTGCCACTGGTGGCATTCTCCCCCTTCTAAGTAGACAGGGGGATGCCTGCAAGTGGGCAGGGCTCTAAAGTTCTGCTCAGTATCCTCCTCCTCAGGTGGTGCCCTTGTATCCCTGATTCTGTGCTCATTGCACAACTGTAGGTATGCATGCAGCCGCCTGTCTACATTCATCACCATAAGAAGTGCAGCATTAGCCAAGTTCCCCCATGCTGCCTTCCTGGCAGCACTTACTTTGAAAATGCTGCTGGTTTGCAAACATAAGTAGAATGAGGGGATGAAAACAAGAGGCATCTTGAGAATTAAAGCATTTGACGCTAAGTCTCACAATTCACAGCACGAAAAAATCCCAGAATGCATACAGAACAGTGGCTGAGCAGAATGCTGAGTGCTCATAGTGAAACAGCACCATGCTGTGAGGCCACAAAGATGGGAGGCAACATTGACTTGAATGTGGGATAACAATGTGGTGTCTATGAACTGATCAGGGATCCCTTGTTGCAGATTGCTGAAGGCAGATAAAACCCCCCACCATGTACCAAGTTACAAACATAGCCATGGCCTAGACTAGTTGCTGTAGTGGTAAAGGTCTATGTGTTCAGTACCAAAGGGCCTAGATTTAAACCATGAAAGTGGTAATTACACACACTCTGCTTGGTAATATTTAAACTGTGTAATTAGGAACTAAATTTCATAATAATCACTCACCAAATATTTTACAGAAAGATGTGTGTGTGTGTGTGTGTGTGTGTGTGTGTGTGTGTGTGTGTGTGTGTGTGTGTGAATATGGTATATCAAAGGATTTTCTCCTTTTATGAATAAACTACCTGAAAGTAAGTGGACATATTTTCAAATCTATAAGATTGTGGATAGATCATTTTCACATAATTCATCAGGGACAAAAAGCACAAATAGTTTTTCCTCCTTCCATTTCACCTGTCTTCCTTAATGATGCTGCTGGTATGAAAAAGTTGGAGTGAAAGTGAAAACTACAATACTATCATTTGAATAGTTTTCTGTTGAGTTACAGTATTTAATTCAGACATACTCAGGAAATTGGAGTCATATTATCATGTTTTTATTCAGACATTTTGAACTCTTTTCACATTTCTAAGAATTACCCTGCTTGGTAATCTTTCACTAGTGGTCAGCCTTCAGGTCAAAGGTTGGAAGAGATTAAAATAAAAAAAACACACCCTCATAAAACTCCAATCAGGTTGCACGCCAGCTGTAAAGAAAGTATTTTCCTGTTTCTAGGAGTGAATATCAGTCTTGTTTATTCAAGTGGAAGGCAGGAGTGTGGGCTTGTGTCTTGGAGCAGCAGAAATAGAGCAGAG
Organism: Emys orbicularis; assembly: GCF_028017835.1. NCBI lineage: Eukaryota > Metazoa > Chordata > Testudines > Emydidae > Emys > Emys orbicularis. The sequence continues at coordinate 91,986,018 of NC_088685.1, read as the reverse complement.
AAGGTAAATATTATTTTATTACATAATATATTAGTAAAACATTTCCATCGGTAAATCTGTGAATGAATTAAATATCTTATAAGCTTCAGCAGTGAACTGTATGCAGTGGAAATATTTTCCATCACTGTTCTTTGGCAATAAGCTGAGTGGCATGGGAATTTGATCCTGAAATGCTTTTTGTGTGTGTGGTTATCCAACAAAGAAGTCACAACAACAGTGTGTGTGAAAGAGTTGACTGGTGAAAGTAAATGTAATTTAAGCCATCATTTGTTTTACAATATCAGCCTGATGATGGAGCTTTTAACTGGTAGTTGATAGTTCCTGCTGTGTCAGCAGAGGTGGATGGAAAAGTTAAGGGAGAAACGGGTTTGTGTACGAGTACAACTGTTGTACCTGGCTGGCCTGATGTCATTCTACACATCACTGTTGGAATATGAGATTTGTAGAGAGGTTATAACTCCTGTACTCCTGCATGTGAGTGACCACCCTCGACCAGCCCTTGTGCAGTGTCCATCAAACTGAAAACTTCTGTAGAGCTTGTAGTGCAGCCTGAAGGGTAAAAGGAAGCTGAAATTTTTTTAAATTGAAAAAAATAATGCAAGTAATAAAATAAAATTAGCAAGGGCGCTGATTGCATTCAGAAAGCAGGAAGGGGAAGAATCTTCAAGGTGACTGCAGCTCTGCTGGGTGAGAGCATATCATTCATTATGTGTTATTTTCTAATTTATGTAGTAGAATGAAGTTTGTTTTATCTTATGACCCAACTATTTTATCACATGGTGCTCTTCCACAGACACATCTGTAACCCAAGCACCCTAAGTGTAATGCTTCTGAGAAGCAAACTCTTCCCGAAGGCTCTGAATCAGCGATTGACAGGAGGTTACTAATCCTTTGTAGGTCCCCTCCGCACCCATCTATCAGAGTTTGCCTAGGAAGAATGCCACCCACACTGCTGTTTAAGTGTAAACTTTCCTTTAATTACTAAGGCCTTGGCTACACTGGCGCTGTACAGCGCTGCAACTTGCTGCGCTCAGGGGTGTGAAAACGCCCCCCCCCCCCGAGCGCAGCGAGTGCAGCGCTGTAAAGCGCCAGTGTAATCAGCGCCTGCAGCGCTGCACGCTCGCTCGCAGCGCTACAAGCTATTCCCCTCGGAGAGGTGAAGTACTTGCAGCGCTGCGAGAGAGCTCTCGCAGCACTGGCAGCGCGACTACACTACACAGTGACTACACTGTGAATTCTCAAGTGTAGCCAAGGCCTAAGGGAGAATGCAAAGGGAGGAAGGGAAGGGAGGGGAATAACAATAGAGCCTAAATCCAACAAACACACAGGCAAGCACACAAGGTGGTAACTGGAGACCTTCTACCTTAACTTCTTCACCGGCGACACTGCAGGATGATTGACTCTTATTTGAGCTGGATCAGACGCCTCCTCCGACAGGGACTGCTGCCCACGAGTTCAGGTGAGTGTCCCTGACACTAGTTTCCCACCCTAACCCCTTTGCGCCGTCCTGGCTGCAAGTAAGAGCCTACCTCTGAGTGTCTGCAAAAATGATCTTTACGGTCCCAGTTCATATTAATAATATCACAAAAATCATGCAGGAGATGCCTTGTTTTCTCATTGGATGATGAGAAGGGACTGGACTCATCTCCTGGTTGGACATTTCAACTCTGCCAGAAGTACAGGGAGAGGTGAAAGTAAGCCGGTACAGTCCAGTATGGCTTACCGGCAAGAGCCGTAAAGCTTCCCCAGCTCAGCCGCCTGCGCGGACGGAGGCTTTACAGTACCCTGCAAGACTTCCTCAGAGTGAGCTTTAATGGCCGCATATCCAGCCACGGTGCAGCCCTGATCGTAAAAGGCGCTCCTGTCCACTACCCAGATGGCTGGAGCCTCCTGCACTGCTTCCTCCCAGGTGGACAATAAGAGGAAGGGAGACTGTAGTTCCAGCTGTGAAGCTGGCAGTGGGCATTCATGTTCCTGTCCTGTTTCTATTAAGGCGTATGGAAGAATTCCCATATGTGGCACCTTTTCTGTACTGAGTTCCCGATTAATAAGGCTTAGGGTCCATCCTGCTAAGCGTGGAGAAGACACGCGACCCTCGTTTATACGCCCTGATATTACATACTTCACTGGTGTATGGCATGTCCTGATCACCACTGGGGCAGTTCCAGTTAAATATTCCCAGTGGGCCAGAGACCATACCAGTGCCAGGACTTCCCGCTCACATGGGGTAAAATGCGCCTCCACTTCACTTAGTGTTTTAGATGCGTAGGCTATGGGTCTGAGGTCTCCACCCTGGCGCTGCAGAAGCACAGCACCTAGACTTACAGGGGTAGTAGCTAGTTCCTGGTAGAACAGGGCTCCCCTCTGTGGGTGTGCTAGCGCCTGTGCGGCCGCTAGTGCTCGTTTCAACCCGACAAAGGCCTCCTGTTCCTCCTTGCCCCATACCCACGGCTGGTCTTTCCTTAAAAGCCCATATAATGGCTTAGCTAACCCAGCATAATTCTCAATGAATTCCCTTGAGAAGCCGGTTAGCCCTAAAAAGGACCATAAGGCTGAGACATCTTTTGGAATTGGTAATTTGGTGATTAACTCCACCCTTGCTTTGTCTGGGGATTTCCCATCCTTGCCTAGAGTAATACCGAGGTAGGACACCGTTTGGGTAGACAGTTGGATTTTTCCTGGATTTATTAGGAAGCCAGTCTGCTGGATGGTGCTAATGACCTCCTCCACTACTGTAAGATTTTCCTCCCTCGTAGCCGTAGCCACTAGAATGTCATCAACATAACTCAGCACTTGGTGGTCGTGCTTCAAGGCTCTACACATAGCGTGCACCCGTCGGTGACATAGGGTGGGGCTATTGTGTAGCCCTTGAAGAAGGCGTGTGAATGTTACCTGCCTACCCTCAAATGTGAATGTAAACTTATGTCTATCAGCGTCCCTTACCGGAATACTAAAAAACGCGTTTGCTAGATCGATAACACTAAACCATTTGGCTCCCTGGTCGATGGTGGCCATGATCTCTTGGTATTTGGCTACTACAGCTGACAAGCATGGGGTCATCCGATTTAACTCCCTGTAATCGATTGTTAATCGCCATGTAAAGCCATCAACCTTTCTGACTGGCCATATAGGGGTGTTGCAGGGGCTATTAGTGGCAATTAACACTCCCTGTTCCTTTAAAGATTGTATTGCCTGGCGTATGCTGGGAACTGCTTCCACGGGGAAGCGATACTGTTTTTGTGGCCGTGGGTTAGGTCCAGGCATACTAGGCTCACCTTAGGGGGGGAGGGATAGCTCAGTGGTTTGAGCATTGGCCTGCTAAACCCAGGGTTGTGAGTTCAATCCTTGAGGGAGCCACTTGGGGATCTGGGGCAAAATCAGTACTTGGTCCTGCTAGTGAAGGCAGGGGGCTGGACTCGATGACCTTTCAAGGTCCCTTCCAGTTCTAGGAGATGGGATATCTCCATTAATTATTATATTTATTGGATCTGACCACACTGAAGTTTATGTTTGGCAAAAGCACGGGGGTATTTTTGTACCAGTGCCAACATGTCAGGTTCCAAGGGTGGGAAGGAACACCCCTCTAAAGCCTTCATAGTCGCCATCCGGTGGGAGGCTGGCACTACCATTCCCCCTTGATGTTTATAACCTGCCTTCTGCAACAATAGGTTGGGCAGATCGACGACCACCTGCAATTTGCGCAACAGGTTGCTGCTTAAAATCCCAACACCACCCAGCGAACATTTCCCAAAAGAACTTGTAGTTTGCAAAGGCCCTACAGAGCATTTTAATGGCTCTGTGAAGGATACAGTCATTTTATCTCCCCCCGCATAGCCCTCAACGGTTTGTGTGAAGGCTACCCGGACAGAAGCCACATAGGGGTTCTGCTCCTGGCACAATAGTGACACTGCCGCCCCAGTGTCCACCAACAAAGTTTGTTTAAAAATAATCCCAGGCTTCCCGCAGATGTTTATGGCGGCAATTGGTCGGCCCCAGCCATCGAGTGTTAGTGGGGTGGAGGCTGGGCCACCGTGGGAGCCGGGAGCTTGTCACAGCAGTGGCGGATGCAGATCTCCACCCAATGCCCGCTGTTGGTGGGCCACTAGCCTGCGGTTTAGCTCAGGGGTGGGGAGTCCATCAATATCGGCCTTGCTCTCGTATGCGAGAAGTTGGTTCCACACCAGCCTTCTAAATTCCTTCCGGTTGGTATCGGAGGTTTGGCGGCGGCCTGTCCCAGGTGATTCTTTTTTTCCATACCGCTTTTATGGCCGGGTAGAGTAGCTACTTTGTTGCGTATTGGTAATAGGGCTGTTAAGGCCTTCCCCCTTACTGTTGGCCACTGCTGCTACCTTTTTACTTCAGGGTCCACTGGGAAACGCTCCCCGTTGGAGTTCATACCCCTCCCTCAGGCGCGACTCTAATTCCCTAAGAGAGAGCACCTGTGGATCTAAGTGCCCTACCGCTATTCTTAGTGCCGGATTTAACCCTTGCACTAGCGAATCTTTGAATTCCTGACAGTCACAGGTGGCCCCCCCCCTGCCATTAGATACAATACTTTCTTTCTTCCTGCGTAGCGTTCGGGCCGTTCATCTGCCCTTTGCCTTTCTGAATAGAATCTGCCAATGAGGCTGCTACGTGGAAAGAAGAATTGAAACACACCAGTGTAAAGGTCGATAGGCGTGGGGACAGCAGCGGCATGGAGCTCAGGAGGAAGACTGGCATAGTCCTCTGGCTGCATACACTCTCGCAGCAACACTGACAAATCTCCCACGACCAAATCTGTCATAGCAGCTACCCTTGCCATCCAGTCGAGCGCTGTTTCCCTTGTGAGGTTGCCCAGGGACTTCCCCATCACCCTCGCCTGTTCTGGAGAGAAGGTCTTACTCTCCTGTCTGGTCTCAGAGCTCTGGCCAAACTGTCCCTGCCTGGATATCACAGTAGTGGTGACAGGAGTGAGTGGCACAGCCTCCTTAGTTGGGTACAGCACATCAGGTGCAGGTTCAGATACTGCAGCAGGGGCTGTCGGAATTATCCCAACATCAGAGCTTCTATATTTGTTGTGGAGCCTTGTTCCTACTAATCCTTCTTCTTCCCTCTCTCACTTTCCGAGGAGCTGGATTCCTCGGGAAGTGGGTCCAGCTGCATAGCCCTTAAGGTTTCCCTAGTCCGGGCTAAATTAGCTTTAAGCTTTTCTTCTTTCTTTTGGCAACTAGCATGATTAGATGCCTCACTCAGGCCCATCTGCATGGTTTTAATTAAGTGGCATAACACGGCCTGCATCTCCTCCAGTTGCACTGAGAGGGTTGCCACTTCCTGCCCTTTCTTAGCCAACAGGTCCGCTTGGTCTTGTAGCTGGACCATTAGCCTTCCTACCTGGGTAGCTCCTGCTGACACTTGTTCCTGGAGCGTCTCGTTCTTAAGAGACAACTTACCCAGTTCTGCCTCTCTTGTCTTAACCTGTGAATGGGCCTCTGCTGTTCGCCGTTCCTCTTCCCACACGGCTTTGCTTAATTCCTCTGCGACGGAGAGGAGGCCGAACAGCGGTGCTTGTTTACGTTCCCTGCGGGATGGCATAGGTGGACCTTGTGTGAAACCCGCCCATAGGGTTTGGAAGGAGCTCCAGGCCTCCCTGCCTTGAAACACCCCATCCTTCCAGGGATTGCTACCCTTTGTTACAGCTTGGCTAGCCACCTTTATTGGTGACTCCAACTCACTACTGGGAGACCTACCCGCTCCCAGACAACTTGTCCACGCACACATCTTAATGTTTACTATGTGATCAAGTTCTACTGTATTATAGTATTACAGCCCAGGGATACACTTCCCTCCCCACCAGGAATAAGTCGCCGGCGGTTGGAATGTACGCTGGAGAAAGCTGTTTCCTGCCTTCTATCCTGTGGGGAAATCTGAGGGAAACCAGGAGTGCCTGTCCCCTCAAACAGTGCCTCTCTACTTTAGTGGCACTTAGGCGCCCCCCCTTGTTGCGGCTCTTGCACTGGACCACTTCACCTGGTCCTGCAGGATGCGCCTTCCCAACCAGCTAGTGGTCCCTTCTAAGACCGGCTGTCCACGGAACATGGAGCCCTGGGTAGCTAATCCAGCGCTCTCTGTCCGGCAGCCCACCCCTCCTGGTCTCTTACCAGCCAAAGGGCCAGAACCCAATTCTGCTATAGCGGATCGTCTCCAATCTACGACCCTGCGGTGCACGCACCGTTATGGGGACTCCACAGCCAGATTGAGCCCAGACTGCCAGCACGGAGGCTCCCCTATGTGCACTGGTGCCTTCAATCCGGTTCTCTGCTGCTGGCCTTCATAGCCTGCCCCAGCGGATACAACGGCTCGCTAGCCACCGGCTGCCTCGCCACCACCACCAACCCCAAATCTCCCGTGCGTGGGGGGGGAATAGGTATACACTTTCTCTGGGACTCACACACACCAGCACACCACTCTTAGACCTTCTACCTTAACTCCTTCACCGGCGACACTGCAGGATGATTAACTCTTATTTGAGCTGGATCAGACTCCTCCTCCAACAGGGACTGCTGCCAACGAGTTCAGGTGAGTGTCCCTGACACTAGTTTCCCACCCTAACCCCTTTGCGCCGTCCTGGCTGCAAGTAAGAGCCTACCTCTGAGTGTCTGCAAAAATGATCTTTACGGTCCCAGTTCATATTAATAATGTCACAAAAATCATACAGGAGATGCCTTGTTTTCTCATTGGATGATGAGAAGGGACTGGACTCATCTCCTGGTTGGACATTTCAACTCTGCCAGATGTACAGGGAGAGGTGAAAGTAAGCCGGTACAGTCCAGTACGGCTTACCGGCAAGAGCTGTAAAGCTTCCCCACACCAGCAATTTATAAGGTCCCTGGGCTCCTGGCAGTGGCCGGAGTCCCTGGCCCTTTAAGTCGCTGCCAGAGCCCGGCTGCCGGAGCCCTGGGGTAGCGGCGGCGATTTAAAGGGCACAGGGATTTAAAGGCCATGCCCCTTCCGCCTGAGGCCCCATCCCTTCTGGTTGAGGCCCTCCCCCTGCTCAGGACCCTGGCCCTGCGTACCAGTAAGTCCCTTAAGTTACTTTCACCCCTGAGTACAGGTCACTTTCTGATTGGGCTGCATCAGCTTTGACAAGAAGAAGGTCACTCCATCCAACAGCAAATGTATAAAACACCCTGTGTTGTTCAACTTGTTGCTCCTTGAAGCTGAAACAGCTGGATGAGAGAGATTGTGAGCAGGACTGTCATCTCCTGGCCAGTGACTGCACCTCCTGCTTGGTAACAACTATTGGCATGAGTACACTACAAACTTACGTCGGTATACAGCCACTGCAGTAATTGCTGTGGTTTTTTATGTGCACGCTACCCTCCTTCTGTCTGTGGGGAACGTCCTTACCGGGAGTGCTTGCAGTAACTTAAGAGGGGCAGTGTGGAGGTCTGAGAGCACTGGGCTCTCAGCTCCAGAGGGAGCTCCCTGCTGGGAACCCGTCTGCCACTCTGGTTCCCGGATCCCCACTCTGAGGCCAGCTGCTTGCCGGGCTCCCAGCTCCCTGCTCCGAGCCCAGCTGCTACCTAGACTCCTTGCTCCTCGCTGGCTGCCATCTGGGGAACAGGGAGCTGGGAGCAGGGAACCGAGGGGCCAGACAGCAGCTGGGCTCCCAGTGGAGAGTCAGGAGCCCGGGTGGCAGCCTGGTTGGGCGGTGGGAGCCAGGGGGCAGCTGGTCTCCTAGCCAGGAGCCCTGGTGGCAGCCTGGCTGGGAACAGGGAGTCAGGAGCCTGAGTGGCAGCCTGGCTCAGTGTGGAGAGTGGGGAACCTGGGCAGCAGCCCGGTTCAGAGCGGGGAGCCCAGGCGACAGCTGGGCTCCAGCTGGAGCCCCACACCTGCGGTGGGGTGAAAGGCTAAGCTGTGAGCGGGGCGTTGGATTTACAGCAAGGAGCCTACCAGCCTTTCTTGTCAAAGCTGTGAAATTGACAAGAATAACAGACAGAAGCGGATGTAAGTAACACAGTGCTACACAGACTCTGCATCGCCCTAACTACACCAACATAAGCCCGACGTCTCTCATGGAGGTGGAGTTATTATGTCGGTGTAGTAGGGCGCTTAGGCCTAGTCTACACTACGAGTTTAGGTCGAATTTAGCAGCGTTAAATCAAATTAAGCCTGGACACGTCCACACGACGAAGCCATTTTTTTCGACTTAAAGGGCCCTTTAAACTGATTTCTTTACTCCACCTCTGACGAGGGGATTAGCGCTGAAATCGGCCTTTCCGGGTCGGATTTGGGGTAGTGTGGATGGAATTCGACGGTATTGGCTTCCGGGAGGTATCGCCGAGTGCTTCATTGTGACCGCTCTGGACAGCACTCTCAACTCAGATGCACTGACCAGGTAGACAGGAAAAGCCCTGCGAACATTTGAATTTCATTTCCTGTTTGCCCAGCATGGAGAGCACAGGTGACCATGCAGAGCTCATCAGCACAGGTAACCATGATGGAGTCCCAGGATCGCAAAAGAGCTCCAGCATGGACAGAAGGGGAGGTACGGGATCTGCTCGCCATATGGGGAGACGAATCAGTGCTAGCTGAACTCCGTAGCAGTAAACGAAATGGCAAAATATTAGAAAAAGTCTCCAAGGCCATGAAGGACAGAGGCCATAACAGGGATGCACAGCAGTGCCGCGTGAAAATTAAGGAGCTAAGGCAAGCCTACCACAAAGCCAGAGAGGCAAACGGAAGGTCCGGGGCAGAGCCGCAGACATGCCGCTTCTACACGGAGCTGCATGCCATGCTAGGGGGTGCAGCCACCACTACCCCAACCCTGTGCTTTGACTCCATCAATGGAGAATCACGCAACACAGAAGCGGGTTTGGGGGACGAGGAAGATCATGATGATGAAGACAATGAAGATAACTCACAGCAAGGAAGTGGAGAAACCGGTTTCCCCAACAGCCAGGATATGTTTATCACCCTGGACCTGGAACCAGTAACCCCCGAACTCACCCAAGGCATGCTCCCAGACCCTGAGGGCACACAAGGGACCTCTGGTGAGTGTACCTTTGTAAATATTACACATGGTTTAAAAGCAAGCGTGTTTAATGATTAATTTGCCCTGGCAATCACGGCCAGTACAGCTACTGGAAAAGTCTGTTAATGTGTATGGGGATGGAGCGGAAATCCTCCAGGGACATCTCCAGAAAGCTCTCCTTCATGTACTCCCAAAGCCTTTGCAAAAGGTTTCTGGGGAGGGCTGCCTTATCCCGTCCGCCATGGTAGGACACTTTACCACGCCAGGCCAATAGCACATAGTCTGGAATCATTGCATAACAAAGCATGACCAAAGTATGGTCCCGGTGTTTGCTGGCATGCAGACAACATCCATTCCTTATCTTTCTTTGTTATCCTAAGGAGAGTGATATCATTCACGGTCACCTGGTTGAAATGGGGTGATTTTATTAAGGGGACATTCAGAGGTGCCCGTTCCTGCTCAGCTGAACAGAAATATTCCCCGCTGTTAGCCACGCGGTGGGGAGGAGGGGTGAAGTGATCATCCCAGAGAATTGGGTGTGTGGCGGGGGAGGGGGGTTAGTTGGGTTTGTGCAGCCCCTCCTTTTACATTGCAAACCTATTTTAAATGGCCAACCCAACGGGTGCTTGGTATGGGAAATGAGGGCGCTGCTGTTTGAAACCATTCCCACATGTTATGAAGGTTAAAAAAGCCATTGTTCTCTAAAATGTGTCTTTTTAACCACCTCTCCCTTTTCCTCCACCAGCTGCAAATGTTTCTCCTTCGCAGAGGCTAGTGAAGATTAGAAGGAGAAAATGGCGGACTCGGGATGATATGTTCTCGGAGCTCCAGATGTCCTCCCACGCTGACAGAGCACAGCAGAATGGGTGGAGGCAGACAATGTCAGAGTGCAGAAAAGCACAATATGAACGAGAGGAGAGGTGGTGGGCTGAATCGTGGGCTGAAGAGAGCAAGTGGCGGGCTGAAAAGGATAGGTGGCGTCAGCTTGCTGACAGAAGGCAAGAGTCGATGCTCCGGCTGCTGGAGCATCGAACTGATATGCTCCAGTGTATGGTTGACCTGCAGGAAAGGCAGCAGGAGCAGAGACGGTTACACAGGGGATGTAGTGGCGAACAGCCCTCCTCCCCAAGTTCCGCAGCCTCCTCACCCAGAAGCCCAAGAACGCGGTGGGGGGGGGCCTCTGGCCACCCAGTCACTCCACCCCAGATGATTGCCCGATCATCAGAAGGCTGGCCTTCAATAAGTGTTAAAGTTTTAAAGTGCAGTGTGTCCTTGTCCTTCCCCCCTCTCCCACCCCTCCCAGGCTACCTTGGTAGTTATCCCCCTATTTGTGTGATGAATTAATAAAGAATGCATGAATGTGACGTAACAATGACTTTATTGCCTCTGCAAGCGGTGCTCGAAGCGGGGAGGGGAGGGTGGTTAGCTTACCGGGAAGTAGAGTGACCCGGGGGTGGGGGGGAAGGGGGGATTCATCAAGGAGAAACAAACAGAAGTTTCACACCGTAGCCTGGCCAGTCACAAAACTGGTTTTCAAAGCTTCTCTGATGTGCACCATGCCCTGCTGTACTCTTCTAACCGCCCTGGTGTCTGGCTGCGCGTAATCAGCGGCCAGGCGATTTGCCTCAACCTCCCACCCCGCCATAAATATCTCCCCCTTACTCTCACAGATATTGTGGCGCGCACAGCAAGCAGCAATAACAATGGGGATATTGGTTTCGCTGAGGTCTATCTGAGTCAGTAAACTGCGCCAGCGCGCTTTTAAACGTCCAAATGCACATTCTACCACCATTCTGCACTTGCTCAGCCTATAGTCGAACAGGTCCTGACTACTGTCCAGGCTGCCTGTGTACGACTTCATGAGCCATGGCATTAAGGGGTAGGCTGGATCCCCAAGGATAACTATAGGCATTTCAACATCCCCAATGGTTATTTTCTGGTCCGGGAAGAAAGTCCCTTCCTCCAGCTTTTGAAACAGACCAGAGTGCCTGAAGACGTGAGCATCATGTACCTTTCCCGGCCATCCCACGTTGATGTTAGTGAAACATCCCTTGCGATCCACCAGGGCTTGCAGCAGCATTGAAAAATACCCTTTTCGGTTTATGTACTAGCTGGCTTGGTGCTCCAGTGACAAGATAGGGATATGGGTTCCGTCTATCGCCCCACCACAGTTAGGGAATCCCATTGCAGCAAAGCCATCCACTATGACCTGCACGTTTCCCAGAGTCATTACCCTTGATATCAGCAGCTCTTTGATTGCGTTGGCTACTGGGATCACAGCAGCCCCCACAGTAGATTTAACCACTCCAAATTGATTCCCGACTGACCGGTAGCTGTCTGGCGTTGCAAGCTTCCACAGGGCTATCGCCACTCGCTTCTCAACTGTGAGGGCTGCTCTCATCCTGGTGTTCTGGCGCTTCAGGGGAAAGCAACTCACAGCGTTCCATGAAAGTGCCCTTACGCATGCGAAAGTTTCTCAGCCACTGGGAATCATCCCACACCTGCAACACAATGCGGTCCCACCAGTCTGTGCTTGTTTCCCGGGCCCAGAATCGGCGTTCCAGAGCATGAACCTGCCCCATTAACACCATGATTTGCACATTGCTGGGTCCCGTACTTTGTGAGAAGTCTATGTCCATGTCTATTTCTTCATCACTCTCGTCGCCACGCTGCAGTCGCCTCCTCGCCTGGTTTTGCCTTGGCAGGTTCTGGCTCTGCATATACTCCAGGATAATGCGCATGGTATTCATAGTGCTCATAATTGCCGCGGTGATCTGACCGGGCTCCATGATCCCAATGCTATGGCGTCTGGGCTCAAAAAAGCCATGAAAGGGAGGGAGGGGCGACTGACGACTGATGACATGGCTTACAGGGAATTAAAATCAACAAAGGTAGCTGTGCATCAGGGAGAAACACAAACACATACACAAACACAAACAACTGTCACACAGAATGCCTCCCACCCCAAAGATTGAACTCAAAACCCTGGGTTTAGCAGGCCGTTGATTTCATGGAAGGAGTGGGAAGCAAATGAATACAGAACAAATCTGGTCCATCTATCTTTTACATCTTAGGCTGGCAGCAGACGGTGCAGCATGACTGATAGACATCGGCATCTTCTGGGTGCTTGGCAGAAAATGCTGCATTACGACAGCTAGCCATCATCGTCAAGACGGTGCAATAGGACTGCCGGCAGGACTGAGTCTTCAAGAGACAAAACATGTCTGCCCAGGCGCCTCTGACCAAACTCACCGAGGAGTACGACGATGACGGATACCAGTCGTAATACACCATCTACTGCCAAAAGGCAAGGAGCTGCTGCTGTGTAGCAATGCAGTACCACGTCTGCCGGCACCCAGATGACATATGGTGACGGTGAGCTGAGCTGAGCAGGCTCCATGCTTGCTGTGGTATGTCGTCTGCACAGGTAACCCAGGAAAAAAAGGCGCGAAACGATTGTCTGCGGTGGCTTTCGCGGGGGGGGGGGGGCTGACGACATGTACCCAAAATCCCCCGCGACACTGTTTTTGCCTCATCAGGCATTGGGATCTCAACCCAGAATACCAATGGGCAGCGGAGACTGCGGGAACTGTGGGATAGCTACCCACAGTGCAACGCTTCGGAAGTCGACGCTAGCCTCGGTACTGTGGACGCAGTCCGCCGACTTAATGCACTTAGAGCATTTTATGTGGGGACACACACAATCGACTGTATAAAAATGATTTCTACACAACCGACTTCTATACATTTGACCTAATTTCGTAGTGTAGACATACCCTTACACTGGTGGGAGCAAGGCTGTAGTCTGTACACTGACATAATTAGTTTGACATAAGCTCATAGGCGCCAACTCCGTGGGTGCTCTGGGGCTGGAGAAAAAAAAATATATCAGGTGCTCAGCACCCACCGGCAGCCCCGATCAGCTCCTCCCCATCCCCCACCAGCCCTCCCGCCTGCTGTGGATCAACTGTTCAGTGGCATGCAGCAGGCACTGGGGGAGGAGTAGAGGTGGGGTGGGGGCAGAGGAAGAGGCAGGGCGAGGGTTTGGGGGAAGGGGTGGAGTGGGGGGTCGAGCACCCCCCGGGAACTTCGGATGTCAGGGCTTCTGCATAAGCCGCCTTACGTGGAGCCTAACTCTGAACATACATTACTAGACAAGAGGGACTGGGAGAAATATATTAAACAGGGAAATAGGAGAGAGAGAATCAGAAATAATATGATGGGGTGAACAAAATACCAGCCACAAAATTAATGGGAATGCAGCCTCTGGTTGTGCACAAGGACTAAGTCATAGCTCATAGAAAGCACTGGGTTTTGTGGTGAGCTCCTTGAGTAGCTCTGATTTTAAGTGCCCATTACATAGATTCTGTGAAGTTAGATAATTCATTAAAGCAGTATTAGCGCCTAACAATACCAGACACTTGTACAAGTAAATAACTCAAAGACAATGTATTACACAGCACTTTTAGCTGCAAAAGATATTCTGTTCTCATGCCAGTCCCTAAAAGTGCCATTTCTATACTGTAATTCAGTTTGCTGTTTTTGTTAATATACATTTTGGTATCAAAAAGGGATCTGTTTTGTTTATGTTGTACTGAAATTTTTGTCCTAAATGATATAAAATTATGTTTTCTAACCTGCAGATTCTTGACATTGGAGTGAAACTGAATTAACAATGGAGCCATCAGAAGAATTTGTGTTCAAACATAAAGGATTTTATTTCCAACCAGACCTTGTTACACCTGAATACATAGATTCACTGGAGGATTTTGAAATCAGAGACAGTGATGTATTTATTGTTACTTATCCAAAATCAGGTAAGACTGATTGCTTGATTTCCTTTAGGAAAATCATATCTGACTTTTGTCTGAAACCTTAATTGACCCTCTCCTTCTTCCCCCCTCCCCACCATGCGTATTGAGCATCATTCTGACCTATTTTTGGTGGTAGCAGTTTAAAATCTTTTACCTGCCAACATTTTATTGGAGACATTATCTCAGTTTCATCCCTATGTTTAAACAATGGCAGAAGGTTAAAGCTTTAAAGGTAATCTGCAAAGTATAGTTGAACTGGGCAAATATTGCCAAAAGCTATTCAAAAATATGTATTATAATAAACCACATCTATTTGTTTCCGTAGTAGACAACTAGTTTTATTCACCTTTGTGTAAACATTTATGTCAGCAATATTTTGGAAATAATAAGTTCATGGAACGGGACGGTGGTGTGAATGCTCAGACTAATTAATTTGGACACAAATACAAAACCTCAGACTCCACCGAGACAGCCATCTCTACTGCCAAAAAATAAAGGACAATCTTCTAAACATCCCTGCCCCTCCAGATCGATCCCAGTCCTGTCACAGAGTATTCAAGCAGAACTACCAACTACATGTACTCAGGTGATCAGCATTTTTGTACTCAGACTTCACAGTATATATTTTCTTAAAACAAGAATAGCACCTCTTCCAGCCTATGAGGTTTGAGAATTACTTGCAGCTGAAGAGTTATAATATAGCAGAACCAACTCCTCTGTGACAAGCTCAGAGAGAAGGACTCTTTACCCCATTGTATACTAAACATTGTAACACAGCTTTTGGCACTGACCAAATCTGGTCACTAAAGAACCCTTGGCACTTCTTAATAGAGAATTCCTTGTATCGCTGAGATGTCATGTAACATGCACAGAAAGGACAGACCAGTGTGAGCCTTCTCCATGAGGCCTGAAGTAGCACTGGTATTCTTCCACTGCGGGGGTGGAATAGGGGTACTTAAAAACTCTCAGAACAACAGTATACAGGGTGCTTTGGATAGGGCCAGTGAATCCACTGGCTATTACTGTAATGGACAGTCATGCGGCAGCACTGAGGCTACATAAGAGGGAGGAAAACTGTCTGTAGTAATCACTCTTTCTATGGGGAACCTGAATACCCTAGGTAAAAATATTTGAAGATTTAGTTATCGACCAGCACATAGATAGATACAGGTTTTTTAATATTAAAATGTACAAAAGTATAATGCTGTTTGGATTCCCATTCCTGCTATATTACGTACTCCCTTTAAGACAAATTTTTGTACTTCATGTATAATGTAAAATGAGACACATCTTTGAAGAGTTTGTGATTATGGCAGATTATTACATGACATTACAAATAAAATTAGCATTAAAGCTGTTTCAAATAAGGCTATTTTCTTTCCCAGGGACTGTGTGGACTCAGAATATTTTGTGCTTGATTTATCATGAAGGCCATCGAGATGGAACAGAAAATATGGAAATAAAATACAGAGTCCCATGGCTGGAGTATAATATACATAATATGGATTATGTCCATCGTCCATCACCTCGTCTCTTTACAACTCACCTGCCTTACTATTTAGTTCCAAGAGATCTGAGGAACAGGAGAGCAAAAGTAGGTGATACTATTTTTACAATTTAATTAAAATTATCCAGGAAAACTTGCAGCTTTCACCAATAAATCAGGGTCAGGGATTCGCACTGAGCTCTCTCTCATGGAGATGGCTGCCCTGACCTGCTGTGTTGCTTTCCTTAATCTAAACAGACAGTCATTCACACCGAAGGTGTGCGGTGCTGGCCTGTGAGAATTGCCTTGTGGGAGCGAAGCCAATCTCTTACATTGCTACCCGGATCTCCCATGAAAGGTGGCATGTGCTGTGCACCCACTTCCCCAGGAGACTCCCTTCCCAGTCACCTTTGCCGCTTCCTTATCTCTGTTGCAGTAACACCTATGATAAAATGAGCAGATGCGTGGTGCAGAGCTTCCACCACATGAGCTCCATCAGTGCAACCTCTCAATCCATAGGAACCTTCCTCCTGATTTGCTTTAGAGCTCAGCCCCGTTTCCCATGCAGAAAATTCCCTAAAGTTACAGGGACAGTAAAAGTAAATGGAACAACAACATCTCCTAAGCTGCACATAGCACAATTTTAACTACAGACATTGGAAAATCTTGTATTGCTTATGTATATTTTACAGGGCTTATGTAGATTTTCACAATTTTAAGAACATGTTGCTGGTGTAGGGAGTTTTTCTCTTCATGGCTTCTGGCTGGCTGTTCTTAGTGTGCACCACCATATGGCTTAGCTGTCTGTGTGGCTTTCCAGAAATTCTCAGCTCCAAATGGTTGGAGAAATTGGTTGAGGTATTCAGCAATGCATGTTAGCATTACTTTTTAAACATTGTATCCATTACAATTCTCTAAAAATATCTCTAGCTGCAATTTTTTTTGAAAGAGCAGTAAATTCATGCTTACAACGATTCTAGTCGAAGGATATGTTTTTCACTGAAATACTTTATCAATATACCAAACAATGCACAGAAATAAATCTGTTGTTGACTTAACAGTGTTGGTACTTAAAAAGAACTCAAAATCAAATTGATTTATTAAAGTTTAAATTCTTTTCAGATAGTGCATCTGCAACTGCACTCCCTGTTAATTTTTGTGCTGTTTATTATCACATTTCCCATGATTTTTAAATGTTTTTGCTCCTCTCTTGCGGTGTGAAAGACCCATGTAAATAACTGGAAATAACTTGAAGACCTGATTCTAAGTACACTTACTCATGTTCCTAACCTTACAACAGTGAGTAATCCCATTGAGGTCAATGTACTATCACATGTAGACAGTTATGCATGTGCATGAGGATCGGTTAAGGAAGCACAATAATTCCACGAAATGTACAGAAAATGCTGGCAAAGAATCCCATTCACTTAAATCAGGATAAACTATTTACTAAAGTACTTATTCTTTTCAGATACAATGATTTTAGTGTTACTTGCAGAAATAGCAAATAAAAACATAGATTTTTAGGTCAGTTGTATCCCTTTAATACAGGGGTGGGCAAACGTTTTGGCCCGAGGGCCGCATCGGGGTTGCAAAACTGTATGGAGGACTGGGTAGAGAAGGCTGTGCCTCCCCAAACAGCCTGGCTCCCCGCCCCCATCCGCACCCTCCCACTTCATGCCCCCTGACTGCCCCCCTCAGAATCCCTGACCCATCCAACCCCCCCTTCTCCTTGTCCCCTGACCGCCACCTCCCAGGACCCCCCGCCACTAACTGCCCCCTGGGGCCCCACCCTCTATCCAACCCCACCTGTTCCCCGTCCCCGACCACCTCCCCCAGAACTTCCACCCCATCCAACCGCCTCCCCCCCCCATCCCCTGACAGGCCCCGCGGGACTCCCATGACTATCCAACACCCGCCCCATTCCATGTCCCCTGACCGCACCCCCAGAACCTCCGCCCCATCCAACTGCCCCCTGCTCCCTGTCCCCTGACTGCCCCGCAGGACCTCTTGTCTGTTATCCAACCTCCCCGCCCCCTTACCATGGCGCTTTAGAGCAGCAGGACTGGAAGCCGCACCGCCTGGCCGGAGCCAGCCGCGCTACCCGCGCGGCAGCATAACTGTCGGGGAGGGGGGACAGCAGGTGACGGGACGGGTGCTAGCCTCCCCGGCCAGTAGCTCAAGCGCCGGGCAGGATGGTCCTGCAGGCCGGATGTGGCTCCCGGGCCATAGCTTGCCCACCTCTGCTTTAATATATCTGAGACTGTCACTCTTTTTCCTTGCAGATTATTTATGTAGCCAGAAACCCGAAGGATGTTGCGGTGTCCTATTTTCATTTTTCCAAGCTTTCAGTCACACTTGAGACAATACCAGATTTTAATATTTTTCTGGAGAGGTTTTTAGCTGGGAAAGGTAAGTTTCATTTACTGCTAAAAGGCTAAGTCCTGCTCACTGACCACAGCCTGAATAAACTATCTGAGTGGGTAAATTACGTAGAAGATGGAGCTGGTCAAAATCCTGGCCCCCACCTCACAACCTGGGGTCTAAGGTGGCAGTATTATTCACAGCTCATAATAGAGATTTTGTGCAAAGGTAGTCCAGGGGAGCTGCACAGGCACATGCATTGCACCAATAAAGTGCAAGTTGCCTCATGTATCTCAATCGGGTGTTTGTTCTGAAACCTTATAATGACTATGTCTGTACATTTCAACTCCACTTAGGTGCTCAGATCACACAGGTGAGGAGATGAGGATGAGCGCTATGCAGAGAACACACAGAAGTAGTTTTATATTAATTTTCTGGTTTAGTAGTTTTCCACAACTGTTATGCCTATCCGGCAATTCCAAACCACTACTTATACCTTCCAAGGAGCCAAAAGACTCAGCTGTAACCTATCTAGCTCCTGAGTTCTCTCTTAATATCTCTGACAATGCAACATTCTCACTAAAGCAGCTGTAAAAGGGTTTGCGCCGGGGCTCAACCCTTCAGGACAGGAGGGGAGCCACACCGACTCCCTACTGCACGATTTAAACAGTCAGTTAGCTCAGATCTCAGGCCCTCTGGTCCAGGGGCTGAGTAAACCACAGTCAAAGAAACCCAGGCCCTCGGGCGCAGGGCTGGGCTGGCAAATAGTCACTTAGCTCAGGCCCTCCTGTAGCAGGGGCTGAGCACAAACAGGCAATAAGTTCAGGCCCTGGGATGCAGGGCTGAGCAGACAAGTAGTTGCTTAGCTCTGGCCCTGGGTCAGGGCGGAGCACAAACAGTTAATTTAGCTCAGGCCCTCTGTAGCAGGGGCTGAGCACAAGCAGTCAGTAAGCTCAGGCCACTGGAGCAGGGGCTGAGCACACACAGTCTATAAGCTCTGGCCCTTGGAAGCAGGGCGGAGCACAAATAGTCAGTTTAGCTCAGGCCCTCTGGAGCAGGGGCTGAGCACAAGCAGTCAATAAGCTCTGGCCCTGGGTCAGGGCGGAGCACAACCAGTCAATTTAGCTCAGGCAGGTAAGGGGCTCAGGTTCCTACCTGTGCGTTGGGTGAGGGGGAAGCCTGCCACCCGTGTGTAGGGGTGGCAGGGGGGGACACAGGCCCATCCACTCCACTGTGTCCCAGCCCGGGGCCCTAGCAGCGATTAGTGTCGCTGCCGGTCAGTGGGGTATCCTGACCGAAACACACTGCCATGGGCTCATAGGCCTCTGTAGCCTGACTGGGGTCGGCTACCCCCGGGCTATTTCCATTATCCCCCTCAGGGCCTACCTCGTCTGTGGCACCGGCTGCGGTCCAGTCCATCAGTGGAGCCTCCTCTCGGCCGGGGCTTGGCGGCAGGTCCGGTAGCTCTGTAGGGAAATCCGGCCACTGGCCCTTGGGCGGTTCCTCCGGATAACAGCAGGGCTGCAAGGATTCTGGCGGGGCCTCCCCTTCAGGGTTGCTGTGGGGGAGCTCCACGGGCGCCTCCCAGCGACGGGAGCGGACGGGCTCCGGCGGCTCCTCCTCGTAATGAGCTCGGGGCAGCTCCGGCCAGCTAGGGCATCCACCTCGGGCCTCCGAGGTATCCTGGCGGGGAGCTCCCGACCGCACGTCTGCTCCCTGCGGTGGCCGGCGCCTGACTGAGCTCTGGCTGCCGGCCTTTATACTTCCTGTCCCGCCCCTTGACTTCCGGGGGGCGGGGACAGGCGGCGGTGGCTCCGCCCACTTGGGTGTTTGCGCCGGGGCTCCCTCTTCAGGACAGGAGGGGAGCCACACCGACTCACTACACAGCTTATGGCACACTGGTAATTTAAGTACATAGTAAAATAAATTCTACACATTCTTCTATTATGGTAATTAGTGAGACTATCTCATCTGCATAGGATCTTTTGGGCCTGAATCCAGCCTCTTCTCCCCTAAGCTTTGAATCCACTGCCTCTTTTGTCCTGTGTAGAACCACACTACAGATGATTTCCCCTACAACAGAGAGTAGTGTGACTCCTCTCCAGTTATTGCCGTCAGTGAGATCACCCTTTTGAGGTACTCTGCCAACGATTCCATGTTTTCACTTGTCAGGAGGAGTCTCTTCTCCCCAGAATTTAGAACAGTTCTGTCAGTTTTATTAGGGTAGTGGGGTCAAGTTCTTTTAGCTTTTCTGCTACTATTTGATCATCACCTGCCATTTTGTTGTTTTTCAGCTTCTTTATTGCAGCCTGTATTGCTGACATCTCTGTTGCATCAATGTTAATGCCAAGTAGATTATGTTCACATGTTTCATCACTATCTGGTGTTGAGCTGGGACTGAGTCTGTTGAGGACTTGTCTGAAATGCTCTGCCCATCTGTCGTTCTGTTACACCTCAGTTGTAAGCCTTTTTTCATCTTGGCTTTTTCTTGGCCCATTTCCTGTTTGAAATGTCCACACTTTTCACTGCGTTGTCTGCTTTCTTGTACTTTTCCTTTGCTTTTTGCAGTATTTCGTTTGTCTTAGCGTTCAGGAGTTTTCCTTTCAGTGCTTTTCTTTCCTTGTTGAGATGCAAGGTCTCTTGGCTTATCCTATCCTTGCTCTGTGTGTGTGCTGATACCAGGCTGTGACTGCTGCAGCTTGAATCACGTTGTCTCAGACCACTGCGCAGTTTTCTTCAGGTCCAATCTCTATCTCACCTTCCTCTGCCTCTGTCAGCACCCCAAATCTGTTCCATAGTTCACGTTGGAATTTCTCAGAGCACATTTTTGTTTTCAGTTTTATATTATTGATTTCTTTGCTACGTTCTGTTTAAAGTTGGTCTTTCTTAGTTTTAATTTCTGTTTGGCAATGCAAAGATTTTGGATGCTCCTGTCATCTGTGGCTTGATGTGCCCTTGCATCTTGGACAGATCACGTGAATCTCAAACTGATGCCGATGCAATTGATTTCTTTTTTTGTTTTGCCATCTGTCAAATTCCATGGTTCTTTGTGTATGTCTCTAGAAGGGAACGGGGTGCTTGCAGGAACTAAGTCAGACACCAAGCACAATTCAGTGAATTTCAGGTTTCCTTCATCATTGATATCATTGACTTTCAAAAGGTATTTGACAGCCTGCATAGGCATGCATTGTGGAATATTCTTCAGACCTGCGAAATTCCATATAAACCCATCAACACCATACTGGCCACGTACAGAGATGCAATGTTGCTCTATAAGAGTGAACAACCTGACAACAGAGTGGTTCATTGTGGACACTTATGTGAAACAGGGCTGCATTTTATTTATTTATTTATTTATTTATTTATTGCTGTTGTTTGGCATTGCCATAGACAAGATAATGAAGAAGTGTATTAGTAACACAAAAACTGGTACTTAGATGTCAAAAGCCTAGAAGGCCTAGACTGAGACACGACTGAGCAATATCCTGGAAAAGCTACAAACAAAGAAAGACAACCTGGCAAAATCTGCAGGTCAAACAGGGCTTAGAATCAGTTACAGACAACCTTGAAACTCAGATGTCAAGCAGTAACTTCATATTAGAAGGCAAAAACATCAAGAAAGTGGAATAAGTGGAATAATCCATCTACCTGGCAGTACTATTCTAACCAACAGGCACATCAAGAATAATGTGACATCAAAGTTAAAAAAAACATCCACCTAATTCACTAAACTCAACAACACATGGACATCAAAGATATACAGCACCAAAGCAAAACTGAGAATTTTCAACTCAAACATCTCCGTGATAACGTATGGCTGTGATAGCTAAAGATCTACTAAAATGTTAAACAGAAAATTAGATGCCTTCGAAAATAAGTGCCTACAAAGATTCCGGACATTGGATGGAGAGACGTCATCACCAATAAATATATCTGAGAAATCACCAGCCAGCAGCTTATTTCCACTAGAATTAGAAGGAAGTATTGGACATATATGGGGCATGGGCTTCAGATGCCAACACACAGAGTCCCACATGAAGCTGGCAAGTGGAAACCAACTGGGTTAGGAAATGATGGTGCCCAGAGACCTTAAAAAGAACCCTTCACAGGGAGGTCAGAATAGTTGATCATAACACCATCGAGTAGATGGAAGTAGTATCAAATGACAGAGAGGAATGGAAGAGATTAGTTTCACCCTGGGCATCAACATTGACATGATTATTTTGCCTCTGTATTTGGCACTGGTGTGACCACTGCTGGAATACTGTGTCCAGATCTGGTGCCCACAATTGAAGAAGGATGCAGATAAATTGGAAAGGGCTCAGAGAAGAACCATGAGAATGATTAAAGGAGTAGATAATGTGCCTTATAGCAATAGACTCAAGGAGTTCAGTCTGTTTATCCTAACAAAGAGAAGTTTAAGGATGACTTGATTACAGTCTATAAGTACCTATATGGGGAACAATCTAGCAGAGAAAGGTATAATACAATTCAATGGTTGGCAGTTGAAGCTAGACAAATTTAGACTGGAAATAAGGCATAAATGTTTAACTGTGAGAGTAATTAGCCACTGTAACAATTTACCAAGTGTCATGGTGGATTCTCGATCAATGACAGTTTTTAAATCAGGATTGGATGTTATTCTAAAAGATATGTTTAGGAATTATTTGGGAGAAGTTTTATGGCCAGGAAGTCATACAGAGCAGTGGGAAGCAGTGGCTAGCGTGAGGCTTCCCACAGTTCCCATTGGCCAGTGGGAGCTGCGGGGCGTTATACAGGAAATCAGACTAGATGACCACAATTGTTCCTTCTGGCCAGAGAATCTATTAATCTATGAATCTATCAATTTAATTCTAGGTTTGTGATCACTAATCCATCAAAAGCAATGAAAAATATTATCTATAAGTAATATAGACATAAAAGTGCAAATATGTTGTGTTGGCTGCAAGAACCATTCTATGGTGCCAGTGGATTCTAGAGCAGGGGTCTGCAACCTTTGGCACGCAGCCTGTTAGGGTAAAGACGCTGGTGGGCTGGGCCGGTTCGTTTATCTGGAGTGTCTGCAGGCTCGGAACTCCGCAGCTCCCACTGGCTGTGGTTTGCCGTTCCCAGCCAATGGGAGCTGCGGAAAGCGGCATGGGCCGAGGGACGTGCTAGCCACTGCTTCCCACAGCTCTCATTGTCCGGGAACGGCAAACCGCAGCCAGTGGGAGGTGCGGGGCTCCGTGCCTGCGGACGCTCCAGATAAACAAACCACCCTGGCCCACCAGTGGCTTTACCCTGATGGGCTGGGTGCCAAAGAGTGCCTACCCATGCGCTAGAGGTAACAGTACAAAGTGTATTAGTTATTGTGTAACGGTCTGTCTGTTTGTGGGGAAAAAAACAAAACTTGTCCTCAGATCCCGACATTAGAAGATGGACTTGGCTTGGCCTTTATCTCATGTTTACAGCGAAAGATAATCCAGGATAAGGCTGGGAATAAAAACAGGAACTGGAATAAAATCTCTGTGAGCCCAAATATCCCCCCAACAGCAGAGGGGAGAGAAGCTGAAAAAAGGAAGTCTGCTCTATTGATTCTGCAGCCATGCTTGTGAGAGTATTAGGGTGCAAAAATGTCAATAATTGAACGGTTTTTCTGTTTGAGATCATTAACGTTTATTTCTATAATTTTTCTCCTTAATAAGTAGCATCTAGCTCCTGGTTGGATCACGTCAGAGGCTGGTCCACCCACAGGGAAGAGTTCAATATTCTCTTCCTTACCTATGAGGAGATGAAGAAGGTGAGACCAGTCAATGACTTTATATCTGAAAGAAACAGTAAATAAAATGCCTCCATTTTTCAGTCTAATTTTGCTACCCTTACTCACACTGAGCTGTTCTTTACTCTGTGAAGACTCGTGTTCATTTCACAGAATAAGGTACATTGTTCTCATTGATTTCAATGCGAGTACTTGAAAAAGTACTTCTCAGTGTGAGTAAGGGTGGAAGAATCAGAACCGTAGTGTGAGATGTTCAGAAGCACCAAAGTAAGTTAGCCGCTTAACTCCCATTGACATTCAATAGCACATAGGAGCCTAATTCACTTAATTACAAAAGGTGCCATTTGCTTCCTAATGAAGAATATCTGCTGGATGTGAGTACAGTTAGAAAAGATAATAATCTTGCTTTACTTCATTTCCTTTCCTGACTAGCAGGATGGCAGCTACACAACCCATCCCACCAGGCATCCTAAGGGGAAAGGAGAGATTTTGTTACATTTTAGAAATTCTCAAACTGCTTTTAGAACTGAAGATCTCCTTGTAATTTTTTGTGAAAAATGATATTTTGTTGCACTGACTATTCAAAACTAGGTTTTTAGTAAATAAAATATATTAATAACTGTTAGAGAGCTTATTCCTTTACTCTCCCACTTCCCTGGTCCTTCTTGCATGAACAGAGAGCAACAATACCTGAAGTCTGAAGGTGCAAACAATTTGATGTTTATTGGGGTGAACTTCCAGCAAGCTTAAATCCAAGTTCCTTTTTCCTTATTTTGGAATCCCAACTTGCTTCCTGTTTGCCCATAATATATATAGTAATATTCTTAGCTATACCTTAACCAAACATTCTACTAAAATGTACCTAACCAATCCTAACATATTGTAACATGATTAGCTAACCAATTATCTCCCACCACCTTAATTAGTTTACACCCAGCAAAATTAATTATACAGCAGACAGAAACAATTACAGAACCAGACAAAGACCATGCAAATAAGCATAGCAAAGTGGGAACTATAATGACAAAACAATACTGAAGTGAGGATTTTACAACTACATCTATACAGACATAAGGGTTTCCCAGCTGTGTTTATTGATAAGTGAGTTCTTACCAGACAGAAAACTATCAAACTAAATTTCCTTTACATTTTCTAGGCTCTTTCCTTTCTCTGGAGGTGATCGATTGAATCACCTTCCTAACAGCCCCAGATTGCCTTATTTCAATATGGCTAGTTTGGAATGTGAGCATGTGACCGCAGGCTTTCCAGCTTATGGCTGCCTCTTAGCCAAAGGCATTGGCCTAAGAACAGGGCCTCAGACTGTCACAGTCAGAGAAGGCCCTTACACAGATTCTTTCTTTTATACCTCTATAACTAGCTAAATGATAAACATATACCTAAATTCTTAAAGTATAGGCCTTTACAGACAGGCTTGAATATCTATATCCTAACACTCTACCCCTTTTTTTCTTTTGGGATTTTTCTGCCCATGTATTTCTGGAAAGCATAGAACATATGGCGACACACTTTTTGATAGGGCCTGGCATTAAGGTGGAAGGTGTTGATGCTTTATTTGTTTTACTGCACCTTGTGTAGTGCCATGCCCTGCACCTTTTTTTGTATGGGCATACCACACCTATTTTAATTAGTGTTTTAGACTTTTTATTATAGTGGGCCCGAGAAGGTTGGGTTCAGGTTGTTTAGTACACTGAGGGGGAGGGCTTACTACATTACTTATAGGTTATAATTAGTGGCTGTTTGTTAGGGGGTTGTGCCCCCCTTGATTGTTTTTATATGCAACGTGACACAAATACAGTTAACAATACACCAGCTGCTATGATAATTTACAGCAACACTGAGAGTTCTGACCACTGCAGTATGGTCCAACATTTTGGCCACCACCAAAAACACTGCTTTTTCTTTTTTGATAGGGTTAAAACTTTGTCAGTGCCATTTTGTAGTGTGTATTGTAAGTGTGTTCAACTGTTGGCGCTTGCAGCAAGTTGCTTTTGTAATTTTTGTGTACTTTTGTTTATATTGTGTGTTTATTGAATATTTACAGTGAAATTTGGTATTGTTTAAACCAATTTAACTACTTGGTACGGCATGGGGTAGTAGGTGCTGGTTTGATTGTTTACAACTATTAAGTTTACTGATTCATTGGTGCACCATAGTTTAGGTGGCAGTGTATAGAAGTTTATAATTTGGTTATATACTGGAAGGATTTTGCCTTCTAGTGTTATATTGCAGGATTGCATACATTTTTAACAGAATACACCATACCCCATATACATTACCTCTAAATGCCCCCCCTTTGCAATAGACCATTTGTTTTGCTTCTTCATAGTTATAGGACGGGGGCACATTTATATATATATATTTTTGATATACAACTGCTTAATGTGATGATAGTTTAATTTACCCCATTCCACCTCCACCCCCATCCCGCACCTATTTCCTAGTGGCTCCCAACGCGCTCCTCCTTTCCTAGTTACTTCCACAGGGTTTAAGGGGACCACCTTATTTGCATTTTCTTTCCATGGTATTATAGTAACAATTACTCAAGAACTTTTTTTACAGGTGGGGGATGTTATTTTTTAGGTAGATGGGTATGTTTTTGCAATTGTGGATAAATACGGGCTAGCCTTTTGATTTAATACTGAAGGCCATTGTTTTGACCAAGCTTTTTTATAATATTTATTAACATTATTAACTGAGCATTTTGAATACCGACACACATTTTTTCCCATGTTAGTTTTTTGACGCCATCCCCCACCCATGTTACCAGGTCCCCTGCCCAATGAGTTAACTGCAAGTTTACCTTTACTGCTGTCCGTCACCCTATGGCAACTGCCAATAGTTGCTGTACTATTAATTTATTAATTTGTTGTTGAAATTTTATATTTTGACTTACTAATTGTTTGGTTACCCACTTATTCCCCAGATCTTATGTACCCAACATAGTGTTTTCCGCCACCCACAATTCCCTTTTTATTCAAAACTAGGTTTTTAGTAAATAAAATATATTGATAATTATTTTGTTGTTTTCAATAAAGATATCTATGTGAAATCTTTGAAAAGTACAGAACTCTTCAAAATTCCAATTTTTTTTAGAAACTAGTTTTTCACTTTTCTACCAGCTCAGCTAGCTTTTAACTCCTTAACAACTTCACCTAGCTTAGCAGAAGTCAGATTTAAACTACTTTGAGTGTCCTTACATGGGTTTGTTCTGGTTGAACTAAATCAATTTTAAACTGATTTTAGTCACACTTTATAAACAAGGTCTGGAGTATCTGAGTGCACCTCTTTGCTAAATAGGTAGTGATGCAGCTGCATCCTCTCTGCTGACTTCAGCAGGAAGCATGTAGATAATAGCAGCAAGGCTGATTAACAAAGCAAGGAAAGACCCTTCCCATTAAGAGGTCCAACTCCTGATATATATATTCATAGATTCCAAGGCCAGAAGGGACCATTGTGATCATCTTGTCTCACCTCCTGTATAACACAGACCGCAGAACTTCCCCAAAATAATTTCTACAGAAGATCTTTTAGAAAAATATCCAATCTTGATTCAAAAATTGTCAGTGATGGAGAATCCACCATGACCCCCCTGGTATATTGTTCCAATGGTTAATTACCCTCACTCTTAAAAATGTAAACCTTATTTCTAGTCTGAATTTGTTTAGCTTCAACTTCCAGCCCTTGGATTGTGTTATAATTTTCTTTGCTAGACTGAAGAGCCCATTAATAAATATTTGTTCCCCATGTAGGTAATTATAGTCTGTAATCAAGTCACCTCTTAACCTTCTCTTTGTTAAATTAAATAAGAACATAAGAACGGCCATACTGGGTCAGACCAAAGATCCATCTAGCCCAGTGTCCTGTTTTCCGACAGTGGCCAATGCCAGCTGCCCCAGAGGGAGTGAACCTAACAGGCAATGATCAAGTGATCTCTCTCCTGCCACCCATCTCCACCCTGTGACAAACAGAGGCTAGGGACACCATTCCTTACCCATCCTGGCTAATAGCCATTAATGGATTTAACCTCCATGAATTTATCCAGTTCTCTTTTAAACGCTGTTTAAAAGCTGAAGTTAAAAAACTGAAGGTTCCAAATAAGAAATCACCTTTATGCTTTAGTGTTATATCCCTATGCTCAGTTTCCCTTTATTTAAGTATCCCATTATCCTTCACTCTATTATTTTATTTATTTAGTTCTTTTATTTTTCTAATTTGGGAAACTGTTACTTTGAAATAATGTTCATTTCAGGATCTCAAAGGTGCTGTGCTGAAAATCTGCAAATTCTTAGGAAAGCAGCTAAATGAAAAGGAACTGGACACTGTTGTGGAAAAGGCTACATTTGATAAAATGAAAACTGATCCCAGGGCAAACTATGATTCCATGCAAAGCAATCTCCTGGAACAAGGCAAAGGACATTTTCTTCGGAAAGGTAAGGCAGAAGCAGACAAATCTAATAAATATTTAATCCTGCAGATCCTGACATAGGACGTGTTGAAGCTAGCTGCCTAGGACTTCCAATCACAACTTTCTGTCCCCAGGAAACAATTGGCTTTGGGGCACTAAGACTGCTGAGTGAGGTTGTATCACTGTGTAACAATGGGTATGTCTACACTACGGGATTATTCCGATTTTACAGAAACCGATTTTTGGAAAGAGATTGTATAAAGTCGAGTGCACGCGGCCACACGAAGCACATTAATTCGGCAGTGTGTGTCCATGTACGGAGGCTAGCATCGACTTCTGGAGCGTTGCACTGTGGGTAGCTATCCCATAGTTCCCGCAGCCTCCCCCCGCCCATTGGAATTCTGGGTTGAGATCCCAATGCCTGATGGGGCAAAAAACATTGTCGCTGGTGGTTCTGTGTACAGCCTCACCCCTCCCTCCATGAAAGCAACGGCAGACAACCGTTTCGTGCCTTTTTTCCTGGGTGAACACTGCACTGCGTTCACCATACCACGTCAAGCATGGAGCCCGCTCAGCTCAAGACAGCAGTCATTAACATTGTAAACACCTTGCGCATTCTCGTGCAGTTTAAGCTAAACCAGGACCAGAAAAACCAGGCGAGAAGGAGGCGGCGACTGCAGCGTGGTGACGAGAGTGATGAGGACATGGACATGGACACAGAATTCTCTCAAACCACGGGCGCTGGCGCTTTGGAGATCATGTTGTTAATGGGGCAGATTTAGCCGTGGAACGCCAATGCTGAGCCCGGGAAACAAGCACAGACTGGTGGGATCGCATAGTGTTGCAGGTCTGGGATGATTCCCAGTGGCTGCGAAACTTTCGCATGCGTAAGGGCACTTTCATAGAACTTTGTGACTTGCTTTCCCCTGCCCTGACGCGCCAGAACACCAAGATGAGAGCAGCCCTCACAGTTGAGAAGCGAGTGGCGATAGCCCTGTGGAAGCTTGCAACGCCAGACAACTGCCGGTCAGTCGGGAATCAATTTGGAGTGGGCAAATCTACTGTGGGGGCTGCTGTGATACAAGTAGCCAAAGCAATCACTGAGCTGCTGCTACCAAAGGTAGTGACTCTGGGAAATGTGCAGGTCATAGTGGATGGCTTTGCTGCAATGGGATTCCCTAACTGTGGTGGAGCGATAGATGGAACCCATATCCCTATCTTGGCACCGGAGCACCAGGGCAGTCAGTATATAAACCGCAAGGGGTACTTTTCAATGGTGCTGCAAGCACTGGTGGATCAAAAGGGACGTTTCACCAACATCAACGTGGGCTGGCCGGGAAGGATTCATGACGCTTGTGTCTTCAGGAACACTACTCTGTTTAAACGGCTGCTGGAAGGGATTTACTTCCCAGACCAGAAAATAACCGTTGGGGATGTTGAAATGCCTATAGTTATCCTTGGTGACCCAGCCTACCCCTTAATGCCATGGCTCATGAAGCCATACACAGGCAGCCTGGACAGTAGTCAGGAGCTTTTCAACTACAGGCTGAGCAAGTGCAGAATGGTGGTAGAATGTGCCTTTGGACATTTAAAGGGATGCTGGCGCACGTTACTGACTCGCTCAGACCTCAGCCAAACCAATATTCCCATTGTTATTGCTGCTTGCTGTGTGCTCCACAATCTCTGTGAGAGTAAGGGGGAGACCTTTATGGCGGGGTGGGAGGCTGAGGCAAATTGCCTGGCCGCTGATTACGCGCAGCCAGACACCAGGGCGCTTAGAAGAGCACACCAGGAAGTGCTGCGTATCAGAGAAGCTTTGAAAACCAGTTTCATGACTGGCCAGGCTACGGTGTGAAAGTTCTGTTTGTTTCTCCTTGATGAAAACCCGCCCCCTTGACTCATTCTCTGTAAGCAACCCACCCTCCCCCTTCGATCACAGCTTGCTTTCAAAGGAAATAAAGTCACTATCATTTAAAAATCATTTATTCTTTATTAATTGATTATAAAAAGAGGGAGAGAACTGACAAGGTAGCCCGGGTGGGATTTGGGAGGAGGATATGAGGGAAGGAAAAGGCCACTAAAAAGTTTAAAATAATGACAGCCTTTTGGTTGGGCTGTCCACTGGGGTGGAGTGGGAGGGTGCACGGAGCCTCCCTCCCAGCATTCTTACACGTCTGGGTGAGGAGGCTATGGAACATGGTGAGGGGGGAGGGTGGTTATACAGGGGCTGCAGCGGCAGTCTGTGATCCTGCTGTCGTTCCTGAAGCTCCACCAGACACCGGAGCATGTCCGTTTGCTCACGCAGCAGCCCCAGTGTTGCATCCTGCCTCCTCTGATCTTCCTGCCGCCACCTCTCATCTTGAGCGTCTCTCCTCTCCTCACGTTGGTCCCTTCTTTCCTCAAGTTGGGCCCTCATGTCCTCATGTTGGTCCCTTCTGTCCTCACGTTCACTGGCCTCTTTCCTGTACTTTGAAGCTGCGTCCTTCCACTCATTCAGATGAGCTCTTTCATTGTGGGTCGATTCCATGATTTCCGAGAACATTTAGTCTCTCGTCCTTTTTTTCCGACACCTTATCTGAGATAGCCTTCGGGACGGAGGAGGGAGGCTTGAAAAATTTGCAGCTGCTGGAGGGAGGGAAAAAAGAGAGAGAAATATTTAAAAAGATACATTTTACAGAACAATGCTTATACTCTTTCACAGTGAACAACACTATTCACATTACATAGCACATGTGATTTTGGTACAAGGTCACATTTTGCTTCTTAATATTGAGTGCCTGCGGCTTTGGTGTTAGAGAGCACAGACGCAGGTCTGGGCAACAGAATTCGGCTTGCATGCGGCCATGGTAAGCCATTGTCTTTCGGCTTCTGTAGCCTTCAGAAAAGCAGCGTCCTGCTTTCCCACATACCAAGCAAAGCCCGTTGAGTGCTGCGGTTTTCCTGTTAACGTGCAGCAGCAGAAACCAAACTACCCCCCGCAATCCAATTTTCTGGGATGATCGCTTTATCCCTCCCCCTCACCACGTGGCTGGTATCAGGGAAGATCCCTGCTAGCCAAACGTGAAAAGCTCAGCGCCAATGATCCCCCTCCCCGCCCCCCGCTTGGCTAACTGCAGGGAAGGATTTCTTTTCAGCCACAGGCAAACAGCCCAGTAGGAACGGGGTTCTGTCCCCTTAATTAAATTCCCGTATTTCAACCAGGTTACCATGAACGATATCACTCTCCTGAGGATAACAAAGCGAGATAAAGAACGGATGTTGCTTGAATGTCAGCAAACACCGGGACCATACGCTGCCAGGCTTTGTCATGCAATGATGCCAGATTACTTGCTACTAGCATGGCGTGGTCAAGTGTCCTACCATGGAGGACGGAATAAGGCTGCACTGCCCAGAAACCTTGTGGAAAGGCTTTTGGAGTACCTCCAGGAGAGCTTCATGGAGATGTCCCTGGAGGATTTCCGCTCCATCCCCAGACACGTTAACAGACTTTTCCAGTAGCTGTACTGGCCGCGAATGCATCCCAAGTCCTCAGGGCAAATTAATCATTAAAAAACGCTTGCTTTTAAACCATGTTTTATATTTACAAAGGTACACTCACCGGAGGTCCCTTCCATGGCCTCATTGTCTGGGGGTTGGGAGGGTACTTCTGTCAGGCTGAGAAAAAGATCCTGGCTGTTGGGGAGAATGGAGTGCTGTGTGCTCTCCGCGAGCTCTTCCTCCTCCTCCTCCTCATCTTCTCCGTCCGCAGAATCCACAGGCATGGCTGAGATTACCCCCGCCTCGGAATCCATGGTCAGAGGTGGGGTAGTGGTGGCGCCCCCCCCGAGAATTGCATGCAGCTCAGCATAGAAGCGGCATGTCTGCGGCTCTGCCCCGGACCTTCCATTTGCTTCTTTGGTTTTCTGGTAGGCTTGTCTGAGCTCCTTAACTTTCACGCGGCACTGTAGTGAGTCCCTATTGTGGCCTCTCTCCATCATGCCCTTGGAGATTTTTTCAAAAGTTTTGGCATTTTGTCTTTTGGAACGTAGTTCTGCTAGCACTGAATCCTCTCCCTATATAGCGATCAGATCCAGTACCTCCCGTACGGTCCATGCTGGTGCTCTTTTTCGATTCTCGGACTGCATGGTTACCTGTGCTGATGAGCTCTGCATGGTCACCTGTGCTCTCCACGCTGGGCAAACAGGAAATGAAATTCAAAAGTTCGCGGGGCTTTTCCTGTCTACCTGGCCAGTGCATCCGAGTTCAGATTGCTGTCCAGAGCGGTCACAATGGTGCACTGTGGGATAGCTCCCGGAGGCCAATACCTTCGAATTGCGGCCACACTAACCCTAATCCGAAATGGCAATACCGATTTCAGCGCTACTCCCCTCGTCGGGGAGGAGTACAGATATCGATATTAAGAGCCCTTTATGTCGAAGTAAAGGGCTTCGTTGTATGGACGGGTGCAGGGTTAATTCGGTTTAACGCTGCTAAATTCGAGATAAACTCCTAGTGTAGACCAGGCTAATGTTTCAGACACCACGTCTCACAGATTAAAAGAGAGCTGTACTACTTTGCTCAATGCAATATCTTAAATGTTTGCTGAGCAAAGTAGTGCAGCTTCCTTTTGATCTGTGAGAAAAAAGTGTCAATATTTTTAAAAAATGAAAATGTTCAATAAGCTCTCTTGGAGGGTAACATCAGGACCAGCTCTACCTTTTTTGCCGCCCCAAGCGGCGAAGCAAAGAAAAAAAAAAAGTGGCCGCAGCAGTGCTGCCGAAGAAGGAAAAATGAAAAAGCTGCCGCCGAACTGCTGCCGAGGAAGAAAAAAAAGAAAGAGCTGCCACCGAACTGCCAGCGAGTCAGAGTGCCGCCCCAAGAACGGACGGAGTGCCGCCCCTTCATATTTGCCACCCCAGGCACCTGCTTCCTTAGCTGGTGTGTAGAGCCGGCCCTGGGTAACATTCATTTTGTGCCACTTGTAAAAGGGAAGGGTCATCTTCAAGAAATTAAAATGTGAACATTAGAGAAAACTAAAAGCATTTCTGTCTAGTGCTTCTGAGAAACTTCACACATGGTGGGCATCGGAACTGATTTTCTCTCTACAGCTTCCAGGGGTTATTTAGAGTATGAAATTAGCCAAAGAAATAAAATCTAAGGGACAATTCTTGTGGCTGAGAGGAGAGGGGTATTTTTCATGTTGTAGTCCTTATATGGGAGAGTTGTGAATAGATGTCAGGGGTTTGTGGTCTTCTGATACTGCTGAACAGGGCCGGATTAACCTTTTGTGGGCCAAGAGCCAAACATATTTGTAGGCCCCCGTGTAATCGTTGTTTTGGGTCCCTTCCGAGTGAGGGCCTGATGTGGCGGTGCCATTGGTGCCATGGTACACCTGGTACTGAATCTCAGAGACATTTTTCATTTTGATCACGCACCTCTGCAAAACTATGTGTATTGCCATACACAGCTTTCTCAGCCCTCAGTTTTTCTCACTGAGCTATACCCATGTGGGTTTACTAGTGTCCACAGTGAGCAGAACTTTCATAGTGAACAGGGAAACTCCCCACAGATTTATCTCCTTCCTCATTCAGACATTCTATAGCCATGTCTCCAGTACCACCCTATTTCACCAGTCACTGTACGTGGCTCTGGCCTCAGCTCAATAAAGTTCCACAGCCAGCAGATGCCTGATCAGTTCTGACAAATCCCTTCCCCAGCACCCTTCCTGCCATTTGAGCAAGCCACTTGCAAACACCATTTCCCCAACCCTGGATAAGTGAGCACTTAGCCCCTGGGAACCTGAAGTCACCAGCCTTCTTTCTCCCTCTGCTCCCATCTACATGCTATTCCACTATGTGGTCACCACCACCTCTCCCCATGCTTGTTTCCCTTCTATCTTGGACGTGCTCTCCAGCCAGCAGGTCCTATTCTCCCCCTGCAAGTCTGACCTGCTTCCTCTTTCCCTGCTCCTCTTGATATTCCTTTCCTACTGCTGAGCTCTGTTCCTTGAGGGTAACTCCAGTTTATATGCTCCTAGCTCTAATGGCCCCCCGTCGTCAGAGAGGAACCTGTGGCTTCTCTGGCTACAGCCATCGGACCAATCGCCAGAGGCCAGCCTTAGACAGCTGCACCTACTAGCTGCAGGAGGGTGGCAATTCCAAGGCTGAGCATGCTTGAACCTTGCAACAGCAGCATTAGGGACTCTGTCTCAATCCTCAACGCTGGCCCTAGGCAGCTGCAGACTCTGCAGTAAAGTGCTTCCCTACTCCAGGCCATGGCTTTAAGTACCTGAGATGCCCATCACCGGCAGCAGGAGCCCCCAATTCCCATGCACCCCTCAGCTAACACATAGTCATGCAGAAGGTGCAGCATGGATGATTTTAGAGGCTGGGGCGCCAGGAGGTTCCCCACCCCTGCGCAGCAGCTCTGCAACAAGCTCACACTGCCCCCCTCTGCTGTGGGACCGGGACCCTATGAAGATAGTGGAGTTACCCTGTGTATAACCAGTTCCACCCAAAGCCTGCTGTTGAATAGACGGGGGACCCAGCTAGATGGTAGTAGGCACTGTGGTATGGAAACGGTAGAAAACCACTGCCTACCGTTTAGTGCAGCATTGCCTGAAAAGAATGTTCAGAGAAGCTCATATTTCTCTTAACAGTCACTATTTCCTGTTGCCATTTTTTCTTCTAAAAATTGCAACAAAATAAATCAGTACAGGAAGATGATAACTGAGATGTATAAAACGACTGGTTCCTAAAACAGAATTAGTGACATTGTCTAGAAATACTGGGTCAAATTAGTTACACTGCAGTCAAAGTTAAACCGAGAATGAATTTGGGCCATTATGGTTTTCCCCAGGGGCACAGCTGTATTCCACAAAACACAGTCACAGTTTTTGCCAGTGGCATGTGTTTTATCAGAGGGGCAGCACTCTCTGATAAGGCTGCTGACATCTGTAACGTGCATGTCACATCAATAAAACATTTGCCCAGCTAATCAAATGGACACCAATGGGTACATTTTTAGCGCCACGAAGGATAGATGAGATGTACAACTCCAATTTACAAAACAGGAGGGTGTTTTTTACTGTAGTTTGCCCACACCTTCAGGAGTGGAAATGTACCACCAAAGCCCTAGAGAGCTACGTTCTGGGGAGATGAGAGAGGAAAGAACGGAGGAGAAAAGGAACTGCACCCAACTAGCAGCATTCACAGCCTCTTACCTGCACAAGCGATATTCCAATTATAATAAAATGTCCAAGTGGCAGCAGAGCATCTAACCACCAATTCCTCTTCTGTGTCTCCTGCCCCAGGGACCGTTGGAGACTGGAAGAACACAATGACTGTGGCACAGAGCGAAAGGTTTGACAATGTTTTTAAGGAGAAAATGAAAGACCTGTCTTCCACGTTCAGCTGGGATATTAATGACGACATATAGGCTGGTTTCCAATTGGAAAGAGGTGAAAGTGTGCTAAAGAGAATGAAAATACGTTTTTGTCTCCAGTGTTCATAAAAATCCATCATTCTGTGCAAATTAAAGATTTTAAACCTGCAAAAATGTTTACTTCTTACACGTATTTGCACATCACCATAGTACCCCAGTTCTAAGCTATGAAAATGTGTTACATACTGTCATGTTCTGGGGTGCAATCCAGGCCAGTCAGGGGTTGTTTCCCCACATGTCCTATAAACCTGGGTGTCTTAACTGCCCTGAGGCTGTGGCTGACAGCCTGGACACCAACAGCCAGCAGCCAAACATGCAGTATCCTGAGTGTCTGCTCTGCAGCCCTGGTTCAGTGCTCTGACCCCATCCGCCTGCCTACAACACAACAGCCCCACTGTAGTCTCGGTCACCCAATTACCTCATGCAGTGGTGACCCAAACACACGCCCAGTCCTGAATTTTCCCCAAACTGCTTTCCAATATCTAGCCCTTTCCTGGACCATTCAGAGAGATATTAAGGTTCATTTGTTCCTTTAAAGATACACTACCCAGCAGCTTACCACATTATCCGGAGTTAATATTCACTTTAAATCAAACACAGCCATGGGTTAGTTTTGATTAAAAGTAAAGCAAGTTTATTAACCAAAGGAGTTTGGATTTTAAGTGAGTTCAAGTACAAAGGATAGAGTTAGAAAGGGTTATAAGCAAAATGCTTTCTAGAGACTAAGACTTAACAAAACAAGCTACAGCCTCTCTTCAGGATAAGATTCTTATAACACAACCTTCCAGCAATTTGGCTGACCACCCTTCAGGTCAGGATCAGGCTTTCCCACAAAGTCCAATGTGCTTGGTTCCTTTGTCTTCTTACATGAAACATAACTTGGGGTTCTTTGCTCCTTTCTTTTATAGTCCAGTGTACCTTTAATATGAATTCTTTTGAAGGTTACACCTCAACATAAACTATGAAGAAGGTAACATGGAGTCTCCTGGCAACGGAAATTCCATGCTGATTTCTTCCCTTGCTGGTGTTTGCAAAATGCAAATGGATGTATTTCCTGCAATCTCCTGCTGCTGTAATGCTGTGTGGTTATCTTCTCCCCTTGTTGGCTTGATGGTCTTGTTTACCTTCTGTGTAAATTGCTTTCCCATTGTCTCTTAATGTAGCTTCTTGGTGGCAGAACCACATTCCTTTGCCTAGGGTGGGGTAGCTTCACCCTGCCCTGCCTGGCAGACACATTTTGATAACATAATTTCCAATATGTTTGTAATTTTGAATTTGTCCCCCATATCCACATCACACAATAATATCATTGATCAGTATATGTGATGGGGTGTACCAACCCCGCACTGACCCAGCAAGGGTTAACCACACACTTTGGGCCCGGGAGGCCACGCCCTCTCGTCCTTGCTGGGCATGCTCCAGGTGGAAGCAATATATAAAAGGGAGCAGCTCAGTTCAGTCAGGGCTGGCTGATGAAGGAGAATGGATGCATGTTACAGGCTCCTGTCAGGAATCTAATCGAGCCCCAGACTATGGAGATTGGGCACCTGCAGAGGATGAGAGAGATGGAAAGACACTTGCTCTGGAGGAATCAATGGTAAATAGGAAGCCTGAAGCCAAAACCAGGACTACTGTTTCCCTGGATCAGGACCTGGTGGAGTAGGGCAGGCCCAGGTCCCCCTACCCCTCCCTGTGCCTAACACTAGGCCTCTCTGCCCTGAATACAAAGGCAGCTGCATAGACTCTGGCCACTAGGCATCACTGCCCTGAACACAAGAGCAGCTCCATAGACTCTGGCTGCTAGGCCTCGCTACCCTGAAGGAGAGGAGCCACATTGACTGAAAGGGGGTGTTTTCCCCCTTCTTTCTCCCCTGATGGCCTGATACCCTGTGACAGTATGTTATTAGCTTTTCATTGCTATCTTACATGACACCTTCTGGACACAGGTTATGACATTAGTGAGTTGGGGTACATTCCATTCAGCTGGTCAGGCCAATGAAACTCACTACCAGATACCAATGTGCCCTTTGCCGTCTTGCACTGGGATGCCGTTAGGGTCACACATGCAAAACACTTAACTACACACAATGCCCTCCCCTGCACCCACACCACCTCTACCCCTCACATGTAGAATAACCGTTGACAAAATCCTACAGGAATTGTAGTCTCTCAGTGAAGTAGTATGTATTTTGATAGGATTTATTTTAAGAGCTAAACAAAGTTATGCGACTTCTATAGACACATGCCTCTCTTTTTTTAATCGGAGTTGTATGTCTAATCCACCATGCATGGAACTTGAAACTTACCCATTATTGTCCATGTGAATTGCTGGTGAAAGCCTTTGTTGGTATGACTTGCATATTACAGATTTCAGCAGCCTTATCGGAAAATGCTGCACTTGTTTTTAAACACATGCCTTTGGTCTAAATGGATTCTAGCAGTACCATCATGGAAAATCATAATGGCCCAAATTCATCCTTGATCTAACATTGACTGCAATGAGTATTTCTAAATAATTCCACCAATTCTGTTTTAGGCATCAGTAGCCCAGCTCAGTTCCTATCATCGTGTAGTGATTTTTTCCCCATCACAAATGTTAGAGGGAAAACTGGGAGTAGGAAGTAGTTACTGTTAAAAGTAGTATGAACTTCTCTTAACATCCTTTTCAGGCAATGCTCTATTTGATACAAGACAGTGGTTTTCCACCTTTCCCATTTCCATTCCAGGGCCCCACTCCCATCTATTGGGAACCCCCTCTCTTGTTCAGCAATATTGGAAGAGCAGGGTGGATGCTAACCCCTGATGTCTACTCATGACTGAGAACCTAAGATATAAGGGATCTCACATGCTAAACACCCATCTCCTGCTCTCTGACACAAGAATAATTTCTTAAATTTTATTTATTTGGCTGGATTAGTGCTCTAAATAATCCCTGGAAGCTATAGGGCACCTGACCTGATCTGTCTCACCATTTGTGAAA
This sequence comes from Emys orbicularis, assembly GCF_028017835.1. Classification (NCBI taxonomy): domain Eukaryota; kingdom Metazoa; phylum Chordata; order Testudines; family Emydidae; genus Emys; species Emys orbicularis. The sequence goes on along the minus strand of NC_088685.1, from coordinate 91,947,752 downwards.
TTGCACAGTAACCACTAGACAGGATTGCTTTCAGTTTTCTCCTACTGATCACAGATTTTAATTTTGAGGGGGGAAATCTTAACTTTTATAAATGGCACAAAGTGATTGTTACCATCCAAGAGAGCTTGTATAATAATGTTTTTTGTCAAAACATGTCACTGTATTTCACAGCTTTGTTCTGTGGACCCTTACAATGTTGCACTGAGCAAAATAGCATAGCGCTCTCTCTCTCTCTCTCTCTCTCTCTCTCTCTCTCTCTAGGCAAGACTTATTTTAAGAGCTTATTTTTAGGCACTGTGGCAGATGATGAGAGATTTGGAGGCCAGGGTAGTAGCCTTATGGAGCAATCTAGTGAAGGGTAATTTGAGTATAAGGGGCAACATGCAAGAAGGCACAGATCATTGTGTGAGAAACTGACATATGGGCAGATAAGACTTAGGCCTTGTCTACACTGCCACTTCACAGCACTTCAGCTTTCTCGCTCAGGGGTGTGAAAAAACTCCCCCCTGAGCGCTGCAAGTTCCAGTGCTGTAAAGTGGCAGTGTAGACAGTGCACCAGCACTGGGAGCCGCTCTGCCAGTGCTGGGAGCTATGCCCCTCGTGGGGGTGGGTTTTTTACAGCCACGACTATACAGCCATGTTAAAGCACTGCCGCCGCAGCGCTTTATCGTTGCTAGTGAAGACATACCCCTAGTATCACTGCAGCCTTGAAGGAGGAGAAAGAGGAAGGATGCTGGAAAGAGAGCAGCGAAGTAGAGAGAGGCACAGTACTGAAGGACCATAAAGGGGAGGACAAGCAGAATGAATATGATGCCATGAAATGAAAGGAGCTAATGGAATGATTTAAACAAAGGATTTATGGGATAAGAATCATCTGCAAAGAAGATATCAAACTAACAGAGTTTTGTATGGGGCTGAGTGGAACAATGTGCAATTGGGCAGGGCTGAGGGGAGGCATTTACAGTAATCAAGACAGGAGATAAGAGGGCCCTGAATGAGATTTCTTGCCATGTGCACAGAATAAAGAGGCTAAATCAGTGATTCTCAAATTTTTGTACTGGTGACCCCTTTCACATAGCAAGCCTCTGAGTGTGCCCCCCCCCCCGTATAAATTAAAAACATGTTTTAATATATTTAACACCATTATAAATGCTGCAGGCAAAGTGGGGTTTGCGGTGGAGGCTGACAGCTTGTGACCCCCCACATAATAGCCTCATAACCCCCTGAGGGGTCCCGACCCCCAGTTTGAGAAACCCTGGGCTAAATCTTAGATGGTGTAGAGCAGTATTTCTCAACTGGTGGGTCACAACCTTTGGGGGGAGGTGGTCTGTTTCCCTCCATCCTATCCTACATATTTTCTGTATCTGCAGCATCTCCTCCTGGCTGTCTCATAGTCAACATAAACTCCCCATCTTCCATGTGATTTAGGCCTAAAACCCGGGGATTGTCTCGGCCTCCTTTTCTGTTGCTCCTCACACCCAGACAATGTTTAACTCTTTCTGCTTCTTCCTCTGTGGCAGTGTCTCTAAAACTTTTCAGGTTGGAGACTTCGGATTTGAAGTTTAAAAAAATACAACCTGTCCATACATTTTTATTCTTATAGTAAATGTACTGGTGGTGATAATAAGATGTGTGTTTGTTTTTCCAGGGGTTGATAGAGAATACTTGACCTTCAAGGGTAAGCTTGTGCAGGAAGTGAGATTTTTCTTTGATTTAAATTATAATAAAATTTTCAACACATCTGGACCTCTGATTGCTTTTTGTGACCACCTCCCCACAAAGGTTGTGACCAGTTGAGAAATACTGCTCTGCATCATCTAAGATTTAGCCTCTTTGTTCTGTGTACACGGCAAGAAATCCTGTATATAGGAAAGACTTATTTTAAGAGCTTATTTTTATATATAATCTTTTCACATCTTGCAACTCTGGTACCATGGTGATGATGAGTGTGTAGATCTATGTAATTAGTAGGAAAAAAATGCTAGTTTCAAGGCTTGAACTTGCACAGAACTATGGATTTTAATTTGAACATTTTGTACAAGACTTTCAGTCCACTTTCACATCTTCAAACTGGAAATCAGCCTATATTTCTTCATTAAGATCCCAGAGGAACTTGAAGGGCAGGTCTTTCATTTTCTCATTAAAAACCTTGTTGAACTTTTCACTTTGTGACACAGTCATTATGTTCTTCCAGTCTCCAACGGTCCCTGAGGTGGAAGGAGGAGAAGGAGAAGTCATGGTTAGATGCTCTGCTGCCACCTGGACTTTTTATTATAAACTGAATAAAGCCTGTGCAGCAGGTAAGAAGCTGTGAATGCTGCTAGTTGGGAACAGTTCCTTTTCACTTCATTCCTACCTCATCTCCCCAAAGTGTAGCTCTCTAGGTCTTTGGGAATTTGAAAGTATATTTCCAGATCTGGGGTGTTGCTGAAATATAGCACAGACACCAGTTTTTAAACTTAGAATTATGTGTGCTGTCCACCATACCGTTATTGTCCCTCTGATTAGCTAGTGGAAGCTTTTGATCATGTGACTTGCATGTTACAGATGTCCGCAGCCTTATCTGAAAACGCTGTCCCTCTGATAAACCATGCTATTGGTGAGAATTGATTTTGTTTTTTGTAGAATCTAATGGGGTCCCTGTAGAAAATTTTAATGGGCCAATGACTTGACAGCAATGGCAGTAATTTGACCCAATAATTTTAGACAGTGTCACCAATTCTGTTTTAGGCATTAGTAGCTTTATACAACTCCATTACTATCTTGTACCGATTTCTTCTGGCACAAATGGTAGAGGGGAAATTGGGAACAGGAAGGTGTTATTGTTAAAAGAAATATGAATTTCTCTGAACATCCTTTTCAGATAATGCTGTACTTAACACTAGGCAGTGGTTTTCTACTTTTCCATACTGGGACACCTGTTTCCATTCCAGGGCCCTGCTCCCTTCTAGGTAAAATCACCTCCTATTTAGCAATATCAGAAGAACAGAGTCATCACAAGCCTGTAACATCTATTCACAATCCCAAGTTGAGAACCTCCAAGATAAAGGATTCAACAGGATAAAAACCCACCTCCTCCTTCCAGGCACAAGAATTGTTTCTTAGATTTTATTACTTGGATTATTTCATGCTCTGCATTATCCCTGAAAGCTGTCGTGCATCTGAACTGATTTGTCTCACCATTTATGAAGCTGCACAGAAGCACTAGACTTTCTTTTTCTCCTAGTGTTCACAGATTTTAAGAAAACAACAAGGAGTCCAGTAGCACCTTAAAGACTAACAGATTTATTGGGCATAAGCTTTCATGGGTAAAAAACCCACTTCTTCAGATGCATGGAGTGAAAATTACAGATGCAGGCATTGTTATACGGACACATGAAGAGAAAGGAGTTACCTCACAAGTGGAGAACCAGTGTTGACAGGGCCAATACAATCAGGGTGGATGTAGTTCACTCCCAATAATTGACAGCCCCCCAACCTGAAGCAAATACACACCAGCAACTACACACCACTCCACAGAAACACTAACCCAGGAACCAAACCCTGTAACAAACCTCGTTGCCAACTCTGTCCCCATATCTACTCGAGCAACACCATCAGAGGACCCAACCACATCAGCCACACCATCAGGGACTCATCCACCTGCACATCTACTAGTGTGATATATGCCATCATGTGCCAGCAATGCCCCACTGCCATGTACATTGGCCAAACTGGACAGTCTCTTCATAAAAGAATAAATGGACACAAATCAGACATCAGGAATGGTAATATACAAAAGCCAGTAGGAGAACACTTCAATCTTCCTGGACATTCTATAACAGATTTAAAAGTAGCCATACTTGAACCAAAAAAACCCTTCAGAAACAGACTTCAAAGAGAAACTGCAGAACTAAAATTCATTTGCAAATTTAACACCATTAATTTGGGCTTGAATAGGGACTGGGAGTGGCTGGCTCACTACAAAAGCAACTTTTCCTCTCCTAGAATTGACACCTCCTCATCAATTATTGGGAGTGAACTACACCCACCCTGATTGTATTGGCCCTGTCAACACTGGTTCTCCACTTGTGAGGTAACTCCCTTCTCTTCATGTGTCCGTATAACAATGCCTGCATCTGTAATTTTCACTCCATGCATCTGAAGAAGTGGGTTTTTTACCCACGAAAGCTTATGCCCAAATAAATCTGTTAGTCTTTAAGGTGTCACCGGACTCCTTGTTGTTTTTGTGGATACAGACTAACACAGCTACCCCCCGAGACTTGACAGATTTTAAGGGTGGCTGTTTTTTTGGGGGGGAGGGAGGTGATCTCAACTTTTATAGATGGTCTGAAGTGAATTTTTCAATTTTTTGAAATGTTGACTTTTTCCCTCTTTCAAACTTTTTACTATTTGTTGGCCCTGATCTGCTTTGCAAACAAACACTTATGGTGTTGCACCAAGCAAAATAATGCATCTCTTTTTTCCACCTTTGGGAAATAAAGCCCCACTCACAAACTTTAATGCCACAAAGCCAATTGTTACCTAGGGACAGAAAGTTTTGTTTGTCATTGGAAGTCTTAGGGTATGTCTATACTTACCCACTGGTTCGGAGGCCAGCAATCGATCTTCTGGGATCGATTTATCGCGTCTTGTCTAGACGCGATAAATCGATCCCGGAAGTGCTCGCCGTCGACGCCGGTAATTCTGCTCTGCGAGAGGAGTAGGCGGAGTCGACGGGGGAGCCTGCCTGCTGCGTGTGGACCCGCGGTAAGTACCTTTAAGTTCGAACTAAGATACTTCGACTTCAGCTACGTTATTCACGTAGCTGAAGTTGCGTATCTTAGTTCGAACTGGGGGCTTAGTGTGGACCAGGCCTTAGACAGTTAGCTTCAACACACCTTGTGCCAGGATCTGCAGGATTAAATGTTTATAACAAGTGGCTGCTTCCGCCTTACCTCTGCGAAGAAAATTGTCTCTGCCTTTCTCCAAGATACATGTCTTGTCCTCGTAGTTTGACCTGGGATCAGATTTCATGTTATCGAATGTAGCCTTCTCCACAACAACATCCAACTCCTTTTCAGTCAGCCGTTTTCCTAAGAAGTCACAAATTTTCAGCACAGCACTTCTGAGATCCTGAAATGAGCATTATTTCAATTTAACAATTCCCAAAAGTAGAAAAGCAAAAGAGCCAAATTTAAAAAAAAAAGAGAGAGAGAGAGAGAGAGAGAATAAAGGATAATGGGATATTTCAATAAGGGTGGGAAACTGAACGTGGAATGAAGGGTACTTCTCTTATCACACTGTTCATAGGCAAGATTTTTATTCACTGTCACTGGTTACAGCAGCATCAAATCCTGACAGGTGAGTAGCAAGAAGAGTCCTTATAAGTCTCTTCTTTAGGTAACCCTTCCTCATGGCCTACCAAGCGAGAACAAGCTCATTTCTGGGTGTGAGAATACTATTGCTAACATTATGCGTGATAAAGGCTGACAATTTTCTGAGCAAAGAGTCTGTCTCATAGCTGTGGTTTGGAAATAGAAGGATACATCTCAGGAGTTGGATCTCTTAATGGGAAGGGTCTTTCCTTGCTTTGTTAATCAGTCTTGATGCTATTCTCAGTGTGCTCCCTGCCAGTGCCAGCACTTCTCTCCCTATTTAGCTAAGAGGTCCACTCATCTAGGCTTTGTTTCACTTAAAATATAAAGTAAAATTGGTTTGAAATTGATTTAGTTCAACCAACATACCCCCTGGGTGGCCCCTCTTAAAGCAGTGTAAACCTGACTTCTGCTGATCTAGCTGAAGTTGATAAGGAATCAAACGTAGCTGAGCTGGTAGAAAAATGAAAAACTAATTTCTAAAAAATTCAAACTGCTGAAATTGTTCCCATTTTGGAATCTTTGAAGTGGGTCGTGTTTTGTGTTTTTAAAAGATTTTTTAATAGATAGCTTTAAAAGAGTTATTGATATATTTTAGTTTTTGAAAACTGGGTTTTCAGAAAATGAAAAGCTTCAATTAAAAATTGCATAAAAACGTGTTTCACAAAAAATTAAGAGGAGACCTACAATTTTTTTACAAAATACTTCATTTTGATGAAAACGCATTCTGATCAAAACAGTTTGAGAAGCTGTAATATGTAACAAATACTCTCCTTTCCCTTAAAGATGCCACATGGGACAGATTATGTAGCTGCTTTTTTGCTGTGCAGACAAGGAGCGGAAATAAAGCAAGTTAACTACCCCAATGGTTCTCACATTCATCATATTTTCTTCACTAGGAAGTAGATTAAACTGCCTGGGCTGCTTCCAGAGGTATTATGTATGCAGTGTTGTTGTAGATGGGTCAGTTCCAGGATATTAGAGAGACAAGAGTGTGAGGTACTATCTTTTATTGGACCATCTTCTGGTGTGGGGAGGGAGGGAAGGAGGGAGAGAGAGAGAGAGAGAGAGAGATGCTCTTGCGCTACACAGCTGTTTCTCTCACCAACAGAAATTGATCCGATAAAAGATATTATCTCACACACCCACTTTGTCTTAACATAGGTATCAGGTTGTCACACAGACTCCACTGGGAAGGTCAGAATCAATTTGCCCTTTCTTCTTCCCTGCGCTCTTGCAGTATTCCATACTCATTGATTGCCTTGTATTGCTCATTAAGCCCTGCAAGCATGTGTAGGGGCAAATACCACTCCCCAGGACACTCATTTACTGAGAGGGAAATTCTATAATTCCTTTTCTTTTCTCCATTTTCAGCTTTCACATCACATTACACGTCTGTGGTGGTGTGAGGAAACTAGCTCATTATTACAGCTGTTCAAAAAATTTCTATTGAATGGTTTTGTTTTGTTTTTTAAAAAGAAATTATTAGAATTGCCTTTAATTGCTGTCATGTGTGGTTTGTTATTTTATAATTAAAGAAAAAAGAGAAAACATTTCAGTTTTAGGGTTTCAGCAGCGTGTATGTGTGTGTGTGTGTATGTGGAATAGTTTTGAAGAGAAATTTTGACAAAAATATTTTATTTTACATCAAATCTTTCCTAATTTGGGGGGGGGGGGACGACTCTTTTCCTAAAAAGCTCTAATAATTATTTATTTCAGCAGATGTTCCTTATTTTACTATTATATAATGTAGCATATATTTCACTATATGTTAAATTCAGACAATATGCAGCCCAAGAGACTATGGGTGGAATTTTCAAAAGTGACTATGTGAGTTAGACACGTAAGTCCTATTGAAAGTCAATGGGAGTTCTGTGGCCAACTCAGAAACCTCCCATTTTTCAGTTGGATGCTTTGGAAAAATCTCACCCTATGGTCTTGATTCTGCTGCCCTGACATTGAGAAGTATTTTTTCAAGGCGTGTCAGTGAAATCCATGAGACCAATGTATTTTGTGAGGAGTCACATTGTGAGCAAGGTGGCAGAATCTGATTGGTTTACTGGATGGTGAAGTGAGGCATTAGGCCTGGTCTACACTTAGAAGTTAGGTCAACATCACTAAGATGCTCAGGGAACCATAGTATGGGGACAGAGAGGGATATACAGATCCCCCGGGTATGTGGCAGAGGTGGGAGTGGGGGGCACATAGTGCTCTCGCATGGGTGGGTGGGAATAGAGGTGAGACACACAGAGCCTCTGGCATAACTGAGGGAGTGGGGGTGGGGGGAGTTGCAGGAAGTCTCTGCCAAAGGGGATAGGAGAATGGGACACTGGGAGCAGGGGAGAAGGAAGGGATGCAAGGCAGCCCTGGCCCAGAGATACAAAGTTTGTGCTGCTTTAGTGTTTAGATAGAATGATATCAACAGGCCTCACCTTCTTCATCTCCTCATAAGTAAGGAAGAGAATATTGTAATCAGCTCTGTGGGTGTACCAGCCTCTGATGTGATCAAACCATGAGCTAGCAAGTACTTACAAGGGGGAAAAAATAATCGAACGTTAATGATCTCTAAGAGCAAAATAGTTCAATTATCAACACTTTAGCACCCTAATACTGTCACAAGCAGGGCTGAGAATGACTGTTCAAGTCCCTTCTTTAAAGACTAGTGGAAAACTTCAACAGGAAAGATTGAGGAAAGTGTCTCAACCCAGAAGACCCCGTAACCCAGTGGTTAGGACATGTGTGAAATCAGGAATTTCAACCAGGGTATCCCACATCCTCTAAGTGCTCTAACCTCTGCATGATAGAGTAAAAAGGGGCACCACCTCTCCTGGCTGTGCTGTCATGTCAGTCCTCACGTGGTAGATGGTCTTTAAGGTGGCCTCTGAGCATACCTAGTGGATAGGGTTCCACAGGCAAGATAGACAGGGGACTGCCTACTTTGTGAAGCCTACCACGTGAGCAAAGAACCAAGCTGCTCAGATGTGTCAGGACTAAGATATCTGTGCACATGCCCAGTGGTAGAAATGGAGGCTCCTTGGGGACTTTGCCAGGGGAAACTTAGGCATCTAGGGAATTTAGGCACCCACAGAGTTAGATGGCAGCTGAATGGGGCTTGTGAACAGGGGTGGCTCTAGGTACCAGCAAAACAAGCAGGTGCTTGGGGCGGCAAATTACGAGGGGCGGCATAATGCTGGGGCCCCAGCTCCGACCTGAGGAAGTGTCCTGGGCTGGATCCTGACCACCCTGTTGTTCACTGACCAGGGCTGTGCGGCGGGACGGGGGAGCTGGCTCACTGGGGAGCGTGTCCCTGCCGCTCTCCCATGGGCAGCGGCCAGACCCCCTCAGGCAGGAGCCAGTAGCATGGCCCTGCCCCAGTCGCGGAGCAGGGGGTGGCGGCGGAACATGGCGGCCGGGCGGGCCGCTCCTCCAGCGCCGGCTGCGGGCTCCTCCTCGGCTTGTCCCTGCCTCCGCCTCCTCCTCCTCCTCCTCCTCCTCCTCCTCCTTCCCCCTGCGCTGCCTCCTGCCCGGGGAGGGGAGCGGCAGCCCGGGCTGAGCCGAACTCGAACCGTTGCGCAGGCCAAGCCCCCGCAGCCGGCTTGCAGGGGTCCCGGGGAGCGGGAGGCCCGGGCACGCTGCCCTGGGATCACCAGCCGCCAGCTGCTCTGCCCCGGACCCCGGCAGCCAAACCCCGCAGCCGCCCCAGCTTGCTCCGCGTGGGAGCTACAGACGGTGCCCCCCGCCCGGCTGGCTCTGTTCCCGGCCACACCGCAGGATGACCGCCCGGGACTCTGAGGTGTTGCTGAGGCTGCCCCAAGCCAGGCTCCCCGGGATCTGCTGCCCCTCCAGCCACGGGGGCCCTAGGCCAGTGTGGGAGCCGGGCCGCAGCCCTGCTATCAGAGCCTCCTCCCCTCCCCGCGCTGCATAGCAAGACGTGGGACCGTGGGCAGGGCTGCTACAGCCATTTCAGACTGGGATTGGTGCCGGGGGAGCAGAGGTGATTGTGCCTTGTCTGGAGGGACCGGGCAGCCCCCTCCTAACCCCCCCAACGCCCGCTGCTTGCTCCTGACGGCACGGGGCTGCGACACCCAGCTCCGGAGGGAAGCGCCAAGCCCCTGGGTGTGCTCGCGGGGAAGGAGAGACAGGAGGCAGAGCTGTTCGGTGTCTCCCACGCAGCTCCAGGCGCCTCTGGCTACTCGGCAGCGACAGCCAGGCTGGGTAGCCTGCCAGCAGCGTGACTTGGTCCGACCTGCACAGACCACATGAGCCCTGGGGTTGGCGCTGACGTCTTGCCTATGCCAAGGCCTCCGGCTCAGGGGCAGCCTTAGCTCTGCCCAGGCAGACACAGCCTGGCTCACTCCATAAATGAGTACACTAGGAGGAAATTGTTTTATTTCACTAACTACACATTCTGTTTTCATTTTTTAAAAATTTTAAACAGTCAAAAACAAAACAAAAATTGCAAAGTGCAAACATGTAAAAGCCAAAAAAAAGGGGGGGGGGGCAAATTTTTTTTTTGCTTGGGGCGGCAAAAAACCTAGAGCCGACCCTGCTTGTGAGAATCTAAATTTTGTGTTTAGGCCCCTAAAGTGGCAGTTAGACACCCAAGACCCCCTTGTGGCTTACCCCTGATTTGAGTTTTACAGACAGTCAGTTACATAGCTAACAACAAGTTGTGCTTTTACCTTTAGACTTCACTGGCCTCATACAATGGTACTTTACCCGGTACAACATACTTATGGTTTGATGCTTTGGATCAGGGAATCGGCAACTTTTGGCACGCGGCACACTAGGGTAAGCCCCCTGGTGGGCCAGGCCGGTTTGTTTACCTGCCGCGTCCGCAGATTCAGCCGATCACAGCTCCCACTGGCTGCGGTTTGCCGCTCCAGGCCAACAGGGGCGGCGGGAAGCAGTGTGGGCCGAGGGATGTGCTGACCGCTGCTTCCCGCCGCCCCCATTGGCCGGGAGCGGTGAACTGCGGCCAGTGGGAGCTGCGATCGGCCAAATCTGTGGACGCGGCAGGTAAACAAACTGGCCCGGCCCGGCAGGGGCCTTACCCTGGTGGGCCACGTGCCAAAGGTTGCCGATCCCTGCTCTGGATACTTTACTTTTGGATAATTTCTATTACATTTTTATGAGCTGCCTAGAACTAAATGCCACTGTATTATCCAAAATCCTGTGTCCTTTGTGGCAACCTGGCTTAAAGTTCAAAGCGAGGATCTTCATGGTTTCTTCAGCTCTCCAGCTCCAGTGTGGCAAACTGGAGAGTCTGCAGGAACTTCAGCAAAAAATGGAAGATTTTTTTATTGAATTAAATATGAACAACTATGAACTTAAATTGTCACTGTGCCACAGGCTGCACGAGAGAGGACACTGCATTGTAAGAAATAATTAAGGGAGAATTCAGGAGCTGGACAGATGACAGCTGAGTCTTTTTGGCTTTTGGGAGGGTGTGGGTGGTAGTTTGGAATTGTGGAATAAGCACAGTAGTTGGACATTTCTACTAAAGTGATCAGCATCTTACTACTTCTGTTTTCTCTGGACAGTGTTTATTAGCATCTGCTCATCTCAGTTATTTCAGCACTTAATTGTCAAAATGTATTTAAGTATTCATTATTAGGTTTCAGAGTGAATACCTAATTAAGATCAATTAAATCAGGCAACGTGCACTTTATTGGTGCATTGCGTGGGACTACACAGCTCCTCTGGACTAATTTTGCACACCGAATTTCTATAGTGAGCTGTGGATCCTACTGCAGTCACTGCAGCCTTAGAACTGTCCCTCCCCCCAGCCCCACACCCATCGAAGGGGGAGACTTCTGACCAGTACCACATTCTGTATAATTTACTGACATGGATAGTTTATTCAGGCTGTGCTCAGTGAACAGGGTTTGGCCTTTTAGCAGTAAATGAAACCTTACCTTTCCCAGATAAAAATCTCTCCATTAAAATATTAAAATCTGGTACTTTCTCAAATATGAATGCATGCTTGCTAAAATGAAAATAGGAAACCGCAACATCCTTAGGGTTTCTGGCTACATAAATAACCTGCAAGATAAAAAAAGACCAACAATCTCAGCTACGCTAAAGGGATACCATTAACCTTCACTGAGACTAAGGACAAGCAGGAGAGGTCAGATATCTCCATGAGAGTTAGCTCAGTGGGAGTTACACACACACACACTTGAGCTGCATCGTGGCACACTCCACTGCCCCATCTTTGGCAAGAAGTCTCCTTATGTATAAACGTGCAGGAGACATGAAACATCCCCTGCATGGAGAATGTAACAACTTATACTTACATACACCACAAAACCATTAACTTACAATATGCATGGAATATGCAGTATTGTTGGAGCTGTGTTGGTCCCAGGATATCAGAGAGACAGCAGGGTGAAGTAATAAAGCTTAGAAGCTTGTCTCTCACACCAACAGAAGTTGGTCCAATAAAAGATATTACTTCACTCACGTTGTCTCCAATATACATTGAAAACATGCAGACTGCAATGATCATAACCCCCACTTTTGGGTGAACAGTCATGGGGTGGAGGAAGCAGCTTGGCCCAGAGGCCAAGCACAGCAGTTCCATGAAAAATGGGATCTCCACTGAATCTGGACATTGAAGTCCTGAGGTTGCACTGGAACTTGTTTCTCCTGCCTCCCCTCCCCCCCCCCCCCCCCCGCCACTTTGCTGGGGTCTAGGGAGATGGAATGGGGCCTTGGAGGAACGTGAGCCCCTATCCCTCGAGGAAGGTTGCTTTTGGAAGGGTTCTTGGAGAGAGGCAGACAACCCAGCCCTGAGAATTTGGACTGATTTATTAGAGAAAGCAATGAATTTTCTTGGTTAATTTTAATTACTTTGTAAAAATAGCATCACCTACTTTTGCTCCTTTGTTTCTCAGATCTCTTGGAGCTAAATAGTAAGGGAGGTGAGTGGAAAAGAGACGCGGTGATGGACGACTGCCATAATCCATGTTATTGAAATTGTACTCTAGCCATGGAACTCTGTCAATTGTTTCAGTTTTTGCTGTTCCATCCCGGTGGCTTTCATAATAAATCAAGCTCAAAATATTCTGCATCCACACAGTTCCTGGGAAAGGAAATAACCTTATTTGAAACTGATTTGATGATTTTTTTTTTTTAAATTAGAGCAATAATCTGACAAACACAAGATCTTCAAAGCCACACTGGTTTTACATTATTAAAGAAAGTACGAATACTTGTGTAAGCAGAGTCAGGATGAGCTCTACCCTGACATCTGGTGGTGAATTATGGCGAGTGTGGAAAAGAACTCCAGGGGCTGATCTTGTTTGCATAGGCACACCCACTCGCCTGTCATGAAACAACAGCAACTGAAAGTGGTTACTTTGACTGGTGTGGGATCCCCAGTTTCTCTGTTATTGGGGCAGGAAGAATAAAGTTTTGTTACCCTGATTCTGTGAATCAAGGCCAGTGGAACTGTTGTATGACAGAAGGACTCACCATTACCCAAGTAGCACTTGCTTGACAAGGGGCATGGGTTACAAAACCCAGTGGATTGAGAGAGGATGGGTATTTGTACCTGATGGTATGGGCCCCCCTTTGAGGGCTTGAACACCAATTGCACCACCTTCTCGCTTGCTCGCTCGCCCCCTGTCCCCTCCCTACTGTTGAATGTCAGAGCTAACTTTGATTCCGTTAGGAGTCTAGTTACAGGTTGCTGAGCTGAATTCACTTTGGGCTGATGGTGCACCAGCACTGGGGCTCCCCTACTATGAGCTGAAATCACAAAAGACCTAAAGTTACTAAGAGCTGAGACCACTGAGTGCTGTGTTAACTAGTGGGGGAGCCTGAAGCTATATTGCTAAGCAGCTGGCAGAGCAATTTGCAGGGAAAACTGGAGGAGCAGCGAGCGGCGCGGAGCCTTGCGGGGACGGTTGGAGCGGCCCAAGGAATGGCAAACGGAGCTGTTTGCGGGGACGGCTGGAGTGGCTCACAGGTCGGTGAGCGGAGCGGAGCAGCTTGTAGAGCAGAGCAGTTTGTGGGACGGCAGGAAGTGGACTGGCTCGTGGTGAAGGCTGCGGCGGAACCCCACAGAGAGATGGTCGGCCGGCCTCGGATCATGTAAGGTGCCCCTTAACACCCTGCGTGCCCCCCTTTTACTCTGAGGCTGCACTGACCAGGGACAGAGACTTTGGGGGTTGTTGGACTTTTGGTGGTTGCTGGACCCAAGAGACTTTGGGGGTGTTGGACTTTGGGGACTCTGGGTGATTTTTGGGTTGCTGGATTCAAGAACCAAAGGGAAAGGACACAGCCCAATTTGCTAGGGTGGGCCTTTTGCTCATGGTTTGTGTTATGAATCCTGTTTGTGGTGTTTTTTCCAATTTAATGCTGATGTCGATTACCTCATGTTATTAAATATTTTCTGCTACACTCAGACTCCGTGCTTGCGAGAGGGGAAGTATTGCCTCTTAGAGGCACCCAGGGGGTGGTATGTAATTGTCCCAGGTCACTGGGTGGGGGCTCGAGCCGGTTTTGCATTGCGTTATTGAAACGGAACCCCTAGATACTGAACCCGGCCCTTGTTGCTGCCAACTTAGACGGGCAGAAGGGTTACACTTGCAACAATTGAAGGTTAAAGATAATACTCTGTCTTACTCTAGAGAGTTCATAAGTGCAGCAGGGAATGTTATTTTTTGTACATTTTACTACTGTATATATGTGATGGTCAGTAACTAAATTTTCAGATATCTTTATCTAATATATTCAGATATCCACTCAGTGTAAATTCATTGCTGTGTTTCTGTGTTGATCATGAAATGGGCCCAGGAAACAGAAGCTACCTCCTGTTAAAAGAGTGTTATAAGTGGCTCTTTTGTTTCTATGACTCCTACAAAGTGTTGTGAACTATAATGGAGCAATTTATACAACTACACACTTGTAGAAAAATCTGGTCCCTAGCACACAGCTGAAGTAGATGTGTGGGGCACAAGAGAGATGTGTAAGGTTCCTGCGGGAACAGGGAAAGAACCTAATCCAGGGCTGCAGAGCAAAGCTACTAACAAATCCTATTGTTGAGGAGAAGATAAGAGAACAAACAACATATGACAGAAGCTAATCACATCACTTATGCAGTACTAGAAGACTCTCAGATACTACAGTGATAAGCACGGTATAAGAACATGTATAGAATAGAATACAATCAAATAGACAATGTCATGCCTGAAGGGGAATGATCAGGGGAACCATGTGGTGGTATATCCACTGGCATTACCCAAACCACCCTGTATACTTTTGCTGCAAGAGTCTCCAAGGGCCCCTACTCCGTCCGTGAAGTGGAAGAGCCCCAGTCCTACTGCAGGACCCATGGGAACTCATGTTCACCTTGTTCTCCATCATGACCACCAAATCTTTCTCAGAGTCACTGCTTCACAGGATAGAACAGGGGTTCTCAAACTGGGGGTCGGGACCCCTCAGGGGTCATGAGCTGTTAGCCTCCACCCCAAACCCCGCTTTGCTTCCAGCATTTATAATGGTGTTAAATATATTTTAAAAAGTGTTTTTAGTTTATAAGAGGGGGTCGCACTCAGAGGCTTGCTATGTGAATGGGGTCATCAGTACAAAAGTTTGAGAACCACTGGGATAGAGTATCCCAGGCCGTAAGTATGGCCTACATTCTTTGTTCCTAGATGCATAACTTTACTGTTGGCTATATTAAAAGACATTGTATGTTTGAGTCCAGCTTACCAAATCGTTCTGTATCAGTGATCTGTTCTCTTAATTTTTTAATCAGTCTTTGTGTCATTTGCAACCTTTATCAGTGATGATTTTGTGATTTCTTCCAGGACATTGATCAAAATGTTAAATAGCATAGGGCCAAAAACCAATTTCTGTGGGACCTCATTAGAAACACATCCATTCAATGATTTCTCATTTACAGTTACATTCTGAGACTTGTCAAATAGCTAGTTTTTAGTCCATTTAATATGTGCTCTGTTAATTTTGTAACATTGAAGTTTTTAAAAATCAAAATATCCTGTGGTACCACGTCAAATGCCTTACAGAAATCTATTACATCAATACTATTACCTTTGACAACCAAACTTGTAATCTCATCAAAAAAAAGATATCAAGTTAGTTTGACGGGATCTATTTTCTGCAAACCCATATTGACTGACATTAATTATATCACCTTCCTTTAATTCTTTATTAATCAAGACCTGTATCAGTTGTTCCATTATTTTGCCTGGTATCCATGTCAGACTGACAGGCCTATAATTATTTGGCTTGTCCCTTTCACTCTTTTAATATATTGGCACAACATTTGCTTTCTTCCAGTCCTCTAGAAGTTATTGAAAAGCAATATTAATGGTCTAGCAAGCTATTCAGCCAGCTCTATTAAAACTCATGGATGCATGTTATCTAGACCTAACATCCTTTAAAAATTGGAAGTCAAATCCTAGTGAGAAAAATAGAAACAAGCATAAATTCTGGCAAGTCAAGTGTAAAATTATAATAAAGTGGGCTAAGAAAGAATTTGAAGAGCAACAAGGGGCACAAAAACTAACAACCTTTTTTTTTTTTTTTTAGTACAAAAGAAGCAGGAAGCCTGCCAAACAGTCAAAGGGGTCACTGGATGATTGAGGTTTAAGAGGAGCCCTCAAAGAAGACAAGGCGGTTGCAGAGAAGTGAAATGAATTCTTTGCATCAGTCTTCACTGCAGAAGCTGTGGGGGAGATCCCCACACCCGAGTCATTCTTTTTAGGTGACCAGTTTGAGGAACGGTCTCAGTTTGAGGTGTCAGGAGAGGAGGTTTTGGAACAAATTGATTAATTAAACAGTAATAAGTCACCAGGACTAGAAGATAGTCACTCAAGAGCACGGAAGGAACTCAAATATGAAATTGCAGAACTACTATATATCTATACGTATGGTATATATACACTATAAGCTTAAATCAGCCTCTGTACCAGATGACTGAAGGATACCTAATGTAACATCCATTTTTAGAAAATGGCTCCAGAGGTGATACTGGCAATTACAGGCTGGTAAGCCTGACTTCAGTACCAGGCAAACTGGTTGAAATTATAGTAAAGAACAAAATTATCAGACATATAGATAAACAAAATATGTTGTGGAAGAGTCAACATGGCTGTTGTAAAGGGGAAATCATGCCTCACCAATCTAGTAGAATTCTTTGAGGGGGGGGTCACCAAATGTGGACAAAGGTGATCTATAGTCGATATAGTATACTTGGACTTTCAGAAAACTTTTGACAAGATCCCACAGTAAAGACTCTGAAGTAAAGTAAGCAGTCATGCTATAAGAGGGAAGGTCTTCTCATGGATCAGTAACCAGTTAAAGATAGGAAACAAAGGGTAGGACTAAATGGTCAGTTTTCACAATGAAGAGAGGTAAATAGCACCGGTGTTCAGCTTAGAAAAGAGATGACAGAGGGAGGGTCTGATACAGATCTATAAAGTCATGAATGGTGTGGAGAAAGTGAATAGGGAAGTGTTATTTACCCCTTCACATAACAGAAGAACTAGGAGTCACCCGATGAAATTAATTGTCAGCAGGTTAAAACAAACAAAAGGAAGTACTTCATACAATGCACAGTCAACCTGTGCAATTCAATGCCAGGGAATGTTGTGAAGGCCAAGAGTATAACTGAGTTCAGAAAATAATTAGATAAATTCATGGAGGATAGGTCCATCAATGGCTATTGGGGACACAATCCCATACCCTGTGTGTCCCTAAATCCCTAACTGCCGGAAGCTGGAACTGGGTGACAGGGGATGGATGGATCACTCAAAATTGTCCTATTCTGTTCATTCCCTCTGAAGCATCTGACACTGGCCACTGTCAGACAGGATACTTGATTAGATGGATGATTGGTATGACCCAGTATTTCCATTCTTACGTATTGAACACTTCTGCCTTTGCTACATTGTTTTTGACAATCCTACCCTTTCCCTATAGTAATAGACCAATACCATTGCTAGCATTCTTTTAGTTCATAATATACTTTATTGTCCTTAACTCTGCTGGCCACAAACTTCTCCTGGTGTCCTTTTGCTTCCCTAATCAATTTTCAACAATTCCTAACTTCTGATTGATTTTCATTAGTATCAATTTCCCTTTTCTTCCATTTATTTTATATATATTTTATAGCTGCCTTTACTTCCCCTGAGCGCCAGGTTGGCTTTTAACCATGTCTTTTAATCTTCTCTATTGTGGCTTTTTGGACATATAGTAAAATGTTCTTAAACAATTCTCAATTATCATTCACATTTTTTCTAATTACATTCTTTCTCCCAGCTGATTTGGCTCATAATTATTTTCAGCTTTGTGAAACTGGCTTTTTTGAAGCACCAAGTATATATATTATTGGTTTGGACCTTATTCTGTTTGCACCTAACAAATGTGATCAAGTCATGATCACTTGTACCGATGTTACCATTAAGTTTTAGTTCTGTGATCAACTTTTCTTTATATAAAACTCTTCTTTGTTGGATGAAACAGTTTGAGTTAGTTAAAAAAAGCTCTGACAAATGTTACCACCAAACATAGGTCACAATGGTGCTCAGTAAGAAGGGGGTCAATAAAGGTTTCAGACAAAAGTCAGATTGCTTATTTCCCTTTAGGAAAATCATAACAGTCTTACCTGATTTTGGAAAAGTAACTACAAACACATCACTGTCTCGGATTACAAAATGCTCCAATGAATCTATATATTCAGGGTTAGCCAAGTCTGGTAGGAAATAAAATCCTTTATGTTTGAACATAAATTCTTCCGATGGCTCCATTGGTAAGGTTTCTCTTATATGTCAAGAATCTGCAGATTAAAGAACATAATTTTAATATCCTTTGTTTTGCTGTCATCTTTTGTGAAAAAAAATTTCACTACAACTTAAAACAGTTCCCTATCTGATAGCAAAATGAACAACAAAAAGAGCCAATTGAATCATAGCATAAAAATGGCATGTTTAGGGACTGGTATGAGACCAGAATATTGTTCCCAGGAAAAAGTGGTGTGTGATGTTTTCTCCGGGTTATTTACTGGTACAAGGTATCTAGTATTGTTATACACAAACTTTTTTTAAAAAGAATTATCTAACTGTACAGAATCCATGTAAATGGGCACTAAACATCAGAGCTATTCAAGGAGCTCACCAGAGCCCACTGCTTTCTAAGGGCTATGTGAACATCCAGAGAAACCAGGCTGCATTCAAATTAATTTTGTGTCTGGAATTTTGTTCACATATTATTTCTGTCACTGATTCTCTCTATCGCTCATATTTCCCTATTTAATACATTTCTTCCTCTTGTCCAATAACAAATTCAGCAAAATAGAATGGAAGGAGAGGAATTTTGTTTTTTCCTCAAGTTTTCTTTGATAGCTTTGTCCTCATCTGCTATATTTCATAAGATTTGTGACATAGCTCAGTAGCATTGTTACCACATGTACCAGTGAAGCATGTTGTCTACAGCCCTTCCAACAGAGGTGGAAGAGGGGGAAAGAGAGAGGAGTTCAGGACATGGATGGAGATGGGAAGGAGTAAAAGAAACCCTGTAGAGGATTTCAGCATGTGTGTCTGAGATGGAACAAGTTTTAAGAAATCTCCAAGTAGTTATTTTATCAAATAAAGTGTACCTAATACCCAGATCTCTCCCCCTCAAGCTTCCCAATAATAGATGTCTTTTTTGTGGGACACGGCTAACAAAGAACAGCAGGTATGTGAGACAGAGCCAATAGACAACACAATAGCCTCAATAGAGGTAATTGCAGGTCCAAAGTGTGAGAAAGGCAAGACATACATTGGTTAAATAAAGTAATTAACTAGTTACTGCTCCTAAATTTTACTGTTTTTTGGATCTGTGTTCCTTAGTTAAAACAAAGACTGGAGAATTATTATAAACTTATGAGTTTTTATCAGCTAAAATTGCTTTTAAAGCGAACAGGCAAAATAAAGATGTTCACAACTTCAGAAATTGATCTCAGCATGGGATTGTTACAATTTTCAAGCGATAACTAATCGGTTACAATTTATTCAAGGTCTTATCAAAATCTTATTACAAAGGCAGCTTTTATCCTACTTCTATAATAATATGATTCAGTGGTTTTGCTACCAGCATGGAGCTATAGATCCTTAAACATAGTCCCTTATTTAGTTCAATCAAGTTCATATGCCAATGAAATTATGGGATTGCTCACATGAGTTCAACCAAACAATTCTATGGTAGAATTTGGAGATTTAAACAAAGCAACTTCATTCTTAAAGAATGTCAGTACTGTTCAGAAGTGCCCTGCTCAGGTAATACTCATTGCCAACCTTTGTCACTTACACACACAAGACTAGCACAAATTAAATCCAAAACATTTTGCCCTTTATAAATATATCAGAGGGATGAATATCAGGGAGGGAGAGGAATTATTTAAGCTCAGTACCAATGTGGACATAAGAACAAATGGATATAAACTGGACATTAGGAAGTTTAGACTTGAAATTAGACGAAGGTTTCTAACCATTAGAGGAGTGAAGTTCTGGAACAGCCTTCCAAGGGAAGTAGTGGGGACAAAAGACATATCTGGCTTCAATACTTGATAAGTTTATGGAGGGGATGGGATGATCGGATTGCCAAAATAAGGCTATTAATTGATTTTTGATTATTAGTGGTAAATATGCCCAATGGCCTGTGATGGGATGTTAGATGGGTGGGATCTGAGTTACTACAGAGAATTCTTTCCTGGGTGTCTGGCTGGTGAGTCTTGCCCACATGCTCAGGGTTTAGCTGATCACCATATTTGGGGTCGGGAAGGAATTTTCCTCCAGGGCAGATTGGCAGAGGCCCTGGGGGTTTTTCGCCTTCCTCTGCAGCGTGGGGCACGGGTCACTTGCTGGAGGATTCTCTGCACCTTGCTGGAGGATTCTCTGCACCTCTGCTTTAAACCACAAGTTGAGGACTTCAATAACTCAGACATAGGTTAGGGGGTTGTTACAGGAGTGGGTGAGTGAGATTCTGTGGCCTGCGTTGTGCAGGAGGTCAGACTAGATGATCATAAAGGTCCCTTCTCACCTTAAAGTCTATGCGTCTATAATGTAATAATTCTGAAGCGATTCTAATTTTTCTGAAATTTAAGCTCAACTCTCATGCCACTTTAACTGAAGATTTACACAGTGGTAAAATCTTTAGGTTAGAAGCCACTAAAACACATCTTCCTCTTTTTGTCTGAGGAGCGATCAATTCTCTTGAAACAAAATCTGTGATTTTTTTTAGGCTGAATCCTTTGAAACACTCAGGGGTAAGGATCTCACAGTAATGTTTGGTGTCGGGAAGAACAGTTTCCTCTTACAAACGTTATTAGACTTAGTTTTCATTAGCCTCAATGCTTGCTCTCAATTACTTATTGATTTAGTGTAATTTCTAGACAACTGAGAGTAAACTTGTTAGTAAAATAAAGGTTCACATCATACATTTGAGTTCTTCAGAGGGTTTTAACTCAGGTAAGTTCTTTCTGAGAAGCATTTAGCTTAACATAATCAAGCCATCACAGGAGTAAGCAATACATGTATAAAATTCAGGTACTTATCCATTGGAACTGGCATAGAGGTGATTTCTCCAGCTCAGATTCACAGTTGCAGTGATTGTTTTCCTGAGATAGGAAATTCCTGTGATTCACTCAAGGTATTGTAACAGCTGTGGTCCTATTCTTGTTAGAGATTTTGCTGCTGTCTCCTTAGAAAGGACTTTAAAAGGCAAGTTTATTAGGTTTCTGAGGGGTTGCCGTGTTAGTCTGTATCAGTAAAAACAACGAGGAGTCCTTGTGGCACCGTAGACACTAACAAATGTATTTGGGCATAAGCTTTCATGGGCTATAACCCACGAAATCACACATCTGATGAAGTGGGCTGTAGCCCACGAAAGCTTATGCCCAAATAAATGTGTTAGTCTTGAATGGGCTCCGCATTTCAAGAAAGATGTGGAGAAATTGGAAAGGGTCCAGAGAAGAGCAACAAGAATGATTAAAGGTCTTGAGAATATGACCTATGAAGGAAGACTGAAAGAATTGGGTTTGTTTAGTTTGGAAAAGAGAAGACTGAGAGGGGACATGATAGCAGTTTTCAGGTATCTAAAAGGGTGTCATAAGGAGGAGGGAGAAAACTTGTTCACCTTAGCCTCTAAGGATAGAACAAGAAGCAATGGGCTTAAACTGCAGCAAGGGAGGTCTAGGTTGGGCATTAGGAAAAAGTTCCTAACTGTCAGGGTGGTTAAACACTGGAATAAATTGCCTAGGGAGGTTGTGGAATCTCCATCTCTGGAGATATTTAAGAGTAGGTTAGATAAATGTCTATCAGGGATGGTCTAGACAGTATTTGGTCCTGCCATGCGGGCAGGGGACTGGACTCGATGACCTCTCGAGGTCCCTTCCAGTCCTAGAATCTATGAATCTATAAGGTGCCACAAGGACTCCTCGTTGTTTTTTAGTTTATTAGGACACTTGACAAGATTTCACTTGTTACCGGGCAGGTGGTGCTCTGACTGGCCACGCACACTCTCTCATCCAGATGTTTCAGCTTCAGGGAGCAACAAGTTGAACAACAGAGAGCATTTTATATCTTTTCTGCTGGGCAGTGTGACCTGGTTCCTTTTATTGGCAATGCTGCTATGTGCTAATCAGAAAGTGACCCATGCTTCTGGCAAAGAGTTGAAATGTCCAACCAGGTTACGAGTCATGTACCTTATCATCCAATGAGAAAAAAAGGCATCTCCTGTATGGCTTCTTGAAACTTGGTAAAATTCCAGTATTTTTGAGAAAAATAATTTGTCCCCTCCCAGTTTGTTTACAATGTGTTTGGCCTGACATTGACTGCCTGCTGGCTTAGCTCTGCTCAGCAAATGACAGCTGCAAATTACTTCCCATGGGCCCCATTGCAGTTTGGGCCTTTGACCAACTTTGTAGGACTCCAAGCTCTCTCCATCAGCACTTTTAGCTGTCTGCAGAGATGCAGAATACTCTCCTCCCTGCCCCCTTCCTTTCCATTCCTTTACTTTTGTTGTTGTTGTTGGTTTGTTTGTTCTCCCCTTTTTGTAAAAAAAAAAAAAAAATTTCAATAAAATGTAAATTAAAAAATGCAGATCATTGTTATTAATAAGAACCATATTTTTTGTATCAGCAAGACAAAATTCAGTTTCACTATTGAATATTTCAGGAAAAGTATCAGATTAGAATATATTGCAAAAGAAGGACTTTCTGAGCAGGAATTGTTGCAATTCTTCTATACTCACATTCTCCCTGCCCCTTTGAATAGCATAAGTAATTTAGTAATATCACATCTGACAAGGTCCATAGCAATCCATGATCTACACTACTTCTAATAGACTAGAGGTGCATATGGAGAAAAAAAATCTGAGAACTCTCTCATTTCTCTTGAAACTCAGATCAAAGTTGCCAAGCTGGGAAACGAAAGATTGAGCAGCAAGAAGATGGGGTGGGAGGTAGAAGAAGTTTGACCAACTTTGTCTACTGGTGCAAGAGCCAGACTTGGGGAGTTTATCATTTTGCTTCCCATTGTGACCCATTGCACTTTAGGAACAGAAACATACCAATATGCAATCTCCAGAGAACCCTTCATCCTTGGGGCCTCAGAAAATGTTCCCCTTGAGCTTACATTTTTGGTTTGGTCAAATGAATCTGCTGATCTCCCTGCTAAATCACACTGAAAAACGATTGTTTTGTTTTTGTACTTTGTTTTTAGAAATAGATGTGTCCATAGGATAGCACCATATGATAAAATACTTGAGTCACATGACAAACCAAACCTAGCACTTACGCTGGAAAACAAAACAATGATATGCTCTCACCCAGCAGGGCTGCAATCACCTTGAAGATTCTCTCTTTCCTACTTTGTTATAGCAATCAGCCACCTTGCCAATTTTATTATTTTTTCAACTTTTAAAAGATTTATACAACTTCCTTTTACCCTTCAGGTTGCACTGCAAGATCTAAGGAAGATTTCAGTTTTATGGACACTGCAAAAAGGCTACTCGAAAATGGTCACCCGTATGTAGGAGGAGAAGAGTTATAAAACCTTCCTGGAAATCTCAAATTCCAGCACTGTTGTATAGATAGGCATGCTGCAGGCCAACTAGGTGCGGTAGCTGCACTTATAGAAACATCTATTTCTCTATGAACCCTGCTACCACAGCAGGAACTATACAAAAGGTGCTGATACAGACAAGCAGACAGTAGAGGTGAGACATGCTAGTGTGGCTCAGACACCGACCAAAGCTGAGTGCTGACTCAATTACAAATTAAAAGCCTCACCATGCTGCTGATTCTGTAAACACCGTGATGGCTGAAATTACATTTATTTTCATTAGTCAGCTCCTTAACAACACTTTGCTGAATGGTCACAAAAATAAAATACAGTACATTCAGGAACAGATTCCATGCCCCTCAACTAATTACCAGAGTGCAGTGATGGAAAAATAGTTCCACTGCATCTTCACTCAATCATATAAAATACTCCAGTCGGTCACAAATTTACTACCAAAGACTTCAGTAGCATTATCTTACAGCATAATATTTACCTTCTCTTCTCTGTTTCTCCTGACACACATACACACTCCTTGCTGCCACCTGAATAAACAAGGCTGATATATTCAGTCCTAAAAACTGGCAAATATTTATACTACTTCCAGATCAGCTGGTGCACAACCTGATTGGAGTTTCATGATCTCATTAGCCTTTCTTCTTTTAATCAGTTCTGACTTTGAACTGAGGGGTGACTCCTAGTAAAAATACAGTAATTGTTACAAATGGGAAGACTTCAAATTGTCTGTGCGAAAAAACAGTAATGAATGTGCCTCAAATTCCACTTATATGTCTGAATTAAACATCTCAATAGCAAACATTATTTAAATGACAGCATAGTAGTTTTCACTTTCATTCCAACTTTTCTTAGCAGCAACACCTCAAAAGGGCAACAGTAGAAATGGACAGGAGTAAGAAA
The DNA here is from genome assembly GCF_028017835.1 of Emys orbicularis. Classification (NCBI taxonomy): domain Eukaryota; kingdom Metazoa; phylum Chordata; order Testudines; family Emydidae; genus Emys; species Emys orbicularis. The sequence goes on along the minus strand of NC_088685.1, from coordinate 91,923,400 downwards.
AAACTGTTTTAATCCTTGATGAACCTTAGTTAAAAATCTAACCACAGTTTTGTAAAATTTGTTCACCTACTTTCAGGTAGTTTAGTAAAGAGAAAAAATCGGTGGATATACCATATTGAGTTTGTATTAACATATAAAGCTTTTGCTAAAAGATTGAGTGAAGTTCATTTTTATTACATTTAATTGTTAATTGCACAATTTATATAGAGCCATGCAGCATCTGGGTGTAATAACCCACCTGCTTGGTTTATCTCCAGCATTTGAACCTAAGACCTTCAACACTAAAAGCAGGAGCCTTGTCCTCTGGCACTAATGGAGCACTTCAGCTAGCTAGTAGTAAGAAGCCCTTAGCCATTAATGGACCAACCACTTCTGTGGGCTCCAATACACATTTGCCAGTTTATTACATGATGTGACATGCACACACAGCACATACCGGTGAGCTCTGTGAAATATGCACATAGCACATCTCTCCAACTTCCCATGAAAATCATGCAGTCTTCAAATGATTCTCCAGACTCGATTTGTTCTTTCATTGCTGCCACAACAACAACAAAAAAGTGAGTAAGACAAGAATTGTCTGCCATTTGGTCATTTTGCTACAGACATGGCAACATTTAAAATGATTTTTGTATGTAAGTATTGCAGACCTATACAAAAGCAGAGAACAAAGCTGCAATGCTTTTTATTATCAAAGCAATACCCCAAATCTCCCCATAGATTAGATTGTTAAAGCTGTCTCATTTCAGCTATATGTCCTATACAATGCAATATTAGGTTTGGAACGATTAGATTTTTATTGGTAAATGTCAGTAAACATCAATTTCACTATGCACACACAAACTGATGAAAATATTTTCATCAACAATTAAAATTTACAGCTAGGCAGAGAAAAATGCTGCTTAAGAATTTATTAGAGTTTGGTTTAAGGATGTTTGCTTTGTATATTTTGATGTTAGGTTGACAAACGGTATTTTAACAGTTATAAAGCTTTAACATTTTAAATCTAAATGTCTACTGTCATTATAAATTGTCTGGCCTTGCCCCATGATTTCCCACAACTGAAAATTTAAACTGATAAAAAAAAAAATGAAAAATACAAAGTTCTGCCAATCCTAAATGTTGTTTACTGGAAGACTGGTGTATCCTTCTGTGGACAGGTTTCACATAAACATTTTGGTAAGATTTTATTTTTGTGAGTTGCTCTGCATGGATAGAACTCTGCACCTGCATAGAACCCACTGGGCTGAAAGATTTTGCAGGAGAGGGTCCCATAAATGACACACATCATACAATGTGCATTGTTTAAAATCACAATTGCACCTTCCTATATTTGTGCAGTTTAGTAGATGCTTTTTGTTAACTATGTTAGCAATCATAATTAGGGATTTTGAAAAAATATATTTTGGAGACTTTTGTTGGCAGGTACCATTCCACTAAAAAGCAACAAGGTTGTCTCATAAGAAGCATGAGGAGCAGTCCGATGTCAAAGTCTGTGAATTATTTCCCCACCCCCCCACCACCGTCCTACATCAGTACTTGTTTCACAGTCAGAAACAGAATAGATTTGGCTTTGTCTGTGTAATGTATTTATAATTCACCAGTAAGGTACAACTGTCCTCATAGCAGAATGCTATCAGATGGGCGGGCAGGCAGTCTGGTCAGCTAATTTAAGCATGGGGCTGGGAGCCAAGAATTCCAGCGGTGTAATCCTGTCTCTGTTATCTGCAGCTGTGCGTTTGTTTAACATATTTGATTGCCTCTGCATTACCTTTGTGAATAAAATGTTCTTTGCCTTTCTCCAGGAAGTCATGGGGCAAACCACATGGTTGGCTTTGATATCAGCTATCGCAGTCTAAGAGCTCTGTGTAAGCTCAAAAGCTTGTCTCTCTCACCAACAGAAGTTGGTGAAATAAATGATGTCACCTTGTCTCTCTAATACAGAACAATGTGTGTCTGCTCCATAGGACACCTCTCACCATGGTATTTGGTGTGAAAATAGTTGGTATGAGTGAAAAGACATGAATTTGCTAGCAGAAGATACAACAGAAGAATCCAGCAAAGATGCAGGAATCAACATGAATATATAGTCCTGTGGCGGTTACTAGCTTGTATTACCAATAACTTGATCCTTTTCAGATAAATAGATATGGTTGCAGATAAATAGAGAGTTTTTAAAAAGTTTAAAGAATGGACAAGGGCAGAGATCTTCAAACGTATTTAGGTCCTAACTCCCCATGGGCACTGGGGGCCTGTCACGGGGTCCACTCACCACTAGTGGCACTTCCTCCTGGGCACTCTGGGGAATCGGTTCTTTTCAGGTCGAAGGCCTTCTTCTGCTGCTTGCCACGTGCTCTGTTGCCTCTGTCTCGCTGTGTGGCGCTCAGGGTGCTCCTTCTTTGTGCCTTGGCCCTCCAGCCAGGTCACTGTACGTGTTACACTCTGGTACCTCAGAAGGGGAACTATCCTGACAAATGGATTCAGGCAGGCTTCCCGTTCACTGCCCAGACAGGGTCACTTCCTCAGCAGCTGGTAGGGAAACCGGGAAGACTGCCTGAGCCCATTTGTCAGGAGAGAACTTTAGACCCCCTTCTGAAGTACCACACATATAGTGACCTGGCCAGAGGGCCAAGTCATGAAGAAGGAGCACCCTGAGTTCTAAACAGCGAGTGACAGAGAGAAGCAACTGAGCATGCAGCAAGTAGCACAAGAGAACCTCGGACCTGGAAAGAACAGATTCCCGAGAGTGGACAGGAGGAGGTGCCTGGGACGTTGCATTCTATATGATTTTATGAAAATATGCTAACGAGTTTAAATATAATGTAACTGAAATATGCTTCATGCAAACAGTATCTTGTAAGGTATCATTACAAAGCTTATAATCCACTGAGTGTGCCCCTTCTGGTGAGTGGACTCTGTGGCATCGGTGGAGAACATGGACACACGATCACCACGATACAAGGGGAACCTGGAGAGCCATAATGGAAAAAGGGAAAGACAATAGAGCCACAGTATGCGGAAGACTTTTCTGCAGAGAGCACTTATACCCTCCCACGCTGGACTCCAGAGTCACCTCCCTAGTGGAAAGGGGGTGACAAACAGCAGGGATGGATCCAGGGCCTGCTGCAGCAGGTGCTGGAGAACCAGCAGAGACAGTGGGAGGCACATTGGTACATTCAGAATTATCTGGCCCAGCTGGCCAACAGCAACTGGCTCTAGTTAAGTTCTTGTGGGAAGAAGCTAGCAGAGGCCCGAGGCAGCAGGATAGGTAGGGAGGTACCAGGGCCAGAAGCCTGGCCAAAGCAGTGTTATGCATGTGGGAGACAAGGATACCTGAAAAGGGAGTGCCCCCACTAGGAGGGGGGAGAGAAGCCTTACTTAGAAGGCAGACAGATCAGAAAGCCCAAAAGAGTCCATCCTGTGGCTAGCAGGGACACCTACAGAGGGGATGCCTGAATTCTCCACCAGTGTCATGGTGTCCATTCGTAGAATCATAGAAGATTAGGGATGGAAGAGGCCTCAGGAGGTCATCCATTCCAACCCCCTGGTCAAAGCAGGACCAATCCCAACTAAATCATCCCAGCCAGGGCTTTGTCAAGCTGGGCCTTAAAAACCCCTAAGGATGGAGATTCCACTATCTCCCTAGGTAACCCATTCCAGCGCTTCACCACCCTCCTAGTGAAATAGTTTTTCCTAATATCCAACCTAGACCTCCCCCACTGCAACTTGAGACCATTGCTCCTTGTTCTGTCATCTGCCACCACTGAGAACAGCCTAGCTCCATCCTCTGTGGAACCCCCCTTCAGGCAGTTGAAGGTTGCTATCAAATACCCCTCTCACTCTTCTCTTCTGCAGACTAAATAAGCCCAGTTCCCTCAGCCTCTCCTCATAAGTCATGTGCCCCAGCCCCCTAATCATTTTCGTTGCGCTCTGCTGGACTCTCTCCCATTTGTCCACATCCTTTCTGTAGTGAGGGGCCCAAAACTGGACTCAATACTCCAGATGTGGCCTCACCAGTGCCGAATAGAGGGGAATAATCATTTCCCTCGATCTGCTGGCAATGCTCCTACTAATGCAGCCCAATATGCCATTAGCCTTCTGGCAACAAGGGCACACTGTTGACTCATATCCAGCTTCTCATCCACTGTAATCTCCAGGTCCTTTTCTGCAGAACTGCCACTTGGCCAGTTGGTCCCCAGCCTATAGCAGTGCCTGGGATTCTTCCGTCCTAAGTGAAGGACTCTGCACTTGTCTTTGTTGAACCTCATCAGATTTGTTTTGGCCCAATCCTCCAATTTGTCTAGCTTAGTGTCATCCACAACTTGCTGAGGGTGCAATCCATCCTGTCATCTAGATCATTAATGAAGATGTTGAACAAAACTGGTCCCAGGATCGACCCCGGGACACTCCGCTTGATACCGGCTGCCAACTAGACATCAAGCTGTTGAGCCCGACAATCTAGTCAGCTTTCTATCCACCTGATAGTCCATTCAGCCAATCCATACATCTTTAACTTGCTGGCAAGAATACTGTCAGGCATGACTTGCTCTTAGTGAATCCATGTTGACTCTTCCTCTCCTCCAAGTGCTTCAAAATGGATTCTTTGAGGATTTGCTCCATGATTTTTCCAGGGACTGAGGTGAGGCTGCTTTTCTGAAGTCCAGGGTCTGGATTCTGCTTCTCTCCTTTCTTCTTTTTGTCATTCACCACTAGTGGCACCTCCTCCTGATCACTCTGGGGATTAGCCCTGGCCAATAAGGCAGGGGGGCACGCAGGGTCAAGTGCCTCCCAAGCAGCCACCTGGGTGGGGAGTGGAAAGGGCAGAGCCAGAACCTCTTCCAGCTGCTCTACACCCCTGATGCAGCACAGCCTGTCTGGGAGAACCCCTGGCCGTGGCATCGGGCTGCCCCCATGCAGGCTCAGCTTCCAGGGACAGTGGCCAAATGAGCTGAAGCCCCCCCCCCCCTTCCTGACAGCATGCTCAGAGTCGGCCCCTGTTCCCAGAAGCTGAGCCGGGCAGGGAGCAGCCTTCCGCTGCCACAACTCCCCAGCCAGGGTCTCTCCCAAGCAGCTGGCCACGCTGCACGGAGCAGTGACTGGGAGTATCCTGCTCCCTGCCCAGGCCTGGCAGCCAGGGACGGCAGCTAAACATGCCAGGGGAGGCAGTACAGTAGGAAGACAGAGCGAGCATGGGGGTCCCAATCTGCGGGCAGGACAGAGAGGAGACATGTGGGGAGGTTATGTGTCACCCCTTTAGCGGGTGCCCCCCCACCCCAGTATGGGGAGGCACCAGTCATCTGGCAGGGTCATCCTTTCTCCCCCCTGCTGGCCCCTCTTGCTCCAGGAACCACAGTTCTGAAAAATCGATCCAGAGGTAATTGCTTTGACAATGACATTGTGTGGGTTAGCTAAATAAAAGTTGTAGTAGAACTTACATTTTGCTCACTGCTTTCTGTTGACTTCCTTCCAACAAATGCATGTTAACGTTCTTTGCATATCAGCACTATGGCAACCAATGGCAACCCAGATCGTTTATTTATTAATTATTTTTTAATGTCGAGAAATACTTGAAAGAATAGAGTGATGTAAAATGCAAGTACAAAAAAAAACATTTACATTTTAAATATTAATATTCTGTGTCAGGGAAAAATCTCAGGGACTGGCAAGGAGGCTGCCATGGACTGGCAGTGGTCCATGAACAGGTCATTGATAAACACTGGACTAGATAATCACAATGCTCCCTTCTGGCCATAGAATCTATTAATCTATCAATTTAATTCTAGGTTTATGATCACTAATCCATCAAAAGTGATGAAAAATATTAGCTATAAGTGAACAATCCAGGACATAAAACTGTAAATATGTTGTGCTAGGTGAAAGTACCATTCTGTGCTGCCAGTAAACGTGTATTAGTTATCATGTAACAGTCTGTTTGTTTGTGAAAAAAACAAAACCTGTACTCAGACCCCTAGATTAGAAGATGGACTTCACTTGACCTTTATCTCATGTTTACAGTGAAAGATAATCCAGGATAAGGCTGTGAATAAAAACAGGAACTGGAACAAAATCTCTGTGAGCCCAAATATCCCCCCAACAGCAGAGGGGAGAGAAGCTGAAAAAAGGAAGTCTGCTCCATCAATTCTGCAGCCGTGCTTGTGAGAGTATTAGGATGCAAAAATGTCAATGATTGAATGGTTTTTCTGTTTGAGATCATTAACATTTATTCCTATAATTTTGCTTCCTCGTAAATTTTTGCTAACTCATGGTTGGATCACGTTAGAGGCTGGTCCACCCACAGGGATGACTTCAATATTCTCTTCCTTACCTCTGAGGAGATGAAGAAGGTGAGGCTAGTCAAGCAATCTCTTTATATCTAAAATAAACAGTAAATAAAATGTCTCAATTTTTCAGTCTGATTTTGCCACCTTTACTGACATTGAGCTGTACTTTACTCTGTGAAGAGTCTCATTGATTTCAATATGAGTACTTGAAAAAGTACTTCTCAGTGTGAGTAAGAGTGGAAGAATCAGAACCATAGGGTGAGATGTTCAAAAGCACCAAAGTAAGTTAGCCGCTTAACTCCCATTGACATTCAATAGCACATAGGAGCCTAATTCACTTAGTCACAAGAGGTTTCATTTGCTTCCTAGTGAAGAATATCTGCTGGATGTGAGTACAGTTAGAAAAGATAATAATCTTGCTTTACTTCATTTCCTTTCCTGCATAGCAGAATGGCTGCTACACAACCCATCCCAGGAGGCATCCTAAAGGGAAAGGAGAATTTTTGCTACCTTTTAGAGCTTCTCAAACTGCTTTTAGAACTAAAGATTTTTTTATCAAAATGACATTTTTTATAAAACTGAAGGTCATTTTATAACTTTTTGTGAAAAATGACATTTGATTGCAATTTCTATTGATGTTTTTCATTAATTGAAAACTAGGTTTTCAGCAAATAAAATATTTTAATAACTATTTTGATGTTTTCATTAGATATCTATTTCACATCTTTGAAAAATACAGAACACTTCGAAATTTCTGAAATAATTAATTAATAAAGGTTTCAGAGTAGCAGCCGTATTAGTCTGTATCCGCAAAAAGAACAGGAGTACTTGTGACTAACAAATTTATTTGAGCATAAGCTTTCGTGGGCTACAGCCCACTTCTTCGGATGCATAGAATGGAACATATATTGAGGAGATATATATACACATACAGAGAGCATGAAAAGGTGGGAGTTGTCTTACCAACTCTGAGAGGACAATTAAGTAAGAGGAAAAAAACCTTTTGAAGTGATAATCAAGATAGCCCAGTACAGACAGTTTGATAAGAAGTATGAGAATACTTACATGGGGAGATAGATTCAATGTTTGTAATGGCTCAGCCATTCCCAGTCTCTATTTAAGCTTAAATTGATTGTATCTAGTTTGCATATCAATTCAAGCTCAGCAGTTTCTTGTTGGAGTCTGTTTTTGAAGCTTTTTTGTTGCAAAATTGCCACCCGCAGGTCTGTCATTGAATGACCAGATAAGTTAAAGTGTTCTCCTACTGGTTTTTGAATGTTATGATTCCTGATGTCAGATTTGTGTCCATTAATTCTTTTGCGTAGAGACTGTCTGGTTTGGCCAATGTACATGGCAGAGGGGCATTGCTGGCACATGATGGCATATATCACATTGGTAGATGTGCAGGGGAATGAGCCCCTGATGGCATGGCTGATGTGATTAGGTCCTATGATGATATCACTTGAATAGATATGTGGGCAGAGTTGGCATCGGGCTTTGTTGCAGGGATGAAAGCAGCAGCAAGTGATAGAGAAGAATAGAAGAGTTTCCACCCTGTGCACCAGCATTGGCATGGGAAGGATGGAAATAATAAATAAAATAAAATATAAATTGAATTTATTAACTAAATCTATAAGACCAGGAATATTGTGCTGTTCCTGTGTTCATTTTCATGCTGAATTCAATAAAATTCTTCCATCTTGCTGAAGCTGCTGAAGAACCTTGATTTCCACACTGGAGTTCTGAAAAAAACATGAAGATACTTGCTGTGGTATTTAGTCCAGGTTGCCACAAAGTACATTGGACTTGAAATGAAAAATATTAGCTACAAGTAAATGATCCAGGACATACAAGTGTAAAAATGTTGTACTAGGTTAAAGTATCACATTTTAGAGGTAAAAGTACAACTTGTATTAGTTATGTAAATGATTATCTGTTTGTAAAAAAACAAAGCTTATCCTCAAATATCTTGATTAGAAAACGGACTTGGCTTGGCCTTTATCTCATGCTTAAGGTGAAAGATAAACCAGAATAAGGCTGTGAATAAAAACAGGAACTGGAGTTAAACCTCTGAGAGCCCAAATATTCCCGCAACAGCAAATGGAAAAAAGGATGAAAACAGGAAGTGTGCTCCATTGATTCTGCAGCTGTGATCAAGAGAAGAGTAGGGTGCAAAAATGTCAAGAGCTGAATTATTTTTCTGTTTGAGATCATTAACATTTATTTTCATAAATTTACCCCCTCATAAGTATTTGCTAGCTCATGGCTGGATCACGTCGGAGGCTGGTCCACCCACAGGGATGACTTCAATATTCTCTTCCTTACCTCTGAGGAGATGAAGGTGAGGCCAGCTCTTCTACCTTTTGACTCCTTACCAACTCATGTTATACCAGTAGAATAAAAACCAGCAGGATCTTATTAAGAGGGATAAGGCAAAGATGCCACATTTATTGTAAATATAATGGTAAAGCAAAAGATAAAAGTAAACAATGTTGTTTGACTACTTATTCCTATCACTACTTATTCCTTATATACACACACACACACACACACACATATATATATAGATTCATTCACACAATCATTGATTCAAGTTCTGTATAGGTGTTATAGTTACCAGCCTAGAAGTTGCTCATGCCAAGTTACTGGCCAGGTATCTTGGTCATGAGGATGGAGCCGAGTCTGTGTCAGATGCACCTGATGCTCCTGGAGGTTGGCAGCAGAACCAGAGACTCAAAATCATCAGTCTTGAGAGTCCATTCTTATAGGATTTAATTCCTATGTTAGTCTATGGGAGCTGTTTCATTCTGCTGTTGCTGACTCAATCAGCAGATGGCACATTCCTGGACACATTCCTGGGCACATTCCTGGTGGCTCCAAACCGTCCAAAGTTTGTGTTTCTCATCCTTCCAGGTGATGGGGTGGATCCCAGTTTACCCTCCGGGGGTTGTCTGGTCATCCACTTGACACATTTTTCGGCCGATGGATACTCCCTTTCTAGGCTGGCACCTCCCTAACCATTCATGTATATCAAGCATTCATCAGCATACATTCCATACCTTAACCATATTTTAATTTACTGTCTCCACCACTTTCGGGGTGTGTGCTAATTCATTTGAGACTCCCGGCCCTTTAATCACAGAGGGTGGGGGGGTCTGTCCTAGGAGCCATTGAATGAAGTGAAAGTCACTTAATGGCTTATAGTGTTTGTTTACACTGTATCAATTACTTCAAGAACAAAGTCAATTAACTTGTTTGTAAGTTTTACATAGTAATAAAGTATCTTTCACAGGATAGATATAATCAATGGTTTCTACAGACAGTAGCTTACAAGTTTTAACAGAAGACCCAAGAGATTTTTGTACTTGGTGAAACTGTTGGATTTTAAAGTGTGGGGGGCAAATTATGAGGGGGTCACTGTCACTTGGGGGAATCACTGTTAGTACCTTCTTTAATATCCCTACACTCATGCAAGAGTTTTCAACATAGGAATTTGTGCTGATTAGCTAAATCAATTTCAAATGGTTTTTAATTACACTTAACACTCTGTTTTTTCATATATCTGAGAGCACCTCTTACCTAAACGGGGAAAAAAGCAGAAACAGTATCTCTGGTGATACCAGCAGGGAGCAAGTTGAGAAGAATACTATCAAGGCTGATAAATAAAGCAAAGAAAGTCCCTTCCCATTAAGAGGTCCAGTTCCTGAGATGTTTCCTGTTTCATGTAGCTCTAAGGGTATGTCTACACTACGAGAGTACTTCGATTTTAGTTAATTCGAATATGTGGAATCAATATTACAAAGTCGAACGTGTGTGTCCACACTAAGGACAGTAATTCGACTTTGTGAGACTTTGTGAGTCCACACTAACGGGGCAAGCGTCGACATTGGATGCGGTGCACTGTGGGCAGCTATCCCACAGTTCCCGCAGTCCCCGCTGCCCATTGGAATTCTGGGTCGAGCCGCCAATGCCTTCTGGGTAAAAAAAAAGGGTAGAGGGTGCTTTTGGGTAATTGTCGTCATCCGTCCGTCACTACCGCCCTCCCTCCCTCCCTGAAAGCGCCGGCGGGAAATCAGTTCGTGCACTTTTCTGATTACTGACAGCGCGGACGCCACAGCAGTGCGAGCATGGATCCCGCTGCGACCATCGCTGCAGTTGTGGCAGTTCTCAACACCTCACAGCTTCTCATCCACCTTTACCAGAGGCAGCTGCAGATAAATCAGGAGAGGAGGCTACGGCACCACCGTGAGGGCATGAAGTCGGAGAGTAGCTCCGATCTCTCAGAAAACAGGAGACCCAGCGCCCAGGACATCTCGGTGTCACTGGGTCTTGTGGATACTGTGGAACGGCGATTCTGGGCCCTGGAAACAAGCACGGACTGGTGGGACCGCATAGTGCTGCAGGTCTGGGATGAATCCCAGTGGCTGCGAAACTTTCGCATGCGGAAGGGGACTTTCCTCGAACTGTGTGACTTGCTGTCCCCTGCCCTGAAGCGAAAGGACACCCGGATGCGAGCAGCCCTGACTGTCCAGAAGCGAGTGGCCATAGCTCTCTGGAAGCTTGCAACGCCAGACAGCTACCGGTCAGTCGCGAACCACTTTGGTGTGGGCAAGTCTACCGTGGGGGTTGCTGTCATGCAAGTAGCCAAGGCAATCGTCAAGGTACTGCTATCAAAGGTAGTGACCCTGGGAAACGTGGAGCTCATCATAGATGGCTTTGCCGAGATGGGATTCCCAAACTGCGGTGGGGCTATAGATGGGACTCACATCCCTATCCTGGGACCGGACCACCAGGCCAGCCAGTACATAAACAGAAAGGGATACTTTTCTATGGTGCTGCAAGCACTGGTGGACCATAGGGGACGTTTTACAAATATCAACGTTGGATGGCCTGGCAAGGTACATGACGCTCGGGTTTTCAGGAACTCTGGTCTGTTTAGACGGCTGCAGGAAGGTCTTTACTTCCCGGTCCACAAAATAAGTCTTGGGGATGTGGAGATGCCTACTGTGATCCTCGGGGACCCTGCATACCCGCTAATGCCCTGGCTCATGAAGCCCTACACTGGCGCACTGGACTCAGGGAAAGAACTCTTCAACTACCGGCTGAGCAAGTGCAGAATGGTGGTGGAGTGTGCTTTTGGCCGTCTCAAGGGGAGATGGAGAAGCTTACTCACTCGCTGTGATCTCAGCGAAACCAATATCCCCATTGTGATAGCTGCTTGCTGTGTGCTCCACAATCTGTGTGAGAGCAAGGGGGAGACCTTTATGGCGGGGTGGGAGGTTGAGGCAAATAGCCTGGCTTCTGATTACGCCCAGCCAGACAGCCGGGCGATTAGAAGATCCCAGCGGGACGCGCTGTGCATCAGGGAGGCTTTGAAAGCCAGGTTCCTGACTGAGCAGGGTCTCCAGTGACTGTTTAGTTTGTGGACACAGATGCTGAACCTGCCCCCGTTTCTTTACCCAGTTACTGTTGACTATCCTTCCAAGTTACATACCCCCTTCACCACCTTCCCAACAAATAAAATCTGTTCCGTTTTGTTAATGAACAAGGTTCTCTTTCTTACTGTTTTCGCGGGAATGTTTTAAACTGGGGACGCAGACTATGGCGGGGGGCGGGGTTAGTGTTTTGATGCAAATGATGCTTCTAAACTCCGGGAATGACAGGCTCCGCAGTGCTGGATTGGTTGTTTCAACGGAGCCTGCCAGCAGTCCTGGGCGGGACTGCGTGTATGTGTCGGCCAAGTGACTTTCTGGAAGGGGGCGGAGGGTTACAGACCCCCGTGCTGCGTGGCTCTGTGATCCAGGATAAGGGCCGCGTCATAAGATCTTTAACTGCCCTCCCCCGCCACAAAGTCACAGATCAACCCCTCCGCCCCCCAGAACATGAAAACCACCTCCCAGACTGACCAGGGTAACTGGTGACTGCACTGTGTATGTGTCCTGATGCTGGACCTGCCCCCGCCTCTGTAGCCTGCTAAAGGTGACTGTCCTGTCCAAGTAACAAACCCCTTCCCCCCCTTCAGACAGAATCCCCTCTAAAAGACACTCTCGGAAACAGTACTTAACAGAAACAGATGTTTTATTATGAACCGCACATGAAAAGGGGGGGGAGGAAACTTGGACGGTGGCTTGTGTGAGATGGGTAGGAAAGGACTTTTCAAACTTTGTGGAACGAGAGCCTCCTATTGCTGCAGCAGTCTGCAGGGGCTGACTGAAAGTTTTAACGGCCCTTGCCGCCCCTCCTTCTTTGGACTTTTGGTGAGGGGGGTGTGGGACTTGGTGGCGGGGGAGGGCGGTTAGAGATAGACAGCAGCAGGGCTCTGTCCTCCTGCCTCCGGTCTTGCAGAACATCCACTAGGCGCCGGAGCGTCTCCGTTTGCTCCCTCATTAGTCCAAGCAGGGTTTGAGTAGCCTGCTGGTCTTCCTGGCGCCACCTCTCCTCCCGTTCCATGACTGCTCGGTGCATTTGTGACGAGTTCTCCCTCCACTGTGTCGTCTGGGCTGCCTGCTCTCGTGAGCAGTCCATAAGTTCATAGAACATGTCCTCACGCGTCTTCTTCTTCCTCCTCCTAATCTGCACTAGCCTCTGGGAGTGTGATGCCAGGCTGGGTTGGGAGACAGTCGCAGATGTGTCTGTGGGAATGGGAAAAAGGGAGTGAATTCCTGAGACAGATAAATGAAGTTGCTAACAAAGAACATAGTCTTTCTCTGTGAACAACACCATGCACTGCACCTTTCACATGCGCACTCAGGACAAGGTCAAATTTTCGGCCCTCGCCTTCAGTGCCTGGGGTCTTGCAGTTGCGATCAGAGAAGCGTGGCAGGACACCTCTACTTTTGTTGCAGGAAAACATGGTAAGCCGTAGACTTGTGGCAGCTTAAAAATTTAATAGTAGCACTGGGCTCCTTTCGCACTGAAAGCAAGGCCACTCTCTGCTGGCAGCAATCAGGGAAGCATGAGCTCTGCCCCTGTCCCACCACCTCGCGGCTGTCCCAGGGAAAGATCCCTGTATGCTGCCCCTCTGCCGCCTCCACCGCGTGGCTGTAAAGCAGTCCCAATACTAACATTCCCCTCCCTAATTTAAAGCAGGGCGTCATGTGCGACATAACGCTGATGAGGATCTCGGAGAGCGAGAGGGGACGGATGCTTCGGGAGAGCATGCAGAAGCCAGGGCCGTATGCCGCCATGCTCTGCCGTGCGATGATCCCGGACTACTTAATAGACTCATGGCGTGGGAACGTGTCTTACCACGGTGGACCGAACAAGATCGCCCTGCCACGGAACCTGATGTGCATGCTTGAGCGGTACCTCCAGGAGAGCTATGCTGAGCTCTCCCAGGAGGACTCTCTGTCAATTCCCGGACATATTGACCGGGAATTGACAGAGTCTTTTCGTGTAACTGTACTGGAAGGGACTACAGAGTGGAGCGTCCTGTGGTTGCCTAATCATGAAAATCCGGACATTAATTGATTTTTTATACATAGTTGGGACTAAATAGTTGCCTAAGGCAAAGAAATCATGAACACCCAATTGCTGATATAGTTTATATTCCTGTTTTGTTATAAATAAAAGTTTCTATGTTTAAATGAGTGAATGAAAAGCCCATTCTTAACAATATAAATATTCCAGTTATGTTTAAATTTAAATCTTTAGATGTTTAAAGCACTCACTGCTTGATCCTTCCCCTGATTCGGTGTCCGGGGTAACGGCTGGGGACGGTTGGTAGGGGATCTCGGTAAGGGTGATGAAGAGCTCCTGGCTGTCGTTGAAATCAGCGGTGCAAGCGCTGTCGACTGCCTCGTCCTCCTCATCTCCTTCCTCATCTTCCCCGTCTGCTAACATTTCCGACGAGGAACCGGCCGTGGACAATATCCCATCCTCAGAGTCCACGGTCAGTGGTGGGGTAGTGGTGGCGGCCGCACCTAGGATGGAATGCAGTGCCTCGTAGAAACGGGATGTGTGGGGCTGGGATCCGGAGCGTCCGTTTGCCTCTTTGGTTTTTTGGTAGCCTTGTCTCAGCTCCTTGATTTTCACGCGGCACTGCGTTGCATCCCGGCTGTATCCTCTCTCTGCCATGGCTTTAGAGATCTTCTCGTAGATCTTTGCATTCCTTCTTTTGGAGCGCAGCTCTGAAAGCACGGACTCATCGCCCCACACAGCGATGAGATCCAAGACTTCCCGATCAGTCCATGCTGGGGCCCTCTTTCTATTAGATTGCACGGCCATCTCTGCTGGAGAGCTCTGCATCGTTGCCAGTGCTGCTGAGCTCTCCACGCTGTCCAAACAGAAAATGAGATTCAAACTGCCCAGACAGGAAAAGGAATTCAAATTTTCCCGGGGCTTTTCCTGTGTGGCTGGTCAGAGCATCCGAGCTCGAACTGCTGTCCAGAGCGTCAACAGAGTGGTGCACTGTGGGATAGCTCCCGGAGCTATTACCGTCGATTTCCATCCACACCTAGCCTAATTCGATATTGCCATTTCGAATTTAGCGCTACTCCTCTCGTTTTCGAGGAGTACAGAAGTCGAATTTAAGAGCGCTCTATGTCGAACTAAATAGCTTCGTGGTGTGGACGGGTGCAGGGTTAATTCGATGTAACGGCGCTAAATTCGACATAAACTCCTAGTGTAGACCAGGCCTAAGACAGACAGATCCCTTAATCAAAGTGGCTACAGTATGTAGAAAGCCAGAAAACTATGACAGCCTTTGTTTAAAATGCTGATGGAAATGTTATTCTCACTCACAGAAATGAACTTATGCTCTTTTGGTAGGCCAAGAGGAAGGGTTAGCTAAAGAAGACGTTTCTAATGGCTTATCTTGCTAGTCACCTGCCAGTTATTAATACTCATGAAACCTCTGACAGTGAATGGAAATCTTGCATCTGATGCACTTTGATGGTCCCAGTAAGGAGAATCACATTCATTCCTCAGTGCTACAGCTCTGGGTTCATTTTATTTATTTGGCTTCTAATTTGGGAAACTGTTACTTCGCAATAATGCCTATTTCAGAATCTCAGAAGCACTGCACTGAAAATCTGAAAGTCTTAGGAAAATAGATGAATTAAAAGGAGCTGGACACTGTTGTGGAAAAGGCTACATTTGATAACATGAAAACTGATCCCAGGGCAAAATGAGTCCTTGGTAGATGATCTCCTAGGAAAGGAGATGGTGGTCCTCCACCTTTCCCATTTCCATTCCAAGGCCCCACTCCCATCTATTGGGAACCCCCTCTCTTGTTCAGCAATATTGGAAAAGCAGGGTGGATGCTAACCCCTGATGTCTACTCATGACTGAGAACCTAAGATATAAGAGATCTCACATGCTAAACACCTATCTCCTGCTCTCTGACACAAGAATAATTTCTTAGATTTTATTTATTTGGCTGGATTCATGCTCTAAATAATCCCTGGAAACTATAGGGCACCTGAGCTGATCTGCCTCACCATTTGTGAAATTGCACAGTAACCACTAGACAGGATTGCTTTCAGTTTTCTCCTACTAATCACAGATTAAATTTTATAAATGGCACAAAGTGATTGTTACCATCCAAGAGAGCTTTTTAAAAAGTATTTTGTCAAAACATGTCACTGTGTATTTCCCTGCTCTGTTCTGTGGACGCTTACAATGTTGCACTCAGCAAAACAGTGGAAGTTTCTTTTCACCTTTGAGAAATGGTGCCTGGCGCTTTGATACCCAATGATAAACCCCAATCACAAATCATACTGCCACAAAGCCAATTCTTACCTAAAGGCAGAATGTTCTGCTTGTGACTGGAAGTCCTAGGCAGCTAGCTTCAACACGTCCTGTGCCAGGATCTGCAGGATTAAATATTTATTAGATTTGGCTGCTTCTGCCTTACCTTTCCAAAGAAAATGTCCTTTGCCTCGTTCCAGGAGATTGCCTTGCATGGACTCATAGTTTGCCCTGGGATCAGTTTTCATTTTATCAAATGTAGCCTTTTCCACAACAGTGTCCAGCTCCTTTTCATTTAGCTGCTTTCCTAAGAATTTGCAGATTTTCAGCACAGCGCCTCTGAGATCCTGAAATGAACATTATTTCAAAGTAACAGTTTCCCAAATTAGGAAAATAAAAGAACTAAATAAATAAAATGATAGAGTAAAGGATAATGGGATACACCTCTACCCCGATATAACGCGACCCGATATAACACAAATTTGGATATAATGTGGTAAAGCAGTGCTCCGGGGGTGCGGGGCTGCGCACTCTGGCGGATCAAAGCAAGTATAATGCAGTTTCACCTATAACACGGTAAGATTTTTTGGCTCCCAAGGACAGTGTTATATCGAGGTAGAGGTGTACTTAAATAAAGGAAACTGAGCATAGGGATATATCACTAAAGCATAAAGGTGATTTCTTATTTGGGACCTTCAGTCTTACTACATTACTTCATAAGCAAGATATTAATTCACTTTAAGAGGCTACAGCAGCATTGAAAACTGACAGGTGAGTAGCAAGTTAAGCCATTGCAAATTCCTCCGTCATTAGCCAACCCATCCTCATGGCCTAATCAAGAGAGAAAAGGCTCATTTCTGTGACTGTGATTACAACTGCTAGCACCATGTATGACAAAGGTTGTTATAATTTTCTGGGTATCTGTATTTTGGTCTGTCTGTGGCAACCTATTTTGGAAGCAGAAGGACCCCTGTTGTGTCCAGTTCTGGAGTCCACAATTCAAGAAGGATGTTGATAAACTGAAGAGGGTTCAGTGAATAGTCACAAGAATGATTAAAGCATTAGAAAACATGCCTTACAGTGACAGACTCAAAGAGCTCAGTGTATCAATGGCTATTAGCCAGGATGGGCAGGGATGGTATCCCTAGACTCTGTTTGGCAGAAGCTGGGAATGAGTGACAGGGAATGGATCACTTGATGATTACCTGTTCTGTTCATTCCCTGTGGGGCAGCTGGCATTGGCCACTGTCGGAAAACAGGACACTGGGCTAGATGGACCTTTGGTCTGACCCAGTATGGCCGTTCTTATGTTCTTATTTAATTTAACAAAGAGAAGGTTAAGAGGTGACTTGATTACAGACTATAATTACCTACATGGGGAACAAATATTTATTAATGGGCTCTTCAGTCTAGCAAAGAAAATTATAACACAATCCAAAGGCTGGAAGTTGAAGCTAAACAAATTCAGACTAGAAATAAGGTTTACATTTTTAAGAGTGAGGGTAATTAACCATTGGAACAATATTCCAGGGGGTCATGGTGGATTCTCCATCACTGACAATTTTTGAATCAAGATTGGATATTTTTTTAAAAGATCTTCTGTAGAAATTATTTTGGGGAAGTTCTGCGGTCTGTGTTATACAGGAGGTGAGACAAGATGATCACAATGGTCCCTTCTGGCCTTGGAATCTATGAATATATATATCAAGAGTTGGACCTCTTAATGGGAAGGGTCTTTCCTCGCTTTGTTAATCAGCCTTACTGCTACTATCAACATGCTTCCTGCTGAAGTCAGCAGAGAGGATGCAGCTGCATCACTACCTATTTAGCAAAGAGGTGCACTCAGATACTCCAGACCTTGTTTATAAAGTGTGACTAAAATCAGTTTAAAATTGATTTAGTTCAACCAGAACAAACCTATGTATGGACACTCTAAGTAGTTTAAATCTGACTTCTGCTAAGACTTCACCTGTGCTTTTGCGACCAGGGGCTGCTAACAGGGAGTTTCGCAAGGGAGTTCTCCAGGTGAAGGAGGAGCAATACAGCACCTTTTTGGGGTAAGTGGCTGTCTGTAGTCTGTGTTTGTTTGTGTTTGGGGGTTACTTGCTGTGTGCTGAGCTTGTGTTTGTCAGTCTGTTTGTTTGGTTGGTTGGTTGAAGGACCGTGTGCTGTGGCTGGCAGTTGGAAGCTGTGAGCTTCAAAGGAAGGTTTGAAAGCTAGAAGCCTCTTGTAAGTGGCTGAGCCTTAATCAGTGGACGGGGCATTCATACAGGCCAGGGCTTTATAAAGCAGCGCACAAGCGACCAGGGAGCTTTTGCGAGGGAGCTTTTGCGACCAGGGGCTGCTAACAGGGAGTTTCGCAAGGGAGTTTGGAAGGGGAGTGAGAAGGGGCGAGGGTCCCTTGCCGGTTCTATCTGTTTTCCCTTTATTCCCCTTAAAACCTAAAACTTCTTGCTTAAACAACCCTTTCAGCGGACAGGGGGCTGCAGACGGGAGTTTGACAGAGGGAGGCTTACGATGGTTAGGAAGACCCGCAACACCTGTGCCAGCACTGCTTCTGTCTCCTCCACCTGCGCCTGTAGCCAGACAGAGCGCCTGAGCATGGATGCTTCTACCCAGATCCTGGTGTGGTTTTGCAGAGACTGTAACTTGCAATTTCCACTTACTGATATCCAGGCTGGGGGGACCATCCAATGTGAAAGGTGCCTGCTGGTGGAATCTCTCAGGCAGCAGGTGGGAGAGCTACAGGAGGAGGTGGCTAGGTTGAGGAGCATCCGAATCCACGAGCAATTCCTGGACAGTGTCCATGTGGAGACAGCTGAGGTAGCTGTCCCAGTACACAGGACTGCTGATACACCACTGGTGGAGGAGGAGATGGCTCAGGGTGGACACTGGCAGCTGGTTACTTCTGGCAGCAGGCAGTGCTCCACCCCTGCTCCGAACCCTCCCGCCGTGGTAATAGGTAACCGTTATGCTCTTCTTGATACAGGAAAGAAGGAATCACCCCCTACAGTAAAGGAAGAGAAGCCTCGTACCCCTAAGGCTGGGAGGTCTGCTGCCACCACTGCGAATAGGAAATGTAGGGTAGTGGTGGTCGGAGACTCTCTGCTGAGGGGGACGGAGGCGCCCATCTGTCGCCCTGACATTTCATCTCGGGAGGTATGCTGCCTGCCGGGAGCCCGTATCCGAGACGTTACGGAGGCATTGTCAAGGATTATCCAGCCCTCTGTCTACTACCCCATGCTTCTCATCCATGTGGGCACAAATGATACTGCGCGGTGTGACACTGAGCGGATCAAGAGTGACTACAGGGCTCTGGGAGTACGGGTGAAGGAGTTTGGAGCGCAGGTGGTATTCTCTTCGATTCTTCCTGTCAAAGGTAGGGGCCCAGGCAGAGACAGATGCATCATGGAGGTGAATGCCTGGCTGCGAAGATGGTGTCGCCAGGAGGGCTTTGGCTTCCTAGACCATGGGATGCTATTTGAGGAAGGACTGCTAGGCAGAGATGGCGTTCACCTTTCGAGGAGGGGAAAGACCCTATTTGGACACAGACTGGCTAACCTAGTGAGGAGGGCTTTAAACTAGGTTCGATGGGGACAGGTGAGCAAAGCCCACAGGTAAGTGGGGAACATGGAGACCTGGGAGATGGGTTGGAAACGAGAGGGAGTGTGGGCTATATTGGCAGAGAGAGAGGAGGGTCAGGACAAAACTGGGAGGAAAGATCAAACCAGTATCTTAGATGCCTACATACAAATGCGAGAAGTATGGGTAATAAGCAGGAAGAACTGGAAGTGCTAATAAATAAATACAACTATGACATTGTTGGCATCACTGAAACTTGGTGGGATAATACACATGATTGGAATGTTGGTGTGGATGGATATAGCTTGCTCAGGAAGGATAGACAGGGGGAAAAGGGAGGAGGTGTTGCCTTATATATTAAAAATGTACACACTTGGACTGAGGTAGAGATGGACATAGGAGATGGAAGTGTTGAGAGTCTCTGGGTTAGGCTAAAAGGGGTAAAAAACAAGGGTGATGTCATGCTAGGAGTCTACTACAGGCCACCTAACCAGGTGGAAGAGGTGGATGAGGCTTTTTTTAATCAACTAACAAAAGCATCCAAAGCCCAAGATTTGGTGGTGATGGGGGACTTCAACTATCTGGATATATGTTGGGAAAATAACACAGCGGGGCATAGACTATCCAACAAATTCTTGGACTGCATTGCAGACAACTTTTTATTTCAGAAGGTTGAAAAAGCTACTACGGGGGAAGCTGTTCTAGACTTGATTTTAACAAATAGGGAGGAACTCGTTGAGAATTTGAAAGTAGAAGGCAGCTTGGGTGAAAGTGATCATGGAATCATAGAGTTTGCAATTCTAAGGAAGGGTAGAAGGGAGAACAGCAAAATAGAGACAATGGATTTCAGGAAGGCGGATTTTGGTAAGCTCAGAGAGCTGATAGGTAAGGTCCCATGGGAATCAAGACTGAGGGGAAAAACAACTGAGGAGAGTTGGCAGTTTTTCAAAGGGACACTGTTAAGGGCCCAAAAGCAAGCTATTCCGCTGGTTAGGAAAGATAGAAAATGTGGCAAAAGACCACCTTGGCTTAACTACGAGATCTTGCATGATCTAAAAAATAAAAAGGAGTCATATAAAAAATGGAAACTAGGACAGATTACAAAGGATGAATATAGGCAAACAACACAGGAATGCAGGGGCAAGATTAGAAAGGCAAAGGCACAAAATGAGCTCAAACTAGCTACGGGAATAAAGGGGAACAAGAAGACTTTTTATCAATACATTAGAAGCAAGAGGAAGACCAAAGACAGGGTAGGCCCACTGCTTAGTGAAGAGGGAGAAACAGTAACAGGAAACTTGGAAATGGCAGAGATGCTTAATGACTTCTTTGTTTCGGTCTTCACTGAGAAGTCTGAAGGAATGCCTAACATAGTGAATGCTAATGGGAAGGGGTAGGTTTAGCAGATAAAATAAAAAAAGAACAAGTTAAAAATCACTTAGAAAAGTTAGATGCCTGCAAGTCACCAGGGCCTGATGAAATGCATCCTAGAATACTCAAGGAGCTAAAAGAGGAGGTATCTGAGCCTCTAGCTATTATCTTTGGAAAATCATGGGAGACGGGAGAGATTCCAGAAGACTGGAAAAGGGCAAATATAGTGCCCATCTATAAAAAGGGAAATAAAAACAACCCAGGAAACTACAGACCAGTTAGTTTAACTTCTGTGCCAGGGAAGATAATGGAACAAGTAATTAAGGAAATCATCTGCAAACACTTGGAAGGTGGTAAGGTGATAGGGAACAGCCAGCATGGATTTGTAAAGAACAAATCATGTCAAACCAATCTGATAACTTTCTTTGATAGGATAACGAGTCTTGTGGATAAGGGAGAAGCTGTGGATGTGGTATACCTAGACTTTAGTAAGGCATTTGATACGGTCTCGCATGATATTCTTATCGATAAACTAGGCAAATACAATTTAGATGGGGCTACTGTAAGGTGGGTGCATAACTGGCTGGATAACCATACTCAGAGAGTTGTTATTAATGGTTCCCAATCCTGCTGTAAAGGCATAACGAGTGGGGTTCCGCAGGGGTCTGTTTTGGGACCGGCTCTGTTCAATATCTTCATTAACGACTTAGATATTGGCATAGAAAGTACGCTTATTAAGTTTGCGGATGATACCAAACTGGGAGGGATTGCAACTGCTTTGGAGGACAGGGTCATAATTCAAAATGATCTGGACAAATTGGAGAAATGGTCTGAGTTAAACAGGATGAAGTTTAACAAAGACAAATGCAAAGTGCTCCACTTAGGAAGAAAAAATCAGTTTCACACATACAGAATGGGAAGAGACTGTCTAGGAAGGAGTACGGCAGAAAGGGATCTGGGGGTTATAGTGGACCACAAGCTAAATATGAGTCAACAGTGTGATGCTGTTGCAAAAAAAGCAAACATGATTCTGGGATGTATTAACAGGTGTGTTGTGAGCAAGACACGAGAAGTCATTCTTCCACTCTACTCTGCTCTGGTTAGGCCTCAGCTGGAGTATTGTGTCCAGTTCTGGGCACCGCATTTCAAGAAAGATGTAGAGAAATTGGAAAGGGTCCAGAGAAGAGCAACAAGAATGATTAAAGGTCTTGAAAACATGACCTATGAAGGAAGGCTGAAAGCATTGGGTTTGTTTAGTTTGGAAAAGAGAAGACTGAGAGGGGACATGATAGCAGTTTTCAGGTATCTAAAAGGGTGTCATAAGGAGGAGGGAGAAAACTTGTTCACCTTAGCCTCTAAGGATAGAACAAGAAGCAATGGGCTTAAACTACAGCAAGGGAGGTCTAGGTTGGACATTAGGAAAAAGTTCCTAACTGTCAGGGTGGTTAAAGACTGGAATAAATTGCCTAGGGAGGTTGTGGAATCTCCATCTCTGGAAATATTTAAGAGTAGGTTAGATAAATGTCTATCAGGGATGGTCTAGACAGTATTTGGTCCTGCCATGCGGGCAGGGGACTGGACTCGATGACCTCTCGAGGTCCCTTCCAGTCCTAGAATCTATGAATCTATAAGCTAGGTGAAGTTGTTAAGGAGTTAAAAGTTGGCTGAGCTGGTAGAAAAGTGAAAAACTAGTTTCTAAAAAAAATTGGAATTTTGAAGAGTTGTGTACTTTTCAAAGATTTCACATAGATATCTTTATTGAAAACAACAAAATAGTTATTAAAATATTTTATTTACTAAAAACCAAGCTTTGAATAGACAGTGCAATAAAATATCATTTTTCACAAAAAAATTACAAGAAGATCTTCAGTTTTGCAAAAAATGCCATTTTGATAAAACATCGTTAGTTCTAAAAGCAGTTTGAGAAGCTCCTTTCCCTTTAGGATGCCTGCGGGGATGGGTTGTGTAGCAGCCATCCTGCTATGCAGAAAAGGAAATGAAGTAAAGCAAGATTATTATCTTTTCTAACTGTACTCACATCCAGCAGATATTCTTCATCAGGAAGCAAATGATACCTCTTGTGACTAAGTGAATTAGGCTCCTATGTGCTATTGAATGTCAATGGGAGTTAAGTGGCTAACTTACTTTGGTGCTTCTGAACATCTCACCCTATGGTTCTGATTCTTCCACCCTTACTCACACTGAGAAGTACTTTTTCAAGTACTGGCATTGAAATCAACGAGACTCTTCACAGAGTGAAGTACAACTCAGTGTGAGTAAGGATAGCAAAATCTGACTGAAAAATGGAGGCATTTTATTTACTGTTTCTTTCAGATATAAAGTCATTGACTGGTCTCACCTTCTTCATCTCTTCATAGGTGAGGAAGAGAATATTGAAGTCATCCCTGTGGGTGTACCAGCCTCTGACGTGATCCAACCAGGAACCAGCCAGTACTTATGAAGGAGAAAAATTATAGAAATAAACGTTAATGATCTCAGACAGAAAAACCTTCAGTTATTGACATTTTTGCATCCTAATACTCTCACAAGAACAGCTGCAGAATCAATGGAGCAGACTTGCTTTTTTCAGCTTCTCTTCCCTCTGCTGTTGGGGGGATATTTGGCTCACAGAGATTTTATTCCAGTTCCTGTTTTTATTCCCAGCCTTATCCTGGATTATTTTTTGCCTTAAACATGAGATAAAGGCCAAGCGAAGTCCATCTTCTAATCTAGGGGTCTGAGGACAAGTTTTGTTTTTTCCACAAACAGACAGACCATTACGTGATAACTAATACAAGTTGTACTGTTACCTCTAGAATCCACTAGCACCATAGAATGGTACTTGCACCCAGCACAACATATTTGCACTTTTATGTCCTGGATTATTTACTTATAGATAATATTTTCCATTGCTTTTGATGGATTAGTGATCACAAACCTAGAATTAAATTGATAGATTCATAGATTAAAAGATTCTCTGGCCAGAAGGGACCATTGTAGTCATCTAGTCTGACTTCCTGTCTAACGCAGGCAATAAAACTTCCCCCAAATAACTCCTAAACATATCTTTTAGAATAACATCCAATCTTGATTTAAAAATTGTCATTGATCGAGAATCCACCATGACCCTTGGTAAATTGTTACAGTGGTTAATTACTCTCACAGTTAAACATTTATGCCTTATTTCCAGTCTAAATTTGTCTAGGTTCAACTGCCAGCCATTGAATTGTATTATACCTTTATCTGATGGATTGTTCCCCATGTTCCCCATGTAGGCTTTTGACATCTGGGTACCAGTTTTTGTGTTACTAATACACTTCTTCATTATCCTGTCTATGGAAATGCCAAACAACAGCAAAATAAAATGCAGCCCTGTTTCACATAAGTGTCCAAAATGAACCACTCTGTTTTCAGGTTGTTCACTCTTATAGAGCAACCTTGCATCTCTGTACATGGCCGGGGTGGTGTTGACGGGGTTAGCTGGAATTTCGCAGGACTGAAGAATATTCCACAATGTATGCCTATGCAGACTGTCAAATACCTTTTGAAAGTCAATGATATCAATGATGAAGGAAACCTGAAATTCACTGAATTGTGCTTGGTGTCTGACTTAGTTCCTGCAAGCACCCCGTTCCCTTCTAGAGACATACAAAAGAACCATGGAATTTGACAGATGGAAAAACAAAAAAAGAAATCAATTGCATTGGCATCAGTTTGAGATTCAGGTCATCTGTCCAAGATGCAAGGGCACATCAAGCCACAGATGACAGGAGCATCCAAAATCTTTGCATTGCCAAACAGAAATTAAAACTAAGAAAGACCAACTTTAAACAGAACGCAGCAAAGAAATCAATGATATAAAACTGAAAACAAAAGTGTGCTCTGAGAAATTCCAATGTGAACTATGGAACAGATTTGGGGTACTGACAGAGGCAGAGGAAGGTGAGATAGAGATTGGACCCGAAGAAAACTGCACAGTGCTCTGAGACAACGTGATTCAAGCTGCAGCAGTCACAGCCTGGTATCAGCACACACACAGAGCAAGGATTGGATAAGCCAAGAGACCTTGCATCTCAACAAGGAAAGAAAAGCACTGAAAGGAAAACTCCTGAACGCTAAGACAAACGAAATACTGCAAAAAGCAAAGGAAAAGTACAAGAAAGCAGACAACACAGTGAAAAGTGTGGACATTTCAAACAGGAAATGGGCCAAGAAAAAGCCAAGATGAAAAAAGGCTTACAACTGAGGTGTAACAGAACGACAGATGGGCAGAGCATTTCAGACAAGTCCTCAACAGACTCAGCCCCAGCTCAACACCAGATAGTGATGAAACATGTGAACATAATCTACTTGGCATTAACATTGATGCAACAGAGATGTCAGCAATACAGGCTGCAATAAAGAAGCTGAAAAACAACAAAATGGCAGGTGATGATCAAATAGCAGCAGAAAAGCTAAAAGAACTTGACCCGACTACCCTAATAAAACTGACAGAACTGTTCTAAGTTCAGGAAGAAGAGACTCCTCCTGACAAGTGAAAACATGGAATCGTTGGCAGAGTACCTCAAAAGGGTGATCTCACTGACGGCAATAACTGGAGAGGAGTCACACTACTCTCTGTTGTAGGGGAAATCATCTGTAGTGTGGTTCTATGCAGGACAAAAGAGGCAGTGGATTCAAAGCTTAGGGGAGAAGAGGCTGGATTCAGGCCCAAAAGATCCTATGCAGATGAGATAGTCTCACTAATTACCATAATAGAAGAATGTGTAGAATTTATTTTACTATGTACTTAAATTACCAGTGTGCCATAAGCTGCTTTAGTGAGAATGTTGCATTGTCAGAGATATTAAGAGAGAACTCAGGAGCTAGATAGGTTACAGCTGAGTCTTTTGGCTCCTTGGAAGGTATAAGTAGTGGTTTGGAATTGCCGGATAGGCATAACAGTTGTGGAAAACTACTAAACCAGAAAATTAACAGTAGAAAACTACTTCTGTGTGTTCTCTGCATAGCGCTCATCCTCATCTCCTCACCTGTGTGATCTGAGCACCTAAGTGGAGTTGAAATGTATTGAAATCTTCATTGTTCGGTTTCAGAGCGAACACCCAATTGAGATACATGAGGCAACTTGCACTTTATTGGTGCAATGCATGTGCCTGTGCAGCTCCCCTGGACTACCTTTGCACAAAATCTCTATTATGAGCTGTGAATAATACTGCATTCACTGCCACCTTAGACCCCAGGTTGTGAGGTGGGGGCCAGGATTTTGACCAGCTCCGCCTTCTACGTAATTTACCCACTCAGATAGTTTATTCAGGCTGTGGTCAGTGAGCAGGGCTTAGCCTTTTAGCAGTAAATGAAACCTTACCTTTCCCAGCTAAAAACCTCTCCAGAAAAATATTAAAATCTGGTATTGTCTCAAGCATGACTGAAAAGTTGGAAAAATGAAAATAGGAAACCGCAACATCCTTCGGGTTTCTGGCTACATAAATAACCTGCAAGGTAAAAGGAGTGACAGTCTCAGTTATATTAAAGCAGAGGTGGGCAAGCTACATCCGGCCCTCAGGACCGTCCTGCCCAGCACTTGAGCTACCGGCCAGGGAGGCTAGCTGCCGTCCTGTCCCCTGCTGTCCCCCCTTCCCCTGCAGCCATGCTGCCGCGCGGGCAGCATGGCTGGCTCTGGCCAGTCGGCGCAACTTTCAGTCCTGCTGCTCTGAGCGGCATGGTAAGGGGGCAGGGAGGTTGGATAATGGGCAGTGGGCCCTGGGGGGCAGTCAGGGGACAGGGAACAGGGGGCAGTTGGATGGGGCAGAGGTTTTGGGGCAGGGTGGTCAGGCGGCATGGAACGGGGCTGGGGGGTTGGATAGACGTGGGAGTCCCGGGGGGCCTGTCAGGGGACGGGGGGGAGGTGGTTGGATGGTGTGGAGGTTTTGGGGGGGAATGGTCAGGGGACGGGGAACAGGCGGGTTTGGATAGGGGGTGGGATCCCAGGGGGGCAGTTAGGTGCAGGGAGTCCTGGGAGGGGGCGGTCAGGGGACAAAGAGCGGGGGGGTTGGATGGGTCGGGAGTTTTGAGGGGGGCAGTCAGGGGGCGGGAAGTGGGAGGAGGCGGATGGGGGTGGGGGGCCAGGCTGTTTGGGGAGGCACAGCCTTCCTTACCCAGCCCTCCATACAATTTTGCAACCCCGATGGGGTCCTCAGGCCAAAAAGTTTGCCCACCCCTATATTAAAGGGACACAATTAACCAAAAATATGTGTTCTTATTTGCTATTGCTGCAAGTAACACTAAAATCATTGTATCTGAAAAGAATAAGTACTTTAGTAAATAGTTTATCTTGATTTAAATGAATGGGATTTTTTGTGTGTCTTTGCCAGCATTTTCTGTACATTCCGTGGAATTATTGCGCTTCCTTAATTCTAAAGACCCTCATGCACATGCATAACTGTCTACATGTGATAGTACCATTGACCTCAATGGGATTACTCACTGTTGTAAGGTTAAGAACATGAGTAAGTGTACTTAGAATCAGGTCTTCAAGTTATTTCCAGTTGTTTACATGGGTCTTTCACACAGCAAGAGAGGAGCAAAAACATTTAAAAATCATGGGAAATGTGATAATAAACCACACAAAAATTAACAGGGAGTGCAGTTGCAGGTGTACTATCTGAAAAGAATTTAAACTTTAATAAATTCATTTGATTTTGAGTTCCTTTTAAATACAAACACTGTTAAGTCAACAACAGATATTTAGTTGTTTGTGTTGTGTTTGGTTTATTGGTAAAAGTATTTCAGTAAAAAACATATCCTTAAACATGAATCCTAGTAAGCATGAATTTACTGCTCTTTCAAAAAAAATTGCAGCTTGAGATATTTTTAGAGAATTGTAATGGATACAATGTTTAAAAAGTAATGTTAACATGCATTGCTGCACACCTCAACCAATTTCTCCAACCATTTGGAGCTGAGAATTTCTGGAAAGCCACACAGACAGCTAAGCCATATGGTGGTGCACACTAAGAACAGCCAGCCAGAAGCCATGAAGAGAAAAACTCCCTACACCAGCAACATGTTCTTAAAATTGTGAAAATCTACATAAGCCCTGTAAAATATACATAAGCAATACAAGATTTTCCAATGTCTGTAGTTAAAATTGTGCTATGTGCAGCTTAGGAGATGTTGTTGTTCCATTTACTTTTACTGTCCCTGTAACTTTAGGGAATTTTCTGCCTGGAAAACGGGGCTGAGCTATAAAGCAAATCAAGAGGAAGGTTCCTATGGATTGAGAGGTTGCACTGATGGAGCTCATGTGGTGCAAGCTCTGCACCACACATCTGCTCATTTTATCATAGGTGTTACTGCAACAGAGATAAGGAAGCTGCAAAGGTGACTGGGAAGGGAGTCTCCTGGGGAAGTGGGTGCACAGCACATGCCACCTTTCATGGGAGATCCGGGTAGCAATGTAAGAGATTGGCATCGCTTCCACAAGGCAATTCTCACAGGCCAGCACCGCACACCTTCGGTGTGAATGACTGTCTGTTTAGATTAAGGAAAGCAACACAGCAGGGCGGGGCAGCCATCTCCATGAGAGAGCGCTCGGTGCGAATCCCTGACCCTGGGAGATCCTTCCTCTTGAGCTGCATCTGGCACAGTCCACACCCCTATCATTAGCAAGAAGTTTCCTGATATTAAAAGATGCAGGAGACGTAAAACATGGATAACATAAGAGCTTACAGTTACATAGCTACATGCCCCACAACAAGAAAAACACTGTAATTTACAATATAACATGCAGACTGTAATGATCATAACCCATCACTAACGCCCCTTTTAGGGGGAGCTGTCATGATGAGGAAGAAGCAGCTCCGTTTCAGAGGCCAAGAACAGCAGTTCCATGAAAAATGGGATCTCCACTGAAACTGGACACTGAAGTCCTGAGGTCTTGATTGAACTTGTTTTCCCCCCTTTGGCTGGGTCTAGGGACATGGAATGGGGCTTTGGAGGAAGTGAGCCCCATCCCCATGCAGGGGAGATTTGCTTTTGGAAGGGTTGTTGTGGGAGGACAGACAGTCTGGCCCAGAAGATTTAGACTGATTTATTGGTGAAAGCTACCAGTTTTCCTGAGTAATGTTAATTAAATTGTAAAAATAGTATCACCTACTTTTGCTCTCCTGTTCCTCAGATCTCTTGGAACTAAATAGTAAGGCAGGTGAGTTGTAAAGAGACGAGGTGATGGACGATGGACATAATCCATATTATGTGCGTTATACTCCAGCCATGGGACTCTGGCTATTATTATCATATTTTCTGTTCCATCCCGATGGCCTTCATGATAAATAAAGCTCAAAATATTCTGAGTCCACACAGTCCCTTGGAAAGAAAATAGCCTTATTTGAAACAGCTTTGATGCTAATTTTATTTGTAATGTCATGTAATAATCTGCCTTAATCACAAACTCTTCAAAATTGTGTCTCATTTCACATTATAAATGAAGTACAAAAATTTGTGTTAAAGGGAGTCTATAATGCAGCAGGGATGAGAATCCAAACAGCTTTTTGTACATTTTAGTATTAAAAAACCTGTATCTATCTATGTGCTGGTCGATCGATTTTTGGGGCTTTTTAAAAAATGGGCTCCTATTACCCCGACCCGATTTTTCACATTTGCTGTCTGGTCACCCTAATTACTACAGACTATTTTTCACCCTCTTATGTAGCCTCAGTGCTGCCACATGACTGTCCAGTACAGTAATAACCAGTGGATTCACTGGCCCTATCCAAAGCACCCTGTATACTGTTGTTCTGAGAGTTTTTAAGTACCCCTATTCCACCCCCGCAGTGGAAGAACACCAGTGCTACTTCAGGCCTCATGGAGAAGGCTCACACTGGTCTGTCCTTTCTGTGCATGTTACATGACATCTCAGCGATACAAGGAATTCTCTATTAAGAAGTGCCAAGGGTTCTTTAGTGACCAGATTTGGTCAGTGCCAAAAGCTGTGTTACAATGTTTAGTATACAATGAGGTAAAGAGTCCTTCTCTCTGAGCTTGTCACAGAGGAGTTGGTTCTGCTATATTATAACTTCAGCTGCAAGTAATTCTCAAACCTCATAGGCTGGAAGAGGTGCTATTCTTGTTTTAAGAAAATATATACTGTGAAGTCTGAGAACAAAAATGTTGATCACTTAAGTACATGTAGTTAGTTCGGCTTGAATACTCTGAAGGACTAGGATCAATCTGGGGAGGGAATCAAGCAATCAGTCTTACCCGATTTTGGATAAGTAACAACAAATACATCACTGTCTCTAATTTCAAAATCCTCTAGTGAATCTATGTATTCAGGTGTAACATGGCCTGGGTGGAAATAAAAACCTTTATGTTTGAACAAAAATTCTTCTGATGGCTCCATTGTTAATTCAGTTTCATTCACATGTCAAGAATCTGCAGGTTAGAAAACATAATTTTATATCATTTTTATTTTGGTGTTATCTATCCTTCAGGACAAAAATTTCAGTACAATATAAACAAAACAGATCCCTTTTTGATAGGAAAATGTATATTAACAAAAACAGCAAACTGAATGACAGTATAGAAATGGCACTTTTAGGGACTGGCATGAGAACAGAATATCTTTTGCAGCTAAAAGTGCTGTGTAATACATTGTCTTTGAGTTATTTACTTGTACAAAGTGTCTGGTATTGTTAGGCACCAATATTGCTTTAACGAATTATCTAACTTCACAGAATCCATGTAAATGGGCACTTAAAGTCAGAGCTACTCAAGAAGCTCACCACAAAGTCCAGTGCTTTCCAGTCCTTTTGCACAACCAGAGTAATGAGGCTGCATTCCAATTAATTTTGTGGCTTGAATTTTGTTCACACCATCTTATTATTTCTGATGCTCTCTCTCATATTTCCCTGTTTAATATGTTTCTCCAAGTCCCTCTTGTCTAGTAACATAAGTTCAGCAAAATAGGAGGGAGGGAGAGGAAGTTTATTTTCTCTCAAGAGTTTTCTTTGATTTTATTTTTGGCTGCTATATTTTATAAGGTTCTTCACCTGTAAATCAGTGGCATCATGCCACATATGTGCCAGTGGAGCACATTGGTTACATCCCTTCCAACAGATATTAGAGAGACAATGAAATGGGAGTAAAATAACCTTCTAGAGGATTTCACCTCATATGTCTGGTACAGTATTTGAGTTGGAACAGGTTTAAGAAATCTCCATGTAGTTTACCAGATTAAGTGAATTGATACCCAGGTCTCTCTCTTTAAGGCTTTCCAATAATAGATGTCTTTTTTTGTGGTATACAACTAACAAAGAAGAGTAGGTATGTGGGGAAAAAAGCCCTTGTTAGTTTCATTAGACAACATACAAGGCTCAATAAGAATAATTGCACATGCGAGTTCAGTGACATGACTTAGGTCTGGCCTACACGACAGAGTTAGGTCCATGTAAGGTAGCTTATATGCAGAGGCCCTGACATCCTGAGTTCCCGGGGGGTGCTCGATCCCCACTCCATTAGGTTCACTGGGGGAAGGAGACCAAAGCCCTGAGGTAAGTGGGGAAGTGGGATACTGTGAGGAAGCACGAGCAGGAGAGCGCAAGGGGGAGGACTCCTGCCTCACACTGAGAAAGCAGGATGATCAGCGAGTTATCTTAAGTACCTATACACAAATGCAAGAAGCCTGGGAAACAAGCAGGGAGAACTGGAAGTCCTGGCACAGTCAAGGAACTATGATGTCATTGGAATAACAGAGACTTGGTGGGATAACTCACATGACTGGAGTACTGTCATGGATGGATATAAACTGTTCAGGAAAGACAGGCAGGGCAGAAAAGGTGGGGGAGTTGCATTGTATGTAAGAGAGGAGTATGACTGCTCAGAGCTCCGGTATGAAACTGCAGAAAAACCTGAGAGTCTCTGGATTAAGTTTAGAAGTGTGAGCAACAAGGGTGATATCGTGGTGGGAGTCTGCTATAGACCACCAGACCAGGGGGATGAGGTGGACGAGTCTTTCTTCCGGCAACTAACAGAAGTTACTAGATCACAGGCCCTGGTTCTCATGGGAGACTTCAATCACACTGATATCTGCTGGGAGGGAAATACCGTGGTGTACAGACAATCCAGGAAGTTTTTGGAAAATGTAGGGGACAATTTCCTGGTGCAAGTACTGGAGGAACCAACTAGTGGCAGAGCTCTTCTTGACCTGCTGCTCACAAACAGGGAAGAATTAGTAGGGGAAGCAAAAGTGGATGGGAACCTCGGAGGCAGTGACCATGAGATGGTCGAGTTCAGGATCCTGGCACAAGGAAGAAAGGAGAGTAGCAGAATACGGACCCTAGACTTCAGAAAAGCAGACTTGACTCCCTCAGGGAACTGATGGGCATGATCCCCTGGGAGAATAACATGAGGGGGAAAGGAGTCCAGGAGAGCTGGCTGTATTTTAAAGAATCCTTATTGAGGTTGCAGGAACAAACCATCCCGGTGTTTAGAAAGAATAGGATATATGGCAGGCGACCAGCTTGGCTTAACAGTGAAATCCTTGCTGATCTTAAACGCAAGAAAGAAGCTTACAAGAAGTGGAAGATTGGACAAATGACCAGGGAGGAGTATAAAAATATTGCTCAGGCATGCAGGAGTGAAATCAGGAAGGCCAAATCACACTTGGAGTTGCAGCTAGCAAGAGATGTTAAGAGTAACAAGAAGGGTTTCTTCAGGTATGTTAGCAATAAGAAGAAAGTCAAGGAAAGTGTTGGCCCCTTACTGAATGAGGGAGGCAACCTAGTGACAGAGGATGTGGAAAAAGCTAATGTACTTAATGCTTTTTTTGCCTCTGTCTTCTCGAACAAGGTCAGCTCCCAGACTACTGCACTGGGCAGCACAGCATGGGGAGGAGGTGACCAGCCCTCTGTGGAGAAAGAAGTGGTTTTGGACTATTTAGAAAAGCTGGACAAGCACAAGTCCATGGGGGCGGATGTGATTGCAGAGCCACTGGCCATTATCCTTGAAAACTCCTGGCGGTCGGGGGAGGTCCCGGATGACTGGAAAAAGGCTACTGTAGTGCCCATCTTTAAAAAAGGGAAGAAGGAGGATCCAGGGAACTACAGGCCAGTCAGCCTTACCTCAGTCCCTGGAAAAATTATGGAGCAGGTCCTCAAGGAATCAGTTCTGAAGCACTTAGAGGAGAGGAAAGTGATCAGAAACAGTCAGTATGGATTCACCAAGGGCAAGTCATGCCTGTCTAACCTAATTGCCTTCTATGATGACATAAATGTCTCCGTGGATGAGGGGAAAGCAGTGGACGTGTTATTCCTTGACTTTAGCAAAGTTTTTGATATGGTCTCCCACAGTATTCTTGCCGGCAAGTTAAAGAAATATGGGCTGGATGAATGAACTACAAGGTGGATAGAAAGCTGGCTAGATCGTCGAGCTCAATGGGTAGTGATCAATGGCTCCATGTCTAGTTGGCAGCCAGCATCAGGCAGAGTGCCCCAAGGGTCGATCCTGGAGCCAGTTTTGTTCAATATCTTCATTAATGATCTGGAGGATGGCATGGACTGCACCCTCAGCAAGTTTGCAGATGACACTAAACTGGGAGGAGTGGTAGATAGGCTGGCGGGTAGGGATAGGATACAGAGGGACCTAGACAAATTAGAGGATTGGGCCAAAAGAAATCTGATGAGGTTCAACAAGATTTCGGTGCAGAGTCCTGTGCTTAGGATGGAAGAATCCCATGCACTGCTACAGACTAGGAACCGAATGGCTAGGCAGCAGTTCTGCAGAAAAGGACCTAGGGGTTACAGTGGACGAGAAGCTGGATATGAGTCAACAGTGTGCCCTCATTGCCAAGAAGACTAACAGCATTTTGGGGCATTGTCAGCAGATTGAGGGATGTGGTCATTCCCCTCTATTTGACATTGGTGAGGCCTCATCTGGAGTACTGTGTCCAGTTTTGGGCCCCAAACTACAAGGATGTGGAAAAATTGGAAAGAGTCCAGCGGAGAGCAACAAAAATGATTAGGGGGCTGGAGCACATGACTTATGAGGAGAGGCTGAGGGAACTGGGATTGTTTAGTCTGCAGAAGAGAAGAATGGGTGGGGGGGGATTTGATAGCTGCTTTCAACTACCTGAAAGGGGGTTCCAAAGAGGATGGATCTAGACTGTTCTCAGTGGTACCAGGTGACAGAACAAGGAGTAATGTTCTCAAGTTGCAGTAGGGGAGGTTTAGGTTGGATATTAGGAAAAACTTCTTCACTAGGAAGGTGGTGAAACACTGGAATGGGTTACCTAAGGAGGTGGTGGAATCTCCTTCCTTAGAGGTTTTTAAGGTCAGGCTTGACAAAGCCCTGGCTGGGATGATTTAGTTGGGGACTGGTCCTGCTTTGAGCAGGGGGTTGGACTAGATGACCTCCTGAGGTCACTGCAAAAGGGCTGGTCTAGGGTGGTCACTCATATGCAGGAGTTCAAGATTATAACCTTTCTACAAATCTCAAATTCTAGCACTGATGTGTTGAATGGCATCAGGCCAGCCAGGTGCAACAGTTGTACACGTATACAAACCTGTTTCTCCCTTAACTTTTCCATCCACCTCTGCTGACACAGCAAGAACTATCAACTACCAGTTAAAAGCCCCATCATGATGATGATATTGTAAAACAAATGATGGCTTAAATTACATTTACTTTCATCAGTCAACTCTTTAACACACACTGTTGTTGTGACTTCTTTGTTGAATAACCACACACACAAAAAAAGCATTTCAGGATCAAATTCCCATGCCACTCAGCTTATTGCCAAAGAACAGTGATGGAAAATATTTCCACTGCATACAGTTCACTGCTGAAGCTTATAAGATATTTAATTCATTCACAGATTTACTGATGGAGATGTTTTAGTAATATGTTATATAATAAAATAATATTTACCTTCTCTGCTCTATTTCTGCTGCTCCAAGACACAAGCCCACACTGCTGCCTTCCACTTGAATAGACAAGACTGATATTCACTCCTAGAAAGGGGAGAATACTTTCTTTACAGCTGGTGTGCAACCTGATTGGAGTTTTATGTTGCTATGTTTGTTTTCTTTTCTTTTAATCTCTTCCAACCTTTGACCTGAAGTCTGACCACTAGTGAAAGATTACCAAACAGGGTAGTTCTTAGAAACGTGAAAAGAATTCAAAATATCTGAATAAAAACATGGTAATATGACTCAAATTCCCTGAGTATGTCTGAATTAAATAACTCAACAGTAAAACTATTCAAATGATAGTATAGTAGTTTTCACTTTCACTCCAACTTTTTTATACCAGCAGCATCATTAAGGAAGGCAGGAGAAATGGAAAGAGGAAAAAAAAGAGGCGGTGAAGTAGATCTGAGAGTCATCAACATAAAGATGGCAGTTAAAACCCTATCGCTGGAGCATTGGATTAAACAGTAGAAAGGAACATTTCTGCTAGGGTGGTTTAGGGATTGGGAAGATCTCCATAGGGAAGGCATTGCCTACCCCTGATTTTGAGTAAGATGTCAGTGTCATCTGCTGATATGTATAAACTGGCACTAAGCATACCTCTGAGGCTCAACCCTGTGCCCACTGAAAACTATTGGAGTTTTGCAGTTTACTTCAAAGAGAGACATTTCAGGCAGACATGCCAAACCCGTGGGGAAAAAATGCAGAAATTGGGCTTGTTTTTGGCTTAATTGGCTTGTGAGTTGCTTGTTGGCTAGTTTTTGGCTTGTAGCTTGTTTGGCTTGCAGCTTGTTGCTTCTTTTTTTTTTTTATTGGCTCCCGGCATATGGGGGCAAGAAGGAGCAAGGGGGTGGGGTGGGAGTCAGGGTTGCACAGCAGGCCCATCACAGTCCCAGACTGCATGTCGGGGGGATCTAGTCACATAGAATGTTGGGGTTTTTAGGGATTGGCTTGTTTTAAAATGGGATTGGCTTGATTTTTGGCTTATTGTGAAAGTTGGGGTGCTTATTTACTACATGAAAGTTGGCAACTGTGATTTCAGACCCCAAATGACAATTTTAACTCCAGGGTCTCAGAACCCACAACTCCCACTTTCTTTTAGTCTGGAATGACACTAAAAAGACGCCATTTACTTAAATCATCTGTAAGACTGGAGAATGTATTTCACATGATCTTACAGAATTGACATGGGAGTGTGTGGTCATAATTAGGTTTTCCAGTCTATTCTAGTTTTTCTGAGCTTTTTCTTTCATTTTCTTGAAATATGGAATTTCCTTGAAGTTCCCAAAAAATAAGATGTGGGTTTTGGGTTTTTTTTTTTTTTTTTTTTTTTGCTTTATTCATAACTGCACTCAAAAACAAAACAATGTAAAACTTTAGCGCCTTCAAGTCCACTCAGTCCTACTTCTTGTTCAGCCAATCGCTAAGAGAAACAAGTTTGTTTACATTTAGGGGAGATAATGCTACCCACTTTTTAATTATGTCACCCAAAAGTGAGAACAGGCATTTGCATGGCACTGTTGTAGCTGGGGTCGCAAGATATGTATGTGCCAGACGCACTAAAGATTCACATGCCTCTTCATGCTTTGGCCATTGTTTCAGAGGACATGCCTCCGTCCTGATCATGCTCTTCAAAAAAAAAAAAAAGCGTTAATTAAATTTGTGACTGAACTCCTTCGGGAGAATTGTATGTCTTCTGCTCTGTTTTACTCGCATTCTGCCATATATTTCATGTTATAGCAGTCTCGGATGATGACCCTGCACAGGCTGTTTGTTTTAAGAACACTTTCACTGAAAATTTGACAAAATGCAAAGAAGGTACCAATGTGAGATTTCTAAAGATAGCTACAGCACTCAACCCAAGGTTTAAGAATCTGAAGTGCCTTCCAAAATCTGAGAGGGATGAGGTGTGGAACATGCTTTCAGAAGTCTTAAAAGAGCAACATTCTGATGTGGAAGCTACAGAATCTGAACCACCAAAAAAGAAAATCAACCTTCTGCTGGTGGCAACTGACTCATGATGATGAAAATGAACATGCGTCAGTCCGCACTGCTTTGGATTGTTTTCGAGCAGAACCCATCATCAGCATGGACACAAGTCCTCTGGAATGGTGGGCGAAGCATCAAGGGACATACGAATCTTTAGCGCATCTGGCATGTAAATATCTTGCAATGCCAGCTACAACAGTGCCATGTGAACGCCTGTTCTCACTTTCAGGTGACACTGTAAACAAGAACCAGGCAGCATTATCTTCTACAAATGTAAACAAACTTGTTTGAGCGATTGGCTGAACAAGTAGGACTGAGTGGACTTGTAGGCTCTAAAGTTTCACATTGTTTTATTTTTGAATGCAGGGTATTTTTTGTACATAATTCTACATTTGTAAATTCAACTTTCACGATAAAGAGATTGCACTACAGTACTTGTATTAGGTGAATTGAAAAATACTATTTCTTTTGTTTTTTACAGTGCAAATATTCATAATCAAAAATAAATATAGTGAGAACTGTACACTTTGTATTATGTTGTAATTGAAATCAATATATTTGAAAATGTAGAAAACATCCAAAATTATTTAAATAAATGGTATTCTATTAACAGCACGCTTAATCATAATTAATTTTTTTAATCGCTTGACTGCCCTAATGACTACTAAAACCTTTCTAAACAAGTAGTTGAGTCATATGAACAGATAATCTTATTCTGTAACTGTGACCAAAAGCACCCCTGTATTCACACCTTACACACACTATTGTAATTTATTTTTGTACAAAACATCCTTTGTAAGGTATCATCTGGAAACTAATAATTTTCTCGCCAAAAATATCATGGTGAAATGTATGTAGTGTCATCAGATGTTCGTGCGTGTGTTCTGTGTGTGCTGCTGCACTGGCTCTGGCCAGATAGCCAGTACAGCAGGCGCCAATCTAACTGCCCAATCAGACCACAAGACTTGGTTTAGTAGTGAAGGCGCCCGGCCAGGTTTATTGTCGACGAAGCACGGTAATAGCACCTGGCAGACTCTACGAGGATACTAGGACATGTATGCTCGTGACAATGGATGCAGCTCAGTCAGTGGTGGGACTTTCCACTGCTCCCTAGTCTGGCCAAAGACATTCCCACTAAGATACATCTTTATACACCAATGCAAACAAATTACATATTGCCCCTGATGTATCAGGGTGCCACTCTCTGACGTATTAGGGTGCCACCCATTACCTTGTAGGTGTTGTTTGATTGAAACATCTCTATCCATCATACTGTCATCCTGACCTTATCTTTAGAATGGTTCAGTTTCTGTTATCATTGAGGAATGTGCTGGCATTAAGGTGTTCTGGTACCATCTTTCTGGAATGTGTTTGCGTATATATTCTAATGCCTAGCATTACTTAGGAATATGCGTTTCTGCAATATCAGGCCTGATCTTGCCAGATTCTGTGAGCAGGGCCTGCTTCTTGCTCACAACTTAACTTTGCCTTATATTAGCAAGTTATGACCATTACTTTATCCCAGGCCTCATACCAAGCCTCCGCTACAAGGCCTTATGTTTCAGGCCGTCTTCTTACTACATGTAGCAACATTATATGTAAAGTTATAAACCCCCCTTGTATGATATTGTGAGCACGTGTTCAAACCCTCCCAGCCCTGCCTTGGCAAAAGTTGTTTAACAGGTTTATCCTACACAACAAAATGTGTGTTTACCTCAATGTACATAGTAGTAGTAAATAGGGTCCTTGAGACAGCAAGAGGGGGAAATGGCAGGAGATAAGGCAAATCTGCATTTCAGCATACACAGGGAAGAAGAAAAAGCAAGGAGCCACCTTCACTGCCAGACTCCATGTCACCTTCTTTACTGTTTGAATAAACTTTGCTTTAAGGGGTAATCCTTAGAAGAATCCACTGAAAAGGGTGACTGCACTATAAAAGTGAGGGGCAAAAACACCCCCAACGGATGACTCCCTACCTCTGGCTCTCTTTCACCTAAGAAAGACAAAGTAACCACCCCTTTGACTCTGACGGGAAACCATGACCAGAGACTACGATCATCTGTGTTGCTGGGAACCTGTGGTAAGGATTTTACCTTGAACCAAGTGTAGCTTGTTAAGTTGTAGCTAGTAGAAGGCATTTTGTCTTTATTTCTCTTGTAACCATTTCTGACTTTAATACTTTATACGTGTACTCACTTAAAACCTACCTTGTTAAGATAAAATTAACTTATTTCATTTTTTAACTACTAATTTCATTTTAACAAACTAATTCAGTGCTGTGTTTAAACTGAACTGTTTGATAACTCCAGGAGTCCAGCAAACAGCTGAATTTTGACCCCTTACAGGTGCAAAGGACCTCTAATATCTGAACAGTCCAAAAGAGGGCTGGACAGCTCAGAACACATGTTTTGGGGAAAGTTTGGGAGTGTGTTGGGGTCACCCTGAAAGTAGTAACCAAGGTTGCTGGAAGTCAGAATGTGGCTGGTCTGCTGCTGACAGGCTGCTGTGGTCAGAGTTGCTGGACCAAGTCTGTAGTTATACGTGGACACTCAGAGTGTGACCTGCATGCTGGCAGGTTGGTTGTGGGTGGCCCAGATTGGTAGCTACAACAGTAAAGCACTGTGAGGCACCTATGGTTGCAGGCCAAGCAGTGATGCGAGCCCTCATAGGTCTGAAATGCATCCCAGAATGTGACACTATCATGCTACATAGGATCTTCTGGGCTGAAGGGTCTCATTTCTAAATATGTAACAAAGTTAAATATTTCTAGTTCTCAAAACAAATGTGGCAATAGCAGTAAACACTCTGCATACAAAAAAAAATTAACTTGTTTGAAGCCCTGATAGCTAAAATAGTCATACTAAAAATACATTAAAATTTAAGAGTGCACACACAACCCTTCATCATCCAGAGGCTTGGCAGCCCCTGTTCCCGATTTATTGAGAGATCTGTCTCTTGAAATTAGCTTTATGCCTAGTTATTGTCTGAACAATCACTCATACACTAACAAGTCATATCTGTACTTAGTTCCTTTCGTATAAAGTATCCCAAACTACTTTATACAAAAGAACCTCAAGTTATCTTTGAAAAATGTTATATTACATTATGAATATTTTTTCCATCAGAGGGAGAGAGACCATATCTTCATAAACAAGAAGTA
This sequence comes from Emys orbicularis, assembly GCF_028017835.1. Classification (NCBI taxonomy): domain Eukaryota; kingdom Metazoa; phylum Chordata; order Testudines; family Emydidae; genus Emys; species Emys orbicularis. Next base: position 91,883,363 of record NC_088685.1, on the reverse strand, counting down.
AACCTGCTAAAATATTTAGCAACACGGAGATCCTTGGATTTTCATTTATAATTGATGATCAATAGAAAACATCTATTGCAGCTTGATCTATAACCACAGAGGAGTTACAATGGAATAGTGTCTTCTCCCCTCCTTCCATGTCTCCCTCCACATTTCAGTTATTTTTGCTTCATATCTCTTGCCTTGGTTTATTCACTCTTTCCTCTATTTCTTCATTTAAATTTTTTTCCTGTTCCTTTTTATAAGCCAAATACAGCATCCTCCTTACTCTTATACCCACATTGTACCATGATACATCTTCCTCCCATTAGCAATAGTCTTCCATTTCTCACCTCTCTCCATAGCCTGTGATCTTCCAGCCATCCTACTGCTCTTCTCCTAGATATACTATTGTGGAACACAAAACAGTGCAGCAAAGCACAGAGCATGCTGATGCCACTGTAACGCCAAGAAAACAGCTGGGCTAATATCTTCGTGTTGGTTCCTGCAGCTTGGCTGGATCTTTTTGCTCTATCTTGTACTAACAGACTTTTCACAATGGTTGGCTTCAACAGTGGTAATGCCAACTGGAGTCACACCTAGATAATATGGCACCTTGTAATTACTAAGAGAGACGCAGTATTCTGAACTGTTACTCAAGTTTAACTACAATGGTGTGGTCTTGTACTCTGCTGATTGTAGAAAATAAGTCCCATTAATTAAATTATTATTTTCATAACATTTTCAATAAGGCTAACTACTGCACAAGTTCAAAAGAGAAGTTGCCTTTCAAACAGATCCATCAAACCTTTGAAAATGATTTTAAGGCCTTCATGTCCTTTAGAACTTTATTCCAAATTCTTTGTCTGGATTATGGCCAAAAAGTTAAAATTTGAAAACAAGAGGAATTAAAGGGTTTTCACGGCTCTGGTTTTACCTTTTTTAAAAAAATCGTATCCAAGATGTCAATTTTAAACCCTATGTAATCTGAAATGGCCAAGTTATCGAACCACCTTTATAATGTAGAAACGATTTTATCTTTAACATCAGCAGTGTTATTGGTGCTGCTGTAGTATGGGGAAGAGGAAGGATATCATCTAAAATGGAACTCTGAGGAGGTGGTGTTAAGCTGAAAGGTCACCACCAGTCAGTCTCTCTATAGCCATTAATGAATGAGAATGGTTAGAAGCACCATTAATAAGTTGTATTTGAAGCATTGTAGAGTCCCACAGATAGAGCAGCTTTATAGTAAGCACTCCCCATTTCTTCACCAGAACGTCCACGCGTATCTCAGGCTGAAGAGAACAGAATAGGTGTTCAGCACACCTTTGTATTGTGGCACATGCAGCATCTGCTCTAGCACCTTTTCAATCTTGCATGTCTGATCTCTTCAAGGGCAGTTATTGAGGTGGGAAGGGAGAGAGAACAGATGTATAGATTTCTAGACTTCATACAGATTAACAATATGCCTAACATTTCACATTTGAAATGTTAAAGTCAATTTATTAATTACGATGAAAGTCATCAGAAGAGTATTCTCCTGAAATTAAAAGAGTTTGGTTTTTTTCCTTCAAAAATGAAAACCAATACATGCTTGGTAGAGCCACAGATGCTGTGGCTTTCCTGACTGCCTCTTTCTCCCTACATGTGTCCACCCATACTAATGACACAGCCAGTTCAGCAAATTCAGTCTAGTCACTATCTAAATCAACAGGGTTGTAATCAGGGTCATCCTCTTCATCGTCCAACTCCAAGTCATCCATTTCCTGGAACAAGGATTCATCCACTTCCACACTGTTTCCAGCTGTAAGGGGGGGGGGGAAACAAAATGGTGTTTTATTATGGATTTTTATGGAAACAAGAAAAAGAAAATTAGGGGTTTTTCCTTCATTCTTCAAACAGAAAAGAAAGACACGTTGCTCTGCTACTTCTCCATCAGCTAGCTCAGTGGTTTTCAAACTGTGGTCCGTGGACCTGGGGGGCCCGCAGACTGTGTCTAAGATTTCCAAAGGGGTCCGCACTTCCATTTGAAATTTGTTAGGGGTCCGCAAATGAAAAAAGGTTGAAACCCTCTGAGCTAGCTGAAAAGATCAGATTGTCTAAGAACCTTTGTGTCCTCTGCATCACCACAGAGAACAATTCCCAGGTACCAGCTATTTAAAGTTATTCCATGTTGCTGGTCCAAATTTAATGAACTTTACTGTTTGATTCATGCATGTTTACTTGAACAGAATGGGGATAGGTGGAAGAACAACCACCCCCTAATTTTTTATTAACTAGAATAATGACGCTTTCCCCACCTCAGTGCTTAACAGAGCTGATTGTGACATAGGTAAAATATCCATAGCCCATTGATGAACTGATGTTACCACTGCTAGTTCCAAGAGATGGCAATAGTTCTAAATTATCCAATTCATTCTAAGATGAGTGCATCAATTCCTGAAAGCTGCAAGGTCTCTATTGCCCCAATCTTGCAAACACAAGTGTAAGTAAATAAATAAATAAAATCAATGGGATGACGTGTATGAAGTTACTCTATGCTTAAGTGCAAAATATGGGCCTATGGGAATATTAGAAACACAACACCTCAAACACTACATCTAACATAACGCCACACGTCGCTTTCAGGACAGCAACTACTGGAATGTTATTTGAGAACATCTGACCTACAGCAGCTTAGAAGAATGCTGGTTAGACCAACATAAGATCTCTCCATATGCCTCAAGCCTCCCTCTTAGCAAATCAAGCAACAGTCTACATTTTTCCAAACAAATTTAGCTCACGAAGCAGTATCAGTTACTTTATACAGAGGGAAAAATTGCAAAGCTATATGAGATTTACAAGGAAGCAACAAAACCTGACAAACTTTTTTCTTTAAAGCCAACCACCCTTTTTCATACATCGATCCCTTGTTATTTGTTACGCACATGAAAAATAAAATTATATTTTAAGGAACTGCTAAGGCTAGACTTATGGAAAAAAAACATGAAAAATATATTCAAGAGTTCTACATTTAAATCAGTTATGATGTCTAATGGGAAAAGGCGAGCAGATAAAATTCAAACACTTGTACTTACACACACACACACAAAAACAAAAAAACCCTGTTTCAAGGTTTCAATGGTGGTAATAGCAAGTCGTAGGGCTTGTCTACACTACAGGTTATGTTGGTATAACTTATGTCGCTCAGGGTTTGAATAAGCCACTCCCCCGAGCAACGTTAAGTTACACTGACCTAAGTGCCAGCGTGGACACAGCTACCACCTCTCACAGAGGTTGTTTTATTATTCCGAAAGAAGAGCTCTCTCGGCATAGAACATCTTCACCAGACCCGCTACTGCGATCCAGCCTATGCAGCTGCACCACTTTAGCGCTTCTAGTGTAGACTAGTCCATAGAGATACTGGAAGTGCAGCTTTGTACATTTTCATATTTCCTTCTGACAGCTACGTAAATGACTGATAAAACCTCCAGTATGTCACAGCTGGGTCTGCATGGAACAACGGTGACATCTACTGGCCACTTAAAACAATCCCAAGCTTATATTTCTCACCTGTGCGTATTTCACAGGAGGCCTCTGTTTTCAATTAAAAGGTAATAATATAGAAAAGGTTTGAGATTTATCCATCCCCTTCCCATTGTGTATTAATGTCAGAGTTACAATATGGCATTCTATTAAAATGGAGTTATTTAAAACTAAACCGCATTTTCTTACTCATTCTCATGTTGTCATGCACACCTCAGTTGTGCCCATGGTAGAGGACACCAGAGCAACATCCTCATTTAGGGCCAGATCCTTTTCTTACTGAAATCAGTTGGCATTTTGTCACTGACAGGAGCAGGACCAGATGCACACTGAATTAGGGCCACTATACGGTTTAAAAGTTAATGCTTTAAAGTAAAGGTCATTTACATGAAAAACAAAACTTGATGACGACCCGAATGCCTTTAAACAAAATGTGCATAGGGGTCTATTTTTCTGCTATAAAGTTGCTGACATCATCATCAACATGGCAGGACCTGCATAAAAACACACTCCCCAATTTGTATTCAGAGTTTTACCGGCCAATATCAGTGACAAAAAAAAGTTTGTACTGTTTTTTACTTCTGATAGACCTAAAGAGTCAAGAAAGCTAAGAGACAGCTGAATTCTATTGCTTCTTGTGCATCAACTGACTGAGTTAATAAGGCCTTAACCACGTGGGAAAATTATATTGGTTTAACTTAAAACTGGTTTAGAAGAATATATATTTTGCTAATGCTCTCAGGGTTTTGGGTTTGTTTTTTTAAAAAGCACTACTTCACAATATTTCTACTAAAGAAGTTCTCCCCATATTAAACAAACATTTAAGACAACTTTTAACCACAACTAAGGCTAGGATTTAGTCACGGAGGTGACGACAGTCACAGATTCAGTGACTTTACCGGACCTCTGTGACTTCTATGCTGTCGGAGGCAGGACTGTGCGCCCCTGCCTTTCAACTGGGGCTGGCAGGAATCAGAACCCTGCTGCCCCAGTTCCATGGCTTCCGCCGTGGCCACATGCCCCAGCCCTGCGGCGTCCCAGGCTTGGCAGGGGCTGCAGCCGGGGCCACACGCCCCAGCCTGGTGGCTGCTGTGGGGCCATGCCCCCCCCACCCTCCACTGTGACCGGGTCTTGGAAGTAGCTGCATTCGGGGCCACACACCCTATCCTGCAGCTGCGGCCAGCTCCAGAGCAGGTGCTGTGTCCCCCCCATTGGCTGCGACCCCACTGCGGCCGCTGGGACTCCATTCCTCCCCTCTACCTAGCTCTGCCCTCCCAGTTATTTTTAGTAAAGTCACAGACAGGTCATGGGTTCCGTGAATTTCTGTTTATTGCCCGTGACCTGTCCGTGACTTTTACTAAAAATAACTGTGACAAAATCTTAGCCTTAACCATAACTAAGCTACACAATTTGAAGTTTAGTCAGATTTCTAATCAAATATTTCAATAGTGCAAATAACAGGGGAAAAAACAGAAGTTTACCTTCTTCTAAGAACTGAATGTCAGACGTGTCAAGATTATGATCGGTTTCAAATAGTTGTTTTCCTAAAAGGAATAATAAATATTAAAATTAGCGATCGCTTGGACTGTAGTTACTAAAATCATGTAACATGAAATTTTGTAAGAGTATTTTAAAATTTTGATATTTAAATAACATCAAAGTAATATTTGATAATTTATGTTCTCTTGGCATTTTGCTCAGATTATACTTGGACCAGATACTTCTTTGCCTATCTTGTCTATTAAATTTTAAGCTTTCTGGGCAGGTGTTGTCCATCTCTCTGGGATTCCTTCCCTTACAGGTGAGACAGGCCCTGCAAAAAGACTCCATGCAAGAATTAATGCAGCCTCAGGTGAAACCAATGCTGAGATAAGGGATACACCACCACTGTCTCCTCTGGTTTTGCCTGCAGCCTGGAGGCCACACACAATACTCCTGAAGTGTCAAGGAAGAAAGAATATGGTGCTGTGGATCCATCACATCTATGCACAACAGGTCAGATTGTTGTCTCCATGCACTGACTTGGGCCAATCAGGCCCATGTGTGTTGCATTCAGCATGTATTTGATTCCCCTTCCTACCATGTGTCCATGTAAAGTAAAATGGAACCTTTTATAAAAATGGACATGAATCTTTCCATGCCCACATTACTTATCTTCCGAGAATTTAATGGAATTCATTTTATACTGATTCTACAATCTACTCAAAAACCATTTAACATGCCTAATGTTCATATTAAATTGCTTAAGACATCTATATTTGTATTGCTACTACACATGGCTTCTGAAAACATGTCAGATTTAGCAAAATCCTTTCGAACATACATTTCCATGAATTTAGCCTAATAAATTAAAAACAACAACACGTATATCCTCACAAGTTACATGAGGAGAAGCTCTGCGTGGCTCGAAAGCTTGTCTCTCTCACCAACTGATGTTGGTCAAGTAAAAGATATTACCTCACCCATCCTGTCTCTCGAATATCCTGGGACTGACATGGCTACAACTACACTGCAAAAAACTCTTTGACACTGCAGGGGCCAAATCCAGAGGTCCTTATTCAGTCAAACTCCCATCCAAGTCAATACCTCAGGATCTGAAGCCACATCTCTGATATCTATCTATTCCACACAAGCTACACCATTAGTATTTGCTTTGTTGGCACAACCCTGGTTCTCTTCATGCACACGCAAATTGGCTTAAACACAATGAAAATGATGCATTTCAGCTATTATGGTCTTCACCCTTTCTGTGCCATGGAGCCAAGCTCTGCAGCATTGCCCTGATTTTAAACATGGAGGGGATACTTTCAGTGGGCCAGCATGGTCCTAAAAAGAGAAGATATGGATCTACGAGGCTGCAATCCCATTGGAGGGAAGGGGTCCAATGACAGGCCATAATCACTACTCCTCTCCAGAGGTAATTGCTGCAGCCACAACCAACCTGTGCAGTTGTCTGGGGGTGAACATTTCCTCCTCCATAGACAGTTCCTACAGGTAACTCAGGCTTTGCCCATTTGATATCAATTTTGCCCCCTTGTGGCATATGGGCAGACTAAACCAAATTATACGGACAGTAAGAATATTGCAACACAACCAAACCCTGCTTCTCAACCTCTCAGAGCACAAGAGATTGTGTCTTCTTTATACTGGTTACCTGTCTCATGCATTAACAAATATATCACCTATTTTGTAGTAACGAACCAGAAACAATACCAACATCTACATTCAGCTGAATAATTTAATGTGGAGCTGGCAATCTATATGTTCCAGTTCAATACAGACTATCCTACCGTAGCACTCTCCATTTTCCTCCCCTTTCCAATTTTCCTCACCATTCCTTGATGCTGTGAATGGGTTTCATGTGAGAAATGGAAACATTTAGGACTCACACTTGCTCCAACATAAATGCTCAAGCCTCCTTTCTAAGGCACAACAGTAAGACGCTAACGCTCAATTTACAAGATAAATCTTCCCTGTTAACAATCAGACATTGACTGGCGTCTGACAAATCTTTTAGTATAAAAATTAAAATTCTTGGACATGGTTTCATTATCTGACATACTGGTCTGATAAGTTGGCAAACTTGGAGAAAATTGTAAAGTCATACCACTTAATTTATTTTTGCCTGATTGCTCTTCTTCTTTCATCTTTTTTCTTTTAATTTCTAGGAGCTCTGCATCGAACTTTGCTTTCCAGCTTAGGAAATTCTCGATTGTAACAGGAGTGCCATGGAAACATAGCTGCAAAAGAAAAAAAATTAAGAGCTCAGTGGCAAAGCAAAGAGTGAAGATTAATATTCTCTTTACGGTTGAAATTATTGTATACCAAGAAGCAGTAACTACTAGGCACCAATTTTAACTAGGTTTCTTATAGCAAATTAACCCACACTACAGTAAGACCAAGTGAAAAGTGTGACATTCTTGTTTCTTTTTACGTGTGGCTTGCAAATTTATTCACAGAAAACTACTGTAGAAAATCCCTGTTTTGATTTGGATCTATAATGTAATACCAATAAGATAAAGCAGCATATGCACAGGTGGGTAGTGCACCCTATTAGTGGTTTAGGTCAAGTCACAATGAACAAGGGGCGGGTACATGAGTGGTAAGGATGGACAGATATGCTTTGTATATGAATATTTGCTATTAAAATTCCTAAAACCACAGAACAAGTTTATATTTGATATCTGTACCACAGAGGGGGGTGAAATATACGACCAGCAAAACTACTCCTCTATCATGGAGGGAGAGGAGAATAATTGTTCCTTCCACCACCACCCTCATGTGGAAACTACATAGTGACCCTGCTGTGCAGTCACATTCCTCCATACTATGGGGCTTCCAGTGCTTTGTGCTTGTAAAAGCCCACAGCCAAACCTCATAATGTGGGATTTCAGAAATGCAGTGCACTCTGAGGTGTAAATACCAGGGAAACACCAAAGAGCATGAGTGTGTGAACAGACCTATAGTGATGGGATCCCAACTGAAGGGATATTGAGTCCTACAGCCCTCTAGCTGCTACCGAATGAAGTGAAAACTCAGTGGTGGAATTTCTTCTAACACATCTTGAGAATGGAAAGAGCTACTTAGTGGTGGCAAACAAATACCAGGCTACAGTGAATAGGCTACTGGATCTGGCTGACACTAGAGGTTGAGCCATCCAACTTCCTTTCCATCAAGTCAATCGACCGAGACAGAGGAATGGAGTTATCCCCCTTCTTGGTGGCATTCATGTTATAAAGGAGGGAGAGGAGGCATCAGAAAACTGTACAGGCTGTTCAAACCTTCAACAGCCGGCCACAGTGCCCCAGGGACTGTTCAACATCTGAGAACAGTATGAGGGTAATGCAATATACTCTAGTCCCTTCTGCTCCTTATCCCTTCCTTCCACTTAAAATGAAAGCCACACGGAGGATGGCATAGAGCTGGTTAATGCCAGCTCTGCACTAAGTGGGCACTCTCTCATTTCAGGGAAGAATATTTGGCTAGAGGGATAATGTGAGTGTCCACTCTCTGTGCTGTTTGGGGGTCCAAAGGGAGTGGAGTGGTCAGAGGACATGCCCCAAGCTTTTAAAGCAGTGCCAGAAGCTATTATGCATTCAGTAAATACCAGAAAGGTTCAACCTGGAAAGTGCAATATTTATGATTTATTAAATCAATGAAGTTGTGCTCAATGTGTGGCTATGTCTGAACTTTTAAATATTGCTTTTGGTTCTGCTAGTTGTGTGTGTCTGGGACAATTCTACTACTAGCCAATCCTACAGCAACTACAGAAGCTTTAGGAAGGAAAACCAGAAAATTGTTAGTTGAAAATGGAATACTTCACCCACCTTTTCCGCCTCCTCTGCTTCTCTTTCCTTCTGTTTCTTTTCCTCCTCTCGTCTTGTTTTTATTTGATCCACTATTTCATTTAATTTCTCTTGTACAGCTGACACTAGAGTGAAGATCATTACCATCCCCAAGTTCTCTTCTGCCTGCAACATAAAAGGCGGCACCCTCAGGCAATTCACTAGGCAAACTCAATGTGGACAGAGAGGTTACACCTTCCGCCTGTCTGGAAAGTGTTTATGCTTAGCCCTGTAGGAATGCAAGTTTCACTGCTGAATTGCCTTGCACCAGTTTTGGAAATTGAGTCAAATTTATTTCACTGGGTTTAAGCCACTTAAAATGATCCCAGGTGAAAGAGGAGGGAAGAGCAGCAAAACATCAGCACTGTTCTCTCAGGTCACTATTAGGAATGTAAATAGGGTTTAAAAATAGTAACCGTTAAACCTATTAAAATTCTATTGTTTAAACGATTAACCGTTAAGGAGTTCACATAGGCGGGGAACTAAGAGTGCGGGGGGTGCTGCAGCACTCCCACGTTTTACGTGGGATCCCCCTGCCAGGACCCCGGGCCAGCAGCAGGACCCCGGGTGCGGGGCTGGTAGTGGAGTTTAATCATTAACCGAAACCGTTAAGACTGATGCTTACTGGTTAACCGGTTAAACTTTTACATCCTAATCACTGTCTTCACAATAGGTTATTAATCCCATCTGATTATAGCCCGCACTCTTGGCAGGAAGGTGATACAGAGTGCTGCTAATTAACCAAAAAACCCGAAAATGTTTGTTAAATTAAATAATTTTAAAGCAGGTGGGGACGGAACTCCCTAGTGATGAATTCCTAGAGTCATTCTGGGTATGTCTACACTGCAGTTCAAAGCAAGCCTTCCAGCCCAGAAGACTGACTTGTGCTAATGGAGCTTGAGCCAGCACAGTAAAGATAGTGAAGTGGACACTGTAGCTCTGGAGGAGACTCAGGTTAGTAGCTCGAGCTCAGACCCAGGGGGTTGGGTGGGCTTGAGAAGCAGGCTCACTCTCAGCTGCAGGGTAGACATACTCACAGGTGCTTACTAATTACTCGCACAAGCCAATACGGTAGCTAAGGCCGCATCTCAGCACTGTGTCCCCAGTCCTCACTGCTGTTACCAGTCCTACGAGAAACATGCATGCTAGGATCAGTCAGCTAGCTCACAGTTAGTAGCAAGGTCTTGTCTTGATTTTAGTTTCTATCTTAAGTGCCTTAATACTTCCTTATACTCTAGTTGTCCTAGAGTATAAGGAACCTAGTGAGTTTTCCTTTATTTTGGAAGTCTTAATATCAGGCAACTTACACAAAACTGTTAAATACAATCAAAGGCATCTGTGCTAAGCAGAAGTTGTGGTGCAAGAGAGGTGTTAAACAATTTATTTAGAGTTTTGTTGTTGTGTTTGTGAACCCTAACATAGGAGCCAAGTTAACCCTACTTCGTCATACTCAGAGTTTAAGGCCAGAAGGAACCACCAGATCATCTTGTTTGATCTCCTGGACATCACAGGCCACGAACACCCACACACTAAACCCAACAACCAAAATTAGACCAAAGAATTACAGCCCACAGTAGATTAAACTATTATGTGCCACTGGCAGAGAATAGGAGGGACCAGTGCTCGAGACCTTTGCAATGGCAGGGTATTCATTAAATGAAATATACCCAGATGATCCTGGTAAGCTACCTGCACCTATGACGCAAAGGAAGGCAAACAACTCCAATGTCACTGCCAATCTGACTTGGGGGGAAATTCTTTCCCACCCCCACATATGGTGATCAGTTAGACCCTGAGTATGTGAGCAAGAACCAGCCAGCCAGACACCTGAGAGAAAGAATGCTTGATGCCACCTCCGAGCACCAGCCCACCCCATCCAACGTCCCATCTCCAGTTATGGCCATCTCTGATGCCTCAGAGAAAACGAAAAGGAAAAAAATGGGGTGGGGAGATATGGGAATCCCTTCCTGATCCCAGCGAGTGACTGGCCGAAGCCCTTGAGCATGAGATTTTAGGAATATCAGACAAGAACCAGAAAGGATCCCCAGGGCTGCAACTGCCAAGCCCTACCTCCCCACCATCACAAACAACTCTCTCAAACAATCCTATTTGTAAATTTGTCCATCTCTCTCTTAAAACTAAGTTGTTTGCCCCACATCTCCTATTGGGAGGCTGTTCCAGAACCTCATTTCTCTGCCAGTTAGAAACCTTCTAATTACCAGCCTGAATTTGTTGATGGCCAGTTAATACCCATTTGTTCTTGTGCTAACATACGCTAAAGGACTAAATAGCTCTTCATCCTCCCTGGTGTTTACCCCCTTCATGTATTTATAGGGAGCAATCAGATCCCATTGCAGACTTCATTTTCTTAGGGTATGTCTATACTAGAAACATAAGTCGATCTATCTTAGGTCAACTTTACCGCAGAAATTACTGTGGTGGTGCATGTCCACACTACCCTCCTTGGGTTGGTGGTGTGCGTCCTCACCAGGAGTGCTTCCACCAAGAGGGGCAGTGTGGGGAGCTGAAAACCCGGCTTCTTAGCTCTGCTGGCAGCTCCCTGCCGGGCGCCTGGCTGCCCCCCAGCAGACTGCTCCACCCCCTCCTAGGGGCAAGAAGCCACTTGGAGCTTCTCGCCCCTAGGGAGCGGGGTCCAGCTGCCCCGATTTCTTGCCCTCCCCTGAAGCCTGGAGCCAGGCAGTCTTGTCAATATCACAGCTCAAGAAGCTGTAAAATTTACAAGGCTGCCGAGCTCCCGGCCAGGCGCAGGCTCCAACGGTCCGGGCTTCTCGGGAGCAGGCTCCTGCCACCCAGACTTCTCACTCCAGCTTCCCAGGGGAATGGGGACAGCTGGGCTCTAGCTGCCCTGCTTTCTTGTCAATTTCAGATTCCTGCTGTGAAACTGACAAGACAGCAAACAGCCACAGTAAGTAATGCAGTGTCTGCACAGACACTGCCTCACCCTAACTACACCGACACAAGCCCTAGGCCTCTCGTGGAGGTGGAGTTATGATGTTGGTGTAGTAGGGCACTTACATCGTCAAGAGCAAGGCTGTAGTGTAGACACTGACATTGTAGTGTAGACCAGGCCACAGGCTAAACAAGCCAAGCTCTTTTAGTCTGCTCTCATAAGATAGGCCCTCCAATACCCAATCAGCCTAGTAGCTCTTCTTTGTACCTTGTTTAACATGGCCATTTCTGAAGCTTGATCGTGCATCTTTATGTGGCTGAACTGTTATTCTTACATAGCATTTAAAAAAATCATCATCATGTTTTGTTTTAAATATACACTACGCAACTTTTTATAATGGTCAAAAAGCAAAGTCTTAGGGTTTGGAAAATTAAACTCAAGTTAATGTCAGAGTCACTCCCCATAGCAGAATGCACAAACCAATTCATAAGACATATGCTCTTCTAAGTTAGCATCAGAATTTACTGTCTGTAATTCTCAAACCAATGATTTATGAAATGACATCAATAGAAGAGTCAATATATTCTTAATTTGCCTTACCTGTTGTTCTAGAAGGCTTAATATGTCTGTGACATCATTATCTTCAAGGTTCTCCTGGGAGAATATTTCATAAAGTGGAGTTTCATCTGGATATTTTTCTCCATAGGTAAATTTAAGGGTTGCCTGGACAGCTACGGTACAAAAGGCAATCTTAATGTGACAGCCTCAAACTTCATAAATATTAACTCTTAATGCTTAGGTTTATATTAGAATAACAATCCTGTTTTGTTTAACAATCTACAACAGGTTTTTAAATAAAAACAGTAGTTTAAAAATGGAACTATCACCTTACATACATGCTGTAATTACAACAGTTGGTTTGAATATAATATACGAATCTCAACTCATCATTAACCCTCAGATGTGCTATAAAAGTTACCCATTACACATGAGATAATTCTTAGCACTTACTAGCTGTTTACATGTGCAATTCACATTAGAAATAGTAATTAGTCTACGTAATACTCCTCTGAGGTACTGCAGATCAGCAAGCAATATCCCCTTTTAAAGAATAAAGTAAGGCAGAGAGATTAAGTGACTTGTCCAGGGCTATAGAGTGGGCCAGCAGCAAATCCAAGATTAGAATTCAGCAGTTCCTTGCTCCCAGTTCTGTGCCAATCTAGTACACCACGCCACCAAAGAGATTTCTTACTCCGAACCATTATATAGCCTATTTGTACCACAACATTTGGTATGTAAATACCCTAGTCAACATTCGTACAGTGACCAGAGACTGAGTACTGAGCAGCTAGTTTGTGATACGAAGACATACTGAACCATTATTGTGACTGACTGACAGAGCTTCCTGCAGTTCTGAACTGCTATACACTTCAAATCTACACTTTACATAGACTGTCATGTTTACTGATTAAGGACCTGCTCTTACTGACTTCAACAGAAGCAGGATCACACCCAGACAACAAACAACTACTAGTGATAGGTTTCAGAGCAGTAGTTGTGTTAATCTGTATCAGCAAAAACAACGAGGAGTTCTTGTGGCACCTTAGAGACTAACAAATTTTGCCTCTGTATTTTCCACTCCATGCATCTGATGAAGTGGGTTTTAGCCCACGAAAGCTTATGCCCAAATAAAGTCGTTAGTTTCTAAGGTGCCACAAGGACTCCTCATTGTTTTTACATTTCTAGTGGTAACAGTAAGCTATACTTTAAACATCACAAGGAATTGTTCTGATTGGACAAGTCACAATCTACTGATCAGAACATATTAACAGTGGATTAAGAGTTCTTAAGTAACAGATCTAGGAAAACATAATTGTAAACTATTCTGAAACACCAACTACCGCTGTAGCCCTACCCGATATTCAGAGCCCATTTACAAGAGGACAACCAGATTTCCTACAGCAGGTTATTTCACATTATATCTATTAGAGATAACCCGAAGGACACAGATTTTTGGGATAATATTTTAAAACAATCAGGCCTTATAATTTCAAAAGTTATAAAGAAAAGTTTTCCCCATGACCAACTTACTTTCATCATTTTCTCCTGCTTCCGATGTCACTGTGATAGTGAAACTTGTTGGGTTTTCTGATAATACTGTTAAAAAAAAAGTAAAGAAACAGTAAATAAATGAGAGATTTTTAAAGTCAGACACCTCTTCTTCACTAGCATATTGGTGCTACCTTGTTCCTATTATTTCATTAAACTGGAACATCTTTAGGTCTCTAAGAAGCCTCCAATACACTCATTTTTTTTCTCAAGATTAAGAATTTTCTCTTCTTGATGATGCAATGTCTGTTTTGTTCTTCTGCTATTACAGAGTGTACATGTAGTACCAATCTCACACAAAATATTTGTTCACCAAAAGGATATAGATACAGTGCAAATCTAGTTTTGATTAAGTTTTTCTCTGTGAGGATATAGGAGAACAAATCATTAGAGTAAAAGAAGGTTAATATGTCTGTTTATGAATTAATTATATGCATACTGAATACCAGGTGCTTTCTGGGTCTAAATGCATTCACTACCTATTCATTACCAGTCTCACTGATGAGCAGAAGAACCGCAAAGGGTGCATTTCTATCTTTATTACAGGAAGAATATGTAGCAACTCTACAAAATAGAAGTCAGCTCCTATTGATATTTTTAAAAAGCCACCAGAAAAGTCGGAAGTACTTTTCAGAGCAAACAGAAATGCTTGGATCCTGCCTCAAAGAATCAGCAATTTAACTTTGGAAGGGATATGACGGGTGAAGGAAATTCACTGCTGACATGAACAATTTAGAGATAAAATTTAAATTAACCTAAGACCACAAAACAAAGTCCTAACCACCAGTTACACACTTTATGACAGGGGTTCTCAAACTGGGGGTTGGGACCCCCTCAATGGGTTATGAGGTTATTACATGGGGGGTCGTGAGCTGTCAGCCTCCACCCCAAACCCCGCTTCACCTCCAGCATTTATAATAGTGTTAAATATAAAAAGTGTTTTTAATTTATAAGGGGGGGGGGCGTACTCAGAGGCTTGCTGTGTGAAAGGGGTCACCAGTACAAAAGTTTGAGAACCACTGTTTTATGAGGACTATGTAGGGGGCCCCTAGAAGAGCGGCACCACATGGGGGGGGTCTCTGACAACTGTGCATAATCTGGGAAGAAGGATGGGCACATGAGACCCACAATTTTGCAGATTAGTGGCTCCAGTTCATTGTACAATTTTTTCAGAGAGGCTGTAGCACATTGCCTGGAGTAATGGCCACGGGGGATGTTCTGGATCTTCACTGGGAAGATAGAGTGAATTTCACCTGATTATTCAGGAATGTAAGCAAGTGAAAAAAAGATCACGAAAAAGTCTTAAAATCTGACCTAAGCCCTGTTGTTGCTGTTGCTGCAAACTGCAATACACTTTTTTCTGGGCTTGAGGAAATCCTAGCAGTGAGAGTTGGCTCAGCTCAAATGGCATTTTATAGCTTTAATCTATGACTTCATTATGTTCAATGATTCTGCATCTTGAGTCACTGGTAATAAATTCATATACCTTTGACTTACCAAGCTAAAATAATTTCAACACAGATTTTAAAAGGCTGAAATAAGCAGCAAGACAATTAAATAAGAATCTGAAAAAGAAAGAACCCCAGCACTTGCACATTTAATTAAGTATAGAATAAGAAGAGTTCAGATTTACTGCCACTTCCTTTACCTCACAGGTCTTTACAAAGCAATAAGCAAAACTGAATTATTTGGGGAAAACTCTGTGTCTTGTGTTTTACGGGGGGGGGGGGCAGATTAGATGATCACAATGCTCCATTCTGGCCTGTGAAACTATGAAAAAAAGCCAGGTAATGGTAATGCAACAAGTAGGGAGGCAAAGCGAGCATCTGTTACCTGCTCAGCAATGCCACATGCCTGGCGAGGATCAGAAACGAGAACGGAAAGCTGAGCAGGGCATCAAGTTAACTCATTTTTGTCTTTAATTTCCACCCAAGTGTCCACAAGAGCCCTGCTTATAAAGGCTCGCCCAAAGGTGCTCGCCCTAGAATTTCGCCCGCGTCCTGCTGGAGCAGGGTGAGTTAGGAGTGCTGTGGCCTAGCAGCAACAAGGGGTGCCCCAGAAACCAGACTGACACACGACGCGAAAAGCAACTCAAGGTCAGGAACCTACGGAGGGCCTGGGAGCAGCCCGGGGCCAGTGAGAACTAACCCAGCGCAAGCCAGTCGCTCTGCTCAGCGGGGCAGGTGGCAGAGGAGACAGCCCGGGTCTACTGCCCCCTGCCCCGGGGGAAGCCTAGGGTAACTCCACAGCACTCCCGCGAGGCTTGGGCCGTGTAACCGGCGTATTTAAAGAGGACCAGGGCCCCCCGCACCCGTTGGACCCTGTTTGCACCGGCCGGGGGGGGAGGGAGCCGCTGCTAGGTGCGTGGCTGCTGCCCCCTGCGCTGCGACCCAAAGCGCAGCTCCGCCACCCCCAGCCCGCGGCTCCCTACCCGGGCACGCAGCAGCAGCAGCAGCAGCAGCAGTGACGCGCAGCCGGGAGGCGGTCGGGGAGCTGCGCGCTGTGCAGAGAGGGGGCCCCAGGTCCACCCCCGCCCCGCTGCAGGGAAGCTTGCACCAGCCGCCACCTCGCCGGGCCGGGCCGGGTTCCCCCCCGCGCGGCGCCGCGGCTGACCCGTGAACGAGTCCGGGTAGATGGACTCCAGCGCCTCCCGCTCGTTGCGCTGCTCCTCGCTGAAATCGGTCATGGTCCCACGCCGCTGGCCATGGAACGCCCCGCCACGGCCCAGCCACCCGGGCGGCCCGCGCAGGCGCACTCTGCTCCGCGCGGCGGCGGCTGCCGGGGCGGCTCCCCAGGCAAGGGGGAGGAGCTGAAGCCGTGACACAGTCACAGCTCTGTTCTCGACCGGGCAGGTCTGAGCTGCCCTAGGCAGGCAGCCACTCCCCTCCACCCCTTGCGGTTTGTCTACACGTGGAGTGACTCCGGATTAGCTATAACAGGCACCCCGCGTGGACGCTCGCTCCGTTTAATCTTAATCCGTTTTTAAATGGGAAGTTACTCGGGAAGAGCTATTGCTGATTCACTCCGTGCATGCACATAGTGAAGAATAAGAGTGTTTTAGTTTGAAGGACTTTAAACCAGTGTAAACTAGCAAGGCTAGTCATCCTTTTTGGAGCTGGGCGTCAGTCCTCTTTTGGGGTGCTTTGTCCCCCCGACCTGGACAAAATCTGACATGCTTTGTCCAGCGCCAGACAAAACTATCTCAGATTTTGTCCAAGTTTTGTCTGACACTGTACGGTGTGACTTCAAAAACACCATGCAGGCAAAATCCCGTCAGTGGGGTCCGGGGGTGATGTGCCCTTAAAGAGGGCCACACGCCCGGTGGGTGTGTGCAAGCTCAGCCAGCAGGGGCGGCCCCAGGCCTTTTCTGGAAGTATCAGATCATTTGTTATGCAGGGAATGTCGGCGTGGCCACCCTACCCATAAACTAATTCAGAATAAGGCGTTTTTGTTCTGGAATAAAAGTATCTGGCAAGGAGTTAACTCCGAGTAGTAGTCTGCCTAAAATTCACACCCTACCTTAATCCACATTAATCTTCAAGTCTAGACTAATTTTGGTTCTCTATCATTGACAGCCCCCTCCCGCTTTGCTGTTCTACCTTTCCCGGCCCCGCCCGTGGCACGCAACCAGCTTTGCTTTTGGTGGGCCTCACTCGTCAGTGGATGTGTTAGGTCTGAGCCTGTCACGTGTCGGGGGAGGGCTGCAGGGTACACCGTGGGTCACGTGATGCAGGAGTTGCCTCATTTCCGCCTCTGCCGTCAGGGTAGCCTGGCCGAGGAGGGCGGGGGAACGGGAGTGACTCACTGTGGCAATGCGCGGGGCGGGGACGAGCCTTGGCCTGCAGCCGGTGCTTGCCGAGATCTGCAGCAGGGGAAGGATCAGGGCTTTGCAGGGGCGTCACCGTCAGTGCTGCAAAATTCAGATATTCTGGCTCCTAATCTCTACTATTGCAGAGGCCAAGCTGGGGAATGGGCCCGGCGCTGCAGTGTCACTGGCCTGCTCATAAGGAGGCAGTGACTCTGTTAGCACAGAGGGTGTCATGAGGGGAGCTGGCAGAGGCAAGGAGTCTTTCAGAATTCCACGCTGGATGGCTGAATTTTCAATAAAAATCTTCATTCCCCCCATACTCTCATGAAGTCTCACCGACCCACTTACTTAGATCACCTTTAAGCACTTTGCCTCAGGTTAGCCACCTGTTCAACTGACATAATACTTGACTTCAATACCCATAATCAAGGGACACCATTAATTTAAATAAAAGCAGTTACAGGTACTAGAACTTCCAGACGCATTCTGCCAATGGTTTTGGTTTTGCAATCACATATTCCAGTTTTGAATAAATAATCTCTCCTCTATTACTGCATAACACCCCACCCCTCCCCATCCCCACAAAAACGGACACAACTGCAGAGAGAAAACAATGAAAATGACTAGATACAAATTACTGTCAAGTGCATGAAGTAAATACACTGAAAAAGATTTTCCCACTAATCTTTGGTTTTAAGGGATCTGGTGTAAATATAGTAGCTATTCTTTTTCCAGAAAGAAGTGAGATTACCTTAAATTTAGTGCCCCTTCAATGTTTATGAGGAGCTTTGTGAGACTTAGCTAGGAGGAAATAACATTGCAAAGTCTTATTAGTGGACTATTTCATGCCTTCTGTTTTTAATCAGAGTTGCAATTTTTTAGTGGGGAATTATGCTTAAAAATAGTTGACAGTTGCCACAATATAACCCATGATTTGCATTACTTGGTGTATATTTTTTACTACTACTATTCACTGATTTCTGATTGTTACACAGATGTGTGTGTTCTGTTTCTTGATGCCAGATGTATGAATACAATATACAGTTTTAAGCCCACATCCTGAACACAGTTACTCTACACATTCATAACTTTAAGCATGTGTGTAGCCCAATTGAATGAATGTGCTTAAAGTTTAGCATGTGTATGTTTTTGAGACTTTAGTACAGGCTGAAGAATTTGGAACCATTTTGAAAGCACAGACCACCAAATGTAGTCATACAACACAGCACCCTGCTTAACAGAATGCTGAGCAACTGAGAGATTTGATACTTTGGATGGTGATTGAAGCTATTGATATATTGCCATAATAACTACAAGATGGTGATGGAAAACATTAGTAATTCACAAAATGTCAAGAAAATTTGTTGGTCATGAAAATGGCTAATGTTATGAGTTTAAGAATTTGGTGACTCTTCAGCAAAGGGAGGGGAAATACTATTAAACTGGTTTAAATGCATTCTGCATTACTTAATTGGCAAAAGCAATGACAATTTATAATCTTTTGGCTGTAGGGTTGCCAGGCATCCAGTTTTTGACTGGAACACCTGGTCAAGAAGGGACCCTGGTGGCTCTGATCAGCACTGCTGACCAGGCTGCTAAAAAGTCCAGTCGGTGGCGCAGTGGGGCTAAGGCAGGCTCCCTGCCTGCCCTGGCTCCACGCGGCTCCCGGAAGCGGCTGGCATGTCCCTGCAGCCCCTAGGTGCAGGGGCGATCAGGGAAGCTCCGTGCGCTGCCCGAACACCGGTTCCGCAGCTCCCAATTGCCGGGAGCCACAGCCAATGGGAACTGGGAAGGGGGGGCGGCATGGCGCGAGCAGCATGCACCATGCAGAGCCGCCTGGCCGCCCCTATGTTTAGGGGCCAGACATGCTGGCCACTTCCAGGAGCAGCGTGGAGCTAGGGCAGGCAGGGAGCCTGCCTTAGCTCCGCTGCACCACGGACTGGGAGCTGCCTGAGGTAAGCCCCGCCCAGTTGGAGTCTGCTCCAGCCGCCTTCCTCTGTGTGGAGCCTTGAGCACACAGAGGGCGCTCTATATGCAATCCTGGTCAAGGGAAGGGTGAGGGGTTGGGGGCCAGGGAAGAAGTGGTATGTGGCTAAATGACCCCTGTCCACACCTGCAATACAGTATATAGAATGGTTTTAAGATAAATCAGTTTGCTGTGATTATGGCCATCACACTCTTCTCCATCTGTTTCACAAGCTCTAATTTTTCCAACAGCTGCTTTTAGGAGAAAGAAAAATCGGACAGTTTGAGCTCTAAAGTGAAACTGGTAAAGTATGAATTGATTTTGGATGAGGTGACTCAGCCTTCAGCAGACATAGTTATTCTGCTCCGTGCCATCTTATTGATTTCTGATAGTCACAAGTTCTTTTGAAAGCTGTGCCTTACTCTGCACCAGTCTAAATATACTTAAGAAGAGAAAAAACATGCCATCTCAAACCAGATAATTGCATTTTTGTTAGCAACAGTACCACTCTCTCAGGAATACAGTTCTCTGTAAACTTTGGCAGATGGACTTGAGAGGCTAAGTAGTATTTGTAATGACTACTATATAAACAAATATATTATATTTGATATTATAAACAAATTTCAAATCCCAAAATATCAACCGTCTTCAGAGGCCACAATCAGGATAACAGCTCCTTTGTAACAGCAACTATACAAATGTATGAAGATATGAGTTCTGCCCCGAAGAGTTTACTACACAAGCCCCTGTGCTTGCAATGCATTGTGCATGGACAAATCTCTGCATAACTCGTGGTAAGGTCAGGGCCTAAAAGTAATGCCCCTTCTAGCACTGTGATCCAGTGAAATGCAAAATCATTAGCTACAATTACTAGTGGTACAGAAATATACACTGAAACATTTGGGAGCATTCTGCTAGCATTATTCTCTGTTGTAAGTACACAGCTTGTTGTATATGCAGCTCAGTGCTAGTCAACACACAAAGCTAATACTTCTTTAATGCCATCTGCAGAACTTGTTGCCAATACCTTTTGAAGCTTTATGTTCTCCCAATAGCACATGATTTCCACCTACTGTATTTATAGATGAAAGACAATTCATGCACCACTTGAATTACATTTCTACAGGGTTCCCCCCTCCCAGGACCGTCCAGAGGATTCAGGGGGCCTGGAGCAAAGCAATTTCGGGGGCCCATTCCATAAAAAAAAGTTGCAATACTATAGAATACTATATTCTCGTGGGGGCCCCTGCGGGGCCCGGGGCCTGGTGCAAATTGCCCCACTTGCCCCCCCCCCGGGCGGCCCTACCACCCTCCCCGCCCCCTTTGTGATTAGGAAGATCAAACCTCTCTGGCTTCTCCTGCATTGTTATTTTATGATGATCTTCCATTAAGCTTCAGTTCACTTTAAAATCTTCCATTGATTTCATCTGAGTGCCCTTTGGACACACAATTTTCTGTTTTGTTTTTTAGGTGAGGCAGGCTTTCCCAAGCCTTCATTCTTTCACTCAAAAAATACATTTGATGTAAAATTGACAAGAAGTCCATCAATAGGAAACTCAAGACTGTTGAGTTAGGCAATCTGTACACTCAATAAGACAACTTTGTACTGCAGCATTGTTGCTGTGTAGATATTTTGTTTTTTCATTCCTTTCATGCTATTTTGTAAATAATATTGCTGGATCATCTTATTCAGGAATGACTTACAAAGCACAACTCAGCTCCGAAGCAAACCATTTCAATTATGGCTGTTTTAACAGTTATTCATATTTCCCTATAAAAGTAAGAAAGTTTTGCTTCCTTCTAAGTTTGCTTCCTTCTTGCTATTCTTCAAAATTGGTCCCTAGTTAGGGCGGAGGGATTTTCCTTTTACACATCAGTTATGGCAATATGAGGATATTGGGTCATGAAATCACTAACAAACTCATTTGATGTCCCTACTCTCTGGTGTGTAGTGGAGGTGCTGAGCATCATTGCTTCTGTGAGCTGCTGGAGTGGCAAGGTAGAGGAAGGATAGTCCAGAGGGCTAGCCTAGGATTTGGGAGATCTATGTTAAAGTCTGTGCTCTACCACAATTTCCCGTGTTTATCTTGGGCAAGTTACTTAGGCCCAGATCCCCCAAAGTCTTTTAAACATTGCTCTTCTCGGCTCTGTAATGAGCAGCATTCCCTAACTGGACAATCTATTACAGTATCATTGGTGTGGGTGGATGGTCTGATGCATGACTCAACCATTTTTTGAGCTTCATCAGACTTTTTTTTGGGGGGGGGGGGGTTGGAGCAGAGGTTTGGACATAGTTTAGTGCTCATGAAGTGTGTTGGACTGGCAGCCCCGGTGGCTGATGACTGAAATCCTCCACAGACCATTACAGTATAGGCACTGGGCAGTGCCAGCTTTCTCACACTGGCTTGCCAAATTGCTTTAACCCTGTTCTGGAGAGACCATACCTAAGAAGTCATATGTTCTCCATGCCAACCTTCACCTCTCTACTGGGACTGAACTTAAGGTGCCAGTTAAGGGTCATTAATAGAGATGCTTTCATAATGCAAACACCTGGTCCCTAAGAACTGGCTTAAATCTACCTCACAAATCAGAGAGACCTCTAACAACGGAGGGTGAATACAAACAAGCAGCAACCTAAAAGTGAAAGGTGTCATTATCCTATTACCAATCACTTGAGTCATTTAGTTCCCAACCTGTTTGCATAACATCTTAGCTATTGTATTTCATCTAACGTTTGGAGAGCTTTCACAGTCACAATGGACTACTGCGTAATGAATTTTTCAACTTCATACAATGTATTTTTCCAACAAAACAGAGATTTCTGACGTGTTATGCACTTGGTGTACATTTTTCTCCTGCACAATTGCAAGATAAACAATGTAGTTTGAAAGTCATTCATCCTTTTATATGCAAGAGTATCTGTTCACGTGATGCTCCGGAGTATCTTGTGCGGATTCAATTGCAGGATCTATTATATTTAGGATAATTTTTAGGACTAGCTTTTAAAATGAAATACAGTTCATTTTCTTTCTGAGGTTTGTGGTGGGAGAGAGGTTTTGATCTTGTGCCCAAAGATAAGGAGGCACAACTGGGAAACAGTTCCTTTCAGTAGTTGGGGTGAGATTCTACTACTGAAAAACAAACAGTTTTATGAACAGTTTTAATACCTGCCTTTATAACTTACTGAATGGATGGTTATCTAGTGTATTATCTGAGCCATCACATTCGCCTTTAACACTTTCATTTACATAATTCTAGGGCCATTGTGACAAAGCCCCACAAAACCATGGGAGTGCACAGTTAAAGATGGCAGAGACTTACTAAAGCCTATTCTTTCCAAAACCAGGCCATGATTTTGTGCAATATGCAAGCTGTTAAGGTGACTCCCATTTTGCATAGCAGGATTTAAAAGTCTGCTTTTACATTTCCCCCTTATGTCTTCACATTCCTATTTTTGTTGGCTTGTGACATAATCTTAAGTGCTTTTTGTAAGTAAATTATTTCCATCCCCTCCCTCCAGTAATTCACAGGCTTTTTTTTTTTTTTTTAACTGTGTGCATTAAAACAAAGTGTCCGCTGTCAGAAATCTTTAGCTGTAATGTTACTTTAGGTCCGGATCCAATAATCAATACAAATCAAATAGCACATCTGATGCTGAGGTAGCTTTCTGAAACCAGTGCCAAAGTGTTTGCAGAAGTGGGAACTAAGTAATTTCCCCCTTTTCCTCTTCACACTCCCTGGCTTAGCAGCCCAAGTATCCCCCGGATCAGTCAAGCCAACCCAGAACCACCGTGCAGAGGAGTAAAGGGCCTGTATCTCCTTTATTCCCAACAACAGAGGATTGCGTATAGACACACACATATATATTCATACATATTACTGTCATTACAATTTTACAATATAGTTCAATATTAATAACATTTCAGATGTATTGTGTTATAACAGAGACTTAACAGATCATAAAATGATGAGTTTTGTAACTTAAATACATTTGATAGATTAAATGCAGATTTTCATATCAGGTATATGTGCAGCAGATTTTATTAAGTATCACAATCATATAAGAAAGGGTATTTTCCCCCAATAGGAATTCTCCTCCCACCCCCTCCTAAAAATAGTTCTGAACAATAGAAGGGAAATGTCTCTCCCAATTTATGAAATAACCTGCTGTTCACATTCTGCTTTGTGACTAAACATTGTAGATATTGGTTTTGCTTAATGCTGTCTACCCAGTATATTCAGCTAAACCTTTGCATAAAAGATGAGGGGAAAAGAGACAACTAGGAATGAATGGGTAATGATAAAATTAATTTGGATATTTTAACTCATTGTTAACTTTACTGATTTCTAATCAAATGGAACATTTTCACTTATTTAGACCCCAATCCAGTCAAGCACCTAAGCATGTGCTTAACTTTAAGTACATGAACAGTCCCAGTGTCTTCAGCAGGATTATTTACCTGCTCAAAGTTAAACATGTACTTAAACCCTCTGCTGTATCAAGGTTTATGCACTGAAGCCTGCCAGATGAACCAAGTATATTCAGGTCATTTATCCCTGTATAGTCTGAGCTGGGGAAAAAGCTAATGTTGAGAGACACACAAATAGTGCAGGTTTAAAGTAGACATTCTATTAGTTCTTTGATTTGTCACTGCTTACAAGCTTACTTTATTACAGTAGTTAACAGGAATTAAAGATAATGATATGTACATCAAATAAAAGGCCACTGTTAAAATAATATATTTGTAATATATTTTAAAATGTATCTCTGTGTGTTTCTCTGCAATGGGAGGTAGGCAACTAGGCACCCATTAGGTGCCTATCTGCATCTTTAGGTGCCCAAATTCTTTTAAAAATCCTGCCCTAGATCTCTTTTGAAGATGGAATTTAGGCATTTTGAAAATTTTACCCCTAATTTACTTTTAATTATTTGTTGTTTTTTTAATGAACTTTCCCTCACATTTCCAACCCTGCAGGGGAATATTTACTTGCCTCTTAACACTGGATTGAATATTTTAGAAAATGAATTTGTGAAAACATTTTCATTCATAGTAGTTTAGATAGCACCACCCTTTACCTCACTGGAGTCAATGGGACTATTCGTTGAGCTAGATACTACTCACCATAAGTGCAGGTAGCAGAATCTGGCCCATTAAGGATTATAACCACCCTGCATATTTCTAAACTTATGTTTGACCATGACCTAAATTTGATCCTAAACTAAATTCGCAAAATTGACTAAATTAATCTGTTCTGGTGCAGGAGGATGCAAATTGCATGCCCCTCTATGCCATGTAACATATCTCAACAGGGCACCTGCTGCCCAGGTGAAAGGGAAATACCCTGCTGCAAGGGGGAATATTGTTTACAGAAGTGCTTTCCCCAGGGTCCCTCTGGAATGGTGGTTGAAGCATGAAGAGGCATACGAATGTTTAGCATATCTGGCACATAAATACTTTGCTACAACAGTGCCATGCGAATGCCTATTCTCACTTTCTTCAGGTGACATTGTAAATAAGAAGTGGGCAGCATTATCTCCCATCAATGTAAACAAACTTGTTTTTCCTAGTGACTGGCTGAACAAGAAGTAGGACTGAGTGGACTTGTAGGCTCTGAAGTTTTACATTGTTTTGTTTTTGAGTGCAGTTATGTAAAAAAATATAATTCCACATTTGTAAGTTACACTTTCCTGATAACGAGATTGCACTACAGTATTTGTATGAGGTGAATTGAAAAATACTGTTTCTTTTGTTTATCTTTTTTACCATGCAAATATTTGTAATCAAAAATAATAATATAAAGTGAGCACTGTACAGTTTGTATTCTGTTTTGTCATTGAAATCAATATATTTGAACATGTAGAAAAACATCCACAAATATTTATAATAAATTTCAATTGTGATTCTATTATTGTTTAACAGTGCAATTAAAACTGCGATGAATCGCGACTAATTTTTTTAATCTGGTTAATTTGCGTTAATCGCATGAGTTAACTGTGATTAATTGACAGCCCTACTTTAAATCTTATTAAAATATGTAAAATCTGTTTGACCCACACAAGGTTGTGCTTAGGTTTATGTGGCCCTCCTGTGTAATCAGGTTGGGCACCACTGCTATAAGCTATAGGAGGGGTGCCTTGGGAGGAGGGGTGCTATAGGAGGGAGCACCTGCATCTACTCTCTAGGCAGTCTTTCTAACTAGCAGGCCCTTTCAATGGTAGCCCAACAGAAGCTGATAGAGCCTGCAGCTGAATATAGCTCCTTTATTTTATCCTTGAAAAGAATCTAAAGAACAATTACTTTATTCAACAGTGTCTTGTATTTGAGTTTTTATTTTCCACTGTGGAAGCTTTTGTTTGGCTTTCCAAAGCAAAAGCTGGCATGAACAATAGACCACCTTTGTTATCTCTCAGATCATAAGAATTTAGAATCACTTGGTGTTGCCTGGCCTGATTTCACACAGTGAGATCCAGCTGTTGTGTATTTGGATTACAATTCATTCTTAGGCATGGAGCAGCTATTTAGGTGGTTGTACTCGGAAGCAGATCTGTTGCCAATCAAATTTCTCCTGAAAGGTTTAATGCTTGTAGTAAATAGGAGGAGCATCAGCAACAGCACAGAGTGCAGCAAACAGATCTAATGCAAAGCCAGAACAGAAGAGAGGAGAAAACTTTAGGAAGGGTGAAGAAAGAAATACAGTTACTATAGGGGAAAATGCTTCTTAAAGGAAAAAAGATATAAACCAATGATCATACAGTTCATCATTATTCAAGCAACATGTCACGGCCAACGAACAGAAGACAAGATAATCACAAAATAGTAAGGCTTATTTAAATATATAAATAGTACTGCACATGGAGTTATAGCTAACTATTGTTTTATTGAAGTGTATTGTTCTGTACAGTCATGATGGTAGACTAGCTAGAAAGTAGAGCAGTGAACCAAATTTTAGTAAGTCTATGTACCGAGGGATGAATCTGTCAATTTTAGAATGGCTGCACTGAAGACATTTATGGCTTCAGTGAAAATATTAACCCTCTTGTGAGCACCCAATGCTGTGACTTAAAAGAGAGTGTTTTTTTGTTTTAATTTCTTACAAAATCAGATCTTGGTATTAAAAGTACTTGTGAAACAATTGACATTAACATTTGCTGTAGAAACATTATAATTTCTCCTGACTGTGACTGTGATATGAAATGTTTTTCAGCCAGCCCTGGTCCGGAACATGATTAATCCCGATGGCAGAACTCTGCCTTTGTTTTGGGGAGAGCAGAGCAGTATCGGTCATGCACTTAGCATGAGCCATTCTGCAATTGCAGGGACAGATGGTTTAGGCAGGGCTGCAGCATATGAGCTGCCCACCTGGAGAACTAAATATGCCTCCTTGCTGGCGGACCACACCCTCTTGGAGCTGTGTGGTGCTTGGCCAGCACTGAGGCCAGTCCTCTTTCCTAGTGCTTGGGAGAGATCCTACTCTCCTGCTTGCATGAGAGGGACAGGAAATAGTGCACCTGCACTTCACAGGGTAGGAGCTGGTCCTTAAGGCCAAAATCTGCTCCCATTGAAAACAATGTTAAAACTCATACTGATATCTATGGGACCTGGATTTGTCCCATAATGAGGAACTATTGATTGCACAATACAGTATTACATCTAGTAGGGGATACACAGACAAAATGATGCCTTTTGCTGTTCCAACTATTATGCTTGTTCAGTATTTTGATCAAATGCAGTATCTGTGAATATTCTCCTAATATTCCAAAGTCCACTTAAAGACTTGACGTGGGAAACTATCCCTGAAGCATTTCTTAAACTGCATGAGCATTAAAAACAAAAACAAAAAAATTCTGTCGCACTAAAGGTCTGGAAAACCAACATTGTCAATTATTCTCTAGTTCTCTGACTGTGGTTTTAAGGGGTAAAATAGCCAACTGTTGAAAACCTAAGAACACTTGGCTCTAACTTTTTGTTCAGGAGCCTGCCAGCCAAATGTGCATATACAAGGATGTTCATTTTTGGATCTCCCCATTAATTAACTTTGCCCAGAATTACAGATTGGAAGTTTCCTTGTTTATGTTAGGAACTTAAGGTGAATTGTCTGCAGTTCTACCAACCCATTTTTGATATGATGTAGTTTTTAAAATTACCCTTAATAGGTGCTAGTTGGCACAATGGCGTAGGACACTAGCCTTCTATTTTGAAAAATAAGGCTTTGGTCATCAATGAAAATGAATTTATCAGCACTAGTCTAGTCTCCTGTGAAAAGGTCTGGATAACAAGCCCACCACAGGATGTGCCCAACTAGTAGCCTCTTCTCAAGATCAAAAGAAATGGGGCGTTTCAGATCAGAAAGGAGATGCACTGGCAGAGTTTCATGTTGTTCCAAGCACAGCTCTTGAGTGCACCAGTCAGTATATGATCTTTCTCTTTCATGCAGACAAGTAAAATAAATTAATGAATAAATGGAAGCTTCTGACTAAAGCTAAAGGGAGCATAGATGAAGGACCTGATTCAGCAATGAGCTCCCCATAGGCTGCAGGCATCCACTCACACTGAACTCTTTGCAATCAGGATTTAGACTCCAAGTAGACGTGATTAAATTAACACTGCTGTTTTCTAATACTGCAATTTACTTCTTTCCTTACATGTAAGCCCATTGACAGACAGTGTGGTTCAGTGACTAGGGCACTGACCTAGGAGTCAGAAGAGTTGGGTTCTGCAACTAATCTGCTGTGTAACCTTGCTCAAGTTGCTTCTGTTTCCTCTTTTGGCCGTTGTCTTATTTACAAGCTCTTTGAAG
This sequence comes from Emys orbicularis, assembly GCF_028017835.1. Lineage (NCBI taxonomy): Eukaryota > Metazoa > Chordata > Testudines > Emydidae > Emys > Emys orbicularis. The sequence continues at coordinate 91,854,921 of NC_088685.1, read as the reverse complement.
GAGTGACTGTCTCTTAATATGTGTTCATACAGAGCCTAGCACAATGGGGCCGGAACTCAGGTGGGGCTGTTAGACACTGCCATATATAAATAAAATGATACTAATTCCCATTGAAGCCAATAGGAATAATCAGGTTATATGGCAGGAAGGGCTTGATCCTGTTTGATTGACTTACGTGGGAACAAAACTGAGCTCTGTATTTTTATGGGTCAAATACTGTCCCCAGTGTCCAGTCCAAGGATAGTAAAAGGGGTATAGGTTGGGGCGAGCAATAGACGTTCCAGGAGTAGGAAAACAGAAACCTTTCCTCCAAAATGGAGTGCAACCCAAGGAGGCCAGTCTAGTGCCTGTGACAGGAGGATCCATGTAGATCCATTGGCCTTTTCCCCTGTCCTGTTCCAAACACAGCCAAATGCTGGGGTACAGTCTCGGGATCTGCTCCTTGCCCAAGGCTGCTAGAATCCATCTCATGCACCAAGTCTATTGTTTTCAGGCACCACAAATATTTGTCTGTCTCCAAACCATTGACAAAGTCTGTCTTAAAAGAGCTCCTGCCAGGGTCAACTTTTTTCTTTAAAATAATGAACTAACCAACTATAAAAATGTGACACAGATATGAGAAACCTAAATAGCAGAGTAAGACAAAAAGAGACTATTCCACCTTGGCTCCAAGTACCAGCTGAGATTTTTTTAATTACTATTATTCAGATAATTTGTATTGTGGTAGCAACTAAGAACCCTAGTCCAGGACCCCATTGTGCAAAGTTCTGAGGCTTATTCCTGCCAATGTGATTTAAAATTTCTGTTTAAAGTTTAAACTGCATTTACATTTCAGTCACATTTTGCTTCTTTATTTTAACTTTCCATCAGCAGCCACATAAAGAATTGTGTGAACCCTTGTCATTTTTCTTAACTTCTTTTTATCTTGTAGGACTGGCATTTACCAAGCATCTCATCCTCTGCATCAGCACATCACATGGTATGCAGCAAATCTAGATTACTGTGTTTCCTACCATTCCTTTGGACTTTTCAGAAATTCACGTGAAGTGCAAGGTGTTTCAAATATAAACAAATATCATTTTCATTAAAAAAAATCATCAGAACTTTTCCTCCAGGGCAGAATTGTTCTGCTTTTTCTAAAGTCCCCACAAAACGTTACATTTGATATATTTCATAAAGACCTTTACTAATGAAGGAACAATCCAGCAGGTGGAATTTCATTCTTGCCAGAAAGTGCTCGATTGTGCTCCTGTTTTACTCAGCTGAGCAGGGTTGAGTAAGACCTCAATTGAATAAGAAAGACCTACCCTGATTCGGGGTCTGGATCAGGTGTGATGCACTCGTCCCTGCTCTCTCGATACTCCCCTCTATGAGCAAGTGGCTGGGAAGAGCTAAGCTCCACACTGCCCCTATTCACTGGCTAGAGCAGAGAGCCAGTCAGAAGGGGGGAAATAAATTGCACCCTTTCAATGATGGCAGTAAATTGCACCCCCTTCCCCCAACCCAGAGCAAAGGAGGAAATGTGTCCCAAAGGGGCATCTCTGAGACACTAGATCTTCTGGGGCTACTTACAGGTTGGTACCATTTACTCACCAGCCTGTACTCAGGATTGTGCCTAAGAGCACAATCATCTAAGCCCTTGACTACACACAAAAGTTGTACCACTTTAACTGCAGTAAAAAGAGGGGCAGCCCCTTACTGTGGACACAGTTATATCAGTATTAACATACTTATATCAGAATAGTTATTCCCATACTGGTAAGGGAATAAATTGTACTGGTAAAGGCAGCTTTATACTGATATAACTGCATCCACACCAGGAGTATAACTATTTTGGTTAAAAAAAAAAAGCACACCCCTAACCAAATTTGTTATACTGGTACAATTTTCAAATATAGATCAGGCCTAACCCTTAATTTTCTTTTGTAATATGTACACTTAGATGTACAAGGTGGCAGGAACCCTTATACTTGACTTTACATGGCCGTATTGTTCGGGTATGTGTCTGAGCAATCCTGCTTTCTTCCTAAGAGCCCAGGTATGGTTTTAATAGGGAAGTCTCTCAGTCATGGAAGGCCCCTGGTCCCTTGGTGTAAACCAGCAAGCACAGAACCCATGCTTTGTAGAATTCTGAACATTCTATAGTGAACTGTATGGCTCCATGGAAACTGGGTGTTGGTGTCTCTGAGTTTGTCTGCACTGGAAAAGTGGTCAAGGTTAGGTTGCATGTTGTAACTAACCTCAGCCTTTTCCCTAGTGCAGATGCAGGTTAACTCCTTCTACCTCAGTTTAGTAGGTCAAGGTCCACTTTTCCTAATATACCATCTCTTCCTGGCCAGTTCATACATTTGCCTTCCTACCTTGTTGATTTGACATAAGGATTTTAGAAGCAGGTAGCATTAGCAGCAGGACAGGCTTCTGTCTTAAAAGTGGAAAGTATTAGATATATTTATTTGTGTGACAGAAACAGTGTAAGGATAAACCTCTTCAGTTCAGGAATCTGGAGGTGCAATAGCACTAAGAATGGAATAAGAGCTACTGATGAAAAGAATTAAAAATATTGGCCTCTTATTAGATATCTGAAAGAGAAGGGGAGGACTCTGGGACTGATTCTCATCTGCTTCTCCTTGTCATTTACACCTGTGTAGAACAAGTGCAAAGTGGGTGTAAAGAGCTACTATTATTCAGCTTTGACCGCTTTCTGCATCCATTTTGCATTCACTGTGCACAGATGTAAATGACAAGACTCAGAACCATTGTGCCTTTTTATTGCAATTGAATTTCACCATCCAAGTTGCTTTTACTCTTGTAAAAGACCTAATAATGCATTGCTTCAATAATTCTGAATGCCATTAGACTTGGATTTACTTTTTTGCATTATAACTCTTCTTCCTTCCAAAATTCAAACATGATGCTATAGTCATAAAAAAGAATGAGATTAGAAACACCACAGTCTTGCAAACGGTATTCCAGGCATGCGTAAGGAGGGGTGCCTGCACAGATCCCTTGGCAATACTGGAGCCTAAGCGAGGCGTGATAATAAAGTAAGGTATACTGAACCCACACCCTGGATATCACTGGCTGTGTGTCCATAGACAGAAGGTTCCTATAAAGATAAATGTTGGGCTTTTTATTCCAAGACACCATATGATCCTAGTTTGTTTCATTCTCAAACCATATCCATGCTCATTTTTCCCTTTCTTTGACAGAGCAGAGAACTCTTTGTGCTCACCTATGGGGCTTTGGTAGCCCAGCTGTGTAAGGACTACGAAAAGGATGAAGATGTGAACAAGTATCTAGACAGAATGTAAGTAACAAGTTTATTCTGCATTACACATCCAGCTTAGCATTGGTGATGTCCACCTACCTGTATATTTTCCTCCACCCTCTTATTGTCTATTATTTGCTGAATAACAGAACTGTGTTTGGGACCATGCAAAGTACAAATGAAGACAGAGTCCTTGACACAAAGGAACTTACAATAAACTTTATCACAAGATCGTTCAAGAGAAGAGCCCCGTGTTCTATGCAGGCTCCTAGAACCCATCAGACCCCCTTTGATGATTGTTTTCCATGGACATTCTAGCAGATAAGTTGAATGGCAGGAATGTTCACCGTGGCAATGAATTTTAAACAAATAAGCTCTTTTGGGGCAGGGATGGTCTTTTTGTTCTGTGTTTGTACAACACCTAGCACAATGGGGTTCTGGTCTATGACTGGGGCTCCTAGGGATTACCATAATAGAAAACAATACATAATAATATTGTAGAAAATTTGCCAGAAGCAATTTTTGAATTAGTTATCAACAAAACCTGATTCTAAGAGTTAAGCTCATCCATTCAGAAAACAGAAACATACCATGTGACCTACACATTCAATCAAAACAACTAGAATTTTGAATATCAGACACACAGTAAACTGCTTGCAAACAAGTTACAGGCCAATAGTTATTCACAACAATTATTCAAGACAGCACCCGTTTGAGAAAACCGTGATCTACTCACAAACAGAAAAAAGAAACAAAACTCATTGAATCAATCACTCGATATTAATTCTTTGCCCAGCCCCAATCAGTATCACGTATTTCAGCACACTCTATGTAGGTTCTTTGCAGGTTCTGTGGTAGAAATAGGAAAAGGTTCATGCTGGGAGGTGTGGAGTTCTACTTTACTTCTCTCCTACTACATGAGCTTTTTTCCTACCAAATTGTATTCTTTTCCATTTGATGAACAAACTCCTCCCTGGTTTAACACCACTGGTTTAACACCATTAACACAATTATATAAATTTAGCCCCTAGTGTTTTTACTGAAGTTTTTGCCAACAGGGCTATTTTGGTTTACTTCTCTGCTTATGCAGCACCATCAGTGAAGATGAAAGCACCGCAGCTTTGGAAGCAAAGTTTATAACCTAGCAGGTCCTATACACATAGATATAATAATACGGCTGTTGTGTTTCTGCTATATACAGGTTGTCAGACAGCAACTTGTCACTTTAGTTTATAGTTTGTTTTATGGATCCAAAGGTTAAACTTAAAAATAACCCGAGCACTCTCTTGTATTGGTGATGTACATATTTTAATAAAGGCTAATGCAATATTTACTAGTGCAGCTAATGGTGATACTTAGCTAAATGTGCCAGCAATAAATAAATATTTCATGGCTTGCCGGTACATCACACAGTGTTATTTTGAACCTTAGTCTTCCAGAAAGCTTTTTGTTATAACATGGCATTGGGTACGGTATAACTTTTAGGCTTCTTGTTATAGGGCCTGATCTGAAATCAATGGAAAACTTTCCATTGACTTCAGTGGGCTTTGAATAAGGCCCATAATGAACAGTGAAAGAGATTCAGAAACAATTAAGTTTAGACGGATATGGAAAAAAATCAATAAAAGCATTTCTGAGCTTGGCCCAGGTGCTTGCATTTACATTCATTAACTTTTCCTTCTACAAAGCCTCCTGTACAATATTTGCCATAATTTAGGAATAGTTACAGAGCCTCTCTGTATTTAATAGCCAGTGTTATCTTCAGAAGGCTTGCAGTGAATTTTAAAAAAATCTATTTTATTTGGAGAAGGATTTTACAAGCTTTCATCCTTTTTACATTGTCCATCTAATTTCTCTGGAATTTCAGTTGTGTGTGAACAGTTTAATTGAATTTAAATTTGGTTAACTGCAAAATGCATTTTGCCTAACTGCAACTAATTTTGTGCAGAAGTTGCATAACAGACACTGTAGCTATTCTTTTATGGTGATGGGAGATCAAGAGGAAGGAGCATATTACTAGGAAAAAAGAGAGAAGAGAAAGTAGAGAAGGAATTTCAGAGGAGGAGGAGAAGAAAAGGGAGGATAAAGAGAAGGAGAGCAGCAGAGAATGGGGAGAAGGTATATAATGATAGAAGAGGGACAACGGCGGAGGGACAACAGAAGAGAAAGAGATGCAGGAATGGGAGGACCTACTCTTCTCTTGTGTGAGCCATTTCAGAGAGGTTGCAGGGGACACGACCTCTGCAACCTGCAATTTCTGTGGCAGGCAGATAAGCCAAGATGCTCAGGACAAATTGGACTCTGGCCCCACCTGTTGGGCAACCTAAGTTATGTGACCTGATGGGGAAGTACCTTTTTTATCAATGAGAGACTACTGAAGTACCCTTAATAAATACATTAATACCACAGCCATGTCAGGACTCAGGGAGTTTCAAGTCTAAGGGGCAGGCTACCATGTTCCCTTTGTTCTTGTAATACATAAATTATAGTTTATTGCAGGAGCTCACACAAAACACAACTCTCTGAAAACCTCAGGCAAAATGGCTTCTGCCAAGCTTCCTAACCAGGTAGGCTGGGCTCAGCCAGGCATGGAACTAGGAGACATACCATGCAGTGCTAATATACCATGGCAATGAACATGATAAAAAAACCTAAATAGAACAAAATAGAATGTGACTCCACTTGTGATCAAGTCCAACATTGCAGAAATGAACTGCTTTAAACTGCAACATTTTCACTGTGAAGGTCAGTTAACTGGGAACATTTTATTTACTGGTTTCTTCAATTATTCTGTAATTATTTGTTGCTAACTAATCTATTGTTTCACACATGCTTCAATGAACCTAAAGTTGGCAAATTTCACTCCAAGCAAATGTCATGAATAGCATGAGTCAGTCCCTCAGACTATGCATGGGTATGCCAAACCACCACACTTAGGGCAATGAGGCTACTACTAAGTTCCCTCTAAGCTGCGTGGCCGCATGGCCGTCCAGCAGTCTATCAAGTGCCGTGCACTTCAGGTGCCCCTCCCCCCCCCACTGCCATGCTGCTCCTGCCCTCTGCCTTGGAGCCCCTGGCCAGCTGCTCCTGGGAGCCTCCTGCTTGCTGTGCAGGGTGAGGAGGGGGCGCTGATGTCAGGGTGCCCCCTCCCCACACCCACCCATCCCTCCACAGAGCAGGGTGGGAGGACAGGACAGGGTTCAGGATTGGGATGGAGGGAGCTTGCTGGCAGTTGCTGCGGTGTCTGAACAAGCAGGCTTCAGACTGGTGAGTGCTGATCTACTTAAAAAGGCAGCGTAGTTAAAGGGGCAATGCATCTCTCTCTTTCCTCTCTCACGCACACACACACACACACTGTGTGTCTCTGGCTCACACACACTGTGTGTGTATGTCTGTCTGTCTGTCTCTCTCTCTCTCTCACACACACACACACACACACACACACACACACACACACACACACACACACACACACACTGTGGGTTTCTTTCTGTCTCTCACACACACACATACACACACACAGTGTGTCTCTGGCTCACACACACACTATGTTTGTGTGTATGTCTGTCTCTATCTCACATACACAGACAAAGTGTGTCTCTCTGTTTCTATCTCTCTCTCACACACACACACACAGTGTGTGTCTCTGTCCCCCCCACCCACCCCCACACACCGTCTTTCACATTCATCTCCCAACACATACTTGTATTATTATTGTTGTTACTTCTTGATACTTCTTTCAAAGTGTGTTATTTTAGTTTTTTGACTGGTCTATGCATTTCATAATTTTTATTTCTCTCTTACACTAAAATTTAATTCTTTGAGTAGTGCAGTCTAAAATGCCTAACCTGTCCTGGCTGGAGTAATTATCCCTATGGTAACTTTTTAAAAATATATATTATATCTAGGTTTTTTTGTTTCTACTGGTGGTGCACATTCACACATTACCTTGATATGGTGCACATAACAAAATTCATTCTGCACATGGATGGAAAAAATTAGAGATAACATTGGTCTACTAGTGTCATCACATTCCCAACTGGTCAATCTGTATGCTCAGTGTGTAATGGCCTTCTCAGAGGAACCCCTTTAGAGATCCTACTTCAGAGAATGACATGGGGAAAGATGGCACTAACCGTGGTTAGGTTTTAGTAACAACAAGATAGTAGGACCTGATTCTCATTTACATTAAGGCCACTTTATACCACTCTAGTCGTACAAAGAGGCCCTAAAATGGGCATAAATTATATCTGTGCAAACTTTAAGACCCCTTTACATGACATGAGATCCAGGCCTACTTTACACTGCCAGCGTGATGTAAAGTGGCCTTAGTGTATATATGAATCGGGCCCAGTAAAATCTCCATGTCTCAGAATACTACCTCATTCAGAGGCCGCAGCATTTTTCAGACCCAGTTCATGCAGCTACTTTGCACAGAGAAAGAGTGAGACTAGAGAGAGGCATGAGGGGAGGAGACGAAAATTGTTCAGCTTTGCATGTAACTTTCTTTTCTTTGCCTCAGGGGGTATGACATTGGTATAAGGCTGGTTGAAGACTTTTTGGCTCGCTCTGCTGTGAGGAAGTGCCGTAGCTATTCTGAAACTGTAGACGTGATTGCACAGGTAAATAAGATTAAAGTAGTTAGACTCTGGTATCCTTTGATGTCCTCAGCCTCTGGGAAGACAATACTGGCCTCATCTCCTACCAGTTCATTCCAAACCAGAGTTAGTCCATCTACCAGTATGCTTAACTCTCCAGTCTGAAATGAAGGTGCTGCAAAGTAGAAGAACAGGACAGTGTGGTGTTCTTCATATTAACACAAGCTCTCCTGGTGTTAACCAAATCAGTTCCCTTATTTAGAACTTTTTACATCCAGCTAACAGCACACAAACTTGATTCTGCTCAGAGCAGCAGCAGCAGCAGTTCTGGGTCCTGGCCTGATGAGTTCTCAGTGTGCTGTGATACTGTGTGAACTGTCAGCCTTTGAGCTCTCCCACTACATTCAAAATACTAGCAGTAGGTCCACGCAGATAGGACAATGGAGTTCTAACCAGGAGCTTGATACAGCTAAACGCTTAAGCATGTGCTTAACTTTCAGGAGCAACCTTCCCATAGCTCCATTATGCAGCACTGGCTTTTACCTATATTTTGATGACTCAGTGGGGCTAAGTCTCTTGAGGAGACATTGGCTTCCGCTTACATAGCATCACTGATGTTTTATTTCAGCCCAGAAATGTTTGAAAACAGGAAATTCAATATAGCAGGTCCATATTCAATCACTAACCTTTTAGTTGGATCCTAAAATTAAAAACACATGGTACTAAGTTTCCACAAAGGAGTCATCATAACCAAGTACTGGTTCAAATAGGTACGAATTCAAATATCTACACAGAGGGATGTTAACCATATGAGATTATGTGAGTAAGGCAAGCAGGACTTGCCACCATGAATACATTGTCTTTTATACTCCCACATTGAATGCAGTTGTTTTATTATAATATAAAGTTACAGTTAACAGCTTTTTAAAATATATTTAACAACAACAACAAGCACAGAGACATCTGTCAAAGGTCATACTCTACTCGGGTTTGCACAAATTGCTGAGTATGTTAAACAATTATTTATGCAGGAGACACTCAATGTACATTAGTAATTACAAATATACTGTACTTATTTTTACTAATGCACTGGTATGCAGTCAACATGCATATAGAGAACTTCCCTGTCTCCTTCAAAATATTTTAGCCAGATATCATAGCTCTTCTTTGTATCTGAATGAACAGTGTGTACAAGATGTCCTATGTATATTGCCTTGTGCTAAGTGCATTTCAAAAGAATCAAGTGATAAAGATATTTTATGATTCCTGTTCCTTTTTGAGGGATGTGTTTGAATTATTCAGCTGTATTTCTACTCTTGGAAGCAACAGAAAGACACAAATTGAGACATCTTATTTTCTATGCATCTAAGGTACCAATCACTGCACTGTCGGAGCACCACACCACATAAGGTTGATTCCAGTCCCAAGAGACTAGTCTCTTACCCCAGATCAATTGGTACTCCAGATCTTACACCAAAAACAACACTGGCAGTCAGTTCTATAGTAAACTAACTAAAGGTTTATTAGCTGAAAAAAAGGAATGAGCGTTATTGAGAGGTTAAAGCAGATAAAATATAATAACGAGTAAGTCACAGTTTGTAGTTCCAAATGGTGGCAGTGATGCAATCACTGCCAGTTTCCCCAAAGTCCTTCAGGGCTACCCAGAATATCTCAGGGGATCTCCATCTTCTCATTCAGTTATTCTGCTTTGTTAGAAACCAAATAGTCCAGTGATAAAGGATCTCTCCTTGAATCAGTACTTATAGCATCTTTTCACAGACAACAAGCTGATACGTATGTTTACTCCAGGGGTGAAAGTAAAATGAAGCTCTTACTGGTATGGGGCTGCTCTGCTCCCCCCCCCCCCCGGAAGGGGCTGGGCCTTGGGCAGAAGGGGCGGGTCAGCATCCCCCAGCCAGTCCTTCTGCGCTCCCTGGCCCGTGCCGCCCAGGGCTCCAGCGGCGATTTAAAGGGCCCGGGGCTCTGGCTGGCACTGCCGCTACCCCGGGCCCTTTTAAATCATGGCCCCTGGGCAGCTACTTCTTTTGACACACACACCCCCACCAGGTCGTCGCTGCCCCTTTTGTGCCCCCCCATTGGCCGATAGGGGGCGCAAAAGGGGCAGTGCTTTAAGCAGAGTCCTTAAAGTGCTGCAACGCACTTTAAGGTCAGCGGTATGGGCTGGTACTGGCGGCTACCTTTTACTGGTATGCCATACCAGCCCGTACCGCCTTACTTTCACCCCTGGTTTACTCACACAACGGCCAATTGCTTTGAATTTAGCACTCTTCTTCATTTGCATTCAATGAGTTATTTAGTTACAGGGATATACATAATGTAAATGCCTGCCATTACATTATAATAGGAATAGATAAGTGAAAACAAAACAAGTAACATTCCATTAGTTTTCATGAAGTTCTAACACCTGAATTAACTCTCCCATTAACACACTTTGATCTAGGGTAATTTAATTATCGGGCATGCATAATGTAAATGTGATGTAATAGTAAACAACAAGATATAGATAGGTGACAACAATATGATCAACATCTCCTTTGATCTCTAATAACACACAAGTTAATTGGCCTGACTATATGCTAATACATTGAACTCCTTTGATATTCACACACAAGTGAATTGGCCTATAGCTCTGGCCTGAGCTGGTCTGTCAGTGTCATAGCATCTCATAATTATTGGAAAAGAACAGGGTCTGATTAATGGTGTTTACCAGCTTGCAAAGAAAGGGACACTGTCCCTACTCCCCACAAGCCCTCCTTATTGAATAATTTATCCAGTTCTGGTACTTTCCGCCTCCATGGTATGGAATTCCATTTTAAGAGGTAGAGAGTTCAGGGTCATTGGAGAAGGACCCTCTGACACTGCCATGGGGATTGGAGAGGGCTAGGGAAAAGCTGGGAGGCAGTCCAGAGGCACAGGCCCTTTGCACACATGGTTTATGTCTCCAAGGGCAAACCTCACCTCTCAAAGGAAACTCTCCATTGGAAACTCCAGCAGAGGAAACATGTAGGGCTCCCTGTCCCTGGTATAGGTTTCCCCAGCCTAGAAGATGACCTAGCCCTTAGTTGTTAATATGCCTATGACTTATACTTTTCAGTAGTAAATCAGATTCTTATTTTGTGAATGGTCTCCTTTAAGTTGCTTTCATAGCCTTAAAGGAGATTTTCAGCTGTTGCATATTGTGATGCCTGCATGATCTTTGTTCAGAGAATAACACTTAAGCAGCATTTTAGAAGAAAAGATTGTTTACTAGGTGGTCATGGAATGGAATCTCTGAGCTGGGAGTCACTTATTGCTAAAATAAGTTAAATCAGGGTTTTATTTCCATTTTATCATTTGGTGAGGTAAATTTATATGGGGCTTGGCACAATTATGACTGCTTGTATTGACCCATAATATACAGACTGTGATCAGCAGCTAAACAAATACTATAGATTTAGCAGCATAGACTAGAACCCATTCATCTGTAAAACACCAGCTTCTTTCTACTCAGTGAGTTAACGTTGTTCCACCTGCTATTTACCCATTCAACAGGCATTGTCCTTTTCAATCCAGTAGAGGGCAATATACACAAATCATACAACCTAGTACATTAAATGTGTGTAGTTGTCTAAGCACTTGCAAAAGAAAACCCAAATATGCATTAAGAAAAGGTGAATCTAAATCAGATTAAAAAAAAAATTCTGATGGACCTAATATAAGCAATTTATTAGAATATTTCAAACATATACATTCCCCAGACTTTCCTATGTCTGTGGCATGTAAGTGTTAAATCACTTTTATATTTTAACAGTCCTGAGGACTATTTTATAGCTTTTGAGCCTCAGTTCAATTGAACTAGATGACCACCACACAAAAATCACCTCTATAACTGGCACTAACTGGATCAATTTGGAAAACAAAATAATTCTCATATATAAAAATAAAACAGTTAGGGAGACCCGGTGACAAATGGGAGGGGTGCAGCAGCTGCTATTTCTGTATTTGCCTAAAGCTGGTATGCCTCTTGACAGTAACAATGTGTCCACACCAAAGTAGCACTACCCATATTGCCATTTCCTTCCAGCCCAATCATATTGTGGTTTCCCCATGCAGTTTTAATTTGACAGGCTATAAAATCTATAAACATTCAGTTCAGAAAAAATACACAAGCTCTGAGATTCTTTCATAGTCAAAGTTATGAGACTCCATTACATTTATAAGAAACAGGGAAAAAAATAGTATGTTTCCATGACTGGGGGAAAGCAGTGGACCTGCAAGTTGTACAGAGTTCCAGGAGAATACACCTGGATTGTCATATTACTGTGTGTCATGTCAAATGTTAAAAGAGCAAAAGAAAACAACCAAACAAAAACAATTGGTAAACAAATCACAAAGGGCCCAGTTCTGCTGCCCTTACATTTATCCTAGTACGTTACTCCATGAATAGCCCTATTGACTTCAATGAGACCACTTGTTGAGTAAGGTATTACTCGAGTTGAGTAAAGGTGGCAAAATCTCGGCCCAAATGTTTAGCTGAAGATACTGATTGTGCAACATGATAGAAATTAAGTTATGTGACGCGTGATCCTCTCTGATATTTTGGCATTGAGGACAGTTGCTGAACAATATAATAAATAATGTGACTGATATGGAAAGTCAAGAATCACTATATCTTTCATGCTGGCCATGGAGGGACTAAGGCGCAGATCCTTAAAGGTATTTAGGTGCCTAAATCCCATTGAATTCAATGGGAGTTAGGTGCCTAAATACCTCTGAGGAATTTGGCATAACTGCTCATCTGGAAACACAGAGAGGATCTCTTTTGCATTCACTACAGCTGATGTTGCCAAATACCCTGTAACAAGTCATAGAGCCAAAGTCACTCACTGCACACACTATGATCTGTTGGTGTGACTGCGAGCCATGTTACTGAGGTAACAGTCACACATCTCCCCTGTGATATAGAAGACAAAATAGACACCTTTATATTGCATAAAGCAACTTCAGGTGGTCAGCACATGAAAAGAAGAGTGTTGTAAAGTCCCTCAAATTGGCCTCTGGGCCTAGTCACATTTTTCTATGCTTGTTTTTCTTCTCTTCTTTTCTGTGTGATGCATTTTCCTTTGTTTTCTCTGTGGTTTCAAATATTAGTACCAGATGTGAGATGATTTTTCTGGTTTTACTGGGTATTTGAGGTTACCCAAAGTTCTGCCTATTTGAAAGGGCCTGATTTCTTCTTTCCCTGTTTTATTGTATAGTACAGTTGACCAAACAACACACATATAAGTAGAGAAAGACTAACTTTAGGAAGAAGGGAAAGGACTCTATTTTCCTCCTGTTACATGTTCTGCTTTCAACTGCTATCAAGGCTATTTAGCATACTAACAGAAGGAGTATCTAGTAGCATAGTCTCGAGTAAGAAAATAAGATTAAGTAACTGACAGACACTTCTGAATCTTTGTTTACAAAATAGCAGTTTAATGTTCTTAAATGTCACTTTCAAACTTAATGTTCTGAAAATTCTGGCAAAAAGATACAATTATAATCAGCACAACAGTCTGAGCGCTGGTTTTCTACAGTGTTCTTGATGTATATATAATCAGGAATTTCTCCAAAATAACCAATATATAAATGGACATAAAAGGGATAATCTCAGGTAAATGCAATCTGTGACAGGTTGGATCACAGAAATCCCCTTGGGAGCTGCCACCTAATGTACCAAGACTACTTCTATTCCTGTTTTCCCTGCCAGCTCAGGACTCCAGCACCCTGTCTTGCTGAGCCAGACACTCCCGTCTGCTCCAACACAGACTCAGGGTCTGAATCACTTGCCCCAAAGCTGCAGGTTTACCTGAAAACAGCTCACAGAAGTGTGCTTGTCTTTAGCACTCAGATGCCCAACTCCCAATGGGGTCTAAACCCAAATAAATCCGTTTTACCCTGCATAAAGCTTATGCAGAGTAAACTCATAAATTGTTCGCCCTCTATAACACTGATAGAGAGATATGCACAGTTGTTTGCTCCCCCAGGTATTAATACATACTCTGAGTAAGTTACTAAGTAAAAAGTGATTTTATTAAATACAAAAAGTAGGATTTAAGTGGTTCCAAGTAGTAACAGACAGAACAAAGTAAGTCACCAAGCAAAATAAAGTAAAATGCGCAAATCTATGTCTAATCAAACTAAATACAGATAATCTCACCCTCAGAGATGCTTCAGTAAGCTTTTTCTCAGACTGGACACCTTCCAGGCCTGGGCACAATTCTTTCCCCTGGTACAGCTCTTGTTGCAGCTCAGGTGATAGCTAGGGGATTCTTCATGATGGCTCCTCCCCCCCTTGTTCTCTTCCACCCCTTTATATATCTTTTGCATAAGGCGGGAACCCTTTGTCCCTCTGGGTTTCCCCCCCCCCCACTGGAAAAGCACCAGGTTAAAGAGATGGATTCCAGGTCAGGTGACATGATCACATGTCACTGCAAGACTTCATTGCCCACTTGCCAGCACACACATATACAGGAAGACTCACAGGTAAACACAGCCATCTGCAGACAATGGTCCTTGTTAATGGGAGTCATCAAGATTCCAAACCACTATTAATGGCCCACACTTTGCATAATTACAATAGGCCCTCAGAGTTATATTTCATATTTCTAGTTTTAGATACAAGAGTGGTACATTTATACAAATAGGATGATCACACTCAGTAGATTATAAGCTTTGTAATGATACCTTACCAGAGACCTTTTGCATGAAGCGTATTCCAGTTACATTATATTGACTTATTATCATATTTTTATAAAACTATTCCAGTTACATTATATTCACTTCTTATTATGTTTTTATAAAACCATATAGACTGCACAACGCCACACAATCAATCTGCTAGTTTAAGTTTACACAGCTTTTTGCATTAACTGTTTATATAATATATTAATTCCTCAGGTCATTAACCAGGCTAAAAACAACAGGCAAGGTACTTACATTTTTAGCTGGTATATCTAACTGCGCTGATTGACCCTGTAGATTAAATAAACTAAGTCAGAATCAATTATTATGATTGTTAGAGCCAGCAATCATTTGGGGACAACATTATGTAGCATTATGGCTCTGATCCTGCAGTCTTTAAGAAAGTAAAACTGCAGCCTGCAGGATCAGACCATAACTGTTAAATGCAAGTATAAATTGGGAAGAAATTAAACAAAAGAAACATCTTCAAATGATGAGCACCAAAACAACTTGTTGTGCCAACCCTATCATAACTGCTGGGAGAAGGACAGAATTTAACACAGCCACTTAGTGTGAGTAGGGATTTAAAAACATTAGTCTAGCAATTCAGACACCAGTAGCTAGATATTACTACTAATTTAAACTCAGTTGGTATTGGGGCCAAAAGAGAGTGATGATCAGCCAAAGTAAACCCTTCTTCCATCAATTTTCCATGCTGTGAAGTGAATCCCTCCTGTCATGGGGTCAGAACATATTTGCTACATGGCTACCACTGGAATGGAAAAAAGATGCAATGACCCTCATAAAAGTAAAAGAATAACTCGCTTTCTTAAAAATCCAATGAATATTCCAGTCACTGACTGGCCAGACAAGAAAGGGGGGAAAAGTTGAAGAAATATATTGGAAATAGAGATGAGCCAAGGAGACGATGTGCAAGTCTGGATCCAGATCCAAATTAGACTAAGATTCAGACTAAGGTTTAGAATTTGGGTTTGAGGATGAACTAGGCCAAGTTCTGAAATCTTGTGATCTCTTCTTGGGAGATTTTGCTCCATAAAATCAGAAATCCTACAACTGATCCTGTAAGATTTCAAACACCACGGGTTGCATCCAAACCCGATCTAGAAAATAGGTGCCTGGTTTTAGATCCAACCCAGATCAAAATTATAGGGCAATTTGGATGCTGACATTTGACTCCAACCACATTCTATAAAATTTCAGAGGGCTAGTACTTGAAGTTCTGGTTTGGATCCATCCAATTCGAAGTAGAAGACATTTTTTTTCAAATGAACTTGGCCATGAACAGAATGAGAAATAAGGTAGATTGCACTTCAAAACATTGCTAAAATTCTATTCTTTCTTTCTTTGATGAATAAAACAAAGATGATGATTGTAAATATGTCGCAGTCAGCTTTGGGAAATCTGGAAGTCTAGCCAAGCCATGCTTGCCACAGGATATGAGGCCGGGGCAAATCCACCTTAACACTTCTCAGATCTTGGGAACACGTAAGGGCCCTGTTAACCCCTGGTCAGAGTCAGAGCAGCCTTAGAGAGACTTTAATCTTCCCTGACTGCAATAGCCCCCTATTGGCAGTTTTGCTAACTCTGGCACTCTGGCGACACTCTCTCCTGCTCTTGACGTGCCCCTTGAACTAGGGGTTCTAGACGGTGGTATGGGGTCTCCTATACCATCACTATTTAGTTGGCAAGTCTTCCATACAAAGTCTCATATTGGAAGATAGTTTGAAAATCACTTCTAATGGAATATTTCTTGCAGTAGCCTTCTGTAAGGTAGGCATTGTTTCCTTGTATTCCCCTATCTACCTACATCCATCTGTTGACTCTTGTCTTATACTTAGATTGTAAGCTCTGTGTGGCAGGAACCATCTTTTTGTTCTGTGTTTGTACAGCACAGTGGGATTGTGATCCATGACAGGTGTAATGGAATGCTAAACTGTATTATACTGTTCTGCCACTAGGTGGCACTGTGTATAAAATACCTTATTTAAAGCTAGCCTTAGTCTTCGCCATACCTGGAAGAGTATTAAAAGATCTTATGATGAACACTTCGGGTACAAATAAGCAAGTTCTATGACCAGTCCATAGAACAGGAACATAACATGGAACAGGAACATAACATGGTGTCAGAAGTAAACTAAGAACAGAAATGGAAGGAACAAAGCAACAAAGGTTGCAGGATCTCATCAACCTGCCACTCCTCAATGCCTCAGAGAACTTCAGTTTTGGTAAACCTTCAGAATGGACAATCTGGAAACAATATTTTGCCAGATTTTGCATTGCTACCAAGCTGTGCAAAGAAACTGGAGATATTCAGGTATCTTCTTTAATTTATGCTATAGGGAAGCAGGCAGAGCATATCTTTAAATCCTTTGACTTTACTGAAGACTGTCACAAAACTGATTTGAAAGGGTTCTGGCTATGTTTGAGCCATACCTTATACCTCAGAGAAATGTGATTTATGAAAGAACATGTTTCCATCAGAGAATGTTGAATGTTTTATAAGAGATCTGCATACTGAAAACTCTGATTCTGGGAATGCAAAACATGAAAATATCAGAGAGGGGCTGGCTATTGGGTTAACAGATAAAAACTTTCTACAGCAGCTACAATGGAAGAGAGATTTAACCCTAGCCACAGTTATACATAGAGCAAAGCAATGCAATCTGGTGAGACAGCAAAACCTAAAGCAACAGGACAAACTTGAAAAACCTAAAACTAGCTTAGCAACTGTAAACAGAAACTTGAATGTTAAAAGTCATTATCATAAAACTGCTGAGGCAAGGAGAGAGAACTCCCAAGCTAAAAAGGACAAATTCCAGCCTACATGTACAAGAAATGGAAAAAGCCATATCCCAAGAGGTGATGCATGTCCAGCCAAGGCACACAGTGTAATAAATGCATGAAATATGGACACTTTGCAGCAGTTTGCCACACCAAAGCAGTCAGGGAGTTGACTCATATTACAGACAATCAAGAACCAATTTTTCTGGGACCTATAACTTGTGATGACATAGAGGCTGCCTGGACAGTGAAACTGATTAGTCATGGCAAGACTATTGACTTTAAAATTGACTCAAGAGATGACATTACAGTCATCTCAGAAGGGACTTACTATTACCTTCAACCCCTCCCAGTGCTGAAGTCACTGGACACAGCTCTGACTAACCCTGGAGGTACCCTTGAACTGCATGGGCCAGTTCACCACAGAAACAACTTACGAAGATAAATGTCCCAACAACAACGAAGTGGGTGAAGCCAGACAATCACTACTTTCTCAAATGAACTCACACAGGAAAATAATAAAAGATGAAAACGCCCTATGACCTGTGGGTGAACACTTTTCACAAAGTGATCACTCTATATCTGACCGAACAGTCCTCTTC
The DNA here is from genome assembly GCF_028017835.1 of Emys orbicularis. Classification (NCBI taxonomy): domain Eukaryota; kingdom Metazoa; phylum Chordata; order Testudines; family Emydidae; genus Emys; species Emys orbicularis. The sequence continues at coordinate 91,836,925 of NC_088685.1, read as the reverse complement.
CTCAAAGGAGACCTGCATAACACCTTCAAAAGATGAGCCTGTGAGCTTAAATTCATAACTTTCGTAGGCACTAAAAATCACATTCTGAATAGAGACACTGGATTTATGGCTTATTACAACAATGACATAAATGTGTATGTGGATGCTGTGGACACATAGAGACCAGTGTCAGAAAAGATACAACAACAGCTACCAAAAGTAATCTTGACAGACACACAACTTCAGGAAGTTCTAAGTTACATTAGGTGTGCCTGGCCCAAATATCTGAAGGACTCTAAGAAAGTGACAAGAGTCTACTTTGCGGTGCATAGACAATTAAGCAAGTCAAAAGGACATCAAGGACTAACTAAATGATGTGAATAGGCCAACTAGTGAATGTGGTGGTTGGGCAGCAGAAAGGACATAAAAAAAAATGTATCTGCACGTGAACATTGCAGAACTAACAGACCAACACAACACAAAGAACCTTTAATAACAACATATCTACCAGGCAGACTTTGGAAAAGATTAGCTGCAGATTTATGCAAATTCAGAGGACATCATTACCTGGTCGTCATGGACTATTTTTCAAGGTATATAGAAATAATGTATTTGAAAGACATAACATGTCACAGTGTTATTGAGAAACTGAGGTGCACTTTTGCTCATTTTGATATTCCAGAACAACTAGTGACAGACAATAGACCACAATTCATTGCAGCAGAATTTGTCATACTGAACAAAATATGATTTTGATGGTATTACTAGCAGCCCACATTACCCACAAGTAAATGGAGGGACTGAGAGAGCTGAACAGAGAAACAAGAAAATCCTATAGCAGGAAGATCTATTCCTCACTCTTCTGAGTTACAGATCAATACTCACACTAGCTACTGGATATAGTCCAGCTCAACTACTGATGGGAAGACAACTTTGGAAGAGACCCTATCTCCAAAGGGGCCAGACATAAAGAGATAAAATCAGATAAAAAGGGCAAAAAGTGCTTATGAACACTTTTATATCAGACATAACTCAGTTAGAAAATGGCTGAGTCTAGAACTTGGCGGTTGGTTGCATGTCAAATTGGGTGGAGAAAAAAGGATGGACAACTCCAACTGTCGTAAAGAAAAAGAATTCAGCACCCAGATCACATGTGATCGAAACCAACAGTGGAGAAACCATTGACATTGACAGTTGCTTCCTCAGAAAGAACAATCAACAAGAGGAAGCTCCACCGATGCAGAATAAAAAGTTGATTCAAGGATTTCAAACTAATCACAGCCAGTCATTGCAAAGGACCAACTTGTTACGTGTTCGGGTTGTGTAATTAGAAAACCAGTACAATTCAGAGACACTTAACAGACTGATATGTACTGAACTTCAAAGATAGTGTGATGGTTAGTGTGACCATATTTCCCAAAGGTAAAATGGGACACCATGCGGGGCTCGCCCGAGCCGCCCCCCTCCCCTCGCGTGAGGCTTGCCTGATCCTCCTGCCTCCCGCCCCCCATGTGGGATTGATCAGTTGGCAAGAGCAAATGGGACAAATGCCCAGTTTTGCCAAAAAAGTTGGGATATCTGGGACTGGGCTTAAAAAGGTGACTGTCCCGGCCAAGACGGGACGTATGGTCACCCTAGTGATAGGGTAAATATTGTAAATGATAGGAAAATAGAACTTAAACAGGAAGATATACTGTAATGGAACGGTTTCAAAATGGTAGCCGTGTTAGTCTGCATCAGCAAAAAGAACGAGGAGTACTTGTGGCACCTTAGAGACTAACAAATTTATTTGGACATAAGCTTTCGTGGGCTAAAACCCACTTCATCAGATGCATGCAGTGGAAAATACAGTAGGAAGATATATATCCAACTGTATTATACTATTCTGCCACTAAGTGGCATTCTGTGTAAAATATCTTGTTTAAAGCTAACCTTTAAACCAGAACTGGGGCTCTGAAATGCTACATAATAAATAAACAAATAAATTAAAAAATTATTGCTTTTCAGCCTCTGAGAAGGAAAAATGCACATGAAAGGTTATTTGCTAAGTAGTAAATTGCAAAGTGAAGTACTGTACTGCAAGCAGTAATGAAAATTGTATTAATCCAGGGAATCAGCGGTGACATGCCAAAGCCTTTCTAGTATCATATTGCATCCAAACAGTGCATAGGAAAAAGTACATGGGAAGAATGAAAAGTATACCAGCAAAATATGTTATTTTAGCCAGCAGCCTTTTCCCTTCTCAGCAGTTTATTTATTTATTTATTTATGGTCACTTATAGTCCTGCTTTCTGATCTGAATCGTAATGTCATTATTTGAGCTTATTTATCGCAACCATTCTTCACTTTGAGCCCATTATTCATATGTATGGTCCAGTAGGCAGTGTTAGTGAAAAGTCCCTAGTAACATATATTGGGATGCCAAAGCAAGCTATTTTTTATTTATAGGCATTTCTAAGGCTTAAGCTACACAACAGACTTCTGTCGGTATAACTATGTCACTCAAGGGTGTGGAAAGCGACCTAGTTATATCGACCTAACCCCTGGTGTAGACAGCACAGGGTTGACAGGAGAGGTTTTCCTGTCAACATAGCTACTGCCTCTCATGGAGGTGGAGTAACTATGCTGACGGGAGCGCTCCTCTGGTAGCGTCTTCACTAAAGCGCACTGCAGCATTTTAAGTGTAGACCTGCCCTCAGCTATTCAGCACTGTACTTAGGCATCTTACAAATGTTAATGAAGTGAGTTCTCAACAGTTAGGAAGGGTCTTGTGGTTAAAGAATGGCCTGCTAGGTAGGTGTGTATGTGTGTGTTCAATTTCTTGGCAATCCTGAACAAATCACAATCTCCTGAAAAATGGCACACTAATACCTTCCTATCTTACAAGGGTGATATCATGGTAAATTCATAAATATATGGGAGGTGGTCAGAGAGGTCCTATTATTTCTCCAATTTTGCATATGTGGAAACAGGCACAGGGAAGCTGAAGTTCAGTTTTGTAAAATTGCCTCAATTTTGGGGAGTCAAAAACCTTTTCCTCATGAGGATGGCCTGGAAGTGAGCACTGCCCCAACCACGGGTTGCCTTATTTCACCCTCAAAGGAACTAGACAGGGTAGCTTTCAAGAACATTGTGGCCAGACACACTCTGGGGTGAAAATATAAGGCTCATTTCTTAGCTATTAATTAGATTTCTTCAAATATTCTTATTCTACCTCTCACATTCCATCCACTTATTGTGAAGTCCTAAGCTTTTCTCAGTTACTTGTTTATAGTTTTTAATGTTTTACCTTCTTATTTTAATCCCTTTTACTAGTTAATAGCCACTGTCCTACATAGTTTCCATGTGAGTTCTGCTTTGCACAGGAAATTTTAACAAAAGAATTTGGAAAGCCACAAAATATTCTAATGTGAAATACAGCACAGACTAAATACAAAGCATATGAGGCACTTAGCACATTTAACTGGTTACTTTCCTCAATAACAGAAGCTTGGAGATTGACAGAGCAAAGTGAGATATAAAGCAGGGGAAGAGTTTAGCAGAACTCTGATAATTAAATGAGAAAAATGTGTTGTTGGGGGAAGAGTCTAGTAAACTGAGCAACAGGGCAAACAATAGCATTGCTTGGGAACTTTCTGTTTTTTTTTTTTTTTTTATGGAAAATATGGTTAATACAACACTGACATTTTCCATGGGAAAATATTGTTTTTTTCCTGAAATTATTTTTTTCGTTTGGTTTGGGTAGGTTAACATTCATCTCTGCATCCATTTGAGCCACCACAGTACCTATTAGGAATAGTAGTTCAGGTGCCTCAGCCCCCTGTCTCCTATATGGGCCAGACTCCCCACCCAGATTTCATCTCCCAGGATAAACCGCTGTCTGTCTCCCCCTAGCTGAGCTGCTGCAGTGCCTTATGGGAGGCCCATGGCCACAATGCATCATGGGAAATGTAGTTTGACTGGGGAGCCCAGCTGATAGGAGAGAATGAGGGCATGAGGCTGAGACATCTGAATTATAACTCCCATGAGGCAGCACAGGCAGATGTAGATTTACCTTTGCCCAAGGACCAGAAACAAAAGATTTTGTTTCCAGGCAACAAACTGAACCAAAATATTTTGACATTTGCACAAATCAAAATTTTTCAGAACTTTTGGTTCCATGAAAGTTTTGATATTGACTTCTTGTCCAGATTTGGGATGAAAACAAATATTGATATATTATAATTTCCTGTGGGGCAGAAATTCTGGTTTTGATCAGTTTTAGCAAATAGGAGCTGTAAGTGTTATCACATCATTCCTATGTTCTTAGGGCTTGTTTATTTTTTACCATCTTGATTTCAGAAAATGGAATCTTCATTCTAATCCACTTTAGAGAGAGTGGTTTAATAATCTAAGAGCCAGGACCTCCATAGTTCTAATTGACTTTGCCATTGACTCTCTTTGGGTATGTCTACACTGCAAGTGCAGGTGTGATTGTAGCATAGGTAGGCAGACATGGTGGCATGGGCTTCAGCCAGGCTAACCTCCCAAGTGCAAGTCTTCTGGGGACCCTGGTATATACTTGTGTTGCTAAACCCCAGCACCATTTGTTCACTACTGTTACCATGCCTACACATGCTATAATCACACCTGCACTTGCAATGTAGACATACCCTTTACAAATCACTCACGGCTAGATTTTCACAGGCTTTACTCCCATGCTCAGCTTGGCTCAGATTGCCACTCTAGATGCTGAGGAGAGAACAGGAACTATTTACCCAGTGCTCTCCATTGCACTCTGGAAGGAGAGAGGACTGAGAGAGACTAGAAGTGACCTGGCGGCCTGGCCCTGTTCTTCTTCTTCACCAGCCAAGTAGCCAGCCAGGCACACAGTGTGGGATACGTAAGGTACGTCATGAAAAAGTAACTTACTCCTTACCCAGAGCAAAGCGGGGAGGAATTCTGACTTTGAGTCTGTTTCGTCTCTGGACTGCTGCTGGGGTGGCTCAGCTAGGCTTGCTAGGGGTCCGGTTTTTGACGGAAATGTCCGGTCAAAAAGGGACCCTGGCAGCTCCAGTCAGCACCGCTGACCAGGCCATTAAAAGTCTAGATGATGCGGGACTAGCAGGCTCCCTACCTGGCTCTGCGTGGCTCCCAGAAGCGGCGACACGTCTCTCTGGCTCCAAGGTGCAGGGGCAGGCAGGGGGACTCCACGTGCTGCTCCCACCCCATGCGCCTGCTCCGCAGTTCCAATTGGCTGGGAAACACAGCCAATGGGAGCTGTAGGGGCAGCATCCACCATGCAAAGCCGCCTGGCCGCCCCTACGCCTAGGAGTCAAGGGACATGTCGCCACTTCCAGAGAGCCCCCCGAGGTAAGCGCCGCCCAGAGTCCACACCCCAACTCCCTGCCCCAGCCTGGAGCCCCCTCCCACACCCAAACTCCCTCCCAGAGCCCATGCCCTCTCCCAATTCCCTGCCCCAGCCTGGAGGCCCCTCCCAGACCCAAACTCCCTCCCAGAACCCACACCCTGCACCCCGTCCCACATCCCAACCCTCTGCCTCAGCCCTGAGCCCCCTCCCACATCCTGACCCCCTCATTTCTGGGCTCACCCCACAACCCACACCCCCAGCCCAGGGCCCATACCCCCTCCCACACCCCCGCCTCAGCCTGGAGCCCCCTCCTGCACCCCAAACCCTTCATCCTTAGCCCCACCCCAGAGCTCACACCCCAACCCCCTGATCCTGCCCTGATCCTGCCCCCTCCCACACCTTGAACCCCTCATTTCTGGCCCCACCCCAGAGCCCTCACCCCCAGCCAGAGCCCAAACCCTCAACTGGAGCCCTCACCCCCTCCTGTACCCAACCCCCTTCCCCACCCTGGTAAAAATGAGCAAGTGAGGGTGGGGAAGAGCGAGTGAGAGAGGGAAGGGGGGATGGAGTTAGTGAGGGGCGGGGCCTCAGAGAAGGGGGGCAGAGGCAGGGCCTCAGATAAGGAGTGGGGCAGGGGTGGGGAAAGGGTGTTTGATTTTGTGCGATTAGAAAGTTGACAACCTAGACTAAGTTAAGAGCTGCCCCTTAGCCTGGGTATATTGTAAAGTTACATTGTAGCCCTTAACATCTCTGGTTCAGTTTTCCAATCTTTAAAATGGAGATAATGGCATATACCTGTCTCTCCGGGGTATTAATGAGGTTTTGATAATTTTTCTAATATACTTTGATCTCAAAATTATCTGTAAAAGTGATAAGTCCTACTAACTTTCTGTGGATGAATTTTCAGTCTTCAGTCATCCTTTTTGCCCCTAAGGTCCAGCAAAGCGCATGCAGGGAGATGTTGCAACTGAAAGTTTTCTTTAGAGACAATTTTCATAAAAATAGAGTTTGAGGCATCTGCTTGCAGGGCTCTGTGGGCTGTGTGCCATAGTCAATTTTAATTGAAAACAACTCTGAAACCACTCTGAAACCTTTAATTGAAAGCGTATGCTTCAAACTGAGGGACACTCAACTGATTTTCTGCAGAAGGTTCCCGGTAGCCAAATGGCAATTTGTAATGAAACTAAAGATGGTTTGGGGGGGGTGGGGGGGGAGAAGTGCAGAGAGAAAACCAAAGGCTTGAGTAAAATTTTCAAAAGTGCCTAAGTGACTTAGGAGACTAAGTCCCAGTTTCAAAAGTGACTCAGGGACTAAGGCATTAAGGAGATTTTGACTCCTGAATGTCTACATCACTTAGAAAAATGGGATCATAGAATCATAGAAGTGTAGGACTGGAAGGGACTTCAAGACTCAAGGCAGGACTACGTAATAACTAGACCTTTCCTGACAGGTATTTGTCTAACCTGTTCTTAAAAACCTCCAATGATGGAGATTTCACAACCTCCCCAGGCAATTTATTCCAGTGCTTAATTACCCTGACAGTTAGCAAGTTTTTCTTAATGTCCAACCTAAACCTCCCTGGCTGCAATTTAAGCCCATTGCTTCTTGCCCAGGATGAGGCACTTTTGAAAATTTTACTCCTAGTGAATTATACTTTGCTGAGTATCCATTTCTGTACATGTTAAATGCTAAAAGATAATCTGTTTGATGTAAAAAAACAACAACCTTGAAGACAAAATTACCACATTTTTCTAATTAAGTGTTTATTCTTGATATCCTTAATCAGTCTTTAGGCAACCTCTCTCCCATCCATTGGAGCTCAGAGTAAACATTGAAGGACTGGATCTATAGTTGTAAAGGTTTATGTTTACTGTGTGCTTTCTACAAGTCATTACGCTCAGTACAGGAATAGCTGGATGAAATTTAATGTCTTGTGATATATGGGAGGTCAGACTAGATGATTTAATGGTCCATTCTGGTCTTAAACCCTGTGGATTTTATGACTTTCAAGGAATGGCCACTTTTTCAAAGATTAACACATTCTATATCAACCATTCCGGGTTAAATAATTAGTGTAGTAAGACAAAATTCATGAATATGTACCTGATTTTCTGGAAGTCTCTGTACTTCACTACTTGTTAGAAAGTGAAGGAGCTCATCAACATTTCCTGTCAAAACATAGATATGGTGTTTGGATGACAAATCAGTGCTTAGGCTTATTTGAAAAAGCACCTAAGTACATGCATGTGCTTAAATCCCATTTACTTCAATGAGACTTAAGCACATGTTTAAAGTTAAGTGCTTTCTTGAACAGGGATGCTTTCCTGAATCAGGGCAATAGCCCCAAAATTGATTTCTTTAAGGTACACATGCATTCCTTGCTTCCTCCACAAGTCTTCTAGGTGGTCTGAAGACCATGTGAGCCATCCATTATTTTCCTCACAGAACATCCAAAGCACAAAAGCCCACACTTGCTGGGGGTTTGACTGAGGATCTGTTTCAATATGGCTTTATCACATAAGCACAAGCTTTAGGGCTCTACCCTGTAGTGCTTACTTATGCAGAACTCATGTTGGTAACAGTTGAATTTTGCTTGAGTGAAGACTGACTAGAACTGGGTGAACTATTTTCAGTAAATAATTTATTCAATGAATTTAAGCCCCTTTTCAACTCATGAATTATCCACTAAGAGACTTCAGTTTGCATGAATTTGTTAACTGAAATTATTCAATGAATAGTTTATACAAATATATTTCAACATGTGAATTTCTCACAAACTGTTAACCATGACTATTCCTTCACTTATTCACGGTTTGCTGTTCACAAGGTGAGATTCTGCTTCCTGATTGGAAGATTTTCAAATCCCAAAAGAGCCTTGTAAAGAGATGCTCAGATACTATAATGATGGAAGCCATATCTGTACTTAGAAAGCTACAGGCAGACACTTTCAGTACTAATATAAAGTATCCCGATATTTTCTCTTACCAGGAACAGACTGGTAAATAAAAAATTAACTGTATGAATGTTTGTGGAAAGCAAATAAAAGGCAAGTGTCAAAATGAACTTGCAGTTCTTGCCTGAATATTTGTTCCTGAATAATTTTGTGCAGTATTGAGCTGACTCTATGACCGAATAAGGACTGAAGGATTTGGCTTATGATGTGCAGCAATTATTTTGTACACTATTGTACTTTATAGGACCAAATTCTTTGGTGGTGTACATAATTTGTTAAAATTTTACTTAAGCTGCGCCCATTTACTACCACAAAGAAGTTGGCTCATGGGCTCTCTAGCAAGGAGTAGATAAGGAGAATGGCCGGATGTGTGATAACATGCATGACAGAATTGCTTTAGCTTTTCTTCCTGAAAGCTGCTGCCTCCATAGTCTCTGCTGCTAATTGTTACTAATGGCCCATATCAGGATCTTCACACAAGATGAGGATAATCAATCTCACTAACACCAACAACTAACACTAATCCTACAGGTTTCAGTGGTAGCCGAGTTAGTCTATATCAACCCGTTTTTTTACTAATCCTACAATTGCTTGAAGTCACTAACTTCTCCACAAAAAAACCCAAATAGATATTAGTACTAGATCTTACATGTGTATTATACTCTTGGATACTGTAGGGGAAAAGGAACTAAAATGTGAATGCAGAATAGAAATTTCCTTGCCTTGATCACAATGAATATATTTACTGAAAACAGAACAGATGAGTGGAGGAAATTTACCTGTTGTTAAGAGTCTGATTTAAAAACAGTTCAGCTGTGCAGAAATATGATCTCTTTCATGATTGGGGAGCTTGATAGTAAGAGGGGGAGGGATAGCTCAGTGGTTTGAGCATTGGCCTGCTAAACCAAGGTTTGTGAGTTCAATCCTTGAGGGAGCCACTTAGGGATCTGGGGCAAAATCAGTACTTGGTCCTGCCAGTGAAGGCAGTGGGCTGGACTCAATGACCTTTCAAGATCCCTTTCAGTTCTAGGAGATAGGATATCTCCATTAATTTAATTTATAAGATGCTACATAAAAGCCTGCCAGTCACCCAAGGGAAAAGAGCTTGATGGCTGCTTTGGGTTCAGTTTTTACAATATTTCTAAAAATTCTGGAGAAGGGAAAATGTGGTTGTGACCCATGTTCTGAATTCAAAATCCTTATGAGAAATCACAGGGCTATGTGATTAATGCACTTATTATGAACCTCGGTACCACAGTCACCTCACCTGTACTCTGACTGCTAATTCATCTCACCCCAGACTTATTCTAACTTTCCAACATTTTAGCAGCTGCAGACACTCAATAAAATCAGCCTGCCACAAAAATATTTCTTTTCTCTCTATATGTGGAATTTCCTCTCACCCCTTCAGTTTTCCACTGGACCAAGGCCAACGACAGACAAGAATCTACATTCCTGCACCAGTGACATGTTTAAGTCCCAACATCGCAGAACCCTCCAGAAGCAGAAATGGGAGCTTTCTAGCATTACAAAGGAAGGATTCCCAGACTTCCAATGGGAGAAAAAATAACAACAATGCATTATTTAAATTAAATAGCCACCTTATGATATTTTCTTTATTTAAATGATATGGCATGCTATATGTTGTATACAACGAACTATTGCATTTGTTGACATTGAACAAATCATCTAATCAAAATCTATGCTGAATTCTTTATAGTGTTGGGGCCTGATCCAAAGCCCACTGAAGTCAACTGAAAGATTCCCATTGACTTCAGTGAGGTTTGGATTAGGAGTCTGAAGCACAGAAGAACTTTCTTTCCACCTTTCTTGAGCAAGCATATAGTTGGGAATGATGGTGTGCCGTGACAGTTTTAGTATGGTATGATGCAACAACTCATTTGCATGCCGTAGGCAGTCCAAAATGGCATCCTCCATGCAGTATGACCTCTCATATATGGTATGTGCAAGGTCACGCTGTGCAGAGGATGCCATTTTGGGGCTGGACCGGAATCATCCCACAGGTTGGATTTGGGCTGCCAGTTGAATGGCGCACAGCCGGTTGGGCATGCAATGTGTGCATTGCACTCATAGATGGCATGCCACTGGTTGGGAGAGAAAGAAAGAATGGAGAAAGAGAGGCCACTATCAGCAAAATATAAAGATTAAAACTGTTAAAATTAAATCACATTAGCAAAATATTTAAAAAGGCTGAACATGGCTATTAGCTATACTATTTCCCGCCCATCTACAAAGTCCAGCATTGTCTCTCTTTCCTCACCGATGTCTTTCTTGCCATCTTCGACCAGTCTATGCAGGGTGCTGTAGTGCTGCTCACTGCTGTTGAAAGAGTAGAGTTGAGAAGCGTCTTCCCAGGCCCGGAAGGTTGGCATGGGAAAGGCGTCCGGTTCTTTGTTCTCAAAAAAGCTCGTCAGGTTTCGTTCACTGAGTTTGGTAGCATATAGCTGGAAAAGTTGTTCCAGTTGTTCTCTCTCCTTCTCTATGTAGATCCTCCAGAACTTCATTTGAAGGTGGCTGATTTTAGATTGACACCTGGCACAACAGGTGGTTAACAGAGACAAAAGAGCTGTAGTGACTATGATGCACCATCCTAGAACCTGGAAAAGAAAATAAACAGGCCATGCACTTCAAAAAAACCTGAATCTAAATTTCACTCAGATCAGGAATAACTGAGTCACAGTTCTTTGTGTTGAGGATACAGTTTTCTTTTCCCAGCCACAGTGTGGATCTCTTAGCCACAGTGTAGATCAATATTGCATATTTCTTTTTATTCATTTTGTACCCAAAACTCCCACTGATGTCAACGGGAGTTCTGTATTTGGAGCAAAAACAATAAAATATGCCATAAGTGAGGATCAAGAATACCGAATACCCTACATTTTGTATTTTGCCACAGATTTGTGTGGTTTTTAAATTATTATTATTTATTTGTATTACTGTTGTGCCTAGAGGTCCCTACTGAGATAAGGGTTTCATTGAGAAAAGTGCTGTACATGGACATAGTAAGAGACAGTCATTGCCTCAAACAACTTACAGTCTAAATAGAGAAGACAGATAAAGGGTGGGAGAAAGGAACTGTTTTACCAGTGGGGAACTGACGCACAGAACGATGAAGTGACTTGTCAACAATTACAGGAAGTGAATCCAGATCATCCAAGTCCACTGCCTTAACCACAAGACCATCCTGTGTCTTTTATAGTTTTCTTAATTGACTGGTAGAAAACCCAAGAAAAGTCAAAATGATCAGCCAAAGCGTTTTAAAAATGCACAGCATGAGTTTAAAAATGAACCTTCCCTCCAGCAGGAATGGTGTCTTATTTATATAAATCCGTCTCACCAAATAGGCTAGAGAAGATGATATCAAGGTCTCAGCTGTGCCGATTTCATCACAGAAATATATGGGTGTATAATATGTTTGAAATTGCTCAGTATGTTTCATCACACCAAGGAAAATGTATGTAGGTAGAAGAGGGTAAATTGGCACTAGAGCTGGGTGGGTAACCGCTTTCCTGTCCCACGAGAATTTTTGAGATTTCAAAAAGTGTTCCCATCCTGAATTGGGATGGAAAGTCAAAAGCGTAAAAATTTTCACACACCATTAATACGGAGGGGGGGGGAAAGTGTGTATCAGGTTAATCAAAATGTTTTATTTCAATTTTAATGAGCTTTTTTAGTATGTTAACTAACATTTCAAAACAAAAGCCATTTCAAACAAAAAACCTGAAACTTCCTTCTAAAAATGTGAAAACAGGATGTTTTGACAATTTTAAAACTTTTGTTCTCAAGATATTTTGTATTGGGAGATTTGTAGAAACCAATCCTTTTCTGCAGGATTTCAACCAGCCGCTCACAGGCCAGTGCTCTAACCCAGTGGTTCTCAAACTAGGGCCTCCGCTTGTTCAGGGAAAGCCCCTGGTGGGCCGGGCTGATTTGTTTACCTGCCACGTCTGCAGGTTTGGCCGATCGCAGCTCCCAGTGGCTGCAGTTCACCGCTCCAGGCCAATGGGGGCTGTGGGAAGCGGCGGCCAGCACATCCCTTGTCCTGTGCTGCTTCCCGCAGCCCCCATTGGCCTGGAGCGGTGAACTGCGGCCACTGGGAGCCGCGATCGGCCGAACCTGCAGACGCGGCAGGTAAACAAACCGGCCTGGCCCGCCAGGGGCTTTCCCTGAACAAGCGGCGGCCCTAGTTTGAGAACCATTGGGTTAGAGCACTGGTCTGTGAGCAGCTGGTTGAAATCCTGCACAAGCGGCGGCCCTAGTTTGAGAACCACTGCTCTAACCACCAGCCCCACACAAACATACCCCAGCTTTTCCAAATTGAAATGCTCAGCTGACAGAATTCCATTGTGCAAAAATTTGAAGACTTCAAATGTTGCTGTAAAATGGAATTATCATTCTCCAGAGAGCTCTAATAGTGATGATATGGAGATTTGCAACCTATCATGTATAAATAATTACCAGGTAATATCTGTATTTACCTGAGAGAAATATATAAACAATTTCTTCACAGAAATGTGTGAAACAGAGAATGCTGATGAACCATTTATTTTTTTTATTGACCAAAAAATTTGAGGGCAGGTGTTTAAAGAACAGCCTCATTTTCCGTATTTTCAAATCATGCTTGTACTAGCTGGCAGAATTTGTGACATGAACTTTTCCCCATATAATCCATCCTTTTAGCACTTCAGTGCTCCCCTCTGACATAGGGAACTCTGCGCTTCTATGATCTAGCTGCTCATGCACAATTAGCTAGCCAGATGACTTTCACTGTTTCCCATATACGCAACTTAAGACCAATAGACACACATCCAAGCTTTTAATTCTAACTTTCTGGACACTGATTTTTGTGAACAATAAAATATCCCCCTGCACTGTTTGTAACCCATACATTGCAGGATTCTTCCAGTGCATGAGGACCTGAAAATTAAACTGTCTCCAGCATTGGCAACTGTTATAGATTGATGTGACTGTTGTCTGATGATAATTTTCTGACTCTGCAGGATATTTCTTCTGCTTGGGATGCAGTAACCTGGGATGCATCTTTCCTTCTTTTCCTTTCTCTTTTTAATTTCTTTAGTTCTTTTTCGCTGAGTTTCCTTATATCAGAAAGCAATGAACAAATATAAAATAGAATTGTGGGATATGAGTGAGTAATATGGCTTTACCTTTGTATGTTTTTTGTTCTTTCATTGTAACTGTTATAGTTCTATTTTCCTTCATATAATAAAAACACGTCATATAAAAGTGAAACTAACTAGTCCATTTTCATTATCCGAGATGAGAGAAATGCAAAATGAAATAAGTCTTATAAACTGTCCACAGGAAATCAGCTGTTTAAAAATAGCTTTGGTTTTAATAATCTAAGATGCTATTTGTAAGAGTTAAAAATCTGTAATTGATTTTTTAAAAAATCTGACAGTATCCCCCCCTTTTTTTACTTTTTAATTACTTTTTAATTACTTCAGCCTTCTCTAGCAATGCAATACATTCTTCTCCCAAGAGTCACTCTCTTCCACTAAAGAAACAAACTTTCTGATTCCAATTTTCTTACTTGTGTTGATTTCAGTGATCTACTTGAGGAGTAAGACATTACTCAACTTGAGCAAGTGTAGAGAATCTGCCCCTCACCAATTCTATATTGTTTTGTTGCACTGTACAAGCATTCTGATTTTAAATTACTATGTTAGCACCTGATGTTAGGATCTCGTGCTGATAAATCAAAGGAATAATACAGAACTTTATTCTAAATAACAAAGCAGTTATTCTGTATTTCTTACCTGAGACTGTGCTTGAAGCGTCAGTTTTAATTCCTCACTCTCTGAAGAGGACATGGTGGTTTTGCCACAAGCTACTTTGTTCAGCTCTTCCCAGCACCTGACAGATTTGTTATTACAGAGCGTGTTTAAGTACCCTGGATATTTCAAGCCACTCATGGCACATTCATAAAAAGTTCCGTTGAGCAAAGCCACAGAAAGCCACATCACAGGAGCTATCAGAACATTTAAGGTGATTTGTCCAAAGACATAAAAGAAACTGCAGCTGTTCCCTTTGGGGAATATTTTCCTGGGATTCAGACAGCAGCCTGTGAAAAGTTTCCACATCCTGCTATTCATGAAATACCCAATAACTAGCAACACCCAGGCTGGGGCAAAGAGAAATACCAAACCATAGATGAAGTTTTCATTGCTGCAGGGACACTTGAAAGCAACGAGAGAAAATAAACGTTCGCTTCCCACTGTCAGTAGAGCCATAAAACTGTAACCAATGGCAGTTTTCCGATTAATAAGGAATTTCAGAATGGTCTGGATACCATCCATGTTTGATGTCCACAAAAGAGACAAAAAATGAGGCTTTGTTTATTGTGCAGCAGTTTATAGCAATGTATGAGGGAGGAGCTCTTGAGAAGAAAAATACCCAGCTACAGTCTGGTTTAGTGCAGCCTAGATAAAGTGATGGTGTCATTGTAGATCCTTCCTCACAAATATATGGGACTAGCTACTGGCAAAGCAGATTTTGCATATCTACAGCATTAATCTGTATTGTAACCTGCAATATAGACAATGCTCTGTTGTCAAAATCACAATTTCAGTTATCATTCCTGTTATTTGACTGTAGCTTCACATGAGAAGGAAACAGAAATACATACTAGATGATCATGGGAATTCTTGAGCGATGATCATCAATGTTTACAGAAATATACTTAAAAGTCCTGGACCCGATTTGGATCTCACATATATTAGCGTAAATGAAGTGTGACTCTGCTGAAGCCAGTGGAGTGACCCCAGAGTAAAACCACTGTATGTGGAGGGAATCAGTGCCCCCCCCCCCATTATACTATTTGGAAACCAATATAGGTCCAGATTCTCTGCTGTGTCTAGCTTATGTGGGGTACAGCAGAGTGGGAAGCTGTCAGGGAGCCATTCATAGCTCCCTGATTCTCTGTCTGGCCTCAGCCCTTACTTCTATTCTCATTGGTAAACTGAACAATAGAATGTAGCATCTAAAAGCTTCTAGCCTGTTTTACACACAAATAGTTTCAAGTGGCACATTTTTTGTCCCTTTACAGGTTGCTTTCAAGATGTACCTTGGGGTTACCCCTAGTGTGAGCTGCAGTAACACAACAGAAAATGAATTCTTCTTAATGTTGGACAAGAACCCTTTAGTGGACTTTGTGGAGGAGCTCCCAGCAGGACGATGTTCACTTTGCTACTGTAACCTCCTGTGTGGTGTTATTAGAGGAGCCCTGGAAATGGTAAAGAACTGGACACTGAATTTTCTTATCTCTGTTGTTACCTATAGATATAGGAAAGTGGAACCACTGGATAAGTAAATATAATATCACTTATAAATATTTAATCTCAGTATCAGACTTAGCAATAGCAACTCCTGCACCCCACCAAATATACCAAGTGAAATTCTGCTCTCAGTTTACACCACAGTAAATTTAGAATTACTCTCTCCAAATAAATGGAGTTACTCCATTGTTACACTGGTGTAACAGAAGAATTTGGCTCAGTATAATAATAGAATTAAGTTATGGTACATCAAAGAACATTATATATTTTATTTTCAAATCTCAGCTTTTACAAAAGCTGAAACAGAACAAGTCATAACTCACATCATTTTGAACTTGCAGGGCCAAATTCAACTCTGGTATCACTTTATTGAAGACAGTAGAACTGCACCAAGGATGAATTTTGTCCACAATCTTCTTTCCTACAAACAATATCTAATTTGCCACACAATATATATTTCCTAGGTACTATACGAATACAGTTTTGTGTACAGGGCTGTAAATCAATCTCAAGATTCTGATATCATTTTATAAGGGTATTAACGGAAGTGTTATCATCTCACTGTGGGGGGAAATTTGAGATCACAATATGAAGCTCATTTGTTTTATGTTTCATGTCCTCAGATAAAAGCAAAACACCATTCTGACATTAAGCACTACTAACCAAAATACTGGCTTATTGTTAGCAGAATGAAATTTGTATACATGCCTCAATTCATAAGAAGGATATATTTTTAACTCAAATGTGATGTGCAGTTCTTAAGGCTCTTTATAGAATTCCTTTATAGTGAAACTTTAGAAAGAGGCCCCTCTTGTGGTGGGAAAAATTACTTTAAATGAAGTGACCTGGCCTGTTTCTCTCCAGGTTCACTTAGCAGCAGAAGTTACCTTCGTTCAAGACAGACTGAAGGGTGACGATGTGACGGAAATAGGAATTACATTTTTAAAGAAGCTCGAAGACAAAAAGCACAAAAGAAAGAAGTGAAGCTGATAGAAAGAATCCTCTCTAACTTACAGTTTGCCCATTTTTACCTATTTAGGAAGAAAATCCATATGGTGGCAATGGCGTCATTGATTCAGGTACAGTTACATCTTAGAGTGGTAAAGACAGTCAGAGCATATACTCAAAATGTACTGTCACCACCTTTCAGAATTCAACATACATTCTTAAAAAGGACCAGTCCTTTACTCCTTTCACAGGGAAAATCGCATTGATTTCATCAGAAGTTTTGCCTGAGTAACAAGTGTGTGACTGGGCCCCAAATCTCCATCCTAATTCCTGTTCTTTTTTATTAGAAATGTGATTGTATTTTCCAGTTTGCTCATTAGTGATGCTTCAAAGACATAAAGAACTGTGTTTGTACTGATATGCTTTTCATTCTAGCCCTTATGATTGTGAACAAGAAATTGTTTTGCTATAAATTGTGCAGTTTCTCATTCCAATGCATCTTCCTTTGTTTCACTTGTGACTACGGTTTTTCCTTCATTTTGCCCAATCTGCTCCCACTGAAATCAAACAGAGATGTGATTCCACTGGGATCAGGTTTTCTGTAGGTAAACATGACAACATGCAGTTTTGTTCAGGTGCATAAAGCAGACCTGGAGAATTTTTCTAAATAATGGAATATGGATGCTGTTTGAGACTAAGAACCTTGTGCAGCTTTAACTTGCGTGTTCTTCTTGAGAATATATAGATTGTTAGCAAACTGAAAAAGCATGATGTAATATAATGCACAGTCATCTTAAATATGAGCTTCACCCAAGCAAACTGTAATAAAACACACAAACACCATTGTGTCACCAATTCTTCTCTGTCGAGGTACTTACATGGCCCACATCACCTCAGTTTCTGAGCACCTCGCAATCATTACTTGATTTTATCCTCACAAAATCCTAGTGAGGTGTGGAGGTACTGACCCCATTTTACAGATGGGAAATTGAGGCACAGGGTAGATTAAGTGTTTTACCAAAGTAACACAGGAAATCTGTGGCAGAGCTTGGAATTTAGCCCAGGTCTTGAGTCCTGGTCCATCGGCCTACCCACTAGACCATCCTTTCTTAGCCTCCCTCTGGGAGCCAGAATTCCCTATTTTTATTACAATGCAAAATAATCAATATTAATCAATCAATACAAATGCTGCCCATAGTAAACATATGACCTGTTACTGAAACCCTTGTCCTTCATCTCCCTTTCTCGCCTTCTTTTGTCTGTTAGGTTCCAGTCCTGCAAAGTGATGTGAATGGGTCGATCTCTATGTTTGTGCAGGGCCCTGGATTTAAATGGCAGGGACTATTGGTGACATCCTGACCACATTGAAGTCAATGGGAGTTTTGCCACTGACTTAAATGGGGCCAAGATTTCATGTCATGTCACCAAATCTTCTAAAATTGTTAGAAATGACCGAGCTTCGTGTTTGCTGCAGGGCTCAATGTAGGAAAGTAAGGAGCTTCCACTTTACACCTTGATTCAGCAAAACACTCAATTACTAGTGTATCCCCACTGAAGTTCTTCCCCATCAACTTATTCACAGTACATTTCAAAAAGCCAGTACACACACACACACACACACACACACACTTTGGTTTCAGTTTTCATTTTTTCCCTCATTACACAGAGTATGTCCATTATGTGCTAAGGCAGGACAAAGCAAAGCACAAAAAATATTGATGCATAATTAAAAAAAGAGAAAAGTATCCATTAGAGTTCACATTTCACAAAGGATGACATTCTTCTTTGTGCTGAGGGTCAGCTCAAAGCCTGTACATTGATTACTTTAGTGGGACTTAAGTGGTGCAGAGCTTAGGTTTCATGTAGAGTGTGAAAAAAATATTTACAGGTTCAAAAGAGGGAAAAGGCCATTTCCTTTAAAAATCCCAGAGTATAAAAATTCAGCTAACCCCAGTCTGCTGGTTCCTCAGCCCAGTGAATTCAATAGAATATTTGCCATGGACATCAGTGGTGAAGGATCAAGCCCAATGTACACTGACTGCTCCACACTTACAACACTTTAACTCCTTTCAAGATGTATGCAGAAGCATACAAGGTTGTTAACAAAGTACAGCACATTCAAATTAGTAAGCGCTGGTCTCAGTACCAAGCATAACGAAGCTGAACAGTATCAAATTCCACTGTTTCACTGCTTTTCTTTCTGTTGCATACCCAATTCTAGGAAAGAAGAACAATGACAGAATTTCATTTATGCAAAACAGGAACAGTAAGGGTGTATTTGTTTTGTTTAAATAACATGAGCAAAGTAGACACATATGAGAGAAGAGGGAACATCCCTTGGGAAGCTATTTGGTTAGTCTGTGTGGGACAATGTATCTCATGGAACTACATTGAGTCCTGGGTTGTGCTATTAGAGCTCGGAAGACATTTGCCATCCTGCCTGAGGAGATGCTATAGAAGTTTGGTGAGAGAGAGAAATTATGGCAGCAAACAGGTCATTACCAGAAAAACAGAAATGAAGAATGAAAAGTGAAAAATGTAGTGAGTTAACAAATTATAATGCTAATGAAAGCTGACATTAGCTAAACTGTTTCTCCTTCACCTAAGTTTACCATTGTATCTTGTGTCTCATTGGAATCATTTTCTTTCATGCTGTCTTCCACTAGTTTATGGAGTGTGCTGAAGATCTGCTGGTTAATGTTGAAAGAGTCCAAAGCAGAAGCTTCTTCCCAGGCCCGGAAACTTGGCATGGGAAAGGGTTCCAGTTTCTTGTTCTCAAAAAAGCTTTTCAGGTTTCTTTCGCTTAATTTGGTGGCATAGTCCTCAAAATATTTTTCAAATTGTTCCTTCTCCTTCTGAGTGTAGATCTTCCAAAACCTCTTTTGGAGATGGCTGGTATTAGATTGGCAGTGACCATAACAAGTGAGCAACAAAGACAGAAAAGCAGCAGTAACTATCACACACCACCCTACGACCTGTTAAAGAAAGGATAATTTGGTATCGAAGCATAAAAGAAAGGCTACAATAAAAAAGCTACAGAGAGTCCTGTGGCACCTTTAAGACTAACAGATGTATTGGAGCATAAGCTTTCGTGGGTGAATGCCCACTTCTTTGGATGCATTCACCCACGAAAGCTTATGCTCCAATACATGTTAGTCTTAAAGGTGCCACTGGACTCTCTGTTGCTTTTTACAGATCCAGACTAACACGGCTACCCCCTGATAATAAAAAAGCTGATTGGAAACTCAAATTAGATTGAGAATAACTAGTGTTATTCTGGTTCTTACGGTTGCATTGAGACTGTGTTCTTTAAATGCTCAGTATAAAAACCTTGAAAAGTGATAATAAAATACAAGATTTTGAAAATAAAGTGATCCACCAAGTGTCAATTCTATTCACAAGCAGAGGCCCTGAATTCCTAAGGACTGTCACTAGAGGCAAAGATTAAATTGGATGTCATTTTCAGGATCATATGATCTACACAGCTATGTAAATATTATTTTTCTGTATACTGCACCTTTACATTTTGAACAGCTCTAACCAAAAATTAAATCTCAGCACTTTAAAAATACGGATTATGGACTTGATCCACAGCCCACTGAAGTCAATAGAAAGACTCCCATTGACTTTAATGGGCTTTGGATCAGGCCCTATTAGTATAAATCCAGAATACATGTAATAAATCTTACTGTCTGAAGTATTAATGAATGTTTATGATGCACTATTATATATTTTAGAATGATTATTGTATGTATACATGAACTAACTGAATGTTTGTCTACATTACTAAATGGTTGAAAGTGAAGTACACAATTTAAAACGATTGCTGGGGTACTTCATATCTTGCTATAAAAAAGAGAAAGTCTAAATGAGGCCTATTCAAAGGAATGAGCCCTCTAACAAGGTACAAATATGTTTTTCTTCCTAATTTTAAACTCAATAAAGCTTTATTCCAAAAGAATTGTCTCCTGGTGTTTAACATTGTTGTTCTACTGTTGCCTTCAGGGTCAGCCCAAGGCTTGCACAAATCCTGGAGGCCGTACACTTTGGAGGAGCCTTGTTGTATTATGAACTCCCCTAAAAAATGACCAACCACTGTCCCCAAACCCTTCAAGATGAACGGAAGGAGCTTTTCCCTTCCCAATCTTCGAAACCCTGCCTACCATTCCTTTACTTTGATTAAACCTTTTGCTCAGCCCTCTTCCCAGAAACATCAAGCAACCTGAATTCTCTAGCCACATTGCTAAAATTCTCCCACCTCCCTCTGTTGGCAAATATCCTATCAAGCCCTTCTGAGCTGCCAAACCCTTCCACACCTTGGTGTGCTATGCTGCTTACAGAAATCTGCCTGAGGCACTGGATATTTCACTTCTCAGACACTCCCACAAAACGCAGTCTGAATCCTGCTTGCATTGCAATGAAATATATATTTGAAATTTTTTAAAATTTTAGTTAAACTCTCTGGACACTTGATTTTAGGGCCTCATGATAAAAAAAAAGGCCAACACAAAGCATGATTGAATTAAAATGATATCTTACCTGAGATTCCGCTTGAAGTGTTAGTAGGATCTCCTCAGTCTCCCAAGAGGACAGGGAAGTTTGGCCACATGCTACTTTGGGAAGCTCTTCCAAGCACTTGTTGGATTTATTGTGGCAAAGCATCTCCAGGTACTTCAGATTTTTTGAGCCACTCATGGCACATTCATAAAAAGTCCCATTGAGCAAAACCACAGAAAGCCACATCACGGGGGCTACAAAAGCCTTTAAGGTGATCTGGCCAAAGGCATGAAAAAAATGGCAGCTCTTCCCTTTGGGAAATAGTTTCCTGGGGTTCACACAACAGCCTGTGAAGAGCTGCCAGGTACTGCCATTCAGTGCAAACCCAACAAATAGTAGTATCAAGGCTGGGACAAAGAGATACACCAGCCCATAGGTGTAGTTTTTGTTGTTGCAAGGACACTTAAAAGCAGAAAGAGAAAATAAATGCTCACTTCCCACTGTTAGCAGTCCCATCAAACTGTAACCAATTGCTTTCTTTTGGCTACTGAGGAATTTGAAAACTGTTTGGGAGATACCCATGTTTGAACTGATGAACCCCACAAAACAGGAGAAAAGTGAGGCATCATCAGTGGGACAAGTGCTATTTCTAGCACTTGTTTGGGTGGAGCTTTTTATTAAGGAAAAAAACAAGTCTCTCTGGTTTGGGGCAGCTCAGATGAAGTGAACAGTCATTCGTCATCATTAATAAATCATTCTTCAAATGGCACACATACAGCGGGCTCTTCCTTTGTCAGGGGGCAAATAGACCAATCCTGCCCCAGGCTCAGTTTTGTCCTGTGCAATTTATAGTTGTCCACTAGTTCTAGCTATTTCCTTTGGATCACACTGAGCAATATGTGCCTTAGTGTCTATGGAGAAGTTATATTAGTCATAGAATTTTGTTCTCATTTCAAATAGCTATGAAATAATAAATAATAATTAATAGAAAACCTGGTAGTTGAAATTACCCCTTCTGCAATGGCGTCTGCTACTCACCACTCGGCTGCCCCTCCTCGTAGCTCATCTGGGGAGTTAGCTCACTACTGTTCGCACCCCAATCAGCCCGTTGCCTCAGTCACTTGCTCTGCAGTGTCTCTCTCACTAGTCAGGAGCTGCAGCGTCTCTCCTTCCTGGCTTAGCCCTCTGGCCACGTCACAATCATCCTCTGTTTCCAGGGTCTCATCAGAATCTCTTTCCACAAAGTCTCAGGCAGAGTCCATATCCATGCACTAACTGTGCCACTCCTGCAGTGGCTGGTAGGGGAACCTAGACCCAACTTCTACTCTGGGTTCCAGTCCAAGGACCCTCAAACCAGCAGTTCAGGACTATACTTTCTTAGACTTTGCTGCTCCTTCCCTGGACTGCTTCTTACACTGCCCTTTTTTCAGGCGTCTAGTCTCCACCTTGTACCAGAGTGTATGACTTTAGGCTCAAATCACTGCCACCCCCTCTATCCTCAGCTCCTAGGCTTTATAGAAGCCCCCCTGCCTGTTCCTGCCCAGGTAAGCTTCATTCTCAATTACTATCATTGCCCCTTAGCTCCCCAGCAGGTGCAGCCTATGGCTAGTTGGTCTCTCTTAACTCCTTCAGCACTAGTGTGGGGTGAACACCCCATCACACCCTCCCAGTCTTGCATTGATCCTGAATGTATGACCACTACAAAATGTTCATTTAACCAGCATGCTGTGAATGTGTGCTGTGTATCACACAAACACAAGTGGTGCTGACATTTTATCACACGTAAGACACATCCTGATGATATGGCAGAAGGACGCTATGACAGAATGGAGAATTTTTGGGTGACATGACTTTGACCTCCCCGACAGACATGTGACAGGATTGTTACTACTGTTATTATCGACTGTCTACTTTAATCCCTAGAGTTGTAGCTGTTACAGCCTCGCAGGTCTGGATACTTCAGTGCTCAGCCTGACACCTCCACTTTGCTCAGTCATCCAAGTGATTTTTTTCAGGCATGAAAGTCCTGTCCACACACGGGCTTGAAGCTGAGTTTGAAATTATAGTTGTAAAACAGCTTGTGCTCACACTCTGTGAAGTTACAGGGTGTGTTAGAGCAGTGTTCAGAAACCACTCTACAGGGTATCTATCCTAAAGACTATCCCCTCCTCTTCTCTCCTATTTAGCCTCCTAGCTCCACCTTCTGGACATCAGCCATTGTACTATTTCAGTGGTGACGGAGGCAGGTTTGGGGCTAACTTATTTATTTAACGAACAATAAGAAATAACTTTCAAGTGAAGCATAATGCTGCTGCTGCTGTATGCTCTGCCTCTGTCTCTGCAAGGTCCCTGTCTGAGGGTCAGTCTAAGAAAGTCAACGGAATGGGCTTGTCTTCAGTACCACTGTCACGCTGTCTGGAGTAGCTCACAACTGAGAGAGCCAATCTCAGGTCATACTGTCAGACAATAGGGCAAACACCCAAACTGGTGGTATATTCTATCATTTGATTTCACCAAGCCAGTAACCACTGTTCCCTCCTGGACCACTATAGCAGTCTTACCATGGAGTCACAAAGAGTCCTGCTTAGGCTCTCCAGTGCATCTTTCCATCTAGCCAAACTGTACTAGGTGATGAAAAGTTATTAAAAGCAAGAATCACCACTCATTAGGTTGCTCCCAACCCCCTAGGGCCAGTCACTTACCCCAGGTCAATGGATACTCTTGACCTCTCATCAAAGACAATGTTGTAGTCAATTTCTCTAGTAAACTAACTAAAGATTTATTAGCTAAGAAAAAGAAATGAGAATTATTGAGAGGTTAAAGCAGGTAAAATACATTACAGGTGAGTGAGAGTTTGTGAATCAAAATGATTAGCAGAGGTGTAGTAATCTGTTGGTTTTCCATAAATCTGTCAGGACTAACAGCTTTGGGGATCTCTGTCTTGTATCTGGAACACCCCCTGAAAGTGTCCAAACAGCTCAGAGATACAGAATCACTCCCAGAGTTCATTCTTATAACTGTCTTCCCCAGAAAGCAGGCTGTCATGTGTTCCCATTATATCAAGGGTCTGTAGATTTCCCATTGCTGAACGCAACGACCCATGCTTTTAAATTAGAATGTTTGTCATTTACAGTTCAAAGGCTTCAATCCTGGTTGTAGGGCAATTCGATTACAGAGATTACATTTAATTCAATTACATACACAATGCATTTAGCTACAGCCATCCAGACAATCTTTCATTAGTTTTCCTGAACAATAAAATAGCTGGAAACAATCCTTCATTAGTTTTCATGCAGTTTTACACAATAAGTAAATTCTCGTCTAAACACTAATACATCCTTTGATCTAGGGCTAATTAAGTACAGGGATATATATATATATATAATGTAAACTGTAATGTAATAAAATCCAACAGGTTATAGATAAATGAAGACAATACCATCACATTTCCTTTGAATTATGTTAACACACAAGTGAATTGGCCTGATCACATTACAATGCCTTTTGACACTCCTTTGATTTCTCTGAACATGCAAGTGAATTAGCTTGGTCTGAGCTGGCAACCTGTTAGACAGCATCACAACAACATTACTCTTTTTGAAGTGAAGAATCAAGTGAGCTGATGTCCAGAGCACTCTCCTTCTGTAAGCTGGCTCTCTCCATTGTTGGTATGTCTCATTTTATACCACAGGGAACAAAGTTCCTCACACCAACACACAGAAATGTCTGAACATTTAGTCTCTCCGCATGCATAAATAATGATACGTTGTGCTTACATATTGCCTTTCATCCAAGGATTTCAAAGCACTTTATAAGTAATCATTAATAATCTTTACCAACCGCATGGGATCCATATAGTTATGTGAGATAGATACAGTTAATTCCTCCAGTTATAATGATGGGGAAAACTGTCCTACTTTAACAATGGGGACAAAGGAGCTAAATCACCTACCCCCAGGTCACTGACAAGACCCAGTAAGGGAACCTAAGAGTTTTTATTCTTATTTATTATTATTTGTATTGCAGTATAGTTTGGAAGCCCCAGTCTGTGATTGTGTGAGGCCCCATATACACATATAACCAAAAGGCAGTTCTTGCCCCAGTGATCTTACAACTTGAGTATTAAAATGAGAATCTAGGTAAGACAAGACAACGTACTGTAATTTTCTGTTCTAACCACTCCATTCCTCAGAAACACAGAGGAAAATCAGTGCACATCATCACTGAAATATCTGCACCCTATTAAATGCTTAAAAGGGAAGATTAGTCTGTGAAACTACATACCAGTGTCAAACACAATTGGTTGTTTCCTGCAACATTTAGGGATATGTGGCAAGCATATCCTTATAGCGTTGGAACACAGCCAGAGGTTTGTTCAGTGTGTGATGCACAGGAATACATTACTTCATTTATGAGAAAAAGCATGATATGACTTACCCTGCTGATGTATGAAATTACTTATCGTCAGCCCATGTTCTTTGTATGCTCACAGTTCTAAAGGACCGGGCTGCCTCAAACCTACCAGCGCCCCCGACTTCCTACCCCAACTGTGCTCTGCTTCGCCTCCACAGCTGGAAAGATATTGAGGGAGCTAGAAGGCTTTTCTCAGCCAGGCCTTGCCCCATGAGCTGCCAGTGCTTCCCCTTCCTTGCAATGTTCCTCTGGAGGTTGGGAGCCTCAAATTCCACAAATGTTTCTAAGCCAGCAACAGATATTCCTTGTATCCACAATGAATATCAGTTCCCTTTTATATACATGCTACTGTCCTCTGCAAGTCAGTTTGGTGGCAATAGCATATGTTCTTTGATGCCATGTGACTGGTTCTCGATCAAGACCTTTATAAGAATGAACTCTGGTTTGTTTTTAAAGTGACTGAAAAAGAAGTTCTATGGAGTTCAATATTTATTCTGTCTTAATGGTTTCCATGTTAAATTTGCCCAGTTTACAAGTAAAAAAATGGAGTAGGGGGTAGAGGATGGAGAGGCAACCTAGTAATCTCAACCTGGGATTTCAAAGTCAAACTGGACTTTTCTGGCTCATGCACAGTCACCAGAAATGCAGTTCTTGGGTACCAATTCTGTTGATGATTAGGCAGAACCGGATTCCCAAAGCTAACAGGAGTAAAGAGCAGCAAAATCTTTTCTGTCACACAAGTAAGCAGATCTGACCCTCAATACGCACTTGGGGTTTTTTCTCAAATGATCTAAGGACCATTTTTACAATGTAACTTTTCAGAGTAGAACTGAACTTTAAGGGTCCTGAACATCACCTTCTACCCTCAATTCCGAAGCTGCTTATTAATGGCTAGAAAATGCCCTCCTACTCAGCCATTATTATTTAGTTATAGTGACTGCATATTTTTAATCCCTTTATTATTACTGTGTGCCTATGCTAGGTATATTCATATATTCTTAGCATTAAAAAACTTTACCCAGACTGTATAAAAAGCAAAATGAATCAAGCATTGGATTGTCACCACTGAAAGTATATTTTCCTGAGTGTTGATTTCAGGTGTGTTGCAGGCTTAGGCCTGAATACACAAAAGGATTTAGACATTTAGAAAACCACTACAAAGCCTAAGTTAGGTCCCTGAGCTCCTTGACAGTGAATGGGGAGAGAGAGGCGCCTTAGACGGCAATCCACAAAAGCCAGCCTGCTAGGAGGGGAGCTGCCCAAGGTAGTCAGTGGGAGATGCCAGTGAGAGAAGGGTGTACTAAGCCTGGCCCGTCTCAGAGATAGGTCCCTGAGTTTGGCCTGCAGGGTGCTGCCTATCTCTGCTTGGGATTCTCAGCTGCAAGCGCTCTCCTGGCTTTAGCAGGAGCGCCGCCAGCTTTTCTGCCGCCCTAGGCGGCGGAAGGTCCTGCCCCGAAATGCTGCCCCCCACAGAGGCGGCAGAAGGTCCCGCCACCGAAGGACCGCCGCGGTCGCCGCCCCCCTCATTGTAGCGTCGTAGGCGACTGCCTAGGTCGCCTAATGAGTTGCGCCGGCCCTGGGCGTTAGGCACCTATGCTGTTAATAAGAAGCCTGGAGTAGGAGGCAGGAGGAGGACCCAGTAGTTAGGATACATGGCTGAGGTGTGGGAGACCCTCAGTTCAAGTCCCCCCTCTACTTGAGGGATAGAAGGGATTTGAACAGGGTCTGTTACCTTACAGTGAGTGCTCTCGCTGCTGGGCTATGGGATATTCTCATGTGGAACTTCCCTCAGTCTCTCCCGTTCAAGTTGTTGCATTCTAATTAAAGAGTCACCGGAGCGGGCACGGCCGGCTCCAGCTTTCTTGCCACCCCAAGCGGCGAAGCGAAAAAAAAAAAGAAAAGAAAAGGAAAGCCGATCCGCGGCACTTCGGCAGCAGCTCAATCACACCGCTTCATTCTTCAGTGGCAATTCGGCAGCGGGTCCTTCGCTCCCTCTCTTCCTCTTCGGCGGCAGCACAAAGAGGAAGAGAGGGACTGAGGGACTCACTGCTGAATTGCCACCGAAGACCTGGACGTGCCGCCCCTTTCCATTGGCCGCCCCAGGCACCTGCTTCCTTCGCTGGTGCCTGGAGCCAGCCCTGGGAGCGGGGGCACTGGATCCTGCGTCTGCCACCTGCGCACCCTACCACCAGGCTACAGCGTCATTCTCACGTGTGTGCTCGCTCGCTCGCTCTGGTCAAAATGACACTTTAACTCTTCCCCTGCTGTTTTGTGTGAACTCACCTGAGGGCCCTGATCCAGTTGGCTTGCTCAGAGGCTGCCTACTGGATTGGGCCCCACCCAGGATGACATAGGTGGACTAATGCCTATCTTCCCCAGTTTGTGAATTGGTCTGTGGGTTAGAGGGTTTAGCCGGGAGATAGGCATCCAGGTGCCTAGAGGCAGGCAGCAGTGTGCATACCCAGAGGCAGAAACATAGGTGCCCAGGGAACTTTTATTGCAAAAACTTAGGCATCAAGAGAGTTTAGGCCTCTACAGGGTTCAGTGGGAGTTTTGTGCATCGCAGTGGACCCAAAACTGGGGCTTAGGTGCCTAAAATGGACTCAGGCACCTAACTCATTTTGTGCATTCAGACCTTAGTGACAGATCTTTGGGCAGCATGATACTAGCAGTGGAGCAACTTAGTAGACTATGTTGCAATCTCTGACCAACTCAGACTGCGGTAAAAGCGAACTGAAGTTACCACAAAGGAAGCTTTTAGTTTCATTATTATGGTACAGTTCTCCTCGTACAAATAGTAATGCTCGCATATTTCAGTCCAGCCAGCCAAACTCTGGGCCATCATTTAGAGCAGTGGTTCTTAACCTTTACTGTAGCCTGCACCCCTTTGTTTCTCAAAATATGTTCTCGCACCCCTTAAACCTAGATATATTTTTGTTTGTATATTACAGTAATTGTTAAAAAATGTATAATGTTAATAAATACATAGGTCTGATGAAACAAAGTAGTTGTACTTACGTGCCTGTGCTTAATTTGTGTTTTTGATGATTTACCTTCTAAAAAAATCTGGCATGTCTTGCACCCCCAGAAAGGGAATCTCGTACCCCCAAGGGTGCGTTCACCCCAGGTTAAGAACATTGATTTAGAGTTATTACTTACTGAACATTCACAACATACTTGGCACTAAATATTATTTGAAGGGATGACCCTTTCCTAGATAGCTTGCAGACTAAAGACAGACACAGACACAGGTTAGTCCACAGCTTGCTTGAAGTTACCCTTCAAGAGGCATTTTCATGTCACTTCATTAGTAAACTAGGCTATATATTCAGATTCATGCTCAGTATTTTCCTGCCTTCCTTTTTTTCATAGATTCATAGATTCTAGGACTGGAAGGGACCTCGAGAGGTCATCGAGTCCAGTCCCCTGCCCGCATGGCAGGACCAAATACTGTCTAGACCATCCCTGATAGACATTCATCTAACCTACTCTTAAATATCTCCAGAGATGGAGATTCCACAACCTCCCTAGGCAATTTATTCCAGTGTTTAACCACCCTGACAGTTAGGAACTTTTTCCTAATGTCCAACCTAAACCTCCCCTGCTGCAGTTTAAGCCCATTGCTTCTTGTTCTATCCTTAGAGGCTAAGGTGAACAAGTTTTCTCCCTCTTCCTTATGACACCCTTTTAGATACCTGAAAACTGCTATCATGTCCCCTCTCAGTCTTCTCTTTTCCAAACTAAACAAACCCAATTCTTTCAGCCTTCCTTCATAGGTCATTCCTCAAGACCTTTAATCATTCTTGTTGCTCTTCTCTGAACCCTCTCCAATTTCTCCACATCTTTCTTGAAATGCGTTGCCCAGAACTGGACACAATACTCCAGTTGAGGCCTAACCAGCGCAGAGTAGAGCGGAAGAATGATTTCTCGTGTCTTGCTCACAACACACCTGTTAATACAAAAAGCGTGATGCTTTTTTTGCAACAGCATCACGCTGTTGACTCATATTTAGCTTGTGGTCCACTATAACCCCTAGATCCCTTTCTGCCATACTCCTTCCTAGACAGTGTCTTCCCATTCTGTTTGTGTGAAACTGATTGTTCCTTCCTAAGTGGAGCACTTTGCATTTGTCTTTGTTAAACTTCATCCTGTTTACCTCAGACCATTTCTCCAATTTGTCCAGATCATTTTGAATTATGACCCTATCCTCCAAAGCACTTGCAATTCCTCCCAGTTTGGTATCATCTGCAAACTTAATAAGCGTACTTTCTATGCCAATATCTAAGTCGTTGATAAAGATATTGAACAGAGCCGGTCCCAAAACAGACCCCTGCGGAACCCCACTCGTTATACCTTTCCAGCAGGATTGGGAACCATTAATAACTACTCTCTTTGGTCTCCTATAAGAACATAAAAACAGCTATACTGGGTCAGACTAATGGTCCATCTAGCCCAGTATCCAGTCTTCCGACAGTGGCCAAGGCCAGGGCTTTCAGTGGGAATGAACAGACCAGACAATCATCAAGTGCTCCATCCCCTGTCGCCCATTCCCAGCTTCTGGCAAACAGAGGCTAGGGACACTCTGACCATCTTCAGTAACAGCCACTGATGGCCCTATCCTCCACAAACTTATCTAATTCTTTTTTGAACCCCATTATAGTTTTGGCCTTCACAACATGCCATGGCAATAAGTTCCATAGGTTGACTGTGCGTTGTGTGAAGAAGTACTTCCTCATATTTGTTTAAAACCCCGCTGCCAATTAATTTCATTGGGTGACCCATGGTTTTTGTGTTATGTGAAGGGGTAAATAACACTTCCTTATTCACTCTCTCCATGCCAGACATGATTTTATAGACCTCTGTCATATCCATCCTCAATAGTCTCTTTTCTAAGTTGAAAAGTTCCAGTCTTTTTAATGTCTCCTCATATGGAAGCTGTTCCATACCCTTAATCAGTTTTGTTGTCCTTTTCTGTACCTTTTCCAATTCTAATATATCTTTTCTGAGATGGGGCGATGAGAACTGCATGCAGTATTTAAAGTGTGGGCGTACCATGCATTTATACAATAGCATTATGATATTTTATGTCTTATCTATTGCTTTCCTAATGGCTCCTAACATTCTGTTAAATGTTTTTAGACTGTTGCTGCACAATAACGGCTCGTATTATCCTCTGTTTCAGGGCTAACAGCAAACTTCTCAACCGTGATTCATCAGAATGCACCAGCTCAATGATACAAAGACACACTCAACATTCCCTCTTTCTCTGCACGCTTGTGGGGAACTTGCTTATGGCTCAAAGCCTAGAAAGCTACTTCTTAATTTAAAAAATATATAGTATTATTGTTTTTGATGGGCAAGCAATGCCAAGGGTAAAACTTTGGTTTTGCAACACTAATTGTCAAATGTTCTGAGCTGACAGACTAGCTAATGTATATTTCTAGTAGGTGCTTTGTAGTATTTCAAAACAGCACATGCACTTATCTTTGTGTTGGGATTTAAGCTATTTAACATCATAACTTGAAAGAGTCAAGGGGATAAAATATTGTAAAACCACCATCCAGAAATATGTATTTTACTAAAGGCACTTAAGTAAAAGTAACAAAATTCATTAAAAATAATGCTGCAAACTTTATGGGCCATCTTCTCCTGAAGACTTTGCACATAACTCCCATTGATGTCAACAAGAGATCAGTGCATAGAACGAGAGCCTTTTTCTATGGTCATAATTACATAACTGTCCATGCTACAAAAACAGAATTTCTTTATTTGATTATAATGTCCCCGTTTCATTAAAATCAGTGCCATCCACAAATCCTAAAGCAGGAGAAAACACATCTTCTTCAGTAGATCTGATGCTGGTGCCTCTGTTTGCACTAATATATTTGTGTATCATGCTGTAATACTGTCCTTTAGTATTGAAGGCATACAAGGACGAGATCTGCTGCCAGTCTTTGTTGCTGGGAGTCTGAAATGGTTCTGGCACAGTGGACTCAAAGAAGCACTTCAGGTTCCTTTCTGCCAGCTTGGTTGCATGCTCCTTGGCCTTCCTCTCAAAAACCTCCCGTTCCTTTTCCAAGTAGATTTTCCAGAACCTCAGCTGAAGAAAACTGACTGGAGAACGACAGCGGTTGATGCATGTGACAGCCAGTACTAAAGCCATGATGCTTGCTATCACTATCCATCCTAGCACCTGGGGGAACATACAGCTGGATCAATGAAGGTTGCAGATGATTAGGAGCATCAAAAGTTCCTGGCTAGAATATATAATTTAACATTGTTTTAGACAGGAGATCAATGGACACTGCTTGAAAAGCCCATCACACTGTGCTGTCTGTGGACAATGGGTACCCCATGTATGTGAACAATCCCAGCAAAGTCTGCTAAACTTCAAGGGCCTGGGATGAGATTTTGGGGTCGGAAGAGAATAATCCATCCTGACTGTGGGTGGGTTCAGGTTTCTATCCAACATTCTGTTGGAAATGGCTGGAAATGCTGACTAGGGGAAACGTTAATAGTGTCCACTTTCATATACGACCTCCCACAGATTGAGTCTTACAAGTAAAAAAGCCAGTGTATTTTTATAATATTTAAAGTTGACCATCAAAGAAAAAATTGGTTTGTATCCCTTTTTGCTTTTTAGTTATCTATAAAGACCCAATTAAAAATAATAATAAATAATAAGAGTCTAACCTTTTTCTTGGTTTTTTTTTTTTTTTTTTTTTACCGTAGAAATATCAGGAATAGCCGATCTTATCTCCCCTGGTTTTGCCAGGTTTTTTGCATGATTCACAAATATGGATTGGGACCTTTCCCATCCCAGTCTCTAACTTTAAGGAACAGTGTGCTAACTCTTTGACCAATTTTTCAACTCTTTTCTCTGACATGTTTGAGTTAAACAGGTGCTGATAAAAAACAAAAAATGTTAAACTAACTGATTAAAAATCTCTTCCCATCTCAACTAATCAGACTTCAATTACATGGTTTCCCTGATTTCACAAATCATCTAGTTCTCTAGTCAACCACAAGCCACATCTTCACTAGGGAAAAAAAAGTGTGTTCTTAACTTGAGTTAGTTCATTCAAGGTTAAATACTAGTGAAGACAAGGCAGTCTTTAGTTTTCATACAAGTTGCCTCTGGGGGAGCTGAGTAATTAACTTGAGCTGCTTACTCACGCAAAGAACTACAAAATGCCATGTCTTCACTAGGATTTTACCTCCAGTTAGCAAACTCCAGTTAAGGATACACCCTTTTTTCTTAGTGAAATCAAAGTCTTATAGTCTTCTAGTGAAAAGAGGAGATGATCAAACCTGGATTTCTAATGGAAGAAAACAGGAGAAATTAAAACAAGAACAAACAAAAAAGTCCCAAAACCTGTTAGGCCTCTTTTTTACATCATAAAGGGGGGGGGGGGGGAGAACAAACAGATTCTTCCTTTTCAGCTCTCCACAGTCTATAGCTACCTTGCTTTCAGGGAGACAAAAATTAAACCCTATTTCTGGAATATGAGTGTGAAATTGACAGTGATTTCAAACTTGGGTGACACAGTCAGACCCTCAATATATCCTTTTTCACATGCTAATTCTCTTTTGTTATTAAAGATTTTAAATAAACACCAGCTTCCTCTTATGTATAGGAACTGAACTTAAAAGCGTTCATGATGTAAAGAGAGGCAAGGAAGTGGAAAAAGAGAAGAGAAATTCACAATACATCTCTTTTGAAATGGGTAGAAAAATCTACGGATGGGAAAGCCCAATTATGTGATATCCAGTCAAGTTCCCTGCCCATGCAAACTTATTCTCAACTTGCCTCAAAGGAAAAGGCATGAACATCGTTAGGAAGCAATCTCCTCAGATTTACAGCAGGCCAAAATGGTAGAAAGCAATATAGACTGCAGTGGGAGATGCAACTAACAATATATTACCTTTCTTTTAGCCGGTTTAGAATATTTTGCTAACTACATAAGTGCAAAATTTTCTTTTTCATATTATAGCCTTGAGGCTGCATCCCTAGGCCATCACATCAGCACAAGTAAGCTGAGGTGGCACCTACTTTAACTGAACTACTTATGTTGCCCCTCCATCTCTCCAGAAATCACTCCACGTCCAATGCACCTCCATGTGGCTAAAGCCAATAGGATAAATCAAAGGATGGAAGAGATCATACCTGGGACTGAGCCCGAATGTTCACAGATGTCTGTGCCTCTTGGGGGAGAGTCTCACCACAGGGTATTCTGGCCACCTGCTCATGGCACTGAGTCCCTCTGCCTTGGCACAGGTGCCTCTGCAACAGGCTGCTCCCACTTGCTGCGCACTCATAGAAGTTGGCCCCAAGCAGGGCCACTGCGATCCAGGTGAGTGGGGCCACAGCAGCACTCACCGTCACCAGCCACAGCACCCTAAAGAAGCGCCAGCAGCTCCACTTGCCTGAGGCGCAGCAGCCAGTGAACAGCCGCCAGGCCCTGACGTTCAGCAGGTAGCCAAGAAGGAAGAGGATCAGGGCAGGCACCAGCAGGAAGACAGAGCCGTAGAGCATGTTCCAGGAGTTGCAGGGGCATTGGAATGCCACGGCTGAGAAGAGACGCTCGCTGCCCGCGGTCAGCAGGGACACGGCGCTGTAACCGAGCACCTTCTGGTGACTGAGGCAGAAATCCAACACGGTGCGAAACTTCTCCATCTCCTGCCCCGGCTGCTGCACTCTGCCCGGCTCCCTTGCCTTTGCCTTTGTCCTTGCCTTAACCTCACTTGGTTATGTGTAGGAAAGGAAGAGGATGTGAGGTGACGTCTCTAGTTCGTACAACCCTCACAAACAAACAGAAAGGTTTCACTTTCTCCTGGTGTAGCGAAGGTCCAACACGGTGCGAAACTTCTCCATCTCCTGCCCCTGCTGCTGCACTCTGCCTGGCGCCCTTGCCTTTGAGGGGGATGAAACCTCACCTGGTAATATTCCAGTTGAGCTTTTCCAGGGTTATACCTTTAGCTCACAGGACACTGCTCAGCTTTCTTGCTTTACTCTGCATCACTCTTTGTTCTGCTTTTTTACCCACCCACACCCATCCGTCTCACACACAATGCTCAGTAAAACCCCTCCACCCACTCAACCCAAACTCCTGGGTGCGTCCACAACCTTCTTTTGTCTTAGTTCCTGGTTAACTCATCTGACAGGCTCCCTCTTGGGCCTTGCTCTGCTCCCCTTACGAATTAACGCACCAGAAAGCGGCTTGATCTCTGCTGAGGCCCTGGCACAGAGGCTGTGGCAGGAAGAAAGGGGTATGACTCATGTGCTGCTGCACTCCAGCAATTCCCAGCTAGCAAGCAGCTCCTGTGGGTCATTCCTGGCTGACCATAGTTCAGAGTAGCCCTGGGCCAGCCCCAAAAACAGAAAGGTGCAAACAATGCATCTCTCATCCCCACCCAGCCTTCACATCTTCCCTGCACCACATCTTCTTTTGGGCCTATCATAGGCCTTTCTCGACATCTTGTCACAGACCTTATTAATGCTGA
The DNA here is from genome assembly GCF_028017835.1 of Emys orbicularis. Taxonomy (NCBI): domain Eukaryota; kingdom Metazoa; phylum Chordata; order Testudines; family Emydidae; genus Emys; species Emys orbicularis. Next base: position 91,801,965 of record NC_088685.1, on the reverse strand, counting down.
CTATGGCTCTACTAGTGGGATTTAAATTTGTGATCAGTGGTTTAGGAGGCCAGTGTGCTAACTTCTGTGTTATGCAGCGTGGGGTGACTGGTGTGTAAAGTAATCCCTCAGTGGCTTGAGCATTAGCCTGCTAAACCCAGGGTTGTGAGTTCAATCCTTGAGGGGGCCACTTAGGAATCTGGGGCAAAATCAGTACTTGGTCCTGCTAGTGAAGGCAGGGGTCTGGACTTGATGACCTTTCGGGGTCCCTTCCAGTTCTATGAGATAGGTATATCTCCATATCTTTATTACAATAAGAGATACTATTTCTTCCTTCCTACTCAGGGTTGCCCAATTCCTCCTCATTTAAAAGGGCTATTATGCCATAGTCGATGTTAAATTATAGGTAACTGTCAGGGCAGGGTGGGGCTGTGGATGGTGGTTGGTGGGAAAACGGGGTTGGATGGGGCGGCGGGGGTCCGCGGGCAGTCAGGAAGGGGGGGGGTTGGATGGGGCAGCAGGGGGCAGTCAGGGGCATGGGTCCCGGGGGCGGTCAGGGGGCAGGGAGAAGGGGTGGTTGGATGGGGCAGGAGTCCCGGGGGGGGCAGATAGGAGGTGGGGGGTCGGGCCATGACCCCCTCCCCGAACCAGCCCTCCATACAATTTACGAAACATGATGTGCCCCTCAGGCCAAAAAGTTTGCCCACACCTGGTCTAACTGATCACCATATTTGCGGTTGGGAAGGAATTTTCGTTCAGGTCAGTTTGGCAGAGATCCTGGGGATTTTCTGCCTTCCTCCACAGCATGGGGCACAGGTTACTTTCAGGTTTAAACTAGATTCTCGGTAATTTGAAGTCTTTAAACCATGATTTGAGGACTTAAGTTACTTAGCCAGAGGTTAGGGGTCTATTACAGGAGTGGGTGAGTGAGGTTCTGTGGCCTGCAATGTGCAGGAGGTCAGACTAGATGACCATGCTGGTCTCTTCTGACCTTAAAGTCAATGAGTCTATGAGTGATTCTATTATATACTCCTTAGGTAAAATCTGGCCCCATTTAAGTCGATGTGAGTTTTGCCACTGACTTCAGTGGGGCCAGGATTTCACCCTCTTCCAGGGTGCAACCATCTATAATAAAATTACTCTTGTTAGTCGTCAATGAACTCTTATATGTGACAGAGAAAGGTAGGACATTTTTAACTGAATGACGTTTACTGGGTATCACAAACTAAAGGCACAATGAGAATGCACTGTCTTGTTACTGTGTTGGTCTTTACCTGCTGGGAGGACCAAAACACTAAGCAGAGTACTGAATCCAGGGGGAACATGCATTTTTAACTTCTCAACACACAAAATAACTATCTGGAGTTCTCTTTATTTACATTTTTATAGTTTCACTGTTTACAATAAGAATATAGTCTTCCAGGCTGGGCATCTCCAGTCAGTTATATTAGGCTCTTCTTTTCTGGTTTGTTTTTAAAGTGACCAAAAAAGAAGTTCTATGGAGTTCAATATTTATTGTGTCTTAATGGTTTCCATATTAAACTTGCCCAGTTTACAAGTAAAAAAATGGAGTAGGGGGTAGAGGATGGAGAGGCAACCTAGTAATCTCAACCTGGGATTTCAAAGTCAAACTGGACTTTTCTGGCTCTTGCACAGTCACCAGAAATGCAGTTCTGGAGGAACTTGGGTACCAATTCTGTTGATGATTAGGCAGAACCGGATTCCCAAAGCTAACAGGAGTAAAGAGCAGTAAAATCTTTTCTGCCACACAAGTAAGCAGATCTGACCTCAATACGCACTTGGGGTTTTTTCTCAAATGATCTAAGGACCATTTTTACAATGTAACTTTTCAGAGTAGATCTGAACTTTAAGGGTCCTGAACATCACCTTCTACCCTCAATTCCGAAGCTGCTTATTAATGGCTAGAAAATGCCCTCCTACTCAGCCATTATTATTTAGTTATAGTGACTGCATATTTTTAATCCCTTTATTATTACTGCGTGCCTATGCTAGGTATATTCATATATTCTTAGCATTAAAAAACTTTACCCAGACTGTATAAAAAGCAAAATGAATCAAGCATTGGATTGTCACCACTGAAAGTATATCTTCCTGAGTGTTGATTTCAGGTGTGTTGCAGGCTTAGGCCTGAATACACAAAAGGATTTAGACATTTAGAAAATCACTACAAAGCCTAAGTTAGGTCCCTGAGCTCCTTGACAGTGAATGGGGAGAGAGAGGCGCCTTAGACGGCAATCCACAAAAGCCAGCCTGCTAGGAGGGGAGCTGCCCAAGGTAGTCAGTGGGAGATGCCAGTGAGAGAAGGGTGTACTAAGCCTGGCCCGTCTCAGAGATAGGTCCCTGAGTTTGGCCTGCAGGGTGCTGCCTATCTCTGCTCGGGATTCTCAGCTGCAAGCGCTCTCCTGGCGTTAGCACCTATGCTCTTAATAAGAAACCTGGAGTAGGGGGCAGGAGGCGGACCCAGTAGTTAGGTTACATGGCTGAGGTGTGGGAGATCCTCAGTTCAAGTCCCCCCTCTACCTGAGGGGTAGAAGGGATTTGAACGGGGTCTGTTACCTCACAGTGAGTGCTCTTGCTGCTGGGCTATGGGATATTCTGATGTGGAGCTTCCCTCAGTCTCTCCCGTTCAAGTTGTTGCATTCTAATTAAAGAGTCACTGCAGCAGGGGCCCTGGATCCTGCGTCTGCCACCTGCGCACCCTACCACCAGGCTACAGCGTCATTCTCACGTGTGTGCTCGCTCGCTCGCTCGCTCTGGTAAAAATGACACTTTAACTCTTCCCCTGCTGTTTTGTGTGAACTCACCTGAGGGCCCTGATCCAGTTGGCTTGCTCAGAGGCTGCCTACTGGATTGGGCCCCACCCAGGATGACATAGGTGGACTAATGCCTATCTTCCCCAGTTTGTGAATTGGTCTGTGGGTTAGAGGGTTTAGCCGGGAGATAGACATCCAGGTGCCTAGAGGCAGGCAGCAGTGTGCATACCCAGAGGCAGAAACATAGGTGCCCAGGGAACTTTTATTGCAAAAACTTAGGCATCAAGTGAGTTTAGGCCTCTACAGGGTTCAGTGGGAGTTTTGTGCATCGCAGTGGACCCAAAACTGGGGCTTAGGTGCCTAAAATGGACTCAGGCACCTAACTCATTTTGTGCATTCAGACCTTAGTGACAGATCTTTGGGCAGCATGATACTAGCAGTGGAGCAACTTAGTAGACTATGTTGCAATCTCTGACCAACTCAGACTGCAGTGAAAGCGAACTGAAGTTACCACAAAGCAAGTTTTTAGTTTCATTATTATGGTACAGTTCTGCTTGTAAACAAATAGTAATGCTCGCATATTTCAGTCCAGCCAGCCAAACTCTGGGCCATCATTTAGAGCAGTGGCTCTTAACCTTTACTGCAGCCTGCACCCCTTTGTTTCTCAAAATATGTTCTCGCACCCCTTAAACCTAGATATATTTTTTGTTTGTATATTACAGTAATTGTTAATAAATGTATAATGTTAATAAATACATAGGTTTGATGAAACAAAGTAATTGTACTTACGTGCCTGTGCTTAATTTGTGTTTTCAATGATTTACCTTCTAAAAAAATCTGGCATGTCTTGCACCCCCAGAAAAGGAATCTCGCACCCCCAAGGGTGCGTGCACCCCAGTTTAAGAACACTGATTTAGAGTTATTACTTACTGAACATTCACAACATACTTGGCACTACATATTATTTGAAGGGATGACCCTTTCCTAGATAGCTCGACTAAAGACAGACACAGACACAGGTTAGTCCACAGCTTGCTTGAAGTTACCCTTCAAGAGGCATTTTCATGTCACTTCATTAGTAAACTAGGCTATATATTCAGATTCATGCTCAGTATTTTCCTGCCTTCCTTTGGTCTCCTATAAGAACATAAGAATGGCCATATTGGATCATACTAATGGTCCTTCTAGCCCAGTATCTAGTCTTCCAACAGTCAGGGCCGGCTCCAGGCACCAGCCCACCAAGCTTGTGCTTGGTGCGGCATCTGGATGGGGGCGGCGCGGCGCTCCGGCCGCCGGGGAGAGCGGGGCCACGGCCGGGCTCGCCGCCCTCCCCGCGGCGCTCTCGCCGCCCTGCCCCCTGCGCTCTGGCCGCCGGGGAGAGAGCGGAGCCCCGGCCGGGGGGAGAGCGGAGCCCCGGCCGGGGCTCGCCGCCCTCCTCCCAGGGCTCCGGCCACCCTCCCCCCCCCGGCACCCTCCCCCCGGCCGCAGGCGGGGGGGGGGGGAGGCGGCCGGAGGCTTTTTTGCCTGGGGCGGCAAAAAAGCCAGAGCCGGCCCTGCCAACAGTGGCCAAGGCCAGGGCTTTCCAAGGGAATGAACAGAACAATCAACAAGCGCGTCATCCCCTGTCGCCCATTCCCAGCTTCTGGCAAACAGAGGCTAGGGACACGCTGACCATCTTCAGTAACAGCCACTGATGGCCCTATCCTCCACAAACTTATCTAATTCTTTTTTGAACCCCATTATAGTTTTGGCCTTCACAACATTCCATGGCAATAAGTTCCATAGGTTGACTGTGCGTTGTGTGAAGAAGTACTTCCTTATATTTGTTTAAAACCCCGCTGCCAATTAATTTCATTGGGTGACCCATGGTTTTTGTGTTATGTGAAGGGGTAAATAACACTTCCTTATTCACTCTCTCCATGCCAGACATGATTTTATAGACCTCTGTCATATCCATCCTCAATAGTCTCTTTTCTAAGTTGAAAAGTTCCAGTCTTTTTAATGTCTCCTCATATGGAAGCTGTTCCATACCCTTAATCAGTTTTGTTGTCCTTTTCTGTACCTTTTCCAATTCTAATATATCTTTTCTGAGATGGGGTGATGAGAACTGCATGCAGTATTTAAGGTGTGGGCGTACCATGGATTTATACAATAGCATTATGATATTTTCTGTCTTATTATCTATTGCTTTCCTAATGGCTCCTAACATTCTGTTAACTTTTTTTGACTATTGCTGCATAATAACGGCTCGTATGATCCTCTGTTTCACTGCTAACAACAAGCTTCTCAACCGTGATTCATCAGAATGCACCAGCTCAATGATACAAAGACACACTCAACATTCCCTCTTTCTCTGCACGCTTGTGGGGAACTTGCTTATGGCTCAAAGCCTAGAAAGCTACTTCTTAATTTAAAAAATATATAGTATTATTGTTTTTGATGGGCAAGCAATGCCAAGGGTAAAACTTTGGTTTTGCAACACTAATTGTCAAATGTTCTGAGCTGACAGACTAGCTAATGTATATTTCTAGTAGGTGCTTTGTAGTATTTCAAAACAGCACATGCACTTATCTTTGGTGTTGGGATTTAAGCTATTTAACATCATAACTTGAAAGAGTCAAGGGGATAAAAAATTGTAAAATCACCATCCAGAAATATGTATTTTACTAAAGGCACTTAAGTAAAAGTAACAAAATTCATTAAAAATAATGCTGCAAACTTTATGGGCCATCTTCTCCTGAAGACTTTGCACATAACTTCCATTGATGTCAACAAGAGATCAGTGCATAGAACGAGAGCCTTTTTCTATGGCCATAATTACATAACTGTCCATGTTACAAAAACAGAATTTCTTTATTTGATTATAATGTCCCCGTTTCATTAAAATCAGTGCCATCCACAAATCCTAAAGCAGGAGAAAACACATCTTCTTCAGTAGATCTGATGCTGGTGCCTCTGTTTGCACTAATATATTTGTGTATCATGCTGTAATACTGTCCTTTAGTATTGAAGGCATACAAGGATGAGATCTGCTGCCAGTCTTTGTTGCTGGGAGTCTGAAATGGTTCTGGCACAGTGGACTCAAAGAAGCACTTCAGGTTCCTTTCTGCCAGCTTGGTTGCATGCTCCTTGGCCTTCCTCTCAAAAACCTCCCGTTCCTTTTCCAAGTAGATTTTCCAGAACCTCAGCTGAAGAAAACTGACTGGAGAACGACAGCGGTTGATGCATGTGACAGCCAGTACTAAAGCCATGATGCTTGCTATCAATATCCATCCTAGCACCTGGGGGAACATACAGCTGGATCAATGAAGGTTGCAGATGATTAGGAACATCAAAAGTTCCTGGCTAAGAATATGTAATTTAACATTGTTTTAGACAGGAGATCAATAAAGTGGACACTGCTTGAAGAGCCCATCACTCTGTGCTGTCTGTGGACAATGGGTACCTCATGTATGTGAGCAATCCCAACAAAGTCTGCTAAACTGCAAGGGCCTGGGATGAGATTTTGGGGTTGGAAGAGAATAATCCATCCTGACTGTGGGTGGGTTCAGGTTTCTATCCAACATTCTGTTGGAAATGGCTGGAAATGCTGACTAGGGGCAACGTTAACTGTGTCCACTTTCATACAGATTGAGTCTTACAAGTAAAAAAGCCAGTGTATTTTTATAATATTTAAAGTTGACCATCAAAGAAAAAATGGGTTTGTATCCCTTTTTGCTTTTTAGTTATCTATAAAGACCCAATTAAAAATAATAATAAATAATAAGAGTCTAACCTTTTTCTTGTTTTTTTTTACCGTAGAAATATCAGGAATAGCCGATCTTATCTCCCCTGGTTTTGCCAGGTTTTTTGCATGATTCACAAATATGGATTGGGACCTTTCCCATTCCAGTCTCTTACTTGAAGGAACAGTGTGCTAACTCTTTGACCAATTTTTCAACTCTTTTCTCTGACATGTTTGAGTTAAACAGATTCTGATAAAAAACAAAGAATGTTAAACTAACTGATTAAAAATCTCTTCCCATCTCAACTAATCAGACTTCAATTACATGGTTTCCCTGATTTCACAAATCATCTAGTTCTCTAGTCAACCACAGGCCACATCTTCACTAGGGAAAAAAGGTGTGTTCTTAACTTGAGTTAGTTCATTCAAGGTTAAATCCTAGTGAAGACAAGGCAGTCTTCAGTTTTCACACAAGTTGCCTTTGGGTGAGCTGAGTAATTAACTTGAGCTGCTTACTCACGCAAAAACTACAAAATGCCATGTCTTCACTAGGATTTTACCTCCAGTCAGGGCCGGCTTTAGGTTGATTCCCCCGAATCGGGCCCCACGCCTAAGAGGGCCCCGCGCTCCGGGTCTTCGGTGGCACTTCGGCGGTGGGTCCTTCACTCACTCCGGGTCTTCGGCGGCATTTCTGCGGCGGGCCCCGTCAAAACTATTCGAATTGGGCCCCGCACTTCCTAAAGCCGGCCCTGCCTCCAGTTAGCAAACTCCAGTTAAGGATACACCCTTTTTTCTTAGTGAAATCAAAGTCTTATAGTCTTCTAGTGAAAAGAGGAGATGATCAAACCTGGATTTCTAATGGAAGAAAACAGGAGAAATTAAAACAAGAACAAACAAAAAAGTTCCAAAACTTTGTAGGCCGCTTATTTACATCATAAAGAAGGGGGCGGAAAGGGGGAAACAAACACATTCTTCCTTTTCAGCTCTCCACAGTCTATAGCTACCTTGCTTTCAGGAAAACAAAAATTAAACCCTATTCCTGGAATATGAGTGTGAAATTGACAGTGATTTCAGACTTGGGGACCTACAGTCAGACACTCAATACATCCTTTTTCACATGCTAATTCTCTGCTGTTATTAAAGATTTTAAATAAACACCAGCTTCCTCTTATGTTTAGGAACTGAACTTAAAAGCGTTCATGATGTAAAGAGAGGCAAGGAAGTGGAAAAAGAGAAGAGAAATTCACAATACATCTCTTTTGAAATGGGTAGAAAATCTACGGATGGGAAAGCCCAATTATGTGATATCCAGTCAAGTTCCCTGCCCATGCAAACTTATTCTCAACTTGCCTCAAAGGAAAAGGCATGAACATCGTTAGGAAGCAATCTCCTCAGATTTACAGCAGGCCAAAATGGTAGAAAGCAATATAGACTGCAGTGGGAGATGCAACTAACAATATATTACCTTTCTTTTAGCTGGTTTAGAATATTTTGCTAACTACATAAGTGCAAAAATTTCTTTTTCATATTATAGCCTTGAGGCTGCATCCCTAGGCCATCACATAAGCACAAGTAAGCTGAGGGACACAAGGGACAGCACCTACTTTAACTGAACTACTTATGTTGCCCCTCCATCTCTCCAGAAATCACTCCGCGTCCATTGCACATCCATGGGGCTAAAGCCAATAGAATAAAACAAAGGATGGAAGAGACCATACCTGGGACTGAGTCCGAAGGCTCACAAATGTCTGTGCCTCTTTGGGGAGAGTCCCACCACAGGGTATTCTGGCCACCTGCTCATGGCACTGAGTCCCTCTGCCTTGGCACAGGTGCCTCTGCAACAGGCTGCTCCCACTTGCTGCGCACTCATAGAAGTTGGCTCCAAGCAGGGCCACGGCGATCCAGGTGAGTGGGGCCACAGCAACACTCACTGTCACCAGCCACAGCACCCTAACGTAGCGCCAGCAGCGCCTCCTGTGGATAAAGCAGCAACACCTGCCTGGGGCGCAGCAGCCAGTGAACAGCCGCCAGGCCCTGACGTTCAGCAGGTAGCCAAGAAGGAAGAGGATCAGGGCAGGCACCAGCAGGAAGACAGAGCCATAGAGCATGTTCCAGGAGTTGCAGGGGCATTGGAACACCACGATTGAGAAGAGACGCTCGCTGCCCGCGGTCAGCAGGGACACGGCGCTGTAACTGAACACCTTCTGGTGACTGAGGCAGAAATCCAACACGGTGCGAAACTTCTCCATCTCCTGCCCCTGCTGCTGCACTCTGCCTGGTGCCCTTGCCTTTGAGGGGGATGAAACCTCACTTGGTTATGTGTACAAAAGGAAGAGGATGTGAGGTCTCTAGTTCCCACAACTCTCACAAATAAACAGAAAGGTTTCACTTTCCCCTGGTGTAGCGAAGGTGGTGCAATGTAGGAGAAAACATCTGAAAATACCCACTGAGCATTTTCTCTGTATTTTTGAAATTACAGAAACAGCAGGTAGATAGCACACAAAACCTACGCTGCTATTGTTATTTTTCCCACACCGCCATCATTGCTTCTTTAAAGCTTACATATACTTTCCCCAAAATGCCTGAGTCTCACAATGGCTGATCAATTTGGTTGTGACTGATAAGTAGAGAAGGCTGCAATTTCCCCTCCCAAAATTGGATGTTTTTAGGAAGGTTTTTGTAAAAAATTCAAATTTCAAGGAAAAAGGGAATAAAATAGAAACAAAAACATCATGAAATATTTTTTGTATTTTTTGACCAACTCCAGTTATAGAATACTTTGATTTGGCCTCTAGTTAGATGGAGCCAAACTGTATCATAACAAGGCTCACTATATGCTTTAGATCATGCAGAGATCTAAGTTGAGGTGTTGCCCCTTTTGGCCTGGAGTGTCTGGCCGGCCAGTCAAAGTTCAGGGCCCCAGTAATATTCCAGTTGAGAGGAGAAATTGGGGATAGCCAAATATTTCTTTGATGCAATTTTGTATATTTGCAAAGGATGTACACAGTCCTGTGTCTCTGACTGCAGAAGGAATCAATAATAAAAGGAGCAATTTTTTAGCTTACAGCTCCAAGCCTCCTTAGCAAACACCAGACCCAAAAGGTCTCTCTCCAGCTTTTCCAGGGTTATACCTTTATGCTCACAGGACACTGCTCAGCTTTCTTGCTTTGTTGCCGCTGCATCACTCTTTGTTCTGTGTGTGTGTGTGTGTGTGTGTGTGTGTGTGTGTGTGTGTGTTCTGCTTTTTTACCCACCCACACCCACCCGTCTCACACACAATGCTCAGTAAAACCCCTCCACCCACTCAGCCCAAACTCCTGGGAGCGTCCACAACCTTCTTTTGTCTTAGGTCCTGGTTAACTCATCTGACAGTTGTGTTAAATGAAGGGTGTGTTTACACTCAGACTCAAAGCAGTTTGTGATCGATGCAGTCACCAGTAACTCTCAGCATAACAGAGGCCTACACTAAATATATAACTGGGTTGGGGGACCCAGTTACAACATGGTTATCCTCTGATATGATTGAAGTTCAGTTGGCTTGCAGTGGAGGCTGGATCTCTACTTTGTCTCAGAAGTGTGCCAAAGATTTACCAACCTTGGTTTGGACATATGAGTCCACAGATCCTTATATGTATTGTAGATGGCCCTAAAATACGTTTTTTATTAAACAAACAAAAAACAAACAAAAATGGTTAGAATTTAGATCCTGATTTAGCAATCACTTATTAATAGGGCTGCCAACTTTCTACTTGCACAAAACCGAACACCCTTGCTCCGCCCCCAGCCCCACCCCTCCTCCAAGGCCCTGTCCATGCCCTGCCCCTTATCTGAGGCCCTGCCCCCTGCTCACTCCATCCCCTCTCCCTCTGTCGCTTGCTCTCCCTACCCTCACTCACTCGCTCATTTTCACCAGGCTGGCTCAGAGGGCTCGGGTGTGGGAGGGGGTGAAGGCTCTGTCTGGGGGTGCGAGTTCCAGGGTGGGGCCAGAAATGAGGGGTTCAGGGTGCAAGAGGGAGCTCCAGGCTGGGGCAAGGGGTTGGGGTGTATTTTTGGGGGGTAAGGGCTCTGGCTGGGGGTGCAGATTCTGGGGTGGGGGTGGGGATGAGGGGTTTGGGGTGTAAGAGGGTGCTCCGGGCTGTGATTGAGGGATTTGGGCTGGGGCAGGGAGTTGGGGCCTGGTAGGGGCCAGAGGTGCAGGCTCTGGGTGGTGCTTACCTCAAGCAGCTCCTGGAAGCAGCCGGCATGTCCCCCCTCTGGTTCCTATACGGAGGCGTGGCCAGGCGGCTCTGCGTGCTGCCCCGTCCACAGGCATTATCCTTGTAGCTCCCACTGACCGTGGTTCCCGGCCAATGGGAGCTGCGGGGGCGATGCTTGGGGTGGGAGCAGCATGCGGAGCCCCCTGGCTGTCCCTACCCATAGGAGCCAGAGCGGGGACATGCTGGCTGCTTCCCGGGAGCCACGCAGAGCAGAAGCTAGCAGGGAGCCTCCCTTAGCCCCGCTGTGCGGCGCCACCAACCGGACAGTCAACGGCCTGGTCAGCAATGCTGACTGGAGCTGCCGGGATCCCTTTTCGACCAGGTGTTCCTGGTCACCCTACTTAGTAACAAGTTTGATGTCTTCTACTAGGACTAGTTGTGATTGCCTTATTACTACTCACAGTAGTGAGCTGTAAAGTATCAGAGGGGTAGCAGTGTTAGTCTGAATCTGTAAAAAGTAACAGAGGGTCCTGTGGCACCTTTAAGACTAACAGAAGTATTGGGAGCATAAGCTTTCGTGGGAAGAAAGCTCACTTCTTCAGATGCAAGTAATGGAAATCTCCAGAGGCAGGGATAAATCAGTATGGAGATAACGAGGTTAGTTCAATCAGGGAGGGTGAGGTGCTCTGCTAGCAGTTGAGGTGTGAACACCAAGGGAGGAGAAACTGCTTCTGTAGTTGGATAGCCATTCACAGTCTTTGTTTAATCCTGATCTGATGGTGTCAAATTTGCAAATGAACTGGAGTTCAGCAGTTTCTCTTTGGAGTCTGGTCCTGAAGTTTTTTTGCTGTAAGATGGCTACCTTTACATCTGCTATTGTGTGGCCAGGGAGGTTGAAGTGTTCTCCTACAGGTTTTTGTATATTGCCATTCCTGATATCTGACTTGTGTCCATTTATCCTCTTGCGTAGTGACTGTCCAGTTTGGCCAATGTACATAGCAGAGGGGCATTGCTGGCATATGATGGCATATATAACATTGGTGGACATGCAGGTGAATGAGCCGGTGATGTTGTAGCTGATCTGGTTAGGTCCTGTGATGGTGTTGCTGGTGTAGATATGTGGGCAGAGTTGGCATCGAGGTTTGTTGCATGGGTTGGTTCCTGAGTTAGAGTTGTTATGGTGCAGTGCGTGGTTGCTGGTGAGAATATGCTTAAGGTTGGCAGGTTGTCTGTGGGCGAGGACTGGCCTGCCTCCCAAGGTCTGTGAAAGTGAGGGATCATTGTCCAGGATGGGTTGTAGATCACTGATGATGCGTTGGAGAGGTTTAAGCTGAGGACTGTAGGTGATGGCCAGTGGAGTTCTGTTGGTTTCTTTTTTGGGCCTGTCTTGTAGCAGGAGGCTTCTGGGTACACGTCTGGCTCTGTTGATTTGTTTCTTTATTTCCTTGTGTGGGTATCGTAGTTTTGAGAATGCTTGGTGAAGATCTTGTAGGTGTTGGTCTCTGTCTGAGGGGTTGGAGCAGATGCGATTGTACCTCAGTGCTTGGCTGTAGACGATGGATCGTGTGGTGTCACCGGGGTGGAAGCTGGAGGCATGAAGGTAGGCGTAGCGGTCGGTGGGTTTTCGGTATAGGGTGGTGTTAATGTGGCCATCGCTTATTTGTACGGTGGTGTCTAGGAAGTGGACCTCCCGTGTAGATTGGTCCAGGCTGAGGTTGATGGTGGGGTGGAAGCTGTTGAAATCATGGTGGAATTCTTCCAGGGTCTCCTTCCCATGGGTCCAGATGATGAAGATGTCATCAATATAGCGTAGGTAGAGAAGGGGCATGAGTGGACGAGAGCTGAGGAAGCGTTGTTCCAGGTCAGCCATAAAAATGTTGGCATATTGTGGGGCCATGCGGGTGCCCATAGCGGTGCCACTGGTCTGGAGATATATGTTGTTACCAAATTTGAAATAATTGTGTGTGAGGATAAAGTCACAGAGCTCAGCAATAAGTTGTGCTGTGTCATCATCAGGGATACTGTTCCTGACAGCTTGTATTCCATCTGTGTATGGGATGTTTGTGTAGAGAGCCTCTACATCCATGGTGGCTAGGATGGTGTTTTCTGGGAGGTCACCAATGCATTGTAGTTTTCTCAGGAAATCTGTGGTGTCACGGAGATAGCTGGGAGTGCTGGTGGCGTAAGGTCTGAGTAGGGAGTCCACATATCCAGACAGTCCTTCAGTGAGAGTGCCAATGCCCGAGATGATGGGGAGTCCAGGATTTCCAGGTTTGTGGATCTTAGGTAGTAGATAGAATAACCCCGGTCGGGGCTCTAAGGGTAAGTTGATTTGTTCCTGTGTTAGTGTAGGGAGTGTCCTGAGTAGATGGTGCAGTTTCTTAGTGTATTCCTCAGTGGGATCTGAGGAAAGTGGCCTGTAGAATTTGGTATTGGAGAGTTGTCTGGCAGCCTCCTTCTGGTAGTCAGACCTGTTCATGATGACAACAGCACCTCCTTTATCAGCCTCTTTGATGATAATGTCAGGGTGGTTTCTGAGGCTGTGGATGGCATTGCGTTCCGCACGACTTAGGTTATGAGGCAAGCGATGTTGTTTTTCCACAATTTCTGCCTGTGCACGTCGGCGGAAGCATTCTATGTATAGGTCCAGACTGTCATTTCGACCCTCAGGAGGAGTCCATGTGGAGTTCTTCTTCCTGTGTTGTTGGTGGGAGGGTATCTGTGTATCAGTGCGCTGTTCAGTGTTATCTTGAAAGTATTCTTTGAGTCGGAGGCGGCGAAAGTAGGCTTCCAGATTACCGCAGAACTGTATCATGTTCGTGGGGGTGCTGGGGCAAAAAGAGAGTCCCCGAGATAGGACAGACTCTTCTGCTGGGTTGAGTGTGTAGCTGGATAAATTGACGATATTGCTGGGTGAGTTAGGGGTACCCCTGTTGTGGCCCCAAGTGGCAGGTAGGATTTTAGACAGCTTACGGTCCTTTTTCCTTTGTAGAGAGGTGAAGTGTGTAATGTAGATCTCCTGTCTTATTTTAGTAAAGTCCATTTGTGTGGAGGGTTGGTTATTTATGAAAGTCTCCAGGTTGGAGAGCTCTTTCTTGATGTTTTTCTGTTTGCTGTATAGGATGCTGATCAGGTGGTTCCTCAGTGGTTCCTCATCCTAGCCACCATGGATGTAGAGGCTCTCTACACAAACATCCCACACACAGATGGAATACAAGCTGTCAGGAACAGTATCCCTGATGATGACACAGCACAATTTATTGCTGAGCTCTGTGACTTTATCCTCACGCACAATTATTTCAAATTTGGTGACAACATATATCTCCAGACCAGTGGCACCGCTATGGGCACCCGCATGGCCCCACAATATGCCAACATTTTTATGGCTGACCTGGAACAACGCTTCCTCAGCTCTCGTCCACTCATGCCCCTTCTCTACCTACGCTATATTGATGACATCTTCATCATCTGGACCCATGGGAAGGAGACCCTGGAAGAATTCCACCATGATTTCAACAGCTTCCACCCCACCATCAACCTCAGCCTGGACCAATCTACACGGGAGGTCCACTTCCTAGACACCACCGTACAAATAAGCGATGGCCACATTAACACCACCCTATACCGAAAACCCACCGACCGCTACGCCTACCTTCATGCCTCCAGCTTCCACCCCGGTCACACCACACGATCCATCGTCTACAGCCAAGCACTGAGGTACAATCGCATCTGCTCCAACCCCTCAGACAGAGACCAACACCTACAAGATCTTCACCAAGCATTCTCAACACTACGACACCCACACAAGGAAATAAAGAAACAAATCAACAGAGCCAGACGTGTACCCAGAAGCCTCCTGCTACAAGACAGGCCCAAAAAAGAAACCAACAGAACTCCACTGGCCATCACCTACAGTCCTCAGCTTAAACCTCTCCAACGCATCATCAGTGATCTACAACCCATCCTGGACAATGATCCCTCACTTTCACAGACCTTGGGAGGCAGGCCAGTCCTCGCCCACAGACAACCTGCCAACCTTAAGCATATTCTCACCAGCAACCACGCACTGCACTATAACAACTCTAACTCAGGAACCAACCCATGCAACAAACCTCGATGCCAACTCTGCCCACATATCTACACCAGCAACACCATCACAGGACCTAACCAGATCAGCTACAACATCACCGGCTCATTCACCTGCACGTCCACCAATGTTATATATGCCATCATATGCCAGCAATGCCCCTCTGCTATGTACATTGGCCAAACTGGACAGTCACTACGCAAGAGGATAAATGGACACAAGTCAGATATCAGGAATGGCAATATACAAAAACCTGTAGGAGAACACTTCAACCTCCCTGGCCACACAATAGCAGATGTAAAGGTAGCCATCTTACAGCAAAAAAACTTCAGGACCAGACTCCAAAGAGAAACTGCTGAACTCCAGTTCATTTGCAAATTTGACACCATCAGATCAGGATTAAACAAAGACTGTGAATGGCTATCCAACTACAGAAGCAGTTTCTCCTCCCTTGGTGTTCACACCTCAACTGCTAGCAGAGCACCTCACCCTCCCTGATTGAACTAACCTCGTTATCTCCATACTGATTTATCCCTGCCTCTGGAGATTTCCATTACTTGCATCTGAAGAAGTGAGGTTCTTAACCACGAAAGCTTATGCTCCCAATACTTCTGTTAGTCTTAAAGGTGCCACAGGACCCTCTGTTACTTTTTACAGTAGTGAGCTGTGTGCACAGCCGTAATATTTTTACAAAATTGGACCTGCAGTTTGGCCCAGGGCTATTCTTAGCATGTTATAATCTGGTTTCATAACAACCATAAGGACATAAGAACATAAGAACATAAGAAAGGCCGTACTGGGTCAGACCAAAGGTCCATCTAGCCCAGTATCTGTCTACCGACAGTGGCCAATGCCAGGTGCCCCAGAGTGAACCTAACAGGCAATGATCAAGTGATCTCTCTCCTGCCATCCATCTCCATCCTCTGACGAACAGAGGCTAGGGACACCATTCTTACCCATCCTGGCTAATAGCCATTTATGGACTTAGCCACCATGAATTTATCCAGTCCCCTTTTAAACATTGTTATAGTCCTAGCCTTCACAACCTCCTCAGGTAAGGAGTTCCACAAGTTGACTGTGCGCTGCGTGAAGAAGAACTTCCTTGTATTTGTTTTAAACCTGCTGCCTATTAATTTCATTTGGTGACCCCTAGTTCTTGTATTATGGGAATAAGTAAATAACTTTTCCTTATCCACTTTCTCAACATCACTCATGATTTTATATACCTCTATCATGTCCCCCCTTAGTCTTCTCTTTTCCAAACTGAAGAGTCCTAGCCTCTTTAATCTTTCCTCATATGGGACCCTCTCTAAACCCTTAATCATTTTAGTTGCTCTTTTCTGAACCTTTTCTAGTGCTAGAATATCTTTTTTGAGGTGAGGAGACCACATCTGTACACAGTATTCGAGATGTGGGCGAACCATGGATTTATATAAGGGCAATAATATATTCTCAGTCTTATTCTCTATCCCCTTTTTAATGATTCCTAACATCCTGTTTGCTTTTTTGACCGCCTCTGCACACTGCGTTAAACAACCAAGTTTAACAACTGCTTAATAGTGTGGTTACTGTACCACAAGTGCTCTGAATTCTGCATAGCCTGCTGGGTTTGTCGCAAATTTCTGCTTCTCTGCTCAGACTGCATCAGAGAGTTTCTGTATTTTGTTCTCTGCCCTCTGTTCTTGTCTCCTCGTCCCCTCCTATTAAAAGGGCAGACAGGGGCCTCTGATGGAGGAAGCTGAGCAACCCTCGTTTTGGGGAGGGTGAAGAGGGGAGGTATTGGTCGGAGCAATAAATGGAATAAGCCCTCAACTACTTTTACTGCTCAGTTACCATTGGAGCCTCCAGGTGGCTCAGGCAGTTGAGCAGAGCAGACACAGCAGCTGTGCCAGAGCTGCAATCAGCCAATGCAGCAAAAAGTCTGACCCTAGGATTGCTCAAGCCTGTGCTTTCCTGTGAAGCTCCAGCTACTGTGGTGCTATGTGGTGGGAGACCCAAATCCCCTGCACCACAAAAGGACAAGGGGGCAGCAGGTCAACTGGGGTGGGATGAAGGAAGAAGAGATTTGCAGAGTGGAGGAATAAGGGAGAAATCTGGGGGGGATTCTTAGATTTTGAGGAGAGGATGGTTCCTTTGAAGACATGTTCCTAGGCTCTCACCCCCACAGAAGCAGTGTTTCCATTTTCCTAGATCATGCCTCAGCCTCTTGACATCCTAAGCATCAAAGGAGCTTTAGAGACAGGAGATCCAATAGCCCCCTGGCTGCATAGTCCTTGTTTTGGATCCTTGCTGCACATTTAGCAGGTCCTTGTTACACATTTGGTGTTTAGGAAGGAGAAACATTATGTGGGTTGTTTGTGTAGTGGGACGTAACTCTGACTTCCCAGGAAGATACACTTTTGAAACTTAGCATAACATCTTACTATCAAAATTCCTGGCCATGCCACTCAGCCTCCCAAGACCCTCATTATACAACATATGAAAGAACCGAGACCTAGCGGTCACTATGATCATGCCTATCACAACCATTTGCCCATAATTTTAAGATCAAATGTAGCACCATCTCACATGAATTTGAAGCTCTTTATGTCAGCGATGTGACTCCATGCCATTCAGATCCTAAATGCTGGTATTTATGCTGAACTAATTACTCTCACAAGCCATTTAAAACTTCCCACCCTGTTATTTTTCTTGGGCTGCTGGGTGAGGTGGTCTCACACCTTACGAATGGGGCTGAGGTATTGGTGAGATGATGTACAGCAGTTTGGATCATCACTGCTCATGCTGCACTTTTCCTGTGACTAATAAATGTAGGGTTTCAGTCTGCAAGTCTGTTTCAAAAGAAAAAAAGAGCATAAAATAAAAAAATATAAAATAGTAATGCTAGGACAACAGAAGACATTTAGTTCATTTAGTTCTCTGAAGGTTAGGCCTTCTTTTCTTTGTGGAGCGAGTGGGGGTGCCACCTACAGTCTAAATTCATGCTTTGCAGATTAATTACCTCATTTAAAGTTTATTCCTTTGTTTTAACGAAGGTGCCAGAACATTGATTTCTGGTTCAATTATTTTTGGTTCAGTTTGGTTCTTTGGAAATTCTTTAAAACATGAGTCAGAACATCTGTGTGCTTCTGCTCTGGTTCACGTGACTATTAATGTTCTTAGAGAATTGCGCTGTATGAAAGACTGCAAATACACACTAATAGCTTATGCGGAGCAAGGCCTGCTGATAGCATGTTGTTTTACAATTGCCTCCCTAGACATTTAGTATATCGAAGGTTGTGTCCCAACCAATGCTAAATAAACACTATGATGAACCAAATAGCTGGATTAATAGTACACTGCTAGACAGAGTGACAAAATTTACCTACCTTAGAAGTGCCCTTTTTATTGACACTTTAATATCCTCATCAGTAAAATCATGTATCCAAAAACTAGCTCTGTATTTGCATGAATGGAACATGGACGGCAACAGGATATCAACCTCTGTACAAGGATCAAAATGTATTATGCTGAGACATAAACTCACTACCAACATCATGTCATAGTGCTAGGTAACTTCCACGAGCCTGTTCCAAATTTCAGGCTTTTCAAATCCATGTTCCATGTAAGAAGCCAAAATAACCAACAAAGCTCTTGGCACTACTGCAATACATGAATAATCTTCTGCCCTTTAGCAGCAAACAGACCTCTTTGGTGATGGTACTGAGATCATACAGACTCCTTACCACATGCAGTTTCAGAAGGCTCCATTTTCTTCCTCATCACCTTTAACAGGTTGTCTGTGAGGGTGAGACCATGACAGTGTGATGGCACAGATTCAGGTGCCATCAATATGTATGAATGGTAGCCAACTATATAACTCTTTCTTCACCGACAGCCTCTGCCATCACAATATCCAAGATATCTGTGTGCCTGGAAGAAATCAGATTAACGAAAAACAAAGGGATGCTGGTAGAAATTGCTGATAATGCTAATTTACCAGTAATCCACAAATCATTAATGTGGTGCAAAGCCTGTCGGTCTAGTCTTCCCTATTGACTTCAGTAGAATGAGAGACACTAAAACAAAGACAAGGCATAAAAAAGGTGAACAGAAAGCTTAGGAGAATTAAGAATTGGCTTAAGATTTGGTGTTGCTCACTGCTAAAAGAGAAATACAAAAGAGACTGGTGAGGAAAATGTATGCTACACATACACACACATCTTAACTTGGGACCCTCTAACAGAGGTGCTACCCTTCACTTTTAAAACACATCCTGACAACACTGAATGGTATAGTAAGCTTAGTAAAATATTAATTTTTTTAAAAAGTTAGCTAGAATGTGACTGTGATCCATTCATATTACTCATATGTACATCCTTCGTTCAGTGCAAAAAATATATATAAAAAGATTGTATATGAGCCTAAAGCTAAAACACATAAAGTACCTTCCAGTTATTTTTATTTTTGGATACGTGTTGTATGCTTAGAAAACAAGCTAGATGGTGCTAGTGCATCACTTTGCAATCTCTGCCATGCTCGGGTATTGAAACAGAACAAAACAAAATGACAGGGACCTTTAAAAAAGCACCAAAAATATTAAATATACCATTAATTAAAATATTTTTTAATTCTGAATTTGTTTATTATGAGTTTGGAAGTTATTTTAAAGGATTATTTGCAATGAGCCAATAATATAATTGGATAGTTCATTGATGATTTATTGACTGTGACAAGTGTTTTCCCCTATTATTTAGTGCCTTTCCAAGATAAACCTCTCCAAATATCAAAACTGAGACTATCCCGGAGATTATAGTCATTCCTGCAGAACAGTATTAAATAATTTAAATACATTCCAAAAAATGAAGAAAAGGATAGATCCATCAATCTCTATTAGCCAGGATGGTGTGACAGACCCAGACCAGTGGGGTACAGGAGTCTGGTAGAGGGCAAATATACTGGTCACTGGATGAGTAGTTTTCTGTTCCCTGAGTGACCAGAGCAGGGGCTGCACTAGAGTAATCAGGAACCTGCTAGAACCAGTTAAGGCAGGCAGGGTAATTAGGACACCTGGAGCCAATTAAGAAGAAGCTGCTAGAATCAATTAAGGCAGGCTAATCAGGGCACCTGGGTTTTAAAAAGGAGCTCACTTCAGTTTGTGGTGCGAGTGTGAGGAGCTGGGAGCAAGAGGCGCAAGGATCTGAGAGTGAGAGTGAGAGTGAGAGTGAGAGTGAGAGTGAGAGGGAGAGGGAGAGTGAGAGGGAGAGGGAGAGGGAGAGGGAGAGGGAGAGGGAGTGCTGCTGGAGGACTGAGGAGCACAAGCATTATCAGACACCCGGAGGAAGGTTCTGTGGTGAGAATAAGGAAGGTGTTTGGAGGAGGCCATGGGGAAGTAGCCCAGGGAGTTGTAGCTGTCATGCAGCTGTTACAGGAGGCACTATAGACAGCTGCAGTCCACAGGGCCCTGGGCTGGAACCCGGAGTAGAGGGTGGGCCCGGGTTCCCCCCAAACCTCCCAATTGACCTGGACTGTGGGTTCTTCCAGAGGGGAAGGTCTCTGGGCTGTTCCCCAACCCACATGGTGAATCTCTGAGGCAAGAAAATCCACCAATAAGTGCAGGACCCACCAAGATAAAGGAGGAACTTTGTCACAATGGACAGGGATGGTGTCCATAGCCTCTGTTTGCCAGAAACTGGGAATGGGCAACAGGGGATGGATCTTTTGATGATTACCTGTTCTGTTCATTTCCTCTGGGGCACCTGGCATTGGCCACTGTCGGAAGATACTGGGCTAGATGGATCTTTGGTCTGACCCAGTATGGCCGTTCTTATGTTAACAAAAAGCAAAGCTAAGTGTTAATGTAGCAAAAATAGTTACTTACATGTCGTTTTTACTTGTTTATTACTCTTGACTGGTAATGGTCATTCTTTTATGCAGCTCCAGCCTTAGTTTTACCAGTGGTGGTGTACTCATTTTCATTTCACTTTAGAATTATACACTTTTAATAGAGTTAGTTGAATTTTTTCTGTAAAAATGGGGTTTGAGCAACGAAATTTAAACTCTGTCGCACTTTTTTTTTTTTTTTTTTTTTAGTTTTCTAAGGTTTGACATGTTACGACCCCCTTCCACTCCCCCCATGAAATTGTGAAAAATGTTGAATGAAACAAAACCCGGTTTTTATATTTATTTTTCATGAAGCAAAAATAAAAACAAATTTTGACCTTGTCTAATTTTTAAATGATGGAGGTAAAATCCTGGCTCCATTGAAGCCAATGGCAAAACTCCCAGTGACTTTAGTGGGACTAGGATTTCCCCTTATGTTTTTAGAAATTGTTTAAATAAAACAGGAGCTATTACCACCTTTAAACAAAAAAGTACAGCTAGGGAAAATGTTCTTGTAGGAATTGCGCTCAATACAAGGACTTAGTGTTTTATTTCGGAATAAGATATAATGAATTCTAAAGCCTGGCATGGATAGATATTTGTAATGGTTAAAATGTAAGT
This sequence comes from Emys orbicularis, assembly GCF_028017835.1. Lineage (NCBI taxonomy): Eukaryota > Metazoa > Chordata > Testudines > Emydidae > Emys > Emys orbicularis. The sequence continues at coordinate 91,780,722 of NC_088685.1, read as the reverse complement.
TCATTAGAACTTCTGAATCATAGAATATCAGGGTTGGAAGGGACATCATCTAGTCCAACCCCCTGCTCAGAGCAGGACTAATCCCCACATAGATTTTTACCCCAGTTTCCTAAATGGCCCCCTCAAGGATTGAACTCACAACACTGGGTTTAGTAGGCCCCTGCTCAAACCACTGAGCTATCCCTCCACCCCAAATATTTTTCTGTACGCTGGGAATATTTGTTCTGAAATATATGTTCATTTTTTAACTCCACAATCAGACACTAGGCTCCGTATTGGGCCTTGCTCTGCTCCCCTTACGAAGTGACAGCACCAGAAAGCGGCTTGATCTCTGCTGAGGCCCTGGCACAGAGCGCGTGCTGGGAAGAAAGGGGTATGACTCACGTGCTGCTGCACTCCAGCAATTCCCAGCTAGCAAGCAGCTCCTGTGGGTCATTCCTGGCTGACCATAGTTCAGAGTAGCCCTGAGCCAGCCCCAAAAACGGAGAGGTGCAAACAATGCATCTCTCATCCCCACTCGGGATAATAGAGCTAAGGATTGAGGCCCATATTTGTAGAGGGAACCCCTGACCCAATAGCACTTTACCCGCTGCTGTAAATTGGCTCTGGACCATGCACTATATTTACATGATAGTTTTGTCGCCCCACTTTGAGGTGTCATTAGCCTTCACACCTTCCCCGGACCAGATCTTCTTTTGGGCCTATCATAGGCCTTTCTCAACATCTTGTCACAGACCTTATTAATGCTGGCTATGGCTCTGCTAGTGGGATTTAAATTTGTGATCCGTGGTTTAGGAGGCCAGTGTGCTAACTTCTGTGTTATAGAGCCTGGGGTGACTGGTGTGTAAAGTAATCCCCTAATAAGAGATACTGTTTCTTCCTTCCTACTCAGGGTTGGCCAATTCCTCCTCATTTACAAGGGCTATTATGCCATAGTCGATGTTAAATTATAGGTAACTGTCAGTGCAGGGTGGAACCAGAACTCTGAATATTTGGAAGAGTGTTTGAGGGGGCCAGGAATGCCAGGAATAACAGTAGCACAGGACTTGCTTCTACTCCCATTGAAGATAATTAGTTTTGCAGTTGACTTTATGGGGAGCAGGATTTCTTCATAGCGAATTCCATTTAACACTCTAGGCTTCTGGGGAGTGTGATGTGGGGAATCAACTGCCCTCCCCCTTAATTCAAGAATAGGGCTAGTTTAAACCAGCTCTCAACATTTTTCATATCATGAGCCACTTCTTAAAACAGATGATCCACAAGAGAATCTACTAGCAATCCAATCCAGATTCTACACTTTCCCTGTAGCAGCTAGATAACAGTGTAAAATAGACAAGGTGAAATTAACTGCCCTTTAAAGTGATGGGTGAAGCTGCTTATGTTATGTTAACCTATTTTATACCTTTGCTCTTCCTGGTCACAGGGCTTTGCATGTATTGTTATTGGCTCTCTCCTTATTACCTGCAGCCTCTCCTGCTCTAATCTCCTCAGGTCACACTGCAGTTTGGTTTTGTCCTCCTTGGCATTTGCTATTCCTTCTGTCCAATTTTCATGACGTGAGCACATTTGATCATGATTGAATTTACATTAAAGACAGACATGAAGCATCTGTGAAGGGTGTTGATTAGCGCTATTCTTTTGTTTGTTTGTTTGTTTGTTTGTTTGTTTGGCCAGAGAACTTCTGGAAACTCTGTGAGACTTGTTCAGACTTGTACAGCAGTCCACAACAATCAGGAAGCATCACTGTTTGAAGACTGAAAGATACTTCATCACTGTGACAGATACAGTAGCATTGATTTAGCACCTTTGGTGTCTAAAAAAAGGGAATTTCTACAGCTAGTAATGTTCATGCCAGGGGAATATTTATGGTCATGGAATTTACATCACCATTGCAGGGCCTGACCTCAGCAGTTTTTTTAAAGTTACAAAGAAACATGATCTCAGGACCAAGCTTTCTGGGAAAGGGGAAGGGAAAAAGATAAAAAAAACCCCCATATTTCCACTAAATACAGTAACGGTCGAAGTGGAGAGACCACCCTTGTTGGAGAGAGGGGGAATTGCCATGCTCTGAGTCAAGCCAGGCCGCGCAGCAAGAACTAAGGCTAGACCATGCATTAGCAGTTGTAAAAGCTGTCCTCACTTTAACAGTATAAACAGCTTCCACCAAGACCCCAAAAGGGACTAGAGCTGGGCAAATACTGGATTTTTTGGTTCTCTGGAAGTTCCAGCGAATAAAAATGGTTTCAGATTGACTATTTTGAGCAAACTGAAAAGTCAAAAACTAATTTCATTTAATTTTTTCCTTTATAAATTAAAAAAAAATTACAGGTAATTTCAAATCAAAAAGGTGTTTAAGATCTGACAGCCAGGAAGTAAAATCGGAGCACCTTAAAGGATCAAATCTTAAGTGGGATCACAACATTTTTCAAATTTGTGTAAATTCTGGCAATTCATTTTGGTAAAAAAAAAAAAAGTCTCTCTAATGTCCTGGGACCTACACAGCTGCAAACCTTTAAAAATAGTATTTTCATTCAGAGCAGAGGAAACACGGATAGATTTGACTGTAATTAAATCGATCATTCTTGCTGACTGCTCTGGTCAAGTCACACTCCATCCCCAATTCCTATTTCAGTCCACTTCAAGTTCAAACCATCCTCCCATTCATTCTAGGTAGTACTTATATGGCCATCATCAACATAGACTCTGAGAGCCTCAGAATCATTGACGGATTTTATGTTCACACCACCTATGCAAGGTGAGGATGCATTCCCCTCATTTTACAGATAAGGAATAGAGGCATAGGCACAGACTAAAGAACCAGACTGGCTTCCTCAGGCAGAAAGCTTGCAATCTATACTACCTGGTGGAGAAGTGATGCCTTCCAGAGGAAAGTAGCTTTCAAATCTGTTTGTGGCCCATAACAGCCCTGTTGGTGGAATCTGCTCAGAAGACCTGCTGAATCTTTGTATCTCCTGCCTGGGATCTGGCTAGATCCTGCCTCCATTCACAGCAATGCAAAACTCCCATTGTCTTCAAGGGGCCTGAGTCAGCCAGGTTCTTGTCCCCCCAGCAGAGCAAGAGTTACAGGTGGCTTGTACCACTGCACCTTCCATCCAGGTGGATTTACCTCTCCTAGGGGGCCACAACCCCAGCTAGTGCAATCTAGGGAGTTATTCTGATTTTATGATTGAACCACTCGTCTTACATGTTTGCAAAGTATCATGCAGGTCAATGGCACTATATAAATCATAAATAACACTAATACTCAACAGAGCAGCAGCCTGAGAAATAGCACTATAACTGTGCATGTCTATCTTACATTTGTTGGTATTTTAGGGCATTAAGTGTATTAGCAGTTTTTAGTTCAAAAGTGGGTAGGAATTGTGTTTACAAAATCAAATGTAGGCCTGGAGGAAGGTTTCAGCGGTGAGCAAGAGCTCAGCTCTGCAAAAATCGAGCTTGTCTTTTCACAAGAAAATAAAGGGTGCTAAACTAGTTATCTGACTATGCAAGTAATTCCACCAGATTTCCCCCTTCCCTTCCCTTTTCCTGTTGCTCTTCTGACATCACAAGTCAGCTCCAACAACAGCAGAGTAGCTGGGGTGGAGGGTGGGAACTGAGTCCAGTAGTCCCACAGGGACCAACAATATAAGGTATTTACTGTATGATCTACACAGAAACCACGTGTGACATACGTAAGTCTGTGAGATTCTGAATGCGCTCTACATGACTGGGGTCTTTGTGAAAAATATTCACTAAGGCCTTGGCTACACTTGAGAGTTACAGCGCAATAAAGCCGCCCCCAGCACTGTAACTCACTCCCCGTCCACACTGGCAAGGCATTTGCAGCACTGTATCTCCGTGGCTGCAGCGCTGCATGTACTCCACATCCCCGAGAGGAATACCGTGTATTGCGCTGCCGCTGCAGCGCTCCGGCGCCAGTGTGTCAAAGGACATGATGGAAAGGGGCCATGACCGGGACGCCCTGCAGTGCAGGATTAAAGTGAAGGAGCTGCGGAGTGCCTACCGCAAAGCCTGCGACGCAAACGGTCACTCGGGTGCTCCCCCCGCAACCTGCCGATTCTACAAAGAGCTGGATGCGATACTTGGGGTTAACCCCACCTCCACTCCAAGCACCACCATGGACACTTCAGAACCGGGGTGGGAGGAGGAAAACGGGAGTGAGGGTGGTGGGGCGGATGGAGACACCCCGGAATCCCTGGAGCCATGCAGCTAGGAGCTCTTCTCGAGCCAGGAGAAAGGTAGCCAGTTGCAGCGGCCGGTACTTGGTGGAGGACAAACAGAAGAGCAGGTCCCTGGTAAGCGGGTTTTTTTTCTAGAAGGAATTTTTTTGGTGCGTGCTCTTTGGGAGAGGAGGGTTAGGCATGCATGCCTAGATGCAGAATAGTGCATTGATGTGGTTTATCACATCGCGGTAATCGGCCTCGGTAATCTCCTCGAATGTCTCATCCAGAACGTGTGCAATGCGCTTGCGCAGGTTTATCAGGAGAGCCACCGTGGTCCTTGTCCCAGCCAGGCTAACTTGTCCGCGCCACTGTGCCGCGAGGGGCAGGGGGACCATTGCTGCACACAGGCAAGCTGCATATGGGCCAGGGCGGAAGCCGCATTGCAGTAGAAGACCCTCCCTTGCTTCCCAGGTCACCCTCAGCAGCGAGATATCCAGGACGAACTCCTGTGGAAAATGTTGGGACAGTGTTCGGTGTAGGTGCCCCCTGCAGCTGTTGGCTCTCCCCAAGGCACAGAAACCCAGAGGACAGTGCAGTCCTGAAACAATCAGTCCCCCTTACTCACCATTTTGAGGCTCCCATGAGTTATGTGTGCTCTGTTTGGGATGGGAAAATTATGCTATTGTGTAGACCCTGTGTGTGCCCTCCTTAAGTGCGGGGGAAATCATTACTCTGTCTGCTATAAACAATGCTGCCTCTGTTAAATGTTGCATTTTGCCTATACAGCTGCAACAACCTTGAGACCTCAGCTGTCCCTCTTATCGCCTGCTCAGAGACTGCAAAGACTCAGGAAGAGACTGCGAAAAACCAAAGAAGACATTCTGCAAGAAGTGATGCGGCAATCTATTAAAGAGAATGAAAAAGCACAGAACTGGAGGGAGAGAGAAAGCAGGATCCGCCAGGAAAACGCAGCGCACTGGCGGCAAAGCACGGAGCACCGGCAGCAAAGCACGGATCGGCTCATAAGCATCCTGGAGCGCCAAGCAGACGCTATCCAGGAGCTGGTAGCCATGCAGAAAGAGGAGCAGTACCGCAAACGCCCCCGCCCTCCCACAGCCCTTGTCCCAAAACTCTTTCCCTTGTGCCCCACTGTTACCTCCAACCCACTTTCCCCAACTTCCGGGTTCTTCACGCCACCAGCTGCCTCCAACACCAGTATCTTCACCACCCAGCCCTGAAAATGATGACCCTTACCCTCTGCACTCAACCCCCATCACCATGCAGTATAGCTATCCTGAAGTGCAGCACTCACTGCACAGCACACCAGACAGGACATACGCGAATCTGTGATTGTACCGTTCCCCACTCCACTCCCTTGCCCTTTCTGATTCCCAAGCAGTTGTGTTTCTTTTCAATAAATAAATTTTCTTTTGAATAAATGGATTTTTTGGCTTTGAAAACATTCTTTATTATTGCATAAAGTAAAAGATTCCTTAGCCCAGGAAATAAACAGGCACTGCAAGTCTGCTTAGCAAACACTGATTCCTAAAGATTGGAACTACTGCACTTCACTCCCGTGCAGAGCACCAGATATCACTGCTGGTTTTCAGCCTCAAATTGCTCCCTCAAGGCATCCCTAATCCTTGCAGCCCCGTGCTGGGCCCCTGTAATAGCCCTGCTCTCTGGCTGTGCAAATTCAGCCTCCAGCTGTTGAACCTCAGAAGTCCATGCCTGAGTGAAGCTTTCACCCTTCCCTTCACAAATATTATGGAGGGCACAGCACGCGGATATAACCGTGGGGATGCTGTGTTCGGCCAAGTCCAGCTTCCCATACAGAGATCGCCAGCGGCCCTTTAAACGGCCAAAGGCGCACTCCAGAGTCATTCGGCACCGGCTCAGCCTGTAGTTGAACCATTCCCTGCTGCTGTCAAGGCTCCCTGTGTAGGGTTTCATGAGCCACGGCATTAATGGGTAAGCGGGATCTCCAAGGACCACAATGGGCATTTCCACTTCCCCTACTGTGATCTTCCGCTCTGGGAAAAAAGTCCCGGCCTGCAGCTTCCTGAACAGCCAAGTGTTCTGAAAGATGCGTGCGTCATGCACCTTTCCGGGCCAGCCTGTGTTAATGTCAATGAAACGCCCACGGTGATCCACAAGCGCCTGGAGAACCATAGAGAAATACCCCTTCCGATTAACGTACTCGGATGCTAGGTGGGGTGGTGCCATAATAGGAATGTGCGTCCCATCTATTGCCCCTCCACAGTTAGGGAAACCTATTTGTGCAAAGCCATCCACTATTTCCTGCACGTTACCCAGAGTCATGGTTCTTCTGAGTAGGATGCGATTAATGGCCTTGCATCAACACGATTCCAACGGTCGACTTTCCCACTCCAAACTGGTTTGCGACCGACCGGTAGCTGTCTGGAGTTGCCAGCTTCCAGATTGCAATAGCCACCCGCTTCTCCACCGGCAGGGCAGCTCTCAATCTTGTGTCCTTGCGCCGTAGGGTGGGGGCGAGCTCCTCACACAGTCCCATGAAAGTGGCTTTTCTCATCCGAAAGTTCTGCAGCCACTGCTCCTCATCCCAGACTTCCATGATGATGTGATCCCACCACTCAGTGCTTGTTTCCCGAGCCCAAAAGCAGCATTCCACGGTGCTGAGCACGTCCGTGAATGCCACAAGCAATTTCGTGTTGTATGCGTTATGCGACTCGATAGCATCGTCGGACTCCTCACTCTCATTGTCACTTTGGCTGGTAAAATGAGGGTCCGGCTGGAGATTCTTGCCTGTATGCTCGGGGTTCTACTGATCGCCATATTTGGGGTCGGGAAGGAATTTTCCTCCAGGGTAGATTGGCAGAGGCCCTGGAGGTTTTTCGCCTTCCTCCGCAGCATAGGGCAGGGGTCGCAAGCTGGAGGATTCTCTACGACTTGAAGTCTTTAAATCACGATCTGGAGACTTCAACAGCTGAGTTAAGGGAAAGTGGGTGGGTCAGCTTTTGTGGCCTGCATCATGCGGGAGGTCAGACTAGATGACCACAATGGTCCCTTCTGCCCTTAAAGTCTATGAGTCTATGGATCTTAAGGAATAGTTTGACAGCCAAACGTGACGTGCTGGCGAGACTCGTCAGCATACGCCTCAGCAGTTCGGGCTCCATTTCCCGCAGACAGATTGCGCTGCACAGAAACCGTTGAAAGATGGCGCCAAAGGTAGACGGAAACAAAGGGATTTCTGGGATGCGAAGCGATGCATCACAGGGCGTTGGGACAGGACCCAGAATGCCCCGCACCCACGCCCCCTTCCCACAACCCACGGCGCCAGAATGGGAAGAGGTGCTCTGTGGGATAGCTGCCCATAATGCACCGCTCCCAATGGCGCTGCAATTGCCACAAATGTGGCCATGACAGTGCGCTGGCAGTTGTCAATGTGGACAGACTGTAGCGCTTTCCCTACTCAGCTGTACGAAGGCAGCTTTAACTCACAGCACTGTACAGCTGCAAGTGTAGCCAAGGCCTAAGTATTTGAAAAAATATGAGTTATTTCTATGTGATTAGAATTGGGGAGGGGATACTAAGGTTTTATGAATGAGCCATATAACATCACTTTCTTCTCTTTGTTACGTCAAATCTTGATTGTCTCATGATGTCCTTGTAACATCATGCTCAATATATTCATATTACATTCCTCTCTTGATTGTTTTATATCATTATGTCATGATTTCAGTGCAGTTGAAAATCACCTACTGTTTCCAGTCCTGGGCTCTCCTCTTGTTCAGAAATTCACTACTTAAAGTAAGAACCATTGAGAAGACTTTAACTCTGATCCTTCAAAAAATTACCCACATGCATACCTTAAGTCATGTGAGTAGCTGTGTTGACTTCAATGGGACAGCTTGTAGGAATAAAGTTATGCATGTATGATATGATTTGAAGAATTGGGGCCTAAGAGAAGATAGGGCAACCAGAAGAAGAAGAACAAAAAAGTAAAAGTAAAATTGCTCACATGGTTGAAAAGGAAAAGGAGTAAAATTCACCCTTGTGTAATGGGCCACTTAAATCTCACTTAAGCTCAATTTTGAAAATGTACATGGGATTTAAGTGCTGCATATGCCTTGTAATGGCTTCGAAAATACTAAACCTGCTCAAATAGACAAAAATGATTGTCAGTTCACCCTCTGCCCTTCCTTAGGGGTTGGCTACACTCGAAACTCCAAAGCGCTGCTGCGGGAGCGCTCCCGCGGCAGCGCTTTGAAGTGCGAGTGTGGTCGCGGCTGCAGCTGCAGGTACTCCACCTCCACGAGGGGCATAGCTACCAGCACTGGGAGCGCAGCTCCCAGCCCTGGGGCACTGTCTACACTGGCGCTTTACAGCGCTGTAACTTGCTGCGCTCAGGGGGGGGGGGGTTTCACACCCCTGAGTGAGAAAGTTGCAGCGCTGTAAAGCGCCAGTGTAGCCAAGGCCTTAGTGAATTAATGTGGAGAGTTTGGGTGTTGATAAATCTGCAACCAACATGCAGCTGCTGTTTTGATTTATGAAGGTCTTTGTTCCCTGGCAAAAGTAGTTGGTTTTCTCACTGAAAAGACATGAAGAAAATCCAAATTGAGGAAGTTTATCAGATTGCAAACATTTAAACTTTCTTTACACAAGAATGGCCATACTGGGTCAGACCAATAGTCCATCTAGCCCAGTATGAGGTCATCCAAGAGTGGCCAGTGCCAGATGCTTCAGAGGGAATGAACAGAACAGGGCAATTATCGAGTGATCCATCCCCTGTCATTCAGTCCCAGCTTCTAACAGTCAAACCTTCTGTGCTCGGAAAAAGGTTTCAGTCCCTGACAAATTTTTTACATGGACGTGTTGGCAGGAAGATCTTTCACCCAAACATTAATGTTAATTAGCACTAACAATCCAGCCTGGTTTATAGCCCCCATTATAATCCCAATGTCCAGACGAAGGTGCAGGAGAGTATGGAGCTTCAGCTTCATAAAGCCTCATCTTCCTCATCCCAGCAGTAAGGGAGCCCCTACAGACATTCTAAAATCCTCTAGTGTGAGAGCTGCCCACCAGTGCTGGGGAAACCTGGAAGAAACACAGTCTCATGAATGACATTCAGTAGTGGCTGTGGGTTAATTATGAGCGAATACTTGTTCCTTTGATGTAAAAGAGCTACTCCTTTGGCTAAAGGGTAAGGTTCTGACTCATTTGAAATACATGTTGTAACATTTCTCTCTAGTTCCCTCTGTTTCATTAAACTAATATATATCTACCGTAAAGCACAAAGATGTCTGAAAGCCTCTCAGTTGGTCTTTAAAACACAAAGGGGAAAACCACTACCCTTGGACCTACCCTAATGACCATAAATGAAGCACTGAGAGTTGCCCTTGAAGGGGTGAGTGTATAGCTGTCAGTCATTTCTACTTGACAAGTTTAGAAGACTTGTAAATCTGACATTTAACCGCATGGAAAGAAACTCCTAACTGAAGTTCTCCTGGAAAAAATTACATACACCTTTGCCAGTCAAAGGAAATTAGCAGCAGCAGCAGCTGCTTTCCAGAGTAAACCCAGGGAGAAGATAACTTAACTGGGAAGCTCTAGTTTGTCGAAGGAAATGTGGGTGACTGGACATTACCACAAATCTTTCAGCCCCCTTCCCACTGGATTAACCTACTTACATAAGCACAATTTAATTCCATTTTAATATATATTTCTGCTTGCATAGTGTGCATTCACCTTTTTTTATTTAATTATGGTGAGCGCTAAGGATGTTTACGGCTGTTTTTAGACTCATGTAAGTGAATTTAATACTCACGTCAGAGAAATGTCCCTAGCTTAAGGCGGGCCCTGTCCATGCTTTCTCACATCACTTTACCAATGTGTCTCATTCCTTGCTTGCAATACACTTGTTATTCCAGGCATACACAATTCATGGTGAATTGTGTCAAACTGGTGATGGCTTTGTCTGGCTTGTGTTAAGGTAAACAGAGACCAGCATGAGAGCAACAAACTAAGGTTCAGTTCTAATCTAAAACAGGATTTGAACACTGGGATTCAGAAATCAATAGGTAATGGACTAACCCACTGGGTCACCATACCCCTGTAATGCTTGCACTCCTTCTAAAAAACACTCTTTATTTTGTCAAATGAAACTATCGAAAAACGTAAAGGATTTTTTTTCAGAAAAATAATTCCATTTGAGCTCTGAAGCTGTTTGTATTTTAAAATGAACTCCAGGTGATAGCTTCATGTTTACACTCATTTTTAAAATCTGATGTATAGGTGTGGGGAATCTCGCAAGGAAGGTTTACATTGGAGACATTCTTAGGAGAAACCTAAGATTACTAGAACTGAAAGAGATTAAAAAAAAAGACCAAAGAATTTTGTTTAGTTTGTGTATTTGACAGCCCTTTGTGTACAATTCCATTATTTCCCCCATATAGGTAGGCAGACAGTCCGTTTCTCCTGGCATTAGACACAGTGATTGGAGTAGAGAAAATCATTTTTAAAAAAGATGAAAACATATTAATCAAAAATAGTTAGCAGGGCTTCAGGGACAGGTCTAGCACTGGAAAGTATTCTTAATTCATTTTGAAAAATTGCCTAGACTAAGTTGGACGGTGTCTTTCTTAGGCTCCAAATCTTTTTCTACCTCAGTTCTGTAATGTCCAGATACGATTGCATAAAGAATCCATAAATAAATGAAAACATGGAGCATCTGCAATTCCATCTGAGGATCTCAAAAAGGTCATCAGAGTCACATTTATAATTTAACATTGTAAAGCTTTGATTTTAAATGCTGGACAATTTACCAGTGATTTTCACAGAAACTTTCAGAAAACTGCATTAAGCAAAATGAGTGCTGCTTCCCTGTGTCAGCATGAGGCTCTGGGCAGGCTGCCATACACCTAGGTGCAGAAATGAAGTACACATAAGAACGGTCATACTGGGTCAGACCAAAGGTCCATCCAGTCCAGTATCCTGTCTTCTGACAGTGGCCAATACCAGGTACCCCAGAGGGAATGAACAGAACATGTAATCATCAAGTGATCCATCCCCTGTCACCCATTCCCAGCTTCTGGCAAACAGAGGCTAGGGACACCATCCCGGCTAATAGTCATTGATGGACCTATCCTCCATGAATTTATCTAGTTCTACTACACACTGTGGAAATGCAGCAATAGAACAGCACCGAGGGCATCTGTTACATTACACATACGCCTTGTACTCAACTAACAGTTCGTCACTTGAAGTAATCTGCCATTACTCTCTCTTCACAGCATAAAAGTGGGTCAGGGTGTGTATGAGCACCAATGGGTTGGCCAGGTAGAAGAAAAGACTAGTTATCTCAGTGAATTCATCCACTTAGCTTTTCAATTGTGGAGATCTGGGCTCAATTTCTACTGTCACAAGTTAAAAGCTTACATCCAAATTGAAAAGGAATTTACCGATTTCGTAGAGTCTAAGGCTAGAAGGGGCCACTATGATCATCTTCTACTCTGACCTCCTAGATAACACAGGCCATAGAATTTCACCCATCCTTCCAGCAATTCTTGGGGCATTCTCAAGGAAGGCACGTATACTTGGAGCCATGCCTCCTTGCCTTTGCTTCTTTCCCTTAAGGAACTGGAACTGTGCACAGAAGAAACCTATGGAAATTATTGGTAATGTGAGCTCGCTGGGAAAAGGAAAATAAATAATTTTCCTTCTGGCCAGCTATAACCCCAAAACCCATGAAACTCCAAACATGCAATTTGTTGGGGTCAGAAGGAGAGAAGAACAATACCACAGTCATTTTCTTCATTCCTCTCACAGAGTTTGGGCCATGTTAATTATTTTCCTGATACTCGCATCCCGTTCATATGTAAAATCAGAGAGAATACGGATTCATGTGTGCCTTAGTATCTCCTGGTGGTTAAAGTAGTTCTGAGTGTCACTGAGAATAGGTACCAAATTCTCTGTGAAATCAATGGAAGTTATGCTGAGTTCAAAGGGGCCAGGAATTACACCCTCTGGCTTACAACTCAAACACCCCTACTGACCTCTAAGAGTGGACCCAACCAGGATAGTGGAGGAGACCAGACACCTGTGTGTGATCCCAGCTAAGGGTACGTCTACACAGCAACTGGGAGGTGTGATTGCTCGAGCTAGCACAGTAAAAATAGCAGTGCAGCCACAGTGACGTGGGCAGCTACTCGGGCTAGCTCCAAGTACAATCCCACCTGGTCCTTAGGTGGCAATGCTGTGTCTAGCTAGCTTGGATAACAACAGCAGGGAAGCTGCAGCAGCATGGGCTGTACACCCCAACTGGAATCCTGGCTATGTACTCGAGTGGCTTTCCTGTGCAGCCACCTGTTTTGCTGCAGCTTCACGGCTATAGTTATTAGGACTAGCGATATCAAAACTAGCTCAGGTACGTCTACACATGCTGCAGTCACATCTCCGATTGCAGTGTACACATAACCTAAGACTCTTGCATGATAGTCAATGGTCTCTATTTCTTTTCCCCCCAAACAGCATAATTTTTCAAATTCTGCCCTCAGGGATGCACACAATTCCCACTGAGTTGAGCTACCTTTCCCTCCACCTCAACTCAAAGTTTTGACTCCATATATTCATTTAGGTCCTGCTGCTGCACCTTTGTCTGCATGGGTGCACCCCAGCATCTAGAAGGACTCTAATGAAGTCCATGTGAACACAGGCATATGGGTGTCGCTGTAGGATTGGGGCCTTAGAGAACAGAGAAAAATATAAAGTTTACATTTACAGAAACCAACAAGAAGCAATTAAACAGAATGACATGTGCAGACATATTTCAGCTTGGTTTTCAGTGTTGTCGGAAATGAGACAAATCTTTGCTTACTTAATACCAAATAATGATTAAAAGAAATGAAAAAAGTAACACTAAACATTGTCCATCACAAAAAGTCTAGGTGGAACCAGGAAGATGGTAACTGATGCTGCTGTGGACTTACAGGACCCTGCTGGGGGCTCTCTGTGGTATTTCATGCCAATGTGACAAGGATTAGAAAGAGCCCCGCTCCCTAATTCAGTGACTAACACTGACCCAAGCTGTGTGTTAAAAAAAGAAAAATTGCCCTTATACTGCCCCTCTTTTCCAACTATTACGAACACTTGAAATGACTCCAACCGATCCCCCTGGGAAATTTTAGGATAGATACAGCACAGTTGTGTGAAGGGGTTGGGGCGTTGGAGGGGGTAAAAGAATGTCTGAAAAATGTCCAGAACAAACATTTTCTATATGTCGAAGAGATAACTGAAGCCATATATAAAGTCAGCTTGGTTTGGGAAACTGGCTTCTGTGTGAACAATTCACATCAGTTTTAAGTAGAGTCCAGTCTATCAGAAAACAACAGCCATGTTGAGACTTGAAGACAGATCTGAAACCTCAGAGGATACATGGGCTGTTTTACAGAGTTTTCTGAGGGTATCAGAATCAGATCCAATCCAGGCGGTGAATGGAATGACTTAATTCATTTCCCTTTCATACTAAAATGGGGGCTGACTCTCCCATTTGGGGTAAGGGCCTGGCTGAATTGCCTCTCCCTTTTAACCTTGGCCTCCTTGATTGTGGGGCTGTTTCTAAATAAAGCCACTTTTGTACCTGTCACTTTAAAGGACGCATGTTGCATTTATACCCACTTTACACCATTCTAGCAATGTAAAGTGGCCTCAAAGCTAGGGCTTGTCTACGTGACACAATAAAGCGCACTAACATGCTGCGCTCTAACTGCCCCATATAGACACTCCTGGCATGCTCTAAAAAGTACCTAATTCACATTAACCTTGTCCTGTATGATGCAGGACTTCATCAAGGCGAACTAGGCACCTTTTAGAATATATCTGCCCAGTCAGCACAGGGCAGTTAGCGTGCAACACATTACAGCACTCTACAAATCACATCCTGCTAGTGCATGTACCATGTAGACAAGCACCTAAGAGATGAGAATCAACACATCAAGTCTACATCTCATTTTTTAATCTCCTTTGTTCATGCTCTCTTTTAATCAGTAGTCCCATTCTGATAATACGATTGGCTGCTCACCTGCTAAATTAATTGACAATCTTACCAATTGAGGTACAGTAGAATCTCAGAGTTACAAACACCAGAGTTACGAACTGACCAGTCAACCACACACCTCATTTGGAACCGGAAGTATGCAATCAGGCAGTAGCAGAGACAAAAACCAAAACCAAATATAGTACAGTACTCTGTTAAACATATATTACTAAAAATATAAAGGGAAAGTTTTAAAAAAAAGACTTGACAAGGAAAGGAAACTGTTTCTGTACTTGTTTCATTTAAATTAAGATGGTTAAAAGCCGCCTTTTTTTAAAGTTTCAAAGCTGTATTAAGTCAATGTTCAGTTGTAAATGTTTGAAAGAACAACCATAACGTTTTGCTCAGAGTTACAAACATTTCAGAGTTACGAACAGTCTCCATTCCCGAGAAGTTTGTAACTCTGAGGTTCTACTGTATGCTTACATATAAACACATACATGCTCTCTCCAACCTTTACTGACCTCTTGATAGGGGTCACGTAGCACATTCTGTAACGGCTCAGGAAATACAAACTCTGCCCATTGGATTTCTGTACCACTCTCTAAATCCGATCTCATTTCAATAAAACAATGGCCAGATTGTGTCTAGTACTTACATGGGTGTGCAGGGGGCACAGTGCCCAAAGGCCAAGCAGAACAGGAACCCTTCCCTTGCTTCCACCAAGTAATGTATCTAGAGAGCAAAACTGAACCCCAAGTAACTAAGAAACAGAAAACACACATTTGCCTGAAGATTCAACGTTTAATGACCATTAATATTATTACATGAGAGTTAAGAATTAATCAACAGTCTCCAGGAAAATAAAAACAACCCAACAATTGTTTCTGCCCCTCTTTTAAATTTGTTCAATGTAAAAATGCAGAAATAAACAAATTTTCATTGAGCAGACAACCACATGCCATTTTTAAGCACTTTTATATATATGTTACCAGCTGCTTCGACACCCTATTATTGGACCAATTTACAATCCAACCTCAGAAGAAAGCAATATGCATAGTTATGAAGAATAATGTTGGGTGACAATTTATTTTGCTGCTCTCCAAGAGACTTCTGGTTTCTGTAGGTAGGGTTTCTGTACATGAGCAGAACTTGCCTCAGTATGGGAAACTGAAATTAGATGATAAGTGTTGTTATACATTTTCTAGATCTTATAAAGTGTTAGTTTGCACCTGAGGCTATTAATTTAAGATATTCACCTGTGTATTTTTATTTCATGAAAAGATCCCCACCGTTGGTCAGAAACATTTAAAGAAAAAACATCAATATCAAGGGCCCAAGTGATGAAATTCAGAGAGAGACATCCCTCAATAGTATATGTTGTGAATTAGGAGCTAATGAACACCACTCAATTGTTTAAATTATTGGGGAAAATATTCTAGTCAACAAAGAAAAATAATCTATGCATCAGAGACAATTATGATTTTTTTATTTAACAAAATGTACGGGAAGAAATGCTTTTCTGTTTCTTAGACATACAGTAATATACACCAGTTCTATAGCCTCTCCATACTGAAAACCTCACAGACATCTACGATTTTTTTAATTCAATTTAATGAATGCAGGTGTCAAACTCATTGTCAGAAGCCACAGTATTCCCCATATCAATGATTGCCAAATTAATGATCCATGTGCCTCCAATGATCTGCAGAGCACAAGCTGGTGGTCTGTGAAGAACTGGCTGGTCACATGGTTCTGGCTCTTCTTTATTTCCAACTATATAATCATTCTGAGAGCTAAAAAAAAGATACATCAAATACTTTCTTAATACAGCTTTTCCACCTAAGCAATTGCTGGGGTTGCCACAGGGAGGTGGTGGTGATGGTAGTGTTTTTTTTTGCAATTGCAAACAGAAGGAGAGCAGATATAGGAGTCAATTTCCCTATTGAGATATGCTCCACATATGAAAATGTTTGAGAAATGTTACCCTGTAAAATCAAAAGCAGATCATATCAGGGTTCATCGTCCAGTTTTCATCTGGTCTGGCGAATGGGAAGGGGATTTCTCATAATGAGAAATAATCCCTTATGCTTAAAGTTTGCTTCTTATTTGCCTCCGACTGTAACTTGTTAATCTTTCCTATGCCCTTTACATTTGAATAACTCTGTTGTAAGGTTATGTCTATAGGCATTAGAGCTGGTTGAGAATTTTTAACACCTTTTTTCCCACTGAAAAATGCTAATTCATCAAAACCTAAATTGTTTGTGAAACAGGGTTGGTTTCTACAATTCTCCCTTGAAAGTTCAACAAATCTCAACTTGAAAAAATTTTGGGAAAAAAAATGTTATGAAATGGTCCAAATGTCCCATTTCCACATTTTCAAACCCCAAAATTTGGGGGGATGGATTTTTGATACATGGATATTTTCAAAGTTTTGTCATTTTATGTCCCAATTTGGGACAGGAACTTTTTTTGATATCCCAAACAGTTTCATGGAGCAGGCAAACCATTTCCTATGCAGCTCTCATAGGCATCTTTAGCAGCCTGAAAGTAATACTATGCAAAACCAATTGTGTATAAAACCAAGGATCTTAGGAAACAAATCACCCCTTAAAGAAGGCTCTTTTTTTTGGGGGGGGTAGAAATAATTACATACTGTGCTTTGATGAACAAAGCATAATATCCTTCAGATGTCAAACGCAACCAAAGCACAGATGAGGAACACGTAGGTCTCCCCAAAATGCATTATTTCCCCCTCTTCCCTCACGGGGTGAAATCAACCTTCCCTCAGCTGTTTCCTGGAATGTTTCAGAAAAGGAAAAAACAAACTATGGCCCTATTAGGGTTAATTCTTTTGCATAGACACATATGACCATAAACTGGTCAAGTAGTACATGATCTTTCGCTAACATTGTGACTGGGAACAAGAAGAATACAGCCACAATAATATACAGCTGTCAGCTAAAAGTATTGCATAAAGCCATCTTTGGCCATGTAGGCTCTTGGCCTTTTGGAAATAGGTCAGCTGCATTGCCAGCATGACAAAGAAAATAACAATGTTTAGAATTAGGAAGAGGCGGGTATAAGAAGCCGATATTGACGGAGCACTGCTTTGAGCAGTGCTCACCATTTGTTCCAGTCCAGATTGGCCTTTGATTGATGCACCATTTTTGTGCTTCACATAAGTAACATCTGCAAAATCTAAAAGGTCTTTCATTTCCTCGTCTTCATCTACAGGTAACTCTTTTTGTGCCAGAGTCTGTGCCTTCTGTCGCACTCTTCTTTCGTTCACTTCAATTTGTGCAAAGATGTCAGGAACGGCATCGACAAACTTGTAGCCTTTGGCTACCTTTTTGCTTTTTTTTGCCCTGCCTTGCTGCTGCTGCTGCTGGGAGATAGCAAATAACCTATCAATGGCTTCTTCCGTCTGTCTCTTATCTGAAAATCTCAGCAGGCGTTCAGCAGTCTTTCTAAAGCTATCTGTGTTCTGCACACGGGACAGAATCTGTTTCTCAAGCTGCTGGAAGACAGGTTTGAAATGCTGAAGATTCTGCTCCACAATCTGAACATAATCTTTCACCTCTGATACAGCAGAGTTCCTTATGGTAGAGGTTCGGTCAAATAGAATTTTTTGGCGATCTGCAATAATCTGTGCAAAGACAGAATGGCCTCCATCCTCACCAGTCCACAGGTAAACTGCATAGGCATGCTCACTGGTGGCTATGAAGACATCCAGTTGCTGAGAATCTCCATGGACATTGAAGCTCTGGACATCTATGGAAGGTCCTATGAAGAGGTAAACTGCTCTGGTGATTGGGTTCCGCAGGTGGGTTGTAACATTCACATAGTTTGTTCCATTGTATGGGTAGCCCCGGGGATACATTTTTGAGGCAACAGTAGCCTTCTCACTGTACCCGGTGTCATCCATCCAGTACATCTTATACATCCCATCGTGATGCCTAATAAAAGCCCCGTGGACATCATCAATAACAGTCTCTTCAAAAGGCACATCCACATTGTGGAAGAAGCTGGTAGCTGCCTCCAGGGGGCTGTCATCTTCAAGATGAATTAGGTCCACAAGCAACAAAAGCTGGGGATGCAGAAGTAAAAGGTTTCTTTGGAAGTTTTTCAACTTCAGTTTTGGGTTGTAAGCACCCACTCCTTCTCCCCTGATAAAAACCACTCCACTTCTCTCCATAGCGGCAACTACTCTCCCCTGGCAGTCTGCAGCCAGGTCATGTTTGTATTTCAACCACTTTGATGAACAGTCCTCTGTAACCTGCCCTTCCCATGGGGAGAAGCAGCTCTTTGACACAGCTGGAGAAAACATCAATACATTGTTAAAGAAGGTATACTTCGGCCCATACAGGGCTTCTGTTATGAAAGGTACACCGTTGGGAGCAAAGGTAAAGGAGTTCTGATCAGGGTGCTCATGGCCAGCATTGAAGTTCCTCCACCCTTTGATCCACTCTTTGTACTTATTCTTATGAACAATATCATATATTGCACGACCTCCCAGTTTTCCAGATTTGAAGGAGAGGAAGGGCCTGTTGATTTCAGCTGGCAATGCACTTCCATATGTTACAACTCCCCAGTCCTCAAAATAATGCAGCTTTGGAATACCATAGTCTGGTGGAGGTACGGAGTGCAAGCTTGCATCATACCTGCCAAAAGACACAGAACATGGGTTTACACTTAAACATTAAAATCAGAATTATTTTATTTATTTTGATTTTCCAGCACCTATCCAAAACTCAAGATATTTTGCAATATTTAAAAGAAAGAATTGTCTATAGTGTAACATTTTTACAAGGATAGGCTGTTGGCCCCAAACCTGGAGAAAAAGTGGACTGCATATCTTTTCATTTGGTCCCTATCCTTTGATCTGGCTGGCTTGGGTAGCCCTACTAGGAGTTAAATTCCCACTGATATAGCTCTTGGGGTCACTGGAACATACTCGTCTTCCCCACCATGTCAAACTGCAGTCCTCTTAATTTTAATAACTAATTTAATGCTAGTCTGCAGATAAAAGTTTACACTTGCATCAGAGCACAGCAGTCTTAGTTAAAAGGAGCCACCAGGCCTGAGCAGTTCAGTTGCTGGTTGGGTGAGGAAGGACTGGAGGGCTGTGAAAATCTTCAGGTGAGGAGGCCTGGGAGAGACCCTGCGGAGGCAGGGAACAGACAGAGAAAGCAAGGTCCATAACCGGAAGGTAACAAAGGGGATGGGACAGAGTGGGAAGCAGCCCAGGGAATGCAGCAGCAACAACTATTAAAGGAAGCAGGATGTGGCTGCTATTTGTAGGGTCCCTGGGTTGGGACCCGGAGTAGTGGATGGGCCCAGGTCCCAATTTAAATAGGCCCGCAGAGGAGGCTGAAGAGGATCAAGCATTTTGTTGAACTTTGTTATCCTGGGAAGGGATTGGACTTGAAGGAGTGACCTGGCTGGAGAGGTGGGGCAATAAGAACCATCAAAGGCAAAGAGTCTCCAGGGAAAAAGCCCTGGGGTTACTGCTCTATCCCAGAGCAGACACAGACTTAAAGCTAGCCCAGAAGGGGCTGAGAACTGAGCCCAGAGGCAGGGCTGCAGAAACTGACAAGGGCACAGTGATAGGCCCTGCTGAACCTTTTTCACCCTGGAAAGGGTTCATCTGTTTTAGACTATGTGTGACTTAGCCAGAGGGCTGAGCCAGTGAAGACCTGCCTGATGAGGGCAACAGCTGACAGAAAAAAGAGAGAGTGCAGGTTTGCACTCAAACGACAGGAGGCATTCAGCAGAGGTCAGTGTGCCCCATCATATACTGTCTACTCAATTAAAAGAAACTCAATTCCTATCATGCACAAGATGTAATTTCCAGACTCCCCAGGTACGGAAGGATATGGAGAGTTTGAACTCTTCAAAAGGATTAGAAATAAACTAAAAATGAATTATAATCCCACAGTTTGTTTTAAATGATAATTGTATCCTCTGCCTAGGCGAAAGACAAACTTCTAAGACAGTACGTATATAAACTACAGTAATACACTTCAGTTTAAAAAGAAATCATACCAAATAAGGTTAATTATTTTTTTTATTTCCTTATATTTAATATGAGCAACTATATACTATTTCAGATATTATTTAAAGGAACAAAACAAATAAAAGCAGCATCAAGCCCCCAGCAAGAACCCCATCCCTAACATAACCAGATGAAAAGGTCTTTCCCCATCAGAATACATCTCTCTAATTAATGGCTACCCCCTTCAGGCCTTGGAATATATCTGGTAGGACAACAACTCTGGGTGATTTTGAGCAAAGGTGGAAGCTTGTTCCACAGCCAATGGCCCCTCGTGGAGAATGCTCTACAACCACCCCCTTTCTTTATTAAATCCAGGAGACTTCAATGCAAGTGCCTCCACTGACCGCAATAGAAGCACTATGGCACAAGAAGAGAGGGAGTCTTTCAAGTAGGCAAGCCCCAGGACATTTAGGGCTTATTTCTGTGACTCAGATCCACTGAAACATCCCATTCCTGAATGTTAAGGTATCTTTCCAGGGGAAGGAGTCTCTTTTAACTACAGACTTGCCAGGGGTCCTTGAGTGCATGAGGAGAAGAAAGGGAGCTTGCACTAAATATATAACTAGCACAGCATCCAGAGGGATATTTGGGAGCCAGCAAGCCATGAATTTTCTCAATGTACATATCTTAATTACAAAAACATATGCATGAAATACACGTTGATCCACTGTGGGGGAAAAACGTGATGCCAGTTTAAACGTTGGATATGTACATACACTATTGACCAGCAAGAATTGGACGTATTAAAGGCCCTAAAAGATTTTAATTTCTTGTCTGCAATAGAATGACCTAGTCTTACAAATTAGGGCTGAGTTGTAAGTTATGTGGAAAATGTGGCTCAAGTCCTGTTCCAGATTCCCCCCCCCCCTCCCGTTTTAACATTGCTTACATGCTAATGTATATACCATTTTTTAAAGAATCTATGTTTCTCTCTTTCTTTAAGCATTGAAATTTACATTTAAATTGCATTTAAAAGAAGGAACTGGGTTTTAAATGAGCTTGTAACTAACTACCAAAGCATACAACAAGTTGTAACATGAGTGGAAGAATTTTTTGTTTTTTTTGTTAAAGAAAAAACTTGGAACTTTGATATAAGAATTTCACTCCCTTTGAAAATGGTTGTCTACAACAATGCAACTAAAAGCATTGCCAACGAACAGATGGAAAACATGTGAAAACAAGTTCTGTACAAGACCTGTGTTGTATGTGGCTGAGTCCCTTTTAGACTAGACACAGTTTAGGTTGCACATCACCAGCATAACATCCATTTGTACAATTCATTACAAATCGGAAGTTAATGGCTTATCATTAATGCCAAGCAGCTGCCATGTTTCTTTGAAGCCCACTCATTCTGTTTCATACCAGAGAAATTCAGTGTGAAGAGTGCACCACCGCTGCCCTTTGGATGGAGTCCCAGGGCCTTCCACCACTCGATTCCTTCTGATCTGATCTGCCAACCAATTCCCACTGCCGTTGCGCATGACAAATTTGTCTAGAAACACCAATTGGCTCTCTGGCCCATAGAACCAGTTATAGTTGGAATCTGCAATTGCCACAGTTCTCTGAAATCCTTGGGAAAAAGTTAAAAGGAACACAAGAACAAGCAAATAAATGAACAAAGGCCTGTACTGTAAAGTAAGGATGCTGAAGCCAAGCATTACAAATGGGCTTACCCTTTTAAAGTATTTATAGACATACTCTTGAATGACCCACAGTCAGGTTATACAGTAGCTATTTCCCACTGCTGTAGCATACTACTCACCTTTCTTCTTAAACTAAAGAAAGCACAAGTGACAGAAATGTCAAGGAGAAAGGCCCCATCCACCTACCTTTCTTCACTTTAACCTCTCACAAAGGATAGTATCAGTTTAAAGATTTTGTTTTTCTTATGTCAATCCATGCCCTTTAATGTAACTACAGCTCACAGAAGCTCCTCAAGGTAAAATGAAATCTATACCTTGAAAAAACTAAAACAAGTGTGCTTTGTTGTTTAAGTATCTTTCTGAAGCAGATGCCTGAGGTATCATGAGCCGTCTGTGTGACCCATTCTTCTAATATGGGTGTGTACTGCCATGTCAAAGGTATTCTTGCCTTCTGGGTGGTGTTCAGAATACAGGGCCAAATCTTCAGCTGATGTAAATCAGCATAGCTCCACTGACTGTATCAGAACTATGCCCATTTACGACTGCAGAGAACTGACCCCTAAAATCCATCCAAGTTAGGATTTTGTATTTTCACCCATAGTTTGAGGTTAAACTTGTATCCTATGGCAGGCTGAACTGATCTGGACACAGAAAGAACCAACGTAAGTCTTCATTAGAAACTTGAGCCCAACTGGAACAAACATCTTTTCTGAAGGTTGACAAAGTTTGGTTACATTTTTTACAATTAATTTTCATATTTACATCTCTGCACTTTAATTCCAGCTGGGACTTCAAAACAAAAGTATGATTTGCAGCCTGATCAGAGGAGAAAGTACCAGAAAGTTTGCAACTGTGCTGCCTCTTACAAGATTTCCAGCCTAATTTTGCTAACTCAAGAAGTTACAATAACTCAGAAAAAGTTCAGAGCAGGAACAGAATTTTGGACTACTTATCCAGTCTGAGGCAAACCTCAAACTTTTCAAGTTCTCCCCACATTACTATATTTCCCATTCTCCCCTTTTAAATCTTTCCTCAGTTCAAATGCCTATAGCTGCTTTGCAAAATACTTCATGAGTACTTTATCTTATGTCTCCACACATCCAAGTTGTTTAAATATCATGACTCTTCTGTTCCCACAACATCTAAAATAGATTACCCTAAAATAGATGACCCATGTAGCTAAAATGCATGTCCATTCCCTGGTTCTGTCCCAATTTCATTACTGTAATTTCATTCTCATTTAATTCTTCTGTTGGCTTCCACCTGCCTTCTATGTTAAACTTGAGCATCTCATTCTCTGTGCAACTCTATGCCTACCTAAGTCTGTGCTCTTCGTCCTCTCTCATTTTGCTCTGCCCAAGATACTCATTTCACCACTACTTTTGTATCCTTCTCCCATTCTTGCCTTCATGCTTTCCGTGCCCCCTCCTCCTTCCCTCCCCCTATGCTGCACCTTATTTCTGGAACATCTTCTTTTTGCAGTCCACAGGGCACCAACTCTTCCCATTTAAATCCCTTAAAACTTTCTTCATGAAACCTCCCAATGTTATTGCACCTATGCTTATTGCCAGAGCGCTGGGGGCAGGGCGGCGAGCCTCAGCCGGGGCTCCGCTCTCCCCCCGGCGGCCAGAGCGCAGGGGGCAGGGCGGCGAGCCCGGCTGTGGCCCCGCTCTCCCCGGCGGCCGGAGCGCCGCGCCGCCCCCCTCCAGGTGCCACCCCAAACACATGCTTGGTGGGCTGGTGCCTGGAGCCGGCCCTGCATACAGCAGTAAACACAGAACTTAACAGAAACTAAAAGAGGAGGTAACATGGCCTAGTGCACAGAGAGGATTGGGACTCAGGAGACCTGAGTTCCACTCCCAGCTCTGCCACTAATTTGTGGGGTGACGTCGGGCATGTCACTTTGCATCTCTGTTCCTCACTAAAATGGGGATAATGATGACCTTCCTTTGCACAGTTCTTTGATATCTACTAAATTAAAAGCTAGTAACTACACCTCTACCCCGATATAAGGCGACCCGATATAACACGAATTCGGATATAACACGGTAAAGCAGTGCTCCGGGGGGGGCGGGGCTGCGCACTCCGGCGGATCAAAGCAAGTTCGATATAATGTGGTTTCACCTATAACGCGGTAAGATTTTTTGGCTCCCGAGGACAGCGTTATATCGGGGTAGAGGTGTATTACTTATTATTTACTGAACATAGTCATTGCCCACTGTGCTGTATGAAACAGAAGAAGACATGACCTACCCAAAGGATATTATAAGTCCTGTATTTTGGATGTTAAATAGCAATACAGTTTACCACTAGAACACACGGAATACCTCAAAGACAGAAACCGATGGTCATACTATGTATACCAGATAATATATACACTGAACAGAAAACAAAGAACTGGATAGAGCATAGGAAGCAAATGATGTATGACTTAATAGAGATCCTGAAGGTAGTTACTCTTTTGCCCATCAATCCTAATAATTTTCTTCTCCTGGTACTTTTCCACAGAAAAACAAACTTCTCTTTCATGTATCTGAGGGACATCTCTCTCCATTTAACCTTCCCAAAATTTCAGCCAGCAGGGGTAGCTTTCCTTTCCACTACCTAACTCTGATAGTAGTTCTATGCCACAATGACACAAGCCGAAATGCAGGCCCCATCACTGGTGCCTAAATAGTTATATATCTGTATAACCTTAGGCACTCACATTGGAACAATTTGGCCCATGTCTCCTTGGACTGCACTGAGAACCCTACCAATAGAGCTAGTTAATATTTTTCACATGAAAAATATTTTAGTCAAAATTGCTTTTTCTTTAAATGAAACTTCTTGGGGAAAAATTGATGTTATAAAAACTTTTTCAATTTTTGTAAAAATGCCTATCAATTTTTTCTATTCCAAAAAACCCTCAGTTTTCAATGCAATGATTTTTGGTAAGAGAAAATTTTCAGTAACAATTTTGAAAACGATTCTAATAAAATTTCCAGAAAAAATATCAAGACAAAATTCACACACATAAAAAAGCCAAAACAGAAAATGGGTCCATTTCAAAGATAGAAGCAACTTTGAAATGTTAAACTTTTTCATAAAATAATTTTCTTATTTTTTGACCAATACTAAGGGCAAGCACTTAATAGACAACAATAGTGTCATTTTCATGCAGGTATATAAAAACATACAGAATGCTGCACTATTTGAGCTATATAAAATTGTACTTTAACTGTGAAACTTGTAGTTGATTTAGAAATTAGCAGATGTTCCTTTATCAATCCAAGCTACCTACCTGGCAGGACAGTTCTATACATAAATGCAAAGTGCTCTTTAAGCCACGGGTGATTGAAGTGGTTGATGTCAAAGTGCCTTTGGACAAGAAACATGTACTGAAAGAGAGATCTGGTGGTGTAGCTGCCATAAGCCACTCCTTCATAGAGGGATCCATCTGTAACTTCTCGCAGCAGGACTATAGACTTTTCCATGATTGACAGCACTTGCTTAGTCCACAAGTACGCTTCCTGAAGATAGCCTGAAAGAGGAAGATGTGGATAAAGCTGAAACAACTTTATAACGTACTGTGCCTACAGCATATGATTTTTTTAAAACAGGGGTACTCCAAAGTATGACCTCTGCAGTCCTAAAATATGACCTTAGTCTGCCATCTCCTTGCAGTTGTAGGGTGAGGATAAAACTGATTACATGCAGATTTTAATTTTTGATGAACAAAGGAGTTCAAGCTTAATTTAGTGAAGAAAATCTGCCAACACCTAATTGTTATTAACCAGGGACACAAATAAAGGAAGCACACCTTGTATTTTCAAAGAAAGATGTCTCTATTATGCTCAATACACTCACATAGTGAGAATCATCTCTTGCCACATGGGATCATGCATTTGAAATTAAAACAGAATGCAAACAAATCTATTATCTCCACCAGAGGGCTCCAATAATGGAATTATCTGAGTCATTTATTTTTTAGCAATATGGTTGCCACAAGTGAAACATTCAAAAAACGCACACACCAATGGGTGGGTGCTTAACAGATGCGAATGACAATTAACAATAAGAATACTTAATCAAGAAGTTTAAACTTAAAGTGCAATTAAATGATATTACATACTATGTACATTTTTAGAATACTGTACTATCTAAACATGTACAGATTTCTTCTCAAGAAAAGATTATCAGAGGTCTTACCATTCTGGTCCCTTTTGGCTTGTTCAACAAGTGGGGAGAAGGTGAAGGAAACCCCCACTTGGTGCCATCTGCCCATGAGCTAGCCAAAATGTGCACCCAGACACAAATATTGAGAGACTATCAGTGGCAGCAGTAGAGTCTCCAAAGAGAGCAAGATACGTGGACGTGGAGCACCACTCATTTCTGCATCATCTAGCAGAGATCAGCTGATGCGGGAAGCTGGCACATACTATACCATACTAAAAGGTGCATTAGTGACTGCTCTGTGAGAACTCCCTTCAATGATCTTAGAGAAATTGTGCCATCCTAACACACATAATGCCTCCATTATAGTGATGCACATGACCCTTACTATGTGCTGTGACATAAAAGCCACAATAAATATTTTGGTTGTTAATACTTCTTTAGCATTTCTAATGTGTACCCTTACTGTTGATCTAAAATATCACACTAGGGAGTATTATCATCTCATGGTTCAGTAGTGGCAGTCCATTTATCATCCTGAAACATACAGTAGGTGGCTATTACTTGGTTTACAACTATTCCATCCCATCAATCTATTACACATCAGTGTATAAGAAGGAACAAGTAGGCTATTTAATACCATCTCTAGCCAAATGTGAAAAGGGAATTAATTAGTGTTTTCCTTTAGAGAACATTATGTACCAGCCTATTGGTTATCCAAATATTTTTCAAAACAACCTGAGTTCTTATTTTAACTCAGAAGATCATAATTTATTGAATACTTAGACTGCATCTGGAACTGGGCTCAATTATCAGCTCTGCCACAATCATCATGTGTGACCTTGGGCAAGCCATTTAATCTCTCTGTGCGGCAATCCCTCCCATCTATACAATGGAGATAATAATGCTTTCTTTGTCTATTTTGTCTATTAGGACTGTATGCTGTTTGGAGCAGGACTCAACACAAGGTGTTTGTACAATGCCTAGCACAATGGGATCTTGATCTTAATTGGGACCTCTAGACGAAACTGTAATACTCCTTACATATGGTATGTTATTCACATTGTATAAAGTCATAATATTAAAATAAATTAGTTTTATATAATTATATGTTTTACCTCACCTATTTGTTTGCTCTATCGTATGCTAAAAGAGAATACATTTTTAAACAGCATTGTATTGCTAGAAAGACAATCTAAAACTATACTGCAATCCTACAATACAATTTTTTTTTTTACTTTTTGGAAACTTCCATATATAAACTATAGAAATCAAAATTCTCCCTGAATGCTAATTTTAGTCACTATCTAGGACAGATTTTAACTCAAAAGTAATATTTGTTTCATGTTACCAATTCCTAAAAGAATTGGAAGTTGCTAAAAGTAGATGAAGGTAGCCACATGCTCACATCAAGTGTTCAACCCAAACTGCAAATTCTGATAGATTCATGATGCCAACCTTGTTGGATGCAAACCATAGTTACTGCTCTTTACTCTCAGAGAAAGCGGGGACCACCCTCAGCTACCAGAAAGGGGAAAGATTAGATTATGAGGAACGGGTAAACATTTAGGGATCCTACTTAGATAAAGCCAACTTCCAGACTTCATATATCAGAGTGAAAAAAAAAAACTTAGGTATATTACTATTGCTATTTACTACTGTAGGGAGGGTAAGGTACCCTAATCAGTGATCAGTTGCAGGCATAGTACAAATGCTTAACAAAAAGATGGCCCCCACCCCAAGGAATTTCTAATCTATGCACTTGGCCTGAATTAGAAAGACTTGAAGAGCCTACACTTAGATGCCTGGGGTGGTCACATTATGTACAATTTGTTTAATACCTACAAGTGGTGATTTGACAATTATTGATCTTCACCTTTACAACAATCAGTTACCTTGTATAACTGATTTTATATATATCCATTTATATATATAACCTGTAGAGTTATAAGTATAATCAACAATAAAAAAAAGATGCTGAATATAGCTGTGCTTTAGCTGATACATAACTTGCACATCTTTACACATGGCTGAATTAGAGGTTGAGCGCTAACATGTACAACATAGAATACATACTTGTATCAGTTCCTGAGACTTTATTCATAACTTACAAACATGACTCACATACTTTAAAAAGAATGTCTCTTTTGATTAGTGCATACCTTGATTCATCAAAACCAGGCTTCCTGCCAGCAGGGCCATGCAGTTGGTAGGCTGATGGTTATGTAGGTACTGGAAACCCCATCCACGCCTGTATGATGTTTCATACATATATCCTGAGGCATTGGCAATCACCTCAAGAAATCTTTCCTGTTCAGTCTTGCTAAGGTAGTTGTACAAGAAGTCATAAGCAGTGGCAAAAGCAACCAAAGAGTGAGCAAGAGGGACCTCATCCCATGGAGCATCCTTCACTAACCTGTCAAAGAAGAAAGATCAATTAATAAATTGAGTTCCAAAGATTAGTCACCAGGCTTTGATGTGTAAGTAACTCAATATCTTTGAAATTAATGCAAAGAGTTCAACAGCCTTCCAACAGGAAACAACCTAACTAGTTTAAAAATGAAGCTTGATAAATTTATGAATGGGGTTTTATTGCCTGAAATACTAGGGGACTGGACTTAATAACACAGATGGTCACTTCCAGTCCTACGATGTATGTTCCTAACACACAGAACATGCTATCTATTAACTCTCTCTGGAACATTTCACTTGTTTCTAAATAGATACAGTAGTCATCCTTAAAAGCTCATTAGTTGTGTCAGATAAATGAATTCCTTTTCCATAGATAAATGGATATCTTTACCTCAGTATCTGCAATGTTCTAGGTTTTGCTGCAGGAGTAGATATGTGGAAAATTAGGTAATATTACACACATTGAGGTAATATCCATTTATCTGAGGTAAAACTGGTAAATGTCAAGGATGACCTCTAATCTGAAAGTAATAACATAAACTTAATATTCTTCTCAATGTTTGTTACAATCTTTTATTTTTAAGTGAATTTAATGCTGGTGAAAAGTATCTGCGTGGTGGCCTTTTGGAGTCTTCTATGATAGCACAATATATCTTTCCAGAGCAAGTATTGCATGGGCAGCAACAGTGCAAACTACTCTACACTGACCTGCTGTGATGGGGAATACAAACCCCACACTGGAAAGGAAGGGATTAAGAGCTTCTCTGGGCCCAGGCGGCCCCATCTTGCTGCACCTGCAAAGCCTGCAGAAGCTGGATGATAGGATTGCCAGGCATAGAATCATAGAAGATTAGGGTTGGAAGAGACCTCAGGAGGTCATCTAGTCCAACCCCCTGCTCAAAGCAGGACCAACCCCAACTAAATCATCCCAGCCAGGGATTTGTCAAGCCGGGCCTTAAAAACCTCTAAGGATGGAGATTACACCACCTCCCTAGGTAACCCATTCCAGTGCTTCACCACCCTCCTACTGAAATAGTTTTTCCTAATATCCAACCTAGATCTCCCCCACTGCAACTTGAGACCATTGCTCCTTGTTCTGTCATCTGCTACTACTGAGAACAGCCTAGCTCCATCCTCTTTGGAACCCCCCTTCAGGTAGTTGAAGGCTGCTATCAAATCCCCCCTTACTCTTCTCTTCTGCAGACTAAACAAGCCCCATTCCCTCAGCCTCTCCTCATAAGTCTCCTGATTTCGTTGCCCTCCGCTGGACTCTCCAATTTGTCCACATCCCTTCTGTAGTGGGGGGACCAAAACTGGACGCAATACTCCAGGTGTGGCCTCACCAGTGCCGAACAGAGGGGAATAATCACTTCCCTCGATCTGCTGGCAATGCTCCTACTAATACAGCCCAAAATGCAGCCAGGGAGGCTCCGTGTGCTGCCCTCACCATGAGCACTGGCTCCGTAGCTCCCATTGGCCGGGAACTGTGGCCAATGGGAGCTGCAGTGGCAGGGCCTGCGGGCATGGACAGTGCGCAGAGCCGCCTGGCTGCGCCTCTGCCTAGGGGCTGCAGGGACATACCGGCTGCTTCCGGGAGCCGCCTGAGGTAAGGTAAGTGAGCCCGCACCCCAACCCCTGCCCCAGCCCTGAGCCCTCTCCTGCACCCTAACTCCCTCCAGGATCCCGCATCCTCTCCTGCATTCCAAACCCGTCGGCCCCACCCCTCAGCCTGGAGCCCCCTCCTGCATCCCACACCTCTCATCCCGGCCCCACCTCAGAGCCCACACCCCCAACCGGAGCCCTCACCCCCTTCTGCACCCAAACCCCTTGCCACAGGCCAGTGAAAATGAGCAAGTGAATGAGGGTGGGAGAGAGTGAGCGAGGGAGGGAGGGAGGGAGGAGGGGATGGAGTGAGTAGGGCCGGGGCCTTGGAGAAGGGCATGGCTTTGGGGAAAGCGCGGGGCAGCGGGCACGGCAAGGGTGTTCGGTTTTCTGCAATCAGAAAGTTGGCAACCCTACTGGAGGAGGAGATTAAAAAGGGAAGCAAAGTAGCTCACTAGCAGGCAGACAGTGCAAGTGAGCTGACTTGCACTTTCAGCTCCTGGGAAGGAACTCCTCAGGAGCTCTTGCTGCCTGAGACCTGGCTATGGTGGCCTAACCAAGTCTGCAAAGAGATCAATGATTCTCTGAGGGTCAGGAACTTTATCTTTATGTTCAATCCTTTACTTTACCCTGTGGGAAGAGAGGGGACTAGTAGGAAGTGATCCAGAGAAAGAGCTTCACAACACCCCATGGTGCAGAACTTAAGTGCCTACCATTGGGCTTTAATTTGGAGCCTGGTGGAGGGGGTGGGACTGGGCTTCCTGACCACCCCCTAAAGAGGGATCATTGCAGGAATCTACCCTTGGTGGGGAACTTAGTTGGGGGA
Source organism: Emys orbicularis (assembly GCF_028017835.1). Lineage (NCBI taxonomy): Eukaryota > Metazoa > Chordata > Testudines > Emydidae > Emys > Emys orbicularis. Next base: position 91,749,824 of record NC_088685.1, on the reverse strand, counting down.
AGACCCTGAAGATAGAAAGTTCTGGACCACAAGACCCTGAGCCAAAGGGGAAACCCTAAATCCTTCATTTGGTCCTGAAGACCTACCCATTATTGAACTCTTTTTTTATATACCCCGAAAGGGGTGGACTTGAAAATATGACCTGGGCGAAGGGCTGAGTCACTGAAAGGACAGATCACTGCAGGGTGGAGCAGTAGTGGAGAAAGGGAATGCCTGTGAGGAAGTCAACCTGCCACACCTGCCCAACCACTAAGCAGCATTGGCAGTGAGTGTTCCCCTTCACACCTGCCAATATTCCTCATCCCTGACCTAGAGGGGCCACTTCCAGAAGTCTCCATGCTCAGTCAGTTCTTGGACTCTCTGTTAAGACTGCCAAGAAGAGTGCCAACTGTGAATGAGGTTTTTGAAATATGGACACCTTGTCCACCAGGAAGTTGATTCAGACCACTATTGTATTTCACGTAGGCCATCAAGCAGCCATAGAATTGAGCTATGCCAGAGTAAGGAAGGGAGACTTTGGCCTATAGATATGAAAGTAAATTTACACATTTAGAATAATCAAAAATACAAAATTCAAACAAATAGCTGAAATAGCTGGAATATAATGCTATTATTCAAAAATCTGATAGACAATATTTGCTTGTGTGAAGAAGAATAATTGTGCTAAGCCTAACAAAGGATTAAATCTAAACAGGGAAAAATTTGCAGAGCAAACGATTTCATAATCAATAGGATCATGTACATTTCAGACTTGTTTTGCAGAGCAGCATTTGAAGGAATATATCCTGAATATCAATACTTGGTATGAGAAATAAGCAACTGCTTGCACAGCTTTCAGTTCTCTTTAACCTCTACTCATTCACCTTACAACATGTTTTTTATTTATAAAAATACATTTTGAACACTGACGGGGCGGGGGGGGAGGGGGAAGGAGGGGTGAAACCTGGCCCCACTGCAGCTAATGGGAGTTTTATCATTGACTTTAGTGGGGACAGAATTTCAACCTAAACTTTTATAAATAGTAGACTAAACAGGTATGCTAGAGTTCTGATGAAATATGTTTAAAGAAGACTGTACACTCATTCATTTATTAATACTGTGGAGTCACTAAGAACATAAAAGCTACCATGGTCCAATTTGCCCAGCATCCTGTCTCCGACAGTGCTCTATACCAGAGCTTCAGAGGGATTGTACAAAACAGGGCAATTATGGAGTGATCCAGTCTTCCACTCCTGGCTTCTGGAAGTCAGAGGTTTAGGGTTGACCCAGACAATGGGGTTGCATCCCTGATCATCTTGGCTAACAGCTACTGATGGACCTGTCCTCCATGAACTTATCCAGTCCTTTTTTGAACGAAATTATGCCTCTAGTCATCAAAACATCTCATGACAATGAGTTCCACAGGATGATTGTGCATTGTGTGGAAAAAGTACTTCCTCTTGTTTTTTATTAAATCTGCTAGCTATTAATTTCATTGGGTGGTTACCCCGTTTTTTTTGTATTGTGTGAAAGTGTAAATAACACTTCTCTATTCATTTTTTCCACACACATGATTTTACAGACCTCTCTCTATCATATCCACACCCCCCCCCCCAGTCATCTCTTTTCTATGATGAACAGGCCTAAGCTTTTAAATCTCTCTTTGTATGAAAGCCACTCCACACCCTTGATCATCTCTGTTACCCTTCTCTGAACCTTTTCCAGTTCCACTATATCTGTTTTGAGATGGGGCAACCAGAACTGGACACAGTATTCAAGGTGTGAGCACATCATGGATTTATATAATGGAATTATATTCTGTCTTATTTTCTATCCCTTTCCTAAAATATAAAGATAGACAACTAAAGGTGTGGTGGAGCTGACTATCTTTAAGATGATGCCTTAATTATTATCCTTTCCCAAATCCTTACATGTACATTCTGTTCCTCAACAACTTCTGTCATTTTCTGCCAAATCAAACTCTAAATCTAGTAACCAGGGCTTGTTGCCAGGTGCAACAAAGTTTCTCACTGGAGTTTGCAGTTGTTCAGTGTAGAAGAGCTGTAGCCCTTACAGCCAAAGGTTTTACACATTTTCCCTAGAAACTCATTATTTCCATTTGACAACAGCAAACATTTCCAAATAAATTAACTGAGATGCTAACTGACTTAGGTGAACAAGCCTGCACACATCCAGGGTGGGGTTTTTTTTTTTACTGTCTCCTTAGAGCCACAAAACTTGGAAAGTCTGGTTAATCCATTATATGTCAAGTTCAGCTCAGTGCCCACATTTCTTACTATTTCTTCTTTTGCATCTTTCTTTTGCATTAAAATGACTCTGAACTATGTGCTCTTATTAATGAAGAGGTAGATTTCTTTGTAGTTTAAATGTTACATTCTGCCTGACTTACAATCCCATGAAATACCATTGACTTTGATGGAATCTCATGATGTACAATTCAGGACAGAATTTAGACCCATTAATTCATTTTGGGTGCAGAATGTTTTTATGAAAAATTAAACTTACACCAACAAAGCGTGGGAGCTCAGAAGGCGAATTCTTCTCTATCAAACACAGAAGGTGCCTCATGTAGCTATTAGACATTGTCTACACTAGAAAATGCTATACACATTTTCCAGCAATGGTGTACAACTGCATACAACGAGGAGTCCTTGTGGCACCTTACAGATTAACAAATTTATTTGGGCATAAGCTTTCGTGGGCTAGAATCCACTTCATCAGTTGCATAGAGAGGAAAATACAGGAGTAGGTATAAATACATGAAAAGATGTGAGTTGCCTTACCAAGTGTGAGGTCAGTAACGAGAAAATTCAATTGACAGCAGGATACCAAGGGAGGAAAAATAACTTTTGAAGTGGTAATGAGAGTGGCCCATTTCAGACAGTTGACAAGAAGGTGTAAGTAACAGTAGGGGGAAATTAGTATTGGGGAAATTAGGTTTAGGTTTTGTAATGTCTGTTTTTGCTGATACAGAATGACACGGCTACCACTCTGAAAACTGCATACTGAATCCCAGAGTTTTCACCTCTGTGTCATGAATGGCTGATCAGTGAACAGACCCTTGAACAAGTATTTGGAGACCCCTCATTTTCAAATCATGTTATTTTGGTTCTCGCAAGATCTTTGCACATTCAAAGCTCAGTCAGTGTTCAGGAGACAGAGGTGCCATTGTAAGTGCCTTATCCTGGAACAGCTTAAATATGGCAGGGGCCAACTGGTGAAAAATTAACGAGAATGGAACCATTTTAGAGCTAAGTTCAAAGCACACAACTTCACTGTAAGTGGAAGTATCTTTACAAACAATCACAGCTTACATACTGGAATAAATTTAAATAATTTGGCGATCTTTCGCCTTACTTCATCATAAATGGAATAGTACTGTTTGAGTTCACAGTATCTGGGTTCTACTATGGTAATTTTAGATTAGAATCAACATAAGAAACATAAGAATGGCCCATACTGGGTCAGACCAAAGGTCCATCTAGCCCAGTATCCTGTCTTCTGACAGTGGCCAATGCCAGGTGCCCAAGAACAAAACAGGTAATCATCGAGTGATCCACCTCCTGTCGCCCATTCCCAGGTTCTGGCAAACAGAGGCTAGGGACACCATCCCTGCCCATCCTGACTAATAGGCATTGATGGACCTATCCTCCATGAATTTATCTAGTTCTTTTTTGAACCCTGTTATAGTCTTGGTTTTCACATCCTCTGGCAAGGAGTTCCACAGGTTGACTTGCGTTGTGTGAAAAAATATTTCCTTTTGTTTGTTTTAAACTTGCTGCCTATTAATTTCATTAGGTGACCCCTAGTTCTTGTGTTATGAGAAGGAGTAAATAACACTTCCCTATTTACTTTCTTCACACCAGTCATGATTTTATACACCTCTATCATATCCCCCCTTAGTCGTCTCTTTTCCAAGCTGAAAAGTCCCTCTCTTATTAATCTCTCCTCATATGGCAGCCATTCCATACCCCTAATCATTTTTGTTGCCCTTTTCAGAACCTTTTCCAGGTCCAATATATTTTTTGAGATGGGGCGACCACATCTGCATGCAGTATTCAAGATGTGGGCATACCATGGATTTATACAGAGGCAATATGATATTTTCTGTCTTATTATCTATCCCTCTCTTAATGATGCTGAACATTCTGTTTGCTTTTTTGACTGCCGCAGCACATTGCGTGGATGTTTTCAGAGAACTATCCACAATGACTCCAACATCTCTTTCTTGAGTGGTAACAGCTAATTTAGACCCCATCATTTTATATGCATAGTTGGGATTATGTTTTCCGATGTGCATTACATTGCATCAAGTGTAGAATACTACTAATTCAAATATTAAAACATTTTGAGTGAATGTTAGTTAATTGCAGACATGGTTTTTAATAAAATAAGGAATTTCAGCTACCCAGGAGAGGGTCAGATTTGCTCCCTTTTCAGTGAATTTAACTTGGCTTTTTGATATATAAAAGTCCTTGCCTTTCTCTTTGTAAGAAACCTCCTCTACATTCTACAACTGAAGCAGACAACATTGACATAAGTAGCTACATGCCCAAGACAAACTTTACATCAGTAGAGTACCTGCCCAAGCTTAAACTAAATCATTCTGCAATACCACTAAACAGTAACCTGCCCGACAACAAAATGAATCACTAACTTGTCTCCAACAGAAAGTATCAAATCAAAGAGGATCAAACTTAACACACCGCTTTAACAGTCATGGAAAAGAGCCAATCTCTATACTTATGATGAAGCTTGTACTTCATGGGCCAGATTTTTAGCTGGTAAATCAGCATAGCTCCATTAATGTAATTAACTTCAATAGAGCTATTCTAATTTACACCACCTGAGGATCTGACCCACAGACTCTAACATAGAAAGCAAGGTAGAAAAGCAGCACAAGAAATTTAAACCTGCCCTGATACTCATGAAACTTCAACAAATATGTGACTCACATTAAGCAAAATTGAAACCTGAAAAATCTGTTAGCCAGGTGACACATTTCTTAAATGACAGCTGCAACCCCCAGGCCCACTGCCCAGATGGAACACCCAGCTCCTAAAGGAATGCACCAAGGGAGTTGCTGCTGACATACTGTAGAAATGAATGCACAAATATTTGTGATGATATATCTGGAGGTCAGGGTTCATGATCTACTCATTTAAAAGTGAATTTGTATCTGACTTTTTGGGGCCTGTGGGGGAGAAGGGTTATTTATAGTTAGAGACATTTAAAGAGGTCGGCATCCCATTCTAAGTAGTCAACCATAAAAACAGGATAATGGAGGATGGTGATGTCCATTCCAGGTAATTGTGGTGGGCACAGTAGAAGGGTTTTATTTTAAAAGGTTAGCAAATTGCTCCCTGTCATCTCCCGTACACTTTAATCACTTCATTGCTGTTATGGCAAGAGCTACAATGAATATTCACAGGTATATCATCATTGGCAGATATATCATTCCTTTCAAGTGACAAGGTTCCAGTGGAACCCTAGCATGTCAGAGAATATCATCACATGTTACTGCCTCAGGGCAGGGGGTTGGGATGCAGGAGGGGTGCTGGGTGCGGCAGAGGGCTCAGGGCAGGGGTGCAGTGCGCAGCAGGGAGCTCAGGGCAGGGGGTTGGGGTGCAGGAGGGGTGCAAGGTGCAGGCAGGGGGCTTAGGGAAGGGAGTTGGGGTGCGGGAGGGGTTCGGGCTCCATCTAGGGAAATGCAACCTAGATGGAGCTACTATAAGGTGGGTGCATAACTGGTTGGAAAACCATTCCCAGAGAGTAGTTATCAGTGGTTCACAGTCATGCTGGAAGGGCATAACGAGTGGGGTCCCGCAGGAATTGGTTCTGGGTCCGGTTCTGTTCAATATCTTCATCAATGATCTAGATAATGGCATAGAGAGTACACTTATAAAATTTGTGGACGATACCAAGCGGGGAGGGGTTGCAAGTGCTTTGGAGGATAGGTTTAAAATTCAAAATGATCTGGACAAACTGGAGAAATGGTCTGAAGTAAATAGGATGAAGTTCAATAAGGACAAATGCAAAGTACTCCACTTAGGAAGGAACAATCAGTTGCACACATACAAAATGGGAAATGACTGCCTAGGAAGGAGTACTGCGGAAAGGGATCTGGGAGTCATAGTGCACCACAAGCTAAATGAGTCAACAGTGTAACACTGTTGCAAAAAAAGTAAACATAATTCTGGGATGTATTAGCAGGCGTGTTGTAAGCAAGACACAAGAAGTAATTCTTCCACTCTACTCTGCAATGATTAGGCCTCAACTAGAGTATTGTGTCCAGTTCTGGGCGCCACATTTCAGGAAAGATGAGGAGAAATTGGAGAAAGTCCAGAAAAGAGCAACAAAAATGATTAAAGGTCTAGAAAACATGACTTATGAGGGAAGATTGAAAAAACTGGGTTTGTTTAGTCTGGAAAAGAGAAGACTGAGAGGGGACATGATAACAGTTTTCAAGTACATAAAAGGTTGTTACAAGGAGGAGGGAGAAGAATTGTTCTTCTCAACCTATGAGGATAGGACAAGAAGCAATGAGCTTAAATTGCAGCAAGGGCAGCTTAGGTTAGAATTAGGAAAAACTTCCTAACTTTCAGGGTGGTTAAACACTGGAATAAATTGCCTATGGAGGTTGTGAAACCTCCATCATTGGAGATTTTTAAGAGCAGATTAGACAAATACCATTCAGTAATGGTCCAGATAATACTTAGTCCTGCCATGAGTGCAGGGGACTGGACTAGGTGACCTCTCGAGGTCCCTTCCAGTCCTATGATTCTATGATTTGGAAAACACACTGCTGGTTAAGAATGGGGAAAGTTGTAATTACTTGTCTGCGCTGCACCTGTTCTGTGGATAAATAGATTTTGTTTCTTGGGCTGTCAATCTACCACCTAACACTAAAATATTAAAGAAGAAATATTGGATGTATTTTTATCTTCAGAGAGAGGTTAAAAATATCCCTGAGAGGGGATATCCCTGGATAACACAACTCTATCATCTTGCCATGAATAAAAAGTGACAGCAAGCAGGACGAACCACTTAGTGACCATAATCTTACTGAGTATTTGGCTAAACAGAGTTGTCCACAGTTTTTGCTTGGGAGAAGGCTTAACAGAAAAACTCAGAAGGAAGAGACATCTCTTAGAACTACTCTTGCTGCTCCAGAATCTACCATGCAATTAGGACTTACTTTACACTTCCCAAAGAAAGGAGAATAGACATTTTTTAGAGATGGCAACAGAAGGAAAACATGAAGGAGATCATGCAAACGCTGAAACTTATTCTAAGGAGTTACCACTATTACAGTAAATTCTTTGTAAACTTTGGATAAGGCAAGATATGTATCCAAAATATACTAGAGTCCATGCAATTAGGAAGGAAGGATTACTTGAATTTGTTGAACAGACTCAGGAACAGCTTTCATTCATAGACCTTAAATGTATCCTTATAAATAGAGACAAATGAAAATATATATATACTTATGGTTTACATATGGTAAATGATACTGTAGTACAAAAATGCATATCATTTAGAAGAGGCACCTATTGGAAGCTTGCCAAACTTTATAGGAAGAAAGAATTTATAATATTGTTCGATTATCTAACATAAAGCTCTTTATTTTCAGTTTATAACAAATCTTTGTTGCATTATTTTAAACAAAGAGAAGTTGACACAATCAACTTTTTTATTTGGCTCCTACCTGTAAAACTGAAGGAAAATACTGACAATCTTATATAAGTAGTGTTGCTTGAAGCAACTTGCTTCTAAGATGCTTTTCAAGATTCTGGCTTGGTGCAAGATGGCATCTATTTTGGATTTGACAACTTCTAAGAATCAATAACCCATAAGGTAAAAAGTTAGAGCCCATACCTGTACTCCCCTTGTGAGTACTGACATAAATTGAACCATCGGTTATATCCATGCAGCACAATTTAATAAACTGGATTCCATAGGAGTAAACAGAGGTTGGCTCTTTAAGGGAAGTAGTGAAGATGGATTCCATATCCACTTAAAACATTAGAGGAAGTTTTAGATAGACATAACTTAATTAGAGTGGGTAGGACACTGGCATTAATATTCTTACTCTTGTGAAAAGTCCCATGAGATCTTAAGTGACCATGAGTAGTCAAGAAGGTCTCTGCTTCATTTCTTGACAGCGTTTCCAGTGCCCAGTAAACACCATTATGGGGCCTCAAATTCACTCAAGGACAAAGTGTGCCAACTAATGTATTACTAAACACTACTTCCTCTTTATTAGGCTACCAACTTTTTTTCATATTTAGTTGGCTTCTGTTCCCTTAAGCCATCATTTCTCTTTTCAGAAACTGTTTTCTTTAGTCTCTCCATCATTTTCTGTAATCTGTAGTGAGGCCAAAATTTAGCAGCACTAAGGAATATTAGCAGAGAAAAAGTAGATTAAAAACAACTCCTAACCTGAATTGCTATGGAATTATTTTATACCCTTCAAACATTTTGATGCATTTGCTCTAATTTAGAAATACTTATTCTTTCACAGTCATATACAGCTCTCCCATTGATGTAATTAGTTAAGGCACTATCAAGAGGAAACTTTTAGAAAAGATTTACTGAATAATCTTCATGCAGTGCACTTCTGTTTTTGAAACTAGGGCTTCACAAGATGTCTCATAGTATCTTATTGTCAACATCATTCTTCTGAAAACTAAGACAAAACATAATGGGTATTATCTAGACATTGTGATGTCTCCAGAAGTTCCCAAGGACTTGTGTGACTCGGGAGGTATCTGAGGAATGCTCTTACAGTACAAGAAGGGAAAGAGGGACAGGGGTTAGAAAGAAGGGTTGGACCTGGGTTATCTATGCAAGAGAAGACCAAACTAAAAAAAACCTACCAGTGTTTGCATTAATCCCTGAATTATTAATTTTCACAGGCATTCCAAAATCCGTTGAATTGTATGAAAAGATATTTATTTTGATAGGCTTCAGATCAGGCCTCTAATAAATTACCCCTTGTCATGTTAATACACCCAATGTAAAACTGAATAGGGACATATCAATAAATCCCCCAAATTTGGCTGATCTTAAATATTTCTATATCTTGGTAGCAAGTGTCCTTTGGTGTTTAATTTAAAGAAATCACATTCCATAACTCAAGGAGTAAATCCTGCAAAGTGCTGAATACCTTTAACTCTCAACGTAGACAATGGAGTGTGAGAATTTTCAGCACCTCTCAGAGGGTGCTCAGTAGTTTGCTGGAGTGGCTTCTGAGAAAATAAAAAAGATCTACAAAAATTGCACATTACTATTTCTGTGGGTCCTGGGAAAAAAGATGTGCCCATGCTCCTTTTCCTAGTTCTGCTGCAGCAGTTACAAGCCCTTCCCAGAGGTGTTATTGATGGTGCTAGTACAGAAAAGAGGAAGGAAGTACTAAGAGTCATGTTCACTTCAGCTCACTTCAAAACGTGGGGGGTGGGAAATCAGCACTGACCATATGTAAAGGGCAAAATTAGTAAGGAAAGTTGCATTTAAGTTTTCTAGAGCATGTTTCAAAACAAAAGAGAATTTGGTTATAATGTAGCTCTTGGAGTGTCTGAGAGGGGGCACTCTGACCATTCTTTTTTGGATCTGTGAGCCTCCTCCATTCCCCTCTCATTCACCTTCCTCCATTGCCATTAAAACCACTTTTATGCCACTCAAACACCCTCTTCTCTTTTTATATCTACACATGCAGGGAGATTCCAGATTTTTGTCTTTCATTAGAAGAACAATTGTTTGGAAATTGTGGTTCTCATTAGTATTACTCATAATCCTTCTGTGTTCATATGTTATAAAGCTTGTTTTACCAATGTTGAATGCCATAACGAGGTACAGTGCCTTTCAGAAACAGATATTATATATATTTTATTATTTCAACAGACCTTCTGGTACTTTGCAGCAAATGTTTATACCAGACATGCCACAAAATGAGCTGTACTGTCAACTCTCAATTTCAGTTTAACCATTCTTTCTTAGTGAGCCAAGCTGAGCTGTCTGTTGCAAATATATGAAGAAACACTTTGGCTTTATGATAAAATTTACTTTTAACAAAATTCCAGATTCTCTTTTTTAGATTTTTTTTAAAAATTAAGAAATGGACTGGCTAAATGATTGCTGTATCCTCCATGCCTCTCTTACAGAAGTTTCCATTATACAATCTTATGAACAAAAACACAGTTGACCATTATTTGAATATATCTGATGGCAGTTACTTATGAGTCCAGGAGATAGTCCTGCTGTGAGACCTCCATAAACTTTATGGTCATGGTGCAATCTCTTTTCAGCATATGTGAATTCTATACTGAACAGTAACTGGACATTGATGGAAAGAGTATGGTGGGCTCCATAATTTTGAACAAGGTATCCCAAAAGGCTAATGGGGTAAGGGTTAACAAGGGATGAGATTTGCAATACCATAATCTCTTGTTAGTCATTGCTTCATTCACTACTGTTTCGTTAGAAAGTTCGCATTTGCGTGACTACAGTTCTTTCACATATAAGGCCCATCAAGTAAGACTTATCTTCAGATTGTACTCCCTGCTAAGCAATGTGATGGCGAAATGTTTGCATTAACAAAATGGCCTGTGGACGGTGACAAAAATATTCTGACCTTTGCTACATAGATTTTGCCTTTCAGAATGGCCAATCTCACTGTAATAAGGACAGAGAATTTGTGAAAGTAAAGGGCATTGGATTGCACAGTTTTAAGGTTGGCTGGGTTAAAAAGAAATGCTTTAAAATATAAAACCTGATGAGACTCTTATGTCTACATGATGTGGGTCTCTAATTACATCACTCATTTCTGGAACAGGCTTAGCAAGCATATGGAAATAATCACTATTACATATCCCGTCAGCCAAAAATGCACTCTTGCTAGGGAAAATTCTAGAAGCTAATGACAGATAAAATGCCAGGGAGCTCATCTATAACCTCCACAATTATCCTCTTTTCTTTAAGAGGCTCCCCAAACAACATACTATGGCTTAAATAAAAGGACAAACTTTTCCTGAGATTTCAGACAAATTTCACATGTCAAATCCCAGGAAAACCAAACAAATTATTTGGATAAATGGGGTCTCTTTACCTTCTTAATATCCCAGTGCAAGCATTTTTAAAATGTATACTTTGATTAACTGTTGGAAGACTGCCTTTCTGTCGTGCTGTCTCTTTCTTCCTTACTAGATTCCAAAGGATCCTCTGCATCCATATTATTTCTTTAATGATTGACTATGCTTCTCCATTAATAGTTGTTCTTTGTTTACTTTAAAAATAACCTTCATCAGGGTAGCAGTCAGTAATATGCTACCAATATTTCCTGTTGTAAACTTTCTGCTTAGACCTTATGAATGGGAACTGAATTAAGGTTTTTCTTTATTACATATTATAAATTCATTACTGTAATAAAAAAATCACGTAGACACTTAGGTTTTCTGTAATTTATATAACAGTTTCATACTTTATCATAACTATACTATGGAAAAAGTAAATTATATTCAAACAATGGAAAGAGCCTCATTCACACAAGAATGACATTTTAAAATGACATTTTTTACTCTCAGTGCACTCCATCATGACCTGGAATAAAGCCTGTGGCACTTAGAATCACACTTATTTTATTTAAATATGGCCAAAGTCACCAAAACTCCTGTTTTGGTTTTATGGTAGATCTTAAACACTTACGTGAAGTAATCTTCACTTACAATTTTAAAAATTAAGGGTGTTCACTTTTAGATTCAGTGTCATCTTCACAGAAATCAAAGCGAAACCCAGATAAGACAGCAGAAGAAATCAAGCTGCTAACAACAAAACTTTGAGAAAGCCAGATTTGAAACATTCCAATCTATTGATATGAATCCTGTCAATAGGGTGACCAGACGTCCTGATTTTATCGGGACTGTCTCGATATTTCCTTGTTTGTCCCGCGTCCCGACCAATGTTAGGTCGGGACACTGGACAAACAAGCAAATACTCCGGAGCCCGGAAGTGCTCGCCCCCCCCCCCCCCGCCCCGACTCTGCCCCCTCCTTCCCCCATTGGCTCCCTCCCCGAATCCCCGCCTCTTCCGCAGGCTCGCCATTCCTCCTCCCTCCAGCGCTTGTGGAGGGAGGCCCGGGAGACGCAGGGGGAGCGCGGGGCCAGGGTGAGTGAGAGTCCGGCCTGGCCCCGAGCGCCGGCAGGACTCAGTCGGGCAGTAGGGAGAGTAGGGGGGCGGCCCGGGGTCCAGGCGGCAGCTGTTCTCCCCCCCTGGGCAGCGGGACTCGGGAGCAGCCGCTGCTGCAGCTCCCACTGCCGCGGGGGGAGGAAGCGGCCGATGGCCAAGCTCGGCGGCTGCGGCTCTGGCACCCGGGCCCGAACCCCCCGAGCCCGGGCCTGCTGCGGGGACCCAGCAGCGCGCACACTGCGCCCAGCCCCTGGCCAGTCGTGTCTGGGCTGCTGCCCAGCTGGTGCTATCCCGCGGCGGCCCCGGAGTGGGGGCAGCAGGCCCCAGCCCCCCCGTCCCGCGCGGGTCCCGCAGGGGAACGAACGGGCCTGGGCTGCCGATGCCTCCGCCCTGGGGCCGCCGTGGGATTGCACCAGCTGGGCAGCAGCCCAGACGCGACTGGCCAGGGGCTGGGCGCAGCGTGCGCGCTGCTGGGTCCCCGCAGCAGGCCCGGGCTTGGGGGGTTCGGGCCCGGGCGCCAGAGCCGCAGCCACAGCCGCCGAGCTTGGCCATCGGCCGCTTCCTCCCCCCGCAGCAGTGGGAGCTGCAGCAGCGGCTGCTCCCGAGTCCCGCTGCCCAGGGGGGGAGAACAGCCACCGCCTGGCCCCGCGGGCCGCCCCCCTACTCTCCCTACCGCCCAACTGAGTCCTGCCTGCTCGGGGCCAGGCCGGACTCTCACTCACCCCGGCCCCGCGCTCCCCCTGCGTCTCCTGGACCTCCCTCCAGCGCTTGTGGAGGAAGGGTTGTTTTTTTTTTTTTTTGGCCCTCCCCCCCCGCGTCCCGATATTTCACTTGGGTGATCTGGTCACCCTACCTGTCAATGACAGAATGGCATTTTAAATGAAACAATGTATCTACCCTCACACTTATTAAATCAGTGAGGTTGTACTAATATCAACAAGAAAGATATTTTTCTTCCATAATTCCAGGCAAATTAGGTATATTTAAATAAACTCTATAGCAAGACGGGTCCAGGTTTTCTGAAGCTCTATTCCGGTGATACTGCATGCACTGTTCTATTCTGTACGGGTTCATCTACCATGCTCCTCAGCATAGTATCTGAGCTCCATCTAGTAGTCCAATAGTATGTTAAGCAATGTAACTAAAATCTGTCATGTGTTTGTTCTCTCATTCTCTCTCAAGGGGGGAAAAGTGTGTGCAGTGGAGTATGTGCTGCTATGTATTTATGTTTGAGAAAGCAAAGTCAAAGAAATGTGTCTTGCCCTTGGAGTAAAAGGTGGCGAGAACAATCCCGAGAGACTCTGTCTCCCATACAGATGAGCTTTACCCTTATTGTACAAAGTTCCTTTGTGCCAGAGGAGTGAAGTTGTCAACTGTCATCTTCATTGTGGTGCTTTAGTTGATCTTGTGAATACACTGGAATCTGAAGAGTTGTCTGCATAGCATCTCTGTGGCAATACGTGGCTATCCAACGGCTCCCAAGTTCACTTTGGAGAGGGAAGTCACAACAAGAAGGCATTTGCTTTCCATGATTTGCTGGGTAGCAGAGAGAGTGAAAGCTGGGACATCTTGAATAGCTCAAGAGCCAAATTCTCTCCCCGGGAGTGCAAGGCCTGAGAAAAAGGGTTTTGTGCAGTAAATTGCTACAGAAGTCAGGGAACGGAATCTTTTCCCAAGTTTAAAAGTCAAACTGTGTGATTTTTAATTGTTGATCCATGTATTTGGGGACCTAATTGACATGCCACTATCTTTCTCCCAAAATCCCCTTTGTGGTGTGTGGCTAAAGCCTCTGTTCTGTGGCATTCTCCCACAACGCCCAGCCAGTGCAGAATCTCTGCATCCTACTCCCCCCTCACACTCTGTTCTGTTCTAGTTCCTAGACCACCATGATAGGGTTTGTTGGGTTTTTTAACCCTCTCACTTCATGATGCAGCAGCACCACAGCAGTTCTGCTGCCTTTCAAGTCCTGGGATACCCATGTGGTAGGACTGGGCTCACACAGTCAAACTAAATCCCTCCTGAGACTACCTTGAGTCTGTAGAGAGACCCAGAGGACATCTCCAGGGTGACAGACTCTTAATAAGTCTCCTTATAAATAATAAAAATTAAAAATAACTTGCTTGGTACTCTGAATAGGTTTAGGTCAGGGCAGGCCAATGATAAGGAACAGTCACTGCTTTTTATTAAAAAGCAACCAATGAAGAATTTTTCCTGCATATAATTTACCTCTTTCTCTATCTCACCTCTCCCAAGGGTTTTATCTGGGCATGGAAGGATTATATTTTTAATCAGTAAATGTCGACAAACGTCGATTCCACCATAGACGCACAAACCAACAAAAAAATAATAATCAATATGTACAAAATGTAGGCAAAGTAAGAAAAACGCTCCTTGAAAACGTATTAATTTGATTAGAAGCCATTTTCGTTGTGTATTTTGACCTGTGATGTGATGCTGACAATCTGTGTTTCAACAGTTAAAGCTTTCACTTTCTGAATTTCAACATCTACTGTCATTGAATTATGGTCTGACCATTCCCCTCGCCTAATTTTCCACAAAAATGAAAATATAAATAGATAAAAATAGAAAAAAATGCTTAAAAATAAACATTAGAATTTTGATGGATATTAATGAATTCTGCCAAGCCTAGTTTTATAGAGCTACAGCCCCAATCCTGCATGCTTCTCCGTGTGGGCTCAGAGGCATTAGCGGATAGTTTTTATGTTAATCTTGAATAATCTTATTTGTCATTTTCTTTTATTCTGTGTCTGTCATTTGTAACTATAAGGAACAGTGATTAAAGAAAAGGGGAAGCACTGACCTCAGAACACACTGCTATTGAAGGCACAGGGAGACAAATGTTAACGCTGCGCAGTGTATGAAAACAAAATAGGGTTTAAGAGACAATGTAAATCCATTACGTTTTCCCTCTGAAAGTTAAACCATGATCTAAAGTGACACTTACTATTAAAATACAGGAAAATCAACAACTGCTCTACACTGCAGAGGTTGCATATTGAGTGTAGGATGACTGTCAAGAGACCAAGCAGCAGGGTTGGCTTATAAAGAAAAAAGATTTTCCAGTCCAGACAGCTTAAAAAGAAAATAGAATGATTTAGTCCCCTCCCCCACCTTGGGGAAAGAGACCAAACGAAAAGGTGGGCACGAAAACTACTATAACCTACAGCATAAGCAATGTAGCTCACAATAACATGGGGTTCATTAGCCAACTCAGACCAAGATCTTCCCTGGCTAGCTCTCTTTCTCCTGATGTTTCTGCAGGTTTGTTTCTTTCAATCCTGTTTCCTTTGTCCCAGGTTCTCATTTGCTAACCTGCAGCATCTTGGCCCTCAGCAGGGTTTGGCTAATCTGGCTGTCCCAACCATTAGTAGTTTAGCAACCACCATCACTCGCTGTTACAAAGGGGTATGCATTTGCCTATTTGTCCTTTCCCTAGGCCTGGGATGAATGAATGCTGCAGATATTAATGAAAAGAAAACAAGCAACAGAAGAATGCACTACCTTTAACTCTATATTCATAGAACAGTTGCTCAAACATAAATACCACTCAAAACATAAAAACCCCAGAATAGGAAAGATAAATGAATTTCAAAGGGAAAACAAGACCAGGCAAACAAACAAAACCAAAGTTTCTTCAAGAGACACATTATCTTTTCACGATGCCTCATTAATTGAAAATCTGATGTGTACAAGACGGGTTCAAGAACAGTATGTCAAATCGGTGCTGCAAATCAGGACTGAAAAGCTTTGACAAATTAGACATTTCATACAGTATTTAATCAAGAAAGCAAATGCCACGTGTCATTCTGAATGACAAATTTGATTTAAGTCAACTGAAGAAGTGGGTTTTTTACCAACGAAAGCTTATGCCCAAATAAATCTGTTAGTCTTTAAGGTGCCACCGGACTCCTCATTGTTTTTATTTAAGTCAATGTTACGAAATTTGAAATTAAACACTGGAAAAGACATCTATATAGAGTATTAAATCTTACAGATGAAGAATATCATCTCGCACTTCCCGTACCGGGAGAACCCTGCTAGGAAGGTAAGAAGTTTTACCACCTTATAAGAGAGAGATACTATTAGTGAGACTCTTTTTTTAAACCATGTAAGTGGCAGCACATACATTAATATTTCCTAAAGGCCAGAATCTGACACCCTTACATACACTGAAAGTAATCTTTTTTCTATCTTACGGTATGTCTATACTAGAAACATAAGTCGACCTATATTAGGTTGACTTACAGCCACTGCAGTAAGGAGCAGGAGGGAAGCTGCCCAGGGCTTCTTGCTTCCCCATTTCCCACCATAAGTGGGAGGGGGGAAGCCGCCCAGAGCTTCTCGCTTCCCCATTCCCTGCCAGGAGGTGGGGGGAAGCAGCCCAAGGCTTATCACCCCTGGGGAGCAGGGTCTTGCCCCCCCCCCCCACCCACTCCCTACCAGGAGCCAGGCAGCCATGTCAATTTCAGCTGGGAGCGGGGTCCAGCCAGATCCCTGCTGGGAGAGCGGGGTCCATTCTTGTCCTGGGTCCCAGCCAGGAGCAGGGTCCAGCCCCACAGCTCTTTTGGGGGGGGGGGAGGGGGCTGCCCAGCTTTCTTGTCAATTTCACAGCTCCTGCCATGAAATTGACAAGACAGAGGACAACAACAGTAACTGCAGTGTCTACACAGCCACTGTTTTGCCCTAACTACACTGACATAAGCCTTACACCTCTCATGGAGGTGGAGTTATGATGTCAGTTTAGTAGGGCACTTTCTTTGGTGGGAGGAAGGCTGTAGTGTAGACACTGACATAAGCAGGTTGATGTAAGCTGTCTTACCTCGACCTATCAGTGTAGTGTGGATCAGCCCTTCATGCCTGGCAAAGATAAAAAACCACCCAACCTGGAGTGAAATCCTGGCCCCACTGCAGTAAGTGGGAATTCCCCCATTGACTTCAATGGAGCCAGGAGGTCACTCCAGGATTGTAAACTGATGATTCTGTCACAATTAGAATTATTCATAACAGATAATGCTCAATGAAGATTAAAGAGTGGCTGGTGCACCATTTCTAACAGAGGGCAAATTAATTCTCAATATTATTTATCAAACTAAGTATACAGACAACTGAATTATGATTTGGCATATTCAGAACAGGCAAGCATATCAAGTTAAATATAAAAGTCAGTACCTTATACTAACATACTCTCACACATTCCTTCACTCATTCAATTCCAAGCAGAGTTTACGCAGTAAGAACAAAAAGACAAAAATCTACCAACTAGGCTGAGCCGCCATCCTTTCCATGTAATCCTTGGCCATGTTTATGGCTTCGATATTCTTGGGGTAGAGCATACAGAACATTGCCAGGGCACCCAGATTGTTGCCATAAATTTCATTCCACCGAGCACTGAACTCCTTGGGATCCCAGGGAGGAAGATACTCCAGGGGACTGGACAGCATGGTCTGAACTGCCTCAGTCAGACGAGCTGCAATGTGCTGATGCGTAGTGGCAGCCTTGATCCGCAAATCCTCCACCTCTCCTTTAGAAAAGTACAGCATGGGGTAGCTGTCGTAGTTGGCATTGACAAAAGGAATCACAGCACTTGGGTTCTCATCGGTGCTGGAGGCCAAAGCAAAGCAAACCACATGTATGAAAAACACGCTGGGAGCCCCCCGTGTGTGAGTCCTCATTGTGGCATCAGATCTCCAAGTCTCAATGGCAGCCAAACCATCTTTAAAATATCCTAGGGATGACAAACAAGAGTGAAAAGGGGCCATTAGACACAATTCATTGGACAACAGTTGCCATCACAGCATATTTCACAAGAAATCTGATTCAGTCTAGAATTATAAGAAAATATGTGTGCTGTACAGGTGGCTTTTAAATCATTTTTACATTGATACTTCAGATAAAACCCATTCTGAGCAACCAACTTTAAAATCAGGGAAGCTACATTTTTGGAAAGAAAGGCTCTTTCCCACAAACACACCTTTACTCAGATTCCGGAGTGATGAGGATGGTATAATACACAGACAGATACAACTCAATATAGAGCTTAAACTGAAGACTTCCTAAGAATCAGAATAATTATGACTGTGTCTAATGTAAAACATCACTGACTGTGCTAGCTAAGGTGGGGGAGGGAAAGAGCAGCAGAGATTATGTTAACAGCAGCCAAGACTGAGTGCTGGATTGGCTGATGTTACCAGCTGTGGAGTAAAGATTTTGGAATGCAAGAGGTTTGTGCTGGGGTCATTTTATACTGTGTATAAGGCCTCTGGTTCTGACACGTCTTCATTTAAAAAAGAAAAAAGCAAGCAAACAGCAGAGTCCTGGCAAAGCACATGAGATAAATGGCCCATAGGGTGTGTGGAGTTTTTTTCTTCTTATAATTTTAAAGGGCCTTCCATTTTGCATGTGGAGATTTATTACCAGACACGAAAGAAGCAAAGCTGAACAAAAGCACATTTTCCTAAATAAATGGCTGTCTTACAATGTGTTTAAATGACAAATCTATACAGAGGTTAAATGTATTTAAATATAG
This sequence comes from Emys orbicularis, assembly GCF_028017835.1. Taxonomy (NCBI): domain Eukaryota; kingdom Metazoa; phylum Chordata; order Testudines; family Emydidae; genus Emys; species Emys orbicularis. The sequence continues at coordinate 91,731,094 of NC_088685.1, read as the reverse complement.
GTAGTTACTTTTTGAAAATTACTAGCTCTCTAGCTCCAGGTCTCAGACAAATCAAGGCTAGGATCCCCCGGAGGAAAGTCAGGGAATTCCTGAAATTCTTCAGCGGGGAAAGGTTATAGAAAGCAGACCCAAGAAAGACAGTTTTATGTAAATAATGAAGAGTAGTTTTCAATTATTAAAAAGAGAAGTAGGCTGAGGGAAACCAGCAGCCAAAATCAAAGATACAATGATTTTTCTAAGGAAAACGTGGTTCATAGATTCAGAAAGAAAAATCTTAAGAAGCTAAAGCACACAGTTACCCCCTGCTTCCCCGCCAATCCCACATACACAGAGAGGCCAGGATTTTCAAAGCTGAAGTTAGGCTGTTATGTCCATATTTAGGCACCCAGGCCCTGATTCAAAAAGGTATTTAAGCACATACAAAGTCAATGGGACTACTTCTGTGCTTAAAGTTACACATGTGCTTAAGTGCTTTGTTGGACTGGAGCCCTAAAGAAGAGGGAGCTGTTGAGTACTGGGCACTTTTGAAAAATCAGATCATGATTCAGGTGTCTAAATATGAACTTAGGAGCCTAACTTCAGGAACCCAGTTTCTAAGTTTTGGCTGTGCTGTGCGTCTTCTTTCATGGGTGCCACCAGGATAAAAATAATATAAGCGTTCTAGTTCAGACACCAGTTTCCAGCACAATCATTCTTTTAACACTGAGTAATAGGAGGGAAAAAATGAATAGAGCACTTATAAGTGTTTTGTTACATTGTATGAATAAGTTCTGTGTCTTTTAAACAAAAGAATTATGATACAGCAAGTGTGTAGATTGCTGGGGACTATTTCTATTATATCTAATATCTCTCTCTCACACATAGGTTTATCTGCTATACTTAAGACTAATCCTATCAACCAGCTGTAAACAATGAATTCCTGCAATAGAATATTCTGACAGGAAGGAGTTAAGAACCAACCACATTTTAAACATGATGTGGGTTTCCTAATAGTTCTGAAGGACTGTTTCCATAATAAAAGCCATAGTTTTCCAAAAATTCTTTTAATTCTTTAGATCTGAAAAAAAAAAAGATTAAACAAAAGATAAACCAGAAAGGATTTCTGAAGAACAAGCAACAATTCCTGATTCTAGAATAGGAGGAAGAATTAAATGTTTTCTTCATAGTCATACATTACAAGAAATCACCGCTGCCCACAGAAGAAGCAAGACACAGACATTCAATAGGCAAATTCTTCATTCCTCTCTCTGGTTCCAGTTCAGGAAAGTACAATACCAACAATGGGACTTAAGCATTTGCTTACATATAAGGATGCGTGCTTAAGTGCCTTCCTAAATGAGAGCCTCTCCGAACAAACAACACAGAAAATACAGGAGCATTTCCTAGGGTCTTTGCAAGGTAGATCACATCTTCCTAGTACCCCACCATTTCATTAACATCGATCAATACAAGCCATGCATCATTTCCCCCCTTCACAAATTTCTCAATATGGAACTGAAATATAAATGCCACATGAACCTTTTTTCTCCCTCATACATTTACAGTAACCATCATACAAGACTGACTGACCTGAAGATAGGCTGTTGTAGGAATAAACCTCATCTTCTTTCATTATTTTCAAAAATCAAGATCTTGAAGAAAGTCAGCAGATACTGGTAAAAACAATACTTTAAAATCATTCCTGTTTATATTTCATGTATCCAGGAGTAAAATGTTAAATGATCATAAGGATATTCTTAAACTGCAAAGAAGACAACATACTGTCTCTAAAGTTCAAAAAGACCCAAATCATGTCCACTTTTTCATTAGTATCTAGGGCCCCCAAATCAGCAGCAGCTATGTAAGGGAGAAGGCAGGTCACAGGGTGTTCATATTCCTTCCTCTAGACTCTATTCTCTATGGAGGCACCATCCACAGCAGTATGGAGAGGGTCAATGGGGTAAGACCCTGGCAAGCCCATGGGATCAGTGTCTCTGTGGATCCACTGTTCATAGAATCATAGAATATTAGGGTTGGAAGAGACCTCAGGAGGTCATCTAGTCCAATGCCCTGCTCAAAGCAGGACCAACACCAACTAAATCATCACAGCCAGTTGGGCCTTAAAAACTTCTAAAGATGGAGATTCCACCACCTCCTTAGGTTACCCATTCCAGTGCTTCACCACCTTCCTAGTGAAATAGTGTTTCCTAGCCAACCTAGACCTCCACCACTGCAACTTGAGACCATTGTTTCTTGTTCTGTCATCTGCCTCCACTGAGAACAACTGAGCTCCATCCTCTTTGGAACCCTCCTTCAGGTAGTTGAAGGCTGCTATCAAATCCCCCCTCACTCTTCTCTTCTGCAGACTAAATAACCCCCGTTGCCTCAGCCTCTCCTCGCAAGTCATGTGCCCCAGCCCCCTAATCATTTTCGTTGCCCTCCGCTGGACTCTCTCCAATTCATCCACATCCCTTCTAGGGGCCCAAAACTGGACGCAATACTACAGGTGTGGCCTCACCAGTGCCGAATAGAGGGAAATAATCACTTCCCTCAATCTGCTGGCAAAGCTCCTACTAATACAGCCCAATATGCCGTTGGCCTTCTTGGCAACAAGGGCACACTGCTGACTCATATCCAGCTTCTCGTCCACTGTAATCCCCAGGTCCTTTTCTGCAGAACTGCTGCTTAGCCAGTCAGTCCCCAGCCTGTAGCGGTGCATGGGATTCTTCCTTCCTAAATGCAGGACTCTGCACTTGTCCTTGTTGAACCTCATCAGATTTCTTTTGGCCCAATCCTCCAATTTGTCTAGGTCACTCTGGACCCTATCCGTACCCTCCAGCATATTTACCTCTCCCCCCAGCTTAGTGTCATCTGTGAACTTGCCGAGGGTGCAATTAATCCCTATCATCCAGATCATTAATAAAGATGTTGAACAAAACTGGCCCCAGGACCGACCCTGGGGCACTCTGCTTGATACCGGCTGCCAACTAGACATCGAGCCATTGATCACTACCCATTGAGCCCGACAATCTAGCCAGCTTTCTATCCACCTTATAGTCCATTCATCTAACCCATACTTTTTTAACTTGCTGGCAAGAATACTGTGGGAGACCGTATCAAAAGCTTTGCTAAAGTCAAGATATATGACATCCACCACTTTCCCCATATCCACAGAGCCAGTTATCTCATCATAGAAGGCAATCGAGTTGGTCAGGCATGACTTGCCTTTGGTGAATCCATGCTGACTCTTCCTGATCACCTTCCTCTCCTCCAAGTGCTTCAAAATGGATTCCTTGAGGCCTTGCTCCATGATTTTTCCAGGAATTGAAGTGAGGCTGTAGTTCCCCAGATTCTCTTTCTTTCCTTTTTTAAATATGGGCACTATATTTGCTTTTTCCAATCATCCAGGACCTCCCCCGATTGCCACGAATTTTCAAAGTTATTGGCCAATGGCTCTGCAATCACATCTGCCAACTCCCTCAGCACCCTTGGATGTATTAGATCTGGACCCATGGACTTGTGCATGTCCAGCTTTTCTAAATAGTCCTTAACCTGTTCTTTCACCACTGAGGGCTGCTCACCTCCTTCCCATACTGTGTTGCCCAGTGCAGCAGTCTGGGAGCTGACCTTGTCTGTGAAGACCAAGGCAAAAAAAGCATTGAGTACTTCAGCTTTTTCCACATCATGTGTCACTAGGTTGCCTCCCCAACTAGGTTGTCCCCCCGCCCCTCCTGTTCAAACTGTTCTGCATACAACAGGGAGGGACACAATTACTTCCCTTGGACTCTACAACCTGGGTAGGGGGCTGGACTATTCCTCAACAACCACCACAGAGGATCCCTGCCCAAAACCCACTTATTTGGGTTTTGTAAAGACAGGGAAGATGTTGGTGTAAGTGATTAAACAGTCAAAGGGCAAGCCAAAAACTTTGGATCTTAGCAGGGTTCATTTGTGAATCCTTGGAAACCTTCATCTTTATAAAGAAGCAGCATCATTGATAATGATAGTAATAACGGAAACAATCACACAGCTTTAAGGATCATGGAACATGAAAAGCTGCAATAATAAAATCAGAAATAAAACTATAAATAATGATGATAAAAAATAATGGTGAGAAATTACAGGTTATGCAGCCCTATACACACTGGGGCCGCCATGACAGACTGTGTCTCACCCCCAGGAAGGTCAGATAGCAGTACAACCACTGCCCTCTCTTGGAGGTTCTGTCAGGGGGAGCAGCTTTCATTTAAGGCTCCGACAGAGGCTCTCCAGGAGATTTTCTACCTATTTGATAAGATTAGCACACTGGATGTGGCTCACCATTTAAGACATGCACACTGTCAATTTCTTATCTTCAGTTCACGGTTGAGATTCCCCAAGCAGGAACACAAAGTTAGGCCAAAACTGGGGCCCGCTCCTCTTCTCCTTTTACTTTGGAAGGAGCTGTGTCGCTGCAGTTTTCCATATAACCCCACATTATCTGAGTTATGTTTCCATATCATGAAGTATGAATTCTCCTCATCCAGATACAATATAGGCACTCATCTGAGAAGAAGCTATGATAATGAAAGATGCTATTGTGAAAAAAGAACAGGACAGGAAGTCAGGAGATCTGAGTTTTATTCCTGTGTCTGCCACAGAACTTCTTTCATCATCAGACAAATCATTTAACCACTCCGTCTATGATTCAGCAAAGCACTTAAGCCCATGATGAACCAAATCCATCCTTGTTCAGCAAAGCACTAAAATGCATGGCTAAGTCTCAGTGAAATCAATGCGACTTAAGTACATGGTCAATTCATGCTTTGCTGATAGTGTGGCCAGGTGTCCAGTTTTCGACTGGACCTACTGACCGGACACCCAAGTCTGGTTACTGCAGGCAGGGGAAGCACCGATTCATCACCCGCACCAGCCCCTACTCACTCCTGGCCACCTCCTACCTCCATTGGGTGGCTGCAGCTCCCAGCCCCGGCTCTGCAGGTGAGTTCCTCCTGACCCACACAGTGAGGGGGGAGAGAGGAAAAGCAGTGAGAGACGGAGGGAGGGGGAAAGAGGAGCGAATGGTGGGTTGGGACTCAAGGGGAAGGGGCAGGGCAGGAGCGGGGCCTCGGGGGAAGAGGCGGGGCAGGGTGAGGCCTGGTGGAAGGAGTGGGGAAGGGGATGTTCCGGCACTCCTGCTGGAGTGTCCAGTTTTTAAAAATTTTATTAAGATGATGTTAAAAAAAAAAGTGAACAGAGTTTGAGCATAGAAGTGTATTACAAAGTTGGCAACCCTATTTGCTGAATAGGGATGGACTCAACCACTTGCCTAAGTGCTTTGCTAAATGGGGCTTCTGGGCTTAGGAACGCAATTAAAATGCACTTTGGGTCCATCCTAGCTGAAAGAGTCAACACATTTTCGAATGTTCTCCATCGATCTAATTGGGATAATTTTCCCCCACCTTACATGGTTGTTTAAGGGGTAAATTAATTTATTTTTATATCTATCTATCCATCTTCAGATGCAAGGTGCTATGTAAGGGAAAAGGATAAAATTTGGACCCAAATAGTAACAATTATACTAATAAATGCACATATGTTTTAGATTCACTACAATTGGATTAAATTGTATAGTAAAATTCAATTATTGTAGTAGAATTCATTTATTTTGAAAATTAACTTCTGTAATGCTGAATAACCCTTAACAGGACAGTCAACTGATTTACATTGTTTGTGTATTGTTCTCTAATGTGTTTTTTTCCCCTAAGATAATGAACAATACAGAAATAAATCAAATTATTTTGCAAACGAATAAAAAACCTGATTACTTGAACAGCTGTTATTTCAACAGGCAATTCCAAATTTGTTCAGATAATTGGCAGCTCATACAATCAAATATCAGTGGTAAGAGAATCAATACACAGACATGCTGCCAGTTTGTTAGACAGAAAGGTTAGGATACAGGCAGTAAGATAATTGGGATCCTATCATACACTATTATTTAAATTAAGAGATTTCCCTTAATCTTGTCTCAAAATGTGAAACCACACAGTCACCATACACAACTTGGAAGCTAAGCTTTAGGAAGCCATTCAACTTTTTTGGGAAAGAATTTTCTTTGTCTAATTAGTAGGAAATCACTCGCGGATACAGTCAAGTATAAAAAGAGGGCAAATGTGCTACAAGCCTAACTGGGCAAGAAAAAGGTTAATATACCAATTTCTCAATAGTTTGAAAGGGCAGTTTCCTGTGAATCACACTCAGTGGACGGATGTTCAACTGTATGCATCCGAAGAAGTGGGTTGTAGCCCACGAAAGCTTATGCTCTAATAAATTTGTTAGTCTCTAAGGTGCCACAAGTACTCCTGTTATTTTTGTAGCCAAAATGTGTCATAACACTGATGTCCCTTATGGAGCTGAATATTGCTATGTGCAAATTGTGAGTCCTCCAAATAAAGTTAGTTTGATACAGCATTTAAGGTAAAACAAGAGGTAGGCTTTACTCTAGTTAGAAGTGCATGCAAAGAAAATTCCAGCACTGAGCGCCACAAGATGGGGAGGGGGAGGGGTGGAGACCTACAAGGTTCCCTGCCTATACAATGTCATCTCATTTCTGGTAAAACCCTTTAAATAATCTGACCTTCTAGATCCCTCATGGTGTCTTTACAAAATAGAAATTATTTGGAGTGTCCTGGAACTTACTTTGGGAACTGATTATACAGTCATTGTGCTCAAAAAACGTTATTAAACTTTAGTGGAAGTTTGGCTGGCATGACAACTGCAGAATAAAGCTCTACAAGTCCAAAAGCAGAAGTGACCTAAGACCTTGCTAGCACCTTCAACTCCAGTGAGGCTCATCTCTTATATGAACAGATGTACGTGATGGAGACTAAGCACTCAGAAGAGTGATACAATTGAAACAGTACCATAGTTTTAAATGAAAAATGTCATAATGAAAAATGTCAAGCTCTGCAAGAGAACTTGTCTTCTAAAAAGTGGCTCTTGAGTTTCAGGGATATTGTTTTTGTCATTCTGTTCTTTAATTGTAATAAAAACATAATTTCTTGATACATTATTCATAGTGATAGCTTCTACTACTAAAGTTAATATATTGCGTTAGTTCATCCCCAATCCTGTCTTGAATTACACAGTGACAATACTTCCCATGTAGTAACTTAAACTGCATGATAATATCAGCCCATTAAAGCAACAATGTCAAAATACAAATCTTGAAAACACACACTCACAGCCAATCAGATAAAAGAGTTGTGCAAATCTGAGTGGGGAATTATCTAATACCAATAACAGCTGCTTTCTTATGTTGGTCTGAACTGCAGAGTGTATCTTGTTCCCCTAAACAGGCATGCATAGACATCCTTTTGTGCAAGTGCTGATAACTGTCAATAATATAGTTACTTCTCTCAAGTGGTGGTAGGCTAGGTCACAGATAGAGTAAAGGAGATTTTCTGTAGGAAATTTCCTTTTTGGCACTTGGCCCATAGTCTTCAAAAAATTAAGCAAATCTTTCTGTATAATACATGTTGCAATTTAGTCTCATTGATAATAATGGAAATAACTGGTAAATCCTCCATACGTTGACTGGAGAATTGTTTAGCCTGCATAGCAAGCCCCCTCACTACTGTCCCATTAAAAAAGTGATTTAATACTGGTTTAAATATTTCAGCAAAACAGATTTAAACGTGGAAGAGCAACCAACCCATTTGGTCCGAGATCAACAGAGTTTAAGAGCTAAATACTGTAATACAGATAAAGAGAACTCTGGGGGCCTAATTCCTGGATAGTAGTGTGCAGTTCCCACACGTGTGCATGTACCCCATGGCAAATTAAGCAGGACACAGAGAGGGCCCAGGAAAAGTACCACCTGATTCTATACAAATTATAACCTAACTATCCAGATTTCCCATACTTATACAGTTCAAACAGCACTAGAATCAAGGTATTTTCTGTTCCTTTCAGAACTTCAAGATGGGACAACGGGGCAAGAAATTCAGATGTTCCAGTACAGTCAGCAGAAGTCCTCTCTTTCATTCCCTCCCCTCACCCATTTCAACCATGCAAAACCGGTGACCAAACTTCAGTCCAGTGCCAAATAGAAGGATAAAATACTGGGAAGAGTTCAAAAGCACCACTTCCTAATTCACAACGTATCTTACATGGCCTACTATGGGCCATTACTTCACCTATTTTACTGTAGAGTCCACTGGGTAGAAAAAATGTTAAACAGCAAATGTTATTTATTTATTTATTGTTCTGTAAGCAAATACATTATAGCTTGAGAAAATAATTTGTATTGAAACACAGTACACACAATATGCAAACCCAAAGTATTAAAGCCGGGAAGTCAAATACAGGCACAACATGTTTCCTGGGCACTAACATTCCAAATTTAGCAATCTATCATCATGTCATCCTAGAGTTTTCAGATATGGACAAGCATTTTGAACTTTGCTTTTAATTCATCTCCATAAATCTCAACTACAGCTAATATGTTTGCAAAGGCATCTTACTAAGAAAAAAGTTGGTTTTTCACTATTTATATCCCACTAAGAGTTATACAAAGAAATAAAAGACAGCCAGAGACAATATTTTTCAATACGAAGGAAATAATATTTGATATATGTAATACTGAACAATTTCACTGGCTAATTAAAATTAACTTTATACTTAGCTTTAAGTTATGCACTGAACTCTCCATGTATTTAGAGTTGTATGCAGCCCTGCAAGAAATATCACCCCGTAAAAACCTAAGTTCCCTGTAAACTGTGCGGCCACACAGCAAGCTATTAAGCGTTGCGCAGGCACTCGGGGAACCCGCCCGGCTGGGACCTGCCAGGGGAGGGGCGCCCCTCCCCCGGCCCCAACCCCAGACTTGCCGTGGCCCCAAACCCCTCATCCCCGGCCCCACCCCAGAGCCCGCACCCCCAACTGGAGCCCTCACACCCCTGCACCCTAACCCTCTGCCCCAGCCTTGAGCCCCCTCCCACACTCCAAATCCGTCGGCCCCACCCCCATCACATGAATTTTGTTCTGTGCACCAATATGGGGGTGATGTGTCACACAACACCTCCATATTGGTGCACAGAACAAAATTCATTCCGCACACGTGTGGGAAAAATTAGAGGGAACACTGGTAAGAACTAAGGGTTGCAAAAAGTTTGCAACATGCTACTGGTAAAACAGCTACCACAAAGTACTTTAATCAGTTTATTTTAGGCATTTTTAATCTGCCCATTTTCTCTGTATGCAGACTTCTTGCAGTTATTTTTTCACATCTTATAATCTGTCACTTTTACAACCGTTTATATAGAGCAATAAAAGCAAAGTGCACTATATTAAAAAGTTAACTGCAAAGTTTTGTCAATTTCAAAACAAGATTTAAATTGTTGGTACACCAACAATTGATTTTTTTTCTAATTTAATATTTACTTAGCATTGAAATGCTCCCTCAGTAATCTCGTACTTGTGCTAACGTTATTATCCTTAACTCCATTTAGGCCCTTTTATCCCATGCTCCATGGAGTGAATAAGAAAGTCATTTTGGGATACTCCTAAAGGCACTCATTCCCAACGAGTGCAGACTCGTTTAAATATTTGCATTCGTTGCATGAAACATCAATCAGTGTCACCATCAAAAATGTAAAACTACCCAGACACAGAGAAAGATGTCCTGAAGCACACAGCCTTAGTGCTTTTTACTTCAGACTCAACTGAAGTCACTTATTAAAGGACAGGTATGTAATTCAGGATATAAAATATAGTTATTTTTATTTGTAAAATCTTTCCAGAGAAATTAAGATTAATAGAAGAAGAAAACTCTAGAACTTGTTTAGTCTTTCAGTTAGGATGGACCCAAAGTATGTTTTAATTGTGTTCCCAAGCCCTGATAACATTCAAGGCTATAATCCTGGAAACACATTCACACATTATTTATTAACTATAAGCCGCAGTTATGGATTAGGACCCCGTCATGGTAGGCACTGTACAAACACATAACAAAAATATAGTCCTTGCACCAAAGAGCCTACAGTCTAAAGCAGTGGTTCTCAAACTTATTTGATTGGGCCCCCCTTCTTTGTGTCTGTAGTCATTTATGCTCTCCCCCCTCCCCAAGTACATATACCACCACCCAGCTCTGAAGGCAGAGTGGAGAGCAGCAGATTCTGGCCAGAAGCCCAGCTCTGAAGGCAGCGCTGCGCCAGCAGCAGCACAGAAGTAAGGGTGACAATGTGAAAAGTTGTATTTGTCAATATCATTGTTCACAGCAGACACAGAAGTAAGTGTGTAGCAGCGCACAAGGCAATGTGAAAAGTGATATTCATCAATATCACTGTTCACAGCTGATTTAGCACCCCATTGCCACCCTTACTTCTGCGTTGCTGCTGCCACCCCGGGGCTGACAGCTGGAGCCCTACCTCCTCCAGGTGAGGATTGGGGGTGAGGGGGAAAGAGAACTTAAGCCTGGGATGCCTCCGGGGGAGGGGGGGAGACTTGAGCCACCTGCCGATGAGGCACTGGGCGAGCGGAAGGAGAGCCTGAGTGGCGGGGCTCCGGTTATCCCCTTTATCCCTACCTCCCGGTGTGCACTGCCCTTCTGCACGAGCTCCAACCATCCTGGGCTGACAGCCACAGCTTTTCAAAAAAACCCAAAAATAAAATAAAGCACATAGCTTGTGTCTCCCTTAGCACATTCCCGCGTTTCCCTTGGCAGGCTCGCCCCATAGTTTGAGAACTGTTGGTCTAAATCAGGGATCGGCAACCTTTGGCACGCAACCCATCAGGGAAATCTGCTGACGGGCCGGGACAGTTTGTTTACCTGCAGCATCCGCAGGTTCAGCCGATCGCAGCTCCCACTGGCCGCGGTTTGCCGTTCCATTCCAATGGGGGCTGCGGGAAGCAGTAGCCAGCACATCCGTTGGCCTGCGCCGCTTCCCGCAGCCCCCATTGGCCTGGAACGGCGAACTGTGGCCAGTGGGAACTGCGATCGGCCGAACCTGCGGACGCTGCAGGTAAACAAACCGTCCTGGCCCGCCAGCAGATTTCCCTGTTGGGCTGCGTGCCAAAGGTTGCCGATCCCTGAACTAGAGTAAATAGTGGATTCTCTGTAACTTGAAGTCTTTAAATCATGATTTGAGGACTTCAGTAACTTAGCCAGAGGTTGGGGGTCTATTACAGGAGTGGGTGGATGAGGTTCTGTGACCTGCAATGTGCAGGTCAGACTTGGTGATCACGATGGTTAGAGCCCTGCACCGATACAAAATTTGTATCTGCATCCGATCTGCGATCCACAAACACGATCCATGGATATCCGCATCTGCGAATGCAGATATCCGCAGATTTTCAGGGCTCTAACGATGATCCCTCCTGGCCTTAAAGTCTATGAGTTTATGAGATTTTAGTGGAGCTACGATTTCACCCCGGATTATATTCCTAGTTCTGCTATTGATTAGTGCTCAGAAAAACATCTGAAACAAAACTTATATGCCTCATATTAGTCGGGGTTGCTTTTTAAGGAGTAGTTATAAAGAAATAACTTAGATTCAGCCTGGTTACAAAATGCAGTTAAGTTCCAGAATAACAGATTGGTACCAAGTTTGTAACACAACGCTGCTGTAACCTGGTTCTTGATATGGCTCTGCTTATAATGTAGACTGGGCAATTTTTTTAAACAGGCTGGGACAAACTTGTTGCTGGAATGTTACTTAAAGGGATAAGAAAAGGTCTCCAACACAGGTCAGTCTTTCCTCAGTCAACTTTTTTGTATTGGCTAGGTTAAACCAATCAACCAAAGTGGTTTGGGGAAAGTGTTTGTTCTTTTTAGATACTTTAAAAATAGTTTTATTGCTAGTTAAAGGTGCCAGACTGACAGCAGTGGGAACGAAAATCTTTCTACTCAGTGCATGGATCATGGATACGAACTGTGCAAGTTTCTATATGCAATCCTGGAAATGTGTCTCAATCTTGACCTAGAGGGGTCACTTCTGTATGGGGAGGATAGTTCTGTTTATAATCCCATTCAACATTTGTTCTCTCTGCTGCGACTACTAATTAGGCCTTGTCTACACTAGAATGGATTTGCATGTATAGCTAAGTAGGCATACCTAATCCGGCTAGTGGAGATGCAGTTTATACCAGCAAAAGAGTTATTTCGCCAATATAGCTTATACCAATTTCCTGAACAATACAAGATATACTAGTAAAAGGACTTTTTTGGACAGAATAACTGCATCTATATTTGATTTTTGGTGGCACGGGTATGTCAGTTAGGCTGTGATCCTCCCCACCCCCCCCAGCTGGCGTAGCAATGCAGGCAAAACTTTTAAGTGTAGACCAGGCCTTAGTAATAAATAAGAACATTTGTCCACTAGGAACTGAAACCATCATACTCAAGTCACCCAACAGCCATTCCACAGTGAGAATGGCCTAAACTGGATTTATAGCTTTCGTTCTGATGAAAGGCTTTCTATCCCATTATCATTCACTTGAGCAAGTGAAATGAAATGCACAGAAGACTTCAATAGGTTTAGAGATCTGGATAAAATGTTATAAAGTACCAGGACTTTAGGATTAATATCTAAAACTTTAATTGTCTATTGTTTTCATTATTATTTTTATTCGTATAGCATCCAAATTGTGCTAGATGCACCCAACCAATGTGGTTTGTCCACAAGTAATTAATACATATCGATTTCCTGTTCCAGTATTGGAGAGATTTATTTACTACTATTCCAATTATAGTTAGATCAGTCTGTGAGGTGTGAAGTGCCTTGGAAGTTCAGCTAAAGCTTTAAGCTCTGGTTCTTTGATTCATAAACTCTTCTCTCTTTTAACTGATCTTGCATTAAATCATAATGCTCAATCTGTAGTGTCATTCTTTTGGTGACAATACAAAGTGATATCAAGCATTCTGATCTTACCAAAAAAAAAAATCAAGCTATACAGCCAGATAAAGGTGAGATAAGAGCTTCCGTACTTAACAAGAATAATAGAAAAGACTGCTAGGAATTAAAATTGTTTTTTGTTTTATTTAGTTCTAACAACTTTGGACCAATAAAATGTATTCCTTTAACACTCCTTTGTTTTGCTGTTTAGGGCAATTTATAGATAGAGTAAAAAGAACAGGAGTACTTGTGGCACCTTAGGGTACGTCTACACTTACCGGAGGGTCCGGCGGCAGGCAATCGATGTTCTGGGATTGACTTATCGCGTCTGGTTTAGACGCGATAAATCGATCCCGGAAGTGCTCGCCGTCGACGCCGGTACTCCAGCTTGGCGAGAGGAGTACGCGGCATCGACGGGGGAGCCTGCCTGCCGCGTCTGGACCCGCGGTAAGTTCGGACTAAGGTACTTCAAATTCAGCTACGTTATTAACGTAGCTGAATTTGCGTACCTTAGTCCGAAGTGGGGGCTTAGTGGGGACCAGGCCTAACACCTTAGAGACTAACAAATTCAAGTACTCCTGTTCTTTTTGCGGATACAGACTAACACGGCTGCTACTCTGAAACCTATAGATAGAGTGTCAGCTTTAGCTTGAGATTTCCTTACTTTTGCTGTTTTGTGCTAGAACCTTTATATTACTTAGCTCACAAAAAATGCATGTAAACAATGATCACTTGTAAGTGAATTCAAAGTTGAAATGAGATTTTGCACATCAATAGCACTGTCCATCCAAGAATCTCCAAGCAATTATCAAACATTACATTGACTAAATCTCACAACAACCCTGTGAGCTGGGAAAGTACAGATATTCCTGTTTATGGTGGAGAAAACGGAGGCCTGGAGAGGTGAAGTGACTTGCCCCAGGTCACCCGACAAGACTGTTTTAGAAGCAGAATCTAAATATTGACTCCACATCTTGAATTTTAACTACTAGATTATGTTCCTTTAAAATATTTTGTTGTGCTGAAATATACATTGGCAACATAGTATGATAAAGACAGCCAATGAGTCACCTCTTACCTGGAATTTCTTTGTTTTTGCTGGATTGTGTCAAAAAACTTTAATCTTACTGAAACAGACACTGGCCTTTCTGTGGCAACCAAAAACAATGCTGGTATTGTGTACATTTGAAGAACAGTTTAGCAAACAGCTTCTATCTCTGCTTCACTATACAGTGAAATAATTATATTGAGTCTTTATGAACTCACATTGTTTTGACATGGAAGAATCTGTCGTGTTAGAAAAGTAAGGATTATAACCACTTTCCTGCAACATCATTTTGGAGCACCACATATTGATGCCTGTGTTCCAGGGTAGTATTAATTTAGTACAGTATGCGATATCTCTCCTTTTAAGGAAATATATCCCACCATCATAATGGGAATGGGGGGATAAAATTGATGATCTAGTAACAATGGTCCTATAGCACTTAAACATTTTTGATAACAATCGCAGGCAAATCATGCTCTTGTTCTGTGCCTCGGTTTCCCTAGCTTCAAAACAAGGATGCTCACCTTTCACACAGGCTTAACTCATTAGTGTCTGTAAAGAGCTTGGGGGCTCTTGGTGCTACAGAAGAGCACAAAGCTCCAAAGTTTAAAGTTTTCGTACTACTTTTAGTCATTTTGTCCCCACCTAACCACCCAACATTTCTCTAATACAGCCCAATTCTGTAAGGTGCTGAATGTCTGGCGTGGTAATGAGCAGCCATTGACTAGACCAGTGGTTTTCAACCCTGAGGGTACGCAGAGTAGGTCTAAGATTTCCAAAGGGCCCTGCACCTCCAGCTGAAAATTTTTAGGGGGCTGCAAATGAAAAAAGGTTGAAAACCACTGGAGTAGACCACTGAGAGGACGCCGACCTTCAAGATCACTTCCCAAGTGGTTTGTTGCAAACTGATTTAGACAGGTAAGGAAAAATGATATTTCTACTCAAATTCTACTGGCTTGATTCCCAAAGGTGATGAGCCCCATCAGAGTCAGTGGACACTTTGGTGGCCGCAGCATCTCTGCAAATAAAAAACAAACAAACCAATCCCTCTCTCTGGATGTGTCAATCCCCCTTACATTTCCTGGTACAGGGAGATCACTGACTGGGAGCACTTTCTCAAAAAGAAAACATGCCACAGGACTCCTAGCTGCACAGAACTATTCGGAAATGCAATTGCTGCCTACATTGGGGGAGGGGGCTCAGCTCCAGGCTCGATGAGAACCAGAAGGATTCGATCAGGCTCACCGCACACGTGTCTCGGCAATACTGCACACAACACGTCCCAATGGAGCACGGCTCAAGCACTTTGGTGAACTCTTCCCGGTCCCCACAACAAGCCCCTCGCCCGGACTCGCTGCCCGACGCTCCGGAGCAGCAGCGGCTGCTGTGGGGTTAGCGCGGCTCGAGAGTCCCTGCACTTCTCCCGGGACAATCGAGCCGATCTTCTTCAGCCCCAGCCAGCCCCCCGCCCCCGATGGCGCCCCTCCAGCCTGCACCCGCGGCCCCCTGCCCCCCGCATTAGCCCGGGGCGCATCCGGGACGGTCCTGCTGCCCCCCCACCCCCAGCAGCTGCACCGCGCATCATGCCGACGCCGCGAGGGGCACAGGGGCAGGGGCCGGGAGACAAGCGGAGCCCCCCGCCCGCAGCGGAGCCGGACGCTTGGCTCCCAGAAAGTTTTCACTTCCAAGCCCAGGGCGAGTTCCCGGATTGAGTGGAAGTGCCCCCCCCTTCACCCCTTACCTCGCCCCCGACAGTCCTCCTCAGCCTGGCCCCGGCGCGGCGGCAGCGCCCGGCAGCCGCAGGGGGAGCCGCTCCGGACGCCCCCAGCTCATTGAGTCGGCCGGGCCATCCCCGCGGCGGGCGGACAGAGGCGCCTGGGGCCGGGCGCGGCGCGCGGAGCGAGGATGTGCAGGCGCCACCGGGACACCCGAGCGCTGCCAGAGCAGAGGGAGGAAACCGCAACGTCACCGAGTGCAGCTGGGGGAGGGGAAACGCCTGGGGAGCCCCCCGAGCCCACCCCCTCCCCCCGCCCGGGCCCGGACATCCTCCCTCCAGGCTGGAGAGCAGAGCACGACCCCACCCCTGCTGAGCCGTGCCGGGCGCTTCCTCCCCCCCGAGGTGCAGCACAAACAAGGCACATGCCGCACTCAGGCTACAACTCCAGCACGGGCTACAACTCCAGCTCCTTTGGATCTACCGAGATCCTGCTGCTGCTTGTTGTACCCGATCCCCACACTACGCCGTCCACACAGAGACCAAGTCTAGCTGCTCCTACTGCCCCACCACCACCACATCCAGACCCCTAGGAATCCCCCGAGACAGCCTTGCAAAATCCCACATTCAGCTCTGGAGTCCTTCTTGATTCAGCCAGGTTTTGGGCCTAGGCTTCCAAGGTCTAACTTCTAACACAAGTCTACACTCCTACTGCACCTACAAATTCTGGACCCTGTTGCATTCTGGTACATGAATGCCACAAAATCCCAGAAACAACTAGGAGTCCTTGTGGCACCTTAGAGACTAACACATTTATTTGGGCATAAGCTTTCGTGGGCTAGAACCCAGTTCATCAGATGCATGGAGTGGAAAATACAGGAGCAGGTATAAATACATGCAAAGATGTGAGTTGCCTTACCAAGTGTGAAGTCAGCCTAACGGGACAATTCAATTGACAGCAGGATACCAAGGGAGGAAAAATAACTTTTGAAGTGGTAATGAGAGTGGCCCATTTCAGACAGTTGACAAGAGTAACAGTAGAGGGAATTTAGTGTTGGGTAAATTAGGTTTAGGTTTTGTAATGACCCAACCACTCCCAGTCTTTATTCAGGCCTAATCTGATGGTGTCCAGTTTGCAAATTAATTCCAGTTCTGCAGTTTCACATTGGAGTCTGTTTTTGAAGTTTTTTTGTTGAAGAATTGCCACTTTTAGGTCTGTTATTGAGTGACCAGGGAGACTGAAGTGTTCTCCTACTGGTTTTTGAATGTTATGATTCCTGATGTCAGATTTGTGTCCCTTTATTCTTTTGCGTAGAGGCTGTCCGGTTTGGCCAATGTACATGGTATCATGTGTATTGTGTACTATATACATAATAAAATTGAGGATAAAATAAATACTTTGGAATTGTAGTCTTGCTTCTTTAAGCTGTGTTTGGTTGCAGATTCTCCAGTATTTCTCGGCTCTGGAGGGCTGAACAAATTTTATCACTCTCAGGCTCTTCTAGTGGGATCAAGATCACATCATTTACTGTACATGTGAAAAGACTCACATTCTGGTAGGGTAACTGAAAAATACATTCTGTTTACCTACATTTTCGCAGAGGATATTCTTCGACAGAAATCTACTCTGTGATGTTGCTTGAGGTAGAATGATTGCTGAACTCCACCAGAGGTGGTTGCATTTTAATAGTGGGTGAGTGACATTGATCACTGCACACAGTCTGTAAAGTATTTCTTAGGATTCTTGTTATAGAAATGTAAAAGCTGTAGTTTCTGATTTTAATCAGGTTGTTCATAGTGGGCAGTCTGATTTGCTGCTGTATTGAAAAGATTAGCTAACTTCTGGAAACAAATATTTGTGTAGGTCCTGCAGCTCTGTGGGATTTCACACCACTATTAGCACAATGAAGAGACCAGCCACAGTCAAGGGCTGCAGGCTCATGGGGCAATGACACAGCCTGGAATGAACCCATGTCTACTTCCAGTGACGACAAGCCTAAAAGAAGGTTATATGGAGTCTGGTGATGAAGGGTGCTTCATGTTCTTCTCACCTGTGTTTGCGGAAATGTAAATTTGCTTTGTCTCCTGCCATCTCCTCTCCCTGCTGTCTCAAAGACTCTGTTTACTACATATATGTAAATTGAGGTAAACACACATTTCTTCATTCAGTATACTCTTGCCTAGGCAAGACTGCATGGTTTTGAACATGTGCTAAGAACATTATACAGGGGGAGTTCATAACTTTACATATAATGTTACTACATATGTTTCAGCATGATATCATTGACCAGCAAGTTATTAGTTTTCAAATGATCTCTCACACACACACACCTAACAAGACAAAGGAACCAGCCCTTTGGTCTTGGGGGGGGCGGGAGGGGGGGGAGGCTGGGGATCCTGACCTGAGAATTTGGTCAGGATTTGGTCCCTTGCTGTTGGGAAACTATGGTAAGGATTTTACCTTGAATCAATTCTAGCTCATTAAGTTTAGCTACTATAAAGCATTTTATTTTAATTTCTCTTGTAACCATTTCTGACTTTAATGCCTTATATTTGTATTCAACTTAAAATCCTATCTTCTTTTGTTAATGAACTTGTTTTATTTTTAATCTAAACCAATCCAGTGCAGTGTTTAAACTGAACTCTTTGGGTAATTCCAGTTAAAGTAGCAAACTTTGAATATTGACCCTTTACAGGGCAATGGACCTTTAATCTCTGAACTGCCCAAGAGAAGGCTGGACAGTGCAGAACACACATTTTGGGGGAAATTCGGGACTGGGAGTGATTTGGGGTCACCCTGCAAGTAGTAACCAAGGCTGGTGGAAGTCAGACTGGTGAATTACTGACAGGCTGCTGGGGTCAGAGTTGCTGAACCATGGTTGCAGCTATACACAGACATTCCGAGTGTGGCCTGCATGCTAGCAGACTGTTTGTGGGCAGCCCAGGTTGGAAGCTACACTAGTAAAGCACTTTGAGGCACTCAAGGCTGCAGGGCAGGCAGTGACACTACTGGTTTGGATTGCACCCTGGAATGTGACAGAGGGGCAGTTTGGTGAATGAGTAGCCAGAGAGCCATTGCACTATTCTGGTCTGCTGGATGGTTAGTGAGCTGCTGAAGTAAGAAAAAATTAGAGACGCCTCTAGAGCTACTCTTCACTGGGAGCCAGTCTAGTCTCCAGCTATCTCCAGACTTGAAGAGACAAAATATTCAGCTCACAGCTACTTTCCTACTTCCCCCAGCCAGGGGCTGCACTAAAGAGAACAGCTCAGAATCTGAGCCATGTCTTTTTTGACTCCCCTTTGCCAGCACTGACCTCTTCTCAGGCCTGGTCCACACTAACCCCCCACTTCGGACTAAGGTACGCAAATTCAGCTACGTTAATAACGTAGCTGAATTCGAAGTACCTTAGTCCGAACTTACCGCGGGTCCAGACGCTGCAGGCAGGCTCCCCCGTCGATGCCGCGTACTCCTCTCGCTGAGCTGGAGTACCGGCGTCGACGGCAAGCACTTCCGGGATCGATCCAGGATTGATTTATCGCGTCTAGACAAGACGCGATAAATCGATCCCAGAAGATCAATCGCTTACATCCGGACCAGGAAGTAAGTATAGACGTACCCTCAGAGATTTGATACAATCTCGCCATGCTCAGTGTAGATGTCCTCCTCGGTGTGGCTCCTGTCACCTCTGACAGACCTTCTGTATCTCTCTGCATCAGCCGTCTCCCCCTCTACTTTCAAATTTCATCGGAAAATGTCATCATTTCTCTCCCCCTCTGGTTACGTTGTTCTATTTTACATTTGGAAAGGTCCTATTGAAATTTAATACATTTCGAGATACCGTTTCCCTAAATGATATTGTGGAAAACAAAACTGTATTGCACACTGGGTTCCAGCCCAGGGCCCTGTACTGCCCAGCTAGGTCAGACCCTTTACCCATATTGAAGTTTTCCTTGAGCCATTTCCTACCTTGCCTCTGGGTCTCCAAGTCTCTTCTCTAGTTACCCAAGGTCCCTCCAAAGCCTCCCTGCCTGGAGAGCTTTCCTCCATGCTGTCAGCTGCCTTTCCTGTTCTGACTCTCCCCTTCTGAGCCATGGTCCTGACGGAGCCTTGTTGATCCTTACAGTCTCTTCCCTCCAGCTCTTTCCCCCACCTGGACCCTGTCAGCACTTAAACCTGGTTCTTTTTTTACAGGAAGGCTCTGATTCCTGAGAGGTGGGGCTAGTTCTGTAATCAGGGCTGGCTTAGCCCTAGGCCCGCCAGCCCAAGGGCTAGTCACCCTGTTACACCCCCAACCTTTTCGTCATTCCTGCTGCCCAAGCCACACAACTACCCAGGCCTTTTGCTTCTTTCTCCTATTTGTGTCTTTGTGTCGTCTTCCAAGTACCTCCTTCCTGATGTGAGTTGCCTTGGCTCCACTTTCAGCTTAAAGCACATGTCTACCATGGTGCCTATGAGCAATATTGAAAAAATAAAATAAAAAGGTACAAACCCTCCAGATACTCACATTAAGTAACCAAAGCAACTGTATATTTTTGTGCTGTAACCCTTGTACTCCCTCCTCCTTCCCTTTCATAGATGTGATCATTCCTTATAACAGGGATCGGCAACCTTTGGCACGCGGTCCGGCAACCTTTGACATGTGGTAAGCACCCTGGCAGGCCGGGCCGGTTTGTTTACCTGCCGCATCCGCAGGTTCGGCCAATTGCGGCTCCCACTGGCTGCGGTTCACTGCTCCAGGCTAATGGGGGCTGCGGGAAGCGGCGGCCAGCACATCCCTTGGCCTGCGCCGCTTCCTGCAGCCCCCATTGGCCTGGGACAGCAAACCGCGGCCAGTGGGAGCTGCGATCGGCTGAACCTGCGGACGCGGCAGGTAAACAAACCGGCCCGGCCCACCAGGGTGCTTACCCTGGCGAGCCGCGTGCCAAAGGTTGCCGATCCCTGCCTTATAATATCTGAACTCATATTGCTAAATCCTGTCAGGAAGGGACACTGGGCCACAGCTTTTTTTGCAACCAAATTGTAGAGTGCAAATCAGAGGGAGGGAGGTAAAGCCAGCTTAAAGGTCACCTTTGCACTCCCCTGATCCTGGTGCTGCTCTGCATACGCTATTCCCTCTGCATTGTGTTAGCACAACCTGAAGGCTGCTCTAATTTACAGCAAGCTATTCTAATCCTCAGCCTTATTAGGGGCATCTTGGCCAGACCCCCTTTCCCGTGCTATGTCAGTAGAAGGAGGGCGAGTAATGTTTGTCTCTCTGCAGGAGCTGTGTGCCTCTTGAGGTGATCTTCCCAGGACTGGTTAAGGCCAGGCCTCACTAGCAGTGTGACACAAGGCAGCCACCCCACACAGGATGATCTAGCCTCTGGATTTTTATTATTCTGTAAATTGCCAGGCACACCGATGGAGCTGTAAAAACACATACATGAAAATAAATAAGTAATTGCTTACCTTTCTCCATCTTCTCTGTCTCACACAGTCTTCAAACTCTTCTCCTAGCTTAGCCTCTTGTTGCCCAATTCCATGGTGGCCAAGCCAGCAGTACTGTTAGCTGGAAGGGGGTACACTAGAAACCTTTCCTGATGGTTCTTCTTTTTGTGTAAATTGAGCCACTTCTCGGCTTTATGTTTCCTTCTTTTTCTTCCTGCTTGTTCTCTCCGATGATTTAAGCTAAGGCCCGCAGATAGGTAGTAAGTCAGATGTAGAGATAAACTGCAGCAGATTTCAGCGTGAAGGAGGAAACTGCAACACCAGCAAGCTCAGTCACTGGAAGGTGAAAAAGCTGCTGAGTGAGGGCAGGGTGCCGTGGAGGCCCTCTTGTCCATACGTGGACATTCTCCAAACTGTGGGCAGGAGGAGAGCAATGGTAAAGCGAGCACAGTAGCGCATCATGCCCTCGGCACAGCTGTTTGACATAAACCCCTGAAAAGGCTTCGAGCTACAGGAAGGGTGCGGGTGAATCAGCTAGTCTGCATCCTGTCACAGTTTCTCAAAGTTCTGTCAAGGCATGGTCAAGGCAGCAGGTTTGTATAATTTTTGGTGGTGCCCAGAACGGGTCCAAGTCCCCCCCATACACACACACACACACCTGCCTAAGGCTCTGGGAGGGAGTTTGGGTGCAGGAGGAGGTTTGGGGTGTGGGCTCTGGGAGGAAGTTTGGGTGCGGGAGGGATGAGGGCTCTGAGACGGAGTTTGGGTGCTGGGTGCGGGCTCTGGGCTGGGACAGGTGGTTGGGGTTCAGGAGGGGGTGCGGGAGGGGGTTTGGCTGCTGGGTGTGGGCTCAGGGCTGGGACAGAGGGTTGGGGTGTGGGGGAGACTGCGGGGGGGGGGGGAGGGCTGGGCCAGGGATCAGGAGTTTGGGGTTCAGCAGGCAGGCTGCCCCGGAGCTGGGGTGGGGGCCAGAGAGAAGGACTCCCCCCAGCCTTCTCCCCACCAGCAGCAGCGACCTCTGGGGGAGGAGGGCCCCTCTCCGGCACGAAACTCACCCAAGCCTCCAGGCTGCTGCTCAGGAGGTCCAGCCAGGATAAGCCCCCATGAGTCAACTCAGAGATGCCTGCCGGGGGGGAGGCTGCCATGCACCTCCTTCCCTCTTCTCTTTGCAGGTGCGGCAGCCGCCACAGCTTGCCCCCGGCGCTGCTCCCTTGTAGCCGGCTGTGGCCGGTGAGGGAGAACAGTGCAGAGCTGCAGGGGACAGCCGACCACTGCCCAGGGGAGGCAGGGACGCTCGCGGGAGGTGCGCGGGGGAGAGACCCGGCTCCAAGCATTGGTGGAGCAGGGCCCCCCTGGCCCTGAATTTGCTGGAGCCTGGGCACCATGGACTCATACAACTCACCGCCCCTGGTCAAGCCATCTGAACACTTGCTAGTGACTTTTTTCTCCTGTGCTCAACACAGTCGCTGTAGGTGGTCAGGTGCTGGTGCTGCTTTGATCCACAATGTGTGTCCTTCTCAAGACAATATTGGTCATCAAAGTAATTTCTGTTACTTTTATATTACCGTGGACCAGGCCTACCTTTAGCTTTAATCTGCCCCTTGTTTCCCTGTAGGACAGCTGTTGCAGCATTTAGCTCTCTTGTGCCTGCTCTCCTATTTCTTGCTCCCTCCTTCTCTTGGGATTGGCCTCTACTTGAAACCCTAAAGTGCACCTTTTCTGCTTGCAAGCATCACTCTAGGGTTGCCCCCTAGCTCCACAGGGAGAACATTTCCTGCTACAGCACAGAACTGATCAGTATGGCTTCTCACACTAGCACAACTTGATCATACCTTATTTTTTAAACTATGCCCTCAACTTTCTCTCCCCACACCCAAACTGTGATGTCTTTAACTGGCTACACTATCTTCCACTGGGAAGTGCAAACTGCACTCACACTCAGGCAAACTTTACAAGCTAACATTAATCAGTGCTCCCATTTAGCCATCACTTTCTCTTGCCCTGAATTTCCAAGATGTTTACAAAGTGAAAGCCTGCAACATCTTGAAAATTCAGATGTTCACATACCCCCCTTTTTACAGAAAGTGAGAACAGGTGTTCACATGCCACTGTTGTAGCTGGCATTGCAAGATGTTTATGTGCCAGATGCGCTAAAGATTCATATGTCCCTTGATGCTTCAACCACCATTCCATAGGATGTGTCCATGCTGATGACAGGTTCTGCTCGATAACAATACAAAGCAGAGCGGACCGACGCATGTTCGTTTTCATCATCTGAGTCAGATGCCACCAGTAGAAGGTTGATTTTCTTTTTTGGTGGTTTGTGTTCTGTATTTTCCACATCAAAGTGTTACTCTTTTAAGACTTCTAAAAGCATGCTCCACACCACATCCCTCTCAAATTCTGGACGGCACTTCAGATTCTTAAACCTTGGGTCAAGTGCTGTAGCTATTTCTAGAAATCTTACATCGATACCTTTTTTGCGTTTTGTCAAATCTGTGGTGAAAGTATTCTTAAAATGAACATATGCTGGGTCATCATCCGAGACTGCTATAATATGAAATATATGCAGAATGCTGGTAAAACAGAGCAGGAGATGTACAATTCGCCCCCCAAGGAATACAGTCACAAATGTAATTGACACATTATTTTTTTAATGAGCAACATCAGAATAAAAGCATGTCTTCTGGAATGGTGGCCGAAACATGAAGGGGCATATGAATGTTTAGCATATCAGCATGAAAATACCTTGCAATGCTGGCTACAAAAGTCCCATGCGAACGCCTGTTCTCACTTTCAGATGACATTGTAAATAAGAAGCAGGCAGCAGTATCTCCCGTCAATGTAAACAAACTTGTTTGTCTTAGCAATTGGCAGAATAAGAAGTAGGACTGAGTGGACTTGTAGGCTCTAAAGTTTTACACTGTTTTGTTTTTGAGTGCAGTTGTGTAACCAAAATAAATAAATAAATCTGCATTTGTAAGTTACACTTTCACGATAAAGAGATTGCACTTCAGTACTTGTATGAGGTGAATTGAAAAATACTATTTCTTTTGTTTATCATTTTTACAGTGGATATATTTGTAATAAAAATTAATATAAAGTGAGCACTGTGCACTTTGTATTCTGTGTTGTAATTGAAATCAATATTTAAAATGTAGAAAAATAGCCAAAAATATTGAATAAATTTAAATTGGTATTCTATTGTTAAAAGTGCAATTAATCGAAATTAATTTTTTTGAGTTAATCGTGTGAGTTAACTGCAATTAATCGACAGCCTGAATAATTTTATTTCTCTTACACTTAAATTTAATTCTTTGAGTAGTGAGTTCTAAAATGCCTAACCTGTCCTGGCTGGAGTAATTATCCCTATGGTAACTTTTTAAAACTATATATTCTATCTAGGTTTTTGGTTTCTACTGGTGGCGCACATCCGCACATACTTCGATGCACATAACAAAATTTATTCCGCACATAGATGGAAAAAATTAGAGGGAACATTGCATGTGTTGTATACCTGGGTGATGTCCACCAGATTTACATCAAGGCCAGACAACTATGTGTTGATGGCCAATTAAGGACACCACTAACTATGGGCCATAGAAGAAACTCATACCCGTCCAGTAAGCCTTCCGGTGGACGCCTCAGCAAGAATATGGGCAATGGTTGCCCCTGTGAGTCATCAAACCATGTAAGGACATGTGATATGTTCATGTAACCCTGGAGTCCATCTTGGGTCAGTAACTTTCCACAAACAGAGGTTGTGAACTTTGTTTGAGACAGTAAAATTCTATGAACATGGCAAACGATTTAAAAGAACCCCTGAGATAGTTCCATTTTATCTTTATTTCTATGGACTGGATTTCTAAAAAGGAAGCTTTGAACAAGGACTGATGATCCCCAGTATGCTTGGGTAAGTTACACAGAGACTTTTGCAAGCTAGCAGTTTATTCCATCACTTCTATGATTCTGATCTACGAACACTGAAAAATAACTTGTATGTATATGATCTATTAACCATTTATAATGCTGCTTTTTTTCTTGTATCATTAAACCTTTAGGTTTTAGTTACTAAAGGATTGGCATCAGCATGATTATTGGGTAAGATCTGAGTTATATATTGACCTAAGTGGCTGATCTGTTGGGATTGGAAGGACCCTATATCTGATGAAATTGGTTTTCAGCAACTATTTATCATATAGTCCAGTTTCTGGGTGTGACCCAAGGGCTGGAATGCCTAAGGAGACTGCATTTTTGACTTCTTTTTAACCAGTGTGGTGAGACAGAAGTTCACTTTTGTTCCTGGCTTGGTATAATCTAATGATAGAATAAGCTATTTCTCGGCAGTTTGTCCTGAATTTGGCATTCTGACTGGCCCCACTGAGGCATGGTAGGGTCCACAGTGTGCTAGGGACTTTCCATACACAGAGGAAGACCCTTCCCCAAAAGCATGTGGTCTGTAAAAGGCAGAACAAAAGCTTGGGGGAAAAAGGCAAAACACACCCTCAAAGTGAGCAGGCTTCTGATAGGCATACATTGTTTTCATTATTTTAACCAAAATATATACAAGCCATCCCCCTGCCCACCAATGTTATCTATTATTGACCCTCAATCCTCAGCCATTTTTAAATGGTTGCCCACTCGCCAAGCCACTCTTCCATTCCATTTTCACATCACCTACCCACTGGCATTCCACAAGTACCTCCCTGACAGCAATCAGGCCACCCAGTGAACAGCAATGAGCAGGGCACACACATGATGACACAGGAGGCTGCTCTGTAGGTGGTGAAGGTGTGATCTTGCCCAATGCTGCTGCAGTCTCTGGGTTCTCAGGTGATGGGGGTCCCTGCCCTATGTGGCTGCCCATGGTATGAGTGAGCTGGGCCACATCAGGGAGTGACAGGAAATGGAAGTTCAGCCTGGTTAGCTCTCTCCATCACTGCTGCAGCTGCTCTGGCTGCTGCCCTGGAATCTGGTTGCCGTATTCTCGGTGTGATCTGCCCAATATCATATAAAGAGGGTTTATCATCTCGGGATTCTGTGATAAAATGCCTCTGCCCACATAGTTCAAAACTGCATTGGCATTTTTGCTATCACATATGATGGCTCATTTTGAATGATGTGCATGGTTCTGCATATTGGCTCAGGTTACGCTATAGTAAAGCAATAGTGGATGGAAACTACATCTCTCAATTATAATTTTGAGGCACAGCAAGAGAAGAGTTAGAATATACCGTCAGGGCTGGTGCAGAGACTGGTGCATGAACCACTCATTGTATTCATAAGAACATAAGAACATAAGAAAGGCCGTACTGGGTCAGACCAAAGGTCCATCTAGCCCAGTATCTGTCTACCAACAGTGGCCAATGCCAGGTGCCCCAGAGGGAGTGAAACTAACAGGCAATGATCAAGTGATCTCTCTCCTGCCATCCATCTCCATCCTCTGACGAACAGAGGCTAGGGACACCATTCTTACCCATCCTGGCTAATAGCCATTTATGGACTT
Organism: Emys orbicularis; assembly: GCF_028017835.1. Taxonomy (NCBI): domain Eukaryota; kingdom Metazoa; phylum Chordata; order Testudines; family Emydidae; genus Emys; species Emys orbicularis. The sequence continues at coordinate 91,704,541 of NC_088685.1, read as the reverse complement.
AGCCACCATGAATTTATCCAGTCCCCTTTTAAACATTGTTATAGTCCTAGCCTTCACAACCTCCTCAGGTAAGGAGTTCCACAAGTTGACTGTGCGCTGCGTGAAGAAGAACTTCCTTTTATTTGTTTTAAACCTGCTGCCTATTAATTTCATTTGGTGACCCCTAGTTCTTGTATTATGGGAATAAGTAAATAACTTTTCCTTATCCACTTTCTCAACATCACTCATGATTTTATATACCTCTATCATGTCCCCCCTTAGTCTTCTCTTTTCCAAACTGAAGAGTCCTAGCCTCTTTAATCTTTCCTCATATGGGACCCTCTCTAAACCCTTAATCATTTTAGTTGCTCTTTTCTGAACCTTTTCTAGTGCTAGAATATCTTTTTTGAGGTGAGGAGACCACATCTGTACACAGTATTCGAGATGTGGGCGAACCATGGATTTATATAAGGGCAATAATATATTCTCAGTCTTATTCTCTATCCCCTTTTTAATGATTCCTAACATCCTGTTTGCTTTTTTGACCGCCTCTGCACACTGCGTGGACATCTTTAGAGAACTATCCACGATGACGCCAAGATCTTTTTCCTGACTCGTTGTAGCTAAATTAGCCCCCATCATGTTGTATGTATAGTTGGGGTTATTTTTTCCAATGTGCATTACTTTACATTTATCCACATTAAATTTCATTTGCCATTTTGTTGCCCAATCACTTAGTTTTGTGAGATCTTTTTGAAGTTCTTCACAATCTGCTTTGGTCTTAACTATCTTGAGTAGTTTAGTATCATCTGCAAACTTTGCCACCTCACTGTTTACCCCTTTCTCCAGATCATTTATGAATAAATTGAATAGGATAGGTCCTAGGACTGACCCTTGGGGAACACCACTAGTTACCCCTCTCCATTCTGAGAATTTACCATTAATTCCTACCCTTTGTTCCCTGTCCTTTAACCAGTTCTCAATCCATGAAAGGACCTTCCCTTTTATCCCATGACAGCTTAATTTACGTAAGAGCCTTTGGTGAGGGACCTTGTCAAAGGCTTTCTGGAAATCTAAGTACACTATGTCCACCGGATCCCCCTTGTCCACATGTTTGTTGACCCCTTCAAAGAACTCTAATAGATTAGTAAGACACGATTTCCCTTTACAGAAACCATGTTGACTATTGCTCAAGAGTTTATGTTTTTCTATGTGTCTGACAATTTTGTTCTTTACTATTGTTTCAACTAATTTGCCCGGTACCGACGTTAGACTTACCGGTCTGTAATTGCCGGGATCACCCCTAGAGCCCTTTTTAAATATTGGCGTTACATTAGCTAACTTCCAGTCATTGGGTACCGAAGCCGATTTAAAGGACAGGTTACAAACCTTAGTTAATAGTTCCGCAACTTCACATTTGAGTTCTTTCAGAACTCTTGGGTGAATGCCATCTGGTCCCGGTGACTTGTTAATGTTGAGTTTATCAATTAATTCCAAAACCTCCTCTAGTGATACTTCAATCTGTGACAGTTCCTCAGATTTGTCACCTACAAAAGCCAGCTCAGGTTTGGGAATCTCCCTAACATCCTCAGCCGTGAAGACTGAAGCAAAGAATCCATTTAGTTTCTCCGCAATGACTTTATCATCTTTAAGCGCTCCTTTTGTATTTTCATCGTCAAGGGGCCCCACTGGTTGTTTAGCAGGCTTCCTGCTTCTGATGTACTTAAAAAACATTTTGTTATTACCTTTGGAGTTTTTGGCTAGCCGTTCTTCAAACTCCTCTTTGGCTTTTCTTATTACACTCTTGCACTTAAGTTGGCAGTGTTTGTGCTCCTTTCTATTTGCCTCACTAGGATTTGACTTCCACTTTTTAAAGGAAGTCTTTTTATCTCTCACTGCTTCTTTTACATGGTTGTTAAGCCACGGTGGCTCTTTTTTAGTTCTTTTACTGTTTTTCTTAATTTGGGGTATACATTGAAGTTGAGCCTCTATTATGGTGTCTTTAAAAAGGGCCCACGCAACTTGCAGGGATTTCACTTTAGTCACTGAACCTTTTAACTTTTGTCTAACTAACCCCCTCATTTTTGTATAGTTCCCCCTTTTGAAATTAAAGGCCACAGTGTTGGGCAGTTGAGGTGTTCTTCCCACCACAGGGATGTTGAATGCTATTGTATTATGGTCACTATTTCCAAGCGGTCCCGCTATAGTTACCTCTTGGACCAGCTCCTGCGCTCCACTCAGGATTAAATCTAGAGTCGCCTCTCCCCTTGTGGGTTCCCGTACTAGCTGCTCCATGAAGCAGTCATTTAAAGTATCGAGAAATTTTATCTCTGCATTTCGTCCTGAAGTGAAATGTTCCCAGTCAATATGGGGATAATTGAAATCCCCCACTATTATTGGGTTCTTAATTTTGATAGCCTCTCTAATTTCCCTTAGCATTTCATCATCACTATTACTGTCCTGGTCAGGTGGTCGATAATAGATCCCTAATGTTATATTTTTACTAGAGCATGAAATTTCTATCCATAGAGACTCTATGGAACCTGTGGATTCGCTTAAGATTTTTACTTCATTTGAATCTACACTTTCTTTAACATATAGTGCCACTCCTCCCCCTGCACGGCCTGTTCTGTCCTTCCGATATATTTTGTACCCCGGAATGATTGTGTCCCATTGATTGCTCTCAGTCCACCAGGTTTCTGTGATGCCTATTATATCTATGTCCTCCTTTATCACAAGGCACTCTAGTTCACCCATCTTATTATTTAGACTTCTGGCATTTGTGTACAAGCACTTTAAAAACTTGTCCCTGTTTATTAGCCTGTCTTTTTCTGATGTGCCAGATTCTTTTTTATGTGGCTGTTTATCATCTGATCCGGCCCTTACATTATACTTTTCAGTCCTCTGCTCCTGACTATAACCTGGAGATTCTCTATCATCAGACTCTCCCCTAAGGGAAGTCTGTGTCCGATCCACACGCTCCTCTGCAGCAGTCGGCTTTCCCCCATCTCCTAGTTTAAAAACTGCTCTACAACCTTTTTAATGTTTAGTGCCAGCAGTCTGGTTCCACTTTGGTTTAGGTGGAGCCCATCTCTCCTGTATAGGCTCCTCCCATCCCAGAAGTTTCCCCAGTTCCTAATGAACGTGAACCCCTCCTCTCTACACCATCGTCTCATCCACGCATTGAGACTCTGAAGCTCTGCCTGCCTACCTGGCCCTGCGCGTGGAACTGGGAGCATTTCTGAAAATGCCACCATAGAGGTCCTGGATTTCAGTCTCTTCCCTAGCAGCCTAAATTTGGCTTCCAGGACATCTCTCCTACCCTTCCCTATGTCATTGGTACCTACATGTACCACGACCACCGGCTCCTCCCCAGCACTACACATAAGTCTATCTAGATGCCTCGAGAGATCCGCAACCTTCGCACCAGGCAGGCAAGTCACCATACGGTTCTCCCGGTCATCACAGACCCAGCTATCTACATTTCTAATAATCGAATCTCCCATTACTAACACCTGCCTTTTCCTAGAAACTGGAGTTCCCTCCCCCGGAGAGGCAACCTCAGTGCGAGAATACAAGCCCAGAACCATCTGGAAGGAGGGTCCCAACTACGGGAAAGTTTCCCTCTGCTCCCATTGACTGCTCTACTTCCCTGGGCCCTTCTTCCTCCTTAACAGCACAGGTGCTGTCTAAGCGGAGGTGGGACAATTCTACAGTGTCCCGGAAAGCCTCATCCACATACTTCTCTGCCTCTCTCAGCTCCTCCAGTTCCGCCACCCTGGCCTCCAAAGTCCGTACATGGTCTCTGAGGGCCAGGAGCTCCTTGCACCGACTGCACACATACGCCACCCGCCCACAGGGCAGGTAATCATACATGCAACAGTCGGTGCAATAAACTGGATAGCCCCCACTCTGCTGCTGGGCTTCTGCCTGCATTGTATCCTAGTTAGTGAAAGGGTGGTTTACAGAAGGGAGTTTTGGAATGTGGTTTGGTTTATAGGTTTTAGGGGGGGGCCACGGGGATGGGGTTACGGCTGGCGAGGGACTCCCACTCCCTTCCCACTCCCCTTCTAAACTCCCTTGCGAAACTCCCTGTTAGCAGCCCCTGTTCACAAAGCTCCCTGGTCGCTTGTGCGCGGCTTTATAAAGCCCTGGCCCTGGCCTGAGTGAATGCCCCGCCCACTGAGTAAGGCTCAGCCAATTACCAGAGGCTTCGAGCTTTCAAACCTGCCTCCAACTGCCAGCCAGAGCACACGGTCCCTCAAACAACCAAACAAACAAACACAAGCTCAGCACACAGCAAGTAACCCCCAAACACAAACAAACACACACTACAGACAGTCACTTACCCCACAGATGCTGTATTAGCTCCTCCTTCACCTGGAGAACTCCCTTGCGAAACTCCCTGTTAGCAGCCCCTGTTCGCAAAGCTCCCTGGTCGCTTGTGCGCGGCTTTATAAAGCCCTGGCCCTGGCCTGAGTGAATGCCCCGCCCACTGAGTAAGGCTCAGCCAATTACCAGAGGCTTCGAGCTTTCAAACCTGCCTCCAACTGCCAGCCAGAGCACACGGTCCCTCAAACAACCAAACAAACACAAGCTCAGCACACAGCAAGTAACCCCCAAACACAAACAAACACACACTACAGACAGTCACTTACCCCACAGATGCTGTATTAGCTCCTCCTTCACCTGGAGAACTCCCTTGCGAAACTCCCTGTTAGCAGCCCCTGTTCGCAAAACCCCTGTTCATAATAGCTGATGAAAGGAGGCTTTTCTTAGACTTTTAAAAACACCTCTGAAAATTTTACTATAATTTTGTTAGGCATGGAGGGTGGAATTTTCGGAATTGCACTAGTGATTTAGGAGAACATGTCCTATTGAAAGTCCATTCCTAAATCACATAGATGCTTTTGAAAATCTCATCCATAGAAGCTGTGGGCATAGGCACCTAATTTTTTTCCTCTCTGGCAAGGATAAACTATTTCATGATTGGTTACTTTGTACTTTAACTTATTAGGAGAAAAAATCAATGTCACTGTTCTGTACAGAGATGAGTATTAGTGCTAACCCCCAAAATAGGTAACTTTCTGACTGCTTGATAGAATCTGGTCTGATCAGATCAGCTGAGAATTCTATATAACGTTTATAATTTGTATCTCCATTTGTGCCATTGCCATTTTGTGTGTTCCACCCTCTAATTTGGACAAGTGGACCAAAACCATAGCATGGTTTTGAAGTGGCTTTTATCCCCACAACAAGTATTTTAAACTGTGTCACAACAGCATTAGAGAAAACCATGTATGAACTCTGCGAGGGTGAGCAGGAAGCAGGTGGGATCTCCGGGGTAGTGCTGATTAAAATAGCTTTGTTATAGTGCTGATACGGCTTCAGATGTTAGCCTTTATAGTAACAATAACATCTGGTCAACTCTGAAAGCTTTGTGGGTTGCGGTGCTTGTCAAAGAGATACCATGGGTACCCACTATATCCTGAACAGATTTACCTCAGACCTTTGCCATAAACTCAAGCAAATGATCAGGCATGTTGGCAGTATTGCTTGCTTTAATACCTGGAGCTATGCATGGAAGATTCCTCAGCCTGAGCTATGAAGAAGCAATTAAATTGTACAATGGCAAACTTTTTTTATAATGGCAATACCAGAGTCTGTCTAACTTCCTTGATTTCAACTTATTTTTCATTATCCTGTTTTTAATAACTATTCCTATTTATTTAGACTGTTTATGCTAAATGAAAATAAAAGCAATATTTGCTTCCTGCATAAGAGGAACATGCAATACAAACCTCTGTGTTTACATGGATTTTTCCTGTGGTTCACTGAAGTCTCAGATCTGCCGTCAGCTGTTCCACTTACTCAGAAAAGCAGTTTATTAGAGGCGTCTGGATGGCTCCAGGGGTTGGTAACAGAATGTAGAGCCTCTGACCCTTACGTGTGCAGGTCAAATCCAGCTCAGGTTGGCAGAGAGTGGCCCTCATGCAGTTCTGATGGGCAGGTATGCAAACACACTAAAATAATTGGCAGTCTACACAGAGGGTAAGGACTGGATGGGCATTAACAACACATAGTGTACTTCCTTTCCTGGAAGTTATTCCTCTAGGTTAGATGTGAGGCAAATTGGCATAGTGCACAGAGAAGCCTGTACAGCTGCAGCTTGTCTGTAGCTGTTCTGTAGGAAAGAGAGGGCCTCAATGTTCCTGACTATCAATCTCACATCCTTCCGGCACCACTACAAATATTTCACAATTTGCCGGGGTTGCTTACATGTGGGTGATAGTCCAAGATAACAATTTTGCAGATTCATTCCAACTTCTACCTCAATTTTTATCTCTCATCTCTTTTCTAAGCACTGAAAAGGGGGTGGAGAAAGGCGGGGCCAGCTAGCTGTAGACATCCTGATCTAGTCTCCTTTCAGTTCTTAATGCTAATTGAGTTAAAATGAAATTACAATCTTCCTCCAAATATGTGCTTAACAAGTAGATTATCCTGGTTGAAAAAATAAGCCATTTAATCTGCCAAGTGAGCAAAGCAATTTTTATATTAACACCATACTGTTCCTTCTGTAGGACTGAGTAGTAGCTGCCTGCCTCGAGGCACTGCTTTCACGCAAACTTTGCCAACATATGCAGTTTCCAAAGCATTGCACTTAGGAGTACTTCTGCAAATAAAGATTCCCTGCCTAGGGAAACAGCATCTTCATAGCAAATCAATAGCTGCTATGTTGTATTTTGTAGGCTATTTCTTATTTTGTACCAGAGGTTAACTCCTTCTTTCTAAAAAGTGGTATGAATGAAACTCATTAAATACAAGATACTGAGGAACATACAAACTATGCACAGAAGAAGTATATTTACACTTGCTGCATTCCTCTTCTATGTGGTGACAGTTCAATATTGATGTTCAGGGTGGGAAATAGTTCGGCTCTGATTGCTGGCATCTCTTTACTAACTTTGTTCTTTTAATCTCATGTGTTTTGACACATTATTTAATCTGAAACCTATGAAATTTAAAGGTGCAGCAACACTATTTAATCTACACATTATTGTTTGCAAAGATACTGCACATTATAGTTAAGTGCTTTTTGAATAAGGGTGTGGTGATGGAGGTAAAGTCCTCTCTCCCTATTGGTGGTATAAGGGTACAAACTGGCTAACAGTTTTATGAAACGCAGGACATGTAACTGCATTCCCAGGGTAAGAGAGAAACTTCAAGAAGAGGCCAGGCATGGAAGCTCCTTTTCTTCTTATTTTTTTTTTATAGGTCAGTGGGAAGTTATCATACCCTGTGCTAGTTTCAGGGTCCCTGAGATTAGAGCTCCTAGAAAGAAGAGCTGGGGTTTCTTTATGACATTGCTTATAGAAGAAGTGCTGTTTCCCTATGGAAAAGGCAGACTAATCACTTTGAATTACTGCCATCTCATTAACTGGTGACCTAGTCTTAGCCAATGATTACATGGTGTGTAAAGTGGCTGTAGGCTGGGCTGATCCAGCCTGTGCCAGGCCCAGAGACTAGAAGTCAGAACAGAGTTCCTTTAAATTTTATTACAAGTAAGGGGCAACATTATGTGGTCAAGGTGATAAGGTTAACGTTTCTCTCTTCCATTTTCCCCTGAATGCAATGGAGAGGTAGTAACCATCAGCCTGATTAAGACTCACCTCCTGGCTCCCCAGTTTTTGAGCTGTCAGCCAGGAATACATCTTTGGACTATACAACATGTTCATCAATGGATAGAAACCCAACACCACTGGGACATGGACAGACCTGATCATATGCTGTAGTCCCATCACATCGTAGCCCATAGCCCAATTCCCAAGTATGAGAGATGGGCTGGGCAGAGGTGGTGGGTCAATTTCAGCTTTGACTTACATTGCTAAATTCTAGATTTATTCACTTGCAATTGAGCATTTGGGCCATGGGCTCTGCCCCTGGAAATTCCCCTAGGAGTTGGTCTGGATGCTGCTGCCTTAGGGCATGCTTCCCCCTCAAGTTGCAGGGCAAACTCTATAGCTGGGGAACTCAGGAGCTCTCAACAACCAAAGAACCTGTTGTGCCCAGGAATGGACGTGGGGGAAAAACAAACGAGGAGCAAGCCAGCTAAAATGTTTATCTGAATACATTTTACTGACTAAGAATTTGAAAGGTTTTCTCCAATAAAACTTTAGTTACCAGAAACATGTCTTAATTAAATAAGCAACAATGAGTGGGTTCCATTTATGAAGTTAAAACTGACTTCTCGTAGGTATTATTTTGCACTGGTGGCCACTGGGCCTTGGTCACTGGCTCATCCAGATATGCATTTTGAGCACGACAATTTGTGCCATGTTAGGGTTGTAGCATTTAAATCTACTTGCACTTTTTTTTAATGATTTCATCTTTCTTTTGTTGTTGCTAGGTTATCAAGTACCGTGACTTCAGAGAAAATTGTTCAGAAATAAATTATCTTTATTTTCAAATTCAAACGGACATTGTTTATACCAAAACAAAGGTTGACAGAGGTTTTATTTAGCAAAGCTGTGACTTTCAAGTTTATACAACCAGATACTTTATTTTTAATTAGCTATTAAAACATATCACCCTGGGGTCCACCTGCAGATACTGAGGACAGTAATGTGGACACTGAATTTATGAACATTCTGCAGTATTCTTTCATACTGGATTCCACAGAAATTTGACAAGTTACGGGTTAAAAAAAAAACTTGAAATAGAAGAGAAATTCTCCAAAGTGTGTCACTGGGTCCCAGGACTCTCTTCTCCGCATCTCACATATCACTCCCTCAAGAGTTCTCTATTCTCCAGAGCTTCCATTGTCCTTCCCAAGGTTCATCTGCTCAAACTCTTTCCTTCCCACCCCCAGACCATTAGCCTTGAAGGCAGTATGGTCCTCTCTCTTTCCTCCATGTAACCATAGCTGAAGCCATGCTCGGCAGCAACTCTCTGTTGTTTCACCACTGCTTCTGCTATTGTGTACATCTGCTCATCTTCAGCAGGAGACACGAGTGAATGGGTGTTGACAGTCTCCATCATTAGCCACCACTGCCTCTCTTTCTAAGCAAGTCCACATTTGCACAGAAGTTTGTGTTTCTTAGGGTGAAGTCCACACTTAGGTTGTTTGGAAACTGGCACATACTATTTCCTAGATGAGGAAATACTACTTATCCGTTGAGACATTGAGACCCAATGATTGTTTTAAGGATTATAACTCTATATGCTTAAAACCCAAGAGAGGGAACCATGCAACAAAATTCAAATCAGAACATGGAAAGCTTGAAGGTGCTAGGATACTGGTTTGGCCCATAAAATTAGAAATCATTTGAAAAATCAGTATCTGGATCCGGATTTGGATATCAAACAATCACATAGTTCCAGGTCTGAGATTTTAGCTTGAGTCCATCTCTACTTAATACAGAAAATATGTAGACTTGGGGCCAGATTCTCAACCCAAAGGAACTATGCCAGTTTACAGCATCTGAAAATCTGACCCCTTGGAGGGGGAGAGAAAGTGGAATGGGGGAAGAAGACTGAACATCATTGTTCTTCCCTTTACTGGGATTATTAGGTGCTAAAGAGAAACAAGTAACATCCCAGCCTTGCTAGCTTTTTAGCCTATAGGTTACAGGGAGCAGCAGGGCACTTTTAGAGACCAGAACTCTCTTATCTCACTTCTAGTTATAACCCATATTTCCTATAAGGGTTACATTTCTAGTTTTCTTTATTTTTTAAACTCTTTTTGTTTTTTTCTTTATAGGTATAACTTGAGGTAACCCATCAGTGCTAAGCACACAGCCAACTGAAAAGGCACAGGTATCTTGTGGGTACACTGGAGTACATAAATTTAAAACAAATATTTCTATGTTATAGAAACAAGATAGTTCAGGCTGATTTCTGTGTAACAAAGATTTAATGCTTCTTTTTGTGTTCTGATTTCTGCATATGAACTGTCCTATCCTGTGGGAATGCAAACATGCAGGGAACTGGAGTCAGACTACTAATTTATTCCATGTAGACCATCAGGCAGACATAAGATAACAACGTAACAGTTGTTTGTTTCAAACCGGAAGTCTAGAAGTGAAAGATTATTGCTAATTGAAATAGCCATCCAATCCTCTAAGGAAGTTTATCCGATATTCTGCTACTGCCTTGTGCCTGGGAGTTATAGATAGTCAGGCATGTTGCTTTTGAAATAAATGGCCAAATTCTGGGCTATTAAACCAGGGTAAATTTGGAGTAACTCCACTCATATCAATTAGTTACTCTGGACTGAGAAGAAGGATGGTCCAGTGGCTAGCCTAGCATTTAAAAGTTTTGCCAGCATGGTTATGTCCATTAGGAGTTTGAAAAAAATTACACCCATGACCAACACAGTTATACTGGCAAAACGTCGAGTGTAAATTCATTTATACCAGCAAAAAATTCCTATTGCTGGGGCAGCTTATTTCATTAGGGCAACTGGTATAATCTATACTGGGTTGCTTTTGAGATAAATGGGAGTTAGGTGCCAATGTGCATTTGAAAATCCCATTAGGCACCTATCTGCAGCTTTAGATGCCTAAATACCTTTAAAAATCTGGTCAAAAGGGTATGTCTACACTGCAATTAAAAACCCATGGCTGGCCCATGCCAGCTGACTTGGGCTCACACTAAGGGGCTGTTTAATTGCAGTGTACATGTTCAGGCTTGGGCTGGAGGCTGGGATCTGGGACCCTGTGAGGTGGGAGGGTCCAGAGCTTGGACTGCAGCCTGAGCCTGAATGTCTACACTGCAATTAAACAGGCCTTTAGCCTGAGCCCGAGAGCCCAATCAGCTGGCACAGAGCAGCTTCAGGTGTCTAATTGCAGTGTAGACATGCCCGAAGTGACTTAGGAGACTAATTCTCATTGAAAGTCAATGGAATTTAGGCTAAGTGCCTTAGTCACTTTTGAAAATAAAACTTAGGCTCTTAAGTCATGTAGACTTGCAACACTGAGCAGAGCAATACCTAAATACCTTTAAAAATTTGGACCTTAGTCTTGCTGTGCCTCAGTTCCCCATCTCTAAAATGGGGACAATAGCACTGCCCTCCTTCCCAGAGGTGTTGAGACAATAAATGTATTATAGATTGCATGTATTATATCACTCAGATACTGTGATAATGGGGGGACTTAGGTAAAGATAAATTTATCTTATGTATAAGTTAGATTTTAACTGTAAACATAATCACAAACAGCATTTGATACTGTGTGTTCTTGTCCTGTTTTTATGCCCTCCTCAATCAGCTCTCTCACGAATTGCTGTAGCAGTGGAGGTTGCTGTGGCCTTAAATAGGGAATGTAGACAGTGTCCTTCAAAATGGTGTGAATTTAGCATGTAATTTGGGATGAATTAGTTTCAATGCACTTCTGATAGGTAGCTTGGTAGGAAGATGTATACATAAGTACTCAGTGCTCCTCTGTTCCAGTTGTACTATAGTAACAAGCAAGTCTGCATGTGGGTCCACTTTTAAATTCATCACTTGATTTTATGGAGCATTGCATGGTATTTTCACCAATTAGCATCTGACAGCAGTTAGTTCAGGACTACAAGGGTATGTAAGAAAAAGTGGAATATGATCTATTTTGTAGTCACTGGCTCACCATTTGATAATAATGCCCTCGGAGGTTTCGGATAGTAACCAGCAGTTTCCAAGCTATTTGAGGAAAATCGGGTAAATCTATAATCCAGTGGTAAATCTGAAAGAAAGAAACATACCACGTTCTAATTAGTTACACAGCCCCTATCACATCCAAAAAAAGCCTGTGATGAACAGAAGTACTTTTTTTTCCTCTTAAATCTTTGAGCTTGTGTGCTCATTGGTATTAGAACTGAATTGGACAGCATGACTACGTACTTGTTTGACATCTTCAGCCACCTTACACATTGGCATTAAGGAGTTTACTTAACTTCAGTTTGATACTGGTAGCTTTGTTCCTTGATCACTGTGGTAATACACAGTCACAAGAATGCTGAAAATTATTTTAAAACCAAACCAAACATTTGCAGCATCTACCATTTAGGAACAATTATAAATTCATGCTCAAAATCACCACTCCTCTGTCTTATTTCAACAGTCTGATCCTCAGAAAGTTACCATTCCAAAACAAGCAAGAAGAAATTATGAATACCACCAGTTCTTGTTTCACAGCTATTGTTGTGAGACTCTCCAAATGCACCCAAACTTAGACAGGGTTGCACAGAGGTTTTGGAGGCCCTGGGCAAAATCTTAAATTGAGGCCTTCACCCTTCCAAAAAACGTTACCATTGAGACAAAAGAGTTAAAAAGAGGGGAGGGTCCCGGCCTGTGGGGTTACTACCTTCCCTGAGGGGATGGGGGAATGCTGCCCTGCGGAGAGCTGGGAGTCCACGCCTGGCCCTGCCTCTCCTGGAGCTCTGGCCCCACTGTTAGTGGGAGGGGTATCCCTGATCCAGCTCCTACCTTTTCATCATTTTGGGGGCCCTCTCAAGGGGAGGACTCAGGTCAAATGGCCCCTTTTGCCCTGCCCCCCATCATTCTCCTCCTCGTCCCCCACAGCAGCCTTGACCTTAGATATTCTTTCAGTCTGACTTAATAAAACTTTCATTTTCTATCAGGGCTTCCTAGGAATCTGAATTTCTGACTGAGCAGGGGTTAATCATCATTCTTATTGTATGAAGAATGTTGAATAAATGAAAATATCTCTCTACTGTGTAAAAGCTCTCTTTTCTGCATCCTTGCTATTTAATCCTACTGCTAGCTAAGCCCTTCTCAGCGGTGTTCATATTTAATTAGAAACAGAAAAATAAATAGGAAAGGGTACAAAGTCCTCTTCTATTAACAAGAAAATGGTGCTTTCCTATCATTCAAAATTAAAGAAACCAGAGCTAAATTTTAGCACTTCAGTGTATTGGCTGGTAAGGAAAAGAATTACCAGTTAAGCTTATCTCTGAACAGTTGAGTTACAAGACTGACAAGTCTCATTTTGGAGTGTGGCAGGAGTGAGGTGGAATTTTTTTGTTTTGTTATCTAAGTTTTAGCTGATCTGCTTCTGTGAAATACAAACAAATTCTCAGCCAACAATAGAAAGCTCAGCTCTGACTCACAATCAGTCTATAAGCAGATATAGAGGCAGCATTCAGATCTATAGCTTTAAGGTTATACTCAACCAGGGGTAAAATTAACACATTAGTATTTTGATCCATTCTAGAAACTATTAATAAAATCATATGTATTAGGTTACATAGTAGAAAAGTAGTAGTACCCCACATTTTGAGAGTGTAAGACCAAATTCTGCCTTCACTGACAACCCATGTAGTCTTAATAAGTACCTAGCAGAGAATACAAAAGAGTCAGTGAAGGCAGATATTGATCTAGTATGTGTAACAGAGCTGTTATAACAACTGATGTCTAGAAAAGTAAACTTTGTATAAATATTTTACTGAAGAATAATTAACTTTACAGAGACCTTTATTGCACGCATACCACAAAATTCAGGTTCAGAATTATATACCAGAGTTACAGTTAAACCATATAAATAAGAGAAAACAATTAAAGAAAATAATAGTCAGAGAATTATAAAAGCAGTAGCAGAGGGAGAAAAAAGGAGCATAGGTAAAGCAGAAAAGAAATATAGGTTTTAAGATGAGATTGAATTGTAATTAAACTATATTACTAAGAACAGCTTTGTTGTTTTGATGGAACAGTCATGATGGCACAAGATACCTCAGTCAAGATTTCCTCCAGAAAGGGGAAAGTATTTATAGTAAAGTATGAAATGCATTTTGTGCCTTTAATTATAAAGGAATGCTTTGTCAAGGATTAAATAATTAGGCCCAACTGTTGCCTTAATTTGCAATACATGCCATATCATCCCTCCACACTTCTTGACTGCGGCTGCTGACACTGACGACAATCCTGCTTTTGGAAAGCAGAATTCTTACACAATTCAACATCCTGTTGCTCCTAGGACCAGAGCAGTCAGAGTGGAGGATATGCGTCATCCAAATGTGCAGACACAAACAAACCTGGTGCCCTCTTGTTTGGGTCGGGGAGGGAGTTCCAAAGGGTGGATGGGATTTTCTTTATGTTCCCGTCTTTATTTTAGACAGGATGATAGAGTTGCATTTATTTTTTCAGGCTCTGGTATCCTGGCCCAATTCCAACTCAGGTATTTAATTCTGTCTTTCTGTGTTCACCCTACAGATGGAGATAATGGTACTCACTTCCTGTCCCTAAACTGTTTGCTGTGCCATATATTTACTTTTTGTTTTTATAATGAATTGCATAAAAAATTATTCCTTCTGTCACCCTGGATGTCTTTAACATACACAATCAATCATCCAACCAACCAACCAATCATTGAGATACTCATTCACTGTGTGTCCCTCTCTTCTGTCTCCTTTTCCTCTGCACTCCTTGTTTATTATAGTGTATTTTTTTTTTTTTTAGTTTGCCTTAATTTTCATTCACCTGTTTTCCTTCTGGTTGTGAAACTACCCTTGTAACATGGCTTGATAACCCAAGATGTGGCTCTCATAGAATCATAGGACTGGAAGGGACCTCGAGAGGTCATCTAGTCCAGTCCTCTGCACTCAAGGCAGGACTAAGTATTATCTAGACCATCCCTGATAGGTGTTTGGTTAACCTGCTCTTAAAAATCTCTGATGATGGAGATTCCACAACCTCCCCAGGCAATTTATTCCTGTGCTTAACCACCCTGACAGTTAGGAAGTTTTTCCTAATGTCCAACCTAAATCTCCCTTGCAATATAAGCCTATTGCTTCTTGTCCTATCCTCAGAGGTTAAGAAAAACATTTTTTCTCCCTCCTCCTTGTAACAACCTTTTACATACTTGAAACTGTTAATATGTCCCCTTTCAGTCTTCTTTTCTCCTGACTAAATAAGATTTATTTTATTTGTGTGCCTCGCTTAAATTCTAAATCCATATTTAGGTTTCTAAATATAAATGATGTGAATTTCAATGATATTGAGTTTCTGCAGCTCCCACTGGCTTCAATGGGATTTGTAAATGCTTAGCAATTCTGAAAATAAGGCCAAATGTATATTTAGGTGCCTAACTATGGAATTTTAGGAGCCTTACTTCTGGCAGTCAGGTTTGAACATTTTGGCCAAAATCTAATTTATAGTAAATAAACAATTACAAATGAATGCCCATATAAATCACAGAGACTATAATCAGAGACACACATGAATAAATAAATAATGAAATAAAGCCCTGACACTGCCCCCCAAACTTCAACTCCCTCTCTTCCCAAAGAACTCAGGTGAAAAGGTGGGGTATTTTTTGTAGACTATACTGGGCTATTCCAGACCACAGGAGGGAGTAAAATCCAGAATCAAGGGGTCTGGTGTAATAACTGGGTCTGCCAATTTACTCTAATTGTGAGCTCAACTGTGAAAAGTGAGTTAAAGTTCATAAAATGTCACAATAACCTATAACAATGAATGTGGAGAAAAGGTGCAAAAGGGAGACAAAAAGACTAGGTTCATCCAAACAAAAAGGCCTACTGATATAATTCAAGGACTGTTTTAAAATCATGCCTAGTAAACAAGAGAAGTGTGGGACCAGAAATCAGTGACTCAAAATCTGTGTGTCAGAAATTATGCCTAACTGGTGGACAAAATAGTGAGGAAGTGGGCTATTCTACTCATCACTCCCTTTGGGGGTCCTTAAAAAGACACTTTGAGGGGGGGGAGGGAAATAAGGACAGGTGGAGGCAAAGCAGAGGGGTGCTCTGGCTGACTGAAAGACAAGAGAAAGGGAAGGAGCAAGTCTCATCATCATGGCTGCCACCCCCAACTTCTCCTGGGACCTGAGACGGTCACTGTTATAATCCTGAGAGATGTACTGAACAGACTGGGCCAGAGAGAGGGACTCAGATGACACTGCCACCTCCACTGGCTTTGGCTAAATCCCAAACATCACCTGGGATGTGAAACTTTGTTTCCCTGACACTCCTGCCACGTGTCCTTTTTCTTCCTCACCTTATTTCTTCTTTTTCCTACCCTTCTCCTTTTTGCCTTCCTGTAAGAGTCTGGATTAGGCTGCCAAGACTGTATATTTTGCAACACTGCTGAAAACCTGAGATCAGAAAGGCAGCAAAATGCAATGCCCTAAATAGACCGATGCTTGTACAAATTTGCCAGATTTCAGAGTGGCTAATAAGACTGTGCTGTGCCTGTTTTTCCAGGCTTCAAGTGAAAATCAACACTAGAGACAGAGGCTGCATATTCTATTTTTGCTGTTCTTTTCTTTCCCATTGTGTGTGTATGTTTTGTCTTGTCTTTTAGGAAACAGGATTGGACTTTAACAATAGCAACAATTACAGCTTCAGCCCATCTCAACTAACTTTTTCTCTTTTCCCTGAAAGGACAGTTATTACCATCTTTAATACTATCAAAGAGACCGTCAACTATGGAGGGGGAGAGAAGAGGGGGAAGTTCCTTCTAAAAGCTCACTCCACCTTCAGGGAGAGGGAAGAAGGGATGGTGTTGAAATGAAAGCTTTACTTAATACATTACATTTCATGTTTTAACTGTTTTCCCCTTATTTTTCTGTATCTTTAATAAAAGATAAAAATGATGTTTAATGGTGTGTTTGCAATGACACTAAGTGGGCTGAGGTCTCTGTCAGTTGGAAGACAGGATACTCGGCTAGATGGACCCTTGGTCTGATCCAGAATGGCTGTTCTTATGTTCTGTATACCAAACCCCAAACCTTGTTTAACACCGTTTAAGGTTGGACAGTAACTGGGTTAAGTTAATACCTTTGATGCTCAAGGCCCATATATTCCATCTAAATTAATACAACAGGCCTTCTCCCAGAACATCCTGCTAGCAGCCCCTCTTACTTGCACTAATGGGGCTCCATCTTAAGGGCCCTTACCAATCATAAGAGAGCCAGTACTACATAGGACAAAAAGCTGCTTCAGGTAAGCAGCTCCCAAACCCACAGATAACTATAGGAAAGGACACAAGCTGACAAAACCAGAGAGAATGAAAATGAAGGCAAACAACAATGCACACTGTCGTACAGATATAGCAGAGAGTACAGGGGGAGAGGAGAATGGAAACTACTATGAATGAATTCCATAGTGACTGTTTTATTGTATGAGTAACTGTGGACAGTCAGGGATATACATTTTTCCACTTTGTTTCAGGCAACAAATCTCTAGAGCCAGCCCTGAGAACAGCTGAAGGACAGATGGGTTGAATTTCTAGTCTGCTGATGGCCCAGATTAAATTACTGTCACTTGGCTCTACTTTTGACAGCTTCCAAAATAACAAAAAAGTAAAAAAAAAAAAAAAAAAAAAACCAAAGCAGGAATTTCTCAGCATCTTTATAATGTACCAGAAATGAAGGATTATAGAGAATTTTTTGCTGAAGAAGTGAGGTTCTTACCCACGAAAGCTTATGCTCCCAATACTTCTGTTAGTCTTAAAGGTGCCACAGGACCCTCTGTTGCTTTTTACAGATTCAGACTAACACGGCTACCCCTCTGATACAGAGAATTTTTTGACACATTTACCCTTTGCTCCTTATCTCCTTCACTTTGGCTGTCAACTTTGAGTCTCTCCCAAGAGTAAAATTGACAAGGAGCAACATGAATGTGACCTGAGTGTGTGTGTGTCGGGGGGGGGGGGGGGGGGGGGCGGCGGGCGGAGATTTTTTATGGCAGGAAAATTTTTTATCAGCAGGCTCAACCTTATAACTTTGCTGATATTTATTGATAAATTAGTTTTTAGAAACAAACACTGAACACAAAAACTTCTTCAAAAGGTAACAAGATGTATAATGGCTTGCAACAATGTGACATCATGCATGCCAAACACAAAACAATGTATTTTGTGAAAAGGCTAGGCGTTAAGGGTAGGGTTGTCTATCTACTGCTCACACAAACACTGGACCAACTTCTCAAATAAGGTCACCTACATGGCACCAATAACATTTGTTCATGCATCCCTTGCATGTGTAAAACTTATTTTTGTGTATGAAAATGAACATTTGCTTGCACTAAGCATGAACAAGTACTAGCCCACAGGATAATCAATTCTGCACATTCAAAAACTCATTTGTTCATGCAAATATAGGTTTTACCTAGGCAACAGATGGGAAATAAATTTTTGGAGGTGAAAAAAAGGTACCCACATTTGAAAATGTAGCCCTTTGTGTTAATGAAAGTTATACTATGCATAAGTGGAATATTCTCACCCATTACCACTAGTATAAAAACATCACTTTATGTATAGCAAAAACAAGAGGGAACTTGCAGTTTTATTCCTGCCACCTCTTCCTCTCCCTCCCCCCAGTTATGCAATATTTTAGTATTTTCTTGTTTGGGTAAATTATGTGTTTGTGAAAAAGGTCTGGATTGAGCATTTTACAAAGTGAAATCTACCAGTACTTTTTCTCTAAGGAACAGATTTCTCCACAGATTGGGCAGTGAGAGTGAATCTTTCTACATATTTAGATAATGGCATACAGAGTACACTTATAAAGTTTGCTGATGATACCAAGCTGGGAGGGGTTACCAGGTTTGTCTGATGAGATGCTCATTGTTCAGGTTTGCACTACCCTCTAGATATCTACTAATTTTTCTCATATTATTTGTTCCATTATTTTACAAGGGGTAAAAGTCAGATTTAAGGGATGGTAACAGCCAGGTGACTTAATTCCTATATTTATTTATTGTTTAAAATCAGCACTGCTTTTGCATTATGGAAGAGAGAGACAGGAAATCTGGCTTCAGTTTCTGACTGCCACCCACCCACTTGCTGGATGGCACTGGGAAAATCACAACATCTCTGTCCCTCATCTTCCTCCTGAGGTTAATGGTCAGTAAGAAGTAGATCCTGCAGACACTCATTTTTGTCCTTTCAGCTCAGATTGCCCAAAGGATGCCAGTTAGTGCCAATGATGATGGTGGTTTTTGCAATGTGAACTAGGAACTGGACTGCAATTTACTTTCATTTTATTATTTATCCAGACGAGGGTTGAGGTAATGAAATCCTCTTTCATTTCACTGTGTTTGCTTAATTGAGAAAAGGGCATACATTTCTGGGAAAACCAACATAAGATATTTTATCATGACTCTATATGTCTCTCTTCTTTACTCCCAAATCAGCTGTGGTAAGTGCAAAGTTCAAGTGAACTGTGAAGAACACTGCTTACTCTGTAAGTAACCTTAGCAACTTGATCATTACCATGAACCAACTAACTAACTAATGACAGCATTCACACATTTTAAGGTCAAATTGTGATAACCTAGTCTGACCTCCTGAATAACGCAGGCCACAGAACCTCACCCAGTCATTTCTGCATTCTCATACTTAGTTTACTTAGAGAACATGGAGTAGCATAGAGTAATAGTGCTGCAAATGCCATGGTAATTATTAAGTTTTTAATAATGATCACTGTAAGTGAAATTCCACTTATTAAGATGGAAACATTCATTACAGTACCTAGGCTCCGCTGCTAACATATTTTAGATCAGCATTTTTCAAACCGTGGGTCGTGACCCAGTACTGGGTCGCGGCATGTGAGACACTAGGTCGCCTTGCTCTGGTCAGCACCGCTGACCGGGATGTTAAAAGTCCCGTCGGCAGTGCTGCCTACCTAAGGCAGGCTCGTGCCTACCTTTTCCAACACCTTGCTGCACCCCGGAAGCGGCCAGCAGCGGGTCCGGATTCTAGGCAGGGGGGCCACAGGACTCCACGCACTGCCTCTGCCCCGAGCATCGGCTGCGCACTCCCATTGGCCAGTTCTGGTGAACCGGCCAATGGGAACTGGGGGTGGGGGGGAACAGTGCCTGCGGGTGTGACTGATGTGGAGCCGTTTGTGCACCTCTGCCTAGGAGCCGGACCTGCTGCTGGCCGCTTCCGGGGCACAGCGCGGTCCACGGTGCCAGGAGAGGCAGGAAGCCTGCCTCTGCACCCCCGCTGCACCGCTGCCCGGGAGCTGCCCAAGGTAAACCTGCGCCCCAACCCCGCACCTCAATCCCCTGCCCCAGCCCTGAGCCCCCCCTCACCTGGAGCCACCTCCTGCACCCCAAACCCTTCATTCCTGGCCCCAGCCCAGAGCCTGCACCCCAAGCCCAGAGCCCTGACCCCCTCCTGCACCCCAACCCTCTGCCCCAGCCCTGAGCCCCTCCCACACCCGAAACCCCTCATCCACAGCTCCGTTGGGTCACGGGCATCAACAATTTTCTTCAACTGGGTCCCCAGAAAAAAAGTTTTAAAACCACTGTTTTAGGTGATGCCAATGGATACCACATTTATTAAGCGGTTGATAGGGATCTCTGAATCCTTATCAGTCACTGTGTGCTGGTACATCTCACAAACCAGTCAGATCAGAGTCACAGGCTGTTTATTTATTTTTATTTTTTTAAAGTTGTTGGAGTTGCAGCCCCATATCCACAGAGAAAGAAAGAGTATTATTCTGAGTGATTAGTAAAAGATTCAAGTAAATGCATAGAAGACAATTATAACCTAATCTAGACACAAGGCCTGCTTGGGTAAACTTAAGTATTAAGTCTCAATCCTTTCTGAGATTTCCTAGGAACAACCTGGTATATTAAACCAAAATAATCTTAAATAAGCTCTGCAGATGGGAAGGTATTTTTCCAATGAAAAACACAGTCCGAGACAAAAACAGACTTTTTCTGAAGTATATGGAGGAAAGTTATGAATCATTTTGCACTATTGACCCATACAGGCAGAGCCAACATTTTTTAACCCTGATACTACAGCAGCGTTCCTCATGGGGAATAGGAAGCCGTTCAGAAAACAGAACTTCCTTCTCCTTTCCTTTTCTGAGGTCAATGCCATTCCAGTCAATAGGGCAAACAAAACTGTTACAACTTTAAATAGTCAACAGCAAGGGGAATTTGTAACTCCATCCAAAAATATCCTCCAGATTATTATACAGAAATCCCCATCAACTACATAGATACTTCAATGTACCCTTTAACTGTGGACTTTATTTTGGAAAAAGTAAAAATCCTGTCACTCTAACAGGAAATTATTAAATGAGGAAATCACTCAGGAAGGCCTTCGAAAGATTAATCAAAAGGCTGAATAGTGACAAGTCCTGAAACCATTTACCCATACCATAGGGTTTTATCTCCAGGTGATATTATTATACAGATAGGGACAAATCCTCAGATGATGTAAATGGTCATAGTTCTAATGGAGGTATGATGAAGGTTTACACCAGCTGACAATCTGCCCCACATAGTGCCACCTTTGCTTAGATTTAAAAGTTGTTGAAGAAAAAGGTGGAAAATATTCCATTTTTAAATAAAAATGAGTTTGAAGACAAAAGTAGTAAATGGTGTTACTGGAATAACATGCTTAGCTGAACTGTCGTTGCAGAATGAGGGAACTTCCAAATGATCTACTGGGAGCTGTATGCAGTGTTGTTGAAGTTGTGTTGGTCCCAGGATATGAGAGACAAGGTGAGTGAAGTAATATCTTTTATTGGACCAACAAAAATTGGTCCAATAAAAGATATTACTCCACCCACCTTCTCTCTCTACTGGGAGTAGTCTTTCTACATGTAAAATATAGCATGGATGGGTCTTTCCAAACACCAAACTTCTTCATTTCCAAGAATTAGAGGAGCTACTTCTGTTTCATAACACTCAAAGAGCTGTAGCATTCCAGTGGCAAAAAGCAAAATCAGAAATGGATTTATCTGATGTCGATTATTTCTCTTCAGCAGGTTCCAGTGCTGATTTTCCTAAACAGGAGATCAGGTGTCTGCCCTGTTAAAACAAAGCTTCTGAAACACTGAAGTCAGCAAGAGTGAAACATTCTTTCTAACAGCGATGACAGTCACCAGTGCTGCATGCACACCCTTATACTGAAAAGTAAAAAAGTAGGGGGAGAGAGGACAAAGGGGGAGCAAATCAGATTTCCTAGCAGTTAAGGAAAAACATGTCAGATGCAAACAAAGTTCTTCCTAATTTTTTAATGAATCAAAACACAAAGAAATTGAAGAAAAAAATGTTTTGGCCCCCTCCCCGAAGTGATATGCAGGCTAGAAAATATCACTATGGATTTTCATAATCAATGTGTAAGTATCCTTTGAAAGATATCTCTCTGTGCTACTTATATGGCTCTCATCACCTCAGTATCTGAATGTCTCACAATAAGTAATGGATTTTATCCTCAACATCCCTGTTACGTACAGAAGTGCTATTATCCTCATTTTACAGACAGGGAAATGAGGTCCAAAGTAGGTTAAGGCCCAGACCCTAAGTGCCTAGAGCCCTTTTGAAAATTAGATTTAGGTTCCTAAATCAGTTAGGCATTCCAACACTGAGAGCAGCAATGCCTAAATACCTTTAAAAATCTGAGTCCAAAGGCAGGTCCACACTACCGCTTAAGTCAGTCTAACTTACATCGCTCAGGGGTGTGAAAAAGACACTTCCCCCCGAGCGACACAAGTTACAGTGACCTAAGTGCTGTCCACACTAGTGCTATGTTGGCAGGAGACGCTCTCCCACCAACATAGCTTCCGCCTCTCGCGGAAGTGGAGAAATTATGCCGATGGGAGAGGCTCTCCTGTCGGCGTACAGTGTCTCCACCAGACGTGCTATAGCAGCGCAGCTGCATCTATGTAGCTGTGCTGATGCAGAGCTGCTAGTGTAGACCTGCCCTAAGTGACTTGCCTGAGGTCACACTAAAAAGTCTATGGCTGAGGTGGAAATCAAATAGGTCACATGAGTTCCATTAACTACTAGACCATTGCTCCCAAATTTGCTGTACACAATGGAAATATTTGAAACATTGCCTGGAGTCACCTGGCTTGGATAGAGAGCAGGACCGTATGTTTAAAGCACAGGTGATAGCAGAAATGCCTGCTTCCCATTGCAATTATCTGCAACCACCCTCCTCACAACAGAGACACTCTTCTCCAGACCCCTAACTATGCACTTCCCCAATGCACACCCCACAATTTAGACACTCATTTACCCATCTTTCCATCCCAGGCAGACACCCCCATTTTGTCTCCTTCTCCAATTTGAGCAGGCAAGCATTCAGCCTTATTTTCCCCACTTAAGTGCTGGTCCTGGGTGCAGGTATGTTCCTCATGCAGTTGCATCTGCTGGTGTGTTCCCTATTTAGGGCAAGTATCCCAATGCTAGACTCATATATGCCTTCCTTCCCTGCCTAGCTGTCTGCTGCTGCTGCTCCTCTTTGAAATGCTGATGCCAGACATGTTTTGGATATTGGATGTTCCACAATCCATAGTATAGTAGTATGCTAGGTTCTCACACTTCAAGGAGAAGACAATGACCAGCCAGCAGCAGAAAGGTAGAATTGAATAGGAGTGCAGTCAAGTGGCAGGAGATTATTAAAATGTATACCAGCCAGGCAAAAATGCAGACTATTTATCAGTCAGAACAGGATGCCTTCAGCATTTGAAGCATCCTGGGTAAGTCCAGCCTGAACATGATACCACGTTTTGGTTTGGATGTCTCCTTTTGACATGTAATGCAAGACAACCAAACACGGAAATGGCGGGGTGACGGGATATGGAAATAAGACAGACAGCCAAGCAGAATACCCTATCCACCATATGTAGCTTCTGTTTTTCTCTCCAAAGATGTACTGTGGGGAAAAAGGTGGAATGGCCAAGGAGCAGACTGGTCCAAAAGGAACATTCTCCCTCACACTTTCCATCTCCTATGTAATTCAAATTCTGTGCAAATGATGAGGTTTAGTCAAGAGATAAATTTCTTCAGTATATTTCTTGTTTAGGATATATATAAATTAAAAGAGAAATTGAAATTAACTAATATAACTAAATATAGAATAAAATGAGTCAAACAAAAATTATAAAATAACAACATTCCCTTAATGATCTGTATGGTAAAAAAAAGCACGGAGAGAGGAAAGTTCTTTAGAAACCTTGTGTATTTCTATCTTTATCTGACTTTAAATGCTTGAATGAGTCAGCCTGTAGAACTACCTAACAAGGTTTTAATGGCGGACACTAAAAACTCAACTGCAGGCACTAAGGCAGTGTCTGAGCATCGGGGGGGAATGAAGTTGAAGGTTTGAAACCTAAGGCCAGGTCTACACGTGGAAGGCTTTGTACGTACACTACACTGGCACAGCGCTCCTAGTATGGATCCAACTCATACCAGCAAAAGAGTGATATAGATTATTTCAGCCCACCCCCAAGCAAAATAATCTTTATCAGCAAATGAACCATTTGTCAGTAGAACTGCATCTATGCTAGGACCTTTTGCCAGCACACCTCATCTCACTGCTGACTGACATATCAATGCTGCAAAAGATTATAACCCACACCTGGCCTAAGTAAGAGTTTCACTGTTCCATGGGATTGTTAGTGGACTTTGTCTTGCTGGAGATGGATGAAGCTGGAGAAACTGCAAGCAGACAATCTGTAAACTTCAGGTAGGATGCCATGCGGATACAGATTGACAGTCAACTTCTGGTCAGGAGCCAGAGCACAGGTAGACGGCAAAGTGGTATACAGGCATGAATGTCCAGGGGGCTTACGGGAAAGAACTGGAGGACCATAACATCTGGATTGCTGTGACTGCCTGTGACTGTATATTTTTATTGCAGTTACCTCAAAGTAGCAATACATGTTAAAAGGTACCTTGGGTTCTTCCCTTCAGCTCAGGGAGTGGTGGCTGCCTTGCCTTGTGGCATTGATAGAGGCTGTGGATGTGTGAACACAGAGCATGTTAAGGGAAAAAAACAGTAGCTGAGCATGAGTTAAGTCTGCACTGAAGACTTAATTGTAGAAAGTAATTGTAACAGAGTGG
The DNA here is from genome assembly GCF_028017835.1 of Emys orbicularis. Taxonomy (NCBI): domain Eukaryota; kingdom Metazoa; phylum Chordata; order Testudines; family Emydidae; genus Emys; species Emys orbicularis. The sequence continues at coordinate 91,679,731 of NC_088685.1, read as the reverse complement.
CAGACCCTGTCAGCAGGAGTTGGAACCCTGCAGGGGAATTCTGATTGATTCTTATTCGCTGAATAGGGCAGGTGTGGTTCATTAATGCTACCCTGGATATAAGGGAAGTAGGAGTAGACTGCTAGATTGTGACTGAGAAGCCATAAAGGGAGAAATCCTAGACAAGAGCCATGACTGGGAGAAGCTTTGTCCTCGAGTTGTTTTGAGTTATCTTGTTAATCAAGGAGGGGCAGGCTGAATACCAACCCACAGTATGTACGTTCGATGATAGGACGGGATAAAGGCTGTAACCATTTCCAGTAAAATTTTAGGATACTGAGAAAAACGATTCTTCAAGTCCGGTTAAAGGATATGCACCATCCTACTGCTCTGGGATCCAGTCAGGACCCAATTACAGCCTGAAAATGAAATTATACTGCCTGAGTTGAAGGATAACATTACAGTGGAAATAACTGAGTGGTTCTCCCTCCTTAATGAGTTGCCCATATGTTTACCCCTTTAATCGTTTAGAGGTGGCTATGCTTTGACATGTCACAGTGCAGAAGAAAGATTACAGGAACATTTCTGTCAGTCATTGGCGAGTAAGTAATCTTTAGGGTTATGCATGATTTGATAAGAACTCCAGGGGCACAAGTCAATACATCTATATGGGGCCAAAAGGATTTAATAAATCATAATACAAACAAAAGGAAACGTACTGTTTATGTTCAAAGTAATTCTCAAAGAATCATACCAAATAGTTCAACAATTTTCTTTAATAAGGTGACCCAAAGACTCTTTACAAGCCAGTTTTAATGTACATTTGCTTTTATCAAAAAGCAGTTTATTGTGGTTTTCAGCACTAATTTTCATATGAGGAAACAAATTTATTTTCTTTTAAATAGTAATCTGCAGTGTTGGCACTCTTTATATCTCTCAAATCAAGACTACAACAATTCAAAACAGCTGATGCTTTTCAGTTCAGATGTATGCAAACAATGCTTCAGAGCAAGATACTGGCAATATATTTAAAACACAAATCCTCTCTGCAGCAATTTCTCTTTGATGACAATTTATCCACTTGTAGGAAAACCCCCACAGAAACATCAGAAATTTGAAATGATCCAGTTCACTAAACATATTATGTAATTTATTTAAAAAAAGCCTTTCTTCCCTCAGTGCTTCCATTATAAAAAATAATCTTTCAGGATTTTCCATGGAAACTACCATTCAAGCATAAGAAAGGTCTAAATTTGCGCAACCTTTTTTTAAAGTTAGGTACAGGTCAATACTGTAGAGAAGCATTCTATCTTTGTACTTGGAGACTAAAAAATATACAGCTGAACCTCACTAATCTGCACTAATGACTGGGATACACTTCAGATTAATGGATTCTGCCAATGAACGAGCAATTTATTTATCTAAGTATTTACAGGGCCTTCACATTGTAGTATCTGAGCAAGTACAGGCTTGTAACCCCACTGCAGGCACTGGAAAGACTCCCATTAATTTCAATGGACCTTAACTGAAGAAATGTAATTGAAAAAAATAGAACAAATGCCTCATAATATGTACTTTGTTTATGTTTGACAACTGTAGTTTAGTCTTAATTATTTATGATAAATTTCCGAGTATACCAGTAAATAAATGGTAAAATTAATGACTTCTTAGCAATATGAGATCTTTCTAGACTACTCAGCTATTAAATATTTACTGAAGGAGAGATGTGGAACGGTTATTTTTTGGTGCAAAATATAGAATTGTGCAGATGTATGAGGTGCAATCTAGAATACTTCTACTATACCAGGTACATCTGTCTTCTGTTTTCTATCGCGCCCATAATTTGCATCTCTAAGCAGAAACATGAGCTTCTTTGACACGGTTCAGTGGCAATTTTATCATCACATTTACACAACAAGCAGAGTGACCCCCCTAGACCCTTTGCATATTTTGGGAGACAGAATATACCCCCTTCGGCATCTTTAAAGAGATGGCTTTGACAAATTATACCACCAACTGGGATCTTGCTCTTCCATCAGTTAATTGCAATAATGATAAGGCATGAAGGAATACTTATGCACTTACATGGGCACAGCATGACTGGATTTTAGATGGTTTGTTAGATTTCCAAACATATGCATTATCCTCCTAAACCCAAATGAGAATGGATTTGAAATGCGTGTCTGAATATAAAATAATGTTTGCATTTTAAAAGAACAGCTATAAAATGTAAAATAAAGGTTACACCCAGAAAATATCTAGATTTTCCACTAATTTTTCTTTAAACCACACCTATTTTAAAGCTTCCAGGTGGCTCATTCTCTTGTTCCTTGTCTGTAGCAGTACTCCCAACCTCAAGCATTCAAAAGTTATGAGACAGGCCCCAAAATCTTGAGATTGGCCTAAATTCTGAGATTTTGTAAAAACTAATAAATGTTGAGTTCTTTTTATTTGGCTTCTGGGCTTGGGGCCTTTAGGTTTCACATTTTCAAGCTTTTCTCTGCAACCATGAGAGGTAGAAATTTTTTTAAAAGCGTGAGTGAGTGAGAGAACTCAGTCTCAGACTCTTATATAATCACAGGATTCCAGGAGCTGGGGCTATAAGAAAAATATCAAATATAAGGAGATTCACAATAAAATCATGACAGTTTATATCATTGCTGTAGACCTTGGGACCAAGAAAAATATTAGTCTCCTGGTCAAATTAAAAACAGTGGCATTGGCACTACTAATGGTTTGGCATTTAGTGGCCTTTTGAAATAAGAAAATACTTCGCTTGAAAGTAATATATTGTTTAGACCTGACATCCTCCATATATAATACCAGCTATTGTTGATGGAATAGCTACACTGAACAGGACATGTATATATTTAAATGGATAATGGGTAACATGATCAAAAGTCAACAGCAAAAAGTGAGAATGAGAGACCCCTCACACCAAACAAGATGTCAGAGCCATATTTTCTAAGTGACTGAAACACAGCCTCTGAAAAAGGAGGTGATATTTTACACACCCAGGTTTATGCAAAACCTCAGACATGCAAAGCCTCTAATCTGTATGTACAAACTGGTATGCAAAACTGTACATATAATTTTGGAGGCTGCTTTTGAAAATATGGCCACCACCATTCTTCTATTTGGAGAATGTGAACGGAAACTGATGGAGATTGAAATTGAGGAAGGACACAAAGACAGAGCACGGACTGTAGGGTTGGCCTCCTGGTTAAGGGACTTGACTACAAGTCACTTAACCTCTGTGTGATTCAGTTTCCACATCTTCAAAATATTTCCCTACCTTCTAGGGGAAGCAAGTGAGAATTAGCTCATAGAAGTGATTTCAGCCCCTTTGAGCTGAGCTGCTATATAAATACAATTATTTTTTATCTCAGTTCCCCTTTACTTTATCAAAGGTACAATTCAGAATGCAACTCTCCTATTTAGTTGACTTCCTTAAAAATGCTTAAAAGTCAAGATGATAATATCTTAAAATAACACTTATTTCACTTTCACAGTTTTATTTCAGTTTCATTGCAAACTGAAGTAGATACATGGGGCTCACCACATAATACTATTTTTATTTGTTTACTTATTTTTGTCCTCTGGGCAATTCTAACAATAAACAAAGTTTAGGTTGGATATTAGGAAAAACTATTTCACTAGGAGGGTGAAGCACTGGAATGGGTTACCTAGGGAGGTGGTGGAATCTCCATCCTTAGAGGTTTTTAAGGTCAGGCTTGACAAAGCCATGGCTGGGATGATTTAGTTGGGGATTGGTCCTGCTTTGAGCAGGGGGTTGGACTAGATGACCTCCTGAGGTCCCTTCCAACCCTGATATTCTATGATTCTTTGTTTTATGATTAAGGAATATTAAGACAGGTGTCCTATTTTAAGAGGCAATGATAGTATCAGCTAAAATCCTAATTTTAGGATTAAGGCAGAGAATATTTTCTTTCTTAACCAATGAGCAACCCAGATTATTGTTGAAGAGAATGGGATGTTCATACTATTATCTGCTGTCATTTTCAGCCAGATGATTGGAGAAGCAACCAAAGATGCTCCACATTGAAGCTGGTACAAATGGTGGAAGACAGAATGGAAAAAACAAAAGTTACCTTTACTTAAAGTTAACATCTTAAAAAGCTAGTCTGAAAAAAGGGGAGAGTTGAAGGGAGAGGAAACGAGGATGGGAGGTATCTGAATCTGGAAGGAAATGTTTTAAGTAACATTTTATTTATATATAATAAAAATACCTAGCAATTCCTACTTTACAGATGGGGAAACTGAGGGTAAGTGCTACTGGTAGTGTCTACACTATGATAAAAACCATATGGCACCAAGTCTCAGAGCCCAGGTAAGCTGACTTTGGCTTGCGGGGCTCTGGCAGTGGGACTATAAAATTGCAGCACAGATGTTCAGGCTGAGGTTGGAGCCTGGACTCTGAGACCTTCTGCCCTTGCGGGGTCTTATGTATGTCTATTGCAATTAAACACCTGCAGCTGGCCTGTGCCAGCTGACTCAAGCTCGGGCTAAGGGGCTGTTTAACTGAGGTGTAGATGTTCAGGCTTGGCTGGAGCCTGAGCTCTGGGACCATGTGAGGGGAGCAGGTCCCAGAGCTTGGGTCCAGCCCAAGCCCGAACAGCTACACCACAATGAAACACCCTCTTAGCCTGAGTCCTGCAATGCCAAGTCAGCTGGCATGGGCCAACTGCTGGTTTTTAATTACAGTGTAGCCATGCGTTTAGACCCTAGGCTCTAGCCTGAGCCCAAAAGTTTACCCTGAAATTTTATTGCCCCGCAGCCCAAGCCCTGCGAGCCCGAGTCAGCTGACCTGGGCCAGCCATGTCCATGCCATGGGTCTTTTATCGCAGTGTAGACATACTCAGTATCACAGCCAAGCTTAGAATTTAGAATTTCTGTCCCCACTGTTGAACTCACACCATGCCACTGTCATTTAAAACCTCAGTATCTCTGAAGTGAGGATAGTGAAGTAAAAAGAACAATGATTTTTATTGAAATAGAAAGATAGCTATATAAGAGTATTATTATTATAAAATGGGGATAGAGATGAAGCAAAACTCTTTTTGAAGGAGATATGACACCATCACTGAAAGATGCCACCAGACTATTTTCTTCAGCAAAGTACTCATTTTATCTATTAAAACATACAACTAGCTTTATATTTTGATTGTATGGGATAAAGCAAAAGCTCTGACAGCAGCACCTACTTTAAAAGACCTTTCCTATAAATACTCTTTGATAAATGGCCCTTATAATGTAGCTATTTTGCTAACTGAGTACTGAACCGTTTACTTTCACATGTGTAAAATCTTTAGGTATAACTCCTAAAAGGCATAGTAGAGCTGGTCAAACCTATTTTGATGATAAAAATTGAAATTTCAAAGTTGCTGTTGTTTCAAAGTTTTCAAAACACACCCATATTTTTTCCCCAATTTTTTCATGTTTTTCCCAATTATTTTAAAAATTAAAAATGATAAAAAACATTATGGAAAATTTTCATTTACAAAAACCCTGTTATCGATAACATATTCAATAGGGTTTTTGATGAAAATTTAGAACCCCAAAAGCTTTTGTGATAAAATGTAAAATTTCAACAATGCTGACAATTTTTGATGGAAAATTTTGTTTTGGTAAAAAAAGGTCATTTTTTTAAAGGAAAAAAAAATTGTTTAAAAAGTATCAACCCATTCTACTAAAATATTGTCCCTGTTCTGGATATAATACTCACTATTTTAAAAAGACAAATGCAAAGTGCTCCACTTAGGAAGGAACAATCAGTTTCACACATACAGAATGGGAAGAGACTGTCTAGGAAGGAGTATGGCAGAAAGGGATCTCTAGGGGTTATAGTGGACCACAAGCTAAATATGAGTCAACAGTGTGATGCTGTTGAAAAAAAAGCAAACGTGATTCTGGGATGCACTAACAGGTGTGTTGTGAGCAAGACACAAGAAGTCATTCTTCCACTCTACTCTGCACTGGTTAGGCCTCAACTGGAGTATTGTGTTCAGTTCTGGGCACCACATTTCAAGAAAGATGTGGAGAAATTGGAGAGGGTCCAGAGAAGAGCAAGAAGAATGATTAAAGGTCTAGAGAACATGACCTATGAAGGAAGGCTGAAAGAATTTGGTTTGTTTAGTTTGGAAAAGAGAAGACTGAGAGGGGACATGATAGCAGTTTTCAGGTATCTAAAAGGGTGTCATAAGGAGGAGGGAGAAAACTTGTTCACCTTAGCCTCTAAGGATAGAACAAGAAGCAATGGGCTTAAACTGCAGCAATGGAGGTTTAGGTTGGACATTAGGAAAAAGTTCCAACTGTCAGGATGGTTAAACACTGGAATAAATTGCCTAGGGAGGTTGTGGAATCTCCATCTCTGGAGATATTTAAGAGTAGGTTAGATAAATGTCTATCAGGGATGGTCTAGACAGTATTTGGTCCTGCCATGAGGGCAGGGGACTGGACTCGATGACCTCTCGAGGTCCCTTCCAGTCCTAGAATCTATGAATCTATGAAAAAACAGTACACAAGTTTCTGGCAGAGTTGCCACTTCAGTTTGCCCTCTTCTGGCCAGATGTGGTATTGCAGAACCCTTGCCTCAGTTTCCCATTGTCTTTTGGCCTACTCCAACTGCAAGTGTCCTGTCCCTTCAGCCAGACCACTCTGCAAAGTCCTGCTCCTTCCAGGGAGGCAAAATTCTTTATTGAAATCCAACTAAAAATGTGAGAACTGAATCTTTAGCTCCACCAGGCTCAACAGGCCTTGTCTTCCTGACAGGCACAGTTCAGCCTTCATAGTCTTTCCCCATGACTCAGCATTTCCTCTTGTGCCTCAAACAACCCCAATAGCCAGGGGCTGGCCCACTCCTCCCCTCCCACAGGAGTTCAGGCAGGCTGCAGCTCATCAGGGTACCTGCCTCCAGTCAGGTTTCCAACTCACCCTGTCTGCTCTTCTCTCCTTTCCACTTCTCAGCCTTCCCTCAGGCTGCTTCTCAGAGAGAAGACACTCCCCATCTCCTCTCTTCTGGGTCTCCTGACTCCAGCTAAGCTCACCTTGCTCTTTATGGAAATCTCCAGCTCTCCCCCAGCAGCTGGGTCTGGTATCTAAGTTGAGCCACGTGATCTCCAGGCGATTAGGATCAGCTGGTGGTGAGGGAGGGTAGCTGATCTGTCACAGGCTGAACCCTTAAAGGCCAGCCAGCCTGTGACAAAGTCATTCTTTGGATTTCCATGAACATTTCTGTCAGATCTTTGCTTTTAAATGATAATGTCCTTCAGGCATGGCCGATGTGTTTGTGACATGACAGGAACAAGCATACTGGTGGGGAAAAAGAAAGCACTCCAGAGCACATCAACCGCGTAGAGCTGGTCGTCTAGCTAGTTATTCCAAAACAAATGCAGCAAAGCCAGAACTTACAATCTCTGCCAAAAAATCAAGGTTAGGCCAGCCAAGACAAACAAGACTTACACAGCTTGTCCTAAAGTCAGTCAGACAAGTCACTGCAGTGGGGTCAGGACCTCCCCAACATCAAATAATGAATGGACCTTTTAAAAACTCTCTCTTTGAAGAAGTGTATAAAGTTCTTATACAGCTCTACTTATCCTCTACTATAATGTGCACAGTTACAAGTTTAAAAATGTTGGTTCTGATTTTTCCCTTAGCTCATGTGCCTCGGTTACATCTTAGCCTCCAGAGTCATCATTCCCCTAATATTTATCACATTGAGGGAACGCTCCATGACACACAATTCTTCCGCCCCATGTGGCCAGGATCCAGACACCACAGAGAACCCTCTGCAGTAGGGTAACCAGATGTCCCGATTTTATAGGGACAGTCCCGATTTTTGGGTCTTTTTCTTATATAGGCTCCTATTACCCCCCACCCCCGTCCTGATTTTTCACACTTGCTGTCTGGTCACCCTACTCTGCAGTGTTGAGAATCCACAGGTGGAGAAGGACTAGGAGAGGGAGAGGGAGAGTCAGTGTGCAATGCACTGCCCTCTAAGGCCTGCAAAGCAGCCTTAACCTTTGTGCTGTCCCCCACCATCTGAAGTGGGAAATCTCCCTTCAAGACTTTGCCAGCCCAGGAAAAAGAGCTGTGTTTTCAGGGAACTGGAGTGGGGGAAGTAGCCCCAAAACAGGGCCGACCCTGCAGATTTCCCCTGGACCCATGGCATCCAAAGGCAAAAATGCTGTCAAAGGGTAAGCAAACCCTACCCACTAGAATGAATCAGGGAAAACTCTGTGAGGGGAACTTCACGGAGGTTTCCTTTCCCTTAGTTCTTTTCATGGCTAGAGGTAATTGGGCCACTTAACTTTGGAATGATAGAAACTTTGCCTGCAGCAAAGGATAGAATATAATTAAGTTACATTGTATTAGGCTAATTGTTTTGTAATATCCTTATAATGTAGCTGCATTCTCAGAATATACTGGCACAGAACAGAACTATTCAGTGGTATCTTTAGCTGATTACTAAACATTATCGCCCTTTGTAAGGGTGAGTAGTAATTCAGCCTATGTGCTGGCAATGGCTGTAGAATTAACTTTGTTGGGCAATTCTGGAATTCTCTCTCAGACTAGTTATTCTTTCTTTTTATGCATGAAATAGACTCAACACTGAGCCAAGAGGCTTTTAAATGGTGCACTTTTTGAATTAATCATAACACTTATTCAATGACCTATGTACTCCTTTAAGATATGAAGAGTTAAGAGTATTCAGCATGGAAATTGAATGGGTTAGACTAGGACTGGTAATGGAAGAAGAACTCTTCACCACTACTAGTAGGTCATCAACCTTTTGAATCCAGCTCAAGTCTACTGTGAATGCAAAGTTATTCATATAAGATGCTGCTTGGTTAACAAAATGAAATGAGTTAGTGGTCTCAGTCCAGGTTCTGTTAGGCATGTGATAATATCAAAAATCCACCAAAACTGGCACCCTTGTTGGCAGTCTCAATAGACAGACAGATGGTTGCATGAACCTTGAGTCTGAACTTGCCTCTCATCTCCAGAGAGGTAGCCCTTTTAGGTCAGGGTTAAAGCATACTGCCACTGCTGGTGACAGGCCTGTTTTGCAGATAAAGAGGTGAACTGATCCAGAAAAGATAAATCAACTGAAACAAATAGTTTTGGCTTTTTTTTAAAGGCTAACTTAGCTTGTGTGTCTAGCTCCTAGTTTTGCTCTGCACTAAGAGCAGACGTAGCAAAATTCTGTGAGAAAGACCAGGCAAAAACCAAGAAATAGAAGAAATCCTTCAGTGAACGTCCAGCCCCATTGTCAAACCAAAGAGAATCAGATAAAAGTCTGAATATTTAAAGGCACCCATGAAAATCAAACTAGTCCAGCCTACAACTATTATGAAAATAACCATCAAAATAATTAATAGTGACTGGCCGTTTACTGTTGAGTGTTATCAGGAACATTAGTTTTGATGGGTTTTGAAAATAGAATTTCTCTCAAGGTAGTATCTACAATGTAAAAGCATTACTTCTGGACACTTTAAATATTCACTAATAAGAACAGTCTTCCTTACCTGCTATTGCTTCAAGTCTTGGAATTGCAATAGTGCTATAAGCACTGATACATTTGCAAGACCATGTGTTAGTTAAGGTTTCCTCTGCACTTTCCAATCCTGAGATGCTGTCCACAAAGAAAGAGCCCCACTGTTTAGATACTGAATAAGGAGCTTTTGGGTGATGTCCCTGAAATTAAATAAATAAATAAATAAAATTAGAAACCCCAACATAAACTCAATCATTATAATTAGTCAATATTGTATCTTCCTTCTCTATTTAGCCCACAAATATTATTTTAAGAAGTTCTGAAGCTATCCACTGTTTTCTTAATAAAACTATTATTTCTTACAAGCAACATGACTGAAAAAGCAAACTGGGAAAAAACACCAAAACCACCCCAAACCTTTCAGTTTTGCTCTTAACTGGTTCTCTATGACATATAAAGTCTGCTTTAAACATTGTTTTCTTCAATTTGTTTTTCCATCTAAGGTAATATGAATACCTCACTTCCCGCTCTTTGCTGGAGGACCTGAGACATCATGATGCATGCGGCTGTAACCTCAGCTACCGTTCTGCCTTCTCTCACTTTAGGAGAGAGTGTATGCTGAATGTCAGAGTAACCATAGGGAAAATGTTTCAGAGTAGCAGCCGTGTTAGTCTGTATCCGCAAAAAGAACAGGAGTACTTGTGGCACCTTAGAGACTAACAAATTTATTAGAGCATAAGCTTTCGTGGGCTACAACCCACTTCTTCGGAGAAGTGGATTGTAGCCCACGAAAGCTTATGCTCTAATAAATTTGTTAGTCTCTAAGGTGCCACAAGTACTCCTGTTCTTCATAGGGAAAATATTATTTTGATTGTCTAAGATTCAGCATCCTTCTCTCATCCTTCCCTGCTCTTGGGAATTATTATTCAGGTCCCCTCGCAAAAAGTGAAGATCTGATAATCTCTCTCTATATAAGTCTTAAAGACTTAACATGTATTAAACATTTTTTCTGATTTTATTGTTGTTATTGTTGCTCTGCAATTCACCTTCAGAGATGCTATATTCTACCGCAGCAGTCAGAAAAAACTCCAGCAGGCCTCTGCAAAAAGTTAAGCAAAATTGCAAACCACACTACAGTATATCTGCAAAAGCCATTTGTGTGCAAAGTATAATTTCAGAGAACAGCAGACAACCCAACATACGCCTCCAGATTTGTGAACTTTTGCACCTCGTTTTCCACTCAACTGCTTTCTTACAATTTTAGAACATGTTGGAATAACTGTTGATCACAATAGGGGTCATGTCAGATACATTTATGTCACGACCCCTGTTAATCTCCCATTGCAACTAACCATGGGAGAGAAGAAATTTGACAATACACACTGAGACCACAACAGAAGACAGACTCAGGATATATCTACACTCAGGGCCGGCTCTGGCTTTTGGGCCGCCCCAAGCAAAAAAAACAAACAAAAAAACAAAACAAAACGGGGGCGGCCAGAACGGCAAAGCAAAAAAAAAAAACCTGCGGCGTGGCCGGAGCGCGGGTGCAGGGGGACCGGCTAGCGGGGGGGAGGGGAAGGGAGCGGGCGGGAGAGAGAGAGAAGGGGGGCGGCCAGGGCTACAGCGGGGCGCTGCCACATGGCCCCTCCCACTGTGCCCCCTGCCGGGAGGGCTCCACTCCAGTCGGCAGGGAGGGAAGAATGAGGATTGCCCTGCCAGGCTTGCTGCAGGGCGCTCCCGTCCTCCGCGCCGCCACCCCCTACAGGGCGGCTGGAGCGGAACAAAACAACAACAACAAAAAAGCAGCCGTGCCGCCCTAGGATTGGGCGGAATGCCGCCTCGTTCAATCTGCCGCCCCAAGCACCAGCTTGCTCGGCTGGTGCCTGGAGCCGGCCTTGTCTACACTGCAGCTGACACAGGTTTGTAGGGCTCAAGCTGAGGGGCTGTTTAATTGCAGTGTAGACATTTGGGCTCGGGCTGCAGCCTGAGCTCTGGGACCTCCCACTTCGCAGGGTCCTAGAGCCTGGGCTCCAGCCTGAACATCTACACCACAATTAAACAGCCCCACAGCCTGAGCCCTGTGAGCCTGAGTCAGCTGGCACAGGCCAGCTACAGTTGCCTAGCTGCAGTGTAGACATACCGATAGATGCCAACAATCTTTGACCAAGATAAATCTATTGATTCAACAGCTTGACCTGACTCAGGAAACCAGGATAATTTTTTAGCACTCCTTGGTGCTACTTTCTCTAAGTGTGTCTATTTTGCAGGGGAAAAATGAGTTTGATTGGCATATTCAGATCTAGATATTTGTTTCTCTCCATTGCTGAGAACAGGTGGAGATAGCTAACACCTTTAGTTTTCAAGTACAGCATGTCACCCAGAAGCTGAGCAATTCTTTTGTTCTCTCATTAAGACAGCTGTTTTGGTTTGCTTTGTACACAAATAATACCTTTCCAAGAAAATCTTTAAGGGCAATTTAGAGTTCAATTTAGATTATCTATCAAACAAAAATTCACTTTCCAGCTGGAGGAGAGCTGCAAAAAGCAAATACCAATTATCCAGTTGATTATTCAAAAAAGCACATACAAGCCTTTGTATACAGGTCAGGACCCTGCTTATTGGCAGGGGAAAAAAGATCATCCTCCTGTCTCTGTGGATCTTTATGCCAGATTCACTAAGCAATTTAAATTGTAATCTGAGGAAATGCACTGACATTCTTCAAGTGAGAGAACTGCTCCATCTTGAAGCTGGAATTTCTCCCTTGTACTGCTCTATAGGGAGAGAACAAGGCTTAGGGTTAGAGCCCAAACTTCTTAACAGAACTAAAACCAAACCAACAAAACAAAAATTGTTAAATATAATGGCTGCCTTCATGCCACATATTAGGGGAATTTCTGTCCTCATATTTTATTATTTTCCCATTGCGGTAATCTCCAAATGAAAAGGGTGCCTTGATTGTAAAACCAAACCTTGATCTCAAATTTGAGAACTCCCAAGCTTTGTCCTTCACTTGCACCCCTATAAAAAGATACCAGGGTTACTCTGTGAGTATGCTTAAGAAGCTCCCAGTCTCATCCCCAAATGCCTGATTACCAGAGTTCCATATCTGACTAGGAAGAGACTCAGCCTGCAGTTAAGGAAAGGTCAATGTTATTGATCTTACATGTTACTGAAACCACATAAAGATTCCCTGGCTATGGATTCAAATTACACCCTCCTAAAGTTTCTATTAGCCAATAATCATGAAGCCTTTAAAATTATTTGTGCTTGTGAAGAGTGCCAGATTGGCAATCCTGGAAAGAGAAATCCTCTAACTATAGAACAGGAAAGCAGAAAGCAACAGTGAGGTAGGATTTCACTTCACCACATCACCAGTGTGCCCATAAGTCTGACCTAGAGTGACCACCAATAGGGGGTAAGAGTAGTTAAGTCTTCATACTTCAGTCTTTTAGTTGGGACTGCCAAGAAACATTTTCATTAATGCTAGACCTGGAAGTAATTTATGTGATAGACACACCTGCACACCCATTACAAGAATGATGACAGCAATGCATTTCAAACAAACCAGACCACAGAACAGCAATGGGATAAGAAGAAGAGACTGGTGTCTGCAATGCCTAATTAAAATCCTCTTCAGCAACAGGTTGTGGGTTAAATATTGGAGTCATTCTTCACATTTAATTTCTCTCTGGTCCAGTATGACTAGAATAAAAATGTCAGCTTTCTCTCCAGAGACAATCCCAGACTTTCTTTTTGTTTTTTGCAAAGTTACAGATATTCCCTGTAAACCCTATAGTAAGAACAACAAGAACATCTGAAAGCTACATCTTGAATGAATAAAAAATCCTTAAGTAAAAACGAAATTAATTAAAGCTGGTAAAAAGGGATTTTTGTTGCAAAAGAATTAAAAAATAAAAATAAAAAGTCAACCAGCTCTAGCAGATTTTGTCAGGCTTCCACATGAATGCAAAAGAGAGGAAGGCCGAAGAGCCTCCAACATGGTTGTATCTGTTGCACACAGATGGGACACAATCACAATCCCTGCATTCTCCTGTACACAAGGGCTGCTTCTTGCTAGCACACACTAGCACCAGCACCTGGCAGGGGAGCTAGCTAGTTATCCTAAGTAGTGTACGCTGCACATCCTTACAGAATGTAAGCACTGGGTTTGCTCCCCTTATATTGCAGCAAACTTTGGAAGGCATTGTACCTTCCTAAAGTACAATGCCTTCCAGTGCAGGAGACAGGGCTGTGATTAAGTCACATTTGAACTTTTAATTGCTAAGCGAATCTGGGACAGCCTTTAGTAATTAATTTCCCCGGATACGGTTCAAAAAATTGGAGGCAAAAACCAGCATTAGAATGCACCCATACTCTGGCCCGCTGCAGCCCCACACACAGTCTCATTGTACAGGCAGTCTTAGCACGGCCATGAGTAATGTGTGTGGTTATTGTGAACAGGATCATCGCCCAGCCAATGGATTATGCGTAAAAACATTTGGCCTGCATGCCTTGTTCTTAGGCCCCCTGCCCAGGAATAGTTCTTCTCAACAGTCTTTTTTTTTTTCCCCTGGGGGGGCGGGGGAGACTAGGAATGTGGTAGAAATATTTTTACTCCACACACTCCCCCACAGAGTAAAAGATTTCTGGTTGATATCCATGGGCTGTACTATTCAGAACCTGTTTGCAGTCCTGTCACTCATTACCATCCTATATTCTTCATGCAGTAAAACAGAGGATTCTTCAGGAAAACACTCACCCATTTATCCCCCACCAAAAAAAAAAAAAAGTGTTTAGGAAAGATTGACAGTGAAGAGGTGCCACATTAGCAATTTATACACACCCCTCATTTATCCCAGATAAATCAACATTATAAGATTTTTTTTCTGCAGTAGAAAGATTTGCTCATTCACTTTTGCTGTTAAATATATTAGTAAACCACTGACAGGAACTTAGATGTTGTTTATGTCAATTTGGGCAGCAAAAATCCCACAGCCTCTAAGAACCAGTGTCTGACCTCCAAAGCCATATGGACGGCAACACTTTGCCTCAAATCCTAAGAAGCAGCAGCAGATCCACTTGGCTATGGTGTAGCCATGGTGGCACGTAGAAAGGATTTCCATCTTGAACCATCCCTTGCAAGTCTTCTTCCTTCGGCAAGAGTCAATATGGGAGGTTTTAGGCGTCTTAAAACTCTCAAAATTGCATTTCCAACTGCATTCATGGTTAGCCTTGTGCTCTACTTCCTTTCACCTCACCTCACCTCTATAAACATACTGTAAAAGCGTACCTTCTTCTGCACATTGGACATGACCCTACCATTGCTGTCTACTTGTTCTCAACTGGTGCAAGACTGCAACTTTCTGGGATCGTCTAAGTATCTCCTCATTTGTAACAAAATCAAACCAATGGATGTTAAGATACACCATAACTTTTGAACTGAAAACTGTTTAGTTTCCTCTCCTCAGCTGTTTTTTATGGCCATGTTTCTGCTCTATATAACAGGGTTGTCATCAGTACTGCATTGAACACTCATATCTTAGTTATCACGCAGACATCCTGCCACCCACACAGATGCCTTTGAAGATACTGAACTGTCATTGATGCAAGACTGATCTGACATGTGACTTCTTCAGTTATAGAGCCTCCTAATGTAAAACTATTCATCCATTCAATGTTATTGCCATCTAGGTGCACGTCAGCAGATCATTCGTTTCTATTTTATAAAAGGCATCCACACCTTTTATTTTATCACCACTGATCTTAAGTCCCACAGAGTCTGTCAGGGAATCATGTCGCAGGTGATCAGGCCTACTGGTTGGAACAGGAGTCTGGCCTAGTGCTCAGAGTCCAAAGGCCAGAGCCCAAACTCAAAGCAGAATCAGAGCTGGGGATCAGAGCTGAAGATCAGAACATAAGTCAGACTCCGAATGCCAGAGCCAAGGGTCGAGACAGAGTCTGAGCCAGGAATCAGAGTCGAGGGACACAGCTGGATTACCTGGACTCAGGGAAGGCAGGAGCAGGGCTGGGAGAGAATGGGAACAAGGCTGGGTGCAGGGTAGGATTTGGGCTGGAGCACTGAAGGAACAAAACAGGAGCAGGCTTGGAGCGAGGAGAGCACAGGGAGTCAGAGAGTCCATGGACATATGCGTTGAGCAGCCAATGACCTACTGCTGCTGCTGGGCTTAAGAAGCACCCTGCTGACTTCCTCAGCCAATCAGGCAGGGCATCTGTCAGGCAGCCTAGCTGACTCCTTAGGTTATCAGGAGACTCAGTAGGCACAGCTGCAGGGACCTAATTTTTTCTCAGCTCTTCCAGCATTAGCTGTAGTTGGTCAATAATCTCTCCAAGTAATGCAATATCATCTGCATACTTGAGATCCTTTAAAGAATCTTTAACTTTCCATCTCCTCCTTTGGCTTCAATCAACTTGGGGAACAAATGCTAGTAACAATAATAGGGCTCAGATTTTCCTAGACGTGCTAGCTGATGAATTCCTTCATCAAGTAGTTGCTGAACCGACGAGGGGGGATGCCATTTTAGATTTGGTTTTGGTGAGTAGTGAGGACCTCGTTGAGGAAATGGTTGTAGGGGACAACCTTGGCTCAAGTGATCATGAGCTAATTCGGTTTAAACTAAATGGAAGGATTAACAGAATTAAATCGGAGACTAGGGTTTACGATTTCAAAAGGGCTAACTTTAATAAATTAAGGCGACTAGTTAGGGAAGTGGATTGGACTAACATATTTACGGATCTAAAGGCGGAAGGCGCCTGGGATTATTTCAAGTTGAAGTTGCACGAGCTGTCGGAGGCCTGTATCCCGAGAAAGGGAAAACGGTTCGTAGGCAGGAGATTTAGACCGAGCTGGATGAGCGAGCGTCTCAGACGGGTGATTAAGAAAAAACAGAAAGCGTACAAAGGCCTTGGCTACACTTGCGAGTTGCAGCGCTGTAAAGCCGCCCCCAGCGCTGTAACTCACTCCCCATCCACACTGGCAAGGCATTTGCAGCGCTGTATCTCCGTGGTTGCAGCGCTGCATGTACTCCACCTCTCCGAGAGGAATAGCGAGTGCAGCGCTGCCGCTGCAGCGCTGCGGCGCCAGTGTGGCCGCCCAATGCGCTGTGAATGTCCTCCAGAATTATTCGGCAGTATCCCACAATGCCTGTTCTAGCCACTCTGGTCATCAGTTCAAACTCTACTGCCCTGGCCTCAGGTAACCAACCATGTGACCGACCCTTTACATTCCCCGGGAATTTTAAAAATCCCCTTCCTGTTTGCTCAGCCCGGCGTGGCGTGGAGTGCTATCAGTGAATCTTTCCAGGTAACCATGCCTCCACGCGCTAAGCGAGCCCCAGCATGGAGCAATGGCGAGTTGCTGGACCTCATCAGTGTTTGGGGGGAGGAAGCTGTACAGTCCCAGCTGCGCTCCAGCCGTAGGAATTACGATACCTTCGGGAAGGTATCAAAGGACATGATGGAAAGGGGCCATGACCGGGACCCCCTGCAGTGCAGGATTAAAGTGAAGGAGCTGCGGAGTGCCTACCGCAAAGCCCGCGATGCAAACGGCCGCTCGGGTGCTCCCCCCGTGACCTGCCGATTCTACAAAGAGCTGGATGCAATACTTGGGGTTAACCCCACCTCCACTCCGAGCACTACCATGGACACTTCAGAGCCGGTGTGGGGGAGGGGGGGGAGGAGGAAGAGGAGGAGGAGGAGGAAAACGGGAGTGATGGTGGTGGGCCTGATGGAGACACCCCGGAATCCCTGGAGCCATGCAGCCAGGAGCTCTTCTCGAGCCAGGAGGAAGGTAGCCAGTTGCAGCGGCCGGTACTTGGTGGAGGACAAACGGAAGAGCAGGTTCCCGGTAAGCAGTTTTTTTTTTTCTTTCGGGAAGGAATTTTTTCGGTGCGGGCTCTTTGGGAGAGGAGGGTTAGGCATGCATGCCTAGATGCGGAATAGTGCATTGATGTGGTTTATCACATCGCGGTAATCGGCCTCGGTAATCTCCTCGAATGTCTCATCCAGAACGTGTGCAATGCGTTTGCGCAGGTTTATCGGGAGAGCCGCCGTGGTCCTTGTCCCAGCCAGGCTAAAGTGTCCGCACCACTGTGCCGCGAGGGGAGGGGGGACCATTGCTGCACACAGGCAAGCTGCATATGGGCCAGGGCGGAAGCCGCATTGCAGTAGAATACCCTCCCTTGCTTCCCAGGTCACCCTCAGCAGCGAGATATCATCCAGGACGAACTCCTGTGGAAAATGTTGGGACAGTGTTCAGTGTAGGTGCCCCCTGAAGCTGTTGGCTCTCCCCAAGGCACAGAAACCCAGAGGACAGTGCAGCCCTGAAACAATCAGTCCCCCTTACTCACCATTGTGAGGCTCCCGTGGGATATGTGTGCTCTGTTTCGGACGGGAAAATTATGCTATTGTGTAGACCCTGTGTGTTTTCTACTCCTTAAGTGCGGGGGGGATCATTACTCTGTCTGGTATGAACAATGCTGCCTCTGTTAAATGTTGCATTTTGCCTATACAGCTGCATCAACCTTGAGACCTCAGCC
Source organism: Emys orbicularis (assembly GCF_028017835.1). Taxonomy (NCBI): domain Eukaryota; kingdom Metazoa; phylum Chordata; order Testudines; family Emydidae; genus Emys; species Emys orbicularis. The sequence goes on along the minus strand of NC_088685.1, from coordinate 91,661,677 downwards.
GTCCCTCTTATCGCCTGCTCAGAGACTGCAAAGACTCAGGAAGAAACCGCGAAAAAGCAAAGAAGACATGCTGCAAGAAGTGATGCAGCAATCTATTAAAGAGAATGAGAAAGCACAGGACTGGAGGGAGAGAGAAAGCAGGATCCGCCAGGAAAATGCAGCGCACCGGCGGCAAAGCACCGCGCACCGGCAGCAAAGCACTGATAGGCTCATAAGCATCCTGGAGCGCCAAGCAGATGCTATCCAGGAGCTGGTAGCCATGCAGAAAGAGGAGCAGTACCGCAAACGCAAACGCCACCCCCCCCTACAGCCCTTGTCCCAAAACTCTTTCCGTTGTGCCCCACTGTCACCTCCAACCCACTTTCCCCAACTTCCGTGTTCTTCACGCCACCCGCTGCCTCCAACACCAGTATCTTCACCACCCAGCCCTGAAAACCACGACCCTTACCCTCTGCATTCATCCCCCATCACCATGCAGTATAGCTATCCTGAAGTGCAGCACTCACTGCACAGCACACCAGACAGGACATATGCGAATCTGTGATTGTACTGTTCCCCACTCCACCCCCTTGTTTCTTTTCAATAAATAATTTTTTTTTCTTTTCAATAAATGGATTCTTTGGCTTTGAAAACATTCTTTATTATTGCATAAAGTAAAAGACTCCTTAGCCCAGGAACTAAACAGGCACTGCAAGTCTGCTTGTCTGCTAAGCAGACACTGATTCCTAAAGATTGGAACTACTGCACTTCACTCCTGTGCAGGGCACCAGATATCACTGCTGGTTTTCAGCCTCAAATTGCTCCCTCAAGGCATCCCTAATCCTTGCAGCCCCGCGCTGGGCCCCTGTAATAGCCCTGCTCTCTGGCTGTGCAAATTCAGCCTCCAGGTGTTGAACCTCGGAGGTCCATGCCTGAGTGAAGCTTTCACCCTTCCCTTCACAAATATTATGGAGGACACAGCACGCAGATATAACCGCGGGGATGCTGTTTTCAGCCAAGTCCAGCTTCCCATACAGAGATCGCCAGCGGCCCTTTAAACGGCCAAAGGCACACTCCACAGTCATTCGGCACTGGCTCAGCCTGTAGTTGAACCGTTCCTTGCTGCTGTCAAGTCTCCCTGTGTAGGGTTTCATGAGCCACGGCATTAACGGGTAAGCGGGATCTCCAAGGATCACAATGGGCATTTCAACTTCCCCTACCATGATCTTCCGCTCTGGGAAAAAAGTCCCGGCCTGCATCTTCCTGAACAGCCAAGTGTTCTGAAAGATGCGTGCGTCATGCACCTTTCCGGGCCAGCCTGTGTTAATGTCAATGAAACGCCCACGGTGATCCACAAGCGCCTGGAGAACCATAGAGAAATACCCCTTCCAATTAACGTACTCGGATCCTAGGTGGGGTGGTGCCAGAATAGGAATGTGCGTCCCATCTATCGCCCCTCCACAGTTAGGGAACCCCATTTGTGCAAAGCCATCCACTATTTCCTCCACGTTACCCAGAGTCACGGTTCTTCTGAGTAGGATGCGATTAATGGCCTTGCAAACTTGCATCAACACGATTCCAACGGTCGACTTTCCCACTCCAAACTGGTTTGCGACCGACCGGTAGCTGTCTGGAGTTGCCAGCTTCCAGATTGCAATAGCCACCCGCTTCTCCACTGGCAGGGCAGCTCTCAATCTCATGTCCTTGCGCCGCAGGGTGGGGGCGAGCTCCTCACACAGTCCCATGAAAGTGGCTTTTCTCATCCGAAAGTTCTGCAGCCACTGCTCATCATCCCAGACTTCCATGACGATGTGATCCCACCACTCAGTGCTTGTTTCCCGAGCCCAAAAGCGGCGTTCCACGGTGCTGAGCATGTCCGTGAATGCCACAAGCAATTTCGTATCGTACGCGTTACGTGGCTCGATAGCATCGTCAGACTCCTCACCCTCACTCTCACTGTCACTTTGGATCTTAAGGAATAGTTCGACAGCCAAACGTGACGTGCTGGCGAGACTCGTCAGCATACGCCTCAGCAGTTCGGACTCCATTTCCCGCAGACAGATCGCGCTGCACTCTGAAACCGTTGAAAGATGGCGCCAAAGGTGGACGGAAACAAAGGGATTTCTGGGATGCAAAGCGATGCATCACGGGGCATTGGGACAGGACCCAGAATCCCCCGCACCCACGCCCCCTTCCCACAACCCACGGCGCCAGAATGGGAAAAGGTGCTCTGTGGGATAGCTGCCCATAAAGCACCGCTCCCAACAGCGCTGCAATTGCCGCAAATGTGGCCACGACAGTGTGCTGGGCAGCTGTCAGTGTGGACAGAGTGCAGCACTTTCCCTACTCAGCTGCACGAAGTCAGGTTTACCTCACAGCGCTGTACATCGGCAAGTGTAGCCAAGGCCAAAGAGTGGAAGAGGGGAGGGATCGGCAAAGAAACCTACCTTATTGAGGTCAGAGCATGTAGAGATGGAGTGAGAAAGGCCAAAAGCCAGGTAGAGTTGGACCTTGCGAGGGGAATTAAAACCAATAGCAAGAGGTTTTATAGCCATATAAATAGGAAGAAAACAAAGAAAGAAGAAGTGGGACCGCTGAAGACTGTAGATGGAATGGAGATTAAGGATAATCTAGGCATGGCACAATATCTAAACGAATATTTTGCATCGGTCTTTAATGAGGCTAATGAAGGGCTTAGGAATAGAGGCAGCGTGACAGAGGGGAATAAAGGAGGGGGAGTTGACATTACCGTATCCGAGGTAGAAGCCAAACTCGAACAGCTTAACGGGACTAAATCGGGCGGACCGGATGATCTTCATCCGAGAATATTAAAGGAACTGGCGCGAGAAATTGCAAGCCCGTTAGCGATAATTTGTAATGAATCTGTAAACTCGGGGGTGGTACCGTTGGACTGGAGAATAGCTAATGTGGTTCCTATTTTCAAGAAGGGGAAAAAAAGTGACCCGGGTAACTACAGGCCTGTTAGTTTAACATCTGTAATGTGCAAGGTCTTGGAAAATTTTTTGAAGGAGAAAGTAGTTAAGGACCTTGAGGTGAATGGCAATTGGGACAAATTACAACATGGTTTTACGAAAGGCAGATCGTGCCAAACCAATCTGATCTCCTTCTTTGAGAAAGTAACAGATTTTTTAGATAAAGGAAATGCGGTGGATCTAATATATCTCGATTTCAGTAAAGCGTTTGATATGGTACCGCATGAGGAGTTATTGGTTAAATTGGAAAAGATGGGGATCGATATGAAAATCCAGAGGTGGATAAAGAACTGGTTAAAGGGGAGACTGCAGCGGGTCGTACTGAAAGGTGAACTGTCAGGTTGGAGGGAGGTTACCAGTGGAGTTCCTCAAGGTTCGGTTTTGGGTCCGATTTTATTTAATCTATTTATTACTGACCTCGGAACCAAATGTAGAAGTGGGCTGATAAAGTTTGCGGATGACACAAAGTTGGGAGGTATTGCCAATTCGGAGAAGGATCGGGATATCCTGCAGGGAGACTTGGATGACCTTGTAAACTGGAGTAATAGTAATAGGATGAAATTTAATAGTGAGAAGTGTAAGGTGATGCATTTAGGGATGACTAACAAGAATTTTAGTTATAAGCTGGGGACGCATCGGTTGGAAGTAACGGAGGAGGAGAAGGACCTCGGAGTCCTGGTTGATCGCAGGATGACTATGAGTCGGCAATGTGACGTGGCCGTGAAAAAAGCTAATGCGGTCTTGGGATGCATTAGGCGAGGTATTTCTAGTAGGGATAAGGAGGTGCTGCTTCCGTTATACAAGGCACTGGTGAGACCTCATTTGGAGTACTGTGTGCAGTTCTGGTCTCCCATGTTTAAAAAGGATGAACTCAAACTGGAACGGGTACAGAGAAGGGCCACTAGGATGATCCGAGGAATGGAAAACCTGTCGTATGAAAGGAGACTCGAGGAGCTCGGTTTGTTTACCCTCACCAAAAGAAGGCTGAGGGGGGATATGATTGCTCTCTTTAAATATATCAGAGGGATAAATACCAGGGAGGGAGAGGAATTATTTCAGCTCAGTACTAATGTGGACACGAGAACAAATGGATATAAACTGGCCATCGGGAAGTTTAGGCTTGAAATTAGACGACGGTTTCTAACCGTCAGAGGGGTGAAGTTCTGGAACAGCCTTCCGAGGGAAACAGTGGGGGCGAAAGACCTCTCTGGCTTTAAGATTAAGCTTGATAAGTTTATGGAGGGGATGGTTTGATGGGATAACGTGATTTTAGTCAATAGGTCAATAACGTGCCATCGCAGGTAATTAGTATCAATGGTCAATGCGGGTCTGGCTGGAGAATCTTGCCCACATGCTCGGGGTTCTGCTGATCGCCATATTTGGGGTCGGGAAGGAATTTTCCTCCAGGGTAGATTGGCAGAGGCCCTGGAGGTTTTTCGCCTTCCTCCGCAGCATGGGGCAGGGGTCGCTTGCTGGAGGATTCTCTGCGACTTGAAGTCTTTAAATCATGATTTGGGGACTTCAACAGCTGAGTCAAGGGAGAGAATTATTCCAGGAGTGGGTGGGTCAGCTTTTGTGGCCTGCATCATGCTGGAGGTCAGACTAGATGATCATAATGGTCCCTTCTGACCTTAAAGCCTATGAGTCTATGAGTCTATGAACTTTGTGGTCAGATAGTCTCTTAGAACAGGAAATAAGGTTGGTGAGTGAATGCATCCCTGACATACCACTGATTTACTGAAAACAAGTCTGTAATGCAACCGTGGTACAGTTCCTCCACTAGGTACACTCAGTCCTGAGGCACCCTGGACTGGCGCAGCAATATCCAGAGTAGTGGTTGATGCACTGAGTCTATAAATGCCATGTTAACTTCCTTTTGTCAGTCTGGCTTGCCAATAACATTCCACAGAGCGTATATAGCATGGTTTGTACAGAAACCACAGCAGTCGTCTCTCATTTTTGGGTTGGGACAGTATTTCAGTCAATTCAGTAGTATGATTGTAAATCCCTTCCCTGGGACTGGCAGCAGTGTTATTCCTCTATTGTTTGAGCAAGTGGATCACTCTTTTTTGAAAAAATAATGATGCAGTCTCTTTCCAAACCTTCTGGAAAGTGACCAGTTTCCCAAACTGTTTAGGCAACTCGATAAAACCAGTGAACTAAATCTGGGCCTCCACTCTGCAGCTGTTCTGATATAATTTTGTCAAGACCAGGCGCTTTATCATTCTGTAACTGTTACCAGCCTGTTTTCGTTTGGGTTCATTTTTGGACTAACTTGTAGTTTACATCTTGGTGGGAGTTATTAATTCACAAGAGTGCTCATGCCAGTGCTCAAGTTGTGCATCAATATCCTATTATTTTCCATTTTTGTCCTTAACTGGCAGAAGCCATGAGAATGAATAGCCAACTAGGACCTTCAAAGTCTCAAATACAGATTTCTAGTCATGTCTTTCAGAGGCTTCCTCAAAATACTGCGCCATACTATTGCACCATTGATTACAATAATTCTGACAGGCCCTCTTGACCACTTATTCAAGACATTTCTTTTTCCCTAATCTCTGAAAAGCTTCCTGAATGCTTACTAACATTTTTTCCTTTATTAACTGCAGTTACAAAGTAGCGCTCTTTCTACTATCTATCTATTAAAATGAAAAGAGTAAATGGAGAGGCCTTTGGACTAGATTCTCACCCGTGCCAAGATCTGGTTGGAATCTGAAAGTTGTTTACAGATCGCTGATTCTGAAGCCACAGCTACTCCAGCCACAGCCTTGAGCTGAAGCAGCCCAGGGTCTGCTCGAACTTATATCAGCTCTGTATGGTCCCTAAGGAATCATATGTCAGCCAAAAATTGGTGGAATGCTGCTGTTCTCTGCCCTGCCCTCCTCCTCTCCAAACATGCCCTCTATACTGGGGGCTGAGAGCAGTTGTGTGCAGGAGCAAACTCTACCTGCAGTACTCCAGCTGACAGCACCTAATTGCTGGGGGGATTCTCATCTGACTAGTCACGGCTGCTTTGCATCAACTGATTAGTCAAAAGGAGAAGATGGCAGAAGAGATTCTAGCCCTACATTGTAAGATGTCTTTAGCCCATGATGAACATGGCCAAAAGTCTGAGTGACATGAAAGACCTGAATGGGAAACCAGTCCTAAAACCTGGATGAAACATTAACTTCACAATCTGTAAACGGTAGATTAGCAAATAAAAAAGTAAGGGAGCAGAGTTGTAGGGTTTTTTTTGTCAGTATAGTGAAGAGTTAAAGAAAACAAATATAAACACTCAAAAAGGAGAATGGGAATGATGGAAAAAATCAAACTGAAAATCAAACATTTAGAAAAGCAAAATCTATAGGTGTCTTGTTTACACACCGTGATTACATCTTTTAGGAGCATTATTTACTAGCTGTGTCAATTTTTTGGTTAACAAATATAGAATCCATGTTTATGCCACACCATTGTCTTTTACCCATCATAGGGCCTGGTCCCACTAACACTTGATACTGAGTATAGTGGTTACTACTGTGAATAGTCCCATTGCCCTCAAAGTACAGTGCAAAGAGCCAAATTCTCAGCTGGTGTAAAGTGTCAGAGCTCCACTGACTTCAATGGAGTTCTGACAATTTACACCAGCTGAGGGGGCTAAGTGTCTGCAGGATCAGGTCCATACTGTGTAAGTCTAAAGATATCAGTTTAACATTACAATCCTTGATTAAGCCTTACAGTACCTTTAAAAGGCTTGATTCTCCAGACACTTAGTACCAAGTTTAGGGCTCACTAAAGGCATGTGGATGTGATCTTACTGAGGGTAGGGATGAGAGTACAGGAGGCAGGCCCAAGGCCTTGCCTGAAGCAGGTAGGCCTGCTCTTGGTCTCTCTCAGGCTGATCCTGCAGGCCAGACCATTGAGATCAGCAGTGGGATGTGGGCCTAGAAAACACCAAAGGTGACAGGAAAAAGCCCATAATATTGTGTAAATGTCAGGTGTTTGACTAGTGACCACTATAACTAGATATTTCTAAAACAAAATTCCCATTCAGTCCAATAAATCATTAGCTATGCACTAATGTAGGGATATTAAAGAAGGTACTAACAGTGATTCCCCCAAGTGACAGTGACCCCCCTCATAATTTGTCCCCCACACTTTAAAATCTAACAGTTTCACCTCATAATTTGTCCCCCACACTTTAAAATCCAACAGTTTCACCAAGTACAAAAATCTCTTGGGTCTTCTGTTAAAACTTGTAAGCTACTGTCTCTAGAAACCATTGATTATATCTATCCTGTGAAAGATACTTTACTACTATGTAAAACTTACAAACAAGTTAACTGACTTTGTTCTTGAAGTAATTGATACAATGTAAACAAACACTATAAACTGTTAAGTGACTTTCACTTCATTCAACGGCTCCTAGGACAGACCCCCCACCCTCTGTGATTAAAGGGCCGGGAGTCTCAAATGAATTAGCACACACCCCGAAAGTGGTGGAGACAGTAAATTAAAATATGGTTAAGGTACGGAATGTATGCTGATGAATGCTTGATATACATGGATGGTTAGGGAGGTGCCAGCCTAGAAAGGAAGTATCCATTGGCCAAAGAATGTGTCAAGTGGATGACCAGAAACCCCCCGGAGGGTAAACTGGGATCCACCCCATCACCTGGAAGGATGAGAAACACAAACTATGGACAGTGTGGAGCCACCAGGAATGTGCCACTTTGGACAGGAATGTGTGCCATCTGCTGATTGAGTCAGCAACAGCAGGATGAAACAGCTCCCATAGACTAACATAGGAATTAAATCCTATAAGAATGGACTCTCAAGACTGAGGACTTTGAGTCTTTGGTTCTGCTGCCAACCTCCAGGAGCATCAGGTGCATCTGACACAGACTCGGCTCCATCCTCATGACTAAGCTACCTGGCCAGTAACTTGGCATGAGCAACTTCTAGGCTGGTAACTATAACACCTATACAGAACTTGAATGAATGATTGTGTGAATGAATCTATCTATATATATATATGTGTGTGTGTGTGTATAAGGAATAAGTAGTGATAGGAATAAGTAGTCAAACAACGTTGTTTACTTTTATCTTTTGCTTTATCATTATATTTACAATAAATGTGGCATCTTTGCCTTATCCCTCTTAATAAGATCCTGCTGGTTTTTATTTTATTGGTATAACACTAATATAATAATTCCTTTCACCCAAGGACATCATATTGCTTCACAGACATAAATTCATTAAGCCTCACAACATCTCATCCAGGTGGTTACTGTAAATATTATTATACTCGTTTTAAAGATGGGTAAACAGGCACAGAGACATTAAGTGATTTTTCCAAGGTCACTCAGAGGGAGTGTTGGGAATAAAACTCATGGGACCTGGCTTGCAACCCCAACTAACTATTAGACAACCTCTCTGTAAAATGAGTGTTTACAGGGTCCTGCTCACTGCTGGTGTCCACAATATCTGTCAGTAATTTCCTGTCACTACATGCGTTCCTATAGTCAGAGTTTTTACACACAGAGGAACTGCTGTGAGTTCATTTCTTTCAAAATTCTGGGACAGATTCCAATTGTCTTTAGAGTTTTCACTGATGGGAGTCTGCCACACTTTTGAAATAGAGAAGGAGAAAAAAACAACCAACCAACCTCCCAAACCTAGAGACATCCTAATTTCACACACTAGTTATTTGTGATATGCTGTAACTGACTGAGGAGCTGCATGAAGAATTCCTATAGTTTGTTGCTGAACTGTTCATTTTGTTATGACACACACTTGAAAAACCTACAACTATTACCACAACTTTACATCTGATTTGCATGACGAATTTAGTTACGAGCATAAAGACAAAAATAACTAATGAAAATGGAAGTTGTTAGCGGCTGAGGTTGTGAGCGACGGGTATTTTTTGTTTAATTTTCTCAGGGCACGTCTTCACTACCCGCCGGATCGGCGGGTAGCAATCGATCTATTGGGGATCGACTTATCGTGTCTAGTGAAGACGCGATAAAATCGATCCCTGATCGCTCTGCCGTCGACTCCGGAAATCCACCGCGGCAAGAGGCGGCAGCGGAGTCGACGGCGGCGCGGCAGCGGTCGACTTGCCGCCGTCCTCACAGCCAGGTAAGTCGACCTAAAATACACAACTTCAGCTACGCTATTCACGTAGCTGAAGTTGCGTATCTTAGGTCGACCCCCCGCTGTAGTGTAGAACTAGCCTCACTCTTTTAATGATGAAACATTATATATAACTGGAAACAAAAGAGCACTCATTAAATTTGTATTTTCTTTGTGAAGGACATACTTGCAGCTGGTGTTTTTCCTAGAATTTCAGTAGGAGCCAGCCTTTTCCACCAGAGTATGATGGGTCAGAAAAGGAGAAGACAGAAAGAGGAAAGAATGGGAAATAAATCAAACATCATTTACAAAGTCTCTATAAAGAATATAAGGGGAGTGAATCAAGATGGAAAGAAGATGTAACATTACAATAATAATTTCCTTAATCACATGCATTCTGATGCTGCAAGACACTGAGCACCTGCAAAAAAAGACACTGAAGACAACAGGCATTTTCTGTAAACTACTTTGGTACAAAAACACATTAGTCATTTGAGAGCAGAAAAAAGAGGCCAGGGAATAAGTTTTTGTTTTCGTTCCCTAAAGAAGTGGCTTTGTAAATGCCTTGCATTAACTTCCTCATCCCTTAAAGAAGTCATGACAGTCTTAGATCAAAACCTCGGCTTTAGAAAAAGGGTTGTCCCTCAACTATACACACTTCATGTAAACACCTAAAAATTGGGGAATGTCACCAAGTTTATTTAAATTGGAGGTAAGAACATTTTTATTTTGTAAAGATTATTAGCTCTTAGCCACAGCGTATGCACCTTCTGATATGTGTTTATACAGCATGTAGCACACTGTGGGTACTACTCCAAAACTATTAATTATTATTATTATTAATTATAAGCCACAATTTATTTGAACACAATTTTCACACAAACTGAATTTGTGTGAAAGCTTTGAAACAGCTTTTCTCCCCATTTCACCCGAAGGTTAATAGGAGAGGTTGATTAGGACAATTAAAAAAAAAAAATCTTTGTAGGAGTCTGAGGGGAATCATTTTGAACTAGTCCTGTTAAGTTAGTCCTGTGCAGTCAATTGCAGAGATATGGAAGTGATCTGTTGTTCAGACCCCTGTGAACAGCATGGCAATACAATAATACCACTGACCTGCCATGGGCCCCCTCGGTTCAGATTCCTTTAATCAACACAATTCATTTTGCCTTTGCTTACTTGCTGTCACCAGCAGTGGATATAAGTTGAACATAGATTCAGTGTGGGAGAGAAGGCATTTGACTGAGACACTGCATTCTATTATCACAGATACTCCACCTTTAGCAAAACATCAAATTCTTATCTAAAAGTCTCAATTTCCTACTTGATAATTGCAAATACAGAGAAAGTGCTTCTTCTGAAAAACAAACCAGATGTTAGGTCAGATGCCTTTTATCCAGTGCAAATAAATAAAAGCCCAAAATCATACAATGCTAGGAAATTTATTTGCATACTAAGAGTTTTTGCTATGCTATGGTTCCGAGAAACTTACAGGAAGACAAACTGTGAATAAGTGTTGGCTTTTTGTTTTAATGAAGTAAATGTACAATCTCTGATTCATCCCAACTACGTATTTAACATACTTGAGAAGACTTGTTGAATCACTAGTAATTTCCATTTACCAAGCAGTTACTGTCTTAGTTGTGGTGAATTAAAAAAAAAAAAAAAAAGCTGGAAATATTAGTTTGAAAAACTAGTGCAATCAGAGTTTCCGCCGAGGAGACAGATGGAATTCGTGCAGTACAGCTTGTAGATTTTTAAAAACTTTATTAATATAAATGTAATCCATATTTTTCTAACAACCTATACAAAGAGCTATGACTTTTTTCTTTTTTCCTCTTTTTACTAAGTAATGCATTCCTCTTGCTAGAAGACTTAAGGTTGTGTTTGCCTTCTTTCCTGCCCCTCTGTGACACAGGAAAGAACCAGAACTTTAATGACTTGTTTTACTTATTCACTTACTTTGATGCCCTTCTTTGAACTCAGTTTAGAAAGCAGTGTAGTTCAGAGGAATATATTTGATATTTATAATAAAAGGAGGGCATGTGGAGAAACAATCCTTATTTTTACTCCATTTCACTCAAACTCATATTTCAGTATCTACTTTTCACATTACACCCTTTCCCCCCGTTCTCCCTCCAAAATGTAACAAACATGGGGGTGGATGGGTGTTTGAATATGCAACATGGCCAGATTAAAAACAAAAAGATATCTGAACTGGTATTAGTCTCCATCTCAAATTATATTTTTAATAGCAAGAAATACTTCTCCCTACAAAATAAACAGTTTCAAAAAGTAACAAAACATTATTTATCCTCAGTCAGAAGGGTATCACTGATGTATTTAGGAACACATCAAAGGAAGAAACATTCAAAACTGAACAGGTTGAAATTTTTTGCACAGATTTTTCATTAAAAATGGCCTTTTCAAAAATACAGTATTATCAATTTTTTTTGTTTTTTTGCAAAATTTTCTGAGAAATTTATTAAAAAATCGGAATTGTCATTGAAATGTTTTGTTTAGTAAAAACTCAGTTTCAGGCAGGTAAAGAAATCATATAAAAAACTATTTAGATGAAAATATCCCCCCACAAATGAGAACATGTTTCATTTTTGAACTCTGAAATGGAAACAATTTTAAAATGTCACCATTTTTTGTGAAATTATTTCCCCATTTTCTGACAGCTCTAATTCCAAATATCTGAGCTCAAGACGGAGAAGCACTGTCTTCCCATTTGCTAGAGATTATAACATGAGAGGCTAAACAGTTCTAACCTCACCAATTTCTAAGGAAGACATAAGAGAATATTAGAACAGTATGACATGTCTACACTGCAGCTGGGAGGGTGCCTCCCATTCTGGCATAGATACAAGCTAGCTCTGTTGGAGCTAGAGCACTAAAAATAGCATCAGAGGGGTAGCCGTGTTAGTCTGAATCTGTAAAAAGCAACAGAGGGTCCTGTGGCACCTTTAAGACTAACAGAAGTATTGGGAGCATAAGCTTTCGTGGGTAAGAACCTCACTTCTTCAGATGCAAGAAGTGAGGTTTTTACCCACGAAAGCTTATGCTCCCAATACTTCTGTTAGTCTTAAAGGTGCCACAGGACCCTCTGTTGCTTTTTAAAAATAGCATGTGGACGTTGTGGTACAGGCAGTGGCACAGGCAGTGGCACAATAAATAAATAAAGACTCAGGGGGTTGGGAGGGCTTGTATTCAAGTGGCTAATCTGTGCTGCCATCTGTGCTGCTGCAACATCCACTCTGCTGTTTTTAGTGTGCTAGCTCAAGCAGAGCTAGCGTATGTCTGTCTACCCAGACTGGGAGGCACACTCCCACTTAAAGTGTAGGGCTAGGTTGTGCCTGTGTTCAGGAAGGGTAGGTACGCAGAGGAGCCTTGCTGCAGCAGACCTCCTACAGTTCCATGGGGATGTATGCTGCAGGTGCAGCTCTGCCACCCTTTACATAGGTTCAGCATGCTCTTTTCTTTCTTCCCTGGCAGTTCTGCTGATCAGTGGAAAGAAGAAAGGGGCCACAGCCCAATCCTCCCCTCATCTCTTTGGATGAGTTTCGGGCTGATAGTGGTGCTGGCATGGATCAATGGACCTTCTTCCCAGCTACCTTTAACTTAAAGTGTTTTTTATTATTTATTTAAGATGATTGTCAAAGGGGCTGTAGTTGACCAACCTCAGAGAAGCTTCCCTTTGTGAACAGGAAACATCAGCAGACTGTGAGCATACACAGTGGAATACACCTGAATTCATTTCAGATGACTGGCTTCCACTGCAGGAGCTGAAGGTAAGCAGGTTTAGAGATTTGGCTCATGGGAGCAGGGAAGGTTCATGTGAATGAACATCTAAAGCCCACATTTCTTGAACCACGGTTTAGCTAGCTTAGTGTCAGGAAATGGCAGCCCATAGGGCACTAGTGCTGCCTTGCTGTAAATAGAGGCCTTATGATGTCAAGTTGTCATATGATGGCATAATTTTGATACAGCCATGAATGGGCATGAAAAATGTAGACACTGCCAAAAGACTTGCATCGCTACTAGTAGGTTTCTTCTTATTCTACTTAGTGCAGGTGGCCCTACAATTATTTCTAACCTTTTCTTTTTTCATTTTTTTTTTTTTTTTAGTTCAAGGAAACAGCTGCAAGGAACCCTTACCTCATATTTTCCTTTCTTCTCCAAGGGCTCAGACTCAGTCTCCACAGGTATCATAACTTCGTCCCCTCTAAGCTCCTCTAAGATGAAGACCGTCTCCCAGTTGCTATAGTGACGGGCTGGGAAAATATCTGAATGCATGCTGTCACCAAAATAAACAACCTAAAAGTGAAGCAGCAAATTAAAAGTGCTATGTGTGTGAGGAAAACACAAGCAACTGTGTTTCAGAGATAGAGAAAGGGAGCTTCAAAAACAACCAAATAAAAATTCCTCTAGGTTTATCTGGACACAACAAATGGATGTTTTATCATGGTTTCTTTCTACAAAAAAGCCTCCTCACTGCAGGCCTTTCACTCCATTTTGGTTTGCCTCTGAATACCTTCCATGCCCTGGCCTTCCACTGACATTACAATAGAACACTGCAATATGAGTGGCACATAGGACAACACTGCTAGGGCATTTTGGTTGACAAAACTAGCATATTAGACAGCAGTAAAGTAAAACTGACAAGCAGATAAAACAGAATTTAAAAAAAAATGTAACAAATTTGGGAAATATTTGAAACAAAGGAAAACTCTGATCATCTCTCTTTATTTCTGAACGGAACCTTCTGTCATGTTGTACTTACGTGTATAGCCTACATATTGGGTGAAACTGGCCCTATTGAAGTCAATGGCAAAACTCCCATGGACTTCAAAGGGGTCAGGATTTCACCCATTGAATGGGGTGACACAATGGTCCAAGTTTTTATTTACACAACCTTGTTCATCTGTTTTCTCTACAGGAAAAGATTACACAGGTTTTATTACACACACATGCACACAGAGTAGATATATACACACACATGCATAATCAGATATATATTCTGTACAACATTTATTTTTCCTTTTTGAGAAAGGCAGTAAATATCTATAATTCCTAGAAATTGAATGTAACTAGTCAACTTCTCCCTTCCTGTTCTGTATTACAAGAACCACTATTTTATCCCCAATACCGGATTCCCCAGCGCATATCTATCTTTTAGACTGCCTGCTCTCCAGGAAGGAACTGTATTCTTGTGTATTGTACACAAGCCCATTGGCACTGTTAAACAAATAATCATGCAGACAACAGCACTAGGAGAGTTATGGTGTAAATTAACTAATAGGACCCATCTTTAATATCTATTGGGCATTTTCTTCAAATGTTTACTACTAGGCGAAGCACAAAGTACTGCAAGTAATCTCCATGGAAATTCAATGGGATTACTCAGCACTACATTCAGTAATAAGGTTCTAATTCATGCTCATTTGGTGATAAATAGATCAATGGTGGTATCTATTAAGATAACTTGCCCCTCTCTTGCTGAATACCTTGGGTTCTGGCTTGCCCGTCATCTTCTTCAGCAGTTCATAAAGATGGGTAGCATTACCTTGGGAATACCAGCCAGGCTTGTCCAAGGATGGCAGAGCCTCCTGTTCCTCATCATTTTCTGAAATCATAAAACAAGATTTCCCACTGTTAGAGAGAGCAATAAGAAAACTCACTACTCTTCTGGTGCTGTTTGAGAGACGCATGACAAGATGCACCAATTTACCCATGATAATTCTAATTTGACACTAAAGACTTGTCTACACTTACTGCGGGATCAACGAGCCGCGATCGATGCATCGGTGGTCAATTTAGTGGGTCTTGTGAAGACCCACTAAATCGACCGCAAATCACTCTCCCATCAACTCCTGTACTCCACCGGATTGAAGAGTAGGGGGAGTCGATGGGAGAGTGTTTTCCGTCGACATCGCGTAGTGTGGACCCCACAGTAAGTAGATCTAAGCTACGTCGATTTGAGTTACACTATTTACGTAACTCAAATTGTGTAGCTTAGATTGAATTTCCCCTGTAGTGTAGACAAGGCCTAAGAAGAAGGACGTGTCCAGGAGAGAGGAAGGTGGCAGGAGGTTCAAGTTAAGGTACTAATCAGAAGTTTCAGGTTAGGTCAGGTTGTAGTATAGGACCTGATGAAAGTTCGGGGAGCATGGCTCACTGTCACTGCTGTGCATGGTGGTTCCAATAAAAGAGATATTTGAGATTTAAAGGCCTCAGGCTGCAACTGTATTGATTTTCACTCAGACTTAATGTTATCCATAATCTATAATGCCTGATGTTATGCTCAATTATCCACGAATGCCCGGAAGCCTACAGAACAGTCCCCAACCTCTTTTCCCATCAAAGGAGGGGTTGCAAATATGTAGCCAAACTCTCTCTCAGGGAGATCAAACCATACCTGACAGAGGTGTGTTCCCACGACAATTATACTCCTCCTTCCTCTGTCATGCCTTAGCTCTGCCAGCTCCCAAAATTGTACCCACATTTTGGGATAGAGATTAGGCCCATCCAAACATACCACAAGAGGCTTCAACCAAAAGTTGCAGTGACGGAGGTAGAAAACTACACAAACAATATTGAGAGGTCATCAGCTACCCTATGGCAGTTGCTACAGCATTCCAGGGAAAGATAACAGCAATACCTACCTATGGAAACAGAACTAACTGCCAACCCTAAACGCTGACTCTATACACCAAGGTCAATATGCTGTGTACGAAAAAAAATTCCTTCCTGAGCTCAAATAAAGTGATAAACTATTGTGCATACAGGTGAGCATCATCAATCTCATATCTAAAATTTGCACTAATGCCTGATGTTCCAGTATCATCCTGCTCAAGGGAGAGAGTGTGTAGAAACAAACTGATGCTAATACTATAGGTGATATGTGCTTCCTATCCAGGCAGCCATCTACGCACCCTGCAGTCACAGTAAGATGCAAACCAGGAGTCTAAGTAGAGTATGAAAGTCACCATCCCCTAGCTGATCTGACTGTAAGCCCAACCTCCAGCCACTCTGGACACCTGCCCTGGTGTCTGTACAGCTAAACTTGTGTAAATCTCTGTTAGGTAGTGTGTCATTATCAACTGTATCTTTTTGCTTCTTGTTGGAGCCAACTTGCTGACCTTTGCAAAACTGTAAATGGGCATCTCATCAGAAAGTGAACTTGTCTAATACAGTGCATGTGCATTGGTTACTGAAGTGATTACGCAAAGGGGTTATTTTGTTTCTCAGCCCCAATACAATATTTTTTATACAATAAAGAGAGAGAGAGAAGAAAAGAGGTCAATATAGTGTTTTGATCTGATTTATCTAGAACATCAGTAATTCTATACAGTCTATTGCTACAGTATTCTTCGAGAATTACAAAATACCTTAAAGCGGGAGAGAGAGAGAAGTCTAGAACAGAGAGAGCAAACATTATGGAGTTACAGGGTGCAGCAACTCCCGCAGAGACAGAGTGAAGTGAAACTTTGGAGACAGAGTAGAGCAAGGGGAAGGAAAGCTGTTTAAAAAAAACAGTAAAGGTGCATACAACAGGATAATATGTACACTGATGGGAGGACAAAAAGAGGTAGTAATGGGGAAAAGAGAAACATGAGGAGAGGCTGCAAATCTTTTTCAAATGTTGTGGGTCCAGAAATCTGACTAAAAACAGGATTATTCCCAGACAAAACAATTTTATAGTAGGGATGTTCTAGAAACTGGGATGAGCAAGGAAATCCAAAATTAAGAACATCATTCTGCTTCAAACTCATGCGGAAACAGTTTCCCTCTCATACTCCCTACAAAACCAAAGAAATATAACGATATGTATTAAAGGTGGAATGTTATCCTTCACTTTGCATTTCCTGGCTTTTGATTGTTGGTTTGTGACTCAACCTTAATGTTGTTGAAACAATTTGTCTGAATTTCCTCATTTGCTTTTGCTGTTTTAAAACTATTCATATATCCTCCTTTCACCCTGACCTGCCCTCACAGTTTCCTGGAAGATTTTAAACAGGTTTTAAATTAGACCCACTATCTTGTTGTCAGGGCCGGCTCCAGGCACCAGCTTAACAAGCAGGTGCTTGGGGCGGCCAAAGGAGAGGGGCGGCATGTGCGGCAATTCGGGGGCGGCAGGTCCCTCACTCCCTCTAGGAGCGAAGGACCTGCCACTGAACTGCCGCCGCCGATCGCAGCTTTTTTTTTTTTTTTCCCTAATTGCCGCCGCCGGTCGCGATTGCGATTGCGGCTTTTTTGTTGTTGTTGTTGTTGCTTGGGGCGGCAGAAATGCTGGAGCCGGCCCTGCTTGTTGTTATGCTTATGGAAATTTGTTTTTTTTTCTGCATATTTTTAGACATATTTGCAAGGATGGCTGAATGGGTAGCCACACATTTCAGATACATAATTGTCCAAAGATAGCAGGGGTTTTAGATTTTTCCCAAAAAGAGTTTCTCAGATTGACAAGAACAAAATGCATATCTATGAAAACTACTCATAAGACACTCTGCAAATAGAGACCCATCAAACAGATTAATATTTTGTTAAATGGACATTTTTTGAAATGGCAAAATAATGAACAATCTCATTTTTAACAAGATAATATGGTTCCCCTTCTTTTATATACTCTAAAGATCCAAACTGCAATTGATTATGTCCTCTCTAAGACAGTGGTGGGCAAAATGCGGCCCAGGGGCCGCACACGGCCCATCGGGGTAATCTGCTGGTGGGCCATGAGACAGTCCGCAGGCAAGGCCGCCCGCAGCTCCCAGTCGCCGCGGTTCGCCATTCCCAGCCACTGGGAGCTGCGGGTGGCCATGCCTGTGGATGGTCGATGTAAACAAACTGTCTCTCAGGTCGCCAGCGGATTACCCTGACGGGCCGTGTGCGGCCCACAGGTTGCCCACCACTACTGTAAGACATATGTGCTTTCTATGAATTGCTTTAAGTCATGGGCACATTTCTGCAAATATTCTTCTCTTTATCCAGAAAGCTTTCAAAATAATCCATGCTGCATGTTAATGTTCTGGCAAGTTCAATCAAGTACCTACAGCAGTAGATGAAGTAGGCTCTCCCACACCTTCCCATGTAAAAATAAAGTGAACTACATAATTGTATCTCAGTGATCAGAAGCAAAGAGGAAATAGGTAGCCATTTTTCAAAATGGAAAGCTTAACAGAAAGGTGGCTAAGTGACTGGTATTAAGATTGGTGTGGCTCAGTGTATAATGATCTGGAAAATGAGGTGGACAGCAGAATGGTTAACAGCAATGACGCCAATGTTTTTAGTTATCATTACCATTGTGGAGAATTCTTAGAAACTCCAGAAGGACTGAAGTATGTATGAAACAATAAGTGGTGGATCAGTCTAGTGTCTCTCTGTCAGCTGAATCATTAAAACACTGGATGAAAAAAACCAGCGACGTAAATATGCTTATCAAATACAGCAGTGTTGGTATCACAGCAATAATCGATAATATATTACTGTTTGGAGCAAGTATTATTGTTATTAATTATATGTATTACAGATCACCTAGAGGCTCCTACCAAGATCAGGGCCCCACTGTGTTAAGCACTGTACAAGCACAGTGAGAGACAGTCCTTGCCCTGAAGAGTTTATGTTGGTTAAAAGACAAGCCTGGAAGGTAAGAGACCAGGGTTCTTTTCCTTGCTCTGCCACTGACCCATTCTGAGACCTCTGGAAAGTAACTTAAATTCCAAGTCTCAGTTTCCCCATCTGTAAAATGGGGATAACAACACTTATCTACTTAAAAGGAGAGTTGTGATGCTTAATTCATTCATAGTTACGTATCACTGTGAAATCCTTGAATTTGGAAGGGACTGCAGAAATCCAAAGTATTATGAAAATTTCTCTCTGATGCTGTTTCAGGAATAAGAGATCTGAACCTGAAATGCTTAAACAGATTAATCACACAAATGCCTCTTACAGTGGGACTGTGCTCCTTTAGATAGTAGCTTCAACTTGACCGTGCTCGAGAATGTTGCCCATTTTCTGGAGACTTAAAAAATGAAGTATTCTAGATTTTTGTTATTGTAACTGTCTCCTTTGTATCTTGTTGTGAACGTGCAGCAACTAACTCATCCCAAGACGAGAAGAGAGAAAAACTCCTTATTTAGCTGCTACTAACATCTGGGAGTTCACCCAAAGGTCAGAAATGCTATAAATATTACCTCAGCAGGAAGCAAGACATATAAAGATGGGGATGCTAATGCTGCTAAAGCATTCTTACAACCTGGAGGGGTGAAGTGCTGACAGTTTCAAACAGTCCAGATAACTCAGAAATAATTTCTCAGGTGATTTAGATAGAACAACTCACTTCTATTTGAAGTCTCTAATATATCACTGCTACATACATTCCTAGCTCCATATTACAATACATGCCGTGACAAGTAGTGTAAAGGTATCCAGTCTAGCAAAATAACTAGAGAAAAGGAAACAATGTTTGTAAATTGTAACTACCACATCCCCACAAAGATCATTAGAGGAATATCATTTCCGTGGAAATTTCCTGTAGGAAAGTCACTTTTTTTCTACAGAAAAACTTGACTAACTGGAATAGCAATGCAGATTGCAGTGCATTGTAACAACTGGGGAAGTTCATTCTGATTCACTTGAAATAGAATTTTACTAAATTCACTGTAAGCAGGTAATTGTGTATTTCAAATAAACAAATTCACTCACAAAATCAGTATTCTTAGTTTATTTTTTAACATCTTTCTCACAGGAGACTTCTATGCCCTTTCTAGTTTGCCTTGAAATTTGAGTTGCAGGTTTATGACATTCCATGAGGAACATCTGGCATTATTTCTCCAGCTGAGAAGTGGCAGAGAGGAATCAGCAAAACTTTTTCTTTGTCTGACTTAAATGACTGCTATTGTTGATTTACTTTGGTAAAATACTATCTTATGCTCTCTAGGAAAGTATTACATCTTCCTTTTTAGGTGTAGGTAGCATGCTGGTCATCTGCTTATTGGTCATGAATAAAGACTTAGGGGGTATGTCTACATTGCAAATAAAAGGTGTGTTCTTAACTCAAATTAGCTAACCCATGTCAGCTAACTTGGGTTAAAATAGTGGTGAAGACAGGACAACTCTGCTTTTAACTCAGGTTAGCAGCTCAAGTTTAAGCCTACAGGGGATCCTGAAGTTGGGCTTGAGCAGCCAACCTGAGTTAAAAGCCAACTTGCCCTGTCTTCACAGCTATTCAAATCCGACTTAGCTAATGTGGGTTTACCTAACTCCCCCAAATGCCTTCAGTCACATTTTTCAAAAAATGGGGTCTTAGGCACGTACAGTTAACCATATTTAGGCTCATAGGTCAATGGTTTGATTTTACAGGGTGCAGAGTACACACAGGTCCCATTTTGGTCCTTAATGCTTCAGGCCTGCAGGATAAGTGCAGAGGCAAACTCTTGAGCCTGCACAGAGCTGCACTGGAGTCTCAAATCAGACTGTAAAGCAACTCTTTCCTCCTTCAAATCGCTCCTGAAAATGCTCTGCTGCTGTGCAGGTTACAGGAAAACGCCACATAAAAATGGCTAGGTAGATGACCACCAGGGATTACTGATATTTATTTTGTTTGTTTACATATTACAGTTAAAATCAGCAGATGATTCTAAGTGATCTAACTGTGCCTGTAGTTAGTCTATGTAAGAAAATGTTCCTATCACTGCTACAGCTATCCTTCCTCTAGGGTGACCAGATGCCCCGATTTTATAGGGACAGTCCCGATTTTTGGGTCTTTTTCTTATATAGGCTCCTATTACCCCCCATATCCTATCCTGATTTTTCACATTTGCTGTCTGGTCACCCTACCTTCCTCCCACCCCCTCAAAGACTCAGAGCTATTCAGCATAGGAAAAATCTCTTACTACATGTTTGTAAAGTCCTTAGAACAATGAAGCCCTGACTGAGAACTCTGGGTGCTGTTGTTAAACAAATAATAAATATTATGATTCGTAATAAGGGGAAAGGAACACAAGCCAGAATTGGAAAAGAACAGGTTAAAGAATATTTAGATAAGTTAAATGTAGTTAAGTGGGCAGGGCCTAATGAATTTCACCCTTGTACTAGCTGAAGCAATCTCGGAACAATTAGCAATCATCTTTGAGAACTCAGGGAGGATGCGTGAGGTCCCAGAGGACTGGAAAAAGGCAAACTTCGTACCTATATTTAAAGAGGGGAACAAAGAGCTCCTGGGGAATTATAGACCAGTCAGCCTAACTTCAATACCTGGAAAGATACTGGAACAAATTATTAAACAATCAATTTGTAAGCACTTCAGGTGCTTACATAATAGGGTAATGAGTACTAGCCAACATGGATTTGTCAAACCAACCTAATTTCCAACCTTGACAGGGTTACTGGCCTAGTGGACAGGGGGAAAGATGTAGATGTGCTATATCCTGATTTTAGTAAGGTTTTTGACACAGTCCCACATGACATTCTCGTAAATAAAGAAGGGAAACATGGTCTACATGGAATTATTATAAAGGGGGAGGAGCACAACTGGTTAAAAATGTACTTAAAGAGTAGTTATTAAAAGTTCTCTGTCAAACTGGGAAGACATATTTAGTGGGTCCTAGAGGGGTCTGTCTTGGATCTAATACTATTCAATAATTTAATTAATGACTTGGACAATGGAATTCATAGTATGCTCATAAAATTTGCAAATGACACCAAGCTAAGAGGGGTTGCAAGAACTTTGGAGGAGAGGATTGCAATTCAAAAGGACCTTGACAAATTGGAAAACTGTTTTGAAATCAACAAGATGAAATTCAATAAAGACAAGTGCAAAGTACTAACCTTAGGAAGGAAAAATCAAATGCACAACTACAAAATGGGGAATAACTGGCTAGCTGATAGTACTGCTGAAAGGAATCTGTGGGTTATAAGGGATCACAAACTGAATATGAGCCAACAATGTGATGCAGTTGTGAAAAAGGCTATGATTCTGGGGTGTATTAACAGGAATGTCCTATGTAAGACATGTGAGGTAAATGTCCTGCTCTACTTGGAACTGGTGAGGCCTGTGTAGTACTGTGTCCAGTCCTGGATGCCACATTTTAAGAAGAGGCCAGAGGAGAACTACAAAAATGATAAAAGATTTAGGAAACATGACCTATGAGGAAAGGTTAAAAAAACTGGACATGTTTTAATCTTGTAAAAAGAAGACTGAAAGGCGACCAGATAGCAGTCTTCAAATATGTTAACTGCTGTTATGACAAGGACAGTGATAGGTTGTTCTCCATGTCCACTGAAGGGAGGACAAGAAATAATGGGCTTAATCTGCAACAAGAGGGATTTAGATTAGATATTAGGAAATCTTTCTAACTAGAAGGGTAGTTAAGCTCTGGAATAGGTTTCCAAGAGAGACTGTGGAATCCCTATCATGGAGGTTTTTAACAACGGGTTAGACAAACACTAGTCAGGGATGGTCTAGGTTTACTTGTTCCTGCCTCGGTGCAGGGAGCTGGACGAGCTGACCTCCCAAGGTCCCCTCCAGCCCTACATTCCTATGATTCTATAACAGTAGTAACACTACACATTTGCTATGCTACAGACTGAATGTCCCAGTGTTCCTTCTCTCCAGGCAGAATCTAGATCTAATTTTCAGTTCCCTTAAAAATAGCATGCACACTCATTTTGGGGAGGAGGGCAAGGGAGGAAGAAATCACAGGAATACAACATACATTTTTAAAGTGGTGAATGGAAGGTACAGAATAAGCAAAAACTTTGGGGTCAATTACTCCTTCCCATTGATAAAGCCATGGGAGGGAACCTGAAAGGCAGGCAATTTTTGTGAGGTTTCTTTAGTGGAATTTCCTAAAATTACATCTCCTCACGAGGAAAGGGTGTGGACCTCTTATAAGTCTGCAGAGTGTTCGCAGCCTAGAGGATCAACTAGGCAGACATTATCCATACATATAGAAACCACTTTTCCTGGCCTCTCCTCAACCAGCAGCAAGATTTCTCCAGAGCTATGTTGTCATTGGCTGGGTCCAGCAGCAGTGGTGGAGCACACAGAGATGAAATGAATACAGCTCACAAATCTGAGAGTTAGTGCATAATAGAGTCTCAGAATGCCCTGCACCAAAATGCCATGGAGCCTCTTACACATGGCTGCAATGAAGGGGCTTTTGAGGGGTCTGAGTGCAGGTGGTGAAGTCACCCCTTTTTGAATAAGCAGGTGAACATCCTCCTGTGGATGGGGCCATTTGGGTCCCTGACCCATCATGTGCTTCAAAATGTACCTGCTACACTTTAACTTTCAGCCAAGTCACAGATCTCCCACCTGATAAACATTTGAAGCCTCTTGCCCAAAGGAATTCTTAGTGAGGTCATGAGTATTAATATAGCTGTAGTTAGTATGGCTGCTTTAATTCAAAGCTGTACCCCAAAAACATTTTACAGAATTAATAATAGCACATAATGTTAACATTCAAAGTGAGAGGAGTTAAAAGGCATCACACAGTGGAAAAAAAGTGTTTTCAGATGAGACATTTCTTCAAACTAGCTGCTCTCTCAAACAGATTTATGATCTTTGCACTCTAATTTTCAGCTAAACTGCCAACTGAGCAAATTGTGACTTTATTTTTAGTCGATTGGGAATTGGTTCCTGATAAACTGATTTTTGGATTGAGGTTCTACACAATCCCCCGATAAAGAAGCATTTATTTATATTTGACAAAGATATTTTGCAATTACTGGTGGATAATATAAACATGATGTCAAATCTAGTCTCTACAGAGCCTAAAACAGCTCCACAACAAAGCTCGGCTCTGAAGCTATGAGCACTTCCAAGAATCCCTCAGGGCATCCCTACCCCAAGACATGGCCATGTAGCCAACCTCTCCCCAAGCCTGCGTTGAGACCACATAACTCCATCTATATAGCTGCTATAGACGGCAGCCAGAGCACTGGGAGGTATCAAGGAAAATGATGCCACCCAATAGGGTATGAATGTTTTTCCTTTCCAGCTGAGTGACACCATTGAGATTGAGGACCGTGAGCCATTCAATGTATACCTGGCTGACAGGGACAAAACATCTCAACCCCAGGAATGAAGATGGGGCTAAAAATCCCATTTGGAGGAAGAAAGACCCACAAGTTGTATCATTTAACCAATCCCACGTATTGGAAAAGTGCATGGATAATATTCATAACACTAAGAGGACCCCACTCTGGTCCCTCTTCATGCCCCTTACCGAAACTGTAGGACTTCACTAACCCAAAAACTGATTGCAACCAAAAGCACTAGTCACTTCTGAAAATTTTTAATTTTAGATTTACTGCCGTGCACCGTTAGCATACTCTCCTAAAAGCTAAACAAGGCACCCACGAATGCTCATTAGTAAGAAAACATACATAACAGCAACATACACCAATGTAAAAACATACAGTGATATAACACCTGTCACCCCAAATTTCACAAAAGATTTTTCACACACTGATGTACTAACGGAGGTGGGTAGGAGTTCACGGATGTGCAGATTGCAACACAGCTCTGCTGAACCCAGTGTCATCCCTGGCTTGCTGCATAATGGCATAATGCGCCATGAACCTGTGAACAGAGGACCATGTCACGGCTTTGCAAATGTCCTGGATGGGTACGTGTGCCAGGAAGGTAGCCGAGGATGCCTGAGCTGTAGTTGAGTGGGCTCTGAGTATTGGCGGCGACGGGACCCCCGCCAGCTCGTAACAAGTGCATATGCAAGAGGTTGTCCAGTTGGAAATCCTCTGCAAGGACACCGGAAGGCCCTTCATCCTTTTTGCTGTGGTGATAAAAAGCTGAGTTGATTTCCAGAAGGGCCTGGTACGCTCTAGGTAGAAGGCCAAAGCCCTTCGGATGTCCAGCGTGTGGAGACGCCTCTCTTTGCTGGTCTTGTGTGGTTTGGGACAGAGTACCGGAAGGAAGATGTCCCAGTTCATATGGAAGATAGATACCACCTTCGGCAGGAAGGCTGGGTGTGGCTGCAACTGAGTCTTGTCCTTGTAAAAGACCGCGTATGGTGGTTCCGAGGTCAGGGCTTTAATCTCAGAAACTCGTCTCACCAACATAACTGCCACCAGGAAAGCGACTTTCCATGACAGGTGGGAAAGGGAGCAGGAGCCCAGTGGCTCGAAGGGTGGGCCCGTGAGCCTAAGTTAAGATCCCACTGTGGGACGGGTCCGCACCTGCGGGAAGAGTCTCTTGAGGCCTCTCAAGAATCTGACCATCATGTCATGAGAAAACACCATCTGGCCCTGGATCAGAGGATGGAAAGCGGAGATGGCCGCGAGGTGTATCTAATGTAGGAGTGTGCTAGACCTTGGTTCCTCAGGTGAAGCAGGTAGCCCAGGATGGACTGAACAGAAGAATGCAAGAGAGAGATGCCACACTCGGAAGCCCAGTGGGAAAATCTCATCCACTTGGCCAGGCAAGTCAGTCTGGTTGAGGGCTTCCTACTCTCTAGGAGGACCTGCTGGACCACATCCAAACAGGTCCGTTCCTCAGGGTTTAGCCATGGAGCATCCAGGCTGCGAGGTGCTGGGCTGCGAGGTTGGTATGCAATAGCCGACTGTGGTCCTGTGGCAGCAGGTCTGGATGGCTGGGCAGGGGCCAGGGAGGGGCCACTGCCCAGCTCATGGGTGTGCTGAACCAGTGTTGGCAAGGCCACGCTGGGGCGATCATGATAACCTGGCACCTTGTCTCTCTTGATCTTTGTCAGCACCTTGCTGATGAGTGGGATCAGCGGGAACGCGTACATCAGGCTCCCCAACCATGACAGAAGGAAGGCGTCGGAGAGGGATCCCCTGCTCAGACCTTGCCGAGAACAGAACCGATGGCACTTTCTGCTCTGTCTGGTGGTGAACAGGTCCACTTGGGGAGTTCCCCACCTCTGGAAGATCATGTAGGCTACCTCTGGGTGGAGCGACCACTTGTGGTGAGAGGAGAAGTCTCTGCTGAGCTGGTCTGCCAGTGTATTCTTGATGCTGGGAAGGTGATAAGCTTCCAGGTGGATTTCGTGGCTGATGCAGAAGTCCCATAGACGGAGCGCCTCTTGACAGAGAGCCGACGAGCGTGCTCCCCCTTGCCTGTTGATGTAGAACATCGAGGCTGTGTTGTCCATCAGGACTCACACGACCCTGCTGACAGGTGGGGTAGGAAGATTCCGCATGCCAGCTGGACTGCTCTGAGCTCTTTGATGTTTATGTGCAACTTTGCCTCCTCTGGGGAACACATCCCCTGTGTCTGGAGGTCGCCGAGATGCACCCCGAAGCCGAGGTCCGAGGCGTCCGACACCAACAGAATAGGGTGAGGGGGGTTGTCAAACGGAACCCCCTCCAGGACTGACCTGTGGTCGGTCCACCATCACAGTGAGGTAAGTATCGCCTGGGGAATGGTAACAATCTTTTCCAGGGGGTCCTGGGACTGGGACTAGACTGTCCCCAGGCATTGCTGCATAGGCCGCATCTGGAGCCTGGCATGGTAGACAATGTACATGCATGCTGCCATGTGACCCAGCAGACGCAGACAGACCCTGGCCGTAGTCGGGGGAATGCAGAGAGTTCCGCGATGAGGTCTGTCAATGTCTGGAACCTTTCCAGCGGCAGGAACATTCTGGTGCAAGTTGAGTCGAGGACCGCTCTGATTAACTCTATCCTCTGCACCGGCACTAACGTCGACTTTTTGTCGCTTACCAGGAGGCCCGGGGAGTGTTACGTGGCTTGAAGCACCGCAACATCCCTTTGGACTTGAGACCTGGAGCTGCCCTTGACTAGCCAGTCATCAAGGTATAGGTAGATCTGGATACCCCGGTGCCTGAGGTAAGCTGCTACCACCGACATGCACTTGGTAAACACTCTCAGTGCTGTCGCCAGACCAAACTGGAGGACCGCTAACTGGTAGTGGTGGGGCCCCACTGTAAACCGGAGGAAGCGTCTGTGTCCTTGAAAGATTGCTATGTGAAAGTATGCGTCCTTCAAGTCGAGGGCGGCACACCAGTCTCCTGGATCCAGGGAGGGGATGATAGAAGCCAGGGAGACCATGTGGTACTTTAACTTCTTTAGGTACTTGTTGAGGTCTCGCAAGTCCAGAATGGGCCGTAGACCACCCTTGGCCTTTGGGATTAAAAAGTACCGGGAATAGAACCCTTTGTTCCTATACTCGAGAGGAACTTCTTCCACCGCACCCAGCTGTAGTAACCCCTTTACCTACTGCGTGAGGAGACTCTTGTGAGAAGAGTCCCTGAAGAGGGACGGGAAGGTGGGTGGAAAAGGGGGGGTAGAAAGGAACTGGAGGGTATAACTCTGCTCCACTGTGCTGAGGACCCAGCAGTCTGAAGTTATAGAGGTCCAAGCAGGGAAGAAAAGGGAAAGGTGGTTGGAGAACACTGGGAAAGATGGATCTGGGAAATAGGCTTGTAGGTTGCCCTCGGGCACACCCTCAAAACGACTGTTTAGCTGCTTGCTTGGTACGGGTTGAGCACAAATGGGCAAAGGGTGGAGGTGGGTGGCTCAGGCAGCGCTTGTAATCCTTGGCTCATTTGTGGGTCTGGTCCTTCCGAGGCTGGCTCCCCTGGTCCTGAGGCTGCTGCGGTTTGAACTGCTTACGCGCCGGGGCTGGGATGTAGAGAACCAGGGTTTTCAGGGTGCTGCGGGAGTCCTTGAGGCCATGCAACTTGCTTTCTGTTTGCTCCACAAGTAGGGCTCAGCCATCGAAGGGCAAGTCCTGCATTGACTGCTGGGCCTCGGTGGACAACCCAGAGAGGAGCAGCCAGGAGACTCGCTGCATGGAGATAGCGGAAGCCATGGTGTGGGCAGCAGCATCAGTGGCATCTGATGCCACCTGGAGGGCCGCCCTGGCCGTGGTCGTGCCCTCATTGAGGATTGCTCAGAACTCCTTCTTGGAAGCGTTGGGGAGCGACCCTTCAAACTTGGCCATGGCTTGCCACATATTGAAGTCATACTGGCCAAGGAGGGCTTGGTGGTTGGCCACTCTTGGCTGAAGGATGGAAGATGAATAAACATTACGTCCAAAGAGATCCAGCCTCCTCAAGTCTTTATTTTTGGGGGTGGCCCCGGGTTTTCCTTATCTCTCCTTGTAGTTAACTGCCTCGACCACAAGGGAATTGGGGGCTGGGTGAGAGTATAAGTACTCATGCCCTTTGGTTGGCACAAAGTACTTGTGTTCGGCCCTCTTAGAGATGGGGCCAGGGAAGACGGGGTCTGCCACAGGACATTAGTGATTTTGGAAACCCCTTCATGAAGGGGTAGAGACACCTTGGCAGGAGCCGAGGACCATAGGACGTCAAACAGGCTGTCTGAGGGCTCTTTCATTTTGTCTGCCTGAAGCCCCAGGTTGGAAGCAACCCTCTTCAAAAGTTCCTGCTGTGCTTTGGCGTCATCCTGAGGAACTCGGTGAGGGTCCCCGTGATAGCCTCATCTGGCGATAACGAGGATGATGCTGGTGCCGCAGGAACCTCCACGTCCACTGGTGGTCCAGCAGCTTGCTCCCCTGGGTCCTCCTGGACCTGTGGGGTCTTACCCCCTGAAGCCTCGAGCACCATAGAGGGATGGGATACTGAGGCTGCTGGCCTCTCCGAGGCTCCCGACACTGACCAGGCAGCCTGGGAAGGCTGGGTAAACCCCCAAGGGTTCCATGGGTACCATGGTGCCGGCCACTGCGCTTGGGGCCATGGGACTGGTTTTGGTGCTGATGATGTAGGAGGCATGGCAGGTACCGGGGCTTGTCCCGCAGTCAGGGAACCTCAGTCCATGCTGGAGCTATAAGTGGAGTGGTCAGTAGCAGGCAACCAGGATTGGGCGGAGCGGTGGCTCTTGTCTGACCGGTGCCGGTCGCTGCGTCCCGAAGCCAGCTTGTCCGAGTGAGACGGGTGTCTTAGCCAGGGTCCCAGGAACTGACAGCATTCAGCGGATCTGCGATCCACGCCTCACGCTACTCCACTGGTACTGGGATATTGAACGGAACCGGGAGCTACTATGGGCCGGTTGCTGGAAGGATCTTCTAGAGAAGGGTGACCTCCTTCTTGCAGACGGGTGATGTCGGCCCTGTGATCGGTGGTCTCTGATCCCCGATCAGTTCCGTGATCGGTACCGGGTCCCTGGAGATGGTCAGGGCCAGGCCCAGAGATCTGGCTGGGTGGCACGTGCGTCAGAAGGTCTGTGCTAATCTACTGTCGAGGTATGCCTCGAATCCCTCGATCGGTGCCCCTGGTGCGGAGACCGAAGAGGGCTCCTCTGAGCCTGCGTCTCTAGTCCTGGCTTCGTGATGGCTTCGGGTGGGCGAGTGATGGCGGGACACATGCATAGATCCCAACGCGGGTTTTCTCCGAGACCGGGGTACCGCAGGAGCCGGTGTGGGCAGCATCGGAAGCATCAGGATCTCCTGAGCTGCCTGAAGGGCTTCGGGCCTTGACGGCACCTGAAGCTGGCTGGGGCCTGCATCGCTATCTGGAGTCGCAGGCAAAGTATGGGATGGGCTGCACTGCTCGACTTGAGCTGGGGCCCAACTTCCCGAGGGGGCACTGAGCTGCCCGGCACGGGTCTAGGCTTGCCCCCGACCCTCTCCTTTCCCTTGCGGGAGGAGATCTTCCCCTCACAGTCTTTTTCGGCTTCTTGACCGGAGCCATGGAGGGAGCCCGGAGCTGGCTCATGGATAGCATTGGCGGAGCACTGCGCATGAAGGCCACGGTTCTCAGTGTAGAGTTGGACCGCTGTTCCGGTGCTGGAGTGAGTGCCGACTCCATTAGGAGTGCTTTTAGATGGATATCGCGCTCCTTCTTCATCCTAGGTTTGAAGGAGTTGCAGATACGACACTTGTTGCTTATGTGCCCCTTGCCTAAGTACCATAGGCAGCTGGTATATCGATCACTGACGGGCACAGGCCGTTTGCAGCGATCGCAGGGCTTAAAGCCTGGGGACCAGGTCATGCCCCATCCCCCGGCTGAGTCCTGCTCGGGACTACGAGAACTTCAAGAACTACTACTAAGGTTAACTAACTGTTACAACAACTATCTACAACTATATTACAAGTTCTACAGAGTTCGTACGAACAGAGAACGAGACAGCAGACGTATCAGCACCGTCACTGGTGGCAAGAAGGAACTGAGGGTGGGGGGAGCCAGCGGCGCCCCTTATACCGTGGCATGTGCGCGCCGCTCCAGGTGGCGCCAGAGCCGGTCCCCTACGGACACTGCTGAGGGAAAAACTTCCGGCAACGGTGCATGTGGTGAGCACACACACCTAATATGGAATGGACATGATCAAGCACTCGAACTCAGGTTTCCTATGCAAATCTGCCTTGTTACCAAGGATCAGATGCACAAGACACTAGGAAATATAAATACAAGACTGGGTTTTGTCTGTTCATAAGAAAATAAGCCTTTCCTCTATCTAAGTCAGCAAGTCATTTCCCTAGAATCTTCCCCAACTCCTGTATTACAGGAATGCAAATGTATATTTTATCCCTTTTCTTGGAAGTTCCTTAATTCAAATGTTACGTCAACGTATTAATTTGCTAACATATCAGGAATAGCTTGGTTAGTGAAAAATATGTTTCCAAAATGCTTTTAGTTATCGGAAAAAGTGATGTCGTGAAATACGAGGAAGGCCTATTGTGCAATTTTTACTGAGAAATTAATCATTTAAGAAGTTCCTTCTTCAGCCTGGTGGATACATAGGTTTGGTGTGGTCCCCCCTCCTTCACCCCCCCACATTCATTTTCCTTTTGCTACTCTAATGTTTCAAAACATCTCCAACTTTGGCAAAGTTACAGAGCAGCAAAGTTAGAGACTTTTCTTATTCTTTTTTTGCCACTCTGTAACTTTTTGAAAGTTGAAAAAGGAGAGGGAGGAGGGTGGGAACTACAAACACCACATCTGTGGGTATGTCTACACTTGGAGCTAGGGGTGTGATTCCCAGGTTCAGTAGACATACTCGCACTGGCTCTCATTGACCTCACATGCTAAAAGTAGTAGTGTAGCCATGGTAGCACAGGCAGCAGTGAGCGGAGGCAAGGACTAGCCATCCTGAGTACATACTGTCTGGACCCCAGGGGTACGTGCGTGGGGTGGCTAGCCTGTATGGCTGCCCATGTTACAGCAGCTAGGCCACTATTTCTAGAATGCTACCTCGATGAGACCTAGCGGGAGCTGGGAATCAGAGCCCTAGCCCCAAGTGTAGATGGAGCCTTTGTTGGAAAGATTAACAATGACAGACATGAAAGGAAAAGCTTTAAAAGAAGAATTTGCAAACAACTCTTGTCCCCTTGCAGTTTATTTTTGCAAGGAGCATGAATCATCAGTGCACATGGGGGCAAAGGGAAGGTGTTGTATACTCGATACACAGAAATGTGCAGACATGTTCCCTAACCCATAGGCCATCCCTCCCCCATCCCCAACCCCAAATATCTTTCAACTGCTCTGTCAGAAAAAGCATGCAGTGTAACTTATGGGAGTTTATTGAGGAGCCAAAAGCTGAGTGAAAATCTCTCCCCTGTTCACTTTGGGACAGAGCACCTATCACTGTAGTGTCTAACAGGGCATTGTTTGGTATGCATCGAAGCACAGTGGGTAACTCAAAAAGTGGCAGCAGAGAGTTTATTGAAGAGAAAGGAAACAGCAGTACAAAGGGGTTTAAGTAAAATCTCTCTCAGCAGAAGGAGGAAGATCACTCTCTATTTTTAACTTTGATATAACTTATTGCTCTGCCTCTTTTGCTCAGGAAATAGCTCTGTGGACATTCAAAACTCATGAAAATAAAAATGTATTGCACTTTTTTCCACAATCTGTGCACTCAAGAATAATTTAACAATAATTCTAAAATGTAATTTGTCAGAACATAAGAACAGCCATACTGGGTCAGACCAAGGGTCCATCAAGCCCCGTATCCTGTCTTCCAACACTGCCAGTCCCAGATGCTTCCGAGGGAATGAAAAGAACAGGGCAGTTATTAAGTGATACATCCCCTGTCATCCAGTCCCAGCTTCTGGCAGTGAGACGTTAAGGCACACCCAGGACACAGGGTTGTATCGCTGATCATCTTGGCTAATAGCCATTGATGGACCTATCCTCCATGAACTTATCTAATTCTCTTTTGACCGTGGTTATACTTTTGACCTTCATAACAACCCCTGGCAACAAGCTCCACAGGTTGACTGTGTGTTGTGTGAAGAAATACTTCCTTTTGTTTGTTTTAAACCTGCTGCCTGTTAATTTCATTGGGTGACCCCTGGTTCTTGTGCTATGTGCAGGGGGTAAATAAGATTTCTTTATTCACTTTCTCCACACCATTCATGATTTTATAGACCTCTGTCATATTCCCCCTTAATCATCTCTTTTCTAAGCTGAACAGTCCCATTACTTTTCATCTCTCCTCATATGGAAGCTGTTCCATATCCCTAATCATTATGTTGCCTCTCTCTGTACTTTTTCCAATTCTAATATATCTTTATAGCCATGGAGTGACCAGAACTGCACATGGAATTCAAGGTGTGGGTGTACCATGGATTTTTATATCCCTTTCCCAACGGTTCCTAACATTCTGTTCGCTTTTTGACTGCCACTGCACATTGAGTGGATGTTTTCAGAGAACTATCCATGATGATTCCAAGATCTCTTTCTTGAGTAGTAACAGCTAATTTAGACCCCACCATTTTGGATGTATAGTTGGGATGTTTATGTTTTCTTTTGGTTTATGCTAACTTCAGCTCATGCTGTTCTCTGACTCATTTATTAAAAAGGAAGTATCCACACCCGAATACATAACGGTACACTTAAAGTACTACCGCTGCTGATTCTAGCAAGATAGGGAAACAGCCTGCTAAAGTATCATTGAAGAATGCTCAGAGTCCAGAAACAAGGCTACTGAGGGAATGTGGGAAATGCTTCTTTCCTTCTATCTGGAAAATATGTGGTGTCAAGGCAGCTAAGGAAACAAAGTTAGACAACTTTGCTGTTTTAACTGTTAATAAATGCAGACTTGGAACTGATTTTTAAAGAACTCTTCCTCCTTCCCTTTATACAAAAAAAGAACAGAGAAAGTTCTAAAAGAGTAACAACCGGAAAGTTTGGCTAATTCCCTAAATCTTTGGTTTGATATTTATAGGTTGTGCAGTATGCTTGTTCCAAGTTCTTTCAAACAAACTAGGAAACCTGATAATTGTTGATACTTGCACAACTGAAAACTAACATCTGGGATTACTGAGAGAGGTTTCTGCCCTCTTCCTCAGGAAGACATTAATGCTTGTCAGTTAATCACTTATTGACGCTTTTTCTTACCACAGTGCACACAGGAAATCTCATTAAATTATAAATTTAAAAATTGTCACTAATGTTAAAGATTTTTAAATCTAAATTGTCTTTAGAAAAGGAACCATAAAAAAGGTATATATATAAAAAGGTATAACAATTAAAATGCTTCCAGAAGAGAAAGGGAAATATTAATGCCATTGTATAAGGCATTGGTAAGACTTCACCTGGAACAATTCTGGTTACCCATGTTCAGGAAAGGTTAATTCAAACTGGCGCAGGTGCAGAGAAGGGGTACTAGCTTGATCAGGGAACAGAGAGCCTAAAATACAAGTGGAGACCAAAAGAGTTTGGCTTGATTAGCCTAACCAAAAGAAGGCTGAGGGGAGATATGATTGCTTTCTATAAATGCATCAATGGCTAAAACACCAGGGAGAGCGAAGAGTTATTTATGCTAAAGGACAATGTTGGCACAAGAACAGATGGGTATAAACTGGCCATGAATAGATTTAGGCTGGAAATTTGAAGAAAATTTCTAACTATCAGTGGAGCAAGGTTCTCGAATAGCCTTCCAACAAGAGTAGTGGGGGAAATCCTCTAACTAGTGCTAAGATGAAGTTTGATATATTTATGAACAGGGTTATGAGATGGGATTGACTGTGATAGCAGGAGACTGAACTTGATGACCCAGGAGGTCCCTTCCAGTCCTGTGTTCCTATACATTGCACAAAAAAACATTTTAAGTGGCTTATTCATCGTCAAGACTGTTTGTTTATAATAGCAAAAAAGGAAAAGCCACAATTTTAATTCAAAACTGGAATCATAGTGGCACATAATATTTAGTAAAATACATTTTCTATTAGGAAACATTAAATAGCTATCATTAATCGTTTAAAAGCACATACACGTAGCAAAATATCATGCACACAAAAGCCGAATGCACAATCACGATCTTGCCTCTATACACAGCATTGGTAAGACCACATCTAGAATATAGCATCCAGTTCTGGTGTCCCATCCTTCAAGAAAATCGTGGGAATAATGGAGAGAGTTCAATGGAGAGCCACAAAAATGATCCAGAGGCTGTAACAGAAGCCTTATGATGTGAGGCTTAAGGAGCTCTACTTATTGAAGAGAAGGTTGAAAGGTGACTTGATTACTTGCATATAAAAACTTACACATGGAAAAGATGTCTCTTAGTTGGGGGCTTTTCAACCCTGCTGACAAAGGCTTAACAAGATCCAATGGCTAGAAGTTGAAGACAAATTTAAACTTGAAATAAAATACAATTTCCTAGCAGTGAGGGTAATTACATATTTGAACATCTTAACAGGGAAGGTGATGGACTTGCCATCACTTGGAGTCTTTAAAACAAGATTAGATAGCTTTCTAAAAATATGGATTTAATCCATCTTCCGAAAGAAATTATAAAGCCTGGGGGTGGGACTGAAGAATATGGCTGGATGCTTGTGGTGGCCTTGGCCCTTTTGGTCTTGGAATCTGTGAGTCTGAATCCCCCTGTTCATCCCCTTCCTTCATGGGCCATGGAGACCACAGGATTGCCTACATTACCCTCAGTGTGCTCCTAACACTTACAGCTCTGTATAAAGACAGTAATTATAATCAAATCTCATGTTTCAGGGCTTCAGCTGATCACCTGTGGGGGCCAGGAAGGAATTCTCCCCCCCCCCCCCATCCATAGCTAGTCAGATTTATTCTGGGTTTTTTCCCCCTTCACCTTCCTCTGAAATGTCAGGGGACTAGCCACAACTGGTGATGGACACTGGAGGGGGTAGACCAGTGCTCTGTGGTGGTACAGAAAATCCTCTCTTAGATGCCTGGCTGGTGAGTCTTGTTTACATGCTCAGAGTCAAATTGATCACCAATTTGGTGTCAGGAAGGAATTTCCCCCCAGGTCAGATTGGGAGGGACCTTGGGGGTTTTCACCTACCTCTGCAGCATAGTGTGTGGATCACCTTCTAGGATCATCTAAGCATATCTC
The DNA here is from genome assembly GCF_028017835.1 of Emys orbicularis. NCBI lineage: Eukaryota > Metazoa > Chordata > Testudines > Emydidae > Emys > Emys orbicularis. The sequence continues at coordinate 91,626,314 of NC_088685.1, read as the reverse complement.
ACCTAATTAATTCCCTGATTGGCCAGATCTCTGGTATGGGTGTCACCTCAGTCTGTCCTCTTTCTACCTGTAGCATAAAACAGTTTAATCTGCTGAGGACTAAAATGCATTAGTGCAACTAAAGTCTTTGGGTTCAATCCAGGGGTATCTGAGTGAAATTTAGTAGCCTGTGACAGACAGGAGGTCAGATAAGATTATTTATAGTCCCTTTTGGCCTTAAACTTAGTCTACGAAACTATGAATCATGGAAGATTTGTTCCATAGTAGGCAGACAACATTTAACTTATAAGTTGTCTGGCTTTACTATCTGTCTGTTTTATCTATTCATTTTTGTAGGGGGAGATTTTCAAAGGCAGAGATGGCAGTTAGGCACCTGTCTCCCTTTTGTTCCCCTGAAAATCTTCTCCATAAGCTCTCCGGAGCAGAGAACATGTCTTTCTATGGGTTTGTAGCTATCACAATGGGCCCTCATTCTGACTGGGGACTTTGGATGTTATTGCAATAAAAATATAAAATAAAAAATTACTATATTATATTATTAATTATATTATATTATTAGGGAGGAAAGTTATGTTTTGTCTTGGGAATCATTGCCACGACACACATACAATTTCAGTCGCACACACCCTCAATTATCCTATGTTTCCTTATGTGAGCGCAAAGGAATATGCACTCTGCTGTCACAGGAGTGATGCTAGTGATTCACTGGATAGCAGTTTTCCTTCGGAGGGACTACAAAACAGAGGGGAGAGAAAGAGGTGTGATTGGAGGATGTTTCTCTTCCTCAGGGCTGTGTCTAAAGGCACAAATAACCTTAAATTAATGGAACAAAACCACTGGGATACCACTGTTGCTCCTCATCAGACTTAACTAACGCAGTAGTAAAATACACAAGAAGCCAGTATAGCCTTGTTTCTAGGTGGGCTCCCACCCAACAGATACTTACCAGTGTAGACATGGACTAAAGGAGACAAAATAGACAAAGGGTGGGGGAAGGGTGTAGTCAAGGTGAGGAGTGGCCACATTTTGATCATGCAATGCTTAAAAACTTTGTTGTGAAGCTGTGTAGATGGTCTGGTTATGGTTTGCCTGGCATGTGGTAGACCTGGATTCAATTCCCTGCTCTGCCACAAAGTTCCTGTGTGAATTTGGGGAAATCACTTAGGTATGTGAGGCATGAGGGAGCCTATCTGTTCCATGGGGATGATAACATTTCCCTACTTCACAAGGGATCTGTGAGGATAAATACATTAAAGATTTTGAAGTGCTCAAATACTATGGTAATAGGGACCATATAAGTACCTAAGATGGAGTGAGAAAACGGCAGGGAGGGGTAGAATTATATAGAACTTTGAGTAAAAGGACAAGAAGCTTGAATCTGACATGGTGCAGGAACCAATGGATGGATTCAACGGGGAGGGAGAATGTGACATTGTCAGGGCAATGGTCAAGGAGTATTTTTAAGGTCAGTTGGAGAGCAAAACGGGTATTAGGGAGACCAGACAGGAGGAAGTTCAAGTAATCAGGATGGGAAGTGAGGACGAACTCTATTGCTAAAGTATATGATAAATCTGTAAACTTAATGCCTACGGTTTTGAGATTTAGTAAATTAAATGGAAGAGCATTAAAGAACATTGAAAGACTTCTCTGTGTCGGAACAATCACTGGACATCTCAAAACAATGTTACCAGACGTGAACTGGACAAATTAAAAAAGTTGAAAGCTAATTTCTGGCAAGGGTTGAAGTTAGTTTTTAGTTTTCCTTGATGTGGACAGTTGGCATGAATGTGCTACTAACTGATTTATTTGAAAGGGTAAGATTCAAGCCAGGGAAATTCTTCCCCATTCCCCAAAATAATTTCCTATCAAACAATGCATTTTTCCAATTCCTTATCTATATATTTTTGGGTAGTTTGCATGACCATTTCCTAAATATATTAAGACATGCTATTTACTTGCTTTGCAGAATCAAGAACATCGTGCAACTTCCTCCTTTACCCCTCTGAGGAATTTCACAGATTAAAAAAAACAAAAAACTAGCTAATAGCGTTTCAGAAAGAAATTCTCTTGGAAAATGGAGCATCAATTTGGCATTCTCATGGAAACACCTGGAACCAGTGGATAGCAACAGCATGGTAATTTTTTCCATAGAAAATACAAAGGATCAGACCTTGAGAGCAAATGTGTCTATAGTATTTACTGGTTTAGGGCTGAACCTTCCCAAGGGTTGAGTTCTGTGGCTCCTACCCTGCAAAGCATTTAAACTCTACGTAAGTTTAAGCACATGTGTAGTCCCATTGGAATCAATGATCGGGGGATAAAGAATGGGGTGGGGAGGAAGGTGCAGTAAACCATTTTTGTATTTTCCCAAACTCTTGGTTTGCAAGGAGCCAATTCAACCCCGAAGCAAGGTACAGCAGTATTAGGACTGACTTAATAATGCAGTCTCCTGTAATGTTTTTGCCAGTGGGGGGGGGGGGGGGGGTGTCACCGAAGGTTAGTGCACTCTGGCCATTCTCCCTCCCCCATAACATATCCCTTATATCGGGATGGGAAAGTTAGAAGTAGTGTTACAGAGTCAACTACGCCAGTTCTACACCAACTGGGGATTCTCTTATGCTCAGGAAATTCTCACCTGCCATTTTGACCAACTTCATGGCCTTTGTGTGCTTCTGAATCACAGCCCAGAATCTGACCCCTTTTCTTAAGCACTTTACAAACATTAGCTAATTCTCAATTTTAGAGATGGGGAAACGGAGGCAGAGATTCAGTGACTTGCCCAAGGACATAAAGGCAGGTACATGTCATAGCCAGGAGTAGACCCAGGCTTTCCTAGTGATTCCTACTTGTGTACTCAGATCACTACTACAGTACAGCTCTCTTCCTCAGAGGTTACTTTAACTCCCAGAAAAATGACAAGAGACTGTAATTATAGCTTGCTTTAAGTAACAGACTTGTTGCCGACAGTGTTAAAAGCAGGATGTGTTTTTGGTGAAAAATAATTTATTTTAATGAATAAAAGCCTGACATTTTTGGAATGCACAAGCGAACTCTGAAGCTTTTTAATGAAAACCAACACATGCAGATTCATGGAAACTCTGTCTAAAGCAAGCTCTTTGCAGTTGTTGCCAATCCTGAATCTTCCAGGAATGTATCATATATAACCCTTTACTCTTGCCTTATTATAAATGGCTATGGCCCCAGTTTTGAAATGAATTAAATATAATTAAATAGTGATTTGACTGTTTATCAGTATCTTTGCCAAATAACCCAGTTGTTTTGGTCCCTGTAGTAATACTTACACAATAAAGTAAAATCAAAACCCCAAACTTTTCCCATTAATTGTTATCTGAAATTTTGTCCACGTCAAAGCAGTATTTTCCTTTCACAAATCATGGTATTTTTCTCCCTTATGAAGTAAATAATTTGTTTTTCTTCCAAGGAATCTTTTCATGTGAAATTTGGCAGTTGTTCAAGGATTATTATATGAGGTGTTAAAAAAAAGAGCCATCAAGGCCAATCTGTACAGATTTTCACTATATTATGAGTCTTGGTATGGTGGCTAAATCTGTAAACTCATCCTTCACCTTTTTGGTACCATGCTATACAATGGTGATGTGATACTGCACTTTTTCTTTTCTTTTCAGGAAGCATCCAGTCCTCCATCTTCTAAATATGACCTACATTATTTTCTCCAAGATGTGTCTAAAATGAGCCTGGAAGCTTAAATTCATTACTCTGTAAAACACTAAAAATCACGGACTGAAGGACACTGGATTTATGGCTTATCACAACAATCTGTATGCCACTAAGCTCATATTTTTGTCCTATGACGGCAGAGGCGCTAACAGGCCACACTACCTTGAATGGTCCCTTACAATATGTCATTTTAGACACCCTTACAATATGTGCTAACTACTTATGCTAAACTATTTGTTCCTCCTTGCATTTTGCTGTGATGCTGGGAGTACCTTTCCCAGAGCTGAAGAAGAGCTCTGTGTAGCTTGAAAGCTTGTCTCTCTCACCAACAGAAGTTGGTCCAAAAAAAGATATTACCTCACCCACCTTGTCTCTCTAATATCCTGGGACTGACACAGCTACAACTACACTGCATATCACATTGCTGACTCATTCAATTTGTGAGCCACTATAACCCCCAGATCCTTTTCAGCCGTACTACTGCCTAGCCATTCCCAATTTTGTAGTTGTGCATTTGATTTTTTTCTTCCTATGTGCAGTACTTTGCACTTGTCTTTACTGAATTTCATGTTGTTGACTGCAGACCAAATCTCCAATTTGTCAAGGTCGTTTTGAATTTTAATCATGCCCTTCAAAGTTATTGCAACCCCTCTCAGCTTGGGGTCATCTGCAAATTGACAGCAAACCTTTGATACCTACTCTTTGAGTATGGTCTTTCAACTAATATTGCACCCACCTTATAGTAATTCCATGTAGGCTATATTTCCCTAGTTTCCTTATGAGGTGTCATGTGGGACTGTCAAGAATGTGACTAAATTTAAAATACATCATGTCTACTGCTTCCCCACTTCCATTAGGCTAGTAGGCCTGCCACAGAAGGCTATTACCTTCAAATAAATTCAGGTTAAATAATTCTTAGTACAGAATAGGTAATCATTTGTAGATACATTTTTGAAATGGTACAGAAGTTGAAAGAAAATAATGGTCCATAACTTTATTATAGAAAGAAGATCTTAGGGATGTAATTGCTGTTATATTTTCTTTATTTACTCCAGCATCAAATCTATTCTTTTTTTAGCTATTTCAAATATAAATCTGGAGGGAGGAAAGAAGAGAAAACATATTTCACTTCAATACAGCAGTATTTCCATGTCAAAGGATAGGCTTGTGGTTAAGGCTCTGGACTGGGACACAGGAGAACTGAGTTAAATTTCCAGATCTGCAACAGGATTTCCTATGTGACTTTGGGTATGTCACTTAATTTCTGTGCCTCAGTTTCCCACCTGTGAGAGGGGTAATAATTAGAGCTGCCCAGAAAACAATAATTCCATTTTGCAATAAATTTTGAGGTGTCAGAATCTGGTTTGGTTCCAATGCAGAAAATAGAGAGATCCTCCCCCCAAGCAGCGAATAGCTCTAACTGCTGGGCTATAGAATAACCCCTCCCCCCTCACCGCTTTCTCTCAATCTCTCCCACTGGAGTTGTTCCACTTTGTATAAATAATTAAATATTTATTGGGTATTGACTTAAACCAGTCTATTGACTATTGTGAGGGTCTGTTAGTCTCTCTTCTTTCTTCCCCCCATGCCTCCCAGAAATTCCATCCTGGACCTGAGAAACTTTCCCAATTAAAGTTTCCACAAAAAGTTTCAGTTTCAGTGAATCGGGATTCTCCACCTTTTTTCTGTCTTGTCTATTTGAATTTGTGAATTCTTTGGGGACGGAGACTGCCTCTTGTCATGTATTTGTACAGCACCTAGCAAAATAGGGCTCTGATTTTGACAGGGGCCTCTAGGAGCTAGTGTAATACAAATAATGCATACTAATAAACAGGATTTGGCTATAGTGATGATTTGATCCTGCAGATTCTTTCAGTATAGAAATACATTTTTCAGGGGGAACTAATGTTATCTTCAGAGCACTTGGCAATTTATGCTAAAAATGTTTTCCAGCCTTAACAAAAGGAATATTGTGTATATCCAGCCTTTGAAAGCAGCAGTTTTAGTTTTCTTTTAAATCAGCCTAGTGTAATTTTCTTATCAGTTTAGTGCCAAACACAGTACTGAATATCAAAGGTAATCAGCTGAAGCAACCCCTGTTGTCTTTATGCAAAAATACTGTACTATTTTTTTCACTGCTTGGATTTTTGGATGAAGAAACTTTTATCTTCACGGACATTTTCAACACTATACAAAAATATAAAACACTTGGCTTGGCACATTTACTTGAATTTTCCCTTCTACAGAAGAATAAGCATTGGAGAATGCCATCTATGGGTCAGTTTATAATATCAGTTTTGATACTGACAACTAACACTAAAACATGACATCTGTTTTTTTAAAAGACTCTGGACATTCTCTAATAAAAACACTAGAAGTTTTTTAATTTTAAAAAAAAAAAGGTGATTTTTTAAAAAATTGAATTTAGTATGTATAAGATGTCAGAGTAACAGCACTGGAAACTAAACTGATCCAGAGAATAGGTAGATTAGAAGCAGTGAGACTCCAACCTTCCAATGATGCTGAATCAACATTCCTCTATACCATTCTAGAAGAAATATACCAGGGGTGTTCTCAATGTGCATTGGTATCTCTTCTGAGATGGCCAAAAGAGTGCCAGTTAGTACATATTGTGATAGAAGGTTTCCCTACCACACAATATAACTATTAGGTCTTGTCTACATACAAGACTTGCACCAATTTAACTAAAACTAGTTTTAAAATTGAGTTACTTAAACTGATGCAAAAGCCCTGTATGGAAACTCTTATTTTACAACTGGGCTTATATTGATTAAGCTGAATTTAGTAATCTACAGTTATTCTTTATATTCATAGTAGTACCTTGTTTCTTTCACCCTCTCCTCTCCTCCACTTCCACAAACATCTACAGTAGAACCTCAGAGTTACGAACACCAGAGTTACAAACTGACCAGTCAACCACACATCTCACTTGGAACCAGAAGTTCTCAATCAGGCAGCAGCTGAGCCAATGAACAAACAAACAAAAGCAAATACAGTACAGTACTGTGTTAAACGTAAACTACTAAAAAATAAAGGGAAAGCTTAAAAAAAGATTTTACAAGGTAAGGAAACTGTTTCTGTGCTTGTTTCAATTAAAGTTAGATGGTTAAAAGCAGCATTTTTCTTCTGCATAGTAAAATTTCAAAGCTGAATTAAGTCAATGTTCAGTTGTAAACTTTTGAAATAACAACCAAAACGTTTTGTTAAAAGTTACCAACATTTCAGAGTTATGAAGATCCTTTATTCCTGAGGTGTTTGTAACTACTGTAACTAGTTTGTTATCTCCACAGTATTCAATATGTCCTTTTTTTATTTTTATAACCCCTGGCCACCAACCGTGTTCCATGATTACGTATGATACACGAGTTTTGGATCATTTGTTCAAACAACTTAAGCTTCAGGGCGCACAGGAAAAACTTTCTCCTAACACCTTCTCTTAAAAACTAGGTTGTTTTTCCGTCTAGTATTTTAGCAAACAATTCTATACAAGAATGCAAGGACATGCCAGTCCAGCTCTATTTCACCCAGTTGTAAATGTTTTAAATGTCTACACTGTGTATGTATAAACAGACTTCAAAGTAGAGTAATATTGTAACTAAGGCAATTTTTATTTGACAAGCAATAGAACACAAGGATTTAACTTTCATTCATTCAATGCACCCTCCCCTCCCACCTATCCCATGGTTATTTGCAAGGATCCACTGACCATCATCACTGAACAAACATACAGTGGAAAGAGGTTTATCAATTCCCACTTCTCATTTCCCAAACATCTGTTGATTTCCACAATTTTACTATCCCGTAACATCAAATAATTTTAAACAAATATTTGTTGGGCAAATGTCCTCAATCATTAGACAATACACACCTCATCTTTTACTGTTTGTCTACAGCATGTACAGCTTGTCTTATTTCAGGAACCAGAAGGCCTTGAGTAAATTGTTTACACTGCCATGTAAAGCATGGTAGGCTGTTGTGGATAACACTGAGATCTCTATGCAGCTGCCCTATGGGGAATGGAATAGTTTATTGTTCATCTTAGTTAAACTAAGGGTATGTCTACACTACAGGATTAATTCGAATTTATATAATTCGAATTTAGGAAACCGATTTTGTAAATTCGAATGTATTCGGCCACACTAGGCACCATTAATTCGGTGGTTTGCGTCCAAGCTACCATAGTAGCATCGATTTCCAGAGCGTTGCATTGTGGGTAGCTTTTACATAGCTATCCCATAGTTCCCGCAGTCTCCACCCCCCTTGGAATTCTGGGTTGAGACCCCAGTGCATGATGGGGCAAAAAACATTGTCGCAGGTAGTTCTGGGTACAGCCTCCCCCTCCCTCCCTGAAAGCAACGGCAGACAACCATTTCGCGCCTTTTTTCCTGAGTGAACTCTGCAGACTCCATTCTGCATCAAGCATGGATCCCGTTGTGCTCCAGAACGCAGTCTTGAACATTATAAACACCTCGCGCTTTCTCGTGGAGTTTATGCTTACACAGGACCAGAAACAAGAGGCGAGGAGGAGGAGGAGGCGGCGATTGCAGCGCAGCGACCAGCGTGATGAGGACATGGACACGGACACAGAATTCTCTGAGACCGCGGGCCCCGGTGCTTTGGAGATTATGATGTTAATGGGCCAGGTTATAGGCTTTGAACGCCGATTCTGGGCCCGGGAAACAAGCACAGACTGGTGGGACCGCATAGTGTTGCAGGTGTGGGACGATTCCCAGTGGCTGAGAAACTTTCGCATGCGTAAGGGCACTTTCATGGAACTTTGTGACTTGCTTTCCCCTGCCCTGAAGCGCCAGAATACCAAGATGAGAGCAGCCCTCACAGTTGAGAAGCGAGTGGCGATAGCCCTGTGGAAGCTTGCAACGCCAGACAGCTACCGGTCAGTCGGGAATCAATTTGGAGTGGGCAAATCTACTGTGGGGGCTGCTGTGATGCAAGTAGCCAAAGCAATCACGGAGGTGCTGCTACGAAAGGTAGTGACTCTGGGAAATGTGCAGGTCATAGTGGATGGCTTTGCTGCAATGGGATTCCCTAACTGTGGTGGGGCAATAGATGGAACCCATATTCCTATCTTGGCACCGGAGCACCAGGGTACCCAGTACATAAACCGCAAGGGGTACTTCTCAATGGTGCTGCAAGCACTTGTGGATCACAAGGGACGTTTCACCAACATCCATGTGGGCTGGCCGGGAAGGGTTCATGACGCTCGCGTCTTCAGGAACACCAATCTGTTTAAACGGCTGCAGCAAGGGACTTACTTTCCGGACCAGAAAATAACCGTGGGGGATGTTGAAATGCCAATTGTTATTCTTGGGGACCCAGCCTACCCCTTAATGCCATGGCTCATGAAGCCATACACAGGCAGCCTGGACAGGAGTCAGGAGTTGTTCAACTACAGGCTGAGCAAGTGCAGAATGGTGGTAGAATGTGCATTTGGCCGTTTAAAAGGTCGCTGGCGATCCTTATTGACTCGCTCAGACCTCAGCCAAACCAATATCCCCATTGTTATTACTGCTTGCTGTGTGCTTCACAATCTCTGTGAGAGCAAGGGGGAGACCTTTATGGCAGGGTGGGAGGCTGAGGCAAATCGCCTGGCTGCTGATTACTCGCAGCCAGACACCAGGGCGATTAGAAGAGCACACGATGAAGCGCTGCGCATTAGGGAAGCTTTGAAAACCAGTTTCATGACTGGCCAGGCTACAGTGTGAAATTTATGTTTGTTTATCCTTCCTGAAAACCCGCCCCCTTTATTGACTCATTCTCTGTAAGGAACCCACCCTCCCCCTTCCCCCAGCTTGCTTTCAAAGGAAATAAAGTCACCATTGTTTAAAAATCATTTATTCTTTATGAATTGATTATAAAAAGAGGGAGAGAACCTGAGTGGGGTTTGGGAGGAGGATCAGCGGGAAGGAAAAGCCCAGTAAAAAAAGGTTAAGAAAATGGCACCCTTTTGCTTGGGCTGTCCACTGGGGTGGAATGGGAGGGTGTACGGAGCCTCCCCCCCCCCCGTGTTCTTACACGTCTGGGTGTGGAGGCTATGGAACATGGTGAGGAGGTAGGGGGGTTATACAGGGGCTGTAGCGGCACTCGGTTCTCCAGCAGCCGTTCCTGAAGCTCCACCAGACGCCGGAGCATGTCTGTTTGCTCACGCAGCAGCCCCAGCGTTGCTTCCCGACTCCTCTGATCTTCCTGCCGCCACCTCTCATCTCGAGCGTCTCTCCTCTCCTCACGTTGGTCCCTCCTGTCCTCACGTTGGTCCCTCATGTCCTCACGTTGGTCCCTCCTGTCCTCACGGTCACTGGCTTCTTTCCTATACTTGCAAACCGTCTCCTTCCACTCATTCAGATGAGCTCTTTCATTCCTGGTGGATTGCATGATTTCGGAAAACATCTCTTCTCTCGTTTTTTTTTTACGACGCCTTATCTGGGATAGCCTTCGGGAAGGAGGAGGGAGGCTTGAAACATTTGCACCTGCTGGAGGGAGTGAAAAAAGGAGAGAATTTTTTTAAAAGATACATTTTTCAGAACAATGCTTATACTCTTTCACGGTGTATACTATTCACATTACATAGCACATGTGATTTCTGTGCAAGGTCGCATTTTGCCTCTTAATATTGAGTGCCTGTGGCTTTGCTGCTAGAGATCACAGACGCAGGTCGGGGAAACAGAATTCACCTTGCATGCTGCCATGGTAAGCCACTGTCTTTAGGCTTCTGCGCCCTGCTTTCCCACATACCAAGCAAAGCCCGTTGTGCTGCAGTTTTCCTGTTAGCTTGTTTTCTGCTGCTGAAGGTTAACACCCCCCCCCCATCCAATTCTCTGGGATGAGTGCTTTATCCCTCCCCCCACCGCGTGGCTGGTATCAGGGAAGATCCCTGCAGGAACCAAACTAACACCACCACCCCACCCGCCATGAATTCTCTGGGATGAGTGCTTTATCCCTCCCCCCACCGCGTGGCTGGTATCAGGGAAGATCCCTGCAGGAACCAAACTAACACCCCCCCCCCCACCCGCCATGAATTCTCTGGGATGAGTGCTTTATCCCTCCCCCCACCGCGTGGCTGGTATCAGGGAAGATCCCTGCAGGAACCAAACTAACACCACCACCCCACCCGCCATGAATTCTCTGGGATGAGTGCTTTATCCCTCCCCCCACCGCGTGGCTGGTATCAGGGAAGATCCCTGCAGGAACCAAACTAACACCCCCCCCCCCCCACCCGCCATGAATTCTCTGGGATGAGTGCTTTATCCCTCCCCCCACCGCCTGGCTGGTATCAGGGAAGATCCCTGCTAGCAAAACGCGAAAAGCTCTGGGCCAATCCTCCCCCCCCCCTTGCACTTGGCTAAATGCAGGGAAGGATTTCTTTTCAGCCACAGGCAAACAGCCCAGTAGGAACGGCCACCTCAGTCCCCTTAATTAAATTCCCTTATTTCAACCAGGTTACCCTAAGCGATATCACTCTCCTGAGGATTACACAGCAAGATAAAGAACGGATGTTGCTTGAATGCCAGCAAACACCGGGACCATACGCTGCCAGGCTCTGTCAGGCAATGATACCAGATTACTTGCTACTAGCATGGCGTGGTCAAGTGTCCTACCATGGAGGACGGAATAAGGCTGCACTGCCCAGAAACCTTGTGGCAAGGCTTTTGGAGTACCTCCAGGAGAGCTTCATGGAGATGTCCCTGGAGGATTTCCGCTCCATCCCCAGACATGTTAACAGACTTTTCCAGTAGCTGTACTGGCTGCGAATGCATCCCAAGTGCTCAGGGCAAATTAATCATTAAAAATGCTTGCTTTTAAACCATGTTTTATATTTTAAAAGGTAAACTCACCTGAGGTCCCTTCCATGGGGTCATGGTCTTGGGTGCTGGCTTGGGAGGCTTGGGAGGGTACTTCAGTCAGGGTGAGAAACAGTTCCTGGCTGTTGGGGAGAACGGAGAGCTGGGTGCTCTCTGCCAGCTCGTCCTCCTCCTCCTCCTCCTCTTCCCCTTCCGCGGAATCATCAGGTGTCCCTGATGAGATTATCCCCAGCTCGGAATCCACAGTCAGAGGTGGGGTAGTGGTGGCGGCCCCCCCTAGAAATGCATTTAGCTCAGCGTAGAAGCGGCATGTCCGCGGCTCTGACCCGGAGCGACCGTTTGCCTCCTTTGCTTTTTGATAGGCTTGTCTGAGCTCCTTGACTTTCACGCGGCACTGATCTGTGTCCCTATTGTGGCCTCTCTCCATCATGCCCTTGGAAATTTTTTCATAAGTTTTGGCATTTCGTCTTTTCGAACGCAGTTCAGCTAGCACTGAATCCTCTCCCCATATAGAGATCAAATCCAGTACCTCCTGTACGGTCCATGCTGGTGCTCTTTTTCGATTATCAGCCTGCATGGTTACCTGTGCTGATGAGCTCTCTGTGGTCACCTGTGCTCTCCACGCTGTGCAAACAGGAAATGAAATTCAAATGTTCCCGGGGCTTTTCCTGTCCACCTGGCCAGTGCATGCGAGTTCAGATTGCTGGCCAGAGCGGTCACAATGGTGCACTGTGGGATAGCTCCTGGAGGCCAATAACATCGAATTGCGGCCACACTAACGCTAATTCGAATTGACAAATTCGATTTTGGCGCTACTCCGCTCGTCGGGGTGGAGTACAGAAATCGAATTAAAGGGCCCTTTAATTCGAATTAAATGGCTTCGTTGTGTGGACGGTTCCAGAGTTAATTCGAATTAAAGCCACTAAATCCGAATTAAAGGTGTAGTGTAGACCAGGCCTAAGGGAGGGAGAAAAACACACTGCCAGAGAGCCTGACATGCCAGATTTTGGCAGCCTCTTCTGAATTTTTAAATGTGTATGATGAGTTTGTGCACACACAAAAAAATCATGTCATGAGTTCAATATAGATTGCATACAAGACCCATATTCAGCCCTTCCTGTCCTGGTGTATGTCAGAAAATATAAAACTGAAATGGTTTTTAGAACATGTGCTCATACATTACACATACTGTCAAAAAGAGCTTGTGAGCTTCAAAAGTTTGTCTTTATGAAGCATCTCCGTAAAGCTCCTTTTTGGTTTCAATAACAAATACTGCATAGATCAGACAGACAATACATATCTGTATGTCACTTCACTGGCACTCTCATCCCCCATCTTCTCTGGAGCCGCTTCGAAGCCTCTGTGCAGTGCAACATCAAACAGCCACCCTTAAAAGTCTGCTCCCCACCAAGAACCCAACAAACTACTTGCTACAAAAAGGTAAGATGGGCAAAATGCCATGCTGTATTAGAGGCATGTCAGAAACAAATCCCCTTGAACCACTAGGCATGGAAACAAGTACATTATCCCTTTACAGCACTGGATCCAGTGCTTTGCAACTGGAATCAGAAATTGATTCTAGCACTGGTACATTATGGGATAGTAGATCTTAAAATCAAGACAATGTTGAGTACAGAAAGGGCTCATTTAAACACCTTTGAAAGGTTTCTATTATTTGTTATGTTTTTCCTCTCTCTCGATTAACCAAGATGAAGGGATATGACAAACAACAGTAACACACCCTAAATAATTTCTAAAATAGATTTTCTGTTAAAAAATACATCACATACACAGACTGTATTATGCTGTGGTGTGCTTTAAAGGCTTGTTTAGGATGACCTATATAAAATATCAATGTATTCTCTCTAAATATGTATTGTTTGCTACATGACCTCACAGTGTGTTAATAGGTGGGCCAACACAAACCGCCCTAATCCCCAGTGAAGTGACAGTGAAAACAATTCTATTAAACAAAAGAACATCTCTGGTTGTGGCTGGAAGAGACTTTACATGCGCCTCACATCCCGCTGCTGGTGTTGCTATTTATTTCTGCCTTTCTGAGAGGCAGAAAAAACAGACATTTTTGACTTCCCCTCAAAATTACTTCCTAGTTCCTTCTGATAAGTTGTTCCTTCTGATAAGGCCAGACGCACATTCTTTGGGGCTGCCCGAAGGTGTGCTGAGAAACACTCATTCCTCCAGCCAGCACAGTGACTCTGGTACAGCATTAAGTTCTATTTAAGGTTTCTCTGAATAATATAATACTTCCAAAACCCCCACCTACATCAAAAGAACATAAAGGTTGCAAAATCAAGTGCTCAAAAGATAGGAAATGCCAGAATTAAGGTTACCTGTGCCACCCCTCTTCTCTCTGCATCTGCATCCCTTCCTCCACCCCATTCCCTGGCTCCTTCCCCCTTGGTGTGCCATCCTCTTCTACACACCTCTACACACACTGGCCCCTGCAGCCCCCTTTAGCTCCCTGCTTTTATTCTCCCACATTCCACCCTACACACACTTCCTCAGCTCTCTGCATTCCTCTCAGTTTTTTCCTCAACCTCCCTGCTTGGATGCCAGCAGAGGGAACACTGAGAGCATAGGAGAGACAGTACGCTTGCTCTCAGTTCCACTACCCAGTGACCAAGCAGCCAGGAGCAGCAACTGTAGAGAATATCCTGCTCAGTCCCTGCAATTCTGGAGCATGCTCAGTACAACTGGGTGGAAAATGGTTTTCCCAACCCATGGATATTTTAGAGATTTCATATTAATCCTCTGTTCCAGGATGAATCCAAGACTTTTCACAGAGAGACTGGAACTCACCTGGGTTTGAGTCCCCTGATAACAATCAGGAAGAGAAGGGATCCAAATCTGGGTCTTCCCCTAACCCACGGGCTAGTCTGGGGCCTCATACACCACACATACTTATGTTTAGACAAAACTGACCCTTTCCCATGAAAATATTTGCTTTCAACAAATTGGCATTTTTCTGATGAAAAACCATTTTGGCAAGATTACCCAACCAGCTCTAATGCTCAGTACAGACAGAATCTTTGGATAATTTAGCTGCCAAATTCTAACAATAGTTTCTATTAAGCGTGTGCAAACTGAGATTTTTTTTTTTTTAGAGGCTCATAACTTGGCTAAATTAGGGCAAATTTTTACAGGGATAGCAAAAGGCACATCCCTAACACCTCAGTAGCCCTTTGTCAAATTTCAAGCACCTACGCCAAAGCATGGAAATGCTAGAGCTTGTCAATGCATTGATTGTAAGATTATCAAACTATATATTTTTTTAACATGGGCAAAACAACGTACTTTTCCCTAATCAAATTCTTGGAAATGGCTGAACCATTTTAGCTAAAACTTTCCAGAAAAAAAAATCAACCTGAGGCAGACACACAAGAAGGAGAATTTCAGCCTCAATGGTTAAAGTTTGGCATAGTTATAAGCAACTGAAAACAGGATCTTACAATGCAAAGTGTCAGGCAACCTTAACTATGCAAGACTCTACTCCACCACATATAATGGAGAAGGAATATATAGTATTGTGGTTGACGGTTTTATCAGCACTCACTAGAGATGGTCTCATTCTCATAGGTGGTGAAGCTAGGACTGAGTTATGCAGCTTATCTCAAAATATAAAACTTTTACACCATGCTGCACCACCAGGTATTCTGCATGTTCTACATATGTTATGGGGGGGGGGGGAAATCTATAACTATTGGCTTAATAATCTTTTAAAACAATTAGTTATTTTTAATTCTTCTGTTAGTAAAAATAGGAATATCAAATACCATATGTCCAACTGTAACAAAGTCATAATGAGCCATAAAAACATAATAAAAACTAAAAGAGGTTACCTTATCTAAAATATTTCCTATTTAAAACAATTTTTTTCAGGACCTTCCAGATTTAGGAGAGTGTATTTGGACCCACTGGAAAACTGAGTCAACCCTTTCCATTGATAGAAAGCTTCCATGTCTAGTCCTGAAAGGCTATATGAACATAAAAACCTAAGAATTATCATACTGGATCAGAACCAGGGTCCATCTAGTCCAGTATCCTGTCTCTGACAATGTCCAGCTCCAGATGGTCACCTTGCAGAGGAAGGCAAGGTATATGTGGGGTAATCTGCTCCCCATGAAAGTCTCATCCTAATTCCTAATAGTTAGAGACTGATTTAAACAATGAAACATGGTTTTATACCCCTTCTCAATTTTTTGTTATTGGCCTTTGAATTTGTGACATTTTTATGTACAGAAAAACTGTGACTTTCCCAAGAAAGTGTCTTTTCAGTCCTGGCCTTTAGGACCTTTAAATTTTTTGAAAGATGATGGTAATGCTGGGATCAAAGAGAGCAATTCCACATTTGGGGAAGAAAAAAAGTTTCTTTAGTGATGGTCTGTTAGAAAATGGCAGCTGTTTGAAGATGCTCAGAGGTTGGAAAGCTAGAAAAAGTCATGGTTGACATGGATTGGTTGGAGGAGAGCAGGATAGTCAAAGATGCATGATTAATAAATCTATCACAGGATGATTCCATAATATTTCATATAAATATCATTTCATTTTTGTATAGTAAGATTTTAAAAATGAAACATTTGTCCAAAGTCAATATATATCTATATCTATATCTATATCTATAGATATATATATATCTTATTTACACACACACACACACACACACACACACACAGTACCACTTTTAGTCACACAATTGCTGAAAAACAGAAAAATTGAGAGCTAAAACTGCAAGAGTTCCACAAACTGAGTGTAAATGCATAATGGCAGTATTTAGGTCCACGAAGGAGATGCCCACTAGCACAAACTTATAGAAGCTACTCAGGGAGGTCAGCGTTATCTGAGACATTTTTAATTTAAGAGAAAAATAATAATAAAAATAAAGAATTTGTTGGGGTCATGCACACCTGTTCAAGGATTAGTGCTAACACATATTAATTAGCAACGTATTGATATCATAAATTTGTGGTTTAATGTTATAGAAGTAGTATGACATCATAAATTACCAGGTGAGACCAAACTGTATCTGCTCCATGGTTTTTCTTCAATTCATAGAACTACAAAATCTTTAAAAAAATTAATTTAAGCTGACCTTAGTTGTTCAAAAAGATGGAAAGTTCTTATATCCTATTTTCAAAAGACAGGCGTGCTGACATGGCAGACATTGCTTTACATGAACATCTTGGGACAAATTCTTAGATGTTGTAAATCAAGGTACTTATAATGATTTAAATGAAGCTATGTCAATTTATACCAATTGAGGATCTGACCTCATTTATAAGATTAATGTCAAAATGTGTGAATTTTATGTACTATGCAAGCAATTTCTTTCCTATCTAAAGAAATACAGATGTGCAAGTCAGACATACGTAAGATCCTTGAAGACGTATTCTGGTGTTGAAGCTGCATGGCAGTATAAACCTGTTTATTAAACGATTTGATTTTTGCTTGTTGTTTGTCCATATTTTGTTAGGTATAGTTTAGTATAAATGCTTTAAAATCAATACAGAAGAGAATTTTTTAAAGATTTTAATTTTCATAAGAAAATTCCATTAATATGATTTTTAATTTTTTAAAAAAAAATATTACTGTATTTTTAGCACAGTTCTTTGAAGAAGTACTATCTAAACAAAAATGTATTGTTATAATAACAATTAGTACCTTGGTTCTAACAAAAAAGTTACGTAAATCTTGCAACGATGCATACAATGTTCTGGCAGTTTTGATTGATGCATGTTTTGAAACGCACACAAATGAGGTAATGATGCGTGTTTAGCACAATCAAAATTAACTTTCATGGTTCCAAATGGATTAGTTCCAAAATTACTTTCTACTGAAAAATCATTCCTGCAGCTCATACAGTATCATATTACCGCCGATAATAACTTCTTTATCATGTTCTCTTCCTTCAAATATTTATAGACCACAGTAGTTCCTCCAAAATGAAAGACTGACAGATTTAAAACTTTTCTTTAAAGGTTTCCCTCCAAAGTTTGAAACAAAAACTACTACTGCAGCACCACATGTTTCAATCCAGAACCTGATTCAACAGCCCTGAACGGGGGGGACAGAGTTTGAAATCAAGAAAAGGATCCTCATTTTGTAATTTGAGCCCACCTTGAATGGAAACCCACTGAAACAGGACAAACCTATTGACTCAGCAATATTAGAAAACTGGGCCAAATTTAGACTTTCTGATGGATGGGGAAATGTAGAATCATAGGAGATTAGGGTTGGAAGAGACATCAGGAGGTCATTTAGTCCAACCACCTGCTCAAAGCAGGACCAACACCAACTAAATCATCCCAGCCAGGGCTTGGTCAAGCCAGGCCTTAAAAACTTCTAAGGATGGAGATTCCACCACCTCCTTAGGTAACCCACTCCAGTGCTTCACCACTCTCCTAGTGAAATAGTGTTTCCTAATATCCAACCTAGACCTCCCCCACTGCAACTTGAGACCATTTCTACTTGTTCTGTCATCTGCCACCACTCAGAACAGCAGAGCTCCATCCTCTTTGGAATCCCCCTTCAGGCAGTTGAAGGCTGCTAACAAATCCCCCCTCACTCTTTTCTGTAGACTAAACAAGTCCAGTTCCCTCAGCCTCTCCTCGTAAGTCATGTGCCCCAGCCCCCTGATCATTTTCATTGACCTCTGCTGGACTCTTTCCAATTTGTCCACAACCTTTCTGTAGTGGGGGGCCCACACAATACTCCAGATGTGGCCTGACCAGTGCCAAATAGAGGGGAATTATCACATCCCTCAATCTGCTGTCAATGCTCCTACTAATACAGTCCAATATGCCATTGGCCTTCTTGGCAACACGGGCACACTGCTGACTCATACCCAGCTTCTCATCCACTGTAATCCCCAGTCCTTTTCTGCAGAACTGCTACTTAGAAAAGTCGGTCCCAGCCTGTAGCTGTGCATGGGATTCTTCTGTCCTAAGTGCAGGACTCTGCACTTGTCCTTGTTGAACCTCATCAGATTTCTTTTGGACCAATCCTCCAATTTGTCTAGGTCACTCTGGACCCTATCCCTACCCTCCAGTGTATCTACCTCTCCCCCCAGCTTAGTGTTACTTGTGAACTTGCTGAGGGTGCAATCCATCCCATCATCCAGATCATTAATGAAGATGTTGAACAAAACCAGCCCCAGGACGGACCCCATGGGCACTCTGCTTGATACCGGCTGCCAACTAGATATCGAGTCATTGATCACTACCCGTTGAGCCCAACAACCTAGCCAGATTTCTATCCACCTTATAGTCCATTCATCCAATCCATACTTTTTTAACTTGCTGGCAAGAATACTGTGGGAGACTGAATCAAAAGCTTTGCTATATCATGTCCACTGCTTTCCCCATATCCACAGAGCCAGTTATCTCCTCATAGAAGGCAATCAGGTTGGTCAGGCATGACTTGCCATTAGTGAATCCATTTTGACTGTTCCTGATCACATTCCTCTCCTCAGCCCCATTGAACCAGCAGCTTTGGGCATAGGGTAGACAGGTAGTTACCTAGGTTACCAAATTTTAGGAGGGGCATTGAGATGCCCACGTTTTATTGCAGGAACAAGCCATTGGGCAGAAGCCACCTGAGCTCAAGCAGCCCATCCAAGGAGCACAGGCAGAAGGAAAGGGGTTGGTAGGGCCCAACAGACTTCCACTAGAGCTTTTCAGAAAGGTTTCTTTTTCCTGCAGAAAATTTTGACTTTTTAATCAGAAAACCAAAAACGTTATATTTTTGGCCAGAACCTAAATGTTTCCAGGTTTGTTTGGGGGTTTTTTTGAACAAAAGTCAAAATTTTCCACAAAAAGAAATGTATAAATAAGATGCCCACATAATTTTTTTCTACTCATTATTTAGGTGATTAACACTACAGAGTACCTTAAATTATTAACAATTTAGTACACCAGAATATGCTTTATTAAAATTTCCAAAGTTGTTTTTAGAAATATTTGTCCCTGTTACAGTATCGTCAATACTCTGATTGATCTTTCTGAAGATGAGGCCATTTTGCTCTTATTTGAGATCAAGTCAAATGAGGGGAAAAAAAGAAAAAAAAAAATAAACCCTACCAAAGCAAAGCAAAGCGAACAAAGGTTGGAGAAAGTGTACCTAGTAACTTCTGTAGTTTGGGCACATTACTCATTTGTTGATTGTCTATTTTCTTTTGACTCTCCTGTCTTTTTTAGATTGAAATCACTTCAGAACATGAGATATCTCTTATTCTGTGTTTATATAATGCCTACTGCCATGAGGCCCAGATCCTGACAGGAACCTGTTGGCACTATTATAACAAACAAACAAACACCACCACCAGAGACTCAGGGAATGAACCCCCCATTTGTAGACATGAGAAGACTGATGATTTTAAAAGCATCTGAACTGAGTTATACTTTATTTTCAATTTTCATCAAGATAAATTAGCAAAAATGCTTTTAAACTTGACAGCTTACCACTTATAAAGTCTTTGCTTATTCATTCATATTTTATTTGAGTTCCTTCCTGTGCTATTCTACATCAAACTGTCAAATTGACAGCTTCCTATTTGACCTCATTCTTTTAAAAATATATATATTTAAGATACTTTTTATTACTCTTCTTCATAAATAGATATGGCATTAGAAAGTATTTCCTATGTGTTGCCACTCTGCCATTGCAGTTTTTAATTTAAGAGTTCAAAAGGTAAAATTAATTTGGGTCTGGAGTGACACTCTTTTCCAAAATCAGATGCTAAAATACAGTTCTATATGCCCTTATTTTTTTTCTGATTTGCACTGCTTTAGAAGTTGGGCCAATCTGCTATTTTGCCCGTAAGCTTAATTTTCAGAATGTTACAGAATCATGAGGATATTTATGAAAAGCAGTCAAAACTGTTTGACTTGTTGTACATGTCTATTCACATTTGTTGATTAACAAGCCCTTCCTTTTTTGTACACCCCATTCCTTAAATGCCTTGGTCTAATAACCTAATTCACTACATTGCGACAAAGTTTGGGATTGTTTTTATTTTTTTAAGTGATTGGTATGCCCACTGTCAGTCAATATTGAGCCAAATTATACATATTAGATACTTTCAAACTTTCCCCATAAATCATTTCCTCCAGCCTTGCAAGTGTATTTGTTTCTGTTTTCTGAATTTCCTCTAATTTGTTTAAATGTTTTTTAATGAATTTTCCCAGAACTGTATGCAGTATTCTGTGTATGATCTTGCCTATGCAATGCAGAGAAATGACTCACCATTGTGCTCAATCATGCAATACCTCAATATATGTAGCCCAAAGTTATATCGACTTTTTTCACTCTGTTTTAAACCAAAAGCTTACTTCATTTTTCATTATATTTTCAGGTTGCTTCCAGCATTACAACTTTTACTTCCTCAGTAACCTTTCCAAGTAGCCTGCCTTGGGAATTGAACTAATCTACCAATCTAGAATCTCTTATCTCTTCCACTTGCTATCTGAATGCTTGACTATGTCAGAGAGTTTTAACCTGCAGATCTACTAGACTGGACCCCCCATTTCTTAGATCTAAGTGTGTAAGAAACGGATGTATACGTGACTGAGTCTTACCAAGGGTTTGGAAAGGTCTTTGTTTTGGCATCTGAGAGAAGAAACCAGGTTTCAATGCATTTGTGATCACAATGTCAAAAAGCCCTGCAAAATAATTCCTGAAATGACAAAACAAAACAAGTCAAACAACTTTGAAACACTTTTAAAAAAAAGAAATAAAGCCATGTAGATAAGACCGACCATCAAAACAGTTTTCTATAAAACATTTTTTCATGCCACTTTGCTTAGAGATTTTTATGCTATTTCCCCACACCCATTTTCTTCCATTTTTAAGTTAATATATCACCGGTGAAAGCATGTTGGATAGACAGCCTATCAGACTGAAGCCTTCTATTAATTATATTCATTATTATTATTATTAATTTGTATTACCATAGCACCTAGGAGTTCTGGTTCATGAGTAGGCTCCACTGCACTAGGCATACAGTGGGGTTTTTAAAGCACCCAGGTGCCTATTGCATTGATGTCACTAGGTGCTTTTGAAAATTCCAATAGGTGCCTATCTGCATCTTTAAACATCATAGTACATTTTAAAATCTGGCCCTTAGTAGGCACATTTTCCCCTCTCTGATGTGTTTCCCCCCCCCCCAATTAGGACAGGTATAATATTAAATGAAACATTTGCTATTTCTAGCTACTTACCTGTACTTATACCACCTCCATGCAAAACTCACTATTTGTTATTAGCGCTACTGGTCCCATACTTCTGGCATTTATTACGGATGGATATTTATTTCAAGGTGAAAGTGATGAAAGGAGAATGTAGTCTAATGGTCTTAGTACAAGACTGGGAGCCAGATATTTCTGAGTAATACTCCCAACTCCAAGCATGGCTCCCTCCACAACCTTGAGCAGGTCATTTCACCTCACTCCCTAAATTATCTCCAGCTATAAAATGGAGTTAAAAATTCTTCTCTAAAAGTCTCTGAAGGAGGTTATAAAAATAGAAATTAGTCTGAAGTAGTACATAAGTGGAAAAATGTTGCTAAACCTAATTAAATCTTAATGCTGGAATATAGTAGCAAATTTAAAAAATGCATATACATGCTATCTATTTTTATTAGAAGTGCTTCTTTGAGGTGATTTTTATTATATTGCACGAACTGGTACCATCTAGTAAAATTCTTGGACAGCCTTATTCTGGAAGGAGGAAGTAGCAAGTACAGCCAGGGTATAATGAGTTGAAATGTTAACAAATATAAAAGCAGAATCAAACAGATTGTATACCAGATGTACAGATGTGAATAAATATATGCATTACTGACCTTTGACATGTATTATAAGAGGCTTTCCAAAAGTAAATTTGCATTCCAATAGTTATGAGACATATGCTTTAGATTATTAACTATCAGTGGAGTTTATCAGATAAGTGATTGGATTTGATAAATGACTATAGAGAGATGCAATAGAAATATGTAGAGGTTTCTTTTGAAGTTAAAATCTGACACAGTCCTTTCCGCTCTCTGATTTTCGTGTATGTTAAGCTTATTAACAAACATGACAGTGTAGTGTGTCAGATACATGTGATCAAGTGTAGAAGGCAAAAGAAGGCATCTGGAACAGATTTAGGGAGAACTGCTGTTTTGAATATAACTCAAAGGTTTTTTTAAAAAAAAAAGAAGAGAGAACTGAAACTAAAGTTCTGACTAGGTCAGTTTGCTGTAGAAATGACCAAAAGAAAAGTAACAGTGACGATTTCTTCCCATTTTTCTATTTGTTTACACATTTAAACAGAACCTATTAATTAAGTTCTATCAGAAGACTTGAACTACAATGAACACCACAGATAAAATAATAATGTATCTGCAATAATAAAACTGGTTTTCAATTAATCTTTAGTTTCCTGTAAAACTGATCTATCCTAATTCAAACATAGTGGTTAAAATCTCAGTTCAACCAGAAGTGTCTTTTATGCTTTTGTTTGCTTCTCTGTTTCCAACCTTAAAAAAAAAAAAAATCAGCCAAAAACTTGATTATTGCATGTCCAAGATGTAAAACCTCCTGCAGGAAATATGACCACTGTTGAAAATCTTTCATCTGCAGCTTGTGACTGTCTCTATAAAGCATTTTAGCTCTCTTTTTGTGAGTTCAATTCAACATCACATAACACAATGGACACATTTAAATTTTTTCTTCTTTTTTCAAATATTCTAGTGTCTGGAGATATGTTTCCTGTACTTAAAATGGGGAACGCTGGTAGAACTACCTATCTCTTAAAATGAAAGAAACTTCAAGTGAAGTCACTATACTTGATCTGCACATGTAGTCAGGTATAGTACTTACTGGTAGATGTCTGAATGACACTTGTACTCACAACTTGATAGGTGCCACTAAAGAGTGAGACTAAGCTGAGGTTACTCTCAAGATCATGCTCACTGTGTACTATGGCTCTCATATGATACATACTACACACAGTTCTGGATACTTGAATACTAGAAAAATATTGATAAACCAAAGGGAAGTCAGAGAAAAGCAAGAGAAATAAGGGGTTGGGGAGGATCAATTTACAAGAATAGAAGCCAAGAACAAATATGCTTTATATCATAACTAAGGGAGTGACATGGTAACCATTTATAAATACTTTGTTTCTACAGTGCAAGCAACAGTGAGGGAACTGAAAAGCCAAAGAGTACAACCAGGAGTTATGCGATTGTCATAGAAATTTCTGTCTGTTCCAGCTGAGGAATAAGGAGAGACGGACACAGCTAATCAAGCAACGAGCCCCGGGAGGGGCGATCCGTTTATTTAAATTGCAATTGGGTTCGAGCTCATAAGTCAGCAAGAACAAAGAAAACACTTACACCAAAGCATTATATGCAGTTGACTATGATAATCTATCGCTCTATGATTGGCCAAAATTTGCCATCATTACCATACATAATTAGCAAGCTACATGTATCTGCCCCTCTTATTGTTCATCTATTTGCCCCCTCCTCCTTGCTTATTTTGCAAACTAAGCAGTTAGGTATCTACAGGACGCAGGCTCAGAAAGGTCCATTGTCTCCAGGTTTGGAGTTTGGCTACATTTCCTCTTGAAGGAACTTCCTGAGTTAAGTCATAGCAATAGCTGTGCTGTATATCTTCCATGTGTACGTGACAAATTTGCCCCCTGGCAGTTAAGCAGAATAATTTTATATCACGATGAACTAGAGCGAGGGAACATTTCAGATGAACACGAGGAAAAAATTCTTAGCAGTAGCATCGAGTAGATTGTGGAACAGGCAGACTCTCAAGGGAAGTGGTGGAAGCCACATTCCCTGACTCATTTAAAATAGGACTGCGCTAAACACTGAAGGCCACAATCCTACATTGGCATAGAAATGGACAAGATGACCTAGTAGGGTTCTTCCATTTCTAATCTCCACCTTTTCAAGAGAGCTGTGCTTAACAAGGGAAATCATCCCTATTGACAATGTAAAGTATGTCTATACTGCATGCGTCTTTCAGTGGTGTATAGAGTGCATACATGCATAGCCCCTGCTAGCATGAGTATATATAGAATTGTAGCTTGTGATGCATGGTTCAGGCAAATAAAGACATACCTGAAGGGTGAGGGTATGCACACAAGTACATACATTTCACAGCTCTCTACTCAGCCAAGCCATGACTCTCCATCTCCACTGCTACTTTTAGCAGCATAGCATCCTGCTGCTGCAACCTTTCCCATCCCCAGGAACAGACTCCGGCAGCTCCCAAAGGCTGTAGTCTTCACCTGCTGCAGGGAAAGATTCCAGCAGTGGGGACCTACCAAAGCTTTTCCTTGCTGTCTCCCCCCGGCCACAGCCTTTCACTGACACATATAGCTATGTACAGCAGTGTGGATGTAGCAGGCTTTTCACTGTGCCATGTAGCCATACAGTCTTTAAGATCGCTTGCACACCAGTAGAGAACTACTAGAGCATTACATACCCAATTAAAGGGAGGCACAGATGTCAATGCATAGATAGGAGTGCTTGCTCTGATATAAATGACTACAGAAAGTGCCAGGCGGTAGAGAATCAGTCCCTGGGTATACTACTCATTTGAGTATTACATTTTATTCGTTTTTGAGGGGTGGCAGGAGGAAACAAATTCCACCTTAGTGGCAGCAGGTGCAAGTCTCATCAAAAATAGTAGAGTTGTAGCTGCTGCTGCCAGGATTCTGTTTAGTCCTGGGAGCACTGGGAATGGTTTGGCAGGAGTTGTGCTGTTGTTGGGACGCAGCTGTGTCGTACACTTTTATATCAGTTGTGCTTTTCCTGCTGCAATTTCTACCCAATTTCTATATGTAATACACCCACTGACAGCCAGAATAAGACGGTTACTTACCTTCTGTAACTGTTGTTCTTCGAGATGTGTTGTTCACGTCCATTCCACATTAGGTGTGCGCGCGCCGCGTGCACGAACGTCGGAAACTTTTCCCCTCAGCGCCTCCCGTCGGGCCCGCAGGGTCTCCCTTCCCGCCAGAGCGGCGCCCCGCCCTAGCGTATATATATCCCTGCCGGCCCGACCCTCCCTCAGTTCCTTCTTGCCGGTGACTCCGACAGAGGGGAAGGAGGGTGGGAAGTGTAATGGACGTGAACAACACATCTCGAAGAACAACAGTTACAGAAGGTAAGTAACCGTCTTTTCTTCTTCGAGTGCTTGTTCACGTCCATTCCACATTAGGTGACTCACAAGCTTACCATCGGAGGAGGGTAGGAGTCAAGGAATAACTGATTGAAGCACCGCTCTGCCGACCATTGCGTCATCTCTGGTCTGATGGTGGATCGCGTAGTGGGCAGTGAAGGTATGCACCGACGACCAGGTGGCTGCCTTGCAGATCTCCTGGAGCGGGACCTGCGCCAAGAAGGCCATCGAGGACGCTTGGGCCCTAGTAGAGTGAGCCCTGATCTGAGGTGCAGGCATGTTGGCGAGCTCATAGCACGTACGTATGCAAAGCACGATCCATGCCGACAGGCGTTGCGTCGAAATAGGCTGGCCCCTCATTCGTTCCGCAACGGCCACAAACAGCTGAGTCGATTTGCGGAAAGGCCTGGTACGGTCCAGATAAAAAGCCAAGGCCCGCCGAACATCCAGGGTATGCAGGCTACGATGGCTAGGGTCCGTATGGGGCTTGGGGAAGAACAGATGTCCTGCCCCATGTGAAAACTCGTGACCACTTTAGGGAGGAATTTAGGATGAGGTCTAAGCTGCACCTTATCCTTATGAAAGACGGTATAAGGAGGCTCCGAGGTGAGGGCCCTCAACTCCGATACCCTCCTAGCCGAGGTGACGGCCACGAGAAATGCGACCTTCCACGAAAGGTGCATGAGGAAGCAAGAGGCCAGGGGTTCAAAAGGCGGCCCCATGAGCTTAGTGAGGACCAGATTGAGGTCCCACGGGGGTATAGGTGGGCGCGAGTAGGGGAACATCCTCTCCAGCCCCTTGAGGAATCGGACTACAGTGGGATTGGAGAACACGGATATCCCCGATTCCCCAGGGTGGAACGCCGATATGGCGGCTAGATGCACCTTAATAGAAGCGGGGGCGAGGCCTTGACGCTTGAGGTGCAGCAAGTAGTCCAGAATCAGTGGTATCGAGGCCTGCAAGGGCTGGATGTGCTGAGGCCCACACCATAGGGAGAAGCGTTTCCACTTGGCAAGGAAGGTCGCCCTTGTGGAGGGTTTCCTACTACCAAGGAGGATTTGCTGGACTTCCTGAGAGCACCTGTGCTCCACCTCACTTAGCCAGGGAGAAGCCATGCCGTGAGATGCAGCGATGGCAGGTTCGGGTGGAGTAGGCGACCCCGGTCTTGGGTGATGAGGTCGTGATGGAGGGGGAGGGCTATCGGAGTGGTCACGGACAGTTCCAACAGAGTTGTGAACCAGTGTTGTCGTGGCCAAGCCGGGGCGATGAGAATGACTGTCGCCTTGTCCCTGCGGGTTTTGAGGAGGACCCTGTGGATGAGTGGCAATGGGGGGAAGGCATACCTCAGGCTCCCGCCCCACGGGATTGCAAAGGCGTCCGCCAGAGAGCCCGGACTGCGTTTCTGGAATGAGCAAAACTGCGGGCACTGGCTGTTGTCCATGGTGGCAAACAGATCCACCTGGGGAAACCCCCACCTCAGGAAGATTGAACGGAGGATGTCCCGTCTCAGCCTCCACTCATGCATGAGATAGGACCGGCTGAGACGGTCCGCCAGCCCGTTCTGGACCCCGGGGAGATATGCAGCCTGGAGGTGCACTGAATGGGCTATGCAGAAGTCCCAGAGGAGGAGTGCCTCGCGACAGAGGGGAGAGGACCGGGACCCGCCCTGCTTGTTTATGTAAAACATAGCGGTAGTGTTGTCCGTCAGAACCGACACGCCGTGTCCTCTTATGGTGGCGTGAAAGGTCTGGCAGGCGAGGCGAACCGCCCTCAGCTCCTTCAGGTTGATGTGAAGCAACTGTTCCTCCCTGGACCACAAGCCCTGAGTGCGCAGGTTCCCTAGGTGCGCCTCCCAACCCAGGTCCGACGCGTCTGTCACTAACGTCAGAACTGGTTGTGGGGCGGCGAACGGGACCCCCGCACAAACCTGCTGTTGATCGAGCCACCAACAGAGGGCGCTCGATACCCGATCTGGGATCGTGACGACCATGTCTAATGGGTCTCTGTTGGGGCGATATACCTGGGCCAACCACAGCTGCAGAGGCCGGAGTCTGAGACGGGCGAGCCCGACTACGTGTGTGCATGCCGCCATGTGCCCCAAGAGTTGTAAGCAACATCTGGCCGTGGTCGTGGGGAATCGCTGAATGGAGGTCACGGCCTCCTGGATAGCCAGGAATCGCGATACGGGAAGACTCGCCCGTGCCGCCACCGAGTCCAGGACTGCCCCTATGAAGTCCAGTCTCTATGTGGGGACTAGTGAAGACTTGGGCACATTGACTAACAGACCGAGTTCTCGGAATACTTGTAGCGCCAGTGCCACGTGGGCGCGAACCTCTGCCTCCGACCGGCCCGCCAGGAGCCAATCGTCCAGGTACGGGTAGACGCGCATCCGTCTTTTTCGAAGGAAGGCTGCTACCACGGACATGCATTTCGTGAAGACACGTGGGGCTGTTGCCAGACCAAAGGGCAAGACCGTAAACTGAAAATGACGCTGCTGGATAGTGAAGCGCAGGAACCGCCGGTGGGCCGGGCGGATGGCGATGTGAAAGTAGGCGTCTTTCATATCGAGGGCAGCGTACCAATCCCCTGGATCCAGGGAAGGAATGATGGTACCAAGGGAGACCATACGGAAACGTGGTTTTTGCAAGTACTTGTTCAGCTTGTGAAGGTCCAGGATAGGACGGAGGCCCCCTTTCGCTTTGGGAATGAGGAAGTATCTGGAATAGAACCCTTTTCCTCTGAGGTCCAGAGGAACCTCTTCCACCGCCCCCACAGTGAGGAGGGTCTGTACCTCCTGCATGAGGAGTTGCTCGTGAGAGGGGTCCCCGAAGAGGGACGGGAGTGGTGGGTGGGAGGGAGGGGGTGAGGAGAACTGGAGGGTGTAGCCTGACTCTACCGTGCGCAGGACCCAGTGGTCTGATGTTATATGAGACCAGGCACGGAAAAAATGGGACAGGCGGTCCCTGAAACACAGGGGGGGATCCGGAGAAGAGATGGGTACGCTGTCCTCGATCGCAGCTTCAAAATCCTTGTTTATTTCTCGGCTGCGGCTTGTTGTGGCCCTGGTTTTGGCCTTGGTTAGGTGTATTGTTGCGCCTACGCCTATTGTCCCTGCCCCGTCTACGGTATGGTTCGTGCCGAGGGCGAGGATGGTACTGCCTCTGTGGAGGCTGTGGTTTGAAAGGCTTCCTCTGCGTTACAGGGGTGTGCATCCCCAAGGACTTGAGGGTAGCCCGCGAGTCCTTGAGGCCATGGAGTCTGGCATCCGTTTGCTCCGAAAACAACCCTGAACCCTCAAACGGAAGGTCTTGGAGGGTGTTTTGCACCTCAGGGGGAAGACCAGAAGCCTGCAGCCACGCTGAGCGCCTCATTACCACGCCTGACGCAATAGTCCTAGCGGCCGCATCAGCCGAGTCGAGTGAGGCCTGTAATGAGGTTTTGGCCACCGCCTTTCCCTCGTCCACTATGGCCGCAAACTCGGGTTGCGATCCCTGAGGCAAGGCATCCTTAAATTTAGACACTGATGCCCAGGAGTTAAAATTATGCCTATTGAGGATCGCTTGCTGGTTCGCGATTCGCAATTGGAGGCCTCCGGACGAGTAGACCTTTCTGCCAAACAAGTCCAATCGCTTCGCCTCCTTGGCCTTGGGGGCTGGGGCCTGCTGGCCATGCCGCTCCCTCTCGTTGACCGCCGAAACGACCAGCGAACATGGGGTTGGATGGGAGAATAGGAAGTCAAACCCCTTGGATGGGGCGAAGTACTTTCTCTCGACGCCCCTTGCCGTCGGCGCAGAGGAGGCTGGCGTCTGCCATACAGTCTTATAATTTGACTGTACCGTCTTTATAAGCGGAAGTGCGATCCTGGAGGGACCCTCCGGGCTGAGAATGTCCACCATGGGGTCCTCCTGCTCAACAGTCTCCTCTGCCTGCAACCCCAAATTCAGGGCTACCCGGCGGAGCAGGTCCTGGTGTGCCCGATGGCCAATCGGGGGAGGGCCGAACACTGTTGTGCCCGCCACGGCTTCATCCGGTGAGGAGGAGGAGGTCATGGCCTTCTGCGCGTCCTCGTCCTCCTGCAACTCCTCCTCGGCGGGACGGTCCTCTGGGGTGCGTCCCCTGCCCTGGGTCAGGGACGGTGCCGGGCTTGGTGCCGAGTCCGTCCTATCCCTGTCTGGCGGCCTGGAGACCGTGGCCTCCGCACGGAAGGCAGGACGGTACCGTGGGGAGCGGGACCGGTGTCCTGAGGGGCCCGATCTCGAGGTTCTGGACGGAGGGCCTTGCTGATGATTGGCCCACGGGGTCCAGAATGGCCATTGTCCAGGATGGCTCCAATGTGGTTGCCAAGAGGCCTCGTGCTCCCTAGCGGCGTGCACTCTGCGGCCATATCTGCTGGAAAGGCCCGAGCCCTCCTCCGACGCTAGGGACGGCGATCTAGAGGGCCACGGCGGTGCCATTGAGCGGTGCCGTTCCGGAGTCGGGGAGCGGTGCCTTCGGGAACGGGACCGTGAGAGGCGCCGTGCAGATCTGGACCTGGACCGGTACCGTCGATCCCGGGACCGGGAACGGCTGCGGGAGGGCGGTCTCGGGAACCTTGTGACCGACGCGTCCCGGTGCCTGCTCGAGCCGGGCTGCTGGGACGGTGCCTCGCTCGCGTCGGGGCCTGACTGTTTGGCGGCCCGTTGCGTGGCGGGAAGCCAGGAGTCCACCGAGGCGGAGCTCGACCGGGACCGGCGCCGTGTCCGGTGCCGAGATGGCGACCGCGATGGGCGCATCATCGCCGGCTTGCCTTTGGATGGCAGTCGCGGCGGAATGTCTTTAGCGCGGAGGGTGCTTTCGGTGGACAATTCAATGAGGTCCTTTGCTGCCTCAAATGTGTCCGGGGTGGAGGGCTGTTCCAACAGTTCCTCCAGCCCTTCCTCCTCCCTCGACGCGCTTATCCCGGGGCTCGACGGGCCTTTGGGCGCCGGAGCCACTGGCACCGGGATCTGTACCGGGGCCATAACGGCCTTGGCAGCACTCGCGGTCTTCGCCGGTGCTGACTTCTTGTGCGGGGAACGTCCCCTGGCCTTGGGCTGGCTCTTTGGCCTGGCCATCGAAGAAGAACGGTGCCGGGTGTGTTCCCGTCGAGGCGGCACCGTAGACTTAGGCTGTCCTGCCAGCATCGGGTCGCGGACCGATGCCGGGGCACTCCGCACCGAGGTCGACGGTGCCGCGGAAGAGGAGGGCTGCAACGCCGCCTCCATGAGGAGCTGTTTAAGGCGAAAGTCTCTCTCTTTCTTAGTCCTGGGCTTGAAAGCTTTACAAATCTTACAGCGCTCCTTTTGGTGGGCTTCCCCCAGGCAACGAAGACACGAGTCGTGCGGGTCACTCAACGGCATAGGCCTGCGGCACGTGGCACAAGCCTTGAAGCCTTGGGCGTGCGGCATGCCCCGCCGCCCAGGGCCGGTGCCGGGGTCGCCAAACACCTATCACAAAGAGATTTAGGTCTTTGTGAGGGACTAATAAACTACTATTTACACTAAACTTTAAACACTTAACTATAACGAACTGATAACTATCACTAATCACTTATGCTAAGGGACACTCTCAGACGAGAGATAGAGTTGTTCCAACGTCGCCACGGGCGGTAAGAAGGAACTGAGGGAGGGTCGGGCCGGCAGGGATATATATACGCTAGGGCGGGGCGCCGCTCTGGCGGGAAGGGAGACCCTGCGGGCCCGACGGGAGGCGCTGAGGGAAAAAGTTTCCGACGTTCGTGCACGCGGCGCGCGCACACCTAATGTGGAATGGACGTGAACAAGCACTCGAAGAAGAAAGCTACAATATGCTGCCGCCTAAAACTGTTTTATTAATGAAGTTACACTCAGTGTGTAACCTACACCATTATTAACTTCATGGATTTGTCCCAGAGATTTCAGTGGGAGTTAAGCCCACTAACTTTGGGTTGCATTTGGCTTATCCAGCCAAATTCTCAATATTATGAGCTTGAAAAATCTGTGGATACAAATAGGTGCCATCATTGGCAGCTGTATATCTCAAATTAATTGCAGTGAACCATCTGTGTGTGAAATTATCTATTCTGCCTAAGTACTGTAAATATATGTTTTCTGTGCACAATTATCTTTTTGGCAACCATGCATTAAGAGCAATGATAAGTTATTTATAGGCTCTTCTCTGAAGGTTACTGTATAATATCTGAGTAGCTCACATACATTCATCGGACAGTGGATTGAGAGTTGGGAGACCTGGGACAAGAGTAGAGCAATCTGGTCCTCTAGATATATCATGATATGGGGTCCCCTGTGGCCTCATCCCCATGCTATGGCCCTGCACTCCACGTGGAATGATGATGACAAAGGGTCCTACGCACTCCCAGAGAGGCAGGGGAGTGGCAAGAGGTCCCTTCTTACCAAAGTGGCAACAAGGGAACTTCTCCCCTCAGGAGCAACAGGGGCCCTTCCCAGAGAGACAGAGATGGCAGCAGGGAGTGGCCTTACTACATGCCTCAACAGTTGGGAAATATTTGCTTGGGAGCGTGGGCTGGCGAGGGCTGGCCACTGCAATCTATTTCTCTTGCCATATACATAATCCTCTGCTGGGGTGGTGTTGGTAGGGCCTACAAGAGCAGTGGGCCTCAGAATTAATACCCTATTGAGATGCATGGGGTCATTCACACTTCTCAGAACTATATTTCTTGTGCAGACTCAAGCAGACATCACTGCACCTGTTAATCCCTGATCACACTTTCAAGCTTTTCTTCACAACCTAGAAACTTACTTTTTATTTAAAAAATGGAAGTCTTGATTCTGTTATAATCGCAAGATATCAGCAGATGGGGGCCCTTGGCATAGCCCTATAGGCCTATGCACACATCTGGCCCCACTTGTATGTGCCAGTGACCTGCTGTGTAACCTTGGGCAAGTTGCTTCACATCTCTGCGTCTCAGTTTCTCCTCCCTTCTAAGAACATAAGAACGGCCGTACTGGGTCAGACCAAAGGTCCATCCAGCCCAGTATCCTGTCTACCGACAGTGGCCAATGCCAGGTGCCCCAGAGGGAGTGAACCTAACAGGTAATGATCAAGTGATCTCTCTCCTGCCGTCCATCTCCACCCTCTGACAAACAGCAGCTAGGGACACCATTCCTTACCCATGCTGGCTAATAGCCATTCATGTAAGAGCTTCAGGGCAGGAATTACCTCTCACCATATGTTTGTACAGTGCCTACCATAACAGGGCCCCTATCCAGATTTGGGCATCTGGGGCCATTCATAATACAATTAATAAAGAAATAAGGGCCAGTGCCTTAACCACAAGGCCTATCTTTTGAAAAACTGGTTATTCAATGTGAAATACTACTTATAAAAATGTATAGTTTTTAGGACAGCCCATAACTACTGAGCTCCCAGTTCTGAGATAATGTGAAACACTAACTAGAAACAGACCCAGACCAAAACCCCAGATCCAAATACCTCCTTGCATCTGAGAAAGTTCAAACCTCTATCCTTACTGCTCAGGGCCATCTCTAATTCTAACCGTGGTTACTGCTCTCTGGGAGGTCTAATCGGAAATGAACTGAGATCAACAGTACACTTACCCAAGGATGTGTTCACACAGGAGTCTGCAATAGTCACTGTGAGAGCTGGTAATTAATAGCAGGACCTTCCCAGCATTTTTCAGTTGCCTCAGCCACTTTTTTACAGACTCAGGGCAACTTTGTAAATATTTGGCTGGATCATTTTTCACTTCTGGGAAATATGTCCCACAGTTTTCTGAAAAATAAAAACATAATTATCTTCTACCAGCCAATCATATTTGCAAACTATACTATAAACACAGCAATTTTTCCTTCACTCCACAGGCAAAAGTAAATAAGTAAAAAGATAAAAGATAATAAAATAAAATGTAAAAGACTGATATTAAAAAAAGTAGAGAAATCTTAAAAGTTGTACAGAGCTATAATTCTTGATTTACATAAAAAAAGGAAAAGAAAACAATGTGACATGTAATAGCAAAAAAAATGTATGTAATTATCTCTCTCCGGTATAAATTTCACAGCTATTGCCTTTCTTATGTTTTGTTTTCCCACATATTTTAAATCATGAATTATTGTCCTGAAAAGCACCGTAGGGTTTTGTGTATGATATATCACTTTATTGATTTTCAGTTTTTGGATATTCAAGTTGAGGTTACTTAAATAGACCTGGTCTCCAGAAAGTGCTGAGCACCTGCCTCCTGACAATCAGAGATCTTAAGATATCTCAGTCTGAAGACCAAAAAATGGAGGCACCCAAAATCTACAGTTACGTTTAAAACTTGCCGTCAGCACCAACTGATCTGTATCAGCATTCCTATATCAATGACATTATTTCTCAGATCAGTTTTTTTAATGCATGTCATCATTTTATCTGATAAAAGTTGATGTCATAATAATTAGGGCTGTCAAATGATTAAAACAATTAATTGTGATTAATCACAGTTTTAATCACACTGTTAAACAATAATAGAATGCCATTTATTTAAATATTTTGGATGTTTTTCTACATATTCAAATATATTCATTTCAATTACAACATGGAATACAAAGCATACAGTGCTCACTTTATATTACTATTTTTGATCACAAATATTTGCAATGTAAAAAAGAAACAAACCCCACCCAGTATTTTTCAATTCACCACATACAAGTACAGAAGTGCAATCTCTTTATCGTGAAAGTGCAACTTACAAATGTAGAATTTGTTTTTATATAACTGCACTCAAAAACAAAACAATGTAAAACTTTCGAGCCTATAGGACCACTCAGTCCTACTTCTTGTTCAGCGAACCACTAAGACGAACAAGTTTATTTACATTTACGGGAGATGCTGCTGCCCACTTCTTGTTTACGTCACCTGAAAGTGAGAACAGGCGTTCGCATGGCACTTTTGTAGCCAGCGTTGCAGGGTATTTACGTGCCAGATATGCTAAACATTCGTATGCCCTTTCATGCTTCAGCCACCATTCCAGAGGACATGCTTCCATGCTGATGATGCTTGTTAAAAAAATAATGCATTAATTAAATTAGTGACTGAACTCCTTTGGGGAGAATTGTATACTATTTCTTTTATCTTTTCTACATTGCAAAATATTTGTAATAAAAATAATAAAAAGCGAGCACTGTGCACTTTATATTCTGTATTGTAAATGAAATCAATATATTTGAAAATGTAGATAAATATCCAAAAATATTTATAATAAATTTCAGTTGGTATTCTATTATTACCAGTGCGATTAAAACAGTGATTAATAGTGATTAATTTTTTTAATAGTGTCAATTTGTTTTGAGTTAATTGCTGGAGTTAACTGTGATTGACAGCCCTAATAATATTTAATGATAATAATAATTCCACTGTGCTCTCATGTAGCACTTTTTCAGATCAGAAAATCTCAAAGATTTTTACAAAGAGAGGCCAGTATCATTAATCTCATTTTAGAAATGGGGAAACTGAGGCACTGGGAGATGACGTGACATGCCCAAGGTCACCCAGCAGGCCAATGGCAAAATTAGGAACAGAACCCAGGTCCCCTGAGTCCAGTCTAGTGAGAGCTACTCAGCTGATGTACTGCACACTGATTGGAGGCGTAAAACAAACAAATCCAACCTCTGCTCTCAGTAGAGGTATGAATGCCCATTTTATGGGTGTAATGGAAAAAGAATTTGGCCTTTACAGGCAAACATATTCTTCTGAACGTATGCCTCTAAAAGCATATTGGACTCTGAAGAATAACACTAATCAATTATTAAGAATTAGCCCATTCATTAATGTGTCTGACTGAGAAAGATTTCTCTAGGTTTATGTCAATTGACCATTATAATTAAACTATTTTATTCTTTACTACAATTTCCTAAAACAATATATTGTCTATATGCTCATGCACTGCAGACACAAGTTATTACCAAAAAAACCCAAAGCTAGCTTTCTAAGAGAGAAATGTTTACTAAAAAAGGCGTGAATGAGACGAAGTTTAACACACAGTTTGTATGTCTCATGGAATCATCATCAATACAAGAATATTTTTTGTCCATCATTTTGTTCTATATGGAACTATCTGTAGTCAACTTCACTGAATAATATAATAAATCCCAGACAGTATTTAGACTTGTGGTATGTGAGTAATGCTATTTTTTCATTTAAAAAAATAAGAAAAAAAAAGATTTAAACCACTTGAAATTGAGCTTTTAACGAGAGAGGAAACATGTATACTTAAAACGGTAGTCTCAAACAAAGATAAAATATTAAATATAGCACTGTTTCATAACTGCTACGTACTCAAACCTTCTAAGAATTTTTTTTCTTTTTAAAGCAACAGGTTCAGATTAGGTTTAGCTGGCACAGCAACACGAGAAGAGACAGAATGAGTTAATTCAGTAGCATGATATGGAGAGCTTTTCATTCCAAAAGTGGATCATTACTACCGAGGAAAACCTCTTAGAGAAAAGTTTCAAGTCATAACTAGGTTACCACTCCAATTCTCCATGGAATCTGGGTCAGAAAGCGTAGTGGGCTTTGCCATGGGTATACGAGTACGTTCCAGCAGTCTGTATTATGTATTGTTTTAAGAACTAGCCAAGACCACCATTTTCCGATGAAACAAAAATTTACCAAGGAATGTTTCTTTTCTTTAGTGCGGATGCTGTTGGGGACAAGAAACTTGAGGTTTCTGTTGCAGAAGATGAAGTAATTTTTTTGGACTTTCATTAGTAATGTGTACTGTGCTCTATAGGACAGCTCAGCCACCCTCCATCCCTTTCATTTTTATTTAGAAAGCATCATTATGCAAGAACTGATGGGGACCCAAGAGAAATGCTTGTATGACATTCTGCCCCGTACTGGCTCAGTCTATTGAGAGAGAGGCAGGGCACGTGTCCTATATGAACAGTAGTTTATTACCTTCTCACCCTAAGGTAAATAGGCCTGTTTTAACAGATGTTGTTGGCACATATTTTCTTTGTCCCTTACCAAATCCTTTTTTGTCTTCTGAGGACAATTCTGTGATGTGTAGTTAATCTGTGGGTTTGCTATTAGGCTGCTAGTAAGAAAAAGAAGTTCCTTGCTTCTATGTCAGAAATATATACTGATGAAAAAGAGAGACTGAGAGTGTTTATACATGACACTCTTTTCCACAGTACGCTAATAAGTAGTTACTGCATGATAAATCCTTTATAAACTGCTATGTAGTCTGATGTCTATCTCTGAAATTAAAAGTTTAATCAACATTCGATTCAGCTGTGACCCAAGAACTTCTTAATGCTAACTGGCAAGGAGGTACAGAGGGGTATCTCCTCATTACAAATGTATACACTTGGACTGAGGTTGAGATGGAAATAGGAGACAGATTTGTTGAAAATTTCTGGGTAAGGATAAAAGGGGTAAAAAAACAAGAGGGATGTTATGGTAGGGGTCTACTACAGACCACCTAACCGGGAAGAAGAGGTGGATGAGGCTTTTATAAAAACAACTAACAAAATCATCCAAAGCACAGGACTTGGTGGTGACAGGAGACTTCAACTACTCAGATATCTGTTGGGAAAATAACACAGCAAAGCCCAGATTATCCAACAAGTTCTTGGAATGTATTGGAGACAATTTTTTATTTCAGAAGGTGGAGAAAGCTACTAGGGGAGAGGGTATTCTAGATTTGATTTGACAAATAGATAGGAACTGGTTGAGAATTTGAAGGTGGAAAGCAGCTTGGGTGACAGTGATCATGAAATGGTAGAGTTCATGATTCTAAGGAATGGTAGGAGGGAGAACAGCAAAATAAAGACAATGGATTTCAAGAAGGCAGACGTTAGCAAACTCTGGGAGTTAGTAGGTAAGATCCCTCGGGAAGGAAGTTGAAGGGGAAAAACAATTGAAGACAGTTGGCAGTTTTTCAAGGAGACATTATTAAGGGCACAAGAGCAAACTATCCCATTGCGTAGGAAAGATAGGAAGCATGGAAAGAGACCACCCTGGCTTACCCAGGAGATCTTCAATGATCTAAAAATAAAAAAAAGAGTTCTACAAAAAGTGGAAACTAGGTCAAATTACAAAGGATGAATATAAACAAATAACACAAGTATGTAGGGACAAAATTAGAAAGGCCAAGGCACAAAACGAGATCAAACTATCTAGAGACATAAAGGGTAACAAGAAAACATTCAACAAACACATTAGAAGCAAGAGGAAGACCAAGGACAGGGTAGGCCCATTACTCAATGGGGGGAGGGGAATAATAACAGAAAATGTGGAAATGGCAGAGGTGCTTAATGACTTCTTTGTTTTGGTTTTCACCAAGAAGGTTGGTGGTGATTGGATGTCTAACATAGTGAATGTCAGTGAAAATGAGGTAGGATCAGAGGCTAAAATAGGAAAAGAACAAGTTAAAAATTACTTAGACAAGTTATATGTCTTCAAGTAACCAGGGTCTGATGAAATGCATCCTAGAATATTCAAGGAGCTGACTGAGGAGATATCTAAGCCATTAGTGATTATCTTTGAAAAGTCATGGAAGACGGGAGAGATTACAGAACACTGGAAAAGGGAAAATATAGTTCCAATTATAAAAAGGGAAATAAGGACAACCCGGGGAATTACAGACCAGTCAGCTTAATTTCTGTACCCAGAAATGTAATGGAGCAAATAATTAAGCAATCAATTTGCAAACATCTAGAAGATAATAAGGTGATAAGTAACAGTCAGCATGGATTTGTCAAGAACAAATTGTATCAAACCAACCTGATAGCTTTCTTTGACAGGGTAACACGCCTTGTGGATAGGGGGAAAGCAGTAACCATGGTATATCTTGACTTTAGTAAAGCTTTTGATACTGTCTCGCATGACCTTCTCATAAACAAACTTGGGAAATGCAGCCTAGATGGAGCTACTATAAGGTGGGTGCAAAAATGGTTGGAAAACTGTTCCCAGAGAGTAGTTATCAGTGGTTCACAGTCATGCTGGAAGGGCATGAGTGGGGTCCCACAGGGATCGGTTCTCAGTCCGGTTCAGTTCAATATCTTCATCAATGATTTAGATAATGGTATAGAGAGTATACTTATAAAGTTTGTGGATGATATCAAGCTGGGAGGGGTTGCAAGTGCTTTGGAGAATAGGATTAAAATTCAGAATGATCTGGACAAACTGGAGAAATTGTCTGAAGTAAATAGGATGAAATTCAATAAGGATAAATGCAATATACTCCATTTAGGAAGGAACAATCAGTTGCACACATACAAAATGGGAAATGACTGCCTAAGAAGGAGTACTGCAGAAAGGGATCTGGGGATCATAAGCTAAATATGAGTCAACAGTGTAACACTGTTGCAAAAAAACCACAAACCATCATTCTGGGATGTATTAGCAGGAGCGTTGTAAGCAAGACACGAGAAGTAATTCTTCCGCTCTACTCTGCACTGATTAGGCCTCAACTGGAGTATTGTGTCCAGTTCTGGGCACCACATTTCAGGAAAGATGTGGCCAAGTTGGAGAGAGTACAGAGAAGAGCGACAAAAATGATTAAAGATCTAGAAAACATGACCTATGAGGGAAGATATAAAAAATTGGTTTTTTTTAGTTTGGAAAAGAGAAGACTGAGAGGGGACATGATAACAGTTTTCAAGTACGTAAAAGGTTGTTACAAGGAGGAGGGAGAAAAATTGTTTTTCTTAACCTCTGAGGATATTACAAGAAGCAATGGGCTTAAATTGCAAGGGAGACTTAGGTTGGACATTAGGAAAAACTTCCTAACTGTCAGGGTGTTTAAGCACTGGAATAAATTGCCTAGGGAGCTTGTGGAATCTCCATCATTGGAAATTTTTAAGAGCAGGTTAGACAAACACCTGTCAGGGATGATCTAGGTAATACTTAGTCCTGCCTTGAGTGCAGGGGACTGGACTAAATAACCTCTCGAGGTCCCTTCCAGTTCTATGATTCCAATAGGTACATTCTGATTCATCAAAGAATGTTATGTGTGGTCTGAAATGAAAGCCAGTCTCACAATAGTTATTAACATCACTGTGAAATGTATATATAGGTACTATGTAAGGAGTGATGCATATATACTGAAAATATGGTCTTAGAGTCGGTATCAAGTTGCAGAGGTGAAAACCAGGTTTCCTGTTAGAAAGGAGATGTTTATTCACCTCTTTCTCTGTTGGGATGTAAATTAAGCACTGTAAGCAAACATAATGGATGCTCATTTACATACAAAGTCAGATGTTAATAAAGAGAC
Source organism: Emys orbicularis (assembly GCF_028017835.1). Taxonomy (NCBI): domain Eukaryota; kingdom Metazoa; phylum Chordata; order Testudines; family Emydidae; genus Emys; species Emys orbicularis. The sequence goes on along the minus strand of NC_088685.1, from coordinate 91,586,322 downwards.
GTGAAATCAGCAGGAAGGGAGCACACAGGAAAAAAACAAGCCTTGGGAGGTTAGCCTGTCTATGATCAAAGACAATAAACTTTGGGGCTATTTTTAGCAGGCAAAGAAGACACCCTGCACCTAGGAAGTAAATGGACAGTGCATTTGCATTCATGAAAATGGAATTTGAGCCAACCTTGGTTGAAAACTCTGACAAGGACTTTGGGTGGGTGACTTCTTTAAGCAGGAGGTTAACCTGCTAGTTTAGTCTCTAGAAAGCATGTTATGATTTTATTTGATATGTAACAAGGATAGAGAAGAAAACAACAAAGTTTTTATATATCCAGCAAAGGAAAGGAGAACATAAAACAACATATTGGCACCGCATATGGGAGTCATACCATGCTTTTGGCAAACAGTACAAATATGACACATAGGGACTGTTCCTGAGAGATCACCATCCATTAAACCTCATTGACATCAGTGCATCTCTTGGGATCAGGCACACAATCATTTAGGAGTCAAAGTTTCAAAAATCTCTTATGATTGATCCCTAAATCTGTGCCCGGTCAAAAATAAATTTTAGCGTCTTCTAAGGAAACAAAGCTCAAAAACAAAAAAAGGTACTACTTCAAAATGGGTGACCTGTGGCTGCAAGCAGATCTGCAAATGATGGCTCATCACCTGTATGTTTCCTAGAAAATAAATAGATTATTTTGTATTTTATTATATCCCTCCTAAAAATTTTTCCCGTCCAACATATGTCAATGTCAGAGGGGAACGGGGGTGGGGACAACAAAAACAAAAGATGTGTCCCAACTTTTCACCCCATATGTCTATTTATAGCTTTCACATGTCTATAGATATGCCAAAACCTCCGCTGACAATCCCTGGCTCTTTAACAGAACAAAAACTTTCACAAAAAATGTCAAAAACTTTTTTTTATATAACACAAAATGGAATCAAGTAAGAAGTATCAGAATCAATCAAGTCTGCATCTCTTCATCTTGTGATGGTTGGAGAAAGCATAACCCAACAAAGACATAAGTGTTTTGCGAAAGCCTCTATTAAATGTGTGTTTCCATGGAACAAAGGCAGATTTTCAATTTCCACTCTAAACAAGTCTATCTAACTTCCTGAAATATAGCCTATGCTCACAAACAGGCAGTCAGTCTCTCAATATTTTTTTTCAACAGCATTTTTAAAAGAACAAGAAGATAGAAATATAACTAAATAAAAGGGCTGTTGTTTAGCACAGTAAAATATTAATACATTGTCAGGATATTTGCAAGTACAGACATTAAAAGTACAGACATTTCTTATCTGTATTGATTCACATTGTGTTTCCAAAGTTATACAAAGTACTCCTTCTACACATTCAAATCTCTCCTTCAGGTCTAGGTTCTTTTGGGGTTTTTTGCCTAACCTTTCACTGACAATTAAGGCTGCGATTCAGGGCTTGTCTTCACTACCCGCCTGGATCGGGAGGTAGAAATCGATCTCTCGGGGATCGAATTATCGCGTTTCATCGGGATGCGACAATCGATCCCCGAATCGACGCGCGTACTCCACCAGCCCAGGTAGGTGTTAGCGCCATCGATGGGGGAGCTGTGGCGGTCGATTTGCCGCCGTCCTCACAGCGGGGTAAGTCGGCTCGGATACGTCGAATTCAGCTACGCTCTTCGTGTAGCTGAATTTGCATACCTTAAATCGATTCCCCCCGCCCCCAGTGTAGACCTAGCCTTAGTCATGGAAGTAACGGATTCCGTGACTTCCAAAGACCTCAGTGACTTCAGCCAGCCCCGGCTGGGAGCTGTAGGGTCCCCTGCCAGCAGGCGGACCTCCCACAGTTCCCAGCCGCTCTGGGTGGCAGGGGGGACCCCCGCAGCTCCCTTGCCACCCCGCACTCCTGCCACCCCCAACACTTGCTGCCGCTGCAAGCGGCAGGGGGGACCCCAAGAGTTTCCAGCTGCTGCAGGTGGCAGCAGGAACCCCCACAGCTTTCCGCCTCTGTGGGTGGCACGGGAAACCCTGCAGCTCTCCCCTTCCGTGGGCAACAGGAGGGACCCCCAGAGCTCCCGGCCTCCATCGCAGCAAAGGGAACCTCCAGAATTTGGAGCTGCCAGCAGATGGGGACCCAGGAGCTCCCAGCCCACCCGCAGGCTCATTTTATCGTAGATATTTTTAGTAAAAGTCAGGGACAGGTCACAGGCTTCTGTGTTTTTTTTCATTATTGCCCGTGACCAGTCCATGACTTTTACTAAAAATATCCGTGACAAAATCTTAGCCTTACTGATGATCAATTAAGATTCTGTTTATATCTTCATGCCTCATCTTATTTGTGTTACAGCTCAGATAATAGACTCCTTAAGGCAGAGACCTTTCTAAAGAGTATATATTTTTATGAAGCACCATGCACTCCTATATTACTATATAATCAATAATAAGTGTTCCTGAAACCTTTACATATGCTAACCTCCCATTAAAGTCAAAGGGAAATGTGTATACACTGTGACTGTAGCTTTGTCAATTTTCCCCAAACACAGTAATGCAAACATAGTCCTAAGTCTATTCTCCATCTCCTACAAGCATGACATCAAATGCTCAGTTTATTCTGCAAGTGCAGATACCCAGTTCAATGTGCTAATACTGTACAGTACTTCTGTTGGGAAGGAGGGAGGAAAAACTGTCATTTCCCTTGGAGTTCTTGGTTATGCCACTTCCCTCTCAAGGCCTAATCAAAAGCCCACAGAAATGAATGGGAAAAAAACTCCTAGTGATTTCAATGGGCTTTGGATCAGGCCTGTAGAGCCACTATACTTGTCTCCCAGCTATATCTGGATCTTCAATGCATGTGTGCATGGTTTTTAAGGAGATTTATTTTTGGCAGGATGTCTGTCAGTCCAGAGTTCAGAATCAATATGTTTCAATGCTGTTAATGGTTCTTAAAGGTTAGCTACTTGACTGAATTATAAGGAATGTACCAACCATTTGTATGGTTTGACTGAGAAGAAATACATTCTAGAACTCAACCAAATACCACAAGCTATGAGCTGCCAATTTATAGCTTGTATCAGGTGGCTTTTGAGATGGTAATCATTTCTTGCAATTAAACGTAGTATTTAGAAATGTGATTTAAACCCCCTTTCAATTCATAAAACATATAATTTAGCTATCAATAACTTTTTTAAACTGTAAAGCAACTAAGATCTTATGCAATTTATCTAATTTTTACCTACAAAGAGATTTGCAGATGCTATTTGTATATTTGAGAAAAAAAGACAGAGTTTAAACAAAAGTCTTCATATAATAATGAATAATAACAATACCCATCTGTAAATCTCAAAGAACTTTTGTATTCGGATTGAAAAAGAAAGAGGCCTCTTTGCTAATCACCTAAAGGTCACCTCATCTCTCTGTGGCAGATCAGTCTCTCTTGTATGAACTGCTAGAATGAACTTGCAGCAGAAATAGATGACATATTTCTGCCCCAAAGAGTTTACAATCTATTTTGAGATATGACACCACAAATGAAAGGAAGAGAGGGAGAAAGGAGATAGGAAAGGGAAGAGGCAAGGATCATCATAATAAGATCAGTTTATTATGTACAAGTCTTACTGGTATTTCTCATTTTCTTATTTTAAGCTAGAATGGGTGTTGCAGAAAGAACAGAAGAAGGCAATTGGGAAGGATGGAAATGTCAGCATAATGACAGATGAGGGAGAAAGCAGGGATGGGTAGGCAGAGGAAAATGTGATTATATGTTGGAAGCCTGGGTTAGAACAGATATCACTAATGAGAGAGAAGGGGATTGATAATGATGGCAGACTAGGAGAAAAGGTTGTGAAAGTAGAAAGATGGGAAGCGAGGAACAGGTAGAAGTCATGTCCTCGGAATACAGGATTCACAGATTATTAGGCCAGAAGGGACCACTTTGATCATCTAGTCTGACCTCCTGTATAACACAGGTCATAAAGCTTCCCTACATTAATTCCTGTTTGAAATAGAGCATATCATAAAAACAACCAGCAGCATCCAATCTTGATTTTAAAAATATCTAGGTTTGGATAATCCACCATAACCATTGGAACAATTTACCAAGGGTTAACTATCCTCACTGTTAAAAAATGTGCACTTTATTTTGAGTCGGAATTTGACTAGCTTCAACTTCCAGCCATAGGACCATGTTATACCTTTGTCTGCTAGACTGAAGAGCCCTCTATTATCAAATTTCTGTTCCCAATGTAGGTACTTCTAGACAGATCAAGTCACCTATTTAGCTTAACAAAAAGAAGATTAAGCGATTGAGCTCCTTGAGTCTATCACTATAAGGTATGTTTTCCATTTCTTTAATCATTCTCATGGCTCTTCTTTTTGATTTTCTCCAATTTATTAATATCCTTCTTGAATTGTGGCATTCAGAAATCGACAAAGTATTCCATGAGCAATAGCAACAAATACAGAAGTAATATAAATTCTTGATATTCCTACTTGACATTTCTGTTTATATATCCAACGATTGCATTAGCCCTTTTGGCCAAATTGCTCCTGAGGCTACAAACAGCTCTAGAATTAAATAGCAGTTCACTGCAGGATCAGATGACATCAGTACTCTGGGATCTTCACTGATTACCCTTAGGAGAGCTTGTCAGAAAAAAATTAAATTCGGTGACCAAAAAATAGGACAAAATTGTTGCAAAAATCTCGTTCCATTTATTGTTAGCTCAGTAGGTTTCTGGGTAGAAGTCAAGCCCTAAATAGTTTAAAACTGGGTTACATAAGTGGGTGTCTCTCCCCGCAGGCCATACTGCTATGGTTACAATGGGTAGAAGCAATAGAGCTGGAGCATCCTTGGCAGAAGAGAGAGAACTGTTGGTTGGTCATGCTCCATGAGGAGTCCTCAAGCTCTAGAATTTGCCTCCCATCTTGGCACATCACGGTCCATATTTGTTGACTTTCTTGATTCTCAGGGTGGGACAAGTTGTTTTATTATTATGATACCCATTGTGGATGGGTTTGTATTTATTTTATTACCATGTCTTCTGGGGCAAATGTGTTAATTGATTGTTGGATAAAGATCAGCATTCTATTAAGTATTAATTGTGAAAATTATATAAGGATGTCCAGAGCATAACATGGGTGTTGGTTTGCCGACAAATCTAAATAAACCACTAAAAAACTAATCTTTCCCCCACCATGAAGAAATATGTCTGTTTACTGTATGTTATTCCCTTTCTAAACAGAGGTGGGTACAAACCAAAACTCTGATCTGAAATCCCGTTTCTGCAGCTCTAACTCCAGCCAGTGCTTCAAAGCACTCACTACGATAAGAATGTAGTTATACTTTTTCTAAATATTTTTATTGGAAGAAAAAAGTGACATATTCCTCGGAGTATATACAGAAAACATATAATTTTTCTAATGAGGTGAACATTTTTGTCTCATTCCCAAGGAACTTCATTTTAACAATGGCAACATTTATTCAGCACAGCCCTTGGGTATTGCAATTACAAACTTTCTTAAGATACATGCATGATGTTCTCTATGAAACTTCAAGTTTTGCAGCTGTTACCTAAATTTGTTGAATATATGCCATGTCCACACTTGGATAACGAAAGGAGTAGGAGAAGGAAACTACAATCTATGATAGCCATAATAATGTTTTGAAAAATATTTATCACAAAGGGAAAATATAAAAGAAAGAGGCATTTGTAAGTTCTTCATAAAAATGAAACTAAAAAGGAACACTACTAAACATATGAAACATCCAGAAGAGTTCAACAATAAAGGGGAATTTGCAATAGATTGCTCTCCTCCTGACTTTACAATGAGTCTGAATGTTCAAAATATTTAGAGTATCAGCTTCACACACTTTTCCTGATACAAAAACCTTTCATAATTTGCCAAATGCTTGGTTTAATCAGAGTTTAAGCTGGGATGGTACTTGCTGGCAGTTTCCCTGGGCCTTGCCATTCTTCCCCATCAGAGAAAAATTCTACCAATACAGCCGCTACACCAGCTTTGATATTACTCAGCATGGGTAAAACATGCCACACGTTTTAATTAGGTTTAGCTATTTGGGTCTATGGACAGCAGTAATTCAGGGGAGACAAAATTGTTAAAACACAACTTTAAAATACACTAAAATCCATCAATGTTAGTGTCAAATTAAGAAGTTCTGCAGGATGTTTTGTACCTGCCACATGGAAGGGGAAGAAAGTGGGTGAGTTGAGGAGACAGAGGGTGGAGGGGAAGTGATATGAATTTTCAATTGTTGCAAAAAGAAAAACTATTTGCCTTTTCAAATGCTAGCACAGCAGCTTAAGAAAAATCGTGGAAAAATCATGGAGCAGGTTCTCAAGGAATCTATTTTGAAGCACTTGGAGGAGAGGAAGGTGATCAGGATCAGTCAACATGGATTCACCAGGGGCAAGTCATGCCTGACCATTCTGCTTGCCTTCTATGATGAGATAACTGGCTCTGTGGATATAGGGAAAGGGGTGGACGTGATGTATCTTGACTTTAGCAACGTTTTTGATACAGCCTCCCACAGTATTCTTTCTAGCAAGTTAAAAAAGTATGGATTGGATGAATGGACTATAAGGTGGACAGCAAGCTGGCTAGATCGTCGGGCTCAACGGATAGTAATCAACGGCTTGATGTCTAGTTGGCAGCCGGTATCAAGCAGCGTGCCCATGGGGTTGGTCCTGGGGCTAGTTTTGTTCAACATCTTCAACATCATTAATTATCTGGATGATGGGATGGATTGCACCCTCAGCAAGTTCACAAATGACACTAAGCTGAGGGGAGAGGTAGATAGGCTGGAGGGTAGGGATAGGGACCAGAGTGTCCTGACAAGTTGGAGGATTGGGCCAAAAGAAATTGGATTAGGTCAACAAGGACAAGTGCAGAGTCCTGCACTTAGGAAGGAAGAATCTCATGCACAGCTACAGGCTGGGGACTGACTGGCTAAACGACAGTTCTGCAGAAAAGGACTGGGGGATTACAGTGAACGAGAAGCTGGATATGAGTCAGAGTGCCCTTGTTGCCAAGAAGGCTAATGGCATATTGGGCTGCATTAGTAGGAGCATTACCAGCAGATCAAGGGAAGTGATTATTCCCCTCTATTCGGCACTGGTGAGGCCACATCTGGAGTATTGCATCCAGTTTGGTGTCTCCCCCCCCCCCCCACTACAGAAGGGATGTGGACGAATTGGAGAGAGTCCAGTGGAGGGTAACAAAAATTATTAGGGGGATGGGGCACATGACTTACGAGGAGAGGCTGAGGGAACTGGGCTTATTTAGTCTGGAGAAGAGAAGAATGAGGGGGGATTTGATAGCAGCCTTCAATTACCTGAAGGGGGCTCCAAAGAGGATGGAGCTCAGCTGTTCAAAGTGCTGGCAGATGACAGACCAAGAAGCAATCATCTCAAATTGCAGTGGGGGAGGTCTAGGTTAGATATTAGGAAACACTATTTCACTAGGAGGGTGGTGAAGCACTGGAATGGGTTACCTAGTGAGGTGGTGGAATCTCCATCCTTAGAGGATTTTAAGGCCCGGCTTGACAAAGCCCTGGCTGGGATGATTTAGTTGGGGTTGGTCTTGCTTTGAGCAGGGGATTGGACTAGATGCCCTCCTGAGGTCTCTTCCAACCCTAATCTTCTATGATTCTAAGAATGCAATTTCCTAATGAGGCCTTTAAATCTCCCTATGTCTGGTATATTTATCTTCAGTTGCTAGCGGTCAGCTAAGAGGTCCATCAGGTATAAAACTGGTGCAACCAAAAATATATAGGCAGAAATGTTTATATCAAAGTTGAACATTCTTGGTCTCTGTCCATTTGAGCTATAGTCATGTCCCCTTCAACCTCTTCTACCATTTCTTGTGTGTGTGTATTCTTACATCATTGCACAGCATGTGTATGTGTGATTCTAAAACATTTAACATGCAAGATTGTACCTATTCAGCGTTTTGTCTGCTGCTCACCCAGTCCTGTGATGTCTTATTGGAAATAGGGAAGTCAATTTCCCAAGCACAAGCTATTTGAAAGTGAATTTCAGAATCTCATTTTTATCTGCAATGTATTGTTACTGCCACCTAGTGAGCAGTATATGCATTTCACCAGGAAAAACTGACAAAGTGTAATCATCTAAGGAGAGCAAAAGTCTCCCAGATATGAGGAGCCCTGGCTATCCCAAGGACTGCCACTCTCTCTGTGGCCTTCCACAACAGCTGAATTAATCCGGGTCTATGGGGCTGAGAGTGTTCAAGTGAAGATCACAGGGGTTCTTATGAAAAAGTCCTAAAGAATGTAATAATGTTGAAACTAACAGAGTTATATAGACACTACTCTAAAAAGAACTATGTAACATAATAGTGAATGGTTTCAGAGTGATAGCCGTGTTAGTCTGTATCAGCAAAAAGAACAGGAGTTCTTGTGGCACCTTAGAGACTAACAAATTTATTTAAGCATAAACTTTCGTGGGCTAAAACCCACTTCATTGGATGCATGCAGTGGAAAATACAGTAGGAAGATATATATATACACACACAGAGAACATGAAAAAATGGGTGTTGCCATGCCAACTATAACGAGAGTGATCAGGTAAGGTGGGCTATTGTCAGCAGGAGAAAAAAAACTTTTCTAGTGATAATCAGGATGGCCCATTTCCAACAATTGACACGAAGGTATGAGAAACAGTAGGGGGAATAGTTCTACTTTGTGTAATGACCCATCCACTCCCAGTCTTTATTCAAGCCTAATTTAATGGTGTCTATTTTGCAAATTAATTCCAATTCAGCAGTTTCTCGTTGGAGTCTGTTATTGAAGTTTTTTTGTTGTAGTATTGCCACTTTTAGGTCCGTAATTGAGTGACAATACTACAACAAAAGCGGGTGGGCAGTGGCGGGGAGGCAGGTGAGCCGGCGGCGGGGGAGGGAGGCTGAGGAGGCGAACGGGCAGCAGGGGGTGAGTGAGCGAGCCGGAGGGGATGGGGGGGATGACGAGCTGAGTGGGCGGGCAGTGGTGGGGGGGCAGGTGAGCCGGTGGTGGAGGAGGCGGGGGGCTGAGGAGGCGAGCAGGTGGCAGGGGGTGAGTAGGCGAGCCAGGGGGGTGAGGGGCTGACGAGCCGAGCAGGCGGGCAGTGGCGGGGGGGCTTTATACTTGTGGAAGGGGCTGAGGAGGCGAACGGTGAGTCGGTGGCTGGCCTGTTCTACTGATCTTGTCTCTCATAAAAATTGGTCCTTTTTGCTGCTTTTCTCTGGGCTGGGGGTTGTCCCAATGCTGAAAAGAGGGTGTTCCCAAAGGAAGGTACTTGCTTCTAACCCCTCAGGCCATCAGTATGTCTGATTTTCTCTAGTCAGCCCACTTGACAAGTTTGATTGTCCTTGGTCTGGCTCCAATCCCCACTCCAAGGATTGCGGCTGTCTGGAGGTGCCTGCCTTCCACGCCTTCCTCATTCACACCTCCTTCATTCAACAGGGCAATTGATTACAAAGTGGGGGGAAGATCTTATTCTACTTCTAGCAAAAAGACATTTTTCTTTTACCTTAATTATACTACCTTAGGGGCCCGCTATAACAAAATACCAAGGTTCAATACCGCTGTTTCAGCAGGGCGGTACTGGGGAAGGAGGGTTTGTTTCCGTGGGGTAGGCATCGCTGGGGGAGGGGGGTTGTTTCCACGGGGCTGGGGGGCACTGGGGTGGGGCGGGGTGTTTTGGGGGGGCTGGGCGGCGCTGTGTGTGTGTGTGTGTGTGTGTGTGTGTGTGTGTGTGTGTTTCGGGGTGGGGGGAACGGTGGGTTTCGGCCCTCAGCTGTTTTCTTTGGAGTAATATGGCCCTTGCTGCTTTACGAGTTGTGCAGGCCTGGATTAAAGTTTTACCACGAGGGTACTTTGCCTTGAGCCCTGAAGTCTGTCAAACTCTGGCATGATGAACCACCAGAGGGAGCAAGTTCCACATCAGAGAGCGCGCTTCGACTGAAAAAAGACCCTACTTACTAACAGAATGTCATCTTCTTTAATCCAAGATGAGAGTTCAGACCCAAATTGTGTGAGCCAAATCTGAAATCACTTGGGAAAGTGCAATGACATGAGTTCCTACCTTTGAAAGGAATAAGGAAATGCTTAAATGAGATGCCCTGCTGCTCTAGAATAAGTTAAGATGTCATAGAATATCAGGGTTGGAAGGGACCTCAGGAGGTCATCTAGTCCAATCCCCTGCTCAAAGCAAGACCAATCCCCAACTAAATCACCCTAGCCAGGGCTTTGTCAAGCCTGACCTTAAAAACCTCTAAGGAAGGAGATTCCACCACCTCCCTAGGTAACCCATTCCAGTGCTTCACCACCCTCCTAGTGAAAAAGTTTTTCCTAATATCCAATCTAATCCTCCCCCACTGCAACTTGAGACCATTACTCCTTGTTCTTTCATCTGCTACACAGTCTAGATCCATCCTCTTTGGAACCCCCTTTCAGGTAGTTGAAAGCAGCTATCAAATCCCCCCTCATCCTTCTCTTCTGCAGACTAAATGATCCCAGTTCCCTCAGCCTCTCCTCATAAGTCATGTGCTCCAGCCCCTAATCATTTTTGTTGCCCTCCGCTGGACTCTTTCCAATTTTTCCACATCCTTCTTGTAGTGTGGGGCCCAAAACTGGACACAGTACTCCAGATGAGGCCTCACCAGAGGGGAATGATCACGTCCCTCGATCTGCTGGCAATGCCCCTACTTATAGCCCCTACTGTGCTCCAATGCGAACCGTATAGGTGAACTGTTTAGATGGCTTATTGCTTATGCTAATATCCAGACTAAATTTAAAACCACAATTCACTCAGGTCCAATGTGGGCCTATATTTCTACACACTCCATTGCCCCTTTTTTCTCTCCAGTGGGAAAAAATGAAAATAAAATGTGAGAGAATAGGATTTTTCCCACCAAAATAAAATTTGTAAAAAAATAAAAAACGTTTCAAGTGTTTTGCTGAAAAATTAGAAATTTCAGGTGAAATGAAAAAAAATAATTTATTTTAAATATTTTTCATGAAACACTCTTTTTTTTTGATCAAATTACCTAGATAAGTAAGTCATATGAAATTCTGTGTGGTTCACAGAGTACAACATAATGAAAAATGTAAAGTCTTTGGTAGCCTCAAATTTGTTACAGTCCTCAAACCTGAGCTCCAGCACTTTAGGTATAACTGCCAGCCTATGATTATAAATTCTAAAAGAGTTGGCCAGAAGAGGGTTCAATAAATCTATTAAATAGTTACACAGATGTCTTGTGCTTGACAGCTAAAAAATCTCATGTTAGCAATATATTAAGTAATTGAAAAGTGTCAAAACATACTCTTGTAGAGTCAGTGATCTACTACACTGTAATGTCACAGAAAAATAAAATAGTTTAAAAATAAAACTTCTCTGTCAACTGTTGATCTCTATTCTTCCTCTCAAAATCTTAAAAGCAAGATTTACCCATCTGTGTCTTGTTAAACTGGAGTTATACTTTTCTTTATCTAATTTTCCAGAAAGTCAAACACCAGATAAACCAACAAATATCTGGAGGAAATTCATTCAGATGCCCTTGGACTGTTTATAGCAATGAATACTTATGACAGGATAGAAGAATTACACTGCACACCATCTGGACTACTTTGTGCTCTAGCCTGTGCGTAATGTCTGATCAAAATTGAATGCAGGCCACCCAAATCCATGAAAAGTACTGTACGATATATAATATACAGTACTGGAAATGAAGGTGATTTAATGGCATTCCAAATACAGTAGAAGCAATTGACTAGTAGTGTTACTGATATTATAGTAGGACACAGAGGCCCCTATTAGGATCATAGCATGGCTTTGATAGCCACTGTATGAACTCATGGAAAAACAACAGTCCTTGCCCCAAAGAGTTTATTAGGAAATGTGAGATGAGAAGCAAAACATGAGTGTCAGAAACAAATAGAAACAATGAGGGAAGAGAACAAGGTTAACAGTGAAAGACAACATATGGTACAGTATATATCCAGGTGCACAGCCAGATGGATTGAGCCAATTAAACATTTATAACAATAACATAATCAGAATTCCCTATTGGCCATTACCTAGCTCAGGTATTATGCCTGAATTCTTACTGCCTAAAGACCAAATCATTTTCTTTCTCAAAGTAATGCCGAAGAAAATAATGCTGGCATATAAGTACACCACCCAATGCTGTAGTAAGTTAAGTGGTTCAAACACAGGCTAATGTCCAGGAGATGGCCTAGACATTTATTGGCATAAGATGGCCAATAAATAAATAAATAAAAATAAATTTGAACAGAGGCAAACACTGCATGGCCTTCTGGGAAACACTGCACTCTATATTATTATTATTTATTAGGAATCTGCTGCTGGCGGCAGACGCCCAAATTTCAGTATGTGTCTCACTATTTCTAGCCCCTTCTCCAAAATCATCCATACACATAATGGTTACAAACAGCATCTGTTTTCCTTTCACGATGCAGGACGACTGGATAGGCTGTATTGCTAAACTGCACAGATTTTTGTGCACAAGTTACAGCAGCCCTTAATCTAACAATGAGATTGCTGTTGGCTACTACAAAGCCTTAGAACGGGAGCGCAGAGCATAAATAAGGAGTTCTCAGACTCTTCCCAAAGACCACATATCTATTCCTCCTATTTGTGGTTCCATGATTTAAGTGGTCTGTAGGACCACTGTTGGGGTCATGCTATGTTATGGCAGATTGACATTTTTCACTTTCATTTGGCCTTATCAGCCACATCTGTATTAGCTTGAGAAGCTGTTCTTCACTACATGCAGGTCACAGGAACACAACTTTAATTTCCAGGTTCTCATTACGCACTGAGTAATGACAGGAGGCAGGCCAGTCCTCGCTTACAGACAACCCCCCAACCTGAAGCAAATACTCACCAGCAACTACACACCACACCACAGAAACACCAACCCAGGAACCAATCCCTATAGCAAACCTCGTTGCCTACTCTGTCCCCATATCTACTCTGGCGACACCATCAGAGGACCCAACCACATCAGCCACACCATCAAGGGCTCATTCACCTGCACATCCACTAATGTTATATATGCCATCATGTGCCAGCAATGCCCCTCTGCCATGTACATTGGCCAAACCGGACAGTCCCTCTGCAAAAGAATAAATGGACACAAATCAGACATCAGGAATGGTAACATACATAAGCCAGTAAGTGAACACTTCAATCTCCCTGGTCATTCTATTATAGATTTAAAAGTCACTATCATTGAACAAAAAAACTTCAGAAACAGACTTCAAAGAGAAACAGCAGAACTAAAATTCATTTGCAAATTTAACACCATTAATCTGGGCTTGAATAGGGACTGGGAGTGGCTGGCTCATTACAGAAGCAGCTTTTCCTCTCCTGGAATTGACCCCTCCTCATCTATTATTGGGAGTGGACTACATCCACCCTGATCGAATTGGCCCTGTCAACACTGGTTCTCCACTTGCGAAGTAACTCCCTGCTCGCCATGTGTCAGTATATAATGCCTGCATCTGTAACTTTCACTCTATGCATCTGAAGAAGTGAGGTTTTTACCCACGAAAGCTTATGCCCAAATAAATCTGTTAGTCTTTAAGGTGCCACCAGACTCCATGTTGTTTGAGTAATGACAATGTCTCAACTGCCCTAATGGAACTATTCATCTCCTTCGGTCTCTCTCTATAGTCTATCTTCTCTTCAGCCTCCTGACTTATTCAGCAGTATCTACATATTAGTTTTTTATTTACCCCTCTTTTTCTCAGCCATCAACTGGACATATTCCCAAGCACGCACTCATTGGACAGATTATCCTAACAAGTAAGTCTGGAGGGAATTACCTAGAAGGGAAACCAACTAATAAGATTTCCTTTTCCTTTGAACCTTTAATACTTACATTGTCTTACATTAGCTCTTAAGTCTGTGGACTCAACTTTCAAAGATTTACTAAACTAGAGGTTCACTCTCTTAGGAGTGCTTTGATTCAGCACTCTCAGTCTACTCAACCCTCTCCCCAAATGCCTTCCACAGGGAGGAAATGCAGAACATGGAAACTACCGCCTGTTCATTTACCTACAATAAATGTAATTGAAAAAAGTTCTAGATGTTCTTTCCTGCCTTACAGCTAAAGACATGATGGCAGGGTCTGCAGTCCAGGATTATTTTAATTCAACTCAAACCAGGTAATGTGGGTCTTTAGAAGAAAAGTGGATTTTAAGGATCTGGCAGTATATGCCTAAATGGAAGAAATGCCACCCTGATTTCATAAATGCAGTGACTTTTTTTTCTAGTGTTAGCTCCTCCGAGGTCATTGTAATTAAGAAGCTTTATCTGACCTGACTGGATCAACTTATTAGATGTCAGATCACTGCACGTGCTCCTTTTAAGCTTTCAGAAACAGACTCTCTGGAATCTGCACACACTGTTCAGATCCAGCAGTGCCGTCACTGGCTCCTTAATGGAACAATTCTTTCCAGCAGTTTCACATACCAGATAGGTCTAGTAGTTCAACTGTCAAACTCCCAGAGACCACTGAATTTTTGGCAGCTTCGCGGGTCTAAGATCTTTCCTGTTTGGTTTTATTCAAAGCCCAATAAAGCAAATAGTTTGTGCAAAGACACAGGCAACTTAAAAGGATTTCAGTTTTGGTGTTCTCCCCCTCCTCCTTGTTTTTGTTTTCCTCCTCTCCCTCAATCTGATGGTTGTTATCCTTAGCTGTTTGGAAGTAACCATTTCCCTCTGGAATAGGCATTAATGCCATTTATTGGCTTTCATGCTGGAAACAAGAGGCATCCCATATCCCAAAGGACTTATTTCATGCTGTTTCAAAATTTACCAGCAGAGCATTTCAAATCATTTTCTACAGCCTGATCTGAGTTATAAACTTGATATTCTTTTATAACATTACTGACCTGGCTTCACTACAGATTTTTTTGACAATTATTACTATCCATAAAGCAAATGATTAAATTCCTATAATAGTGATAAGCTGGGAGATCAATTGTCAGGAAATTAATCATTTTTATCATAAATGTTCCACATTTTAAAAACATCAAAAAATAATACGTTCCTAACACGTTTAGATCCTACATATACCACTGAGGTCCTTTTTGTCTTCTATGTCCCCTTAATTTTTCTGAGAGCTAATAATATGAAACCAGAGTTGATCCCTTTACTTTGAAATACAAGTAGAGTAATACAGCAGCTAGCACATTGGAAAAAAAAGGATAAAGACAGCTGCCTCAGTTTCCCCAGATCCTGTTTTATTTCAATGTTGTTTGTTTAACCACTAATATAGTTAAGAGCAGTGTGGTGCTCCCATTATGCCCCACATTTTCAGATGTTTGTAAGTGTGGCCATAATTCATTCCCAGTTTAAATTTAGCAAACAAGATATTTGCTTAAGAAGCATTTTTTTCTTACTAAAATAAAGCAGTTTAGCTGTTTTCGAGTTACATTCATGCAAGAAAAAGTAATAGCTTCATTTGTGATTCATAAAATTTTAATCTAAAAACGTGGTTTACATCCAACTCTTTCATAAAATATTTCATGGGGATTCTTAGTAATTTTGCCCTGTCGAGCTAAGGATATATAGAGGATATCAAAGTAATGCTAATTACTCCTTAATGATATATAATCAATATTTTATTGTCAACTACTGTTTCTATGCAGATTAGGCAAATAACCTGCAGACTGAAAAGAGATTGAATCTAAGAAATAGGAGAAAAATGCAGACCTCTGAGATCATCTTCTACTCCATCCCCAGAAGTCCTAAAGCATTCACTAACAGGGTTCACTCAAGAGCAGCAGAAAACTTTTCATGGGGTCAAAAATGAGATGTTGCAGTGTAAACCTTCAATTTTTCTTTTCTAGACCTGGTAAGAATTGTCCTCCCTTAGTTGGCAATGACTAGGATGTAGCGACTGTGCGGAGACACTCAGACCCCTAAAAAAGAGGCAAGAAGAGTGCCTGATGTCTCCACAGAAATCCTGGTCACTGGACAACTTACAAGTGGCACTAAAGTAAGCTCTGTTCATGTCAGCCTTAACGTGACAGATGATGATAGCCAAGAACTGTGGTTACCCTCAGGACTCCATTTGGGGCCTGGAAAATATCCTGGAAACACAAATATGAAATACTATTGACAGATTTCTTGGTTTTAGCAGTGAAAAGAAAATCCCTAGCATCCCTGGTAATGTAGAAAAAGCTCCAGTTACTGAAAACAAACCCTTTTTATATTAATGAAATCTGCACCAAACAAAACCCATTTGAGTGCTGCTTCAGACAGGAACAAAGGCCTCAGTTCTTTCTTCCTTCCTCCCGCCTTTTTTGATATCAGGAAATCCAGAATTCAAAATCACTTAATCCAGTATTCTCAGTCGTTCCTTTCTAAAATGTGTGTGCAAATATGTTTGCACTTTTGAAAAGCATGTTATTGTATGTAACCCATTTGTAATCAAGAAATTAGAGTCAATTATTTGCACTGATGGGTCTTTTCTGAAAACTGTTTTGGTTTCCAATAACGTTTTTCTTTGGTTTGAACTTGTATTCATTTTCTGTACCTACTGGTGGGCTACACTGTACCTTCCCACAGAAAATTCCGCAGTAGGGAGCAGAAAGCCTAGGAAATTCCAGCAGGTCTTCACCTGCTCCCTTCATGGGAAGAGCTTCAGGGGCCACAGAGAAGGCAAAAGTAAAGTCTACGAGTCCAGTGGGACACAGAAGAGTTCTGCCATCAGCCATAAATGACTCCCTCTCCTCACCATTTAGTGTAAGAGAGAAACAACAAATTGCAGCAGTGTGCCACCAATGGAAACTTTTCCCAGACATGAGAGATGTTTTGATTTCACAGAAAAATAAAAACAATATTCTTATATATTCTTAGTAACTAGATCCGCTTATTTACAGTTACTTGGTCTGCTAGGATTGTGATCCAATTAGTTTGGAGAAACAAAAGAAGGAGCAAGTAGTACAATTTTGGTTCTTGTTAGTCAAAATGACTATAATCAATTGTATATCTTTTCTCCCTTCTTACAAAGTAAATGGGTCAACAAGTTGGCCTCCTAAGGCACTTTTCAAGATGGATAAAAAAGCCACCACACTTCCAAGTGAAATCATCATCTGCTACATGTGGGCCACCAAATAGCCAAAGAAAATAAAAATGAATGAAGTCCTCCTAGACAAATGATATCTCAGTGGCTCTGTAATGGTTACTGAACTGTGTTATGCTACCATAATATTTTCTTACACTGACTTTGCTGACAGCCTGT
Source organism: Emys orbicularis (assembly GCF_028017835.1). Lineage (NCBI taxonomy): Eukaryota > Metazoa > Chordata > Testudines > Emydidae > Emys > Emys orbicularis. The sequence continues at coordinate 91,569,045 of NC_088685.1, read as the reverse complement.
TATCTCTTTATGACTCAGAACAGTATACCGTACATATATTATTTAAAATAACATTCTTACTAGTTTGGTCATAAATTCCACACCACCACCCAAACCTCCTTCTTTAAGAGGTGAATGGTTGATTGAAACTAGGCTTTGACTAGGCAGAACACCTAGAATGTGTCACAAGCATTGCAAGCTTTTTAATTTGTACTGCAGAGCACCATCTATTGTGTAACAGATACAGCTATCCACTTTGAGGCTAGAGAGCTTACAGCGGCGCAGCTGTACCGATGCATACCCACTGAGCAGCAGTAGTTATGTCGGTGGGAGAAGTTTTCCCACCAACCTAGCGCTGTCCACATTGGCGCTTATGTCGGCAAAACGTATGTCGTTCGGGGGGGTGGGTGCTGATGTAAGTGGTAGTGTAGACATAGCCTTAGCTAGTTAACTAGATTTCAGTTTAAAAGAAGGGCACCCATTCAAATGTCTAGACCACCCTTTATATATATTTTAAAATATTAGTCCTCTAGGAAATATAAAACTTTGGTAAAGAAATCAGTGTATTATTTTGGACAACAATTATAATTGCAGTATACTAGGCTTAGACCACAGATAAAATTTCCCAAAGCACCTAAGTTACTTAGGAGCCTAAATCCCATGTCCAAAAATGATTTAGGTACTTAGGGGCCCAAGTGTCATTATACTTAGGATCCTAAATGCCTAAGGGACAGATTTTTAAAGATATTTAGGCACCTAGTGGGATTTTCAAAAGCACTAGGACCTTAAAACTCATTGATTTCAATGGGAGTTAGGTGCCTAGGCGCTTTTGACAATCCCACTAGGTGCCCAAATACCTTTTAAAATTTGGCTCTAAATGTCTTTTGGAAAGTCTTAATCACTTTGAAAAATTTTACCCTCTTTTTTTTTTGTTTAAAAATCCCATCTCTAACACATATTTCAAACATACTTCCCCAAGATATCTAATGTTATTTTACGGGTTATCTGTCAGAAAGAGTAGATTTATCAATTCTGATTAACAGAGCTGTCCCTTGGGTAGGGCGAATCAGGATGATCACTCTGGGCCCTGCGCCACTGGCCGGCATGGTTGGTCCCGGAAGAGATGAAGCTGTCACCTCTACCCCTGGCCCCCGTGCTCCAGGCCCTACGCTTTGGGGGGCCCCACAGGTGGTGCGATTGGCCGGCGCAATCGGTCCCGGAAGAGACGAATCCGTCACTTCCGCCCCGGGCCCCACACCCGCCCCTACGGATGGCCCTGCTGATGAAAATAACAAAATCAAGACTATGAGGCCCCAGGTATTGTTTTTTTATGGGGGGGGGGGGGAAATGTTAATCTAAGCAAATCCAATATTTGATTTTCTCTTCTTATTTTACTTTTATTTTTACAAAAATGTGATTTTAATTAATACTATTTCAAAAAAAATATTATTTCTTTGAACTATGATCAGATGTCTTATTTCTTTACTAACTTTTTATTTTTGAGAGATCAAATCCATGGTATTTTCCTCCTTTATTAATAGCTTCTTATTTCTTTTACTCAAGCTTTACTGGCACATTCATATTGCTGGATGTTTTTAATTCATTGTTGCAAACACTGAGCCCTGAATTTCATGATTAAAATAAATACTGGAACCTATACTTTAATTTATGCTTCAGAAAATAGCCATCTTTTTATAATTAAACATAAAATAAATGTTTTTAAACCAATCAAGAGACAAATACTTACTTCTGATGTTCTTATTTCAACTTGAGGCACAGTTTAGCGAGTTTCAGACAAGTATTAAATTCATGAACTCCCAATAACCCAACATAACCACCAAATAGTTATAAATCATTTCCAATGTAAGTCAATTCAATATAAGTTAAGAATTGCTGATTATAAATAATAAAATTTTATTTTTCCCTTTAGAACATTAAATCCCACTAATGACATTTTACCATATGCCATTCAGAATTACAGTGGCACCTGCTGGCTATGGAAGTTAGCATTTGTTGTGTCTATGTTCCCATTATAAACGCATCTTTCCACAGGGTTATATGTTGGCTGTGACATGCAGATCCAGGCAGAACATTGGCAAACAAAGTCTCAAAATAAGAGAATAAGTTTAGGTACTTAATCATATTTCTGTTTAGTATTTGGTCATTTGAAAGTCACAGGGATAAAAACAAAATGGAAGATTTGTGGTTGGACATACTTGTTCATGCTCCTATAAAAAAAATTACAGATATTGGTCCATAATAAGGATTGCTACCTCACTAAGCAAAGGGAGTTAATGTAAAAGTTATAGACAACTTATTGCACTTACACAGAATCTTTTCCTTATTTTATCCCTGCAAAGACCCGTCAAGGCAGCCAAGTGTTACCACCATTTTACAGGTAAGTACACGGTGGAACAGAGAAGTTAAGTGATTTATCTAAGGTCACTCAGGAAATTGGTTGGAAAGCCAAAAATAGAACCTGGTGTGTTTTGTGCTAGTCCTGTGCTTTAGCCACACCATTTAAGAACATAAGAAAAGCCATACTGGGTCAGACCAAAGGTCCATCTAGCTGAGTATCTTGTCTTCCAACAGTGGCTGGTGCCAGATGCTTCAGAAGGAATGAACGGAACAAGGTAATTATTGAGTGATCCACCCTGCCATCCAGTCTTAGTTTCTGGCAGTCACAGGTTTAGGGACATGCAGAGCATGGTCCCTGACCATCTTAGCTAATAGCCATTGATGGACTTATCCTCCATGAATTTAACTAGCTCTTTTTTGAGTCCAGTTATACTTTTGGCCTTCACAACATCCCATGGCAATAAGTTCTATAGGTTGACTGTGTGTTCTGTGAAGAAGTACTTCTTTATGTTTGTTTTAAACCTGCTGCCTATTAATTTCCTTGTGTGACCCCTGGCTCTTGTGTTATGTGAAGGAGTAAATAAAACTTCCTTATTCACTTTCTCCACTCAATTCCTGATTTTATAGACCGCTGTCATATCCCTCTTAAGTCATCTCTTTTCTAAGATGAACTATCCCAGTCATTACTCTTTCCTTGTATGGAAGCAGTTCAATAACGCTAATCTTTTTTGTTGTCCTTCTCTGTACCTTTTCCACTTCTAATATGGGGCAACTTGAATTGCACGCACTATTCAAGGTGTGGGCATACTATGGATTTATATAATGGCATTATATTTTCTGTCTTATGATCTATCCCTTTCCTAGTGGTTTCTAACATTGTTAGCTTCCATTAATAGCAGCTACTTATTATTATTATTATTATTATTTTTACAATTGGTTTCATCACTCAACTGAGCACCCATTTAAGGTCAGGTCAGTAACTTAAAAAAAATTATTAAAAGCAGTAACATTTTTGTATTGACTGAAGATGGGATTTAAACATAAATGCAAATTGGGCATCCAATCCCCTCAGCGCCTTTAAGAATCTCAGCCTAAGAGTATTTATTACAGTTTTAAGTTGGGTATTAAAACCTGTTTTGATTTCAATCAAATGCTTGAAATGTGCACTTAGATTCTGAATGATAAACATGAACAAGTTGCAAAGAATAATTTTGAGATTGGCTTACATGTGCACCTTGAAATTCATGAGTTTAGCAAACTGTTCTACAGCAGATTGTCATTTGGCAATATGAAAAAATTCAATAAGCTTAAGCTTGTTCCTACCAACAACGCTGGAAGAAAGAAATTTGCTTACTTTGAGTAGAAGACACTGAGATATCATGATAATAGCAGCCGTATAAAACCTAGAGAGACAGACCTGTCTAGACTTCACCACAAATCTGGATTCCACAACCATAATAATTATGGTGTAAATAATTAACTTGTATAACTGGAGAATCTTAAAATTCAGCACATGTAATACAGATAGAGCTTATACTATTATCTTGAAAAATGCATACTGCAGTTTCAACTTGTTTGTAAATGAGCCATAAAATAATTTTCAATTAAACAAGTGATAAATTAAGGAAAAGATACTTGGCTTTCAGAATTAATATGATCTCAATAGAAGAAGAATAGTGAATAATGACTGATACACCACAAGAGGATTTTTATAATACATTCAGAATGACAGATATTATTTCCAGATTTATTTATTTTTAATAGAAACATACAGAAGGGTAAACAGACAGCTGTATAAACACTATAGGAGGATCTAAAATAATGAATAGTATGGAGAAATGGAATAGGAAAGTTTTCTTTGCCCCTTCACATAACACAACATCTAGGGTCACCTGATGAAATTAACATGCAGCAGGTTTAAAACAAACATTAAAAAGTACTTTTTCATATAACGCGGTCAACCCGTGGAACTTGTTGCCATGAGATGCTGTGAAGGCCAAAAGTATAACTGGGTTCAAAAAAGAATTAGATGAGTTCATGGAGGATAGGTCCATCAATAGCTATTAGCTAAGATGGCCAAGGACACAAACTCATGCTTTGGGTTTCCCTAAACCTCTAACAGCCAGAAGCTGGGACTGGATGACAGGGAATGGATCACTCAAACCCTGTTATATTCATTCCCTCTAAAGCACCTGGCAGTGGGCACTTTTAGAGAATGTCTACAGTACAAAATAAAGTCGACTTTATGTAATTTGACCTCGAGCCTCCGAATTCATTTAGTTGATTGTGCGTGACTACACCATGCTCATTGTCTCAATGGAGTGCATCCTCATTAGCAGCGCCTGCATTGATGCACAAAGCAGTGCATTGTGGGTAGCTATCCCAAAGTACAACTTGCTGCAGTGTGTTTTGAGAAGTTTGTGCAATGCCTCATGGGACTAAAACATTGTCGCAGGGGAGAACGGGAACATCGTTTGGCCTCCCATGATGCACTGTCCTCCCTCCCTCATATCAACGGCAAACAACCCAATGGTTTTTGCGCCTTATTATGCTTGGTTATACACTCTTGCTGTGAGCATCTCAAACACCTCGCACCTTCTCCTGCAGTATTTAGAGAGCTGAGATAGGAGCTGCCACACGGAATATTGCAATGTCCTGCAGCAGCCCTGCTGCAAGCCACTGGAAAAAACAATTCACAGTTGCTGCTGGCAGTCTCAGAGCAGCTGCACATGGTTGAACGCCATTTCTGAGACAAGCACTGACTGGTGGGACGGCATCATTTTGCAGGTCTGGGATGATGAGCAGTGGGTGCAGAACTTTCGAATGCAGAAGGCCACTTTTCAAGAACTTTGTGCAGAGTTTCCCCCTGCCCTGAAGTTCAGCAACACAAAAATGAGAGCTGCTCTGAAAGTGGAGAAGCAAGTGGCTGTATGGAAGCTTGCAATGCCAGACAATTACCGCAGTGGGGAATCAATTCGGAGAAGGTAAATCAACTGTGGGAACTGCTGTTTTCCAAGTTTGCAGGGCCATCAATCAACTTCTGCTATGAAGGGTAGTGAGTCTGCGAAACGTGCAGGACATAATGCATGGTTTTGCTGTGATGGGGTTCCCTAATTACAGTGGGGCGATAGATGGCACACATATCCCCATCTTGGCACCAGACCACCTTGCAAAGAGTACATAAACCGAAAGGGATTCTTTTCAATGGTGTTGCAAGTGCTGGTGGATCACAAGCGGTGTTTCACTGACATCAACATGGGATGGTAGGGAAAGGTGCATGACGCGTGCATCTTTAGGAACTCGGGTCTGTTCATAAAGCTGCAATCGGGGACTTTCTTTTCAGACCGCAAAATGAACATTGACGACATTGAGATGCCTATCATGATCCTGGGGGACCCAGCCTGCCCCTTGCTCCCATGGCTCATGAAGCCATACACTGGCCGTCTGGACAGCAGTAATTAACGGTTCAACTAGAGGCTCAGCAAGTGCAGAATGGTGGTTGAATGTGCCTTTGGCCATTTAAAAGGGTGCTGGAGAAGTTTACTAACAAGGCTGGACCTTATTGAAGACAACATCCCCATGGTTATAGCTGCCTGCTGTGCGCTCCATAATATCTGTGAGGCAAAGGGAGAAAAGTTTCCGCCGGGGTGGGGCATGGAGGCAGATAGGTTGGCAGCTCTCTTTGAGCAGCCAGATACTAGGGCAATAAGAAGAGCACAGCAAGGGGCTCTGCTTATCTGCGAGGCTTTGAAAACATGTTTCAGAAATGAGTCACAGTAATGTGAGCCGCTTGTCTTCATTGTGCTTTCCCAAACCTTCACCTTGCTTGCATCACTGTCCCTGTAAAGCCAAACCTCCTCCCCCAACTCCCTGCCTCTATTCAATAAAGAACATTTATTTCTCAAATCCATTTATTTTATTTAACTAACACAAGTAAATTGAATGGGCACCTTCTGTTCCTTGTACCCTCCCCGTGAGTTGAGTGCAAGGGATAATGGACTTTCCCCCCACGCCTCATGGAACTTTCGGAGGAGGGAGGTTGTGAGCCGGGCGATGCTGGCTGGCTGGCTGTTCAGCAGGGGTTGCAGAGGGACTCTACCCTCCTGCTTCTGGTCCTGCAGCTCAACCAGACGCCTCAAAGTGTCTGATTGGTCCCTCATAATCTGAAGCATCTCATCCTGTGTCGCAGGCTCATGCTCCTGGGATACTTTCCTGCTGTTCATGTCCATGTCTAACTTCTCAGACAGTGAAATCCTCCAGGCTCTGAGCTCTGTGTCAGCTGTCCCTGAGGCATCTGTTATCTTGGTGAACATGTCCTCCCGCATTCTCTTTCTCCTCCTTCTAATCAGCAAAAGTCTCCGTACAGGTATTGATGACACACCAAAGGACACATTTTCAGCTTTAAGACATGGAAAAGAACAAAGCAACCATTGTAAATACATACAACGTTTCCAGAGCAAAGTTGTTTTTATTTAAAAAAAAAATCCAAACCCCTTATTACACTAGGTTCAAGCCATAACATAATCGGAATCCCTACCCATTCAGTGATCTGTTTTACTGTTCCAGCCATGGTGAGTAGGCCCCTGAGTCAGGGGTGACTGCACTTTTCCTGAAGTTTATGGCAGATTCATGTCAATAGCATAGGTAACTATTTGAACAATCACCCTTCCCCCTAGCAACACTGGATGTTGTTTAAGAATGGGTCACATGGGGGGGGCCCTCTGAGAGGGTGGGAGAGAAACAGAGGAAGCCCACCCCCAGCCACTTGAACGACATGCCGATCCATGTCAAGCACATTAAAGATACATTAGCAGCAGTGTGGTTTGGCGATCCGGAATTGGGGTGTGTGTGTGTGTGTGTGTGTGTGTGTGTGTGTGTGTGTGTGTGTGTGTGTGTGTGTGTGTGTGTGTGTGTGTGTGTGTGTGTGTGTGTGTATCTACATGCTCTACTGTTTGTAGTTTGAGCACTTTTAATAAAAACTTCCCCCGTTTCCCCTAGGTGACCCTATGTGATATCAGTCTCCTGAGGGTAACAGAGGTGGAAAGGGAGGAGATGCTGCAAGAATCTGAGTATAGACCTGATCCTTATGCTGCTATGCTGTGTACTGCCATGATGCCAGCAGAATTAATTTGGGAGTTGCGTGGGAAAGTGTCCTACCATGGTGGAATAAATAAGGCTGCCCTCCCAGAAACCTTCTGCAAAAGATTGCAGAGTACCTCCATGAAAGTTTCCTAGAGATCCCCATGAAGGATTCCTGGGCTATCCCAGTCCACATAAACAGTGTTTTCTGGGGGCCACCCTCTGCGCAGCTGGAGTGGCCTCGTGGAAACAAAGACCCACAGCACCTCGCTTTTTCTTCACAGTAAACATGCAATGAAACCAAATGTGCGTGCCCACTAAAGTTTAATTGGAATTTGATTGGAACTATATACTCACCAGAGGTGCCCTCCCCGGCATCACGGTCGGCCACCATGATGTCCTGAGACCCACGGGCTCCAGGGTTAAAAATATTTCCTGGCTCATGGGGAGAATGGATTCACCTCTTGCCTGTCTCCCATTCTCCTCCTCCTCCTTTTCCTCATCCACCATATCGTCCTCCTTGTTGTCCCTAGACTCACACAGCTGAGATGTGTCCATGTTGCTTTTGGGGGTACTGGTAGGATCACCCCCGAGAATCACATGCAGCTCGCTGTAGAACTGGCAAGTGTGTGGTTCAGCACCAGAACGACTGTTCACCTCTGTTGCCTTATGGTACATTTGGCGAAGTTCTTTCATTTTCACACGGCACTGCTGTATGCCCCTCATGTAGGCTCTCTCCCACACTTCCTAAGCGATCTTTTCACAGATGTCAGCATTTCTTCTGCTGGATCGGAGCTTTGCCTGCACAGACTCTTCTCCCCACGCGATGAGATCCACCACCTCCTGTGCAGACCAGGCTGGAGTGCATTTGGGGCATGGAGTCTCCATGACCAGCTGTGCTGGCGTGCACCCAATGCTGATCAAACAGGAAATGGGAATTCAAAAGTTCCTGGGGCTTTAGCAGGAGCGGGGCTGTTTCCAGTGCAGCAGAGTTGAGAATGATCTCCAGAGCAATTACAGATGAGCATTGTGGGACACCACCTGGAGGCCAATTACACAACGCAGTGTCTGCACTACCTTGCTGTTGACCTATGAAAATCGAATTAAGCGCTACGCCTCTTGCTGAGCTGGAATACAGAAGTTGACATCAGAGGCGACTTAGGTTGGCATAAAGGACCCGGTAGTGTAGACACATACATTAATAGGTCAACTTAAGGCAGCTTCCGTCGACCTAACTCTGTAGTGCAGACCAGGCCTCAGAGGCAGGATATTGGGTTAGATGGACTATTGGTTTGACCCAGTATGGCTGTTCTTATGTGACATGAAAAAGAATTCATACTCCCATGTATTTTCTGTTTTGTAGTATCTTGGTACTGGGCAACAGCTTGATTAATGAAATCAAAAGAATTAGATTTGAATCGCTTCATTTTTCCTCATTACAATTTTTTGATGAAATTTAAATACTTTTTATTAAAAAAAGGAAAGGAAGAAACTGCAGTCACGAAACATAAGCAATCTGACAAGTGAACAAACCGCAGACCCAAGCTAATTCACATGGTATATTTTGGCAGGAATTTTCTAATAGGCAGAAAGGTTTAGAATGGAAAATTCTTACTATCCTTAAAGCACGGAAGAAAAACTTGCTAGTGTATAAGCTTTCCTACTTGTATGAATACAAGAAAAAGTTTCCCTTGTTACTATTGTACTGTTTCAATAAAGGATTTTAAACAGAGCAGATATTTGGAAACATTTTGCATTTTCACACTTCCTGAATAAACTTTCCCACTTTTTTTTATTCCGTCCTTTCCAAAGTGAAAGTGAAGAGATATTCCCACGAAACTAAGAATGAATTAATTTTACCTTGCTTAACTCAGGTTAAGCAGCTATACATTGCTGCTTCAATCTACATCCTTCTACAACCTCCTGATATCCTACCCATCCCCTGCTCCACTCATATTTTTCAGAATTTGTTTGCAGTTTTATGTGGTGTACAGCCTGAAGGCAGATTGAACCAATGTAAAGCCTTGGATCAGCCTAACCCATTTTAGGAAGGTCTAAGATTGTCTACAGACTCTGAGATATGCTTAGATTAAATAGAATCTCGCCTGCATTTCCCTCTTGGTGCTCTTTGGAATGAAACACGTGGTGGATACTGGGCTAGATGGACCATTGGTCTGACCCAATATGGCCGTTTTTATGATTCATAGAGCAGAATAAGGAAATAGGGACATCTAGGAGGGAAATGAGTAGGGAGATAAGGGATTGTAGCAACAGCCTAGACTGGGGCAGAGGGGAAGGTAAGGGGTTCTGGAGTGACGAGGGCTGAGTGAAGTTTAGGCCTGGAGGTGCAGTCTGCATGTGACAAGAGGGGGTTTTGGGTTCTACCCCAGTTTGTTAGACAGGAGAAGCACCACTGGAAGCAGGAAGAGTGAACATGTGTGTGTACGCACACAACTACGTACACTGTGGGGGGAGGGGTCCAATTAAGCAGAGTTCAGGGGGGTTTCAGCTTGGCTAGCTGAATGAGGGAAGGAGCAGGAGAGTGGTGGGTCAGAGGGAGCTGAGGCAGATTTCAGTTGGAAAAAGATTGGAGGCTGGCTGGTTTGAATGTGGTGTCAGGAAGGAGGAGCAAGGAGAGAGTGTCAGTGATGGTGGGTCCAGAGGTGGGTTGAGCCAGCGAAGGAATGGGGGAAGCGCAATGGGCTCAGAGAGCTCTTTGTTCCAGAGTTGGTGGCAGGAGTGATGTTATCAAAGAGCTGCAATGGTGACCGGAGTTGATGTCTGCTTTGCAAGCCTTTGATCTAAGGAGAGTCTCTGTGCAAACCAGAGTACATGGATGAGGTGAGATCCCAGTAGCACTGTAACACACTTTGAGTTAAATGATTTAGCAGACAAAGTTATGAAGTCCTGGCCCTGATTCTGAGCTGAGCCCAGCGCAGCTGTGGAGATATGAAGCAAAGGTGCTATAACTTACACTCTGTTGCAATGACTCCCTACGGAGCTGTTCAGCAGCACAAAACAGCCAGAAATGTGTTTTCCTGTTAAGGTGGACATCAGAATTTGTTCAACTGAGAAGTTAATGCTGACAGCAGCCAAGGCTTGTTTTTGGCTATGTTTACCAATTTGTTTAGTTGCTGGCTGCAATTCCTACAGTACAATATATCAAACAATCTCTTGGTATAAAGATGGTATTCTTTAAGTTTGCTTTAAGGAAAGTGTTCTCTACTTTCATGTTGAAACACAAAGACCACAAAGAAGAAAAAAATGTCTCTTGAGTCATAGATTTTGCAAGATGATTACAGTATTAGGCCTGTTCCATGGTGTTCCAAAGTAAGCCAGTGAATTAAAAAAAAAAAAATAGCTATGGTCTAAGCATATTACTGGTGAAATGGTATATTTAAATATGAAACATTTTATATATTTTAGAAGAACTATTTTTCCCTTGCTGCTTCTTCTGGAATCAAGGAAAATACAGAAGTTTTGGAGTGAGAGAGAGAGAGAGACTGACTGAGCCAATATTCAGTTTTCTATTTATCATGGTGATACAAAAGTTCTTAAGATATTACCTACTTAAGATTATTTTGTGACTAAAACATTAGACTGGCGCCAGAGAACAAAGCCGTCATGATTATTCTGTAAGTACCCTCAGAGTTAATGGAAGTAAAGTGGCATGCATGTATCGTGAGGAGAATATGCAGTAGACCTGTATCACTACCATGGATTTTCAATTATTATTTTATTATTTGTATTACAGTAGTGACTAGTGACCAACAAGACTGGGGCTCCATTGTGCTGGGATAACCCCCACCACCCCAAAGCCACTTATTTACAATGAATAGAGAAGATATCCATTTCTTCAGATCAATGATTTTGGGGTGTCATGGCACGTATGGCCAGGATGTGTGGCACTCTAGTAGTTCGTCCCTCCTTTCTGGAAGGTGAAAAGAACAAAAATATTTGAAGTGAAGGAAAGGGCTAACAATCAAGTTTACCTACCAGCAAGAGGTACTGAGCCTTCAATACTATTGAAACTAAAGGAGATGGCCCTCAATGTGGTTCTAGAGGGCAGAAAGCTTCCATTCCCACAAAGACAGCCAAACTACTCTGTAATAATACAGATGACAGAACATGTAGCAGTCAGGGTCAAAACAGTGTCAGTCAAGAGTGCTCAGTTTTGGGAACAAGTTTCCAGACGTCAGATTAATCCAGCTTGCATGCTGCAAAAATGTTCCTTTTGACAAAAATGTATTGTAGTAGCCAAATTAATGAGGGAGGTGTGACAGAAAGGGAAAAGAATTGAATTGATAGGACGAAAGCTTCTGAGTACAGCACAGGAATGGCACTCTGCTACTTACAGTATTTACTAAAGTTGTAAGTTTCAGTCACAGACATCTTAAGAATCTAATGAAATTCGGTTCTTACAAATGGTGCCTGTATATGGATATATCCTGTTAGATCTTTTACCAGGAACAGTCTTTTTGTAGATATAAGATGAGTCATTAGCAGGTCTATTGTTTTCTAATGTTAATGTATATCAATACTTATTAAATCTCACTGAAAAGTCATGAATATAACATCTTAGAAATCCACAAATGATTATCTAATTTGTTTTTAAAGAAAATTAAACTTCAAAAATTGCTATGTCAACGTAACATTAAGGACCCAATATAAACCAACAAAAGGAAGTGCCAAGACTGAAGGCTGAAAACCAATTCTTAACTCAGCATGATGTGCAAGACATATGGTAGGTAAAATCTTCAATAACAGTAACTTAAGCATAGCAAAATGAGCAAAGGACAGCATTTCAGCCTTAATTTTGAACTGCTTTGCCTGTTCAAGTTAAAGTTATATCCTTATAGTGCAATACTGAACTGTTATATGAACAAAAACCCCACTGACAATCAATGGGAGTTTTGTTTGTTCGATGACTCCAGGGTTAAGCCCTGCAATAGTTTTCAGCACAGTGGAACTAGACAGGCAACACCCTGAAAATGTGCCTTATAATGTTACTTTCATGTAGATGTTTGCAGTTTGCTATCCACTAGGAAATGAAGACTCTTTTTTGTAAAACAATGGGGTAGCACATGCTTGTGCAAGTGAACCCATGAAACAAAGTGTTTTTATTGGCACATCTTCTACAACTACTTCTCACCCCTCACTGTGTTGCTGTCTCTTTGCCTCATCTTACAAATTAATTTCCTGTGCAAATATTATTTTAAAGATATATTACTTTAAAATAAAAATCTGTCTGGTTCTGAGTCTATTGTTGTTTCTAAAATTACCATGCAAATAAACTCTTTACAAAGGAAAAAACAACACTGTTATAAGGAGAAGTTGGAAGACTTTTGCCTCACTAATTTTATACTCCTATTCATATTTAGGCCAAGATTTTCAAAATTAGCAGGTGACATTGGGTGGCCAACTTGAGACACCTTAAAAGGGCTAGACTTTCAAAAGGGGGTGTTCAGCACTTTCTGAAAATTTCGGTCCTTTTAAAGTTTTTCAAACTGGGTACCCAAAACTTGAGGTCCAAAAGTCAATAGACACTTTTGAAATTTTTGAGAAAGATACTTCGTGGAAGCAAGTAAAGTGTTGATTACTCTGACTGAACAGCCATTCAAGTGTTTCCTCTCAAAAATCAGGCAGATAGGCTCAGTCTCTCAGGTTCATGATGGAGAAATAGGCCCTTGGTAACAGATCCTGTCTTGTGAGGCAGAAACATAGCAGGCACTGGGTGCTTGCTAAATTAGAAAATCAGGTATCCCAAGAAGGAGTCACTATGAGCACTGTTGCACTTTCTTGCTGGAGTTTCCAAATGGTGCAATAATGGGAAGGCGTTTGGGATAAGTACACCTCTCCTCCTGAAGAAGTATATCTAGGTTTTGCTGTTGTGCTTGCATGCAAAGAGTCTCCTAGCTAAGATGACTAAAGTTTTTGGTAGGCTCATGAAGTCCTCTTGACTTCCACTATGGTCACTCTTCTGTCCACTCAAACAATTCACTTTGGACTCTTGCATGTTAAAACATTTTACAACTGTTTCACCGGGAAGCTCTAGCACTGCTATGCTTTGGAGAGGGACTTGAAATCTGGTAGAGGCATTGCCCTGGTGTTAAGAATTGCCCTTTCTGACATTCCAGTGAAAATCTATCCTAATTTGCAGTTTGCACATGTGCAGTAGAGGCTTCTTAGGGTTCAGCAGCTAAATTCTCCAAAGTTTCCATCTGTAATGAGCATAGTCCATCCTCAAAAAACTCCTATGTACCAACCAGACTACACATTTGAAATCACCACAGAGCAACTCAGCAAACTCCATCCCAAGGCTCCAGGGCTGAGAAGAACTTTCATAAGTGATCCATCCCATCCCCTGCCGCCCATTCCCATCCTCCATGAATTTATCTAGTTCTTTTTTGAACCCTGTTATAGTCTTGGCCTTCACAACATCCTCTGGCAAAGAGTTCCACAGGTTGACTGTGCGTTGTGTGAAGAAATACTTCCTTTTGTTTGTTTTAAACCTGCTGCCTAGTAATTTCATTTTGTGACGCCTAGTTCTTGTGTTATAAGGAGTAAATAACACATCCTTATTTACCTTCTCTCCACCAGTCATGATTTTATAGACCTCTATCATATCCCCCCTTAGTCGTCTCTTTTCCAAGCTGAAAAGTCACTGCAATTCCTCCTCTCAGTGACTTAAGTGGCATGAGGCACCAGAATTGAAAGACAGATTATCTTTCAAATGCTCTCAATGCTCTAATTGCTGGCACCCAATCAACCTGGAGGAGAAGAAAATAACCTGGAATGCAGTGGAGTGAGAAGACACATGGAAGTCAGGGAGGCATGGGAGCAGACAGGAGCCAGGGGAGGGTGGCAGAGGAGGACTCTGACAAGAGCCAGGTGATGGGAGGGAGTGGACAGAGGCATGCTGGAGGGAGCAGACTAGAAGGAGCCAGGCTTGGGAATGGGAGCAGAGGGGTCTGTAAGCACCAGACCTGGGAATTAAATCAGGATTCCTGAGTCTCAACATTCCTTTGTTATCAGCAAATACCTATGGATCCCACTGGCAAACAGCATGTTCATCTCCATTTATGGCTGGTCCATGTATAAAATGACAATCAATTGCTCCATTAGTTCTAGTGTCAGAGATCTATGCTATGGATGTAAAAGTTCCAGTCCTGCTGATAACACAATGTAGGAGTCAGTGTTCCTACGTGATGGAAATTTTATTTTTTCAGTTTGCTTTTTAAAAAGTTTAGTAAATGAATTAAATAAGAAAAAAGAAGAAACCTACATTAAAAGAACATTAAGTTTACAAAGTCAAGCACTGAAAAGGTAGGAAATGTCAGTATTAAGGTTTTCTGTGCAACCTTAATTAGCCCCTTGTGCATCTGCATTATGATACAGACTTTCATTACCAGATCACACACAATTTTTTCCAAAAGACCCCTGCCTCATTCAGTGCATACAATGGATGGTGATCACTAAATAGGCAACCATTCAATGTTTCATTTCATCCTCATCATTCAGTATATTGACCAGTGTCTTATTTCTGCATGCCCATCACACATTGCTCTGAATACAGAATTATCAATTTACTCATTAGCTTTTCTGTGACACTAATTACTGTAATGTGTGTTCCTGGCAAACACTAAATGAATTTATCTGCACCTACTCCTGTGAGATGAGGTGGTATTATCATCCCCATTTTATAAGGTCAAGAACTGAGGCACAGAGACACTAGGGTCAGAAGTGTCCACTCATTTTGGGTGACCGTTTGAAGATGCCTAGGACCTTATTTTTCAGAATACTTAGCATTTTATGGCACTTTATATGCTCAGGGCAGAGTTCTCACTTACTTCAATTGCAGTTGTGAGTGTTCAGTACTTCCGCAACTCAGGCCCTAACGTGCGTTAATATGAAGCACTTAGAAAATGAGGAGCATACAATTAGCTGCCACCTGCAACACATTTGATTTAAAAGATTTGGAGCCTGATCCTGCATCATTGACGTTACTGGGAGTTTTGCCACTGAGCTCAAATGGATCAGGAGCAAAGTCTTGTTCTGCATAGGAATTCTGTGGCAGAAGCAGGGACAGAATCCTTCATCTGTCTTATCCAGGAGACCATCCCTTCTCTTCCTCCAACCCCCCGCACCGTTTACTACAAACCTTCCAACTTCTTCAGCAAATGAGGCAAAGGTCCTGTAGATACCAGCCTCATTCACTAACCAACCCTGATTCATTCCCTGAGCGCCATGTGGATAAAAATAGTGCGTGATCATGTGATTAAAGGCTTTGCCACAATGCATATGCAAAAGGGGACCAAACTAAGGTTGTATAGCAAAACTTCCATAGACTTCAGTGGGGCCAGGATTACACCCATTATCTTCAAAATAGTCTTGTTAAAAAAATTGACAATCCCACTTAGATTCATCCAATTGGAATAATTTTGCAAGGAAACTCAAATGAAGGTGGGTAGAAAGGCAGGGTTCCAAGCCATGTCTAGATTGCATTAAGTACAGAGCTCAAGTTCTAGGCAGAATTAGGGCTAGAGTTTGGGCTCTTAAAGAATTTCTTCCATCTGAGGACAAAAGAATTTCTACAGAACTATTCTGACAAAATTTTGGCTAAATGTGAACCAGAAATGGAAAGCGAACCCCTTCCCATTTTGGATCCAACATAAAACCAAAACCATACGGGCAGGTTTGAATTTGGGAATCTGAATCCAAACCTATCTGAAATTCCCAAGTATTCTGAGCTGAAGTTCCAGTTTTGGCCCATCTCGAAGAGTGTACTGTAGGGAATATTCTGCACTAGCAAAAGAATGGTATCTTTCATCTGCAATTTCTATGATTCATTTGTAATACTACATAAAAGCAACCACGATGGTGTTTGGTTCATTTTTGTATCAGCACTCACTTAAAGATGCATTATTTCGTGAGGCCCACTTCATCACTTTATAAATATGTGAAAATTAAATAGTAACTTTAATGAAAGACTTCTAATCCAGCTCAGTGACCACAGTTAATGCACACCACTGCACTGCCATTCACGAGATTTAAGTTTAATTTTCTGGTCCTATTCTTTCTCCCAGAGACAGAGCCTGAAAATACTCCAGAGGCAAAGCTCTCTTTCTCTGACGATAAAGAAGTGCCTTGTGTTATAGGACTATGCATTCTCCAGCTAATTAAGGAGCAAAAGTGATGGACTTACAATGGAACCCAATGTAATCTTCTTTGATCATAAAACTAACAGCTGTGTCCTGGGCTTCGGAGGAGTGTATGACAAATGGAGATACTCAGGGTTCCAAAACAGACAGCACAAATGGGGAAGAGTGAGGGAAGAGGGGCTGGAGAGGAGATTATTCCATGGGTCCCACCCTAAAATCTATAGTCAATTCTCTTAAAACCATCACTCCTTACTCAGGCAAAGCTCCTGTACATCCTAAATCTGGCTGATATTGTACATATAAAACTCAAAGTAGCACAAAGATGGAAGACAGATGTAGAATCAGCAATAAGACCTCCCAGGAATTATCCAAACAATTCTGAAATTTGAACTTTGATACTGTAACGTGAACAGAGCAATAAACATGGGAAGACACCATAATGACAGAGTGTTTTTTTTTCTTAAAGTATACAAATAATTTTGATTAATTAGAAACACTAGAGATTTTGCTTTCCAAGTCATACTAATTCCATCCCAGTGTAAAGATGTATGCCAAAATAAATGTCATACTCGTCTTTAAATTAACACATGGGATCAGATGAATCAGAATCCTCAATCCCCTTCCACCTCTCATATAGAGCCATTTAACTGCTGGGAAACAGAAAATTATTCTCTCCTGGAACTGACTCAGAAGGCAGATCCATCATTCAGTGGCCAGCATATGATTCAGCTTAGCTTTGCATAAAAAGTTAAAAAGTCCAAAAGCTACCAAAAAAGGCTCCTGAATTAGTGAGCTGCCTCACTTTAACCCTCCTGAAATGCCTGCTGAAAGATTCTGTGAGTCATGACTGCTGCAAGAGGAGCACCCCTTCACCAAGTGGCAACTTTGTGACATCCAGCAAGCATCCCTCTATCTAAAGACATCTTTCACTCAGCTAAAAGGTAGGATGAGAATGTAGTCATGTCAGACATCCAGAAAGATGGGGGGGGGGGGGGGGGGAATTACTAAAATACATGGCAGTTACAAAAAAAAAAAAAAGCAATTGTGTTGTTTTCAGATAAAATGAATGTAAAACAGCGTAATACATTTTAAAAGAAAAATATTTGATCTAAGTTTATTATATAAAACAAGATGTCTCTTAAAATAGGCTGATTTATGCTCACATTTTATTATCTTTACTAGCAAGCGCTGAATAAGAAGCAATAAACGTTACTGCAAGTAGGAAAAAGACATTCCATTCTTTTCAAGTCTCGGAATATGATACAAAATGTAAAAATACCAGCAAATATTTCACTTATCTGAAATTCAGTGTCTGAATAGCAAAATGATTTACTGAGCCTTCATAAGCCTTTAATATTTCTTCATGTGATGTACACAGAGAATGAAAAACCCTATTTCTGCTGTGTAATCCCCATATGTTTCCAATGGGATACATTTCAAATTGATAAGAGATTATGATCTAGTTATTAGACCATTTGAAGACAGTGCTACTTTCCTTTCAGATTAATCACATGCTAGATTTTTAATAGCCTAATTATGGTATTTGCTGAGTTATTAACATGGGGTAATTCCTGTGAATTCAAAAGACTTAGGTTCAAAATATTACAGAGCCCCTCAGTGATGCTTGTTACATAAAGTGTCTGTTAACAAAAAGAGGGATGAACCTGCTACACTGAAAGATTTAATTGAAAACATATTATTCAATTTCCTTTATGTTTCAATGTGCTTGCAAGTCATTTCATTTAAATGCTTCAACAATGCTAATACTCCAAAAGGGGTAAAACCGAATAGATAAAAGTCTTTAGAAAAAAACTGCATCAGTTATGGCACAAAGTTAAGGATGTACCAACCACGAATTAAAAACTCCCTTTCTAAGGGGTTTATTATTTTACCTTAAAAAATGGTTTGAACGGACAATTGGTATTTAAGCTTCTTTTTTCCCCCTTTCAATTTTTCTTCTGCATGAGTTTGGCTGTTGTTGTTTTTTCTTTTTTTTGGTTATAACATGGACAAAAAGGGAGGGAGGAACTTTCTGTGGCTTCAGATGCTTTTTTCATCACGCTCTACTGAAAAACAGCAACTTTAAAAAAAAAAAAAAACCTTAATTTTACATACCACTTAATCCTTAGTTTGGAGTGGAAACTTTTCAGCAAATGATTTAGAGTCACTCCATTTAAAAATACGTTGAGTTTTAAGATTTGAAAATTGGCTCATGAACAGAAAAAATACATTTTCAATGAAGATTCCAGAGCACCTTCACAATAACACTGTTACAGCTTTACAATAGGGACTGAAATTATAAAGTATAACATTTCTGAGGGAATCATCACAACTCACCCAAAGATCATTTTAACAGTGTCTCCATAATATGTACTACCCCAGAAGGGTTTAAACTTTGCACTACAAGAGATGTTGGCAATTTGCACATTTGCAGAGTGTGAAGGCCAGATTTAGTTTACGCTAAGTCAAGTAAACTGTAGCTGCCCTTATCCTTAATAGAGTGATGCAACTAACAGAATCCTACAGGTCAGAACATGCAATTCCCTTCTCTCCGATCAGGTGGAGCACTGCACTCTGGGACCTGTTGTCTAAGGGCCTCATCTTTATATTAAAAAGTGAGAGAGTGGTCATTAGCTGTATTGAGGGCCACATTTTGGTGACCAGTCTGTACCTTCTCTGCCCCTGGGACAAAACATTTTATTGTGACAGCTTTGAAGAACTTATTAGAATGTTTGATATCAACAAGCACACTTCATCATCCTACAGACTGAATGGCTCATATAAATGGCTTCTTTGTACTGTTATGTCTATATGTTGCATTTAAAAATATATATATTGTTTTGAGGCACCTCTTTTTTCAATCCTTGCTATAGGGATTTCAAGATGGGTCAGAATTTATTACACTGACTCTGAAGTGCTGGGACATGGACTGTGTGACGTTGTGCAGTCTATATGGTTTTATAAAAACATGATAATAAGTGAATATAATGTAACTGGGATAGTTTTAGAAAAATATGGTAAAAAGTGAATATAACGTACTGGGATATGCTTCATGCAAAAGGTCTCTTGTAAGGTATCATTACAAAGCTTATAATCTACTGAGTGTGATCATCCAATTTGTATAAATGTACCACTCTTGTATCTAAAACTAGAAATATAAAACATAACTCTGAGGGCCTATTGTAATTATGTAAAGTGTGGGCCATTAATGATGGTTTGGAATCTTGATGACTCCCATTAACAAGGACCATTGTCTGCAGATGACTGTGTTTACCTGTGAGTCTTCCTGTATATGTGTGTGCTGGCAAGTGAGTAATGAAGTCTTGCAGTGACATGTGATCATGTCACCTGAACTGGAATCCATCTTTAACCTGGTGCTTTTCCAGTGAGGGGGGGTGGAAACCCAGAGGGACAAAGGGTTCCCGCCTTATGCAGAAGATATATAAAGGGGTGGAAGAGAACAGAGAGGGAGAGGAGCCATCATGAAGAATCCCCTAGCTATCACGTGAGCTGCAACAAGAGCTGTACCAGGGGAAAGAATTGTGCCCAGGCCTGGAAGGTGTCCAGTCTGAGAAAAACTTACTGAAGCATCTCTGAGGGTGAGATTATCTGTATTCAGTTTGATTAGGCATAGATTTGCGCATTTTATTTTATTTTGCTTGTGACTTACTTTGTTCTGTCTGTTACTACTTGGAACCACTTAAATCCTACTGTCTGTATTTAATAAAATCACTTTTTACTTAGTAATTTACTCAGAGTATGTATTAATACCTGGGGGAGCAAACAACTGTGCATATCTCTCTATCAGTGTTATAGAGGGCGAACAATTTATGAGTTTGCCCTGCATAAGCTTTATGCAGGGTAAAACGGATTTATTTGGGTTTAGACCCCATTGGGAGTTGGGCATCTGAGTGCTAAAGACAAGCACACTACTGTACGCTGTTTTCAGGTAAACTTGCAGCTTTGGGGCAAGTGATTCAGACCCTGAGTCTTTGTTAGAGCAGACTGGAGTGTCTGGCTCAGCAAGACAGGGTGCTGGAGTCCTGAGCTGGCAGGGAAAACAGAAGCAGGGGTAGTCTTTGCACATTGGGTGGCAGCTCCCAAGGGGGTTTCTGTGATCCAACCCGTCACAGACTGAAATGGAGATGCCTAGAAAAAACCCCAAAAGCATAGTAATTAAGTAGACTTTGGAGAGCAATTATACACACTGAAAAATAAAACAAAACAGCTCTGATAGTTATAGCTCTCAACTGTACTCCATTGCATTTCAGTATAATACAGTAGGGATCTCTGAATGTGAACACGATGCCATATTAATGGGGGGAAAGACAGATAGAGGAAGGAACAAGAGCCATAACTTGGGGTTTCTTTTAGCTGGAAAATCAGGACCTTAAAGTGTAACATTTGTTTTTAAATTTACTTGATTCAAATCACTTATCACACTAACTAACTCAGTAAAAGTGACCAATATGATGACGTAGAATGTAAATAAATTAAAACACCCAAAAATTAAGCTGGCCGAGGGACTCAGAGGCAATGAGTTTTGCTACCACAAGAGAGATCCAAGGGCCCAATTCAGCCATATACTTAAGCACACACTAACTTAAAAAATCCCAGTAGTCTCAATGATTTCAATAGGACACCTTACATGCATAAAGTTAGGCACAGTTTAAGTACCTTGTTGAACTGGAGCTTCAGTTTGGATCCTGGATTTTGTCTCTTATTTAAAAGAAGTAATCCTGTAGTGATCCAAAATAATACATTTCACTCTTAGTGTTATTACACTGATTGGACCATTGTAATAGTATTTCTTTTTATAAGGTCTGACCCTTTTCCTAGGAGAGCGACCACATCAGATGACCCATCCTAGCTAATCCCTTAAGATTAATAGGATCTGGAGGAAGCGTCATCTGTTCTTCCTTTGTCACAAAGAGGCATGAAAGACTCAGAGAAGAGAATCTATGAGACAGAGAATTCCAGAAATACTCAGCCCACCATAGTAATAAGCATAATATAAGTCTCTACATAGACAGATGGAGACCTGCAACAAGAATAGTGACCTTAAAAACAGACACCAAAAATTCACTCCTGCAACTCATGACTCCAGAATAAAGTAAAAAGGAGAACCTATAAGAAAATGTAAAGACAGCAACACTCTTTAGTAAGAGTGGAGACACTACAGTCCCAATTCAGCAAAGCACTTCAATATGTTAAGTTCATCCCTTCCAGCTCATGCTTAAGTCCCCCGACTTCCTATACCATTAAATAAAATAAGACTTTTTATTCTAGCATACAGTAGGGCCAACCTGTATTTAAAAAAAAACAACAACAACAACAACTCTGTAATAAGGAAACTAGCACGCTGTAATCTTTAGCAGACAGTTTTTACTTGTGGAAGAATATTGAAAATAAACGTGGAGTCCAGCCAGATTGTCATGAAGACCAGAATTGCCTCTTTTCATTTTAAACAGGATGTGCCAGCAATTTCTCTTTGATATGGCATGCAGCCTTGCTAATTTCAAAGCCTCAAGACTTTGTGGTTGGTAAAGTTGTTTAGCATGGCTTGTCATGCAAAGTTGATGGCTCTGCTTTTGCTGTCAGTTTTGTCATATTTGCACAAAAAGAAAATAGTGTCAGATGGGAAGATGGGAGGGGAGGAGGCACACCACCATGGAAACTATGTATATTTGTGTCTTACAATATAGTTGCCACTCAGATAGCTTAATTTTCTGCAAAATCACGTCATTTAACACAGAAGCCCTAAAATTCAGTTTATCCTGTATCTGTAACCTAATACACTTCCCAGAGGTATTGGCCCTCATACCAAAATAAAGATAAATATGCAATTTCTTGTCCAGGTCACTACGTCTTCTTTGATGTACACTGTCACCTGCACTTATTTAAAGTTGTATGACAATTTTCATTCAAGGTTACACGAGACACACATTATACCTTGGATATTTGTAAAAATATATTAGATATTACAGTTCCATCTTGTATAGACCCTTGTCCAAGAATCATTTGTAAATTATGAACATAATATATTAAATCATTGTTCAACTTTGAGGAACTTTTCACATAGCAAATAAAATATTTGTTGATGAAAAATTCTGTTAACTATGTATTTTCTGTAGGATATGGACCATTTAAATGTCTTTTTTATCCCACATCTAAGGTCACTCCATCAATGAAGTTTTTAGAGGTTGCAAGTAATTTTCCATGTACTATATCCCTCAATGAAGTTAACAATATTAAATTAGCAGAATTATCAGAACTTACAAGTTATTTTATCAACCAATTGGGTGCTTTTTTGGAATCAGTTATCCTGTTTAACACCCTGAGCTGGATTCTTCAGTCTGCTAAGTACACCTTACACCATTCAAGAAGTGCCAAGTACACTTAACCTGATAAGAAACAGCAAGGGGGTGTATTCTTGCACAAGGTCACTCTCCAGTGGCAAAAAGCTGTTAAAGGTAGCAGATCCAGTTCCTGCACCAGCCTATCACACAAGACCTCAGTATAAGGGAAGGGAGAGGGATTGTATTGTTGGAAAACATAAGGTGGTCAGGGAAGGGGGCACCTCTAAGAGGAACTCCGCTACACCTGACCCACCACTGACATAAGATCACCGAGGACCTTTTGCTGGTGACATAAGTTAGAAAGGTATTGAGAAACATTTATAACAGGGCCAGAGAGTTTGGGATAAGGAAGCTGCAACCCCTTTCTACTGGGGAACTCAGACATGGTGGAAATCCAGTTAATTGATTTTTTAGTACCCTAACTAGCTCTCAATCTCTCTTACAGCTCTTAGAACTTTTGTAGAGCTATGGGGTCATTTCAAAACCTCCAGTCATTTGATTTTCTAGTTTTGACCCTTTTCCATTGGCCTCTGACAGTGATTTTCTGGTTGTGTACTCTTTTGGTGATGAACTGTTTGATTCTTCATGATTATTTCATTTTCTGTCATATTTAGGATCCCAAATGTTGAATTCCCATTGTGGAAAGGGAAAGACTAGATTTAAAGTAAAGTCATTACTTTACACAAATATCCTTCAAACTTTTCCTCTAAGTCTATTAACATTTGATATGTTTGTCTTACTTCAATTGCTGGATTCAAATCTGATTAAGCAGGTAATATTTTGTTAATTATTGCTTTTCTGTTCTTTGGTACACAGATTTAGGTTGACTTGTTGAGCTTTCCCTTTTGTGATTTTGGTATTGTTCTACCAAGAGTCATGGTTATTATTTTGTAAGAGCTTGTAGACACTGAAGGTATGTCTACACTGCAATGAGAGCTCGATCTCAGACTCAGGCTCAAGTCCAACCCCCCCCCTTCCATCTACACGCAATTCTGTCTAACTTGGGCCCAAGCCTGGGCCACAAGACCTAGCAGGGATAGAGCGTTCAAGCCCAACTCCCAAGGGGGCTCAGACCCAAACCATCATTTTGCAAGATTGGTCAATCAACTTCCAGGAAACGGAAGCAACTTCCTGGTTCAAATACACTCTGGGTCCCTACTCAGAGGAGCTTTTTGATGCCATCCCAAGGGAGCTGCCTGCCATGGAACCAGCATTTAATCCTTTCATTTTGTTCTAAGCGCTGCGCTGCAGGCAGAGAGAATGTTCTCCTGCATTTGTAAGGCCACGGACAAGAAGAAATCCTTTTACCAAGCATGCTGCTAGCTGGTCACAGGAGCAGACAGATTTTGGTTAATCTCTGGTGCAAGGCAAGCAAACAATTTGACTTTAGCCAGAGTTCCAGGAATGGCCATGTGGACCAGCTGGCAGCATTGGGGATTCACTGGACTGGTGACCAGTGCATGGAGAGGATTAAGTGGCTCAAGACCAACTACTGGAAAGCCAGAGATGAGAACTGCACTTCTGGGAACTCGCCATCCTCCTGTCCCTTTTATGAGGAGTTTGACCAGGTGCTGGGTACTGTACTGAGCCATCAGCACATCATAACAGCCTGGTCAGCTGGGGTGGTGCACTCGTGAATCCAGTATTGGATTGGAGAGGAGCCAGCAAGAGCTGGATGAAGGTGCCAAAGTGACTCTTGTACTCAAACTGGTCCAAAAGGAGACTTTGCTGCTGGAGCAGCTACAGCACATTCTGGGTCCCTACTCACAGGAGCTTTCTGATGCCATCCCAAGGGAGCTGCCTGCCACGGAACCAGCCTCAGAAACACAAAAGGCAGAAATAGTCCCTGAGCCTGGTAAGTTTCTGACTCCATGTTTGTTGCTATTAATATAGGCATGGGAGCGATTTTTGGTTTATTTCCCAATGCAAAATTTATTGCAAGGCTTGGGCAACAATGATATCCAATAATGGTGGATTGCATGCGAGGACCCCGGCATCTATCCCCCGCCTCCTTTACTCCCCCACCAGCACTAATCTGTGAAATTCAAAATGGAGACCGGGAAGCACAAACAACAGTGAAACAAGCATTTAAAATTAGTTTTTTACTAGATACTTGCACATTCTTACAGAAATGCACTGGGGTGTTTATAGTAGGACCCTTATACTGCCTTCCCTTTTAATATGCCATGCCATACAAATGAGGCATGCCACAACGTAACGAGTCGCCTGTGAACAGAAAACTTTCCAGGAGTGGGGTTGGAAGGTTTAATGTAGTCCATAGGTGATGAAATCAATGTCCAGAATATGGTGTGAGGTTTGTATGCAGTCCAGAAATGTGGTGGCTGTGTAGTTCTCTGAGTGTCCGTATTATTGTGTGTTTGCATGTGGTTCCTGGTAGATGCGTTAAGAGTAGCTTACATCGGGGGCCATAGAAAGCCATAGAGAGGCAGGCAGTCATATCATGTGGATGCTAATGCAGCATCCTGTTGATTTCCCCATGAATTTGGATCCAATCCTGGATGTTGATAGCCACAAACTTTTCGCATAATAGAACTCCAGATAGGTAGTCAAATTTCAGGGAAGGGCCCAGCTCTGTAGGTCACCAGCCCATTCCATTCGTAGATGTGCTGCTCTGTCACCATAAGTTTGATAATGCGGCTGGCTTGTCACTGGCAGCTTGTAATAAAATCTCTCTTTGCCATTCTGAAACCTCTAGGATTGTAATGTCCTCAAGAATGCGGAATGCCTGAAACTATAGAAAAGGTTTATATAGTAAACCACGACTCCCCTCTCCCACCAAAAGGCAAGGAGCTCTCAATTTAAAAAATTTTTTTTTAATTGTTACTTATCATTGTGCAGTCTTATCACTGTGATTAACTGAGTTTTGCCCCAGGAACTTGAGAGCTGTGGTTCTCCTCTCAGAACATACTGAAATTCAATTTTACGAAGTATCAATTTTGGGCCTTGAAATTCCAAAAGGCACTTTTGCCTGGGGATGCACTGTACCTGTTGTGAAGCACTGAAACAATATCCAGCCCCAGCTGTGGTAGGTGCATTGTTTGGGGTCTTCTTTTAGACCCTGTAGCGGGGTGATCACCCACTCCTGCCCGGAAGGGCTTAAAACAGCCCTGGGAGAGGGTTGGGGCAGGGGAAAAGCTGGGCTGATTGGCAGAGCAGCCGCAGCTGGGGCCACGTCCCAAACGGAGCACAGCTGGCCCTTATAAAAGGGCTGTGAGCCAGGGGCTGAAAAAGTCTCCCTCTAGCTGAGGAGGGAGATGGACCTAGCTGCCTGAGTCCTAAAGGGTACTGGGAGTGAAGCAGGGCTGGGGAAGGCCAGAGGAGCAGGGGATCTCCAGGCTAGCAACTTCCCAGGCTGCAGGGCCTGGTCCAAGGCCCATAGAGGTACTGGGAGGCAGAGGAAGGCAGCAGGTCCAAACCCCCTTGCCTATGATGAGTGGCTTTTACACTGCAGTCTGCCACAGGGAGCAGGGGCTTGGTGATGACTGGCAGAAGCCCAGACTGAGGCAAGGTGGGGATTAGAGGGTTGGGGGTTTCCCAGAGAGGGGAGACCCATAGAGACTGGTGGGGGTATTGCCAGGGGGCAGCCCCCGGGTAAAGGGGCACCGGGGTCTTGGAGGGACACGGGAGCCAGCTACAAGCAGGACACCGGCCTGCAGAAGGTGCCCAGGCTGGAAAAGAGCTAATTCCCCGAAACAACCAGCAGGAGGTGCCGCAGCAGTGAATCACGCACTGCGACAGGCCCTTTGAGCTCTGCTAGCCCTTCAACCTCTGCTGCTCCTTCCACTTCAGCAGCGCAGGTTCCTGGGGTGCAGAACTGTCACGGACAGTGTTTCTGTGATGAACTTATGGTGGACATTCTGGACAGGGTCAAAAATCAGGTGAAGTACCAGAAGAAGGAGGATTCATGGTAAATGCAAAAGGCATAGACAGGTTGTACAGCAAGAGAACAGAGTTTCAATGTGTGGAGAGAGGTTTGCAGCTCAGTTTCTGGAGCAGTAATGTCAGCTGAGAGAGGAAAATATATCCCAGCAGAAAGACCTGTTCGAGAGGCTGCTAACACGTCCCTCGGCCCACGCCGCTTCCCGCAGCCCCCATTGGCCTGGAACGGCGAACCACGGATGCTGCAGGTAAACAAACTATCCCGGCCCGCCAGCAGATTTCCCTGAGGGGCCGCATGCCAAAGGTTGTCAATCCCTGTTGTATGCAAACACTATTTCTTAATATATTTCTCTACATCAAGCCATATTGTAAATCCACAGTTTTTGCCATTCAACCCCCACTTCTATTTCATAAGAGGTAATGTCATTCATAGCTACAAAGCACAGCAATCCATCCCCACCCGCCCCCCACATTTCATTGCATGATGTGATAGAATCCCATTTACTTAAAGATTGTACAAGCACATTCATGAACATACTATCCTCCCTCTTCCATTGGCCCATGCATGTCCATAATGTGGGAGCACAGAGCATCCCTTATTTGTGTTGCCCAGGTATATCCTGCCCCAGCTGTGATAGGTGCACTTTCTGTTTGAGTGTACCAGTTCACCAATCCATTACTGTCAGGGTCACATGTCTGACTTTTGGCTTCAAAAATATTACAAAGAACACAATAAGCCACAATAATGCAGTCAGCATTGATGATGCAGGCATCCAAATGTGTCTGTAAACATCACCAGTGGGATTTCAGTCTGCCAAATGCATATTCAACCATTATGTGCCTGCTGAGAGTGTAGGGATATACAAGATCCACCAGGATAACAGTGGGGACAATAACTCCATTTATGATGTCATTTAGTGGCAATAGTGTCCCAGACTGTCCATGAATGTGGACTCCTGATCATTGGAACACCCTGGCATCATGAACTTTTCCAGTGCAGCCCACACTGGTATCTATAAATCCGCCTCTGTGTGCCACGTAGTCTACATAATAATAGAGTAGTAGCCTTTGAGATTTATGTATTCAGGTGCTCCTTGATGGGAGCATACTATGGGCATACGAGTCCCATCAATGGTCCCTGCACAGTTTGGAAACCCCATTTTCTCAAAACCAACAATTACTTCAGGGATATTGTTTCTGCCCACTGCCTTTGGGTAAATCACACACCCTATTGTCTCCAAAACCTCCATGACTACTTTACCTATGGTTAACTTTCCAATGCTGAACTGGTTGACAATGGACCTGCAGCAGTCTGAGGTAGCCAGTTTCCAGATGGTTACAGCAACCTGCTACTGGACCAGTATGGGCCCCTTATGTATGCTGGAGAACAAGCTGTTCACAAAATCCAGAAACGTAGCTTTCTTCCTGTGAAAGTTTTGGACCCACTGCTGGTCATCTCAGATCTGCATTATGATGTGGTCCCACCAGTCTGTGCTTGTGGCCTGGCTTCAGAAGAGCCGATGGATATAGGGGGCACCAGAGGCTATCCAGAGAGCCACGAGCAGCATCAGCCAGTTCAATTCTGCCACGTCTATATCAGCCTCACCCTCTTCCATAAGGTGCCTTCAATACATCAGAAACTGCCACCAGAATGTCCACCAGCATCTCTTTGATGCTCTGCCCGTTTGCTTAAACAGAACTGAAAGTGCAAGCAAGAGATGCTCTTCAAATGGTGACTCCTCCATTTTCCTGGCTCCAGTTGCCGGAAGTGCACAGACTCACAAGACTGCTTGGCAGGATCTGTTGGTAACTTGGCAGGCTGCCACAACTTTCTGTAATATGAGAGGTGAACTGTCAAGTTTTCCCATACTGTACCAGGAACCAGGGCCTAGAGCAGCCAGAGCTGAGTAGGGTGCTAAGAATCTTGGGATATGGTGATTTGACTCAGGTCAGGGTACTGCAGTGTGGATGCTGGAACTCTGATTTGGGGCCCAAGTCCAGAAATTCTAAACTTAGGGTCAATACGCAGTGTAGATGCGCAAAGATCTGGGCTTATGAACCAGGAGTATGTGGACTCGAGTCCCACTAACCCTGGGCAGTGTAAACTGCAGTGTAGACATACCTTAATGCTAGATTTACTCCATCAGTTTTGTAACAATTTACAAATATATCAGAATGACATTTCTAGTTACCTCCCCAATGGAGATTTTTAGGTCTTTTCTAATTGATTTTTTATAAATCAACTATGAACAGTGAAAAAGTTTTCATGATAGCAAATAATTTCTTCACATTTTTTATGATGTTCTGGAGTGCTTTTCTTAACAGATTACTCTATAGCTTTATAAATTTCTTAATTCATATATATTAAATATTATATTATCATAGTTTTGATTTCTGTTTTCCCTCCACATCCAATACTCTACAAACTCTTATGCCCCCCATAGCTCACAAATTCAAATATTTTCCTTCTCCACCATTATGTTTGCACTTGAATAAATCATGTATTAGTCCCATTTCTTGTATTAATTTATTAAACTTTTTTTTAAGTATTATGAATCGGTAGCCACACATACTACTCTTCCTAGAAAACAGAATGCATCCACCAATTTGATTATTTTGTTAATTATTGCCTTTGAGTGACATAACATAAAAGCTCTTATTTGTATTATAATTCAAAAAATCATAATATTTTACCAATCAATATGAACTCATCTTCTGGAACAATATATATTTAAAAATTATTATATTCTGTACGTCTATTCAAACAGCTTCATATTCATAACTCCATGGCAACTATTCATCACTAGTGTAATAACTAATCTGTGTAATATTCCATGGCATTTTTTACCATTTGTTTTTAAACACTTCTTTTGCCTGTTTTACAAAATAATTAGACCCCATTTTAGCAACGAATTTACACATTTACTTAAGTTGATACATTTTCAAGACTGCACTTAAGCTTGGGCTTTAAAATTAAGCACACCAGGATGCTTCCAAGAAATAAAGTCTTCAAACATTTTTTGTAGAGCTGGTCAATTCCCCCCCGCCACCTTGTATATCCCCCATCCACCCACATTCCCATAGAAAATGTCTATTTTTTCCAGCAGAAATTCAAATACTGAAAAATTTAAACCAAAATCAGAAATATTTTGGCTCAAAACTATATTTCAATTTGAAAATGCTGCTATGGTGCTTGCTGGGAGTTGTACTTCCAGAGCCTCATACTCCCATTCTTTCCATAGGCTGGGCTCCTTGGTTGCACTATATCTCCATGATGCACCACAGTCTCCCCATCATGGGAGTTCCTGGCAATGGTGGATCATGGGAGATCTAGTCCAGGCAGGAAGCCTGGCCAAGAGAAAAGAATGGAAACTTGAGGCTACTGAACTATAAATCCCATGAGGTACCACTGCAGTTTTCCAAAGCAAAATATTTTGGGTTTTAACCAAAATATTTCTGTTTTTGAATGTTCTGTTGTCAAAGAAAAACTGAAGTTTTCCATTGAAATCAGACACTTTTCAGTGTCCCCCTCCAAAAAAACCCTAATTTTGTACCTATTTTTCATTGGTTTGCATTTATAGGTCATTATATAGCATCTATTGTTGCGTCATCTTTTCTGCATTTCTATATATCTATATTAGTAAAATTTCACAACAATTCTTTGCTATTGAAACCTAGGAATCTGAACATAACTTCAGCTTCTTTCATAATTCACATATATAACAATGGTAGAACTAAATTTGTATCACTTTTAGTTTACATCCCACTATTGATTGTTTTTTAAACCAGGAGTTATGTTATGGACACCCCTTTCATTTTCCAAAGGAATAAAGAGATTTTTTGAAAATAGAGGTTATCTTATGAATTTTAATGAAAAGAAAACATTTTAGTTCTATGGTGACATCTTCCACATTTTTACTATTCAACATACAGTTCAATGACATCTGAAAGGCAAATATAAGGAACTACAGTCTCCAAAACTAAATGTGCTTGTTAATTTTATGTCAAATAAATGTTTAAGTTTCTAACTACGATATTAAGCATTGACTCCACAAAAGCTGGAATTCAATAACCAATTAGTAAAATTAATAAATAAGCAGAAAAACTTCCAAGTCCCTAGGACAAAAACCCAACCACATAATTGTCTTAAATACATATGAATGATCATTGTCAGCCATTGTACATTAGTCAAATGGAAAACGTTGTATTAGCTCCAAAATGCCAAAAATATTCAGTGAATGAGGTAATATCTTTTACTGGACCAACTTCTGTTGGTTAGAGCAGTGGCTCTCAACCTTTCCAGACTACTGTACCCCTTTCAGGAATCTGACTTGTCTTGTGTACCCCCAAGTTTCACCTCACTTAAAAACTACTTGCTTACGAAATTGGACATAAAAATACAAAAGTGTCACAGCGCACTATTACTGAAGAAATGCTTCCTTTCTCATTTTTACCATATAATTATAAAAGAAATCAACTGGAATATAAATATTGTACTTACATTTCAGTGTATAGTATATAGAGCAGTACAAACACGTCATTGTCTGTATGAAATTTTAGTGCGTACTGACTTCGCTAGTGCTTTTTATGTAGCCTGTTGTAAAACTAGGCAAATATCTGGATGAGTTGATGTACCCCCCGGAAAACCTCTGCATATCCCCAGGGTTAGGCATACCCCTGGTTGAGAACCGCTGTGACAGAGAGACAAGCTTTCAAGCTACAGGGAGCTCTTCCTCAGGTCTGGGAAAGGTACTCAGAATGTCACAGCTAAATAAAAGGCCCATTAACACCCTTGTAGTCCTAGGACAAAAAGGGGGGTGTAGCGATGCAACGACTCACCCACCGCGGTGCCTCCTGGTGGTCGTCCTAGGAATTAGCTCTCCAGCTCCGGAGCACCCTCTGCTGGCCGGTGTCTCACCTATCGCCGGCCCCCATGTCCCTCCCAGACCCCGGTGCCCCTTTTTCTCAGGGTTCTGCCCTCCGCAGTACCCCCACAGCTCTGGGTCTCCCCTCCCCGGGGAACCCCCAACCCTCTATCCCCACCTCGCCTCAGTCTATGATGGCTACTGCCAGTCACCATCTAGCCCCCGCTCACTGGGGCAGACTACAGTATACAAGCCATTCATCATTAGCAAAGAGGGTTTGGACCTGCTGCCTTTGCCTATCCTTGGGCTGCCCCTCTGCAACCCCAGTACCTGTTTTAGGCCATCAGCAAGACCTGCAGGCTGGGGGTTTTCCAGGCTAGAGCTTCCCAGCTCCCCTGGCCTTTCCCCAGCCCTGCTTCACTCTAGGTACCCTGGTGAGCTCCCCAACAGCCAGGCCCATCTCTCTCAACAGCTAGAGAGGAACTGTTTGAACTCCTGGCTCACAGCCTTTTATAAGGCCAGCTGTGGCCTGATTGGGGTGTGGCCCCAGCTGAGGCTGTTTCCCCAATCAGACCAGCCTTTAGCTCTCCCAGGGCTGGCTGTAACCCTTTCAGGCTCGGAGCGGGTGACCACCCCGCTACAGGGGGTTAGTGGGTTACAGATTGTTGTAAGAATGATAAACGACAAAAACACCCTATCACCTGTGGGTGAACACTTTTCACAAAGCGATCACTCTAAAATCTGACCTATCCTCAAAGGAAACCTGCACAACACTTTCAAAAGAGGAGCCTTGGAGCTAAAATACATAACTTTGCTAGACACTGAAAACCATGCTCTTAATAAAGACACTGGATTTATGGCTTATTACAACAATCTGTAACCAACTTACCCCCCTTTTTGTCCTATGACAATAGGGGTCTAACGGGCCCCTTCACCTTGAATGGTCCCTTAGAATATGTGCTAACTACTTATGCTAAACTATCTGTTTGACCTTGTATTTAGCTGTGATACTCTGAGTACCTTTCCCAGACCTGAGGAAGAGCTCCGTGTAGCTAGAACACTTGTCTCTCTCACCAACAGAAGTTGGTCCAATAAAAGATATTACCTCGCCCACCTTGTCTCTCTCATATCCTGGGACTGACACAGCTACAATAACACTGCACACAAAAATATTCAGTGACAATTCTTATATGTTTTGCATCATAGATGATGGAGATGATGTTCAAGAGTTTCCAAAGGGGACAAAAGATTCAACAACAGTTTCCAACAATCACTTCAATATCAGTACCGCTATGACATCCTATGCTCCACAAGTTAAGATCACTGATATTTGGAAGTCCATTTATTTATATTTTTTTCATCTTCCCAGATGCAGATTAGAAAATATCTCAAAAGAACTAGATATTTATGATGAGTACAACAAAATTATAATCACCAGAATAATAAATGAGAAATATAGTCATGTAGCATGGACAGATTTCATTCTTACCGATCTGGTAGAATAGCCAAGAGTCATTCCTATTTATACCTATATAGATATATATATACACACATATAAAATTCTGTGAAATTGATCAGGTACAAAATGTGCTAAAAGTAGTAGATTCAACATTCTCATTGATCAGATTTTAAACAGCCATTAATTAACAAAAATTATTTAAAAAGCAAAAGCAAAACTCAAGAAGAATTGAGTGGCTATCACAAAGAAGCAAGTACGTCTGCACAGGGAAAACTTACTCTAAAGTTGTTGCAAAAGACTAAGGGCACGTCTTCACTACCCGCCGAATCGGCGGGTAGCAATCGGTCTATCGGGGATCGACTTATCGCGTCTAGTGAAGACGCGATAAAATCGATCCCTGATCGCTCTGCCGTCGACTCCGGAAATCCACCGCGGCAAGAGGCGGCAGTGGAGTCGACGGCGGCGCGGCAGCGGTTGACTTGCCGCCGTCCTCACAGCCAAGTAAGTCGACCTAAAATACGCCACTTCAGCTACGCTATTCATGTAGCTGAAGTTGCGTATCTTAGGTCGACCCCCCACTGTAGTGTAGCCTAATTCCAAAAAGACAAATGCTGCTCTCCCACAATCAACTTTGGGTGACTTCACGGAAAGGACACAGCACTCAGGTGGTGGGGAAGACTGACAGAGAGTGCACTTTCGTATCTGCCACGTTCCCATTGGCAGAAGGTAGAGGAATGGGCTAGTTTATTGGTTTTCACTCCCTTACCCCGTTACACCTCTGTCTATTTAAGCTTCCTTGGGCTTTTCAAAAAGCCTCTTGCTCTGGACAGCTACCTCTCCTCCCCAGCCCACCTCTTCTGCCTGTGGCCCCGCCCCTTAATATACAACCCAGGCTGTGTTATTCATGACAATGTGGATGTGACTGATTACCCATTCAGGATGGAATTTTTCATCAAAATTGCCAAGTCTGGTG
This sequence comes from Emys orbicularis, assembly GCF_028017835.1. Lineage (NCBI taxonomy): Eukaryota > Metazoa > Chordata > Testudines > Emydidae > Emys > Emys orbicularis. The sequence continues at coordinate 91,534,912 of NC_088685.1, read as the reverse complement.
GTTTTATTTTCCCAACTTCCTCACAGCATCATGGAGGCACCGTTAGATAGGGCCGTCCTTAGGATTTATGGGGCCCTATGCAGTAGGGTAGCCAGATGTCCCGATTTTATAGGGACAGTCCCAATTTTTGGGTCTTTCACATTTGCTGTCTGATCGTCCTACTATGCAGTATTATTAAACTGGTGCCCCTATTCCCGACGGCAGCCCGGGCTCGGGGAGGGAGGGACGAGGCAGCAAAGGATACCGAGATGCCCGGCCCGCCTCAGGGCGGCGGAGAGTCACAGTTCCCCGCAGAGTCCCCCGTACCCTCTCCCTCACACAGAAGGCGCGGTGCCAGTGCATTCGGCTCTGTGAATACGGCCCCTGCCTAAGGAGACTGCAGTGGGTGTGCGGGAGCCGACCTGCTCTTACCTGCTGTCATGAGCAGTGGGTGAATCTGCCGCTTGGGGAGGCTAGCTCCCCAGCCCACCTCTTCTGCCTGTGGCCCCGCCCATACTCCACCCCTGTTCCGCCCCAACCCCCGCCCCACTCCACCCAGGCCCCGCCCTCTTCCCACTGTCTCCCTCCTCTCTTCCCTCCTCCACCCTGCTCACCCCCTTCCAGCCAAATCCCTGATCCCAAATGAAATAAATGACATTTGAAAATAAACACTCTTCTGCAATTTCTTTCTAAAGAAAATGGAGCATGTTTTCCACTGCATGCCAGATGGTGAAGACTGGACATGCAGAAGGTACCTAATTAAAAGCACTAAACTTGGGAATAAAAAATGTCAGTCACAGGTTTTTTGATATGCCCTGAAGTTTGTCAGAGATTTATTTGCAAAAACTTTGTAGTAAGGGCGAGTCAGCTGTCCTGCTGAATACAACATTAAATATTATGGAATACATGATGCAACTCTTCTCTGTTTTACATTTTCTTAATCAGTATTTCTAAGCTGATTTTATATTTTAAGGTTACTCTTAAGCCTTCATAAAGTAATCATTCCAGATTACTACATATTTAACTCACTGAAACAAAGACAAAACAAAGAAAGAATTTTAAATTAATCAGTCACAGAGGATTAGCGTGTTCATAACAATGTTCATTGCTTTTAGAAAAAGGGAACACTAATTTACTTTGTGTGATCTCCATAATAATAGACGTGTTTATGAAATTTCACCAACTTTAAAAAAATATGTTTCCAAAGATTTTAGGCATAACAAAGGATTTTATATCTTACTAGGTACTGATTTTGCTGGAGGGTTCTTAAAACTAGTTCATCAGATAGTCAGAAGTAAAGAAGGGAAACTCTTTGTCCAGCTATCTGGAAGGAAAGGGGTGTTGTCCCTTTAAGGGCTCTCTTCAAGGGGTGGGGGGGGGAGAGAGGGGGGGGAGTGAGCGGGCGGGGGGGGGGGTGAAGGGAGAAAGGGATGGACAGAAAGGACAGGAAGACTTTGGAAGCAAGTTTTTTTTACTATCGTAATTAAAATTAAAATGTGTATTTTAGATAAGGGTGGTCTTTTGAAGGATTTATTTTAAAAACTATATGTCTGATGATCCAAGCATGTAAGGCTAAAGATGATTGTGCATCTAAAAAATCTATGCAAGAATTTTTTAGAGATGTGATTTTATAATCTTCACCAACTCACTAATGAAATATTTTTAAAGCAAATTTTAAACTAAGGTCCTGTAGACTAACATGTTCTGAGTAAATATTACAGTAATGCACAACTGTTTTTGTCAGTACATTCAGAAACTGACAGTATATACCTGGGGGTTGGCAAATGCCTGTTAAATGGCTTCGTTACCACTTGAATGGCTCTAACAGTTTCAATGTTGTGCTAATAGGTCTGGCAGGCTGGCAGGCTTTTTCACTTTTAAGTTACTAGATCCCCTACAGGGGAAGACTCACCGGGCTGCAGCAGCCAGCTGTGAAGGAGCCTGCAGGAAGGGTCAGAACAGGGATAGGAAGAGCCTGGAGGGTGGACACTAAGACCCAGTGGTGCCCCAAATTTTCAGGTGCCCTACGCAGCCGCGTATGCTGCGTATGCCTAAGGACGACCCTGCCATTAGATTATAGCATTAAGACTTTAAAAAGCGTAATATTAGGAAAAGCAAAACCATTTTAGCTTGTCGCAACTTGCAGCCAGCATCCATTGCAGATAAATGGGAACAGATCCCAGAAGTATATATGAGACCCGGGTTTGTAGTAGTGGCCCTTCCGCTTATGGGAAAAGGGGAGACCTAAAGTATTTGTGGGCTGAGGTCCTCCCTTGAGAACCTCCCCTCCCTAAGTGTGGGAAGTGGATAGGATTCTGTAATGAGTTAAGTACCAGAGGGGTAGCCGTGTTAGTCTGGATCTGTAAAAAGCAACAGAGAGTCCTGTGGCACCTTTAAGACTAACAGATGTATTGGAGCATAAGCTTTCGTGGGTGAATACCCACTTCGTCAGACCCATTTTGTAATGAGTTAGGCTATCATATAGGACTCAAGTTATTGGTTGTACAGTGGGAGTCCTGAACACTGCACTGTACTCAGTTAGAGGCCTGGTATGAGAGAGTGGGAGGCAGCAGCAGGGCAAATGATGCCTTACCCAGCATTAAATGAAGCTGAGACTTGTGCCTGTCATTCCTTCACCTGCACGTCCTGTTCAATGAAGAAAGAATCTGCTCAGGCCTCACACTAGAAGTCTTAGTGCTTGGGCTCGTCAGTGCTAGGTGATTTTGCAAGCACTGCTTTGGAGAATTACCTTCTTTGGCCATCTAAAAGAATGGACACACCAATCCCTTGAATATTGGTGCATTGTGTTTCCCAGTGAAGTAGCTGTGATTTAAAAAAAAAAAAAAAAGCACAGAAAAAGCTTGTGAATCTTGGGTCTTGGAAACATCTGCCTCGGGGGAAACGAAAAAAAAAAAAAAAGAGTCATTTGGCATATGACGGTATGTGCTGGCTAAGTGCTAACTCCAAAGTAGAGTGTATCAGTCAAGCCAAAAGGAGTATTGAAGTATTTCTATTTTAGCCTATCCTAACAGATTGTTTATTATTTTTATACAGTACAGTATTCACTAGTTATAATCTTAATAACTGCATGTTACATGTAAAACAAACTTGGTACTTTACTGCCCTGGACACACCAATTTCATTCTTATTAATCTGCAATGCTCTGCTCAATTTAAAACAGAAAAACAAAACAAGAACAGCTCAGCAGGAAAGCCAGAGTAGTAATTTGCAAGACACTTAATTTTCCTGAGAGTGCCCTCTCATACAGCAAAAGAACCTGTAATGAGTTCCCTTTGGAAAATCATTCTATTTTTTTCCTGAAGAATCACATTCCAGCTGAAACAAATTCCATATGGTGACTCAATGTTTTAGCTTGTTGCAATATTTAGCAAAACTGATAATTAACAGTAGGGCTTCAGGTCCAAGTGATTTTTTTTATGTTTGTTTTTTAAATAAATTCTTCCTCCATTACTGATGATTGCCAGAAGCTGGGGATGGGTGACAGGGGATAGATCACTTGATGATACCTGTTCCATTCATTCCCTCTAAAGCACATGGCATTGGCCACTCTCGGAAGACATGATACTGGGCTAGATGGACCATTGGTCTGACTCAGTATGGCCATTCTGATGTATTCTTTATTTCATCTATCAGATCAAAGAATTCTCCATGAGAACTTCAGTAAGCAAGGATTGCTAAAAGAGAACCTTACCCTCACACCATTCAGTCTGCCTGCAGCCACTGGTTAAACACCCTTCTCTATGGGCTGGTCTTCATGGGGTAGCTATTGAGAATAAGCTAGGGTGTGAATTAAAGTGCAACAGCTATTCATCGCTAGCTCTGCATGTGGACACTTTTATTCTGAATTAACAGTGCCTTGTGTGGTTTAGTTTAATCCACTTCCAGTAGCTATTCTGCAGTACCCATCTTGGGCTAGTAAATGCACCAGAATGGGGGGGTGGGAAGATAACTGGACCAGTGCTGGCTGTTTATTCTTACAAAAACCTCCAGTTGCATGCCAGGATGGAGTAGTATAGTCACTCAGTTAGGATGTACTGCATATCGCAGGATATGTGCTACTGGGCTGGGAGCCTTGCAATACATGCTAGCTTGCAGAATGGTGCATGACTACAGTGCTAGCTTGCCCCCGCTTTTAATGTGAGCATTACTTAGGAATCAGACCCTACCAACAAAATATAGCAGGAAGTGAAGGAAAAGATGCTCCCCAGTGTAATGCCTAAATGGGTTAATAAATAATTTCTATTTTAATTTGACTATTCTACGTTAACTAGAATGGGATTCACAAAGTCTTCCTGGTTACATATTAGCTGCATTCTATTGTCCAAGTTGTACCAGGTCTCTTTCAATAACTGCCCAGGAAAGCTCTCTCATAATACTTTATTTTTCCTTCTGAATTGAAGTTGATTAGTTTCTCATCTCTTTCTGGAAGAAAGTTTAGATCATCCATATTTTCCAATTATGAGGCTCAGGAAAAATGTTTGAAGACAACAAATGGCTTCTCTATCAGCACTGAAGCATTCTGGACTTCTTTTCATGAGAAAAATTCTAATTCTTTTCTTCAGTTTTTCAAGAATCACTTACTTAGTTTTTGCTCAGACAATTAAGACTTCTTAAAAGTTATCTCCACTTTATGTTAACTAGTTGTTCTAACAAAAAGTAATATAGATCATGAAAAGGTCAGATTCATATTTCAGGCCACTAAAGAAAAAGGTGACAAAGACGAAAGGCAGACATAGCAACAGGAGAACTGCCAACCTGAAACGCTCAAAAACTATCAGTGAGACCCCAAAATTTATGAGATTAAAAAATGAAATAAATAAATAAATAAACAAACAAACACCTTTTTTGATTGTATCACCTTTAATGGGAACCAGTCCAACTTGTGTGTGATCATTTCAGGGTCAAAATTCAATCTTAAATACAGAAACAAAAATATTTCCTTCCTGTTTGCTGATCGACAGGAACTCCATTTATCCTCTGCTGTCTCTTGGGGTGTGGGAAGCTGCCATTCTGTCCGTCTCAATCTTGCTCCTAGCTAGCTAGACAGGCAGGCACAGCTGTCTCACTTAGGATTGTGTACACATACAGAACTGCGCTGCTGTAGCGCTTAGCGAAGATGCTACCTATGCTGAGCTTCTCCCATTGACATAGGTCAGGGGTTGGCAACCTTTGGCACGCGGCCCATCAGGGTAATCCGCTAGCAGGCCGCGAGACATTTTGTTTACACTGACCGTCCACAGGGACGGCCTCCCGCAGCTCCCACTGGCCAGGAACGGCAAACCGCGGCCACTGGAAGCTGCGGGGGGCCAATGTAAACAAAATGTCTTGCGGCCCACCAGCGGATTAACCTGACAGGCCGCATGCCGAAGGTTGCTGACCCCTGATGTAGGTACTCCACCTCCCTGAGAGGCAGTACCTAAGTCAACGGGAGAAGTCCTCCCATTGACATAACAATGTTTACTCCGGGGGTTAGTTCGGTATAACTGCATCACTCAGAGGTGTGGATTTTCCACACCCCTGAGCGACAAAATTATACCGACATAAATCTGTGGTATAGATCAAAGTGCAGATTCTCCCTGTCTACTCCTCAACGGTCTCTGGTGCCTCATTTGCACTCTCTATTCACTTGCCTTTCCCACATATTTCCCCCTCCTTTTCCTCTCACAGTCATCCCATCATATTCTCCCCACAGTCCTCTGCACCCCTCTCGGTTTATTTCCTGCATCCCACATTCCTTTCCCTTTGTGCCTCTACAATCCCATTCCCAGCACCTCCACATTCCCATCTCCTGCCTGTCCCTCCTATAGTGACTAAAGGTATGTCTAAACTGGAGCTGGAGGTGTAATATCCTGTTTAGGCAGACGTAACCATGCTAGTTTTGATCAAGCTAGCTCACTAAAAATAGTGGTGTAGCCACTGCTGCATGGGCTAGCTGCTCCCAAGTACAGCCCTATCTGAAACCCTAAGTACATACTCAGGGCAGGTAGCCCATCCCACCACTTATGCAGCCACTGCTACTTTTAGCACACTAGCTTGATGAAAGCTATTCATCTCCAGCTCCAGTGTAGACTTATCTCCCTAGGAGGCAAATAACTTCTCTGTAGGTAGCCCAGTTTTAGTCCTCTGGGAAAAAGTTAAAAAAAGTTTTGCATGTTCATGATTGAAGGTGACATGTTCTGGAAGGGCAAAGTCACTACAACTGCTTAATAATGAAATGTGTCCTAATTTTTAAAACCGAATGGTTTACATTTCCAAAAGAGCTCAGTGATTTTGAGTGCCTCAGTTTCTATAAGCCCAATCTGAGAGATGTCTTGAAGAGGTCTGATTTTTCAGAAAGTGCTTAGGCCCAGCCCTCTGAAAAATGTGAGCGTTGTATGGGAAATTGTGATTTAATATAAAGGGACAACCACTGGAAATGGTTTTCATCCAGGCTTCAGCTTGATGCGCCTTACGATCATTTTGATGGTGGTTGATGGTATGTGAAGTGGAATGTCTGGATCACCATGGAGTACAGGTGTAAGAATCAGGCCCTAAGCAAGCAGGGCAAATTTTCAAAATATGTCCTCTACACGCAGATGACATAATTTCCGCACTACTCTGTATATTCAAACACATGCACAATTATGTGTCTTGCCAATAAAATTACAGGCCAGGTTATTATACATCATAAGGTAATCATAATATTTTTACATCAGTGAGCATTACAGTCAGAGAAGAACGCACCTTTCACTTTACTTTTAAATAGAAATAGTTGAGTATTTTTACTAACGTGATTAAATAAACCTTCAAATAAGAGCGGTATTTCAACTCTGGACTAAAAAGACTATCCTGTTGGCAAACATTTCCCTTACTATTTCATTTCCCTTGCTATAGTGAAACAATATAGGTGCATTAAAATGCTATAAAGAAATATTTCTTCTGTTTATTATTTAAAGGGGGGATACTTGACAGAACACATGGTTCTGCGATGGAAAAGGGTTTCTTTTAGACTATAAGAAGACAGTTACCACTTCATTACCCAGCCTACAGCATTAGATTATTAACAACAAATTTTCTAAGAAGCTATACAGAGAAATATTGTTGTTATGGCACATTAGCTTCTGTACAGTAGTTATTAAATGATATTATGTGCACAACTACATCCCTCTTCCAGTTTGGGGAGCCTATAAGAGCCAAGGCTAACCGTATGTTTTTAATTTAAGAATAAATGTTCATCACAGAGACAGCACTGACAAAGAAAATCAATGCAACATAATTCCACAGCACAAAGTTTGTACTCAATTTTCTAAAAAGTCACATGCTATTCATGATTTTCCCTCACCCCATCCAGCCACCTAGGGCTAACCTTTATAAGCAATTAAATCCATGGCCTCAATTTGTTTAGTTGGGGGGGGGGGGGGAGAAGAGGGAAATCTCACTCTAATTCACGAATGGCACTTAATGGGAGCCACTCATTGGCATCGGGGTGCCACAAATTCCTTCTTGACTAGCAGCCAGCCTACACTTAGCCTGTTGCTCTGATAAACAGATGCCGACCCCTGCTATAGACCCACCCTGTGCTCTGTGACCCTAGGCACCCCTGTATTCATGCTTTATACATTACTGCAATGACATTTGTACAACATATGACTTGTGAGGCATCCTATGAAAGCTAACAACATGCTGGTTATTAATATCATTGTAAAATGCATGTGTTGACCCCATATGTGAAATAAGAATTCACTCTGTATGATGTTTAAAACAAGACAGATAGGTAAAAGTAATAAATGGGTCTGTTCTAGACAAAGGAATGTGGATTTACCTCAGTTTATGTATTAGCAATAAACAAAGCTATCGATATTAAACTAGCAGGAGTTAATTTTCTGTCTCTCAAGAGAAGGTTAACAAAAACAACAAGGAGTCCTTGTGGCACCTTAGAGACTAAGAAATTTATTTGGGCATAAGCTTTTGTGGGCTATAGTCCCACGAATCAGATGCATCTGATGAAGTGGGTTATAGCCCACAAAAGCTTATGCCCAAATAAATTTGTTAGTCTCTAAAGTGCCATAAGGACTCCTCATTGTTTTTGCTGATACAGACTAACACGGCAACCCCTCAGAAAATTAACATAGCTCCTGCACTCTAGTGAAACACAGAAGAGTGAGTTCCCAGGAGGCTTTCCTGACTTGTACGAATCTAAGGAACAGTGACTCCATCTCTATCCTTCTCTTCAGGAGACAAAGAAACCAAACAATACAATCTCTGTGATGGGTTCTGGCCAAGCTGGCCAGTAAAAAGCTGGAAAGGAGACTGTGGGTAAAAGAAGCCATCTTTATCAAAGACTGTATCTTGATAGCTTAAATTTTAGACTTCCAGATGCTTGTTTTCCCTTTATTTCCTGGTAAACACCTCTACCTTTATCTCTTTTATTTGGTATCACTGAGTCCATGCTCTTTTATTAATAAACTTGTTTTACTTTTGCTATAAACCAACTCAGTGCTGTGTTTGAAGTGAGGAATATATTTACCCAGCTAAATTAATAAGCTGTGATGTACTGACTCTTTAAAGAGCAATACATTTAATATCTTCTGTGAATACACAGCAGCAGGGTCTGTGCATTGCAGAGAAACTTCTCTGACGAGCTCGGGGACTAGAGTTCACCGAGTTGGCTGGGAGAGCCTTGAGGAGTTTATTGGTGAGGAAAAGAGACTGGAGTGGCAGGGAGCTGGCACAGAACTCACTCTTGCTGAGGCAGAGAGGTAACACAATGACTCACAGCTCTGGGTATCCTCAGAAGCGTATTGCAAGCTCATGAAGTTGTGTCACAGAGAGAGAGATTATTAACAGTTCTGTTAAATTAGTTGAGCTGGCTACTCAGGATCCACCAGTTAAATAAATGGAGAAAAATAATAACCTAACATTCATCAGAATGTACTCTCACACCCTTTAGTGACCCCCAAGCTTACACGAAACTATTTCAAGGGACATTTCATAAATGCTGACAACTCTGTACAAATTCCTTCTGGGTTTTAGTTCTCCTGTGGCAGAGGAGGCTTGTGATGGTATGTATATTTGGAGGGGGAAAGAGAAAGGAAGGCAAAGAGGAGAAGCAAAGAATCATCTCAATAAACATTCCAAAATTTAAGCCTGATCCTGTGCGTAATGGGGGAGGTGGGGCGGGGGTGAATTGTTTCACAGGTACAACTCAAAATGCTGAGGCTGGCTCTGAATGTCCACAGTATGTTGGAGTAGATACGTAGTATTAATAGAAAGAGACACACAAATTGCCCTGTAGCAGTGCTTTCCATTGCCATGGGATCTTCCATTTCTAATCCAACTGTCTTGACTTCTAGACCAGTAGGGGCTAGTGTAACTGTGTAAATAGTACATGCGAATTTGGAGAGTAGTGAGGGTGGATACAAGAAACGCTATTCATCAGCAACCTTGCAGACAACTAAGGAGCAACAACTTGGATTCGATGAGGTGGTCCAGCCAACCCTCACTTGCAAGGACTGTGCTCCTAATAAAGAGCTTCAACATATATTGAATAAATACACATTGAAATATAAATACAATGAAATTAAAGTGGGTGGAACTGGGGAGAGCCTCAGTGCTTTGGACTGAACTACACTCCTCTGCAGCTCTTCCCCTCCATTTATACATTCCACCTGTCAGTGACTTCACAAACACCTTTGTGTGATCCCCATTTCTACCCCTCAGAGTTTATTTTGTGCATTCCACTTGACTGTACAATATCCACAACAGCAATCTGCCAATGTCTATATCATCACTGCATTACCATTCTGCATCATCACTAGCCATTGCCTGTCCTATTCTTTTGAAGGACAGCACTTCACTGGACGTCTTTAACATGCTAAATATTAGTGATCTATTAAAATGCTTAGACTAGATTTATCTGGTGGAAGGTTCAGAGTAGGATTACAATTTGTATGTGGCAGCTAAGTCTCCATACCTAAATTTTGGAATGAGGAGTGGTCAGAGCCACAACTAGACCATCTAGCAGTGAAGTGCTTTAGAGCTTAATGTGGACATCATATAAAATCCACCTATAGAACCTATATATAAAGGATATATGAAGGATTATTAGAGAGAGAGAGGCCCCCCCCACACACACCATTTAATAGTCCTTAGATTTCAGTCCACTTCAGAAGATTGAAAAGAAAAAAATTAGGTTTCTGTTCAACAGAAAGGTGCCATTCTCAAACAGATTTTAAAGGCAATAGTTGCATTTGGAAATAAATCCCAAGCCAAAAATCCCCAACCAAATATAAATATTAGCCAACATGCAAATAACAGGCCTGATGTTTAGTGACCATATTTAGTGTGCAAACAGTTCTATTCTGAGTACCAAAAATAGATTTTCCTCACCTTCCCATGTGAAGATCCTATGAGCACCCAAAAGCACGTTGTGGCACTGACAGCTGATCAGAGATTTCAGCATTAAGTAGCACAGGAGCAAAATGTTGATATACATAATGTAATTTTTTTATATAATTTTAACATATATAATACATATCTATGATACATATGTTAATATAGGTAGGTATGTAAGTATTATTACATGCACACACAAAAATAAATGTGGACATTATCTGTCAGAAAACAAGGACAATACGGACTGCGAACTGGACTGCTGAAAGTTCCAATCTGAATACATTCTTTTAATCTCAAAAGAACTGAGAGGTTTATGAAAAAGAACAGTAAAGAAAACCTAAATTAATTTCTTTCAAAGCTCAGAAATAAAAATATCAGCTCAGGTTAGATTTGAGCCAGTTATTTGGGGGTTTTTTGTTTGTTTTAAACCTGTCGGTCTATCTGTAATATTCATACCACTGTTACTACTTCTGCTTTACCAATAGAGAAAATGAACTAAAAGTCAAGAGAAATGAATTTAAAAGATGATAGATTAAAATTATTCTATTTGGTGTTGAATGTTTTATATTTGTTAAATAAAGCAGGAATTCTAGGAACTGATCCTGAAAACGCTTATGCACATGCTTAACTTTACACATTTGAATAGTCTCACTGACGTCAGGCTACTGAGGTGCATAAAAAGTTAAGCATGTGCATAAGTGTTCACAGGATTGATGACTGAATGAATACATGATACAAACTATCAACATCCTCCAGTGGCGAGGTCTTAATATCATCAAATAAGTATAAGATTCATGTATCTTCTCTGTATTCATAGGAAACTATCAAAATGTAATACTTCTAATTTAGAAAGCATAAGCAGCACTCTTCTTTTTTGTTTCCTACTGTAAAGACGCCCTTCACAGTTTAATACGTATATTCAGCTAGCCTGGCATTGTCCATCTATCCTGTCTGTCTATCCACTATCTACCATATCCTTTTAAAGCTCCTGCAACCAAAATAAACATGTTATATTTCATAAGCAAAGGCCAGTTGGAAGGAAACATGTACTAGTTTTTCTAAATATAACTAAATAAAAGTAACTATATTAGTGGTGGGAAAATATTTATAATTCTTCCTAGGTTGAAGGGCAGGTTTTGTTTGTTTTGTTTTTTAAACTAGCGTCTGATTTGAGTAGGAAAAAAAGCAGGTAACATTCAATATAGGAATGACAGCAATTGCACAATGCCAAAGGCTTCTTGAGGTCTCATGATGATTTTTGGAGGTCAAACGTTTTCACTAACAATAGACATGGTCGGCATTTTTCCATCAAAGGAAAACAATTAAAAAATAAAACATGGAGAAAAGGCCTTTTCCCCCCCAAAAAAATGTTTCACAAGTCTCATTGGAGGCTGTTCAGTTTTTCAATGAACAAGAAAAACTGTTTCCTTTTCTTTTTTTTTTTTAATTTTGAGGACAATATTACCATTCTCCTACCAGCTCTAATTAACAGAGAGACTTTTCTTTTTATACCACTTGACATTTAATAAGTCTATTTTTAAACATTTCCAAAGGAATTGCTATTGTTATGCTATGAAGGTATATAATACACATTAGCTTTACTATTATTATTATAAATGATATTCTCTGCATCTCCACCACACTATTCTGGAAACCTCAGCCCTTTGCTGATACCACAAGGGTTACAAGCCGATGTACATGAAATGAAGGAACATTTATTATAAAAATCAAGCATCAGAAACACTGGCGTATCTGGGTAGCGGATACCGGTGTTAAATGAGTGTTCTGGGACTTGTTCATAATGTAGCTTTATTTAGCTCTATTATAGGCCCAATCTAAAGTCCACTGAGATCAGTGTGCTCTGAATTAGGCCTTATACAAAACACAAATGTAGCAAACCCCGCAGGCACTAGAGCTCTCTAGTCAGCACTCAGACAAAAGACGCATTGGTAGAATTTTCTATTCCTGTTTTTCTTTGTCAAATGTATTGATATTGTACCATTCATATTTTAAAACCAAATAAAATACACCTTTCTGTATTTTTTTTAAACTGTGAAACCTGAAGATTGTATTAATGTAGAGAGTGTCGGGGTTTGTTTGGTTTGGTTTTTCCTTTGTCTCTTGATCATGCAAGTAGCTTCACTGACTTAACTGGTTCAGGATCTAAAAGCATGAGCCTCTACCACATGATCTACAGGAGTAACTCCATTAACTGGCAGCTTCAGTAGTCTCTTATCCATTTATCAGGGTCAGCCACCAGAAGGTGACAATATCCAATACTCGCCTGGTATGGGTGACACTCACATTGCCACTGTTCATGGTGTTTTATGTAGAGAGAAATTCAGTCTCAATGGCTTTCAGCATACCCATGTTTTAAGAACACTAACACCAGGCTAAAGATTTTAAAAATAAGGAATTAGCAAGTCACTGTGGACACAGAGGCAGCACTAAAACTCCACAGTGAAGGGAACGTGTGTACTTGCATGGGCGCCCTCACTTACCCCAGCTTTTACAGACATGAAAGGAAGAAGAAACTCTGGTTCTGCCAGAAAGGAAGTTCAATTTTTAAGACTGACCACAGGGTACGAAGGATGTCCTTTCATAGAAAGGAAAAATCTATTGTTGCAATGGCTTCAGAGCGATTTACCTTTTATTCTTTCACCTAATCCAGTAACATAGTCTGAAAATATACAAACCCAATGTAATGGATACCTGCAGATGATATCAAGGGTGTCCTCTGCCTCACTGCATAAGCACATCATAAGTTATGCATGCTCGCCACAAAGTTAACATTTGCCATACACACCAGCACGGTAAAATACCTTTTGTTCTGTTCAAAATTTACTGTGCACACTCCAATTATGATTTTCAGTCTCCTAACAGCCAAATCCAAATTTATTTTCACCTAAACACTCAAAGGTGCTTCTTAGTGAGGGGTATTTCTCTGCCAATTTTGCATTTTGGTGCAAAACATGTTACATGATTTTATATATATACTATCGATATCGAAAACAGTTTTACACTCTCCTCATATTCAGTGGCATATGTGTTTTTGCTGTATTTGATTTTTTAAAAGTCACCAGCACTCTTAGTGTCCTGCAGCTGTTAATTTCCAGTTCTACATAATCTGCAGAATATAGTGTACTCTGTGGAGCAAATATCAGAAGGCAGGATTTAGTGGGAGGGACACATAACCAGAGTATAGGAAATGTCCTAAGGGGCGTTACTACTGTGATGCAGCAATTACTAGGGAACAAAATGGCCTCACAGTAACTGCAATAAAATTGTAAGACCAGAAAGTCCACTGGAAATTACTGTTGCAAGCAGGGCCGGATTTATGGGCAGGCGACCCAGGCGACTACCTGAGGCACCTGGCTTGGGGGATTGTTTTTGTTGTTAGTAACAAAAGGGAAAAGAATGTTTGAAGTAACATGTTTCAGGTATTCCATATGTTGATTCATTTTTCACTAACCTCCTAGAATGTTCTGGGCCTTTGTAGAATCTCATGGAACCTTCCAGACTTCCTGAGAACTACATTTTCCTTCAACGTCCTAGACTGTTGTCAGCCATGCTGTTGCGGATATATAAGGGACAGGGCGTCACCAGTCAGTCAGTGAGATACAAGAACAAACTGAAGTGAAATGAGAGCCCAACTGCGATATTGTGAACTTGCTTTATTGTGTATTTGTGAAAGTATACGTGGGTTTTAAGACTTGAAGAGTCTTGAAGAATATAAGTAGTGACTACAGGGCATATTTAATGAGACACCAGAGATATCTATCGAACCCCTATCTACACAACAATATAAAAGAAATGCTGTTACTTCTTTTGCCAATGTTGGATATCTTTCTAAGACTGAAGAACATAGACTCTCTAATACTGTCTGTTTTTCCCCATAGAAAAGAAAAGATGCCCCCCAAAAAGCCTTCAGCAGCTCAGTATAGGAAGTGAAAAGCTCAATTGCTATCTAGTTTGCAGCCAGGGGGAAATTGGATGGGAAAATATCTGAAACAGAACAACAGACCAGGTTTGGGCAGTAGCGATTGTCCCAGTGCAGAAGAAATTGAGGAGTAAAGCGGAAATGATGGAAATCCTATTACTAAGGAATTAGCAGATTTGCCTGAAGAGAAGGAATGGAAATGTGAAGGAAGTGATGAAGTATTGTCCATTTTTCCTGGCAGCATAAAGGAGAGTGATAAGGAAGAATATGGCTCACATGAAAAGGAGAGAAATGATAAAGAAGAATCAGCTTTGCATGATGACAGAAACAACAGTGAGAAAAATTGCACACCACAAATTGATGTATCAGATCCTGCTTTATGGCTGGCAATCCTAAACTCTACCAATATTGACTGTACAATCAGCGTTGGTTATTTTACTCAAAATCAAATGACAAAATTGTTCCATTTTTGTTGCAAAATATTTCACAAGAATGCCAAATCTTGACAAACAAAGAATGTTACTTGTGCTTTCTGGGTACAATTACTGGCATAACTTAGCTGATGCTCTAAAGCAACATGAAAAGTTACGATCTACTCCAGATGGATGGAGGTCGAGTCCAGGCTCAATCAGAATAAATGCACAGGCGCAGAAAACCAGCACGTTATTAATGTAGAAACCCAGCACAGGAGGAACATGCTCGAGCGTCTGATCTCAATTATCCTCTTCCTTGCAAAGAATAATTTGGCTTTCCAGGGCTTGTGGGATAAGTCGTTCACTGAACGTAATGGTAATTTCATCGGTTTGGTAGAGCTCCTTGGGAAATGCGATGATGTAATGCGTGAACACCTACATTGAGTAGTTTGTAAAGAGGCTATGGACCATTACTGCAGCAAAACAATTCAAAATGAATTGATTGACCTTATGGCAAGGAAGGTGCTTGATAACATATTTAGCGGCTCAGCAAACCGAAGTACTATGGCATAATAATGGACTGCACTCCTGACATTAGTCACAGTGAAAAGGTGTCGTTTACAGTAAGATTTGTTGATGACAAGGATGGCACTTTACCTGTTTCTGCTCTGTGAATGACTCTACTGGAAAAGGCCTAACAGAACTGTTTATGAATGTTCTGAATGAAAATAAAATAAAGCTTCAGGACTGCTGCGGCCAAGGCTACGACAACAGCGCGAACATGAAGGGAAGAAACAGTGGTGTCCAGGCAAGGATCCTTGTACTGAATCCAAGAGCTCTCCTCAGGCCTTGTGGCTGCCATTCCCTCAACCTGGTTGTGTCAGATGCAGCATCATCTTCTTTAGATTCAATCTCTCTCTTCGGAGATATGCAAAGGATATACACCCTGTTTTCAGCATCAACTATCAGGTGGAAGATCCTCATGGACAATGTTACGAATCTGACCACGAAGCCACTAAGTGACACTCGCTGGGAGAGCCACATTGATAGTGTAAGACCAGTGAGGTACCAAGTGACTAAGGTTTATGATGCCAGGATGGAACTGGCGCAGTCGAGTAAAGCCGAAGCCTGAATCCAAAATGAGGCACAAAGTCAGGCAAACCAGATCACTGACTTCAAATTTCTGGTCTCAATTGTGGTTTGGCACAATATCCTGTTCCAAGTAAACACTGTAAGCAAGGCATTACAAACTCAGTCGATGGACATCGTGACTGCTCTACTTTTGATGAGAAGCTGCCTTGATTTCATTGTGGCCTACAGAGACAATGGATTTGAAGATGCCATCACTGCTGCCAAAGAAATGGCAGAAAACTTAGGAGTTGTGCTTGTCTTCAAGGACACTCATATTCATCAGAAGAGGAGACAATTTGGTTACGAGGGCAAAGATGAGATGTTGGGAAGCTCGGACGAAAAAATCAAGAGGGAGTTTTTTTGCTCACTTGCTGACACTGCTCGAGTGTCCATTGAAGAAAGGTTTGGACAAATGAAGCACCATGAAAAGATCTGGGTTTTTTGTATGATCTTAGTAAGCTGCCAGCAGATAGGAAAACACTCTTGAATAATTGTACAGACCTTCACTGGATGCTGACACGTGGGAAACGTTTGGACGTCAATGATAAAGACCTGTATGTCAAATTGGACAACATCCATCACATCTTGCAACACGGGAAGTACTTTCAACCCCAAGTTCTACAATTCATTCATGTTGTAGAGCAGAAGGACACTTTTCCTAAAGTGTGGATAGCTTTGAGGAGTTTGCTCACAATGCTGGTCACAGTCATGATTGGTGAGCGCAGATTTTTGAAGGTCAGGTTCATTAAAACATATCTTTGATCAATGATAGCTGATGAGAGACTGACATCACTTGCTATTTTATTGCTTGAAAATGCCATTGGCCAGTCTTTGGTTCTCTATGATGCTGTGCTTCAGTTTGCAAGGGTAAAGGTGAGAAAAGTGACCTTTTGAACTAAAGGACTGGGGTTCACATTCTAAGGATGTCACCGACTATAACACTATTTAATACTGGTGCACAGTTCAATTTCTTGATGTTAGTACATTTCAATTATTCTTAAAGTTTAAAAGTTTCTATAAGCTTAGAGGAAACACATTTTTTTATTTGCTTATATATGGCATGAATAAATACAGATTTATAGTTCCGAGTGTGCAAAGTTATCGCCTTATCATAACAGGGATAAATCATGCATGTAAATCATGCATCAAAGTTGTGAAATGGGCTACAAATGCAAAAAAGAATAATGCATTCAAATATTAACAAATGGAGGGGAGGGTGCCGAAGACCTTCCTCGCCTAGGGTGCCATTTGATCTACGGACGGTCCTGGTTGCAAGCAGTACAATGAAAAGTTTATGAAAAGATGCACATGAGTGTGGGTGGGGGAAGTGTTATCCCAATCACAAACAGAACTTGCATTTGGATTTATTTGTGTATATGTTGGCAACCCACAGAAGAGGTTTTATTTCCACTTTTGAAAAACTGTTTTGGTTGCTTTCAGAAAAATTTCCCAGTGCCGTGTCAGTCAACACTGTGAATAAAAATACTGTGCAACACCTAATGCAGGTCAAGTTTTAGGCCTAGTAATCTTGACAGTGGCCCTTTAATGGCTCATTTTTGTTACCACAGTTTTATTTCCGCCGTAGACTGTACTATATAAATTCACTTTCGTGTTTGAAAACGTACACTTTAGACTCTTTTAGCTTCTTTATTTCAACAAGAAACCTTTGATTATGGAAAGGCTTTTGTCAATAAGGGCAAAGTAATGATTAAGTAGACCATACTCTCAAACATAAAGGTCAGTCTAGACATTCTGTGTGGTGGAAAGCACAGGGTGTCTGCCATTTTATTTCCTGTCAATTGTACGGGGGATGATTTGTCTCTGTAAATAGCCTGGAATAATTCTGAAACAACTTTTCCTCATCTTTCTGGAAAATCTTGTTTAGGGGGAAAACTAATGGGTTAACTGAGACTGTGTATTCAAAATAATATATAAATTAATATTTTTAAAAAAATATTTAGAACTTTTTATATTAGCTAAAAATGTTTTTTTTTCTGTTTTCAAACTCTGAACCAAATATGTAATTAAAACAAGATGTCCTGCCAGGGAAGATATATTTTGAGAATGGTTTTGGCTTGTTGTACAGCTGTGGTTATCCATCAAAGATTACTTGCTTGCCTTCTAAAGAAAAAATAAGCAAGAAAATATTTGAAAATGCAAAAATTTGAAGGAGTCTAAAAGTAAAGTGTTATAGTTAATAAAGAATCACACTGTTTTTTCCCCCAAACCACAACTGTGTGATGATAAATGCAGCAACCTGCAGTCCCTTCGTCTGTATTTCAAACATACAGTCTTTTTGTATCTCTGATAGAATGGGGTGGCATAGGATGCTACCTGCTTAAGGGGGGAAATGTTCAATAAGAACAACAAATGTTATGTACTTCCTTCCTCGGTATTTCAAAAGACAGGTTTTCAGGGAATGGAAAAGAAGAAAGGTGCTGCCCAATTACATACTGGTAGAAAGTATTTTGTTGTTCTTATGTAACTTTTTTTCTCTCAAATAGGCAACATCCACTCTATCACATGCCAAAGGACTGCACATCTGAATGCTGTGTAATACAAGGGACACCTGATTGTTCAACACAAACAGAGTGAAATACTGGCCCCCTTGAAATCAATGACAAAACACACACTAACATCTTAAGAATCAGGATTTCATCATCTATATTTTTATATTTGTATCCATCATCTAAAATGGTTTTGAAGAAAAACCTAAGTTTTTACAATGCAGTATATGCTAATCCATTAACTTTTGAATGGTGATGTATAGCAACACGCTTCATGTATTCCAAGGCCAGAAGGGACCATTGTGATCATCTTGTCTGACCTCTGGCCTGTGTTGTACAGGAGAACTTCCCCAAAATAATTCCTAGATCACATCTTTTAGAAAACACCCAAACTTGATTTAAAAATTGTCAGTGATGGAGAATCCACAACGACCCATATTAAATTGTTCCAGTGGTTAATTATCCTTATTACAAAGCAAATTGTATGCCTTATTTCCAATCTGAATTTGTCTAGCTTCAACTTCCAGCCATTGGATTGTGTTATACATTCATTCTGCTAGATTGAAGAGCCCATTATCAAATATTTGTTCCCCATACTTATAGACTGTAATCAAATCACACCGTAACCTTCTCTTTGTTAAACTAAATAGATTGAGCTCATTGAGTCTATTGCTATAAAGCATGCTTTCTAATCCTTTAATCATTCTCATGGCTCTTCTCTGACCCCTCTCCAATTTATCAACTCCCTTCTTAAATTGTGGACACCAGAACTGGACACAGTATTCCAGCTGTTGTCGCACCAGTGCCAGGTAAAATACCCTCTCTACTCCTACTCAAGATTCCCGTTTATGCATCCCAGGCCCTCATCTGCTCTTTTGGCCACAGCACCCCATTCGGAGCTCGTGTTCACCCATCCACCCAGACCCCCAAATCATTTTCAGTCACTTCTTCCTAAAATATAGTATCTCATGCTGTAAGTATGGCCTAATTCTTTGTTCCTAGATATTTGCATTTATATATAGCTATATTAAAATGCATATTATTTGCTTGTGCCATGACCTATCCTCATTATTATTGACCACTGCCCCAATTTTTGTGTCATGTGTAAACTTTATCAGTGATGATTATGTTTTCTTCCAGGTCATTAATAAAAATATTAAATAGAGTAGGGTCGAGAACCAATCCCTGTGGGACTCCACTGGAAACACACTCGATGGCAATTCACCATTTCCAATTATATCTGGAGACCTCTCAGTTAGCCAATTTTTAATCTAATTAATATGTGCCATGTTAATTTTATATCTTTCCAATTTTTTAATCAAAATGTCAGAAGTTTAAGTATTTTACATCAACACTATTACGTTTATCAACCAAACTTGTGATCACATCAAAAAGATATCAAGTTATTTTGGATCAATTCTGCGTAAACCCTTGTTGATTTCCTTTAATTCTTTATTAATCTACTCCTGTATTAGCTGCACCATTATCTTACCTGGGATTGATGTCAGACTGACAAACCTATTGTTACCTTATCAGTTTTAAAAACTGACACAACTTTCTACGAGAGCATATAATCTGTTTTTCCCCAAATTTAGAACAGATATATTTATTGAACACTTCTGTCTTTTCTGCATTATTATTGATAATTCTACCATTTTCATCTTGTAATGGATCAATACCATTGTCAGGATTCTTTTTGTTCCTAATAAATCTAAAAAACGTATTGCCTTATGCTCCTTGGCTTCCCTTATCAATTTGCTATAATTGCTAACTTCTAATTTATATTCATTACTGTCAATTCCCACTTTGTTATATATATATATATATATATATATATATATATATATATATATATATATATATATATATATATATATATATATATATATATATATATATATATATATATATATATATATATATATATAACAGTTACTTTCACTTCTCGTCTAAACCAGGTGGGTTTTTACCAGTGTGGCCTTCTTCCTCTATTGCGGGATTGCTCAGTTTGGGGCATCTAGTAAGATGTTCTTAAAAGATTGCCAGTTATTCAAATTTTTCTGATTAAATTCTTCCTCCCAGTTTATCTGGCTCATGATTGTTTTCAGCTTTGTGAAACTGGCCATATTAAAACACTAAGTATATATATTACTGGTCTGGACTTAATTCTGCTAGCACATTATAAATGTGATCAAGTCATGATCACTTGTACCCATGCTACCAGTAATTTTTAGTTCTGTGATCAGTTCCTCTTTATCTGTTAGGACAAGGTCTAATAAAGAATTCCTCCATGTTGGCTGCAGCACTTTTTGAGTTAGGAAATTGTCATCTATTATATCTAGAAAGTTCAAGGATGTTTTAGTACGGGCAGCATGAGACCTCCAGCATATGTCACTCAAATTGAAGCCCACCATGATCATGCCACTTTTTGTCCTATACATTATAGATAGGTATGTAAGGAAGTCATCACTCTGCTCCCTAATGTGATTTGCTGGTCTGTAGCAGATGCCAACTAGTACCCCATCTTGTGCTTCATATGTTAGGAGATTAATCCCTAAGCATTCAAGATCATTTTCTCCTGAGTTATCAGTGACTTGGAAACAGATAATGCCATTTTTGAAAGGGTGTCTCTACACCTGCCCTTTTGCCCACTCTATCCTAAATAAATTATTCAGAAGATGTAATTAAACTTTTAACTATATAAATGTAAATTCATATTCAGAAAGAATCCAAAATGCAGGAGCAAGTTAACAAAAATGGTGGATAAACTCAACTCGAAAGAAAAGCTGTTCACTGCAAAGTATCTTGCAACTAATATATATGACAAAGACCTTCTAGTTGTCCATCATATATAGCAGTTAAACATACTAGAAATTTCACAAGCTATAGCAAAATCAATAAATAATGAAAAAGGAAAAAACTAAAATCCGTTGTAAATCAGCTGAGTTAGGATTTTTAATATCCTGTCACTGCTTTCTGTTATATACATTTTCTGATGCCTAATAAGTTTGCCAGTTGTCACTACCACTGGTATGCCATTTCTTGAAACATAAATTTCTCAGCCTGTGTAAATCAAACATTTTAGTCTAAGCACTTACATACTCACAAAAAAGTTATTATAATCAGAATCGTAAACTCTAGTAGTGCTTAAGGTCAGAATCATGAAATTTTGTGCTTCATGGAAGTAACGGAAATCACTAAGGCTTTGCATTGCTTTCAACTTGCTCTTCCAGACTGGAAAATCTGCTGTACCACCTTGCTCAAGCTACTAAAAATTGAAAGAATGTGGGTTCAAATTCTGCTCGAGAAACCCAAGGAACTCAGGGCAGAATTTGGATTTGTGGGATTTAAAATTATTGTAATATACTTGTATTAGCAGGCAAACAATTCCTACCAAGATAGACCCCAATCCTGCAAGGACCTGCGTGCCCTCAACTCCCATTAATTTCAGAAGAATGTGTTAACATTTCGTTTTAAAACCCCTATTTTTATTTTAATGGGAATGGAAGATCTAGGACTTTAATGTACCTGTTACACAACTAACAGATATATGTTGGATCATATTCAGCCTTGCAGTAAGATCCATTTAATGAAATGGAGTTTCTGTCCATTTACAAAAAGAATGGTTTTGTCCCAATGTCTCCACACTTTACTTAAGGTAGTTACCTTTTTTACTCATCAAATCCAGTTTCTAAGACACACTTTAGGAACTAAGGAAGAAATAAATTATGAGAAATTAGACAATTTAGAATGTAGAATGTTTCATGGGTTGTCCATAAAAGAAATCATCACTGACATGTGCTATGAGCTTTGCTCCTTTCTTCTAAAATCAGAGCTTCCTAAACTGCTCTAGGATGATACATTTGTTTATAAATTTAGACAACTAACAGTGTGCTCCCTTCTTCACAAGTCACTGTTTTTCTCAATATAGGTATTTTAATACTTAAAGTCTAATTCTGACAGAGTCTAAACTTGTTGCAATACTTTGCATGTGTGAAAACAAAACTGGTAAGTTAGGAAGGAATAAAGGGCACCAGCCACCACAGTCTTTGCTGGATTGGAAGGTGGAGGACAGTATTCCTGGAGGGTCATCACAGTACCCACAAGCCAATTGGCAGCCTTCTCTTGTAAGCATGCTGCCCATAAAAGGTGGTGCCAGGAAGATGTGCATTCCTTTCTGCCCAAACATCACTCCCTGCCCCCCACAAGGTGAATATTTCATCCTTCCTTCTATTTCTTTCAAGCTATTATGTCTAAGAGAGGGGTGGAAAGGTGTTAACTCTCTTATTGCTCTGTTTGTATGTAGCTGTGTTGTGTCAAAAAATTCTAAATCATCTTTTTTCCTCCTAAGCCCTCTCCCTTTCACAATGGTGCACATTGGTGTTTGGAGAGAGTGATGGTTGGGTGACCTTTTGAATTAAACTCTACATTTCAGATTTATGGCATTTTGACAGATTGCAGATGTTTAAATCAAACCAAGCAGTGCATATTGGTTCAATTATGCCCTTTTTGCACCTCATCCAAACTGTAAGGTATTGCATGATGTGTACGTGCAGAATCTGGCTAAGAAAAGAAAAGAAAAAAGAAAAAAAACTGCTGCCAAACAAGAGAAAGATGTCACCTGCAACAGCAAATGGTCTTCTGGGATCTCCTCCTCTGTGTGGAATTAATTACAGACTCTCCTGCCAAGAATAATTCTGGAACTTATAACTACAGTGTTGAGCAGTCAGAGCAGCACTTGACTAAATACAGGTAAACAAACAACCTAACTTACCTAGGTATGTGATGGATTCTCCATCACTTGCAGTCTTTAAGTCAAGACTCATTATCTGTCTAAAATATATACTATAGCTCAGTGGTTCTCAAAGCCGGTCCACTGCTTGTTCAGGGAAAGCCCTTGGCGGGCCGGGCCGGTTTGTTTACTTGCCACGTCCGCAGGTTCGGCCGATCGCGGCTCCCAATGGCCACGGTTCGCCGCTCCAGGCCAATGGGGGCGTCAGGAAGCAGCGCGGTCCGGCTTTGAGAGCCACTGCTATAGCTCAAACTGAAGTTACGGATTTGATGCAGAAATTACTGGGGGAGGTCCTTTGGCCTGCATTATGCAGGTCAGACTAGATAATCAGGCTGGTCCCCTCAGGCCTTACAAATTATGAATCCTGAATCTATGAACTGTGCAGAGGTGCACAACTTGGAGGCCCATATAAAGTGTTTTGGGAGTCAATTGGAAATCTGGTATTAGTTTATCAAACAGTAAAAAGAATCTTCAGTCCCACTGACATCAAGCCTAGCTGAAGAAATCAAGTGACTGACCAACTGCAGACAAGTTTGAAATTGGTGGCAGATCATAAAACGTCTGTATTTGGGGCCTGAGGGAAGAAACTGCCTGTGAAGTTCAAGGGCTTGAATTAATTAAAAATTCCCTGATTCCTGATGCTGTAAGTCAGAATTCCAATGATGACCTTATCAGAGCAGAGAACATTTCTTGGGCTGTCATCCCTGCAGGGTCATTTCATCACAATCCTGAGTCACATAGCAACTATGAAAATGACAGAGTTAAGATCCCAGGAGTAGATTTTATTTTGTATGAAAAGTGAAAAGAGTGTCAAATATAAAGAATATTGAAAACTCTATTTTTATCGAAAATGTCAGGAATAAAATGCAAGCTCAAAGATGAGCTGCAATGCCTCTGAGTTGGCAAAGTGTTATTATGCCATTAGACCGACAATGTTGTTCCCAGGGAGTAAGGGAGGAAACTTACAGAAATAAGATAAAATTAGAAAATACAAAACTTGCACTCAAATTAGATGTTGGCTCTGCCTGAAGTTTGAGGATTGTTTGTCTTTTTTCTCAAACAGCCTTTTTATAGGAGCGCATTCTAACTTAAGTCAATAGACAGTCCAATAGGTTCTATGGTCTAACACTAAAATGTTGATTTATTTTGCTGGCTGTAGCATTTTAAAAAGCTCTTATTCTATTCTATTTAAATATTCTAAATTAATTCTATTTAAATTATTTTCTTTAAAGGTTAGTTCTCAAATTGGTTTGGAATATTAACGGTTGTCAGGCATTTTACAGTGAGAATGAAGTATGCAAAACAACTATTTACACCTGTTCTCAACATCACTTCACATGAGGATATCCAGATTTGGAAATACTAGAAAGGCACATCTTTATTTTCATTCTCTCACCGAGCCTGATTTTCAGAAGATGGCCTCTTTTCATTCATTTTTGTTTTGGGGAACTCCTGCAGACACATTCATCAATTATTAACATCTGCACACACAGCTGACAAATTCTAACAGTTTCAAGACATGAGATGTGTTTTGCACGTGTACATTCTCTTACCTGCACTGTGTGGCATAGAGTTCTGCTACATGGTCTTGGAATAAAAGATTGTGAAGGAGGAAGGAGAAGGGATATAGTGTGTGGCAGGTCACAGATGGGGAAGGAGACATAGGGGGTGCAGAGATTATGGGACAGTGCACTGAATGGACCAGTGAAAGAAAGACATTTATATATGTTCAGAGTGTAATGCTTAAAAAAATCTACAGATGAAACTAAATGCTTAAACTTTCTCAGTATAAAGGCCTTCCCTTTCCCACCCTCCCACCAAAACACTTCACTATTTCACCATGCCATAAAATCTGCAATACGGGAGCCTTGCTTTAACAAGCTACTGATGATGGGATAACTCTGAACAGAAAATGGGATTTTATGATTGCTTCACAATTTGTTATTTTGACCTTTGCAAATTCTAGAGAGCAGCATTAAGGATGGGTGGAACACGGTAAGTCAGAAGAGTTCAGAGTGAGAAGACAGAGATTATGTGGCAATGGGGAACATTTCTAGGCATTCTTACTTATGGGTGTTTAAAAGTGCTGAATTTCTGTGAAGAGTTTAATGTTTTGGGGGATTAGCTGGATTCCACTGAAACATACTTTCAACCTTGAAAAATAAGTAAACAGTTTGTCTGCAAAATTTATACATTACAGATATGCATCGCCAAAGAATTGTAAGAAAAATATGCAAGAATTATTTTAAAGTTTCCACAGATGGATGAAGTGGGAGGAAAAGATTCCCTGATTCCTCCTATACTTTTATAGAATCCCTTAGCTACAAGAACCTACAGCTATAAGAGGTATTAAAAGTTCATCATCCCTGTGTCAGACCTGCATTAAAACTATTTCTAAAAGTAGTGGGGTTCAGGGCCGGCTCCAGGCACTAGTCCACCAAGCTTGTGCTTGGGGCGGCACCTGGAGGGGGGCGGCGCGGTGCGGTGCTCCGGCTCCGGCCGCCGGGGAGAGCGGAGCCGCAGCAGGCTCGCCGCCCTCCCCCGGCACTCTGGCCGCCGGAGAGAGCGGGGCCGCGACTGGGCTCGCTGCCTTCCCCGCGGCGCTCCGGCCGCCGGGGAGAGCGGAGCTGCGGCGGGCTCGCCGCCCTCCCCCGGCGCTCTGGCCGCCAGGGAGAGCGGAGCCCGGCAGGGCTCTCTGGCCGCCGGGGAGAGCGGAGCTGCGGCGGGCACTCCGCCCTCCTCCTCCTCCCGGCGCTCTGGCCGCCGGGTAGAGCGGAGCCGTGGCGGGCACTCCGCCCTCCTCCCGGCGCTCTGGCCGCCGGGGAGAGCGGAGCCCTGGCCGGGCTTTCCGCCCTCCCCCCGGCGCTCTGGCCGCCGGGGAGAGCGGAGCCCTGGCCGGGCTTTCCGCCCTCCCCCCGGCGCTCTGGCCGCCGGGGAGAGCGGAGCCCCGGCCGGGCTCTCCGCCCTCCCCCCGGCGCTCTGGCCGCCGGGGAGAGCGGAGCCCCGGCCGGGCTCGCCGCCCTCCCCCCGGCGCTCTGGCCGCCGGGGAGAGCGGAGCCGCGGCCGGGCTCGGCGCCCTCCCCCCGGCGCTCCGGCCAGTCGGGGAGAGCGGCCCGCGGCCGGGCTCGGCGCCCTCCCCCTGGCGCTCCGGCCAGTCGGGGAGAGCGGCCCACGGCTGGGCTCGGCGCCCTCCCCTGCCGCGCTCGGGGGGGGGGGGGGGGCGGCGGGAGGCTTTTTTGCCTGGGGCAGCAAAAAAGCCAGAGCTGGCCCTGGTGGGGTTTAGCCACATAAAGCTATGGACTCTGAATTAAATTTATATTCATTTCAGTCTGAAGCATTTAAGCCCTGATTCAGCAAGGTACCTAAGCACATGCTTAACTTTAAGAACACACAAATAGTCCCACTAACAAATGTAAGCTTGTTCCTGCGGAAGTTGGGGCAGTGGAGAATAACGTTTTTTTCTGTGGGAAAATATACCAGTAAAAATGTCTGAGCTACAAATGCAGAATGAGTTTCAGAGTAATCACAAGAGACAGTAGGCAGCTCCCCTTAAAAATCGAGATTACAGAGAGCAGATTTAAAGGCTTCAATGTTAATGTTCTAAATTTACCTGAAAATTCTGAAACTGATTCTTTCAGTAAAAGTATCTTCTTTTTTGGAGCTTATGCTACAGCAAAAGTTCAACTCTCTTCAAATCCTTCATTATTTTCCAGAATACCATTTTTATAATTGTCTCATTATTGTTATTTTTAATACCATAGCACCCAAAAGCCTCATTCAGGTTCTAGACCCCACAGTAGAAACATCTAGTACAGGGATCAACAACCTTTGGCACGCGGCCAGGCAGGGAAAGCCACTGGTGGGCCGGGATGGTTTGTTTACCTGCAGCATCCGCAGGTTCAGCTGATCGCAGCTCCGACTGGCCGTGGTTCGCTGCTCCAGGCCAATGAGGACTGTGGGAAGTGGCGCAGGCCGAGGGATGTGCTGGCCACCGCTTCCCACAGCCCTCATTGGCCAGTGGGAGCTGCGATCGGCCGAACCTGCAGATGCTGGAGGTAAACCAACCGTCCCGGCCCGCCAGCAGCTTTCCCTGACGGGCCGCATGCCAAAGGTTGCTGATCCCTGATCTAGTAAATGACTGCCCCAGCCCTGAGGAGTTTATAATCGAAGCTGCAACAAGTGGACATAAACAAAAAAGAGGGAGTGCAGGAGGGAGGATCAGAGTAACAATGACAAGAACATATGGTTACAAAATTAGTAGGCTGAGTTTAAGTTATAAACTAACAAACAATAGTAATGATACTAATAATTCTTACTGGTCACATACCTAGCCATTGGCAGCTTACCATAGGCAACATAATAGAATGGATCTTAATGACGGATCTGAAGGACAACAGAGGAGTGGCTTTATAGATTAATTTGGGGAGAGCATTGTATATACATGGGTCAGTAGAAAGTGTGCAGGTGCTTGCTCAAGCAGTGGGGATTGCTCAAGCAGTGGACAGACAATGAGAATGGTACTGTTGGGTGAGCAAAAGACAATGTAAGAGGTTATAAGCCTTGTTCAACTCTTCAATATTTCAGCTTATTTACTTTTGTGTCGGTTTTTGAGTTATGTAGGCAATTTAAAAGCATGACCATTCTTGAAGCTCACAGAGCAAGTATTGGGGAAAATTCATCTATGGTATTCTCCGGCATTTGCTAAAGCAGTGCAATTGCAGCATAAATAAAGAACTAATGAATTTCAGAGTTGAGTTTATATCTCTTGAAATTACGTCTGTAGTATCATTTCTCACAAAGCTATGCCTTGTGACTAATCAGAAAAAAAAAAACCCTTTCTAATACAATGGCACCATATGTTTCTAATAGATTAATTAAGTTGTAAAAAGGGGGGACCTGACAGATGATGATTTGAACAGCTATGTGGAATAATTATTTAAAATTCTTCAGTTTCAGAGGACTGTTTTAAAGCTTGGCTGCTCTTGACATATCTTAATGGTGGACATTGCATGCCAGCATAACTCTCTAAAAGGTTAGAATGTGTTGTCTGTTTACTGAATTCTCCAGCTGTTTAATACATCTACTCTTAAATAATTCAGGGTAACTTTTTTTTTTTTTTTTTTTTGAGGACTTACCCAACAAATCTGTTTCTTTTTAAAATCAGTTTTATATTCCAAAAGCTTCTTATTAAAATCAGTCATATTATTTGTGATGTAACTGAGAAAATATAAATACAGCTATAATTTGTTTCTTTTTCACACTAAATAGAAAAATGGCAAAATAAGAAGGAAAGATATTTGATTTTTAACTTCTGAAAGTGCTTTACAAATAACAGGGGAAATTATCAAAGAGCAGTTTATGATCTTCTTTTAAAAAAAAAAGAACCCACCACAAGTTTAAATCTATTTGGTAATTTGCTTAATATGTGTTTATACTCTTACTATAAACTATGCTGCATTGTGCATAGTTTATAGTAAGAGTATAAACACCTATTAAGCAAATTATACTAAATAAATTTAAACTTGTGGTGGGTTTTTTTGTTTGAAAAGAAGATCATAAACTGCTCTTTGATAATTTCCCCGTGTGTGTGTATATATATGTAGGGTATAGTGTGTTTATATAGGGTAGAGGTGTATAGTGATTGTGTATGTATGTGTGTGTGTGTGTATACATACACAATCACATATACATACACACACACACACACACACACAATCACTATACACCTCTACCCCGATATAAGGCGACCCGATATAACACAAATTTGGATATAATGCGGTTAAGCAGTGCTCCGGGGGGGCGGGGCTGCACGCTCCGGCAGATCAAAGCAAGTTTGATATAACGCGGTTTCACCTATAACGCGATAAGATTTTTTGGCTCCCGAGGACAGCGTTATATTGGGGTAGAGGTGTATAATGAAAATCATGAAACATAGTATAGTAAGACTATAAACACATAATAGACAAATCATATTAAATAGATTTAAACTTGTGGTGCATTTTTTGTTTGAAAAGATCATCATAAACTGCCCTTACTATCTTATTATTACATAAATATAAATATGTTACTATTTTATTTGTCCGACAAGATTTCCAGTTCCTAAGTTATCATATTCATGAATCAGTGTATCTGTGCTACAGCATATTAAAGTCTTCGGCATTTTTTTCTACAGCAAAACAGAAAGTATCTGAAGAATACATGTTTAAATCACATTACAAAAGTCTCACAAAATTTAGGAATCTTAAAAGGAATTTAGGGAAAAAATAGAATTATTCCAATGAGACATTTGTTCTCCATTTTGTTGAACACTTCCAATCATATACAATATGCTCAATAGTCCATCATTAAAAACAAGTTATTTCAACATTAATACTAATTGTTTACCATTTTAAGATTAAAAAACATATTACTTCTCTTAACAAAAATCTACAGAATACTGGATGAGATATATATTTGATGGGGCCCCAAGTTCTGTCTTGTTATCCATACACCCAGATAACTGGCTTTATCACCATTCTGTGCTCTCTTTACTCATATTACATAAAATCCTATTCAAATGCTTGTATTACAGAATAAGCTATCACAAAGATGCCATCAACATGGGATTTTAGCCAAAATACTTCCACTAAAGTAATTGGGAATCAAGTATTAAAACCCCATAAACCATTTTGAAAATGTAGAGGAACTGTTTGTGCGTACACAGAAAGCTTTTTTTATTTTATTATTTTTATAGAATAATTTCATATTATGGCAAGTATTAGGGACTAGTCAACTCTGCTAAAGTGGAGTTTGGCTGTTTTAAACATGGCAAAGCATTAGCAATTTAACAGCCAGGCCAAATTTTAGAAGAGGCTTTAGACTGTGAGACTCTCTCTCACCACAAACTCACTGAATAGAAGAAAAAATAACAACAAGATTTTGTACTAAACTCTGTTTTATATATGCATTATATATAGTCTCAGAATCTTTATAGGCAGCTTCCTTAACTCTTACTACATATCACTCAAGATGATATGTGAGGTACTTGAAAAGGTGCAAGACTTTGTCATTTAAAAAACTATTAATTCCAGTGCTTCCTGCATGCTTATTCTCAAATCCATGTTGTTCTTGGGATCCAAATATGTAATTTAGAGCAAACCACAGGCTACAAAGTGAATGTATTCTAACAACTGCAATTGGATACCAACCAAAACAGCCTTAAGCATTTTAGTGCTTATCAATGAGAAGAGCAATATTTTCAGGATCTTGTGGTGCCTACATATGTATATCATACGCATCCATTTGATGAGGAGCCTCAGATACAAGGCCTGAAATTCATTGTGTGACCTGCCTCAAATGCTTCTGGCAGGCCAGCTGTGGAAGATCTAGGGTTATTTCAGTTCTCGAGTTGGGCAGACAAGACATTGGTTATAGAACTGCTGCATA
Source organism: Emys orbicularis (assembly GCF_028017835.1). Lineage (NCBI taxonomy): Eukaryota > Metazoa > Chordata > Testudines > Emydidae > Emys > Emys orbicularis. The sequence continues at coordinate 91,504,330 of NC_088685.1, read as the reverse complement.
CACATTTGTGGAAGCAGTTAGAAGGAAAGGCTGCCACAGAACGGGAGACATGCTCATTTTTCAGGAGTATCAAGTGATCACCACAGCGCTCACAGCCAGCTTGAAGCTTCACATAAATCAGCAACATACAGCACTGGAGTGAACATTAAATATTACACTACCACTGATGGGGCCTCCTTGACTGGGCAGAGAGGGTGACTGCTTGAGCGTGCATTTGAGAAATCCTATGGCTATGGGTTTATAGGTCTCTCTAAACTGGCCCTGAATGGAGTCCAAAAGAGAGAAGGTTCCCACCAATCTTGTATACAAGTGTTTCCCTAAGGAATCAGCCACATATTGCAGCATCTCAGCAACAGTTTAATCCAAGTTTTCTTGCTGAACACAAAATGAAAAGCAAAATATTTCCATCAGTAAGGAGAAATTTACAGTGTGCCTTCCCCCCAAGGAATCCATCTAATGGTGTGCTGTAAGTGAGCCATGAATCACGATTAGAAGTATGTGGATTTCTTTTCTACATTTGTTTTTCAAACTCCTAAGTTGAAGTTATTGGTGATGCTGTACTAAGAATGAAATTCAAAAGCTTAGAAGTATAAGAAATTCTACAATCAAAAATTGCTATATAAAACTAAGAGTAACAGTAAGCCATTTTTTACCTATGCATTTGGATTTTTTTGTGCATCCAGCCAAGTAGTGAATAAATTTTATTTAATAATTCCTGTTTTGATGTGCAGTACAAAAATAAAAATTCCTGCTGCCTACCCTGGAGCCTTTTGCCGGTCCCATGAAAAAAAAAACAAACACAAATTTCACCGAGTTCTAAGCCTTTGAAAAATCTCAGTTTGCACAAGATCAATAGAGACTTGCTACAGTTTTTCAGAGAATTTAGGTGATGAGTCCATCTGTACTGAGTATGCTCCAATCGCTCACATCTCCTACATGTAACGAATACGCATGCACCACCCACACAGAGTGACTGAGCATGCGCCACCCATGGGATGCAGAGGCGGAGTATGATTCCCTGCAATTTCTGCTCCCAGCTGCTGAAAACTGCTTGGCACCGGAATTGAGAGCAGGGAGCCTGTTTTGCGAGTGCTCTGAATGTGCTCTCTGGGGTACAGACAGTGTAGAGGAGGATGCCACCTGACTCAAATACAGAGGGAAGAAGAGCTGGACCGGAAAGATGGATGGAAGGTATCTGTGAGGCAGGGACTGGCTGACCAAGGAGACTGGGACAAGGAACTAGGGTTGGGAGGGCAAGGAGAGAGACACTGGATGGGCAAAGAGCCTGGGGGGAAAGAATGGGAGCTAAGGGTGAGGGGAAAATGGACTCAAACAGGGAGGCTCACGGGGGAGAGTAGGACTGGCCTGACCAGGAGCCTGGGACTAGATTAAGAAGCTAGAGGTGGGTCAGGAGAGAAAACGACAGGGTCAAGCTGGATGGGACAACAACAACAAAAACAGGTCAGATTTGTAGGGGAAATAGGAGAAAGAAGGGTCTTTGACCCTCCAGAACCCAGAAAGGAACTCAAAGTTCCTGAGTCTCACAGTGCCTTTGCTTAGCTGTGAACCCTCAACCACTTCTAATGCTGCTCCATAGAGAAGATAAATAACCTACTACTGCTATCAGTTAGCTCAAATGGCAGAGTTCTGGGCTGTGGATCTAAAAGGTTCAAACCCCGCTGGTGAGCCACAAGATGTCAACATGATTCCAAATGATGAAATTTCTGTTTTTTCAGTTGTTTTTTAAAAGTTAGGAAATTACACACAAAAAGTTACATTAAAAGAAAATTATTAAGGTTGCAAAGTCAAGCACTCAAAAGTTAGGAAATGCCAGAATTAGAGTTGCTTGTGCAACCTTAATTAACCCACCCCTCTCCTTGTGTGCACCCATTGTGATACAGTCTTAAATTACATGCTCACATACTATTTTTTCCATGGGATCACTGCCTCACTCAGTGCATTAGATGGACCTGCCCCAGTGCTCACTGAATGGGCAGTTATTCAGTATTTTGCTTTCTCCTCACTATTCAAAGTGTGGCCATAGGCCTTATTTACTGCACACTACTCAAACCATGCTCAGAAGACAGAATTATTGATTTCCTCATGAATTTTTTATGGTGCTCATCACTACAGAATCTGAGTATTTTACAAATGTTCGTAGGGTTGCCAGGTGTCCGGTTTTCGACTGGAATGCCCGGTCAAAAAGGGACCCTGGCGGCTGTGGTCAGCACTGTCGACCGGGCCGTTAAAAGTCTGGCCAGCGGTGCTGCGGGTCTAAGGCAGGCTAGTCCCTACCTGTCCTGGGGCACCGTGCTGCACCCCAGAAGCGGCCAGCAGGTCCAGCTTCTAGGCGGGGGGGCCACGGGACTCCGTACGCTGCCCTGCCCCAAGCACTGGCTCCGCACTCCCACTGGCCAGGAACCACGGCCAATAGAAGCTGCAGGGACGGTGCCTGTGGGTGAGAGCAGCACGTGGCACCTCCTGGCCCCCCACCTAGGAACTGGACCTGCTGGCTGTTTCCAGTGCCCAGCACGATGCCGGGACAGGCAGGGAGCCTGCCTTAGACCCGCTGTGCCACTGATGGAGAGCCGCCCAAGGTAAGCCCGTGACCCAACCCTGCGCTGCAACCCCCTGCCCCTTCTGCATCCCAAACCTCTCGATACCAGCCTGGAGCACCCTCCTGCACCCCAAATCCCTCATTCCCAACCTCACACCAGAGCCCAGAGCTCTCACCCCAAACCTCTGCCCCAGGCCGGAGCCTCCTCCTGCACCCTGAACCCCTCATTTCTGGACCCACCCCAGAACCCACACTCCCAGCCCAGGGCCCATACTCTCTCCCACACCCCGACCCCCTGCATCAGCCCAGAGCCCCCTCTGAACCCCTTGGCTCCCCCCCCCCAAGCCCAGAGCCCCCTCCTGCACCCCAGGCCTTGGAATAGGGGCAGGGCAAGGGTGTTCGATTTTGGACGAGTACAAAGCTGGCAACCCTAAATGTTAGTTGATTTATTTTCGCAACACTTCAGCGGAGAGAGGTGGTATTATTATACCCATAGGTAAATTAGGCACAGAGAGATTAAAGTCAAACGTGTCCACTGATTTTGAGTTTGCAGTTTGAGGTGCTTAAGGCCTGATATGCACACTACATAACACTATATAGCACTTTATATGTACAGAGCAGAGCTCCCACTGACAAGCTGCAGTTAGTGCTCAAAATTTCTGCAGATCAGACCCCAGGAGTCTCAAGTCAGGCACCCAGAAATTAAGGAACACACAATTACTGGATATCTGTGCGAAGCGTGGGTTAAGCAACTTGCCCAGTATCACACAGGAATTCTGTGGCACAGGTAGTGACAGAATCCAGTTCTCCATGGCAGCATTCAACTGCTTTAACCATGAGACCATCTTTTCTCTTCCCACAGTCCCCTGCTTCGTTCAATGCACACCTGCCAACTTCTGCAACAAATAAGGTAGGGAATCTAAAGAGAACAGCTTAATTCAATACACAACCCTGATTCCCAGAATAATTTTTAAGTACTTGCCTTTGCAAGATTAATGTTCTTTTCACAAACCTGTTTCTCTAAATTCTGAACATTCTGGGTCAAATTCTTTGCTAGTGTAAATCAGTGCAGCTCCACTGACTTCAGTTGAGCTATTTTACATTTAAGTTGACTGTACAGTACACAAATTAATTGCATCCCATTCATCATATATTGAAAGAGTTATTTATCCAGTGATTTAGATCCTACAGTCCTTACCTACACCTAATTTTCACTGCAGTCAGGAGACTGTTTGCTTCAATAAATTCTGTGGGACATAGGTAATAAAACTGCAAGTACACTACACAAGTGTTTTTGTTGCCAGCAGCCTTTTTAGTTTTATGCATTAAGAGTTGCAACAAAGAAATAAACTAGATGCAAATAATACAGATTCGTCTGATGACTAATATGGCAAAATGGCATCAAAAATAGCACTGTCACCTTTGGCCTGGTCTACACTATGACTTTAATTCGGATTTAGCAGCGTAAAATCGAACTAACCCTGCACCCGTCCACACAACGAAGCCATTTATTTCGAAATAAAGGGCTCTTAAAATCGATTTCTGTACTCCACCCCGACGAGTGGAGTAGCGCCAAAATCGATATTGTCATTTCGAATTAGGGTTAGTGTGGCCGCAATTCGATGGTATTGGCCTCCGGGAGCTATCCCACAGTGCACCATTGTGACCGCTCTGGACAGCAATCTGAACTCGGATGCACTGGCCAGGTAGACAGGAAAAGCCCCGCGAACATTTGAATTTCATTTCCTGTTTGCCCAGCATGGAGAGCACAGGTGACCACAGATAGCTCATCAGCACAGGTAACCATGCAGGCCGATAATCGAAAAAGAGCACCAGCATGGACCGTACGGGAGGTACTGGATCTGATCGCTATATGGGGAGAGGATTCAGTGCTAGCAGAACTTCGTTCGAAAAGACTAAATGCCAAAACTTTTGAAAAAAATCTCCAAGGGCATGATGGAGAGAGGCCACAATAGGGACTCAGATCAGTGCCGCGTGAAAGTCAAGGAGCTCAGACAAGCCTATCAAAAAACAAAGGAGGCAAACGGTCGCTCCGGGTCAGAGCCGCGGACATGCCGCTTCTACGCCGAGCTGCATGCAGTTCTAGGGGGGGGCTGCCACCACTACCCCACCTCTGACCGTGGATTCCGAGGCGGGGATAATCTCATCAGCTACACCTGAGGATTCTGTGGATGGGGAAGAGGAGGAGGAGGAGGAGGACGAGCTTGCGGAGAGCACCCAGCACTCCGTTCTCCCCAGCAGCCAGGATCTTTTTCTCAGCCTGACTGAAGTACCCTCCCAACCCTCCCAAGCCAGTATCCATGACCATGACCCCATGGAAGGGACCTCAGGTGAGTTTACCTTTTAAAATATAAAACTTGTTTTAAAAGCAAGCGTTTTTTAATGATTACTTTGCCCTGAGGACTTGGGATGCATTCGCGGCCAGTACAGCTACTGGAAAAGTCTGTTAACGTGTCTGGGGATGGAGCGGAAATCCTCCAGGGACATCTCCATGAAGCTCTCCTGGAGGTACTCCAAAAGCCTTGCCACAAGGTTTCTGGGCAGTGCAGCCTTATTCCGTCCTCCATGGTAGGACACTTGACCGCACCATGCTTTGCATGACAAAGCCTGGCAGCGTATGGTCCTGGTGTTTGCTGGCATTCAAGCAACATCCGTTCTTTATCTCGCTGTGTAATCCTCAGGAGAGTGATATCGCTCATGGTAACCTGGTTGAAATACGGGAATTTAATTAAGGGGACAGAGGTGGCCGTTCCTACTGGGCTGTTTGCCTGTGGCTGAAAAGAAATCCTTCCCTGCAGTTAGCCAAGCGTGGGGGGGGGGGGGGGGAATTGGCCCAGAGCTTTTCGCATTTGGCTAGCAGGGATCTTCCCTGATACCTGCCACGCGGTGGGAGGAGGGATAAAGCGATCATCCAGAGAATTGGATGGGGGGGGGTTAGTTTGTTTTCTGCTGCTGAAGGTTAACAGGAAAACCGCAGCACTCAACGGGCTTTGCTTGGTATGTGGGAAAGGAGGGCACAGAAACCGAAAGACAATGGCTTACCATGGCCGCATGCAAGCCGAATTCTGTTGCCCGGACCTGCGTCTGTGATCTCTAGCAGCAAAGCCACAGGCACTCAATATTAAGAGGCAAAATGCGACCTTGCACAGAAATCACATGTGCTATGTAATGTGAATAGTGTTGGTCACCGTGAAAGAGTATAAGCATTGTTCTGCAAAATGTATCTTTTTAAAAAATTCTCTCCTTTTTTCCCTTCCTCCAGCAGCTGCAAATTCTTCAAGCCTCCCTCCTCCGTCCCGAAGGCTATCTCAGATAAGGCGTCGGAAAAAGAAGACGCGGGACGATATGTTCACAGAAATCATGGAATCCACCCGCAGTGAAAGAGCTCATCTGAATGAGTGGAAGGACACGGTTTCCAAGTATAGGAAAGAAGCCAGTGAACGTGAGGACAGGAGGGACCAACGTGAGGACATGAGGGACCAACGTGAGGACAGGAGGGACCAACGTGAGGACAGGAGGGACGCTCGAGATGAGAGGTGGCGGCAGGAAGATCAGAGGAGGCAGGATGCAATGCTGAGGCTGCTGCGTGAGCAAACAGACATGCTCCGGCGTCTGGTGGAGCTTCAGGAACGGCAGCAGGATAACAGAGTTCCGCTACAGCCCCTGTATAACCCCCCTCCCCCCTCACCATGTTCCATAGCCTCCTCACCCAGACGTGTAAGAACGCGGGGGAGGGAGACTCCGTACACCCTCCCATTCCACCCCAGTGGACAGCCCAAGCAAAAGGCTGTCATTTTTTTAACCTTTTTTTAGTGGCCTTTTCCTTCCCGCCGATCCTCCTCCCAAACCCCACCCGGGTTCCCTCCCTCTTTTTATAATCAATTAATAAAGAATAAATGATTTTTAAACGATAGTGACTTTATTTCCTTTGAAAGCAAGCTGGGGGAAGGGGGAGGGTGGGTTCCTTACAGAGAATGAGTCAATAAAGGGGGCGGGTTGTCATGAAGGAGAAACAAACAGAAATTTCATACTGTAGCCTGGCCAGTCATGAAACTGGTTTTCAAAGCTTCTCTGATGCACAGCGCTTCCTGGTGTGCTCTTCTAATCGCCCTGGTGTCTGGCTGCGCGTAATCAGCAGCCAGGCGATTTGCCTCAGCCTCCCACCCCACCATAAAGGTCTCCCCCTTACTTTCACAGAGATTGTGGAGCACACAGCAAGCAGAAATAACAATGGGGATATTGGTTTGGCTGAGGTCTGAGCGAGTCAGTAACAATCGCCAGCAACCTTTTAAACGGCCAAATGCACATTCTACCACCATTCTGCACTTGCTCAGCCTGTAGTTGAACAGCTCCTGACTCCTGTCCAGGCTGCCTGTGTATGGCTTCATGAGCCATGGCATTAAAGGGTAGGCTGGGTCCCCAAGAATAACTATTGGCATTTCAACATCCCCAACGGTTATTTTCTGGTCCGGGAAGTAAGTCCCTTGCTGCAGCCATTTAAACAGAGTAGTGTTCCTGAAGACGCGAGCATCATGAACCCTTCCCGGCCAGCCCACGTTGATGTTGGTGAAACGTCCCTTGTGATCCACAAGTGCTCGCAGCACCATTGAAAAGTACCCCTTGGGGTTTATGTACTGGGTACCCTGGTGCTCCGGTGCCAAGATAGGGATATGGGTTCCATCTATCGCCCCACCACAGTTAGGGAATCCCATTGCAGCAAAGCCATCCACTATGACCTGCACATTTCCCAGAGTCACTACCTTTCGTAGCAGCACCTCAGTGATTGCTTTGGCTACTTGCATCACAGCAGCCCCCACAGTAGATTTGCCCACTCCAAATTGATTCCCGACTGACCGGTAGCTGTCTGGCGTTGCAAGCTTCCACAGGGCTATCGCCACTCGCTTCTCAACTGTGAGGGCTGCCCTTATCTTGGTATTCTGGCGTTTCAGGGCAGGAGACAGCAAGTCACAAAGTTCCATGAAAGTGCCCTTACGCATGCGAAAGTTTCGCAGCCACTGGGAATCGTCCCACACCTGCAACACTATGCGGTCCCACCAGTCTGTGCTTGTTTCCCCGGCCCAGAATCGGCGTTCCATGGATAGAACCTGCCCCATTAACAACATGATCTCCAAAGCACCGGGGCCCGCGGTTTGAGAGAATTCTGTGTCCACGTCCATGTCCTCATCACGCTTGTCGCTGCGCTGCCGTCGCCGCTGCCTCCGCGCCTCATTTTTCTGGTCCTGGCTCAGCATAAACTGCACGAGAACGCGCGAGGTGTTTACAATGTTCATGACTGCTGTCTTGAGCTGAGCGGGCTCCATGCTTGCTGTGGTATGGAGGCTGCAGTGTTCACCCAGGAAAAAAGGCGCGAAATGGTTGTCTGCCGTCCGTTGCTTTCATGGAGGGAGGGGTGAGGCTGTACCCAGAGCCACCTGCGACAATGTTTTTTGCCCCATCAGGCACTGGCATCTCAACCCAGAATTCCAATGGGCGGGGGGAGACTGCGGGAACTATGGGATAGCTATGGGATAGCTACCCACAGTGCAACGCTCCAGAAATCGACGCTAGCCCCAGTACATGGACGCACACCGCCGAATTAATGTGCTTAGTGTGGCCGCATACATTCGACTTTATACAATCTGTTTCCCAAATTCGAATTATATAAATTCGGATTAATCCCGTAGTGTAGACATACCCTTTGAGTCAGAAGGTCTTGAGCTTGAAAAGACACACTCCCAGCCCAGGGCCTACCATTAGAGGCTTGATTCACCCGTGCAGGCATGAGTTTTCAACATGCACTCAAAGATGGTGATTAACCCAAGCAGAAAGCAGTAGGGTTTGCACTACTATCATCCCGTAGAGGGGGTTCAGCTACAGAAGGACAAGGTCAGCCTTAAAATATGCAGCCTGAGTTTCACAAGTGCACTTGTTGGAACATGTTACTCACAAGATGCACTGAATCAATTGATCTTCCAGACACCTTGGCCTTGCCCGCTGCCTGGATAGTACCACTCAAGTTTTGCAACTACCCTAGACAGCTCAAGACCCCTGGCAAAGCTGGGGTTCCAAGAACCATGCATCACCGTGACCTTCTTCAGGTGGACTTTCCACCACCAGGAACTAGCATCCTGGGTTTTCATTGGCAGAAATCAGAAGTCCACAGAGCCCTAAAGCTTGGATTCATATCTAGTGCTCTCTCTGCAATGCAATGCTTCTTTAGGCAGTATGGTCTGCATTGTTATAGAAGAATGAAGCTTTACAGCGAAGTCCACTCGGTCCATCTTTGCAAGTTTAAGATCAAATGCCAGTTTCAGAAAGAGAAAAAAATGTATAAGATAATTGACCATCATTCCTTTTCCTCAGCAAATTTGTACAGCCAAAGCTGTGTGCATGCTATTGCAAAGGGCAGAACAGCTGATCCATTTGTCTACACACAACTATTTCATTAACAAGGTTTATCTTATCTCTTGGTAATGCATTTTGAGAATGGAAAAAGCTGTTGAAAAAACAAAAGCTCTGTTCTTTTAGCATGAGTTCTTTTCGGATACCTGAAGTACTCTCCAGATGGTGTAATGCAGTGGTTCTCAACCAGGGGTACACATACCCCTGTGGGTACACAGAAATCGTCCAGGGGTACATCAGCTCATCTATATATTTGCCTAGTTTTACAACAGACTACATAAAAAGGACATGCTGATGATGCTCATTAAAAAAATAATGTGTCAGTTAATTTTGTGACTGAACTCCTTGGGAGAGAATTGTATGTCTCCTGCTCTATTTTACCTGCATTCTGCCATATATTTCATGTTATAGTAGTCTCGGATGATGATCCAGCAAATGTTCATTTTAAGAACACTTTCACTGCAGATTTGACAAAATGCAAATAACGTACCAATGTGAAATTTCTAAAAATAGCTACAGCACTCGACCCAAGGTTTAAGAACCTGAAGTACCTTCCAGTGTCCGATGCTTTCAGAAGTCTTAAAAGAGCAACATTCTAATGAGGAAATTACAGAACCCGAACCACCAAAAAGAAAATCAACCTTCTGCTGTTGGCATCTGACTCAGATGGTGAACATGAATGTGTGTCAGTCTGCACTGCTTTAGATCATTATCAAGCAGAACCCATCCTCAGCATGGACACATGTCCACTGGAATGGTGGCTGAAGCATGAAGGGGCATAGAATGTTTAGCATATCTGGCAGGTAAATATCTTGTGATGCCAGCTACAACAGTGCCATGTGAACACTTGTTTTCACTTTCAGGTGACATTGTATACAAGAAGCGGGCAGCATTATCTCCTGCAAATGTAAACAAGCTTGTTTGTCTGAGCGATTGGCTGAACAAGAAGTAGGACTGAGTGGACTTGCAGGCTCTAAAGTTTTACAATGTTTTATTTTCAAATGTAGGGGGGGAGTTGTACATAATTCTACATTTGTAAACTTTCATGATAAAGAGATTGCACTACAGAACTTGCATTAGGTGAACTGAAAAATACTAATTCCTTTGGTTTTTTTACAGTGCAAATATTTGTAATCAAAAATAATAATATAAAGTGAGCACTGTACACTTTGTATTCTGTCTTGTAATTGAAGTCAATATATTTGAAAATGTAGAAAACATTCAAAAATATTTAAATAAATGGTATTCTATTATTGTTTAACAGCGTGATTAATCACAATTTATTTTTTTAATCGCTTGACAGCCCTAATGAACATACATTCCAGATGCTTTGAAAGGATAAGTTACTCAGTGAAAAACAGTGTAATGTTTGTGTTTAAATAACATGATGGTGTTTAATGACATACAGTTTGGTATAAAAATATTTCAGCCAGGGTAAATAAATATGTTCTCAACACTAAAACCTAAGAGCAATGGAGGCCAAATCCTAACGCAGTAGTAATAGCCCAAAGTACACTTAAAATTAGTAGTAATTACAATATCAATTTTTATTCTGCAGTATTCTAATCCTATAGTTCATTTTAATTATATATAATTAAATCCATAATTTCTAAATGTAACATGGTCAAATCACAATACTGATACTGCAACCAGCATAAATAAAATCCATCAACAAGCCAAGCGCCCAACACGGATTGCTCATTTCAAAGAACGTTATTCATTTTAGTCCCAAAGTTACCTAAATTCCGCACTTATTTCCTATAGTCTTCACTCTTATCATTGACAATTATTTGTATCAGACATAAAGAATCATTAAATTTAAGAGTTATTTACACTAAAAGAATTAATCCCACAGTGTATCATGTTTCCCAAATAAATTCCATGTCCCTCATTTTGGGTCATTGTTATGCATTGCTTACCATATTTAAGAGGTATGTCCCCAATAAGAAATTAAATCCCCCAAAAGGCAACCTAAACAGGAAATTAAGTCCTTAGTCTTGCTCAGGAGATATCACCAATGTACTTTGTCACTGCAGATTAAGGGGAGGAGCACTCTCAATTCCTGGTCTCTTCATGAATAAAACAGCCCTCCATTCTCAAAAGTACTCAGAGGCTGGCTATCTCAAGAGCTGCAAGTGAAAGGGTAAGGAACTTCATTTAGTGACATAGGAGACTATGGAGTGAAGTGAAAGGTATAATAGACACACAGCAAAACAAGTATTAGCTAAAACACTTATTCCTCTTGAATGCGTATAAGAGTATCCACTAGAGTTGATGAATATCCATCTCTGCCACACAATAAGGGCCAAACTTTTTGTATTCCTGCTGCGCATCATGTGATTGGAACCAGGATATATAGATCAGTCTCTTACAAGCTCTCTCGTGTTTTACACGCTCATTACATGGTATCAGAAGTAAACTGCTGAACAAATGAAACCACCTGAATCCCCTAGGCTGGAATGGGACCTGTCTAGGCACTGCCTGGGCTTCGGAAAATCATCATAACATTACAAAAATATCTGTCAAATACCTATAAGCAGATTCTCATAACATATATACATCTACAGTATAAGTAAGCAAAAGCAAGACGCTATAGGCAGAAGAGTCTGAAATAAATATGGCTCAAATGCTAACTACTTCTCAAACAACAACTGAAAAGATCAAGCAAAAAACACAAATGACTCATCCTTACAATGCACTGACAGAGTAATTCTAGATGGTGGTCTCATAGGAAAAGTCTAGGCATAAACCAAAACCAAACTTCATCTCATTGGTACTATGGAGAGGAAAGTACTTCATAATGATGGGATTTGGTGTCATATTCTATTCTGCTTTTTTATAGTTTCGTATACTGCCCTCATCACAATTCTAGTAGTGCATTAAGTGACATTGCTTACATCTGTCACCTATGGTTCGTTTTCTCTCTCATCCTCTCCCTAGAGGAGATTTGTTTGTGCATTGTAAAGTGTTTCCAACTCTTATGATTTTATTGGGAGTCTAATGCTATTTGGTGTTTTTCTTAAAGCTCTAGACCCTGGAATCGCATCAATGAAACAAACTCAGCTTTCCTTTAACACAAACAAACATGTTTCTCGCCTTCCTGGTCTCGGACAAATGCTCGAAAACATAACCCCCACAGGTGCAAAATATGAAGGGCAAATGAAAAGACCTCCAAATATATTTTTTTGAAATCTCATGATTTTTATTCCAGTCTCATGAAGTTTTGGGCTCAACTCATGATTTTTGACTACTTGGAGTTGGCAATGCTGAGAGAGGAAGGGTGGTTTTGTTTGTTTGTTTGTTTGTCAAACTTCTATTACAAAATGGAACACACACACAGGACTAGCACTGGTGGTGTAAAGTTACAACACTCCCATTACTGGAGAATTTTGCATGAGTAAATTCCACATGTTTGAACTCATAATGCATTAGGAACAGAAAATATAGAAAGCTGCACAAAAAACAAAAATAAAAAATTGACGTTCTTCAAAATATTTTAATGTACATAAGAAAATAAACCAGTATTAAAAATGTCTGACTTTTCTGTTTTAAAAACTCTATTTTTAAAATAAACTCAGACAACATTTATTTGTTCTGGCCCTAAAAGAAAGTCTTGAACCCAAATTGTTTTTACTTCAGCACCTGTTTTTAAACGTGAAGCTCTCCTCAGACTTGTGCCAGTTGACAAAACCACAGCAGGTAACAAGTCCAATAAATGTAACTATTCAGCAGGCTTCCTACCTGCTATGATAGGTACACTTTGCAAAATAGTTCATTTTTAGCTACCAGGTTTTCAGACGACTGATGTGAAAGAGTCCCCTAGTTATGTGGTGCATAAGGAAGTAGCTTGAAATTTTTTCACCTAGAAGGGTATAGGTTTAGATATTGTCTCTCCTGCAGCATTTCTTCCACTTTCAGACCTCACTGGAGAGTGGGGAATGAATGTAAGAACTCAGCCTAACAGCCAGAGAAGAATGACAAACTAAATCTCTGATTCTCTTGGGGAAAATTGGAGAGTAAATAAACCTAAAATGCAGGAACATGTTTTCCTGATATCTTTTCACATCTTGTTTCTGACAATACTGATCAAATTAGTGGTGCTAGACTGGTAAACTGACAGCAAGTCTCTGAAGGGGGCAGGGCTGTCTAAAATTTTAAAATGTCTACACTATGGCCCTACAGTTCCACAGCTGTACGCTATAGCTGTGCTGCCGTAAGGTCTCTCATGTAGCTGGTCTTTGCCGGAAAGAGAGAGCTCTCCCGCTGGCATAATGACACCTCCTCCAATGAGCGGCATTAGCTATGTCGGCAGGAAAGCCTCTCCTGCAGACATAGTGCTGTCCACACCAGCACTTTTGCCGGTGAAACTTATGTCAGTCGGAGGGAGGTATTTTTTCACACCTCTGACTGACAAAAGTGGTCGTGTAGACAAAACCTAAGTGACTCAGGAGTGCAAGTCCCATTTTCAAAAGTGACCTAGGCTCTTAGGATCCCAGGTGTTTTTGAAAATCTTACCATTTCTGTGCAAGTTTTAGACCTCAATCCAGTCAACACTTTTGCAGGTGAGTAACTCTGCACATGTAAGGAGTTCTGTTGAAGTTAAGTATGTCTATAAGTGCTTATGGCATCAAATCAAGGCCTTATTGTGGGAGTGAGGGCCAGAGTAACAGTGATAAAAACCCAGGGTTTATGTAGCCTAACTACCTGAACAATCTGCATGTCTTTAAGTCTTATTTAAAAAAACAACTCAAAAATGGAAAATTGTCACTGAGATCAAGAAATTTGAAATTAACTCTCACTTCAGTCACCAGTTTGATCAGCATTGCCAAAAAAAAACACCAGCTTGCAAGCAGTAGTGTTCAAAGATACTGAAAAGCATGTTCTTCAATGTAGTTTCCTCCACCCACTTGCTGCATTGTACCTAATTTATGATTATAAACTCTTTTTGGATAGTAACTGTCTCATATCATATGTCTGTACAATCCCCAGCACAATGGGGCTGCAAACCTCACAGGGGGCTCTGGGCACTGTTACATTAATTAAATAATAATGCAATCCTCCTCAGAATCATAGAGATCAGTAAACTCGGGTCACTGAGTTAAATTTATAGGACTATCAAAAGTATTTCCTAAAGCCGCATGGTTATTTGGCACAACTGAAGGTAAACAGACTTAGTAGAAATACTGTTATAAATATATAACTGGGTGGTGCCTGGTTAAAAATAATCTTATGCTAAAAAGGAATGTTATAGTCAAAAGTTACCTTACATGACAACTAGCCAAGTACCTAGTGCCAAAATAATCACATACCACCCTTCCATGTGAGCTTGAATGCAGGACATTTATTCTGCCACCATTACAACCAGGAGCGGCGCCAGGGTTTTTGGCGCCCTAGGCGGGGGTCCTTCCGCGCTCCCGGTCGTCCGTGGCAATTCTGCGGCGGGGGGGTCCTGCCGCGCTCCCGGTCTTCGGGGCACTTCGGCGGCGGGTCCCGGAGCGAGTGAAGGACCTGCCGCAGAATTGCCGACGAAGACCCGGAGCGCAGAAGGACCCCCCGCCGCCGAATTGCTGCCGACGGTGGCAAAATGCCGCCCCCCCCAAATCCTGGTGCCCTAGGCAACCGCCTAGGTCGCCTAAATGGAAGCGCCGGCCCTGATTACAACTGTAAAAGTAGGGCTCTCAAGAGATTAAAAAAATTAATCGTGATTAATTGCGCTGTTAAACAATAATAGAATACCATTTATTTAAATATTTTGGATGTTTTCTACAATTTCAAATATATTGATTTTAATTACAACACAGAATATAAAATGTACAGTGCTCACTTTATATTTATTTTTGATTACAAATATCTGCACTGTAAAAAAGCAAAAGAAATAGTATTTTTCAATTCTCCCATTACAAGTACTGTAATGCAATCTCTTTATCATGAAAGTTGAACTTACAAATGTAGAATTATGTACAAAAAACCTGCATTCATAAATAAAACAATGTAACACTTTAGAGCCTACAAGTCCACTCAATCCTACTTCTTGTTCAGCCAGTCACTCAGACAAACAAGTTTGTTTACATTTGCAGGAAATAATGCTGCCAGTTTCTTGTTTACAATGTCACCTGAAAGTGAGAACAGGTGTTCACATGGCACTGTCGTAGCCGGTGTCACAAGATATTTACGTGCCAGATGCGATACAGATTCATATGTCCCTTCATGCTTCACCCACCATTCCAGAGGACATGCATCCATGTTGATGACGGGTTCTGCTCGATAACAATCCAAAGCAGTGCGCACCACCGCATGTTCATTTTCACCATATGAGTCAGATGCCACCAGCAGAAGATTGATTTTCTTTTTTGGTGGTTCGGGTTGAGTTGTTTCCGCTTTGGAGTGTTGCTCTTTTAAGACATCTGAAAGCATGCTCCACACCTTGTCCCACTCAGATTTTGGAAGGTACCTCAGATTGTTAAACCTTGTATCTATCCTTAGAAATCTCACATTGGTACCTTCTTTGCGTTTTGTCAAATCTGCAGTGAAAGTGTTCTTAAAATGAACAACATGTGCTGGGTCATCATCCGAGATTGCTATAACATGAAATATATGGCAGAATGCGGGTAAAACAGAGCAGGAGGCATACAATTCTCCCCCAAGAAGTCACAAATTTAATTAACGCATTATTTTTTTTAACGAGTGTCATCAGCATGGAACCGTGTCCTCTGGAATGGTGGCCGAAGCATGAAGGGGCAAACGAATGTTTAGCATATCTGGCCCGTAAATACAAAAGTGCCATGCGCACGCCTGTTCTCCCTTTCAGGTGACATTGTAAATAAGAAGCGGGCAGCATTGTCTCCTGTAAATGTAAACAAACTTGTTTGTCTTTAGCGATTGGCTGAACAAGAAGCAGGACTGAGGGGACTTGTAGGGTCTAAAGTTTTACACTGTTTTGTTTTTGAGTGCAGTTATGTAACAAAAAAAAAATCTACATTTGTAAGTTGCACTTTCATGCTAAAGAGATTGCAGAACAGTACTTGTATGTGATGAATTGAAAAATACTGTTTCTTTTGTTTATCATTTTTACAAATATTATTTTGCAAATATTTGTAATAAAAATAATATAAAGTGAGCACTGTACACTTTGTAGTCTGTGTTGTAATTGAAGTCAATATATTTGAAAATGTAGAAAAACATCCAAAAATATTTAATAAATTTTAATTGGGAAGCTATTGTTTAACAGTGCAATTAAAAGTGCGATTAAAACTGTGATTAATTTTTTAAAGTTAATCGTGTGAGTTAACTGCAATTAATCGACAGCTCTAGTTAAAAGTATAAGTGATATGAATCTAAAAAATGACAAATACCAAGCTATATGGCAATAAAGTCTCATAATTTTTTTTAACAGACTCTCTCTGGTATTCCAGGGTGAGTTCTGCTTTAAAAATGGATGAGACAATATTGCCCTGCAAGATTAACTTAACCAAGCATCCATTAAATACAAGTCTGCAAAAGATGACAGCTGAAAAAAATCCTATTTATTTTACAATTAGTTAGATAAATAAATTCTTCCCCTGGACTGATTTATCAGTGAGTGATTGAGGAATCTAGAAGTTTGTTTTCCTGTTTTAAAAAGACTTTCTAATATCTTTAACCAAGGAAAGGGCTTCAACACTTTGTGACAAAAAGAGCCCTTGGCTGAAAATATTTATATTTTGTTAGTTAAAAAATATTGAATATATTGACAGTCTAGCATAGGGGTAGTCAATAGGCCCCCACTTGCTCTGGCCCAGGGCCCCACAAAATGGTAATCCACCTCTGGTCATGCTAATCCTGCAAGTGATGATGCAGTAGGTCAAACACACACATACATCATGCCCTTGTGGAACTCTGTTCAAGTTAACAGGCACAGGGGTCCATCCATACAGAGTAACTTGCAGGATCAGGGCCAAAGCCACACCATTTTTCTAGCTATGACTCTGAGCCAGGGCCGGCTCCAGGCACCAGCCCAGCAAGCAGGTG
Source organism: Emys orbicularis (assembly GCF_028017835.1). Classification (NCBI taxonomy): domain Eukaryota; kingdom Metazoa; phylum Chordata; order Testudines; family Emydidae; genus Emys; species Emys orbicularis. The sequence continues at coordinate 91,487,343 of NC_088685.1, read as the reverse complement.
CTTGGGGCGGCCAACGGAGAGGGGCGGCACATCCGGGTCTTCGGGGGTAATTCGGCGGTGGGTCCCTCACTCCCTCTCAGAGCAAAGGACCAGCCGCCGAAGACTGAAGCGGCGGCGGCAGAGCTGATCGCGATCACGGCTTTTTTTTTTTTATTTCAGCGGCTTGGGGCAGCAAAAACCCTGGAGCCGGCCCTGCTCTGAGCCTGCAAAGACGTACACATGGGCTTAGGTTTATGGATTGTGAGGGGATTCCACAAAGGTCATTTCTTTAAATAAACATGTGTGTTTAATTATGAATAATGTCATTCATTCAGGAAACAAACATCATGTAACTATAACAAAGTGTATATGCCCAGTTAAAAAAAAACTGCAATTCTCTGATAATTACTTCTTGTTATCCAGGGAAATTCAAATTTTATTCTTACTTAGAACAGGGAATATTATATTGCAGTAAAATTATTTACTTTTCAAACTTTTCAATTGCTATTTTAAAGACGTCTTTGTTAATGAAAAAGATACCTGTATTTGAATGCAAATTTTCAAATACACATTAAGTGTATTTAAGTGGCCAGTCCCCATGATCAGGTGTTCAAATAAACACAGGTGTGTTTATTTAATGTGCTGTTACTGAATATAGACATACACAAGTGTGTGCATATATATGGAACCCCACACTTCACATGTATGCTTACAGCTAAATCCTGGCATGATAGTGCACTCAGAGAAAGCCCACAGCAGTAGGGGGAACATGAGGAAGAAGAAAACCACAAGCCCACCTCAGCTTCCCACCACCACAGAAAACTAAACCAAACCCTAAGCCAAACAACCCCATGAAGCAGCATTCCAGGGTGGAGTCTGGCATAAATCTAAAGTCAACAGATGTGTGTGTGTATGTCTCCTGACCCAACAATTGTCCTTATTCACACGTGTTCACACAGAGATTATTCATCCTTCTGGCAGTAAAGTGGGATGAGTGGAAACAAGACTGTCAGCTAAATATGGGTGTACATTACTTGTGTAGCAGGAGTGTACCTATTTGGGGGGGGCATTATGCATTGGTCTAGAAATTAGCAGGGAATGTAAGAAGTTTTATGTGTACAGGACTATAGTCAGATGTTCCTAACTTTATTTCTTAACCCAATATTGTCAGATTGGCAACATTTTCCATAGAGGGCTTCCTACTTATTACAGCTGACATTTTAAAACAAAACTATTTTTGGAATTACCTGAACAAAAAAAGGTTTTTAGTTTTTGCTCAGTTTTAACATCTGAAAAATAAATTCCTTATGCTTGTGCTTTGGGTGTGTAACTCAATGCTGAGTAATGGCTGAGTGGATTCTCACTGAAATTTACAATGACACTAACTTCTAAACTAAGCAGCATAAGAAACGTAATGGTCAACTTCAGTCCAAAATTTATTTTTTCTGAAAATTATAAGCAACTGAAAATGGGGGCTCTCACCAAGGAAGTGACAACTCAACTATGTAAGCCTCCTCTAAAAATCACCAACCTAGTTATACACACAAGTTTAATAAAGAATATAAGAATAATTCTGAGGGACATATTCCAGAGTAGACTTTCCTTATGAACATGGAACAGAAAATTATTTGAGGGTGGCTGTGAAGAAGAATGGAGAAAGAACACCACATAATACCACATCAGATGACTTACGACATCAATCATGACCTTTATTCACAACAACAGTATATGTTCAGAAGAGTACCGGCACACTTGCAAACCCAATACCAGACTTGACAGTCCATCCGTTTTTTTCAGCATGATGAGTTATGTTTCAGGATATTTGTCATAAAGCCCTATTTTTTTCCAGGACTGATTTAAACAGAAGCTGAGTTTCAGTAGAATGTATGCCATGCAGCTGTGCTGCAGCCTGTTCACAGCCACTTCATCCAATCTTTGGGATGGTGGTTGCAGCCCTTCTGTGCCTACCAGGCATGAGATCCCTCCTCACTGCATCTGTTTGTTATTAGTATTACTAGTACATCATAGGCATAGATCTAGTAGTTACTGTCCAGGCTGGCACAGAACACTCCTCTATGCCAGCATGGAGAAGGTGCTAATGGGGAAGATGGCACAGCGGGGATGCCCAGCTCTCTCTCCACAAAAGGGATGAAGTTAATCAAATTAGGAATGTTTGGCTCCAGTTAACAATAGTGCAGTTACTTTTATTTGCATTTGTTTTTCAATAACCTCCACAGTTTTAGAGGGCTACATTCCATAAAAACATAAGCAGTATCTGACATACTCATGAATCAGGCCGTGAATCCATGACTCTACTGCCTACTTACATTTGCATTAACATACAGATCAATCAACATTGTAATATAATGCAAAAACCTGATCATTTATAAATGTATAGATCTTTTAGAAATGTTCATATTTAACTTTTATCAAGAATGCTTTTAAAAAGTAATATGCATGCTACATTTAGCCTTGGAGGTTCACACTAAATTCAGAAGGTTATTTTCTTTATGTCCATATTATTTCTGCTTTTATGTCATGTTTTAGAATCAGGGACATGAATGATTCAGGAACTAAAATTTCCTACATGATATCTGGAATTGATTAATGATGACAATGGGGCTGAAATATTGTGAGACCATCTGTCACTGTTTACCAAGTAGACAAGTCATAACAGGCAGAAATAGTCAATATAGCAAAAATTATTCCAATGGGCTTAGTATGGCCAGTGCTAATCTATACTTTGAACAAACAGAGAGATTTGCTAAGTGTGGTCTAAACTGTAATGAAATTTGACCCAATACAGTAAATTAATGGTGGTTTAAACATAATGAGACAAAGCCATTAAATAGGAACTTTGTGGAAATGCACCATAAACAACACTGCATTGAACCAGAACCTGAAACAAAAGTCATTTACTGCATATAGAAAAATTCTGAAAAAAAATAAATGCAAGGTTGTATTACATTTGTCTGATTTTTCAATATGCAATAAAATCAATTATTTCAATAAATTAGTAAGACTGAATGTAACAGAAATAGAAATGGTGGTATTACATTGTATAACTCAAGTTTCTTTATGAATGAATACTTCATTGCATATAAACAGTCCCTATATATGGACTATTTATTTGATGTGTTATAAATCTAAGACAACATAACAGAAACACACATGTAAATACTTTCTCACTAATTTACTTCTTCAATTTCATTTTTATGCACAAGCACAATAAGTGGTTCAGATGGCTCCAGAACTGTACAAATCCCTAATTAACACAAAAGGAACATATTGTAAGTCCCTTACATCACACACTGGTGAGCAGTTACTCACTCAAGTAGTCTCCATTGACTTCAATGGAGCTAACTCCTGAAAGTAGCTGCTCCAAGATAGTAAGAAGTTCACAATCTATGAAACTACATTTCCTTACAAATGTATGCAGAAATCCATTTAAAAAAAGTAACACATATCTACCCCACTTACAAGTTTAAGCTTTTTCCAATGCTACCTCTCTCAATCCTGAAAACAAAAGGGATATAAAATAATTTAAGAAAATGTTCATCACGACGAGTATAGTTTCACCAAAGACACGTGAAATATAATATAGTAAGAAAAACTCCAACCTGCTCCATCATGCCTGCCCAACATCCCTCCCCCTATTAGTGCTTATGACTTTTAGGGAGGAGCTTAAACACAGTGCAACTTGACTTAACAAGGGAACAAACAGTATAAATACCTCAGAAGGATACTTGAAATAACAGCTTCTGTTCTGCACACCTGTGGCGGAAGAGCACCTCAGTAGGCTACTGAAAGGCTACTACATATTTAGAACTCTACACTATTCTGGTATGCTATAATTTCATTCCATTTCATTTGGCTTCCAATTTAAATTAACCATAGGTCTGACAGAATTCAATTTTAATTATTTTTTCCTAAATTTTGATAGATAGATATTATCTATGTTCATTTTTTCCTATTTTTATTTATTTAAATTTTCAGTTGGGCAAAATTAAGGGTTTTAAGCAATTTTTTTCAATTGTCATTGATTTAAATGTTCACAGTTGCAGGAAATGGGGGGGGGGTGTAAGACAATAGTAGAGTCAGACAATTTAATGACAGATGTTGAGATTCAAAAGATTAAAGCTTTATAACCATTAAAATAAAAACTGTCAATATCACATGTCTAAATATACAAAGTTAATATCCTTAAATCAAACTTTGGTAAGTTTTCAAGCAGCATTTTTCTTATTTTGCCTATCTGCAAATTTTGATTATTATCAATGGAAATATGTTTTCATCAATTTGTGTATGTATGGCGAAATCAACATTTATCAATACAAATCTAATCCTTCCTTATACAGGACAGAAGTTTACTGGGGCTCTCTCTTTAAGAGCAAGTGCCAGTATCCCTGCTGCCACAAGGAAAATTACTTCCAAAGGCTAAGGGTGAAATCTTGGCCCCAATAAAGTCAATGGGGGTTTCACTATTGATGTCAATGGGGTCAGGATTTTACCCTTTATAGATACAGCGTTAATTAGAAGGAGGCGATGCTGCCATGTTGCAATGCATATGAGAGAGACTTTTCCCTGATTCTAGAGGATTCAAGCTATGCTCCCAAACCTAGTTTTGGAAGCCTCAAGGGGCTGGCGTGCCCATAACATTATAGAACCTAATAGCAAACTGACACTTTTTTTCTGAAATGAATTTAAATTGTTACATATTTTAATATGCTGATTATATTTAATACAAAATTTAAAAAACTGTTGATTGGAAGAGTATGGGACAGAATCTGATCTGGTAAGATTACAGATTTTACATATCTATACTTTTAAAAAGTATTTAAAAAATTTAACCACTTTCTCTGACTAAAATAGGTATACTTTAAGAAATCCACTAGAAATACATAGATTTGGGAGCAGTTTTGTATAAAGCAGTACTGAACCTGTAACGTTAACTATTTTAAATACAACTTATTTGTTCATTGCTGCGAAACCTGAACTGATCAACTTATTTTTAAAAAGAGAACAATCATTTGCATAAGTATTTTTCCTCTTTAATGCAGAACAGATTGGGGAATATGCAGGTACAAATATCCTTTCTGCTGCTGCTTTCTCTGAACATTGTCCATGGCGGTGACGGGTTTTTTTCTGAACGATACCAAAAACAAGCCAGCATGAAGGGGCCACATTTCTTACCATTTAACGTAAAAAGTCAAGGTAAGTGAAATATCTTTTAAAAAATATTATAAGCAGTTATACCCTACGTGTGTTCATTACAGTACAGATAATCTCTCTTGTTGTTTTACTGTTGTTCACTGTCAGCAATAACTGTTTAGTTTTATAAATGGCTATATAGTATTGACCAAGATTATCACTGCAGACAGAAATGGGACAGGTTCTGACAGTAATGTCTAGAGAGAAAGAAGATGCTACTCTCTTGGCTGAGAGGAAGAGGGAAACTCCCATTTTATAGTACAACTAAATAAGAAGAGGTAGAGAGCATGCGAGCAGCAGTGATTTTGAATTTTGCCATTACCATTTAGAATACTCTTGAGGCATATATATTCATATATAAAATCTTGCTCAGTGCTCATCAGTGCTCTTGACCTGGGAATGGCTTTCAAAAGAAGCAATCAAACTGGACACATCAATAAAAAATAACTGGGGGTTACATTAATAAATCAGCTGGCTGCAATATTCAGACAAAAATGTAGGTGTCCAATTCTACTGTTACATTAGTTTCCTTACTTAAAATTCAACGATTGTAAAAGCTAGTAATGCTGAATATTAATCCAGTATATATGGACCAAATTTAGATCTCTGTTCCACATTTGTAAACCGAGAGTAACTTCACTGAACTAATCTGAGTTACAGTGATGGAAGTGAGATAAGAAAATAACCCTATAACATAACTGCTAGAGAATAATACACATCTTTATTAAAACGGACTAATTTAAACACCTGAAATATAAATTGGTTTTACAAAGATGCTTCTGAAACATGCTTAATTATAGCTGCTCTATAAAAATATTTCTTTTGAACAGGTCATATATTTCTCAACTCATTTCACACACACTTTGAGGGGATTATTATAAGTATGTATTTTCCTCTCTTCCTCTCTCCTGTGTATGAAGTGTGTGATTATAGATAATATATATTAAAACCACTATAGAAAAGGTATATGAAAGCCCTCTTTTTTTAAAGTGTCTGTTAAATTGAAACAAGCATTCAGTACTAACAATCAAAACAACGTTCTTGAGTCATCTCTAGCATGCAGAAACTAATCTATTAATGCTCTCCAAATTGTTGACAAATTTCACATCAGATAACTAGCTATAGAGTATAACTGGTTTCTATAAAGCATGATTTCTGAAAAAATGAAATTATGAGTACACTGCACTGAACACCATTAATACATCTGGGTGTGCTACTGTTACTACAGTGTGTGTTTTATATAAAACAGCAAGTTCAGTCAATGCAGCTGGGAGCCATGCACAAAGATCCAGTACTTTTAAAATCATCTATGCCAAAATGTTTTGTGTCCTAGCTGCATACGCGACATACAAATAGTTTTGAAGAATAAGACTAAAATGAGCATGATATTTAAAAACCACAATGGATCATCAAAATCCAATAAATCAAGTTTTATAATTGATTCTACATATTACCCACTGGTATTTTCTCCTCAGTGGAGATTTTTGCTAAAAATTAACTGATAAAATAAAAGAGTAGCTTTCTTGTATCCACATGATCATTTAGGACCCAGTCCTGATCAGTACCCTCAAGTCAAATCCTATTATCCTCAATGTGCATTGAAAGTACTGAACACTTCCTGTCAAAGCATTTAGTACCTGGCTGGATTTTCAATTCTGCTGCCAGAAAATGCCCAAAAAGACAGAAGTGACCATTCTTTTCTTTCCTACTGTACCAAAGGGTGCATTCAGAGTAGTTTTTAATCTTTGTTATAGCTCACCTACATGTAGCTGTATACTTGTGCAGGAACGTGGCAGTTGCAAATAAGTGTTGTTTGAGATCAGGAAACCAATCTTGATCATAAATCCTTCCTGCTATCAGTAAAAAGTTGTGTTAAAGTCTGTGTTTTCGGCATGAGTATTGATTGGTGTCCTGTCTGCTACTGTACCCTCAGTCTGAGCATTGACTTGTTTTTGTTTTGTTTTTTCCAAGTGGCTTAGACATTTTATTTTTAAAAACTCATTTTTAAAATAATTTAAATGCAAAACACACCAAGTTGTTTGCCCTGTGACCAAAAAAAAATGTTGCTCATGACTTTTAAATTTCTGTAATGAATAGACATACAGCTGGTGATTTAACTTTCACTAACAGACACACCCACTGTGCTATGTTTACAGTCCAGATTTTCACTGACTTGCCATTGGGTTGTCTCTAGAATTTACTTACCAAATAATAATGCCCCTCAAGAAAATGAATAAACAGTCTATCATTCAATTTGCTGTTTGTTTCATGAACAGAGTCTTGCTAGTTATCTTTGTTGGGAAGGACTTACTTCACAGAACCCGAGATACACTTCTGTTTTAACTTATCCCAGTAGCTGTTCAGTAGCAGAAACTCTCAATTCTGTGATCTTTAGTCTCTCTCTGTAAAAGCAAGACAGATAAAAGACAGGACAAGACCACCTTCTTCACTTTCTCAAGTGGACGCACTCATTCTAACAGATCTGTCATGATGGTCAAAGAGAGCTGCCTCTGTAATCCATGGGGTGAGGACTCCATGGGATTTGGTTAGAGAATGGAGTGGTAGGGTAGGGAGAGTCCCAGGGCAGAAAAGAATGGAACAAGGGATCGGCTACTGTCCATGGCGTCTTCCCTTACTCATTTTTTGGTATGAAAATGCTATAGATTTTTGTATGAAAATACTGCTTGAAATAGGATTTTAGGCAGCCCTTTGGAATGTATTTCCCCATCTTCCCTACTTGCAAACTTGAATTATTCCTGTCCACTTTTCTCATTACTATGCAGACAGTCAACCTCAGGATTTTGAGCAGAGTCAGAGACGTGTTTTTTTCTGAAACACCCCAAATTTTACCTAGTAATTTACATAAAAAATGACTGGAGAAGGTAGGGAGTGGAAAAGGAGGACGCAAATATTTAGGTCCCTCCCAACTTCTAGGAGACAGAAGTAGAACCTAGATAATTCTTCCTTCCCCACCTATCACTCTGTTAATCTTAATTTATATTTCCCAGGCTTATTTTTTTTTAAATCCACAGCTCTGGCTCTCCTTCACTGGAAATGTCAGTAAAATCTGTTAACAAGGGACATGTGTAAACCCCAATCTGCTCATTGGCGACAAATAACTATTTTTCTCCATAATTTTATTTTAGTAGTTGATTCTAATAATGATGGGTGGGATTCTGAAAAAGAACTCAGTGTCGGCATAACTCTGGTCCCACTGAAGTCAATGGAAGTTTTACCATCCACTTCAATAGGAGCAGAGTTGGGCGATGTTAGAAATTCTTTTCCAAATCCCACTCATAACAACTTCCCAGGCAGAGAACATACTTTTCTCCTCTTTTGAGTGTGTTTAGCATTATCATTTGCTAAATATATTATGATACTATTTGCAGAACTTTGGTTCACAGCTTTGAAGTCTGCAAAATTCCTGGTTGAGGACAACCACACAACTAATTCTAAAAAAAAAAAAAAATCTCAATCTTGCTGGTTGTGCTTTCTCCTCACACTGAACTTGATATGTAAACAAGGTCTGGCTAGAGTCAGAGTACATAGACCACGTTGTGTGTCAGAAAATACATGACAAGATTTTTTTTTTGTTTTTTAAAGTGGCCAACCAACACTTCAGTTATCCTGGTTAAAGCTATTGCTGCCCATAATCTTTTCACCTGCCCTGTTCTACCATGGTTTAATACACCTTCCCTTTACAAAACAGAAGGACTGAGATTTTAAACAGACATATTAACTTTGAAATTAGATTTAAGAAGAGGTCCTGGCTTGGCAATGTTACATTTTCCAAACTCCAAATGCAAAGAGATGGGTAACACAGAACATCCTAACAAGGGTAAATGAATGAAGTAACTGCACATACTGCTTCCTTCTAGGTTCTTAGTGGGGTAGGATTTTCTCTACCCTTCTAAACCTCTGTGTAAAGAAAATATCAACCTTCTCAGGTCCACAAATATGCCTCCTTTAACTATTGCATTGCCAAATGCAGCTACATTCTGTGAGGGGTTAACAGGGCTTAAATTCTCACAGAGTATTTCCCGGAGCCCCAGGGCTTCAGCCCTGCAGGACGTCAGAGCTTCCATGGGTTTGAAAATATTCACCAGAGCTGTGTTCCAGATGGCGCTGGTTAAATTTAAGCCCTGGGTGGTAGCATTCCATTGGCAAGTCTATACAAGAGCTAAAATGTTGCCATTCAGCTAGTGCGTTGAGCATCACTGGAAATGTATTTTGGTCACCGTTCAAAAAGTCAACAATTGCCAACAGATGCCATATAGTTATCCCAGTTTTCCCCCTATACTATACTTGGAGTAGGAGAAGTGAGATACTTGAATGATATCTGCTGACAAAATGCTGATTTTTTTAAACACTTTGTGATTAAGGCAACAAATCCCTTGCCTTTCCCTAGAGGATGCACTTAACCAATTTTTAGATACATGTGTCTATCATTCCTAAGGATTTGTACAGAACTTACTGACCTGAATTTGTTACTGGGAATGGCAATGCTCCCAAGTAAACTATCACCTAACATGGCCCTCTAGGGGAGTGGGTAGTGGAAAAATCATATGTTCTGATTCACATCAGCAAACCAAGTAACATTCCACTAAGGGGTGTGGAGAGCCAGCTCTGAGTGTTAAATGAAGACAAGGGTCTATTTCATCTAACTTAGACAAATAAAGGAGAATCAGAACAGAACCAAAGTGATTTCATGGTATGAAAGTGTAGCACGGTGAACTGAGTATTGACCCTTTATGGGAATTAAAGTCACTTGGCTCAGCTCTTAAGATATAGTATACATTTCACCTGGTGGGCCTGCACTGAGCTTCCTTGAATTACAGTCATTTGGAGAGCAGACTTGGCCAGAGTCACATAGTCCACACTGCCAAACTGCCCTCTTTATATACCTTATTTACTCTTTTTGGATTCTACTACATTTAAAGGTAGAATTCATGTAGTTAGAGGGGAGGTTTACTTCTTTTTTTCCCCTGTGGTTGCTCAACAATAATTTGAACACCATATATATCACTTTAAAAAAGTTTCAATTATTTGTATTAAGGCTTTGTTCGAAATTATTTTAATTGCAACAGCAATATTTTAAACTGTGTATGTTGCTGTGCCTCAGGTATTCTCCTTTGGCACTCTAGGTAACTGCATAAAACTCCCATACTAACAATAGTTAACATTTGATTCTTTGGCCTCAGTTTTCCCCTCATCTGGTTATGAATAATTTGCATAATTCTAAAGGGTCCTGATCAGTGTGGATTAGCCACTTGGCCAACGAGGCCCGTGCCCAGGGGCCCCAGCCAATTGGGGTGCCGACAGAACCTCAACAGTAGTGCTGGGCGGGCGAAGCAAGTGCCCGTGCCCCGAACCCGCTCCCCGGCAGGAGTGCCAGGCAGGCAGGGGAAGCCCCTGCGCCCTGACCAAGTTCCCTGGCTAGAGTGCTGGGCAGGGAGGCCAGCGGGGGCTGGGGGGAGCAAGCCCCTGCGCCCCAACCCCATTTCCCCAGCAGGAGCGCAAGGGGAGCAGGGAGCACTGCAGGCAGAACGGGTGAGGAGGGGCACCCACTTGCTCTGACCCGAGGCCCCACAAACCTCTAATCCGCCTCTGGTCCTGATGCAACCTCCGTGCAAATTGTGTGCCAAATTCTGTGCACCAGAAGGCCACTGTTAGAAGCTGCAGTTTATACACTGAACACATGAAAGGAAGACTGCAGGGTATATGAGTTTGAAAGTATGGGTGGAAAGGAGAAAAGAACAGCAGCCTGGGCGTCCCTTGCAGTTACATTCCCTACAGAGAGGTGAGACACAGAAGTAAAACTGAAAGAATCTGAAGTTCCAAATTAAGCTTCTGATTTCCAACCTCACTCTGCTTACTCTGTTTTATAGAATTTAAGATGCACTCTAGCTGACAGTTTGTTATACTTTAGAACAAAGAAATCTGAAATGGCTACAATTATAGAATCTCTAAACCAAAAGTAATATAAATATTAACTTTAGAGAAGCAAGGAGTATTAGATCCTCAAATTTCTATGGTTACTTAAAAAAATACCTTCTCATAGGTTTTAATTAATTTACTACTTATGAAGGGTGACAGATTGACAGCCTTATTCACAGAACACATAGAGCATGGGGAGCAGCAGGGTATGCATCCCCCTTTCTGTCCCGCCAATGTGCCCTAAACATTCATCTTGAAGGATCACCTTTATAGGTGAAAAGCTAATTCACTCTCCATATCCCCTCTGCTGAGGCTATTGCTTAACAAGGTAAGTGTATTTTCAATGTGGACACATCCACTAGAAGCTAGGCCGTAACCACAAATAGCTCATAGAGGACACTGAACAGGCAACCATTAGTGAAGAATCTCGTATATTTTAAGATTTTAAAAAAAAAGAGAGAGAAAAGAAGATAGAACTAACCAATTAAGACTGTGATATGAGCAGGTTTGGAAAATATCTTATTGCTCACTAGCATAAGAAATACTTTTGGGATAATTAAAAATTTTTTGCCAGGTGGACTACCGCAATTTTTCAGAGCAGTCTAAAAGACTAAACTTTACATTACATTTGTCTTACATGCTCTTTCCTAATGCAGGATTTAATTACTGTAACAGAACTCATGGGTGGCATACAAATTCATGTTAACTAAATCAGTATGCTGCATCCACTGGTCCCATCTGTGTTTAAACCGTGATTAAAAGAAACTGTAATGTTTAAAAAATAACCACATACCTAACTTACATTGAAGGTTATTTCTTATTCTTGTAGGGCTTAAGTCTTCCTGATTTTTCCATACCATGTAGTTCTTCTTAGAACTGCTTCTTCAGTTATCACTTAATTATGTTCCAAAACACAGGCTACCACTGTACCCTACTGGATACCATAGTTCAGTAGTAAGCAATCCCGAGAGCAGCAGCAGCATGCTAGAACTGCACTAGGCAGTTAAAATGTACACTCCACTTTGCTAAAAGCAACAGAGGGTCCTGTGGCACCTTTAAGACTAACAGAAGTATTGGGAGCATAAGCTTTCGTTGGTAAGAACCTCACTTCTTCAGATGCAAGTAATGAAAATCTCAAGAGGCAGGTATAAATAAGTATGGAGATAACGAGGTTAGTTCAATCAGGGAGGGTGAGGTGCTCTGCTAGCAGTTGAGGTGTGAACACCAAGGGAGGAGAAACTGGGCAGAGTTGGCATCGAGGAAATAAAGAAACAAATCAACAGAGCCAGACGTGTACCCAGAAGCCTCCTGCTACAAGACAGGCCCCAAAAAGAAACCAACAGAACTCCACTGGCCATCACCTACAGTCCTCAGCTTAAACCTCTCCAACGCATCATCAGTGATCTACAACCCATCCTGGACAATGATCCCTCACTTTCACAGACCTTGGGAGGCAGGCCAGTCCTCGCCCACAGACAACCCGCCAACCTTAAGCATATTCTCACCAGCAACCACGCACCGCACCATAACAACTCTAACTCAGGAACCAACCCATGCAACAAACCTCGATGCCAACTCTGCCCACATATCTACACCAGCAACACCATCACAGGACCTAACCAGATCAGCTACAACATCACCGGCTCATTCACCTGCATGTCCACCAATGTTATATATGCCATCATATGCCAGCAATGCCCCTCTGCTATGTACATTGGCCAAACTGGACATCACTACGCAAGAGGATAAATGGACACAAGTCAGATATCAGGAATGGCAATATATAAAAACCTGTAGGAGAACACTTCAACCTCCCTGGCCACACAATAGCAGATGTAAAGGTAGCCATATTACAGCAAAAAAACTTCAGGACCAGACTCCAAAGAGAAACTGCTGAGCTCCAGTTCATTTGCAAATTTGACACCATCAGATCAGGATTAAACAAAGACTGTGAATGGCTATCCAACTACAGAAGCAGTTTCTCCTCCCTTGGTGTTCACACCTCAACTGCTAGCAGAGCACCTCACCCTCCCTGATTGAACTAACCTCCTTATCTCCATACTTATTTATACCTGCCTCTGGAGATTTCCATTACTTGCATCTGAAGAAGTGAGGTTCTTACCCACGAAAGCTTATGCTCCCAATACTTCTGTTAGTCTTAAAGGTGCCACAGGACCCTCTGTTGCTTTTTACAGATTCAGACTAACACGGCTACCCCTCTGATACTTGACTCCACTTTGCTGTCACAGTGACAGGTTCCAAGTACCTCATCCCAGTGGAGACCAACACTTGTGTCAGTTTATAATATTTTTGCTGCATGCAGTAATGAGATTGCTTTCTATTTGTAGGATTTAAAACATTAGCCTTATTTTAATTAAGTTAATGGATGATGAGGTGGTAACATGGGCAAACTAACATGATCTTTTCAGGACTACACTGTAATTATGTAGAAGCAGAAACTGTACTTTTACATTTGGCAGCTAAAAACTATTTTCCTGGCAACACATGAAGGCAAAGCCCAGTGAATATCAAAAACACTGTACACAGACCAGTTTTTTCTTCTCCCTACATGACTCTTACAAATAAGTACAGCCATATATTTTTAGAGAAGAAAAACTGAACTATTTATCTGTACTTTCTGGTTAAGAGTATTATGCAGAGGTCTAAAGGTTCAAAATAATTAATAAGTGGATGGGAAGGAAGCCTTACTCAAACTCAAATTGGGACATGAAAAAAATAATAATCTACCACTAATTAGGATTCACATTTAATACGTCAACCATCCATCCAAGTTACGCTAGAGGTATTAGTTGGTGTTGGTCCGGCTTTGAGCAGGGGACTGGACATGATGACCTCCTGAGATCTCTTCCAACCCTAATATTCTATGATTCTATACAACATCCAGTGATGCAAGCGATCCATATTACAACATGACCTCAAAGGACTAGTTATTTTAGCCTAATTGGAGAAGGATAGAATAGAAGGGCAACAGTTTGTCAAGATCTGAAATAATCTGTGTAAAAAGAGTCAACAAAAATTAAATTTCTGGCTTTAGCCACAAGAGAAAGGGTAAAAGAAAACAGGCAAAAGCCTGTTGTGTACTCTTGAAATGACATCATTAGGAATAGTAAAGAGAGTCTGAGAAAGCTGCTAAGCAGCTCCAGAAAGTTGCTGATAACCTTTTCTTACCCTTTTCTCAGTCCACAATCACAGCTATGCAGATGCATGTTACATGAATGAGAACTGGTTATAAAGTTGCTGATGTCACTCATGATTACATTATGGATGTACAGATGGGTAACATCAGCAAAGAAGCCCCAACAGACAATCGGAATTCAGCTGTAAAGTTATGTGTAAATGTTATAAGAGCTTTGCAGCCTATAGCTATGTGACTTTCATTTATTTCAATGGAAGTTGCTGCCAAAATTCTTGGGGGGAAAAGTGTACCCCTTAACTGTAATATAACTAGGGTAACCATTTGGCTATTCATTCACTAGCAATATCCTGTTATATATTGTTCTGCCAATAGGATTCATACTTTACCATCTATATTTTTTAGATGCCCCAGTTGTGCACTGGAATGAAGGATTTTTTTTTATTTTAAACTAAGCAGTGCTGAATGCCTTCACTTCGTATTACTAAATAAGAGAAAATATTTATACACAAACTAGCACAAAATATCTTCTAAACAGTATAGTGCTTTCCCCTCCTATTTCCTATTCCAGCTTGTTTCTTGGCACATAAAATTCTAAACTACATATTAACTTCTCTAGTCTTTCTAGTCTGACACCGGATACTCTTTATCCCGGACAAACTTATAATGTGTGCCACTTGTGCAGCAGTTTATTCTAGAAGGCTGCAATACTACAGCATCACACACATTCCAGGTAAAGTTTACACACAGACACACCTAAGAGGCTGAAATTTAAGCTGCATTTGATTTATAGCTATTGTGTAACCACCATTGTCAAACAGAAAATATTTTGATTCACAGTGGAACTCAGACTTCTTTCCATCGATCACTTCAAACATGCACCATCCGGCAGCATTTTCCAAATCAAATGTTAACGTTCTCATCCGCAGACAGGTCCTTCCTGATCTGCTCAGCGGACTTTATTATTCTACTTTCACACCTTCTTTAACTATTCATAACAACTTTTGCCATAAAGCAGTATTCTGTATCTACAGATCCATCAGCTGAAGAGTATGACATATTATGCAAACTGTGGGGTTTCACATTGAAGTATCCTCTTGACATTTATATTATTTCTAGTGCTATAGGTATTCCACAAAAATCAGCATCCAAAGTCCCACAGGATTCCGCAATTTCCCAAACAGCACCTTGGGGAGTCAACACTTAAGTACACAACTCTTTATTTCTATATTTATATCTGACACATGGTGAAGTGGCTCCATCTGCTGCTTTATTCTTATACACCAAACCATTTTCTGTAGAAAAGCATAATACTAAGGAACTAAAATAAAGAAAAGTGATGCTACATTATGCATGACAGTACAGTGAAATTAACGTTTGCAGTGTTGTTGTAGCTGTGTTGGTCTAGGATAGTAGAGAGACAAGGTGTTTGAAGGCCAGAAAAGGGGATTCAGGAAAGATTTATTTCAGGATGTGGTCCCCATCAAGTACATGTTGTAACTGTTTAATGATACCCCATATAGGTTCCAGTGTGGGGTGGCAGGTGGCAACTAGGTGTGTGGTCTGAGGGTTTTTCCTCCTTCAAAACAACTCCCCAACCTTGCCATGCTCATCATAGCAAGCAAGCTCCCCACAGACCAGGGCACACCAACTCAAGCCAGCACTAGACCCTGCCAGAACAACAGATAAAAAACCTGGACACATCTCCACTGCTACGATGATCAACCCCCCACCCCACACACCTTTCAAGATCCTTTAAAGCCTTCCCCAGCGCTGTAACTCACTCCCCGTCCACACTGGCAGGGCACTTACAGCGCTGTATCTCCCTGGGTACACCGCTGCAGGTACTCCACATCTCCGAGAGGAATAACAGCTGCAGCGGAGTGGCTACGACTCACGGGTGTGAGTGTAAACGCTTGCAGCGCTGTACTAATCACCTTGTCAAGTGGCCAGTCCTCTCCATTGTTGTGACCGGCTGCAGGAATGCGGAAGTGCCGGTTTCAAAGCTCGTACCACAGAGAAAAGCAAACAGTTTGCAGCTTGCTTTGAGTGAGTAAATGAATGAGCAGGGGGCCGGGAGTTCGGAACTTGCAAAATAGAGAGCTGACATGCTCCAAAAAGCACTCTCTCTCCCCCCACACTCCCTGTCACAATCCACCCCACCCCACCCCCGTTTTGAAAAGCACGTTGCAGCAACATGAATGCTGGGATAGCTGCCCATAATGCACTGCTCCCAACACAGCTGCAAATGTTGCAAGTGTGGCCACACCACTGCGCTGTCAGCTGTCAGTGTGGACTGACTGCAGCGCTTTTCCCTACTCAGCTGTACGAAGACAGGTTTACCTCACAGCGCTGTACAGCTGCAAGTGTAGCCAAGGCCTCAAAAATCCTGGTCTTAATAAAGACACTGGACTTATAGCTTATTACAACAATTTGTAACCCACTCACCTCCCTTTTTTGTCCTATGACTGCAGAGGTGTTAATGGGTCACTTCCCTTGAATGGTCTGTTGGAATATGTGTTAACTACTTATGCTAAACAATCTGTGACACTTTGGGTATGTCCACACTGCAATCAAACACCCATGGCTGGCCCAGGTCAAGGGGCTATAAAACTGCCAGCCACTAGTGTTGAATTACAGTTTACATACTCTTAGAGTTCCTTTTCCAGATGTGAAGAAAAGCTCTGTGTAGCTTGAAAGCTTGTCTCGCTCACCAACAGAAGTGGGTCCAGTAAAAGATATTACCTCACCCACATTGTCTCTCTAGTGAAATTAATGGCCATCATTTGCCCAACTGTGTATACAGTAAAAAGAACAGGAGTACTTGTGGCACCTTAGAGACTAACAAATGTATTTGAGCATAAGCTTTCATGGGCTACAACCCACTTCTTCGGATGCATAGAATGGAACATATATTGAGGAGATATACATACACATACAGAGAGCATGAAAAGGTGGGAGTTGTTTTACCAACTCTGAGAGGCCAATTAAGTAAGAGAAAAAAAAACTTTTGAAGTGATAATCAAGATAGCCCAGTACAGACAGTTTGATAAGAAGTGTGAGAATACTTACATGGGGAGATAGATTCAATGTTTGTAATGGCTCAGCCATTCCCAGTCTCTATTCAAGCCTAAGTTGATTGTATCTAGTTTGCATATCAATTCAAGCTCAGCAGTTTCTCATTGGAGTCTGTTTTTGAAGCTTTTCTGTTGCAAAATTCTATTTGCTACCCAAGATCCAGGAACCTATCCTTGCAACAAAGCCTGATGCCAACTCTGTCCACATATCTATTCAAGTGACATCATCATAAGACCTAATCACATCAGCCATGCCATCAGGGGCTCGTTCACCTGCACATCTACCAATGTGATATATGCCATCATGTGCCAGCAGTGCCCCTCTGCCATGTACATTGGCCAAACCGGACAGTCTACGCAAAAGAATTAATGGACATAAATCTGACATCAGGAATCATAACATTCAAAAACCAGTAGGAGAACACTTTAACCTGTCTGGTCACTCAATGACAGACCTGCGGGTGGCAATTTTGCAACAGAAAAGCTTCAAAAACAGACCAACAATAAACTGCTGAGCTTGAATTGATATGCAAACTAGATACAATCACCTTAGGCTTGAATAGAGACTGGGAATGGCTGAGCCATTACAAACATTGAATCTATCTCCCCATGTAAGTATTCTCACACTTCCTATCAAACTGTCTGTACTGGGCTATCTTGATTATCACTTCAAAAGTTTTTTTTCCTCTTACTTAATTGGCCTCTAAGAGTTGGTAAGACAACTCCCACCGTTTCATACTCTCTGTATGTGTATATATATCTCCTCAATATATGTTCCATTCTATGCATCCGAAGAAGTGGGCTGTAGCCCACGAAAGCTTATGCTCAAATAAATTTGTTAGTCTCTAAGGTGCCACAAGTACTCCTGTTCTTTTTGCGGATACAGACTAACACGGCTGCTACTCTGAAACCTGTGTATAAAGTGAAAGTGACCACTACAAATAAATGTTATCTAGAAACATGCTATATGATTTAGTTACTAAGAAACAAAACCACGATTCAGCCTTGCAGATGGGGAGGAAAGGAGGAGGGAAAGGCTGAAATCTTAATAGCTGTAGTTTTAGTAAAATAATTGATATGACAGCTGTTCAGGCATTAGGAAGCTTCTTTAATTTTGCACATTTTCAAATGTGGAGATTGAGTAGTCACTACTATCTTACTGAATTCATTGATCATGGTATCATGATCTAGTACTATAAATTTTAAAGTTTCAAATCAATATCCTTGACATTCAAGTACTGTAGACTGTTTGGGGAAAAGATTGTCTATTGTTTGAATGAAATCAAGAACTGTGTAGAAATAAGATCATTACTTATTCCTTATCTGAGTTTGACTCACGTAAGAGAACTTATATTAGATTTTAAATAAGAATTGCCCACAGACAAGACAGTGGTTTTATTAAAATATATATTTGCAATATTGTAAAAATCAAAATATTCTCCCCTCCTATGCCTACCTGATTTTGTTAATTGGGAACTATCCAAATCTTTAAAGAAAGGGAATATTTTTTCATAGGATATGAAGATCCTTGCAAAGAGCAAACTCAGCCTTCAAATACGATTTATAACTTCTCCTTAACACCGTTAATTCCATTCATTCCACCACCAAATTGTTTTCTGTACAGCACACAGTGACTCAACCAACAATGACAGGTTTCAGAGTGGTAGCCATGCTAGTCTGTATCAGCAAAAAGAACAAGGAGTCCTTGTGGCACCTTAGAAACTAACACATTTATTTGTGCATAAGCTTTCGTAGGCTAAAACCCACTTCATCAGGTGCATGGAGTGAAATATACAGTAGGCAATTATAAATATACAGCACATGAAAAGACGGGAGTTGCCTTACCAAGTGGAGGGTCAATGCTAACCCCCTACTTGGTAAGGCAACTCCCATCTTTTCATCTGCTGTAATATATATATCTGCCTACTGAATTTTTCCGTGCATCTGATGAAGTGGGTTTTAGCCCACGAAAGCTTATGCCCAAATAAATTTGTTAGTCTCTAAGGTGCCACAAGGACTCCTCGTTGTTTCAACCAACAATGTATCTTCCTACTCTCCTAAAGACTTTACAATCTACTTGCATAGCTCCATTCAAATCCTAGTGAAACTCCCCCCCCCTACTTCTTTTTAAAAAGATTTCCAGAAGTATTGTTGCAGCAGCTATCACTGATAATAGTACTTTCTGTAACATATTTACTTCCTATTTCTCCAAGTTATGTGCTTAGCAGGTTTAGGTCCCTTCTTACACCTCTGTAAATCATTAAGGGGCTGATCCAAAGCCCACTGAAACCAACAGGGGGTCTGTCCACTGACTTCAATGTGCTTTAAATTGGACCTAACCCCATTATGCATTTCATCACCTGCGCGAGCTACTAATTCTTAAGGTCAGAAGATCACTATAAAGGATTTATTGATAGAAAACTTTTCATGACTCATCTCTCAGTGGTGAGAGAGGCGTTTTCAATTGGCTCCTACACATGGCACAGGACACAGACAGTTAACTGCACACTTCTCAGCAAGCTACCACAGGAAAGAAAGTTATTTTACATGAAACAGACTAGTAACAATGTCTGTTTAGATAGGTCTCATTCAGAATGTTTTAGCAAGGCAGAAACCACACAAAAAAACCACTTCTCTCAGCTAGAAATCAGGGCTCATGGTGCACACAAGTTTCATCTGTGGTGTCAAACACCCAGCCCACACATTGAATCCAGATTGCTCAATATATGTATAGAGCACACCTGACGTATTCAGATTCTGCAGAATCTAAGCTTTCATTTTAAAAAATGAATGAATGAATGAATGAATGAATATATTCTTAGCCCATACAGTTGGGGCGATAAACTTCCAAATGTAAACCACTGTGGAAGTCTTCATGAATCTGCAAATAGATAGGCTGAAACAAAGAGTCAGTAGGGAACTCCCATGTGCCTTCCTCCCATTCATCTCATTGCAGTGTTAGCTGTCATGCCTAATGAGCGAGCGCTCAGGTGAGGGAAGGAATGATATATTAACTATTTCAGTGCTGATCACTATAGTAGACAATTGGTGGAAGAGGGAAATGGGAATGTTAGGTAAATATTTATCTAGACTCTATACTACTGTGCCTTAGGTATTTTATGCTTCTTTTATAAATGGGTCAACTGAAGCACAGAGTCTTTAAGTGACTTGCCCAAGTTCACACCAAATGATCGGTTCTGCAGGGGATAGAATCCAGGAGTCTTATCCCCAGTTCTCTGCTCTAACCACTAGAACTTGCAGTAATTTAAAGACACTGATCTTTGTAGACATTATACTAATTAGTATTTTCATTTTTATTTTGTTTCATCTCTCTAAGTGTCAGCCAAAATGCTGACAAGCCATGAACATGATACCACTGCACTAATGATTGTATTGTGTGTCTTAGGTTTACAGGGAAGGGGAGAACAAGGACCTCCTGGTCTACCAGGTCCTGCTGGCCCAAGAGGACAACCAGGCCCAGCAGGGCCACCAGGCTATGGAAATCCAGGTCCTCAAGGTCCACCAGGGCCCCCAGGCCCACCCGGATTTTCTGCTGCTGGAAAGCCAGGCTTACCAGGTTTACCAGGAAAACCAGGGGAGAGAGGATTAAATGGTGAAAAAGGAGATATTGGACCTGCTGGTCTCCCAGGATCAAGAGGGCCACAGGGGCCTCCTGGAATTCCTGGTCCTGCTGGAATCTCTGTTGCTGGCAAGACAGGAGAACAAGGGCCACCAGGAGCACAAGGGCCCCGGGGTGTCCCCGGAGAAAAGGGTGAGGCAGGTATTCCTGGTATAAACGGACTAAAGGGAGAAAATGGATATGGAGTTCCAGGTCGCCCAGGAGACAGAGGGCTCCCAGGCCCCCAAGGCCCCCCAGGACCCCCTGGACTTGCTGGGATAGGGAAGCCTGGTGAAAATGGGTTTCCAGGTCAGCCAGGTGTGAAAGGTGATCGGGGTTTACCAGGTGCACCAGGACCAGCAGGCATCCCAGGTTCCCAAGGTCTTCCTGGGGAACCTGGAGCAGCAGGAATCGGAAAGCCTGGAGCAAATGGACCACCAGGATTACCAGGGATTCCTGGAGCTAAAGGACTGCCTGGACCCCCGGGCATGCCTGGATCCCCAGGTCTTCCAGGGTTTGGAAAGCCAGGTTTGCCAGGGATGAAAGGACATAGAGGACCTGAAGGCCTTCCCGGTGTTCCAGGAATCAAAGGAGATGAAGGCCCAGCTGGAGTTCCAGGAGAACCAGGGCCATCTGGACCACCTGGAAATATGGGTCCTCAAGGACTTAGAGGAATACCAGGTGAAAACGGCCTACCTGGGCCTAAAGGTGAAGCAGGACCTGCAGGCCTTGCAGGATACCCAGGAGCTAAAGGTGACAGAGGCCTACCAGGATTAGAGGGAAAACCAGGATATCCAGGGGAGCAGGGTCTTGCTGGTCCTAAAGGACCTCCAGGTTTACCAGGCCCAAAAGGGGACAATGGTCATGCAGGGCCACCTGGCCTACCTGGTCCAATGGGTGCACCAGGACTTAAAGGAGCACCAGGATTTAATGGTGAGCCAGGCCCAAGAGGACCTTCTGGAATACCTGGTATAAGAGGTCCAATTGGGCCACCAGGCATTCCAGGTTTTCCAGGCACTAAAGGGGAGCCAGGGGCACCAGGATTACCAGGTCCAGCTGGCATTGCTACAAAAGGTTTAAATGGACCCATGGGGCCACCTGGGCTCCCAGGCCCAAGAGGCAACAATGGAGAGCCTGGGTTACCAGGCCCTCCGGGTCCACCTGGTCCTCCTGGGCAAGCAATACTCCCACAGATGCCAGATGGTTATATAAAAGCAGGAGAGAGTCAAGGCCTCACAGGAATGCCTCTTATGAAAGCAGGAGTAAATCAAGGTCTAACTGGAATGCCAGTGTCAGCTTTCTCTGCCATTCTCTCCAAAGCCTACCCTGGGGCCACTGTGCCCATCAAATTTGATAAAATCTTGTACAACAGACAGCAACATTATGACTCCAGAACAGGAATCTTCACATGTAGGATCCCAGGACTTTACTATTTTTCTTACCATGTACATGTAAAAGGAACAAATGTTTGGGTCGCACTCTACAAAAATGGCTCACCAATCATGTACACTTATGATGAGTACAAGAAAGGATACCTTGACCAAGCTTCTGGAAGTGCTGTCATTGATCTCATGGAAAACGATCAAGTCTGGTTGCAGTTGCCCAATGCAGAATCTAATGGCTTGTATTCCTCTGATTACGTTCACTCCTCTTTCTCAGGATTCTTGTTTGCTCATATGTGATAGTATCCCACTTTAGCGGTCCTAATATTGTCTCTTTCAGACAATTTTAATTGGACTATGATGTGATACCTATGACTGGTCAAACAAATTATTTGCAACAAAGGGGAAGTGAGGATGATAGGGTAGGGGAGTTTGTTTCAAAATTAAGCTTCAGAGTAACTTTGTGCGTTTTTAGAAGTATGTCAGAGATTTATTTGCAAAAACTTTGTAGTAAGGGCAAGTCAGCTGTCCTGCTGAATACAACATTAAACATTATAGTAATAGATGATGTAGCTCTTCTTTGTTTTACATTTTCTTAATTAGTATTTCTAAGTTGATTTCATATTTTAAATGTACTCGTAAGCCTTCATAAAGTAATCATTCCAGATTACTACATATTTATCTCACTGAAACAAAGACATTATTTTAAACTAATCAGTCACAGAAGTTTAGTGTGTTCATAACAATGTTCAAGAGATTGCTTTTAGAGAAAGGGAACACTAATTTACTTTGTTATAACAACAACAGACATGTTTATGAAGTTTCATCAACTTAAAAATATATGTTTCCAAAAATTTTAGGCATAACAAAGGATTTTATATCTTACTAAGGTACTGATTTCGCTGGAGGGATCTCTTAAAACTAGTTCATCAAATAGTCAGAAGTAAAGAAAGAGAAAATCATTTGTCCAGCTATCTGCAAGAAAAGGGGTGTTGTCCCTTTAAGGGCTCTCTTCAACAGGGGGGTGAAGGAGAAAGGTTACAGGGATGGACAGAAAGGGCAAGACGACTTTGGAAGCAAGTTTTTTGTACTATAGTAATTAAATTTAAATGTCTATTTTAGATAAGGTGGTCTTTTGAAGGATTTATTTAAAAAAAACTATGTCTGAAGAGCCAAGCATTTAAGGCTAAAGATGAATACTCAGATTGTGAATCTAAAAATCTGTGCAATGATTTTTTTAGAAATGTGATTTTATAATCTGCAGCAACACACTAATGCAATATTTTTAAAGCAAATTTTAAACTAAGGTGCTGTAGACTAACTAATGTTCTGAGTATATGTTACAACTGTAATTTGTCAGTAAATTCAGAAACTGGCATTATAGATCCACAACAAAACACAGACATTCATGCATATACTGATATACTCCAAATTTAAAATAGCTTGATCACCTGAAATCATTAGAGGCAGTCTCTTACCCACACTGTTTTTCATGCACAGTAAG
Organism: Emys orbicularis; assembly: GCF_028017835.1. Lineage (NCBI taxonomy): Eukaryota > Metazoa > Chordata > Testudines > Emydidae > Emys > Emys orbicularis. The sequence continues at coordinate 91,463,480 of NC_088685.1, read as the reverse complement.
TTTATTTCTTTAAAAAGCATATATCTTTATTAGGTTTGTTACTTCCCACTTAATGAAAATTGGAAATGTGCATTATTCAACGACATATCTGATACATTCCTGGCAGAGCTAATTAAATCAGCCAACAGATGACACTGTCATATTTACTGTTCACACGTATATTTAATGTTTCATTAATTTGTTGGATACAGCATTCATCTAATATATAGTACTCAGCACTGAAGTTATTGGTACATAGATGAGGAAATCAACTAAGTTAATATTTTTAATTGTTTTTTTGTGTGTGTTAAATATACAAAATAGCCATGTAACAGTGTAATCAGGATTTTGTTCATATAAGATTCTTCTGTCCATGCATGGCTCTCAAAGAAGAGTATGCATCAGAGAGGCTTGTCAAATAAACCTGAAAAACTAATTTTATTGTTTATTTTAAGCTGGAAGTTGCTTTTACACCGATGCTTTGTCAATGTTACTCTTACTAAAAGCTGAAAATCCATGTTTTACCATTTTTTTGATCGTTATTTCTTTATGGAACCAAAGTCAATGACTGTATTAATTTGAAACCAGCATTATTTTTTTTCTTTTCTAAACACTTCTATTTTGTTTTCCAAATTTGATAAAACTTTGGTATTAATAAAAAAGTGAAGTTAATCTTTAAATTGGTCTGTTATTAAGTCAACATGTATTATTTTAGAAATTGTAATAAATTATTATGCAACAGCTTTGCAAAATTCTAGTCATTCCTTTGCCTACAGTGAACAATGCTTCTGGAAGAGTCAAATAAGATTTATGCTACAGCGGCCAAGTAGATTTAGTGAGTGTGTTGGTAAATTTTCATGATAGTTTTGCAAGGCTGAATAGCAACATAATAGGCACTAAACACAATACCCAAATGCCACATAAATTCTCCTTCCTCTTGAGCCAAACTGAAAATTCTAGACACATTGGTCTTTTTGATTATCAGCCTGGTCTTTTCTCCTCGTATCCCAATATAATTCATGAACAGATTCCAATTAGGATCACCAATTTTCTATACAACAAATGATTTAAATATGTAATCATCTTGTGATAGATCATTAATCTGCTTGACTTCCCAAAGCATCTTTCCAGCATTTCAAGAGGATATACTTTGCTGCCAATACATTCAATTTATTTGGCACTTCCATTTGGAAAGTGCTAATAGCCACAGGGTAGTGGATATGGGAAACCTTCCATTGACAAGTACAAATGATCTTCTGATAATGTTTTCACAATTACTTTATATTGAAGTAAAACATGTGCTGAAATTTGCCAACACATACCAAGCATCAGACAGATTGTTGCCCCACAAATCTAATTACTGGTAGTTACTTTTTTTTTTTTTTAAGTAGGGGGGAGAAGGGTATTAAGTAGTACTATTGAGAGTACATTTTATGAAATCTTAACCTCCATCAATGTTAGAACAGACATCCCTACGAGACAAATAACTTGTTACCCACTTACCTCTTCATACATCCAATGAACATAAACACTTAGGCTTGCTTTATAGGAGTTTAGACAAATAGTACAAGTTAAATACCTGAGTCTTAGACACTGACGTATTAATAAACTTTTCATATTATTGTATCAGAGACTATCTAGCCATGAGTATAATAAGATTTTTAATAACCTCAAAATCTTTGGATGGCTAGAGATGGATTTGGGTGGTAAATTTGGATTTCAGTCATCCAGTTTTAATTTTGCAAGTCCAGCCTGCAAACCACCCTGCTTTTAGTTTTGGATTCACAATCTACTTTTACAGAAAGCAGTGACAGATTCCAATTCTTCTTAGGCAGGTGCTACAAAGGTTATTAGACTTCCAAGAAACACCAAACATAGGAATTCAATTAATGGAAAAAATGTCAAATCAGAAATGAATTAAATGCAGCCAGAGAAAAAAAAATAAGGAAAAATCAGAACAAAAAATCATGGATGCTGAGTTCAGAACCAAGATTCATTTTCTTTCACAATTTTTTCACAATTTTTAAAAACAATCAACCATAGTTGAAAAATACTCTATAAACAAAACAAATAATTTACTCCTACTCACAGAGGAAGAAAAATATATATATAATTAAAACAACAGTGTAAAGTACCTAGAAGTCTAGTCCGCTTTTGCCAGTACCAATACAGTAATGGCCATCAGCTGTGAGCAGGAAAAGAAAGTTTCAGAAAGTTTTCTGGTTTCAGATAATCTTCCTTCTTGAATTTGATGTTTAGTATACAGAAAGAATGACAGCTGATTAAGAATTTCAGCTTTTTAATATGTTGGCATTTAAGTTCAATAACCATGACCTGTACTGTTTCTTAAAATATTTAAAAAGACAATCAAGAATGAAAAAAATTAGAAGTGTGTCCTTTAAACCTAAGTCCTGAAACTATGGTCCATAGAGTGCTTACTGATAATACTTGGAGAGTTGGTGCATACTGTCCTTATCTCCAGTGGAACTGCATGAATAGACAGCTAAAAATACTCTGCATACTTTCATAATATCAGTTGTCTATAAGCCCAATTGCTTTCATCACTGCAGAAACATAAAGAGAATGCAAATGTGAGAGGCGGTGTCTGGGAAGGATGAATGGGAAGGAAACCGGTCCTCAAGGTACTCTATGAATTAAACTGTGGTCCATATTAGGGCTGGTGGAAAGTTTTCCATCAAAATTAGGTTTTCACTTAAATAAAAGTGTTCACAAAATGTCTGCTTCCCACAGAAAATTTACTTTTTCAATTAAAAAAAAAAAAAAAACCAAAACCTGAAAACTGAAATGCTCTAAATGCAGCCACATTGCCTCATGGGATTTGTAGTTCAGTTATCTTATGTACTCATTCTCCTCTGTGGGCTAGGTTTCCCTCCAGACTACATCTTCCATGATACACAATGGTCAGGGATTCCTGTGATACATCTCCTCCCCTTACTAAAAGGGGGCCATGGTGCACCATGGCAGATTGTAATCCTATCAGGGAGCCTGGCCTATAGAAGAGAATGGGATATGAGGCACCCAAACTACAACTCCCATGAAGTACTGGAGTAGCAGTTCAGAACTGAAATATTTTGGATTTTGGCCAAAATAAAAATAAAAATTTACCATGGAAAATTTAGACAAAAAGTGATTTTTTTTCATTTTTCTGTGGAAGAAAACTCCATTTTTCAACCATCTTTCATCCACACTGTGTAAATGTTCACAAATTCCTGCCTTAAGCTTTAGAAAGCATAATGTTAAAATAAAATTTGTCTTAACTTTTTAATTTGCTCACTTCTACAAGGTGAGAAATATAATTAATACATTTCCCCTAATTAAATATCTCACATAAATTAATCTTAAGGACTTTGAACTAGCAAAATGGCGAGAAATACTTTTAAACTAGTCATGAGTTTTGTAACAATGATTCTTACAACATACTATTAAATATATTCTATGAAGTAATTTTGAAAGGGATTCTTTCAGATACTGCTGGCAAACTATCAAAAATTTACCATTTTGAAAATGATACAAAAAGGAGACAGAAAAACTCCATTAGTTTACACAAAAAGGGCCTACTGATATGGATCAACTATGTTAAAATCATACTTGGTAATAAACAGAAAATGTGGAACCGGAAATTAATGAACCAAAATTGGTGTGTCAGATTTTAGGCCTACTTTGACAAAATAGTGGACAAAATAATGAGGATGGGCTTTTCCAACCACCCTTCCCTGTGAGGTTCCTTAAAAAAAAACCAAAAAAAAACCCACCACACACACTTTTTGTGAGGGGTGGGGAATAGGGAAGAACAGACGAAGACAACTAGAGCGTCACCGTCATGGCTGCCATCCCCATCACCTCCTGGGACCCCGAACCTTCTTCATTCTAATCCTGAGGGGATATCCTGACCAGACTGGTCCAGAAAAGGATCCAGATGACATCAGCACCTGTATCAATTCCAGCTAAATCCCAGACATCACCTGAGATTAAACAAGATCGGACTTTAACAGCAGCAGCAACAGCTCCAGCTCATTTCAACTAACCTCTTCTCTTCTAAGCAAAAAAACCCCAACAACAGCTACTACCATCTTTGATACCATCTAAGAGACTGTCAAACCGGGGCGGGGGGGAGAGGGGGTGGGAAGAGGTCCCGCTATAGGGAGAGAGAACAAGAAATGTTGTTACAAAAGCTTTACTTAATACTTTACATTTCAAATGCTTTTACAGTTTTTCCTTCTTCTCTATATCTTTAATAAAAGGTTAAAAATATTTTTAATGGTGCATTTGCCATGGTACTAAGTGGCTGATGTCCCTGTATACCAAACCCTGGACCTTGTTTAACACTACTTAATGCTGGACAGTGACTGGGTTATGTTAACACCTTAGACCCATTTCATAGAATCATAGAAGATTAGAATTGGAAGAGCCCTCAGGAGGTCATCTAATCCAACCCCCCGCTCAAAGCAGGACCAACACCAACTAAATCATCCCAGCCAGGGCTTTATCAAGCCGGGCCTTAAAAACCTCTAAGGATGGAGATTCCACACACACACCCCTCCCCCCCAGGTAACCCATTCCAGTGCTTCACTACCCTCCTAGTGAAATAGTTTTCAGGAAGGAATTTTCCTCCAGAGCAGATTGGCAGAGGCCCTGGGGGGTTTTCGCCTTCCTCTGCAAAGTGGGGCATGGGTCACTTGCTGGAAGATTCTTTGCACCTTGAAGTCTTTAAACCACAAGTTGAGGACTTCAATAGCTCAGACATAGCTCAGGGGTTTGTTACAGGAGTGGGTGAGTGAGATTCTGTGGCCTGCATTGTGCAGGAGGTCAGACTAGAAGATCATAATGGTCCCTTCTGACCTTAAAGTCTATGAGTCTATAATATCCAACCTAGACCTCCCCCACTGCAACTTTCCAATTTCCACAAATTTCCAATATCACACCATGCACCCAATGGAAAATATAAGATAGAAGATATAGAAAGGTATTTTTATGAACATCTGGTCATTATTTGTGAAATACATTCTGGTATCATCCACTTGCAACACTAAACAGTTGTTTTGCTTAGAACCTCTCTACCATATCTTTTCTTTTTTTAAAAATATATTTTAAAACTAGTTGAGAATATTTTAAAATAAAGTACATCTCTAATAAACCCCTATACATTCTGACAAACACTAAGCCACATCTCTACCCAGCAAATAAATACTGAAATAACGTAAGTATCAACAAAAAAGCAAAACTATTATATTTTCAATGTATAATTTAATTTTACACAATCCTTTAAAATGTTATATTTAACTGAAAATATTTTAGTTTAACGTTTGTACCCGTTCAATAGACTCAAGAAATCTATTCTTAGCAGATATAGTCATACACATTAATAGAAAGTCAGTAGAAAAACTTTATCTACCTCATTTCACAAATCAAACTGTCTATACTATGGAACCACATACCTTCCAATTCCAATAAATATGAACCACTGTGTTATAGCATTTGTAATTAATAATAAAAACCATCGTCTCCACCTCTTATTAAAAAAAAGTTGAATAATAATCTTTCAGAGAAACAGCATCACCGTACTAGTAATTCTAGGCAAAATTAGAGGGGTAGGAATGTTCAGTGTTCAATCAATGACATAACTTGATTTGCTGAATACTCCCTTAATATTTTGTCTTTTTTTTTTTTGTCTTGCTAAAAATAATAGTTAATGCAGGAACATATCTGTACACAATCTGCATGCATAAATTACAGTATTCCATTCTACCTTTCACCCCCACTCCTCCATTCATGAGAAAGAGTCAACTGTTTTTTTCTTTTAAGTCACAGTAATTCAGTAAGATAGCACCCCAAAAGTGTTATGAAATCCATCAAAATGCTTAAACTGAAGGCAGGTAGAGTGTTCAGAGTTATACTGAAATGGCTAACATGCATAGAATACATTTTTATTTCTAATGAAGATCAATTTGAGTAACAAAGCAAATGTAGAAGTTTCTGCTTCAGTAAATATATAAATAGACTTGGACAGATTAGATTTTTATTGGTAAATGACAGGAAATGTTGATTTCCCCATACAGACACAAACCTATGAAAATATATTTCCATCGATGAAAATCAATATGTATAGACAGGCAACGTAAGTAAAATGCTGCTTGAGAATGTAGAGACTGATTAAGAATATTTACTTTGTATATTTTTACATGTGATGTTGACAATTTGTGATGTAATGGTTATAGAGTTTTAACTTTTGAATCTCAACATCTACTGCCATTAAATAATTATTGCCTGACTCCCCATAATTTCCTGCAACTATGAAAATTTAAACCGATATGAATAAAAATGCTTAAAACCCACAATTTTACACAACTGTGAAAATTTAGATCAATCAAAAGTTTTAAAAAATATCTTAACAATAAACACTGATATTATCTGGTGAAATTATTTAAAAAAAAATAAAAATTGAATTCTGCCAAGCCTATAAATATTTTCAGCCTACTGCAGTAAGCATGTCTTGAATTAACTCGCCTACCTTTAAAAGCTGAGGTTTTATAGTTATGCTGTATAGCAGCAATCACATCCTTCCAAAAGTTGTATTTTGTCTGTCTGTCATGCTGTAAGAGTAATAAATAAATAAACACACACGTCAGGTATCAGTTTTTACATGAGCAAATAAAGTGAACGTCATTAATAAACAACAATTATTTGAAAGCAAAGTGTTATGGCCTGGGACTCACGAGATCAGGGTTCAGCAGGTGCCATCTTAGACAAGTCACTCAGGTCCAGATTTTTAAAGGTATTTAGGCATTGCTCAGCTCAGCATTGCCACCCTTTTCTGACGTAGGTCTGGTCTACACTACAGACCTATATCGGTATAAAAATCCACACCCCTCAGCAACGTAGTTACACACTGACCTAGCCCCCCACTCTCCCCCCCGTAGACAGCGCTATGTCAGTGGGAGAGCTTCTCTAGTTAACACAGCTACCACCTCTCGGGGAGGTGGATTAACTAAGCCAACAGGAAAGCTCTCTCCCATCAGCTTACAGCATCTTCATTAAAGTGCTACATCCGTGCAGCTGCACCAATACAGCATTTTAAGAGTAGACTTGCCTTTATGAGCCTGAGTCTTATTTTCAAATGTGACTTAGGCACTTAGGAGTCAGTGAACGTCAATGAAACTTAGGGCATGGCTAAACTTACAGATGTAGAGTGCCGGGAGTTAAACCAGCCCTTGGAAACAGCAGCAGGGAAAGTGCTACTGTGTGTTCACAGTGTGCTCCTTGTGACTGTGGAGCATGTCCACATTAGCAGCTCTTACAATGCCACAGAGAGCAGTGCATTGTGGTAGTTATCCCAGTGTGCAAGTGGCTGCAGCATGCTTTGGAAAGGGTTTGCAATGCCTAATGGGGCAGGCACAGCATCACATGATGCAGGTTTCCCAATCCCATTGTTCCATGGGCATCCTACTAACTTGCCAGCTGCTTTTCAAATGAGGGGGTGGGGAGTGTGACAGGGAGTATGTTGTGTGTATGTGGGGGGGAGAGACAGTGTGTTTTGGGGGGCAGAGTGTGTCAGCATGCTATCTTGTAAGTTCAGACAGAGGCAGGGGGAAGGGGGAAACCCGACATCAGCCCCCACCCCCCCACCTCTCTCTCTCTCTCTCTCACACACACACACACACACACAAAAGCTTGTCTCTGCAGCAGGAGCATTCCACAGTAACGGTTTGCTTTGTGTCCTGGAGGAGATAAGCATGAGAGCTGTCAGAAACAGAGCTTTGAAAGGGGATATCCGCTTGCCTGCAGCCAAGTTCAAAACAATGACCAGAGTGACCACTTGACTTCAGGGGATTGTGGGACGTTGCCGTAGGCCAATCACAGCGCAGTAATGCAACACATCGTCCACACTGACACCCCGGCGCTCCAGCCCGGGTGCAGCAAGCTCTATGGTTCTCGTGGAGGTGGATTACCAGGAGTGCTCCAGCTGCAGGGTGGACACCTCAGGAATTATGGCGCCCGGGGCTGATTTAATGGGCTCTAACTTGCAAGTGTAGATAAGGCCCAAGAGTCCCTTTTCCAGATCTGAAAAAAATCTCTGTGTAGCTTGAAAGTTTGTCTCACACACCAACAGAAGTGGGTCCAGTAAAAGATATTACCTCACCCACATTGTCTCTCTAGTGAAATTAATGGTCATTATTTGCCCAACTGCGCCCTTCCCCCGGCGGGGGCTCCGCTCTCCCCTCGGCGGCCGGGGGAAGGGCGCCGGGGGGGAGGGCGGCCGGAGCCCTGGGAGGAGGGCGGCGAGCCCCGGCCGGGGCTCCGCTCTCCCCCCGGCAGCCAGAGCGCCGGGAGGAGGGCGGCGAGCCCCGGCCGGGGCTCCGCTCTCCCCCCGGCGGCCAGAGCGCAGGGGGCAGGGCGGCGAGAGGGCGGCGGGCCCGGGCGGGGCTCGCCGGTCTCCCCCCGGCGGCCGGGGGGAGGGCGCCGGGGGGGAGGGCAGCCAGAGCGCCGGGGGGAGGGCGGCGAGCCCGGCCGTGGCCCCGCTCTCCCCGGCGGCCGGAGCGCCGCGCCGCCCCCCTCCAGGTGCCGCCCCAAGCACAAGCTTGCTGGGCTGATGCCTGGAGTCGGCCCTGTATACCAGCAGCTGAGCAGTGCTGCTGTAGAGAGTTCATTATCCTACACTGGTTTTATATTCCAGGGACTGGAAAGTTTCAGCGCTGTGGTTTTTTAACTTGAATTTTATTGACTTTTTCAGCAAGTTGACCCAAAAATGATATAGAATATGAAAACATGATCCAGTAGCCAAGTAACATAATTTCAAATTCTGAACAACCACCACCAACTCAATTATACATAGCAGGTTCCCTGGAATACAGTGAACACATACAGTGAGATGAAGAATGATCCAGTAGTTAGGGCACTAGCCTTGGACTTGCAAGATCTGGGTTCAATTACCTGTTCAGCCACAGCTCGCCTGTGTGACCTAGGGGAAGTAATTTATTCCCTGCTTCAGTACTTCCCTATTTAACAGGGATGTTGTGAGGGTAAATACATCAAAGATTGTGAGGCGCTCTGATTCTATGATAGTCTGATAATGGGTACTCTTCCTTTAAACAGGGATAAAGCTCAGAAGAGATTAAGTATCGCAGTGTCATTAACCAGCATAGAGACTTAACTATAGCAATAGAGGGATACCACCATACTTTACTGTTGAAAAGATCTGTTTTTTATTAAAAAACATCTACAAGTTTCAACCTCCATGCGCTCTTCAATGCAAATGAAATCTGAGAGCATTACCTTCAGGAAGAATTTAAGATATACTGTCTTATACTCCTGTCTGAGTAAAAAGCTCTAGATATTCATGTGACTGCAGTAGAGATATTGTCATCTAGAATTTAATGAGTGGTTATGTTTAGCACCTGAAAACTTTAAAATGATTCCACCTCTAGAGGTGTATTCCTAGGTATACACATATCTGTAGCATGTAGAGTTAATGTGTATTGAAAGTTTTCAATTTGAAGATTTAATCTTCTGAACCCACTTAACTATCTGCCTTCATTAACAAGTCACTTGTAAGAGTTACACTATATCATATTTCAATTTCCAATTAGTTTTTAAGAATACCATTCTGAGTGTAAGAAAAACTAAGGCAGACAAGCACTTAACTATTCTTATGCTAGCTCTTTGTGCCCTCTGGTGGAGACAGAGTATATTTTGACCACTCCATTTGTCCTGATTGTTTTAGTACAGGGGTCTCACCAATCCCGCCAAGCCCCCCGCCCCTCTGCCTACCCGCGGGATTGCCCCCTGTGGCGCTGCGAGACCCGTGCCACTCTCTGAAGCAGCTGGCAGCCAGGGCCGGCTCCAGGGTTTTGGCCGCCCCAAGCAGCCAAACAAAAAAAAAAAAAAGCTGCGATCGCGATCGGCGGTGGCAATTCGGCGGGAGGTCCTTCGCTCCGGGCAGGAGTGAGGGACCGTCCACCGAATTGTCGTTGAACAGCTGGACGTGCCGCCCCTCTCCGAAGTGGCCGCCCCAAGCACCTGCTTAGTAAGCTGGTGCCTGGAGCCGGCCCTGCTGGCAGCATGCCCCTTCGGGCCGGGGGGGAAGGGGAAGGAGGCAGAGGGCTCCTGCATTGCCTCCTTCCAGGCACCGTCCCCCCACAGCTCCCATTGGCCGGGAACAGGGAACCGTGGCCAATGGGAGCTTCGTGGGAGGTACCTAGAGGAGCGGCAAGAGCAGTGCACGCACGGAACCCTGAGCCCCGCCCCCTCCCCCAGGGGCTGCAGGGACACGGTTCCAGCTGCTTCCTGGAACGGAGCGGCGTGGGGCCGTGGCCCAGGGCAGGCAGGCAGGGAGCCTGCCCTGACCCCGGTACGCGCCGCTGCCACCCCGGAGCCGCTCTAGGTAAGCGGCGCCGGGCTGGAGCTCGCACCCTGAACCCTTCCTGCACCCCAACCCTCTGCCCTGAGCCCCCTGCCACATCCCACACCCCAACCCCCTGCCCTGAGCCCCCTGCCACATCCCGCACCCCTCCTGCACCCCAACTCCCTGCCCTGAGCCCCCTGCCACATCCCACACCCCTCCTGCACTCCCTGCCCTGAGCCACCTGCTGCACCCTGACCCCCTGCCGCACCCCTCACCCTCTTGCACCCCACCCACCAACTCCCTGCTCTGAGCCCCCTGCCACATCCCACACCCCAACCCCCTGCCTTGAGCCTCCTGCCACATCCCGCACCCCAACGCCCTTCCCTGAGCCCCCTGCCGCACCCTGCACACCTCCTGCTCCTCAACTCCCTGCCCTGAGCCCCCGCTGCACCCTGCAGCCTTTCTGCTCCCCCTGGGGGCAGCGTTGGGGTGGGGACTTCGGGGAAGGGGTTGGAATGGGGCAGGGAAGGGGTGGGAAGAGGTGGGGCAGGGGCGGGGCCTAATGGAAGGGGTGGAGTGGGGGCGGGGCCAGAGGCAGCGAGGGGGGATGTCAGTGATGCGGCCCTCGGTTCAATGCACTAGTCCTCATGTGGCCCTCGTGGTCATTTGAGTTTGAGACCCGTTTTAGTAGAAGACCTACATACACTGTAGAATTGGAATGCAAAGGTCCAACCCAATTTATATTTCACTTCTTAGCATAAGTGTCAAGACAATTCATTATTCAACATGGTACTTTGTGTGTTTAGGGAGGGGAGGGAAGAGAGATGAGCAGAGACAGAAAAAGAATAAAACAAGTAGCAATATTTTTCTTTTCTCTTAATTGAGCTTGAAATTATGTAGCTCTTACCTTGTCTAAACAATCCACAATCCTTGCACAAAGAAGGGCTCCTGGCAGGTCAAAATAATTATCATAGCAATAATATTTAGCTGCAAAAGAAAGAAAAGTTGTTTTAAACTATTGTGTATATTTTAACTGGGGGAAAAGTCTGTGTTTAAATGGTTAATTTTAAAGTTCCCATTGTGTTTTTACTGGGATTAGATATTGGCCATTGGCCATTACTATCATGTTACTTTTTTCGTGAGACTCTCTTTCTTTTTCTGGACATCATTCTATTGGAGATAGAAAATTGCTACTCTTTAGCAAATTACTGACATTTTAAAAATAAATATTAAGCCTCTGGATGAGATCCTCACCAGTTCAGGCAAAAAGGGCCAGAGTCATGTAACGGAGCTCTAAAAATATTGATGAGTCCTGCTGGGGGAAGATTCCCACAGTGCAGAACTGAGGAAGACAGTCACAAGGCTGCCTTTTGTGAACATCCTCACAAGTCCTGGTGTAGGGGCATGTTAGGGGCAAGACTGCAGGCTACAGTGCTTTGGAGAGTCCAGGCAGCACTGTGATCCATAGGACAGCCTGCTGTAACTCAGACAAGCATCTTGGACTAAGTATACTGGGGGCCAATCCAGCCCTCAGAGCAGCCCAGAATATGCAAGGTGTAAAAGTGGCTTGAAGACATCAAAACCCCATTTTGGGGGCTGAGTTCGTGCTGTGCCTTGTAGAGGAGCAGGGCTCTACTCCTGCAGGCATATAAGATATAACTACCTAACGTAGGTAGTTATCTGTATACTTAAATGGAAGTACCCAAGAGTAAAGCTATGGATAAGATAATGACCTTCATCCTGCAAACTCTTATATTTTATTGACTTAAGCATTTTAAATCCTTATATATTTTGTGTGAAAACAGTGCTCCCAAAGGAGGCCAAGTTTATTTTATTTTTTAGTTAATAAAAAATGTATCAGAGCATCAAACCTCTGTGTACATTATAGATGACTATAAAGACCAAAGTCCCTTATTTATCCACAAAATAGGTAAAGGGTATGAATGTAAGTTTCCCTCCTGAAATGGAAAAAAAGCACCCCATGGAGAAGAGAGTATTTCAGTCTTCCAGGCCCATTCAGTCCTTTACATTTATACTTAGAGGCTGTCAATGACAGAGAGTCCAGAGTAGTGAGTCAGCAATGAGCAAAATTTGTAATGATCTGCAAACTGTTTGCCCTAAACAATGTAAGATGGTGGCGTGACATTGCACTCCATATGTTTTATGGAAATATGCTTATGAGTGTGAATATGATGTAACTGGAATATGCTTTATGCAAAAGGTCTCTTGTAAGGTATCATAACAAAGGTTATAACCTACTGAATATATTCCTCCTATTCGTATGCATGTATCATTCTTGTATCTGAAGCTAGAAATATGAAGTATAACTCTGAGGTCCTATTGTAATTATGCAAAGTGTGGGCCATTAATGGTGGTTTAGACTCTTGATGGCTCCCATTGACTAGGACAATTGGTTGTATATGGTTTATTTACCTCAAGCCTTCCTGTGTAGGTGTGGGCCAACCCTGGAAGAATGGTGACTAGGGGTCTTACAGTGACATGTGACCATGTCACATGATACTGGAATCCACCTTAAATCTGATACTTTTCCATTTAGAAGGAGGGGTGCAGACGCAGAGAGACAAAAGATTCTTGCCTTGTGCCAAAGCTATAAAAGGGAGTTGAGCAGGACAAAGTGGTCTGCCAGTCATGAGAAAACCCCTGCTTACCACCTGAGATGTCTGCTGAAATTAACAAGGACTGTACCAGGGGAAAGGATTGGGCCCAGACTAGGAAGGAGTCTAGTCTGTGAAAGAAGCTTATTGGAACATCTCTGAGGGTGAGATATTACCTGTAATCAGTTTCTTAAAGTATTAGGCTCAGACATGCACGCTTTTGCTTTATTTTGCTTGGTGACTTACTTTGTTCTGTCTGTTAGTACTTGAAACCACTTAAATCCTACTTTTTATACTTAATAAAATCACTTTTGTTTATTAATAAACCCAGAGTAAGTGATTACTGGAGGAGCAAACAGCTGTGCATATCTCTGTATCAGTGTTATAGAGGGCAGACAGTTTATGAATTTACTCTGTATAAAGCTTATACAGGGTAAAATGGATTTATTTGGGGTTTGGATCCCATTGGGAACTGGGTGTCTGGGTGCTGGAGATAGGTAACCTTCTGAGCTGTTTTCAGTTAAGTTTGCAGCTTTGGGGGCATGGACCAGACCCTGGGTCTGTGTTGCAGCAGGCTAGTGTGTCTGGCTCAACAAGACAGGGTTCTGGAGTCCCAAGCTGACAGGGAAAACAGGCTCAGAGGTAATTTCAGCACATCAGGTGACAGTCCCAAGGGGGTCTCTGTGACCAAACCCGTCACAGGTGGTCTCAGTGTATTTCTCCAAGGAATACCGACCCACCCCAAAGAAAAGCTTTACAACCAAAACTAGACCACCAACTTGTTTCACATGAGGCAAACAGCAGTCAGTCTTAACAACTTCTGTTCATTGCTGACGTGGACTCAGTATGAACCTGAGAATTAAAGGTGGAAAACTACATATCTCTTTAGCAATCCCCAAGACACCCAGTCCCCTACATTTTTCTAATATAACAATATTTTAAGTGTTTAAAGGAAAAACTGCATAACAGCAGCAAGTATTGCAGTAGCCAAAACAGTTTCCAAGTTCATGAAGTCTCAGGTAAAGAAATTATTTATATTTACCTGAGCGGGAAACCATTCCACTGAATGTTTTAAAGTGTTTCCATTCCCTCCTGCCATAAATTTCCAAGATCTCTTCAGGAGTCATACTCTTCGTACCATGGCTTGCCCTAATTGATGCATTGCGTGACGAAGGTTAAAAATATTTAAAATCATTCACATTTCCTACAGTGCACATAGGTGTGTAATAAATAATCAAATACTGAGCTAGGCCATGTGATTGATCCCTCTCCCATTTCCTCTCCACTGAGTAATTTGTACTTGGGGAAAAGGGAGAGGTCTCTCTCAAATGCCAGGCTTGATTCTCTCACAACCCAGAAGATACAGAATTTCTCTGATAAATCAATAGTGCCTTGCTGAAAATAAGATCACCAAATCTACCCTTTCATCTAAGGACATTTTCTTTAATGATACAAATGATTTTCCTCTGGTCTGACTAAAAGGAATAAGATCTGGGAAAAAGTATATTTTTCTGCCATTAACATCAATATCTTTTGCAGCAAGTAATATGCCCCTCCAAACTGAGATCATAACCACTAGTCTTTTCCTTGTAAGGATTCTTAACTGCACTGAGCACTCCCGTAGGCCCTTGGTCAAAAGGACCATCTTTTATATTAATTTCAAACATATATGGATATCTTCTATAATAGATCCAGTCACATTATTTTCAGGAGTGCCAAGAATCCATGTTTTGTGCCCAATTAACATATCTGGGGGAAAATATGTAATTTCTTCCTTCTGCAGTATGTCAGCATTTTTTTCTGGACAGTACTGTGTGATTAACCATTTTGGACTCTAATCCAGTGATGAGCTAAGCGCAGGAAGGTCCCTATATCCATGTAGAATTCATTACAGAAGTACTGCTTCTTTTACAGTCAGCTTCTGATCCTCATCCGTTGTATGTAAAAGGTTTGTCCTGATTAGTTAGCTTATGAAAAACCTCAATTTTTCCCCAAGAGAAGCTAAGGTGCATTCAGAAAAAATCACTTCTCTTTGTTGTGATCTCAAACACTCCAATGTCTTTCCTAGCATCTCTTCCCATAGTGCCAGAAGACTCATGCTCCCATATAACTAGGGCCCTAACAAATTCATGGTCCATTTTGGTCAATTTCATGGTCATGGGATTTTAAAAATCATAAATTCCATGATTTCATATATTTAAATCTGAAATCTCAAGGTGTTGTAACTGTAGCAGTCCTGATCCAAAAGGGGAAGGGAGGGGGATCACAAGTTTATTGTAGGAGGGTCGTGGTATTGCCACCCTTAACTTCTGCGCTGCCCTCAGAACTGGACGGCCAGAGAGCAGCAACTGCTAGCCAGGTGTCCAGCTCTGAAGACAGCACCACCTTCAGAAGCAGCACAGAAGTAAGAATGGCATGGTATGGTATTGCCACCCTTAATTCTGCACTGTTGCTGGTGGTGCTGCCTTCAGAGCTGGGCGCCCGGCCACCAGCCGCCGCTCTCCAGCCACCCAGCTCTGAAGGTAGTGCAGAAGTAAGGGTAGCAGTTCCACGAACCCCTACAATAACGTGCAAACTCCTCCTTTCCCCCCCTGCAATTTTGGGTTGGGACTACTAGTTTGAGAAATGCTGGTCTTCCCTGTGAAATCTGTATGGTATAGGGTAAAAGTACACAAAAGACCAGATTTCATGGGGGAGACCAGTATTCATGGTCCGTGATGCATTTTTCACAGCCGTGAATTTGCTAGGCCCTACATATGACAGTCTTTCACAAATTTTCTTTGTCTTGACTTCTACATATTGTGCTAAAATCACTGCTTAAATTCTTCCCTTCACTTGTTTAGCGTACAACACACACCTCAGGCCCTGAACTATTTAGGCACAGTGGAGCAAGGAATATATCAATCATAAATGGTATGGAGAAAGAGAATAGGGAAGTGTTATTTATCCTTTCACATAACACAAGAACTAGGGGGTCACCCAATGAAATTCATAGGTAGCAGGTTTAAAACAAACAAAAGGAAATACTTCACACAACATACAATCAACCTGTGGAATTCATTGCCGGGGATGTTGTAAAGGCCAAAAATATAACTGGGTTCAAAAAGAATTAGATACGTTCATGAAGGATAGTTCCATCAATGGTATTAGCCAAGATGATCGGGGACACAACTCCATGCTTTGGATGTCCCTAAACCTTCAACTGCCTGAAGCTGGGACTAGAGGACACTGGATGGATCACTCAAAATTGATCATTCTATTGATTCCTTCTGAAGCATCTGGCCACTGTCAGAAGACAGGATGCTGGGCTATATGGACCATTGGTCTGACCCAGTATGGCCATTTTTATGTTCATGTAGTATCTGTGTTAACTTTCAATTATCTGAATTTTGTTACTCTGTGTATGTGACTCTGGGGAGGGGAGGGGATGGGGAGGGGGAGAAGAGAGCTTAACATTATATAAGACACCTTGTTTGTGGATATTCACCCCACTTCTCAAATTTGCAATTAAAGTTATTTTTTGGTATTCTCAGTGTTTACATAAATTATATGTAGAGGAGGCAGAAATTTTGCAAATTTCTGAATTTTGAATTTGGAAAACAGTAGAGTTTTGCAACATTTTATGTTTTACCACCTCAAATTACAAACTTTCCTATGACTTTTATAGCTAATAATGACAAATGGCTTTGTCCACCAGCTATCTAATCCTACTGTTTTTTAGACCCCAGCCCTGCAAAGACATAAGTATGCACTTAACTTTGCACACTGTGATTAGACTTATTGAAGTCAATGACAATATTTCGAGTGCATAAAGGTAAGTACAGGATCAGGGCCTATGAATACAGTAGCTTGACACATCGGGTGAACAAAGCAAAATTAGTTTCAATAACTGTACCCACTCTAAGGGTCCTGTCTGGAAAAACAAGTAGTACATCAATTTCCACTGACAGCATCAACTAACATAGCAGGAAAATCATGAAGGAGTGCAGTAGCAAAAGCATTAAGCGGTTAAGAAAGAGAGAGATGTTCCAAACTAGCAAATAAAAGCAACTTTTATTGTGCCATTATTTATAAAATGGATGGGTCACCAAAAAGTTACACATGTACATTTAAAACAGATTGCGCACAAAGTTACATATGTTGCACTTAGCTTCTAATGTAAAAAATAAATACATATGGTGATTAGTGTTCTAAATATTTAATAGTTGTCCCAATTATCAGATGCTGGCATTTAAAAAAAGTATGCAATCTTTTTTTATCTCTCTAGCCATAAAAATTAATCAGTATTACCTCAAAATTGTTCCATCTCCAGCAAGCTTTAAAAAGTTTCCATCTTCCAGATCCAATGCCAATCCTTTACAGCTACAATTCATTTTATTTAAAAGAAAAAACAAGAAAAGTAGTAATTAGATAAGAAATTATACCTGAGAAATAATGAAGCATATATCAGACTGTCTAAACGATATGCAGTTATAACAAGTATGCAACTTTGCCACACAAAGAGAGGCCTTGATCCTCCAAACACTTCCATGTGTGAGTAACTTTATATATGCAAGTAAACATATGAGGTGAAATCCTAGCCACACTGAAGTCAGTAGCAAAACTCCCACTGACTTCACTGGGGCCAGGATTACTCTGAGTTCAATGAGATTACTCACATGAACAAACTTATTATAAGTGTTTGGAGGATGGGGGCCTAAATTTCTACAGCCAAGGTATGTGCATTTTAGCCAGTTTTTAATATTAAGGAAAAACAACATCTAACTGGTTAATATTAGGTAGTAACTTGAGCTCACTACTAGCTAGACTGGACAGATGAAGTCCTACCAACCCAAACATTAACTGTTGTTTTACTGGAGTTCAACATAAAGGTGAAATGTAATTTGAAATAAGAAACTGAGCAATGATTTACATTGTTTGGAGAAGCAAGGAATGAAAAACGCCACTGATGATTCCAGTGAGAAGGGACAGATAACTGCAGTCACACAGAATGAACTCTGGAATTTTTAGAGCTTAGCAGATAGAAACCAAACCAAACATAATCACATTTTCAACTTTATTATCAGATACCCAGAGTGATGATGGAATGGTCCAGGTGAGGACAGAAATGAGTTCAGAGCCTTGAATATGTAATGTATGTTAGAACTATGCACAGGTAACATACACACACACACACACACACACACACGACCCAGGCCTGATGGCTATGCATGAGGTTGACCCCTGGGTCTACAAAAAGCCCCATTGACCTCAGTGGGACTCCACAGAGGTTCGGGGGTTAGCCAGCATAGATCGGATCACAGAACGGAGGTCTAGGCATCTGGTTCTACCAGATATCTTTATGCCTCAGATGACTTGTAAGAGATGAGAAGTACCAGTCTGGTATAAATACAATTTCAACATATATCCTTCAAGCAGTGTATTGCGGTCCCAACAAACCCAGCCCTCTCTTATCCACGATATTGGTATATTAATATTGTGATGTTTCAGTATATGAAAGTAACTTGGGACTTGTTTTTATCATCTAAAAAGTTGCCAAACTGTCAAATTGGGTCCTTTCTTCAACTTCTGGGATGAAAAACTTAATCCAAATATAGATGTCTCACTCCAAATGCTAACACTGTAGATGAATAAACCAACCAAACAGTATTTTAGCTGAAATAGGATCACATTTTTAAAAATCACATTGAAAACACTATCAAGGCTTTAGGCCACAAACGAAAACTACTATATTAGCTATTGTTTTGATTCAACATGTGCATCCGTATTACACTGCATCTATCTTTGGAACTGGAATGGGTTTTAAATGGCAAATCTAGTGCCCAGAGACCAAGGTTTTTATAGAAGTCAATATCTTGCCTGTTCACTAATGAAAAATATTAGAGTGGCAGGAATTTATGACATGCACATGTGATGACATTGGCAAAACAATTCATGCACAGAGTTCCAGGACCCCAATTTGCTTGCTGCAAGCCTCTGAGAAAGTCACTTAACCTCTATGCAATTCAGTTTCCCCCCACTATAAAATGAGGATAATGATATTTACCAAACTTTGTAAAATACTTTGGGATCTGTGAATGCAAATCTATATGTAAGGGCTAGGTATTTGTTAGAGCTGGTTGAAGAATCTCAACATTTTCAAGGGGAGAGAATTCTAATTAAAAAAAATAAAATTTTGACAATTTTTTTTGAAAGCCTGAAATTAAGCAAATCTCAACCAGCTCTACTATTTATTATTTTGGAAGCCTGTTGTTTCAATATAATTTGACTTTTTAAAACCACGATTTAGGAATATAAGATAGATTCTTTTGGTGGGACTCACAATCATGTCTCTTCAATATGACAAGTTATTTTCTCAGCCCCATAAAAACTGTGGCATCAAGGAAGTAAGACATTTCTAATAATACTTACCAAAAGTCCCAGCTTTCTGGAGTTACAGTCAGCAATTCTTTATCATAACCCTTCTCGGTTACCAGGTAGCGGGCAAAACTATCATATATAAGCTACAAATGAGAAAAATAGTGAGAGGAAAAAAAACATTATATGAGTAAGAGAAACAGTCCTTACCCACAATCTCAATAAGTAAAATGGGCAGTTAATAAAAGAAGAGCACAACTTATCCCTGCATGTATAAATTGAATGTTAATTTTAATTAAATTCTAAATAATTATGATTATGAGTCACAGCAACAGTTAAAATACTGTTTGTTATTATTTCTGCAGTACGGTGAAATTTCAAGATTTAAGTAAATAAGCTTTATATCACGCTCTATTAAGTACAACAGATTCAATTCTAACAATAGATCTTCTACAGCAAGTATTTACAGTTTTAGTCTGGCAAAAGTATATTAAAGCCAAAACATTGTAGAGTTGAATCTCTGTAGAGAACACAGTTAGTGAAAGCTGTATGCTACATCTGTGTTAAATGTATAGCAGTACATGAAAAAAAACCTGTCAACTAGTCATTCCCTAGAGTAGGGGTGGGCAAACTACGGCCCGGGGGTTGCATCCGGCCCTCCAGACGTTTTAATCTGGCTCTTGAGCTCCCGCCAGGGAGCGGGTCCAGGGCTTGCCCCGCTCTGGTACTCCAGCCGGGGAGCAGGGTCAGGGGCTTGCCCCACTCCGCGCGGCTCCCGGAAGCAGCAGCATGTGACCCCTCTGGCTCCCACGTGTAGGGGCAGCCAGGGGGCTCCGCACGCTGCCCCCGCCCCAAGTGCTGCCCCTGCAGCTCTCATTGGCCGGGAACTCCTCATTTTTGGCTCCACTCCAGAGCCCGGAACCCCCAGCCGGCGCCCTCACCCAACCTCTAATTTTGTGAGCATTCATGGTCCACCATACAATTTCCATACCCAGATGTGGCCCTCGGGCCAAAAAGTTTGCCCACCCCTGCCCTTGAGCCAGAAAAGGTTTAGTTCAGACTAATCTTGTTGAGAGTGGAAGTAGGACTGTTGAAATGTTGCCATCTAAACTGTTTTTCGAAGGACAATTGGGTTTTCAACTAAATTAAATTTTTCACAAAAAATGACTTCTCTCCATGGAAAACTTTGTTATTTCATTGAAAATTTAAGGTCCAAAATCAAAAAATGTCTCCTCATCATGGGAGCATAATGAAGTGTACCTCTCATAGCTGGCTTACCAGTAAAAAGCAGGAGTCATCACAAATATAATTACTGAAAATCATCCTGCAACATTTTGTGGATGAAATAGGAACCAACGTAGACATTATAGATGGAAGGAAGAGGGAAGAGAGAAAAGAAAGAGGACAGGGCGTATGCCAACCTTGAAAAACAGAGTATAAACTTGCAACCAGCTGGTATTTAGTGAAGAAACAAAAGTTGGTAAAATAACATGGGGAAAGCATCCAGAATACTTGGGTGGGCATATATTAGAAGCCAAGAGGTGGCCATCCTACACTAAGGGAATTTTTATACTGCAAACTTAAGTTGAACTATGTTAGGTCGACTTATAGCCACCGCAGTAATTATTGCAGTGGCTCATGTCCACACTATCCTTCTGTCAGTGGTGCGCATTCTCACAAGGAGCACTTCCACTGATTTAAGAGAGACATTGTGGGGTCTGAGAGCCTGAGCTTTCAGCTCCGTGGACTGCTCCCTGCCAGGAGCCCGGCTGCCCCCCTGGTTCTCAGCTCCCTGCCGGAGCATGGCAGACAACTGAGTGAGAAGCCCAGGTGTAGGGAGTCTGGGCAGCAGCCTGGCTGGGAGTGGGGAGCCAGGACCACGGTGGCAGCCTGGCTCTGAGCTAGAAGCCTGGCTGGGAGCAGGGAGCTGACAGCATGGGCGGCAGCCAAGCTCTAGCTGAAGCCCCCACCAGCCCTGAGATGACAGTCTGATCTGTGAGCAGCTTTCTTGTCAATTTCCTGGCTATCCCATGGAGCCAGGAAATTGACAAGAATGACAGCCAATAGCGGATGTAAGTAACCTGCAGTGTCTATGTGGACACTGCATCGTCCTAACTACATCCACACAAGCCCTACGCCTCTCGTGGAGGTGGAATTGTTATGTCGGTGTAGTACGGCACTTACACTAATGGGAGCAAGGCAGTAGTGTGAACACTGACATAATTAGGTTGACATAAGCTGCCTTACGTTGACCTAACTCTGTAGTGTAGACCAGGCCTAAGTTTTACAATGAGTTTTCCCAGCACATATAATTCACCCTCAAAAAATGTTTGTGAATTGAGGCAATGTGAAACAGAGATGAAAATAAATAATTCCTCCCACCTACCCCTCCCAGTAAGCAAGAACAATGGATTCTGAAGCTAAAATCAGAAAGACACAGCATGCTTATATGCTAAACATTTTATTTTAAGACCCTAAGAATTCACCAGTATATAAGTAGATAAGTCATCGAAAAATATTAAAGGCCTGAATTTCAAAGATGCTAAGCTCTTAAACTCTCACTTCCTTCAATGGGAGCTGCTGCTGTATACAACACCTATAAAAATCAGGCCCTAAGAGTGTTATAGCTATAAGGGCTAAAAACATCCAACATTTGTCTGAGGGCCTGTTTACACTTGAAATGCTGCACCTGTAGCACTTTAATGCAGACACTACTTACACTGATGGGAGGGGTTCTCCTGTTGCTGTAGTTAATCCACCTCCAGGAGAGGCGGTAAGAATTCTTCTGTCACTCTAGCACTGTCTACACCAGGGGTTAGGTTGAAATAACTATGTCACTTGGGGTGTGGATTTTTCACACCCCTGAGCAATATCCCCAGATCAACTTAACTTTTGAGTGTAGATCAGGTTTCCATTTGCTTTGCTTGGGCAAAAATGTCCATTGAATTAGAACAGGACAGGGCCCAAAATTGGTAGTTTTGTTTTAAGCTTCCAAGATAGTATAAATAATAGCATACATATGTATAGCAAATGTAATCTAAACAAGATCCCAAAGTACATCCCATCTATGGATGGGTCACTACTATGCTTTCAAAACCTATCAGGGATAAAATGCCCCCTGCTTCCTTCAAATACTGGTAAATCGTGGTCTAATTTTGCCTAACTGGTCACAATTTAAAATGCGGGGCTATTTAACTGCGGATGTCTGCAGCCTCCTGAACCCCCTGCACAAAAGTAGCTCTGGATTGCAGCCATCTCTGGGCTGAGGGCGGCAGCTCAACGTTCTGCACAAGAATGAATGGGCGGGGCCTCGCTTCTCTCCGGCATCGTTCACAGGCGGGAGGAGGAGTCGGGGACCTAGGAGCAATCCGCGCCTCTTTCGTGAACGCGCGACTGGGCTGCCTGGGGAAGCCAAACCCACCCGCTCCCGCTTGCACGAGGAGCAGGCGGCCGCGGCAGCACACCGAGGGACTTGGTCAAAACCAGCTAAGGAAGTCAGAGCCCCGCCACGAACCCGGAGCGCTCCTGAGAGCCGGGCCACGGCTCTGCCTGGCGCTGCACTGCCCCGGTTGGCCTGGAAGAATCCCCAGGGGTTCCCCAGGCGCGGGGCTTGCCCCGGGCAGCCCAGCGAAGTCCTGCTGGCGGGGAAGCCGCTCGGCTGCAGCAGGACCCGCTCCGCAGCCCAGCTCCGGCGGCTGAGCCTGGCGCCCACCACTCACCCGGGCGGTCTCGGGGCGGTTGTAGAGACACAGCGTGTGGTCCAGGTCGAAGCCGAGCGCGTCACACTCGGCCAGAGAGAAGGGCCGGGTCATTGCTGCACAGGCGGCGGCTCCGGGGGCAGGCGAGGGGAAAGGAAAGCGGCGCTGCTGCGGCTGCTTCCTGCGGCAGCTGCTCTCACTCGCTGCTGCCACCAGGCCGCCCCAGGGCCGGCTGCGCCTTTCCCCGCCCTCTCGTCTGCTCTGTGGCGCTCACCTGCTCCTGGCCATGCAGGTGTAGCCCTATCCGCCTGGCCATCTGCCGCTCAGACGCACCTTGAGAGGCGATGGCTGATGGGGGCTGTAGAAAGAACCTGCCCCCACCCCCACTGCCTAAGGCTCTGGGAGGGAGTTTGGTGGGGGAGGGGGTCTGGGCAGGGGATTGGGGTGCAGGTTCAGGCTTTGGGATGGAGTTTGGGTGCAGAAGGGGTGAGAGGTCAGGCTTTGGGAGGGAGTTTGGGTGCTGGGTGCAGGCTTTGGGCTGGGGCAGGGGGTAGAGGAGGGGGTGACAGGTGCAAGCTCTGGGAAGGAGTGTGTGGGGGGTGCAGGAGGAAATTTGGGGGTCTGCGGGTGTGTGTCGGGAGGGGGTGTGGGTGCAGGCTCTGGAAGTGGATGGGGGGTTCGGTGCTTACCTGAGGCACCCCTTCCAGCAGTGGCTCCTAGGTGGGGCAGGATGGGTGGTCTCCATGAGCTGCTGTCCCTAGACACCTCCCCTGCAGCTTCCCATTGGCGGCAGGGGCATTCGGGGTGGGAGCAGCGTGCAGCGGCACAGGTCATCGTCGTTGTCCGTCCCCCCCAGGCTGCAAGGACGTGCTGGCAGCCATGAGGACCGAGCGAGCAGGAAGCCGCTGCACTGCCGGGTGGTGGCGGGAGCTCCTGGGTTGTTTTAAATCACCCGGGGGCAGCAGGCGGGGCCAGGGTATGGGGGGGGCAGGCGGGAAACTTTGCTGGTGCCTGGGCACCACGGGCCCATAGAACTCGCCACCCATGAAGGGGTGTAAGGGCCCGGGCCCTAATGAGACACTAGAGACCACTTGCCATAAAGTGAGGAACGCTGTTGGGCTGGCCCTTCCTCCCCCTGCACTGTCCGGGAGAGTTTACTCCCTCCTCTCCTCCATCGCTCGTGATGGTCTCAGTGTCCCCAGGAATTCAGAAACATTCCTCACCCCAAACTGTACAGTTCCAGAACAATATTGAATATGACTGTTGTTGCTAATGCCTGTTATTTTATTGTGAGTCTTGCAATATTCTGTGGGGGTTTTTTTTCTTAAAGCCCCAGCTGCTGGAGTCACGGGATTAGATGACACTCTTAGCTTTCATTTTTTTTAAAAAGAAAGCTTCTAGCTCTGACCGTTGCAAATGCTTGAAAAGTGTCATCTAAATGCAACCTCAAACACTCAGAAACCAGAAGGAAAATAAAATGAGCTCAAGCTTTATTAATTTTTTTAAACCTTGTGATTAAACTCAGGATTAAACTATTTCCTCGGGACAAATCATGCAATTTGAATTAAGCTACATGAATGAAGATTTAGCTGTTCAATACATATATACTCATTCACTGCTAAGTTATTTCGCCAAAACTGCAAATGCACTTTCCCCTAGGAACACAAGATAAAAACACAGAGGTGGAGGATGGTGAAATATTCATGCCAGTGAGACTTGATCAGCAGGACATTGAATGTATATAGTAGGGGTGGCCAAACTGCATCTCACGAGCCACATGCAGCTATTTTATAGTTAAAATGTGGCTCACAGAGCCCCCCACTCCCTTCCCCACCTATCAGACTTGAGGGGGGGGGGAGCTCAGGGCTTCATCCCCAATCCTGCTGAAGAGCCACCCCAGACAGAAGCCCCAAGCCCCAGCAGGTGCCTCCGGCTGAGCTGAAGCCCTGAGCCCTGCCAGGCGTGCCTGGCTCTTGAACTTCTGAAGATTATCATATGTGGCTCTGAGGGTCAGTAAGTTTGGCCACCCCTGAGGGCTGACAAGCAACTGATATCAGAACAGACCCTCAAAACACTGCACCACCCAAACAGCCAACTTTTGCCAGTCATCACGAGAAAGACTGTCATAAGAAAAAGCAACAGAGAGTCGTGTGGCTGCCACAGGACTCTCTGTTGCTTTTTACAGATCCAGACTAACACGGCTACCCCTCTGATACTTGTCATAAGAAAGACTCTCATGCTCCAACATCATACTTCCTGCAGAGTATATACAAGACTTTGTACAATAACAAAGCATGAAAGATCAATCTTCCTAAAACCAGAGGAAAGTACCTTAGTTGCCAAGCAATATAAAAGTTAGCTTAAAAAAAATTGGTGTTAAATTATATTTAGGATGGTAAAGCCTTTCAGGAGTGCCATTTGGGGGGGCAGGGGAAGGCAGGAGCCCCCCCCCCCCGAGTTTCATACAGGAGATGTGCAAGTTCCCAAGTGGAGCTCTTAACTACAGCACAGCATTAGGTCTTGTCTACACTGGCACTTTACAGGATGCAACTTTCTCACTCGGGTGTGAAAAAACACACCCAAGCACTGCAAGTTTCAGCACTGTAAAGTGTCGGTGTAGACAGTGCCCCAGAGCTGGGATCTATTCACCTCTTGGAGGTGTTTTTTTTTTAGCATGCTGGGAGAGAACTCTCCCAGCACTATGCTGCGACTACACAAGCCACGTTAAAGTGCTGCCGCCAGTGAAGACATGCCCTTAGTGTGAAATGTAAATTCTGCAGAGGAGAGGTGCCCCTGGAGCAGGGAGTCAGTATTTTGTTTACAAACAAAGGCAGGGTGATTAAGATAAAGGGCTGGTGATTAAATTAAGAGCCTGGAAGTCTAGCCTGTAAAACAGGAATCCCGGGGTGAGGGTGGGGATGGGGAGGGGGGGAAGGGGTTGTTTTAGAGCAGTGGTTTTCAAACTTTTTTTCTGGCGACCTAGTTGAAGAAAATTGTTTATGCCCACGACCCAACGGAGCTAGGGATGAGGAGTTTGGGGTGTGGGAGGGGCTCAGGGCTAAGGCAGAGGATTGGGATGCATGGTTGAGGGCTGCAGGGTGGGGCTGGGAATGAGGGGTTCAGGGTGTGGGAGGGGGCTCTGGGCTTGGGCAGGGGGTTGGGGTGCAGGAGGGGGTCAGGGCTCGGGACTGGGGATGAGGGGTTTAGGAGCAGGAAGGGGCTCCAGGTTTGGGGAGGCTCGGGGCAGGGGATTGGGGTGCGGACTTACCTCAGGCGGCTCCCAGTCAGCGGTGCAGTGGGGGTGCTAAGTCAGGCTTCCTGCCTATCCTGGCACCACAGACCCCACTGCACCCTGGAAGCAGCCAGCAGCAGGTCTGGCTCCTAGGCAGAGGTATGCAAGCGGCTCTGCGCACCTCTCACTCTCAAGCACTCCCTCCCCCCCAGGAGCTCAGGGCAGGGACAGCGAATGGAGCCCTGTGGCCCCCTCGCCTAGGAGCCAGACCTGCTGCTGGCTGCTTCCCGGGCGCAACGCATGTCAGAACTGGTAAGAACTAGCCTGCCTTAGCCGGGCAGCACCGCCAATGGGACTTTTAATGGCCCAGTCGGCGGTGCTGACCAGAGCCGCCGTGACCAGTGCCTAACATTCCACGACCCAGTACTGAGTCACGACCCGCAGATTGAAAACCACTGGTTTAGGGACTCAGAAAAAATACAGCCAACCCCTCTGAGCCAAGGTTACGTTCAGAAAAGGGGGACATTCAGAGAAGAGGCATAGGTGAAAAGAAGGGCCCAAAACCAGGGGAAGCAGTGGTACAGAGAGGTTCCCACCCTACCTGTGATACTTATGTGGCCCCATCATCGTAGTGTTTGAGCGCCTGACAAGGTCTAACCTGTTTTTCCTCACAGCCCTTCAGTGAGGTAGAGCAATGCTGTTATCCCCATTGTACAGATGGGGCACTGAGGGACACACAGACTAAAGGCCAGATTTTCAAAGGTATTTAGGCACTTAGTGGGATTTTCAAAAGTGCCTAGAAGTTTAGGTGCTTTGTAAACCCCACTAGATGCCTAGGTGCCTAAAAGGTTTTGAAACTCTGTTCTTAAGGCACTGGCCTGAAGTCATATAGGAAGTCCATGGGGGGAGTAGAACCCAGGGCCAGCTCCCTATCCAGCAGACCAGCCTGCTGCATGCTGTAAAAAAAGGCGTCTCTGATAGAGGGGTGTAAAACCAAGGCAGCCAGTTCTCTGAGACTCCAGCAAATGGTCTCAGGAGATTGGGATGGATGTCATGGTTGACAGCATGAAAAACAGCACAGATGTCAGGAAGGATAGAGAAGGAGAATCAGATGAGAGAAGATCACTTAACCCCCAAGGGGTGGCAGGTTCTGCCCCAGGCTGGGTTGTAGAGCAATGGCTGCTGTGCAATTTTACATTTTAACTGAAAACCATTTTGTTTTGTCATTTTTTGTTCTGAGTTTGAGAAAAGGAAGGAATGAAATAGTGTTTTATACATCTCAGATGTGTTTATGCCTCAAATTCTTAGGGTTTCATCTGTATCTTGGCCAATTCCAGAAGAAAGAACAGAAATTGCATCCACAGAGTCCATAAAGTCAACGATTATTGTTATGATTTGTCTTATTTACAGGGCACCATCTGTGCTCAGCACTGTTCAGAATATGCCAGAAAATGTAGTTCCCTGAGTCAATGCGTATAAAATGTGTAGCCCTGGAGAAGATGGCTCAGATATTTAAGTATGAAGTGTATAGTTATTAAGCACATGTTAATATCTAGAAGTGGAGGTGCTGATGGCAATATTCTGGAATGGTGGTTGAAGCATGAAGGGACATATGAATCTTTAGTGCATCTGGCACATAAATATCTTGCAATGCCGGCTACAACACTGCCATATGAACGCCTGTTCTCACTTTCAGGTGACATAGTAAACAAGACGTGGGCAGCATTATCTCCTGCAAATTGTAACCAAACGTGTTTGTCTGAGCGATCAGTTGAAGTAGGACTGAGTGGACTTGTAGGTTCTAAAGTTTTAAGAACATAAGAACATAAGAAAGGCCGTACTGGGTCAGACCAAAGGTCCATCTAGCCCAGTATCTGTCTACCGACAGTGGCCAATGCCAGGTGCCCCAGAGGGAGTGAACCTAACAGGCAATGATCAAGTGATCTCTCTCCTGCCATCCATCTCCATCCTCTGACGAACAGAGGCTAGGGACACCATTCTTACCCATCCTGGCTAATAGCCATTTATGGACTTAGCCACCATGAATTTATCCAGTCCCCTTTTAAACATTGTTATAGTCCTAGCCTTCACAACCTCCTCAGGTAAGGAGTTCCACAAGTTGACTGTGCGCTGCGTGAAGAAGAACTTCCTTTTATTTGTTTTAAACCTGCTGCCTATTAATTTCTTTTGGTGACCCCTAGTTCTTGTATTATGGGAATAAGTAAATAACTTTTCCTTATCCACTTTCTCAACATCACTCATGATTTTATATACCTCTATCATGTCCCCCCTTAGTCTTCTCTTTTCCAAACTGAAGAGTCCTAGCCTCTTTAATCTTTCCTCATATGGGACCCTCTCTAAACCCTTAATCATTTTAGTTGCTCTTTTCTGAACCTTTTCTAGTGCTAGAATATCTTTTTTGAGGTGAGGAGACCACATCTGTACACAGTATTCGAGATGTGGGCGAACCATGGATTTATATAAGGGCAATAATATATTCTCAGTCTTATTCTCTATCCCCTTTTTAATGATTCCTAACATCCTGTTTGCTTTTTTGACCGCCTCTGCACACTGCGTGGACATCTTTAGAGAACTATCCACGATGACGCCAATATCTTTTTCCTGACTCGTTGTAGCTAAATTAGCCCCCATCATGTTGTATGTATAGTTGGGGTTATTTTTTCCAATGTGCATTACTTTACATTTATCCACATTAAATTTCATTTGCCATTTTGTTGCCCAATCACTTAGTTTTGTGAGATCTTTTTGAAGTTCTTCACAATCTGCTTTGGTCTTAACTATCTTGAGTAGTTTAGTATCATCTGCAAACTTTGCCACCTCACTGTTTACCCCTTTCTCCAGATCATTTATGAATAAATTGAATAGGATAGGTCCTAGGACTGACCCTTGGGGAACACCACTAGTTACCCCTCTCCATTCTGAGAATTTACCATTAATTCCTACCCTTTGTTCCCTGTTCTTTAACCAGTTCTCAATCCATGAAAGGACCTTCCCTTTTATCCCATGACAGCTTAATTTACGTAAGAGCCTTTGGTGAGGGACCTTGTCAAAGGCTTTCTGGAAATCTAAGTACACTATGTCCATCGGATCCCCCTTGTCCACATGTTTGTTGACCCCTTCAAAGAACTCTAATAGATTAGTAAGACACGATTTCCCTTTACAGAAACCATGTTGACTATTGCTCAAGAGTTTATGTTTTTCTATGTGTCTGACAATTTTGTTCTTTACTATTGTTTCAACTAATTTGCCCGGTACCGACGTTAGACTTACCGGTCTGTAATTGCCGGGATCACCCCTAGAGCCCTTTTTAAATATTGGCGTTACATTAGCTAACTTCCAGTCATTGGGTACCGAAGCCGATTTAAAGGACAGGTTACAAACCTTAGTTAATAGTTCCGCAACTTCACATTTGAGTTCTTTCAGAACTCTTGGGTGAATGCCATCTGGTCCCGGTGACTTGTTAATGTTGAGTTTATCAATTAATTCCAAAACCTCCTCTAGTGTTACTTCAATCTGTGACAGTTCCTCAGATTTGTCACCTACAAAAGCCAGCTCAGGTTTGGGAATCTCCCTAACATCCTCAGCCGTGAAGACTGAAGCAAAGAATCCATTTAGTTTCTCCGCAATGACTTTATCATCTTTAAGCGCTCCTTTTGTATTTTCATCGTCAAGGGGCCCCACTGGTTGTTTAGCAGGCTTCCTGCTTCTGATGTACTTAAAAAACATTTTGTTATTACCTTTGGAGTTTTTGGCTAGCCGTTCTTCAAACTCCTCTTTGGCTTTTCTTATTACACTCTTGCACTTAAGTTGGCAGTGTTTGTGCTCCTTTCTATTTGCCTCACTAGGATTTGACTTCCACTTTTTAAAGGAAGTCTTTTTATCTCTCACTGCTTCTTTTAGAAGGTACATTGTTTTATTTTTGAATGCAGTTATTTTTGTACATAATTCTACATTTGTAAGTTCAACTTTCATTATAAAGAGATTGCACTACAGTACTTGTATTAGGTGAATTGAAATACACAGTGTAAATATTTGTAATAAAAACTAAATATAAGGTGAGCACTGCACACTTTTATTCTGTGTTGTAATTG
Source organism: Emys orbicularis (assembly GCF_028017835.1). Lineage (NCBI taxonomy): Eukaryota > Metazoa > Chordata > Testudines > Emydidae > Emys > Emys orbicularis. The sequence goes on along the minus strand of NC_088685.1, from coordinate 91,433,127 downwards.
AAATCAATATATTTGAAAATGTAGAAAACATCCAAAAATATTTAAATAAATGGTATTATATTACTGTTTAACAGTGCGATTCATCGCGATTAATTATTTTAATCGTGCGATTAATGGCGATTATTTTTTTTTAATTGCTTGACAGCCCTACGTAAAACCCTTTGTGAAATGGAATTTCTATCCTCCTCATAGCTCTAAGTGTTATAGCATGTGAGGGAATGTTTGCAGGAACAAGGCCCAAATGAAGAGGTCTGAATGGCCAGAAAACGTTTTGTTGTTTTTAATTGAAGATTATTGCAATGCCATGCGCAGAAAAAAGAATAATAATTTTGATTCCTTTATGTTCTAAAATTAAGCAAAAACCTTTTGAAATATGTGCAAAAGGATATATTGTAAAGGTATATTAAAAGGTACTGCTGAAAATTTGCCAGCCCAGACACAACCTTAGCTTGTCCATCACCACAATGATTGAGAATAATGAAAAAGACTAATTGTATTTTATTTGCCATTAAAAAAATGTTACCTGGTCTAAGCAAGTGAGTGAGAAGAACTTTGTACATTAGCACTAACTCATAGTTTTGGTTTGGTTTTTGTAAGCCCTTACTAACATGCTGACTTTAAAAACTGAATTCCAACAATATAATAAGCTTGTAAATCCTACATATTTTGGACTGTGGACTACAAAGTTTGAGGAAACTATTTATAGTGTTCAGGAAAAGGACTCAGGCCTTAGATATTGGAGTGGGAGAGGAAGAGATAGTCTTTTCATGGGAGTACATAATATTACCTTAGAATACATTATAGCACTCTCCAACAAAGGATTTCAACATACTTCAGAAACATTAATATACCTAGCTTTCAGCAACCCTGTGAAGTAGGTAAGTATTATTATCCCCAGTTGACGGATGTGGAAACTGAGTAAATAGAAGTAAAATAGTTTGCTCAAGGTCAGACAGGAAATGTGATAAGTGTCAAGAGAGAGTTAAACTGTCCCATCTGGTGGTTTAACCACAATACCATCCTTCCTCCCAAAGTTGCTTACCAAAGAGACAGTCTGAAATCCTATCTTCATTGCAGTCAATGGCAAAACACTATTAACCTTGGGGGTCCAGGATTTTACGCACAATAAAATTTGCGCCTGTTTCACCACAAACTTCATCATACAATTGCTGCTCGTGTCAGGGCTTGTCTATGCTGGAAGCTCTACCAGTGTAGTTTCACTAGAACAATTAAGCCACTATAGTTTAACTGGTATAAATCTCTATGCGGACACTCTTGGTCCAGAATAAGAGTGGCGTTTTCCAGGTTAGATTGAACTGTTTCCAGTGCTATACAACATATACCAATTTAAATTAATATCTTACCTTATATCAGTATAACTCTCCTATGTACACAAGTCCATAGTGAAACCTTATCAAGAACAGATTAATCACACTGCAATACTGGAACAATTGGATATCAAAAATATGTATTCCTTGACATCCATAGGTTGCATGAGGTATTATATGACTGTTGGTAGTCCATCGCTGATGATGATGATATTGTCCCAATTCTCATCTATGGCTACGCATATGACTCTGAAGTCCAAACCCTAATGCACGCAGTCAGCTGCACTGAGGGTATGAGAAGTCCGGATCTATGATGTTTGACAATGCAGCTCTGTGGCGCCTTTCACGTGCAGCCTGGAGGCGATTTCGTTGATCCCGTTCAAATCTGTTGCATGCTGATCTTGTCAGAGATGGCTAGTGAGTCCTGTTCTCAGACATTTGCTTGAGTTTTTTTAAATTGATGCCAGCCCATTGGAGACTGATCTTCAAGTTATCTTTGAAGTGCTTGTAGGAATGACCTTTCTTTCTTTTGCCTTGCCTCAGCTCCCCATACAAGTTCTGTTTTGGGAGGCAGTGGTCTTCCATTTTGATGTCATGTCCAGCCCACCTAAGTTGCACTCTCAATAGCATTTCCTCGATGCTGGTTGTGTTTACTCTCAAGGACCTTAATATTGGTCACTCTGTCCTGCCAATGAATGCTCATTATTAAGTAGAGGGAACACATATGAAATTGCTCAAGCTGTTCAATATGCCGTCAATAAAGAGTCCATGTCCAAGAGCCATACAAAAGAGATGTTAGGACCACTGTACTGTAGATTGGATGACTATATAAAGAGTAAATACATGTACTTGCAGAATATAAAACACAAAGCACTAGAGCAGTGGTGGGCAACCTCCGGACGCAGGTTGCCCACCACTGCACTAGTGTCTTTTATTTCATTAGATCTTAAAACAGTTGGTTCTTGTGATATTTAAGAACAAAAGGAAAAAAAGAATTCAATGAGTTAAAACCTCAGGCATATGGAACTGTGAATTAATAAGAAACAAGGAAAATATATCTCTAGGGTTTGGTCTGGTTGAAGAGAATGTGGGAGTCCATTTTCAATTCTGTGAGAGGTAAAAAAAAGTCAGCTGCAGAGTATTCACCTGGGTCATCAGAATTCACATCATTAACCTGGTAATAGGCAACCCTCAAGGCAGTTCCTTAGTCTTAGCTGACAGCTCAGAACTTCGCTTTCCCCAAGGTTTATTTCTCCTTCTTAGGTTAATCTTGAAATTTCACCTCACTGCATAGTCTGTTCTTCTCAGATGGGTCCTGAGTTCATATAGGGCTCAAATGGGAAAATTTTGCCAAAAGGATTCCCTTTTATTTGTGACCTCTCTATATGAAGATCAACTAATTTGTTTATATAAAAATGTTAGCTATGGGAACAATGTTCCCTCAGCGTAACTTCTGACCTTAGGCCTCGATCACGCAATGAGTTCCACATAGATGCAAAGGTCCACCCACATGGAGCTCTTTGAGGGATGAGGGCCCTAGTTTTTCAGACTGCAGTTTTCTCAGTCCATGATCAGTTTATGTTTGATTATAGATACTAATTACTCTTCTGAGTGTGTGACATTTAATCCATTGGTTAATGTGATTAAACTTATATAGCACTTATCCTGTTAGATAAAAGTCTCAGTCCATAAGGTACATAGTGCTTTTTATGGCACAGCATAGCTCTCACAGCAAGATTTACTTGTCTTTTCCTCTACAGAGTAAATTCCAATAATTTTATACTAAACCTGCAATTCCAGACGAACAAATATGCTTTCAGCCCCTTATGTGCCATAAGTAACTGGAAAAGTAATTTTCCCTATATTCCCAATAAGATCTTGCATTTGACCTATGATCTCAATGTCATTATAATTTGGCCATTTAAAGTTTATTCATTTAATGAGCATAGAATAAATAAATATCCCAAGATCTTTACGAGTCCTCCATCTTTGACCAGGGAATTTAGTCTAGGATTTTTAAAGGAGCCTAAGGTAGTTAGGCACCCATTTCAACTGAAGTGAAGTCAATAGAATGTGAAGTCACACATGACTACACATGTGAGTACAGCATGTGTGTAAGTGTTTGCAGGGGTTGAGCATGTGTTCATTAATATTTATAAAGAGATTTGAAATCCTTGGATAGAAGGCTTTTTAAAAATTATTTCTATTTTATTTCTCATTGTACTAACATTTATCTCTCCCACACTGGCTGCTTCCAGCACATCTCATGGTCTCCTCTAATATATTATTAATTTCAAAGCATATAAAATTGTACTAGGAACCTAACACAGAAAATAAAAGAGGAGCGTTAGTGAGAGTATCCACAATATTTGAGAAACTGGGGCTGTATAAAAATGTCTAAAATTTAATTTAGACCACACATTAATGTTAGGCCTTTGTATAACTATGTACGAAGTTTGAAAAGCACATGATTTTTTTTTAACCTTAAGGTGGCAGCATCACTATATAATGAAACATCTTTGTGCCAAACTTCTTTAATGCCTTTAGGTTTCCCTGACAGTTTTACTTTATCCCTCCCACTCTCAATTTTCAGTGTAATCTTTTTTGTAAAAATACCAGAATTGTGTGTTCGTGAGGGGAAAAACTAACATATAACAAATATAGAAAGATTAAGGCCCTGATCCTGCAATTGGATCCAGATAGGCAAAACTCACATCAATGTGGAGCTGCACTAAAGTCAGTGAGAGGCCACACAGGGGCAAGGGTCGGCCTCCTTGTATTTGATTGTAGGATTGGGGGTTGAGGTGAGTGGGATTACTCATGTGCTTTAAGCAATACTGCAGGACAGGGTTCTACATTTCTAAGGTATAATTGTATGTATATTTATATATGTATAACTAGGCTTATGGTTTTTTTCCCCCCAAGATGCATTGTGATCATTTGGAAGAATAGCTCTTATATCACAAAAAGTTTGCTGTGAAAAATAGTAATTTGCATTCATAGCGCCTTTCAGACAATTTTGACATCTTTTAAAAAATATTAGGTAAGCTTCATAATACCCCTTTGAGATAGGTGGGTATAATTCTTTATATTTTACCAGATAGGTAAGGAGAGCTCCAGAGATCATACTGAGTGCAAAATTGGGGCCCAACATTTTATGATGTTGCATTGTTTTCAAAGGTTTTATGATGTTACTTGAATGCAGTTGCAGCACTCTGTTCTGTCTACATTGTGACCTGGGACGCCCGGTGCAGCCCTCACTGGAAATGCCAAGGTCAGGGCAGGCTGTAAAAGGGAGAGCAGATACTTCCAAGACTAGCGGGTAACACTGAAATTATTCTCCTCAACCAGTCACACACTGTGCTTCTGATCCCCCACACTGATTATCAAGAAGCAAAAAAGAAATCACACAGCCCCCTTATTGCATTCCAGTTCTCTGGCTCCCAATCAGCACCTAGGTCCAGTACAGTGAGAAGTTATTTTAAACTCTGCTCACATATACAAAATGTTCTTCCGACCCCAAAGGGTCAGCCACGTCACCAGGTTTGGATCTTACCCAAAATATCATGCTGCCAGCCAATCCTTTAGTGTCTAAAACTAAAGGTTTATTATGATGTTTGTCCATCGTTATCGATGAAGACTTCAACAACTCATTCTTTCGATGACCAGGCTCTGTGCGTCCGGAGATGACTGATCAGTCCGATTCGGGCGTGGAACGTCCTGTCACACGTCGGGCAGACATGTAATGGCACTGTCGATGATGTACAAGCAGCTCTGGACTTGCGCAGCTCACGCTTTTTTTCAGCTTCAGCAATACGCCTCGCCTCAGAGGTATTACTGCCTGTGTGAATGAGGCTGCGCCATGCTGGACGGTTCAGTGCGAAGGTTTCCCATGTGGCGGTGTTGATCTCGAGGGACTTCAAAGAGGTCTTCAGCGTGTCCTTGAACCTCTTCTTTTGTCCTCCATGGGAGCACTTTCCCTGAGTGAGTTCTCCGTAGAAGAGCTGTTTAGGAATGCGTTCGTCTGACATTCTCACGACATGTCCGGCCCACCTGGTCTGGGCTCTCATCAGCAATGTGTGAACTGACGGCAGACTGGCTCTAGTAAGGACATCAGGCACTTTGTCCTGCCATCTGATTTTTAGAAGCTTTCGCAGACAGGAAATGTGGAAGTGATTGAGCCTTCGTGCATGACTCCGATAGACAGTCCATGTCTCGCAGGCGTACAGCAGAGTTGGAAGCACCACTGCTCGGTAGACCTTCAGCTTCGTTGGTAGGCTGATCCCTCGACGTTCCCAAACATTGGAGCGCAATCGGCCAAATGCAGAGCTGGCTTTAGCAATTCTGCAGTTTACTTCATCATCGATTGACACTGCTCGGGAAAGGGTACTGCACAGGTACGTGAAGTGGTCCACTGTCTGAAGTCTCTGTCCATTTACAGTGATGGACGGTTCTGAGTACGGAGCGTGGGGAGCTGGCTGGTGCATGACCTCAGTCTTCTTGATGTTAATGGTGAGACCGAAGTTGTTGCATGCAGTTGAAAACTTGTCCATACTGGCTTGCATTTCTGGCTCTGTACTAGCATTCAGAGCACAATCATCGGCAAAGAGAAAGTCTCGAAGTACAGTTTCCTTCACCTTGGTGATGGTACGTAGTTGCCTCAGATTGAATAGTTTCCCGTCAGTTCTATACTTCAGGCCTACTCCTTCAGTGCAGTGTTGAAAGGCATCAGTCAAAGTGGCAGAGAATATCATGCTGAACAAAGTGGGTGCTAAAACACACCCTTGCTTGACGCTGTTGGTGACTGGGAAGGCCTCAGATGTTTCACCGTCATCCAGGACACGAGCCATCATACCGTGATGAAATTGACGTACCATTCGTATAAATCTGTCTGGACAGCCAAATTTCGACATGATCCTCCACAGGCCCTGGCGACTGACAGAGTCAAATGCTTTTGTGAGGTCCACAAAAGTTGTGTAGAGTTCACGATTCGGCTCTTGACATTTCTCCTGTAGCTGACGCACAGCGAAGATCATGTCAATAGTCCCACGTCCCTTGCGGAAGTGAAGGCCTCAAGTGGGAAATTCTGGTGCTGAAATCCTTAAAAAACTTCTATTGTATGTTTCACAAAAGAAAGTTCATTGAATTCTTGTTTCTTCAGGGAAATACCTAAGGTTTGCTTTCTTCTGAAGGAATTTATTTTAATTTTGATTTTTTTTTCATTATTCCCGAGGATTAATTTCTTGTTTGTATTATTTTGTTGATTCTTTCTTTTAGTTTATCCTTCAAGAGGGAGCTTTTAGGTATTTAATTATTCACCCTGAGAATATCTTTAAAATTATGCCTGTGAGCAATTTCTGTTATAGCAACCTATTTTTTTCATTCTTCCATGGAAAAAAGGTTGTCTTTCTTATATCTACTAGCCCTGCGTGCATTTGTGCTTGGAGTGAAGTTAAGCACCTTTATGTGTAAATGCTCTCGTGGCAGGAGCCATAGACTATAAGCTCTTTGCAGCAGGGTCTGCTTTCTGTTATAAATTTACACAGTACCTATTACAATGGGGCCTCTATCTTAACTTGCCCTTCTGTGTGCGACTGTTATATGAATACTGAATAATAATAATCTGTTTTGACTAAGTGCCTTTATTTTCATCATTGACCCTTTGGGGTTTCTTTTAATTATGTTTTCTTCAGCCCTGAAAAAGACTTCTTATGGCTTTCAGTCCTGGAAAGGACTTTTAATAATATCTCTTAATTCTTCTTCACCCATGCCCCAAAGAGTAGTAATGATATATTTGTATATTTATAAACATTATATGTTCATGTTCGTTTGCTGTTGTGTTTGGGGTTATGTGAGCATCAGGGGAAATTCCTCCAGGCCTTGACAGGCACCTAGAGAGGAAGAGAAGAATAATATTTTTAATCATCATCAATTCACTCATAATTAAAAGACAAAGCACAACGCCTACTGCTGGGAAGCCCAACCCCAATCCCAACCCCCCTTGGACAGAAACCAGTTTGGACAAGGATTAGGGGCCCAGGACAGAGAAAGGAACTTGTTAATGGATAGTAATGCAACCTGGGGCCTGATCAGGAGGCAGCAGTTGCAGGGGACAGTCTGTTTCAAGCAGCCCCAATACTGTGTGTATGTGTAGAGGTCCTGGGTTAAGCACTTAAACTGAGAAGAAAATGCTATTTTGAGATACATTTAGGCTTTTAGTACATTGACCCTTCTCTCTCTGCTTGTGATGATCCTGGAGATAAATAAATCATTTAATAATTGTTGAACAAGCTGGCTGTTTTCTGTCACTGCATTTACCAGCTGGTCACAGCCCCTGGAGAGGATTCCATAGTAGGGGCCAAACCCCGTTGGACCTGCAGGAGGTAAATACAGTTGGTAAACAGAGGATGCAATAGGCTGGTGATCCTTTCTAGAAGTGGGGTGAACCACAGGATTTTACTATGAGAGAAGTGCGGGTGAAGGCCTGTTATTTGAAAGACACTCCCATGGAGAGACTGAAAGAGTTAGGAGGTGCATGTCAATGTCATAGTGGTAATACCACTCATATCACTAATCAATACTGCAAGTTATTTCTCATTTTATCAAGGGATTTCATTCAGTGAGAAATTGGGGAAAGTCTTCCTGCTAAAATGTTCCTTTAGAAAAACTGTGCATTTAGGGAAGCTTTTTTTACACAAGTAGACAAGACAAATAAGTTAATGTATTTCATTTGCTGTGTCCATATTGGACTCAGCAGAAATCAGCAGCAAATGAGATTACTGAACGATCAGTGACAGTGATCCAACAGAAATATTCACTTCCCACCCCACTTTCCATAGGCTTGTGCCTCCACTAAAGGCAGATCAACCTCACTGTTCAGGAAATATTCCAATACTTGAATAATTTCTTGTTGCATGCCTGGGAATGAAAGGCAGGACAGCAGAAAGAAGATAGGGAGCAGAAAAAGATCCAGAAAGATGAAGGAAGATGACAAAGAGAAATATCAGCCACATTGGTGTGACTCTTTACAAACTCCTTTATGAAACATTCTCCATAAACTCTTTAGAACAGAGGCGAAATTGAGATCAGATGCATGCCAGTAACAATTTGAGGAGGATAATGAGTTTACACAATCTCAGTAAAGACTGTTCTGAACATGAGTCAAAAGATATCTGATAAAGATATCCTGCTGTCTGGAGTGACTCGCTAGTGTGAGTGCCTTCCTCAGCACAGATTGTCATAAACAGGGAAGACACCCCAAACTGGTGGTATGCTTTATAACTAGATTTCACCAGGCCAGGATCTCCAGGGCCGGCTCTAGGATTTTTGCCGCCCCAAGCAGAAAAACCCTCCGAGAGCGCAACTGCCGAAGCAAAAAAACCCCAAAGCCTCCGAGAGCGCAAGTGCCACCCCTGGAATTGTGCCGCCCCAAGCATGTGCTTGGTTTGCTGGTGCCTAGAGCTGGTCCTGAGGATCTCTATAGCAATTTTACCATGGAGTCACAGACAGTCACCTTGCACTCTCCAGTCTAGTGCGTGTGCGCACACACACATACACACACACACACACACATCTAAAGGTGTATTAACTAGGAAAAAGAAATGAGTTATTTACAGGTTAAATCAGGCAAACATATAGGCACAAATGAGTTCCAACCTAAATCCTAAGAGTGACAGAGTTGTAGTGATCTGTCAATTTGCTATGTCTTTCAGGGCAAACCCAGGGATAACCCTGGCAGCTCTCTTGCTTCAGTTTAGAGACCTCTGGCCCTGTGAGAGTTTAAACAGCAAAGAGGTGATAAATCTTCATGTCAACTATTTTTATTTCCCTCTTCTAGCATGCAAACCAATGGGACAAGACCTTCTGCACTGACTTCTTCATGAGTATACGGGGGCAATTAACAAAGCTTTTTGTTTGTTGATGACCCACTTAATTTTTGAAAGTTGCTCCTTCAGAGCAAACATTTTCAAAGTCCTAGAGAAAAACATATATTTCCTTATAGCACAGATTACAATGGCATGATTTCTGCTCCTTCCCCACAAGTGAGATTAATGCATGCAGCAATTTACAAGCATTTCATAGAGTCAAAACACTAAATACATTCTTATAAGACTAATATCTATTTTGAACAAAACTAACATACAGGTGAGCTGGTTTGGCTTCCAGCTAAGAATGTGTCAGTTCTTAGCTAATGCCTAATTGCCAATGGCCTTGTCCAGAGTTGGCACTTGGTTTACCAGCATCAAAAAAGAAAATTGGATGATAAATGAATTAAAGGTTATGGGTAAAATCATGCTGTAACTTAAGACCATGGGACTTTTGCCACTGATTACAATGGAGGTCAGGTTTGGCCCTATGAATAAAAAAATGTAACTTTAATATATTTTAATTTTGTGTAAGATGTGGAAGCTATGACCACGTATTAAGCCACAGGTCCTATTTATGCTCCAGAAGATGGGTACTTCTGTTACTGTTCCTAAAACAGAGGTGGTTTTGTCTACAATGAGGTTTTAGCCAGTTATGTGAAACCCTAATGTACACATGATTTATACTGGTGCAGAGTGATTTCCAACAGTACAGTTTACCTCAGAGGAAGAATAAGAAAAGAATGAATATTTGGTTACTTCCTAGTTGGTAATTAAGGAGGAGGGTTTTTTTTCTCACCTGTATTGGAGTTAATTTTAATAATTTGCAGGAAATCTTCCTAAATACAATATCTCAATACTTTCAAATTGTCATATAACCTATTTATTAGTTCCTTGTAAGATTCTACCTTCCCCGTGCCCAAAAGTCATGGGTGGATCCTGATTTTCCAGTCAGTGGAAAAATGCTGTATTCATGCACATCTAAAACTACTATTATTTTTCTTGGATGCTATATTTCTTCCTCTACCTCCACCCCCATTGTCAGTTGTATCTGTTACCCTTTGGCCGTGCCTTTCTTAGATCTAATTCCAAATGGTGGAGATAAAGATACTGAACCAAATGAGTTTCTTGTGTAACTCCATCAAAGTGACAGGAGTTACACCAGGGTTGAATTTAACTCATCATGCTTTCTCCAATCCCAACCCATCACACATATGCATTTTTATAATAAAAGCATCACAACAGAATCAGGCCCAGAATAAGTTTATAAAAAAAATGGCAGAGTGATGTTCACCCAGGACTGTTTTACAACCCACTCATCAGATCTACACCACCTGGAGATGGGTTTGAGTAAAAGTATTTCATATCTTAGAGAACAACACCACTGATGATACTGCTCTATTCAGTATGGAAGCTTTGCAGAGAACAAATTAATTTACATTTTCTATCACTGAGAATGCAGAGTTTAATATTGTATAGAGTATATAATTTACAATGGTACACAGTGAAATGAAAAATAGTGGCCCAATCCCGATAGCAGCAAAACTCACATTAAATTTAATCAGAACAGGGTTTGTTCCAACCTGAAAAAATAGGTGGAGAAAGAATCACATACATTTGCTCATTCCTTGAAAGAGCCTAATTTCTTCTTTGTGTTAATATACTGTCTGACATTTTTCATAGAATCTCAGGGTTGGAAGGGACCTCAGGAGGTCATCTAGTCCAACCCCCTGCTCAAGGAAGGACCAATCCCCAGACAGATTTTTACCCTAGTTCCCTAAATGGCCCCCCTCAAGGATGGAACTCTCAACCCTAGATTTAGCAGGCCAATGCTCAAAACACTGAGCTATCCCTCCCCCAATTCAGCAAAGCCTTTAAGCATGTGCTTAAATCCAACCCTAGTTAGCACAGCACTTAACTACTGAATTAGGGTTTATGGAAATAAGTGGTCAGATTTTTCTTGTTGAAAATTTACTTAACAGTTTAGAGGTTAGAAAACACTAAATCAGAGAGGACATTACATTTTGATGGAATTATGATTTCAGACTATCGGACAAAAACAGATTTGCCATTACAACAACTTACCAGTTAAGACAAAACTACTTTGTTTGTCAGGGGTAAAATTATATGTGTAATTTAGTATGGCTATAAAGAATGGCAATTTGCAAATTACAGGAACAAAGTGCAAGTGCTGGTTAAAGGGATTATAAAACGGCAGAAATACAAGGAGCTGATAATGTATTCCATTCTGAAGTGCAGACAAAAGTAAATATTATTGGAGAGACAATAATAAAACATGAGACTGCATTTACTTTATATTTATTATTTTCAAAAAAGTCAACATAGTTTAATAGATTAAGTGGTCTAAAGCTATAATTCAGACACAAAACTGAGACTGTATACATTTTCTGATCTTTCCCTTCCTTTAAAGAGCAAACTGCTTGAATATTTTATTTACCTAGACCCCTTCCCACAAATTTAAAAATTCTCTTTGACTTACACTATCATAATGTATCACTGAGCTTTTCAGAGAGAGGCATATTATCTCAGGATATTTAAATTACCTATTATGTTTAATACACTTGTAAAAGTGGTGGCTCTGATTGCTTTAGAGAAGCGTGTACAATGAAAATGAAGAAAAGTGGTATTATTGGTAATTTTGTAGTAATTTCAGACACTATTCAATGATAATTCATAAACCTTTTTTTAAAAAAAATAATATTACAAAGTTTCCATCCCACATGGAGGTTTTTCTCTATGTGAAACAGAAAACAAATCTTATCCTTGATTCCAGAAGATGTTTAATTCCTTTGTGACCTCATCTTCATTAATAAGATAAAACATGTTCCTTTTCAAGTTCCAGTTTTGGCTGATTCCTATTCCTAGAGATGCAGAAATATTAGCTGATATTCTTTTGGAATATTGATTTCCCCCAGTGAAGAATTACAATGCAGACTGTGTTGTTCTTCTCTGGGAGGCATGGAAAACTTGTATTTAAACATCAGATAACACAGCAACCAGAGCCTGCTGTTCACTCCCTTATCCTTGTAGTCTAAAGTCCATTTTCTAAAATGGAGAATGACCTCAGCAACCACTCCCCATATCCTTACATAACAGTAATAGGTGCTCAATGTACACACTCCATGAAGTTCAATAAATGTGCCAAAGTAGTAATAAGAATTCCTTAGATAAACTTCAATGATAATCAGTTCAAAGGACATAAGAGGTTCAGAGTAACTTAATAGCCTGAACCAATCATGGAAGAAGGTAAAGCAAATACACAATCAGCCAGACCCAGACTCTATTATAAACTAGAGTTCTATCTGTGCACCAAAATGTAATATGAGCTAGATTCCAATATGTGTACTCATGCAGAATAGTACCTTATTCCATGAGCAGACTCACTGAAATCAATATTCTAGTCTTTGTATGTACCAGAGTTAAAATATTAAAGCCTAATATGGTTCCAATATGTTTTTATCCCTGTCCACTCAGGAAAGAAAAAAACAAGTGTGTTTCACAACCATATTTAAACATGGTTGTTTTGTAATAGGCCTAGGGAGTGCTGATATTAGCTTAATTAGAATTTAGTTTCATGGAATTAGGGGAAATTTTCATCAGAGAAAAGATTTGTTACAACAGAGAGCATTCTTTGTAAGGCGAATATTATAGCACAATACAGGATGTGTGTTAAAAGAAACTTTGAAGTTTTGCCATCTTCTGAACTGATGGCATTGACAAAGTAATTTTTTAACATAGCAAATGGAAATCACCTTTAACATTAATTGAGAATAACAAGCCTTGAAAGGGCAATGGACAAATTGGTCTGTAGGGCTGTTTACTTTTCTAACATCTAAGTTTAAAAGATTCTGTTTGATACAGATTGTACACAATCATTTTGACCTCTCTCTTGCCGTAAGAAATGCACTATCCTTTCTAACGCGTGTTGGTGATAAGGTTGTGGGTGAGAGGAACGCAGGAAAAAGGAATTGCTTTTTTATGAACATTTTTGTCCTTCCCAATGGAGGGACTAGAACTACTGGTAATAAAGCACAGCTATAAAACCAATCATTAAGGTTTCTGTAGTCAGTCTACAGCCAATAGCGTATTTATTTGGATGGTTTTAGATCTTTAGCTCATCTGGTTTAATTAAATAAGACCCAGGAGCAGTACAGTTAGTGCACAATTTTTGGAGAGGAGGGGAGAAAGGTGGTGTGAGACACACAGCAAAGCAAATAAACTGAAACAAGAAACATGCACTATAGAGTTCAGTCTATTGAAGTATATATAATGAAGATCCACCCAGCTTCTTATGATATATTCAGTAGTTTATGAGTAAAAGCTAAGTGTTTTTCCTAGTTTATGACAAATATGAGCATGCACGATATTAACATGGAACTTAATTTACTTTGTGTTTTGCTTTTGCAGTAAAAAAATGAGATTTTCTTCATTAACAGGGTATTAATTCATTTTTTCATATGTAGTATTACATTTCATAGATCAGTATAAAACCACTAAGAATGAAGGTCTGATTTTTTTAGAAATTTTGAGCACCAATAATTCCAGTTGAAATTAATGGGATGTGGATATTTTTAGGGTAATACCTTTGACTCCTCACCTGGCCCTGGCACATACCTCTCCCGTGGAAATTCCTACAAGAGAGGGGCATGTTCAAGGTAAAGTGTGCAGTATTAGCTGATGAGTCACTCCTGTGATAAGCTCCAGACAATCCACAAGCCAGGAACTGGTCCGGTAACTCTCAGGGCAAGTATATAAGCTCCACAGGAGGAACAGCACCTCAGTCTTCTCAATGTCACTGCAGGGCTTGGAACTCTCTCCTGCCTGACAGTGACAACAGATTCCCCAAGCCTTAGCCTGCTCCAGCCTTGTTCTTGCTCCCACCCTGTTCCTAGTCCATCTCCAGCCTTGCTCCAACCCTGCTCTGGACTCTGGCTCTGATCACTAGGCCTGACCATCCTCATCCTGATTTCTGACATGCAGGGGCATCCTTGCAGAATGTTTCTAATTTATTCCATGAGGGCATCTGGATGTGCCCCCCATGAAATGATCTCCAGACTCCAGCAGTTCCCTGGAACCAACTCAGAGGATAGAGTCATCCACTGTGCCTCCCAGGTAACGTGGGTCCAATATACATCCCCTGAGAGTGGTTACACCTAGACAACTCTCCCCTGAAGTTCAGAGGAAAAGGCAATATAGAATGGGGTTCTATTTCCTTCTCCTAGTTAAATGCATTTGACTGGTGGGAGTTGATGAGGGTCATGGTATGACACTCCAGGGTGCAATCCAGACCAGTGAGGGGCTGTGTCACCCCTGCACTACAACCTAGGGTGCCTCACAATGCTTTCCTGCTGTTGCTCCCACCTGGCCTGCTCACAAACAGCTTGCAGGTTATGTTCTGAGGGTCTGTGTATAGCTGCAGCCTTCCAGCCACACAGTCACACTTTGGCTTCTCCCCCCTTACAAAGCTGCAGGAGGGTTGGCCACTGGCTGACCCGGAAGCAGCAGATCAGATTCCTCTTTCCTGCACAGGGGCATCTGCCACCAAGTTTTCTTTTCCCTTTTTATGTACAGTTTCCATGTCCCTGTAACCAGTGTCTCAGCTAAGGAACTCTGGCTGCTCCAGTTTTACACTTAGGGCTGGTCTACACTGGGGGAGGGGGGAATGGATCTAAGATACCCAACTTCAGCTACGAGAATAGTGTAGCTGAAGTTGATGTCCTAGATCGACTTACCTCGCGTCCTCACGGCGTGGCATCGATGGCCGCGGCTCCCCCGTCAACTCCGCTTCCGCCTCTCGCCCTGGTGGAGTTCCGGAGTCGACGGGGAGAGCGTTCGGGGATCGATTTATCGCGTCTACACGAGACACGATAAATCGATCCACGATAGATCGATTACTACCCGCCAATCCGGCGGGTAGTGAAGACGTACCCTTAGAAGCTTTCATAGTCTGGCCTGCCTGCTGCCTCTTTGAGCTTTGACAGCACAATTCCCAAGTGTTTCTTGTGATCAGACCAAGAGTTGGTGAACCCCACTAGATCATTGACATAGGCCTTTGCAAAGTCCTGTAACCCTTTCAAAACCTCTTAAAAGTAGCGTCTCCATTAATTAACCTAAATGGTAACATTGTGAACTCACTGTCGTATATTAGTAACAAAAGAAGAGTTTTTGTCTGCATCATCGAAAGCAGGGGTGGCCAAACCATGGCTTGTGAGCCACATGCACCTCTTTTACAGTTAAAGTGCAGCTTACAGAGCCCCCTTCACCGCCCCATTCTCCACCTACCAGACTGGACGGGGGGAAGCTCAGGGATTCTGCCCAGCGCAGCAAGCGCATGCCTGGGGTGGCAAGCCGCAGGGGGCGGCAGTCAGGCAGCCTCCGGTGGCACGCCTGCGGGAGGTCCGCCAGTCCCGCGGCTTTGGCAGCAATTTGGCGGCAGGTACGCCGAAGGCGCGGGACCGGCAGATCACCCGCAGAAACGCCGTTGAATCCGCGTGACCAGCGGTCTGTCGTGCTTGGAGCGGCAAAAAACATAGAGCCGCCCCTGGAGGCGGGGGCACAATTAAAGGTTTGGTCCCCCCAACAATTTGAGTCATGTCCCCCCAGGGACACACCCTTCTTATCCTCAGC
This sequence comes from Emys orbicularis, assembly GCF_028017835.1. NCBI lineage: Eukaryota > Metazoa > Chordata > Testudines > Emydidae > Emys > Emys orbicularis. Next base: position 91,417,286 of record NC_088685.1, on the reverse strand, counting down.
GGCCCCTCCCTGCAGCTCCCAGGTGTTAGCTCCATGGGGGAAAGGCAGCAGCAAAAGCAGCATCTCTCCCTGCACCTCCCAGCTGTTTGCCACTGCCACTCCCCACAGCTCCCAGCTTGCCAGTTCCAGCAGCTGCCGTGCAGGTAGGGGGCCCAGCATCCCCTTCTCACACCGTGCACTTCCCACAGCGAGTCCACACAGGTGGGGCTCCTGGGGAAGCCAGTGGGCCCTGCACCCCAATTCCACAGTCAGACGTGACTCTCAGCCAGCCAGTAAAACAGAAGGTTTATTAGACGACAGGAACACGGTCTAAAACAGAGCTTGTAGGTACAGGAAACAGGACCCCTGAGTCAGGTCCATCTTGGGGCCAGGGAGGCCAGAGCCCAGTCTGGGCCCCCGCTCCATTTCCCCAGCCAGCTCCAAACTGAAACTCTCCAGCCCCTCCTCTGGCCGTTGTCTCTTTCCCTGGCCAGGAGACCACCTGATCTCTTTGTTCTCCAACACTTTCAGTTAGCACTTTTGCAGGGGAGGGGCCCAGGCCATCAGTTGCCAGGAGACAGGGTGTCGGCCATTCTCTGTGCAGACAGCATCACACTGGCCCTCTAAGGCTCTGCAACAATCACACACCCTTATCCCACCACCTAGATACTTAAGAAATGCATAGGGGCAACTGAGGCACCCATACAGTATTCAGAGAAAACATTCCCATTTCCTCACATATCCATCATGTCTTTTAACTATTTTCTGAACTTCTGTACATATTCAGTTATTGGCTCTCCCTCTACCACAGTGTCCCTTTCCCAGGAGTCTCTGATGAGATCTAGTGGTGCCCTCACTTTCCTCCCAGATAGAAGATCAAATGGGGAGAACTTGGTTGATTTTTGGAGCACCTCCCTATAAGCAAATATGGTAACATTTTGTCCCAATCTTGAAATCTTTTATTTGCATACATTCCCAGCGTAGCTTTTAGGGTTCCACTGAACCTTTCCACCAGGCCATTTGTCTCTGGGTGATATAGGGCAGCTGTTGGTTGTTTCACCCCACACAATTTCCATAACTCACTGAATGGCTGAGACATGAAATTTGACTCACTGTCAGATAAAATTTCTTTAGGGAAACCCACTCTGCTAAAAATAGTAAAAAGGGCTTTTGTCACAGCATCGGCCACTATGTTAGTCAGAGCAACTGCTTCAGGCTACCTAGCAGCAAAATCCACTACCATCAGGATATATTTCTTTCCCCTTTGGGTGGGATGTGGCATAGGGCCCACGATGTCTATTGCTACCCTATAAAATGCATCTTGCATCACACGCAAAGGACATAGGGTAATTTTCTGGGGCTCTACAGGTCTTTTCCTTTTTTGACATAATTCAAAAGACCTGCAATAATTCTTCATGTCATTCTGTACCTTTGGCCAATAATTTTTTTAAACATCTTGTCGGTTCTCTATGTCCCCCCGTGACTAGCAAAAGGACAACTATGCGCTAGCAACATTAATTTCCCATGGTGCTGGGCAGACACAACCAGCTGCTGTAGGGTTTTCCAGGGCTTATTTTTTTCCATAGGAGTTTCCCTTCCCTTCCTCTTCAATAAACCTTTCCCTGTTTCTCCTCACTGGAGCTCCCTCTTATGTACTCTAGATTGGGGTCTGCCCTTTGTTCATCTGCAAAAATGCTGGCAGTTGACAACTGGGACAGTAACGGGTTAATTCCTCACCCCCAGTCCTGAGGCCATGCCACTTTCCTCTGCTATATGGGACCTGGCCTCAGCCCCTCCCACACCTAGAAACACTAATTCTTTTTGCTGCAGTGGAGCTGGAGGGACCTTCCACTGCCTCGTTAGCAGTTTCTGGGTCTTTACAATTTTCCAGCACAATATTCTGGGTTACAACATTAACAATCTTATATGCAAAATATCATTCCCTCGAGCATTTCCACAGGGATGCTTTTCAGCACCCCACCTTTCAGTCATCATCTAAATCTTCCCATTCCAAATTAATCTTAGCAAAAGGCACAGGAATTTTATGTTTCCCCATTGCCAGAAGCTTTGTCTCCTGGCCCGGTAACGTGTCCTTTTGGACCATGCTTTCCATGACCAGAGAGATCTGGGCACTAGTGTCTCTCGACCCTTTGCATTCTTTGCCATTCTCCTTGGTGATTTTAATAGGTTCCAGGTCTATCCCCATAGGGGCAGACCCCACACAATTCAACAGAGGACATGAAGGTATCTCTTGTGATTCTGTGTTATGGATAGCTGCATTAATATGGCCTAGATGGGGTGTTGTCTTAATTTCTTTTAGCTTAGGGCATTGATTTCTCACCTTCCTGGGCCATTTTCCTGGGTCTGTGATGGGGATTTCCAGGAGGAGAATGGTTCTGAGAAGGTGAGTGCCTAGGCTCCCAGCCTCCCTACCTCTTCCCAGGTGTAAAACTGGGTTCCCCTCTTACACCAGGTTTTGCTCTGCCTTCTGTGTCCTGCATTCATTAGACATTTGGGCTTGCACAAAGAAATCAGCCAGGATACAGTTATTTCCTGTATAGAATTTAAAGATTTATCCCATAATACATCTCTGACCTTCTCAACACATATGCTTAGGTAATGTTCTGGAGTAGAGATCAAACAATTGATCATAGTTCTCAGCCCCCTTCCCCTTTGCCCATTTTCTCATTAGGTCACACATTTTATAGGCATACTCACTATGACTCCTGTTGGCACTTTCCCTGAGATTTCTAAATTGCAACCTATACACTTCAGGCAATAGGCACTGACTTTTAGTTTTCCCCAGGGGTGCTCCAGCCCCACTCCGCCCAGAGGTTCCACCCCCACACTGCCCCTTCCCTGGAGGTCCCGCCCTTGCTCCACCCCTTCTGGCCCCTGCTTCACCCCCTCCCAAGGCCCCACCCTTGCTCCACCTCTTTCTGCCCCATCCCACCCACCCACTGCTCTCTGCCCTCCCACAAGCACCACCCCCAGGTGCCAAACAGCTGATTGGCAGCACCAGCGAACAGCTGTGGCTGGTGCATGCTGACCACCCACTATTTTTTTCCCTGTTGATGCTTGAGCCCCGGAGCACCCCTGGAGTCAGCAGCTATACTTCAGGTTTCAAATTACCCCTTTGAAAGACAGCTTTTTAAAATTCAGGATATTTCAAAGCCTCACCAATTAGCATTTCATTAAATAGAGTTTTGCAATCAGGGTGGGGACTTTCTTGCCTCTGGAACCTTCTGAACCCCACATAGCCTTTCAAAAGTGGTAAGTTATTCTTCAACACAGTCTATTTCATTTATGCAGGGCACAACTTATCCCAGCTGAGTGTTCCTTGGATGAAAGGAGTGTCCGTGCCTTGCCATCATGTCCAGATTATGCAGTCACTCCTCCTTTTCTAAGGCTTGTTTGGTTTTCAGCTCCATGGCTCATTGATGGGCAGCTGCTTCCTTCTCCTCCCTCTGCCTCTCAGTTTCCAGGGCCTGCTGGTGTGTGTCTTCCTGATGCTGCCTTTCTGCCTCCCTTTCCTTGGCTCTCATATCTGCTGTTCACTTTTGGTGATCACCCTCTTTGTCATTCTGATCTCTCCAGCTTGGCCAGTTCTAGCTTCATATCTGCTTTGCTGGTGCTTGTATATTTATGCTTTACTATTTCTATTTCCCATACCCAAAATAAGCAAACAAAACAACAAATGTAGCCTTTCTATGATTGTTCCCAGCCACCACACTTGAGACTCACTTAAAATTGTTACACCAGTGCTTAAAGTGTAAATCTCAATTAAAATAGCAAGCTGTGTATACATCCTGTTTAGACTATGCCACTATGACATTCAGGGGTACAATCCAGACCAGTGAGGGGCTGTGTCACTTGCCCTGCAACCATGGGGGTTTACCCTGCAACCTCTGGTGCATCACAGTGCCTTGCTGCTATAGCTCTCACCTGGGCTGCTCACAAACAACCAAATAGCATGCAGGTCACACCCTGAGTGTCTGTGTATAGCTGCAGCTTGCCAGCCACATATCAGCCCACTCTGGCTTCCATCAGTCTGGGTTACCACTTGCAGAGTGACCCCAACACACTCCCAGTCCTGAATTTCCCCCCAAAATGTGAGTTCTCCACTGTCCAGCCCAGATATATTAGGTCCATTGCCCCTTTTAGGGATCAATATACAACAGTCTGCTACCTTAAATGATATTACCCAAACAATTCACAACACTGGATTAGTTTTAATTAAAGGCTAAAACAAGTGTATTTAACTACAAAGAGATAGGTTTTAAGTGAGTACAAGTATAAGACAGTAAAGTTAGAAATGTTTGCAAGAGAAATAAAATGTTTCTAAACTTAAGCTAGTCTGGGTTCAAGGTGAAATTCTTACCACAGGTTCCCAACAACATTTCTGACCAAGTTTTGGGTCAGGATCTGCTCCTAAAGTCCATAGACTGTTTCTTTTGTCATCTTAGCTGAAGGAGAGAGAGATGGATAGGGAGAGAATGTGGGGTGTTTTTGCCCCTCACTTTTATAGTTCAGTCACCCTTTGAAATGCATTTTTCTGAGGGTTTCCCCTAGATGAAATTTTCCTGATGTGAGATTGAAGTGAAGGAGCCTGGTGGTGAAAGAGGTTCTATGCTGTTTGCTGAGATGCAGATCTGTTTTTCCTGCCCTCCTTCATTGCCAAAGAATGGCCACTTGATAAGTGATTGCCCATCAGCTTTGATGACACCTAGCTACTAGGCATTAGCTTGTCCTTAGTATTTGAGAAACAGCTTTACTCACTTCCCAGACTTGTCTGGCAAACACACTTCAGTCATAGTTTCAGTTTACATATAATGTTACTACACACATTTTATCATGATATTATTGACCAGTGATTTATTAGTTTTCAAATGATACCTTTCAGAGAACTATCTGCAAAGACTCCAACATCTCTTGCTTGAGTGGTAACAGCTAATTTAGACACCATTTTATATGTATAACTGGGATTATGTTTTCCAATGTGCATTATTTTGCATTTATCAACACTGAATTTCATCTGCCATTTTGTTGTCCAGTCACTCAGTTTTGTGAAGTCTTTGTAACTCTTCATAGTCTGCTTGGGACTTAATTATTTTGAGTAGTTTTGTATCATCTGCAAATTTTGCCACCTCACTGTTTATCCCTTTACTAGATCATTTATAAATGTTAAACAGTACTGCTCACAGTACAGACCCCTGGGTGACACCACTATTTACCACTCCATTCTGAAAACTGACCATTTATTCCTATCCTTTGTTTCCTATCTTTTAACCAATTATTGATCCATGAGAGGAACTTCCTTCTTATCCCATGACAGTTTACTTTGCTTAAGAGCCTTTGGTGAGGAACCTTATCAAAAGGTTTCTGAAAATCTAAGTACACTATATCCACTGGATCCCTCTTGTCCACATGCTTGCAGGGGTGCCGTTTCAGATTTTGGTGGTGGTGGTGGGGGGGCAACTTTAACTCTGATTCCAGGGACTATTTAGGCACCTGAAAACTCTAGATTTTTTGCAAATAATAATTTAGAAATTAGCTGACAGGAGCACTGTATCTAATTCCCATATAAAAAAGAGAATTAAATAAATAGCATACCCACTTAGCTCTAATGCTAACATGTTCTCACATCTTGTGTCAAGTCACTTAAGGGACACTGGTTAGGTTTAAAAATTTAATGTATATTCTTACTTTGTTACTAACTCTTGAATACAACAATAGAAACTATTGTAGACAAATCTAGATTACTTTCTGTCACTTTTTTGCAGTTCAGCAGTGTGGAATAAATCATTTAACTTTGGAAACATCTGACTACGGCAAGGCACTGTGAGTTTATACTGCACCTGTCTGGGGCTCTAGGGGTGTTACCTCTCTACAAATAATAGACTAGAAAGTAACCTTAAACAGGAGTGAAATTGACACTTTCAAGTCACTTTCACAGTATTGCCAACCTCCAATGCTCAAAAATTATGAATCAGGCTCACCAAAAATCATGAGATTGGCTTTAAAATCATGAGATTATGTAAAATAATAGATTTGGGGTTCTTTTTATTGTCCTTCTGCTTTTTGAGCCTTTAGGGTGGACTGGGGTCACATTTTGAAGCTTTCTCCACAGCCAGGAGGGCTAGAAACTTCATTTTTCTTTAAGAATAAAGGCTGAAATAATCACATATCCACTTGACTCAAGGAGCTTTAAGGAAAACAATAATTATCATGAGACTCATCACAAAATCATAAGAGTTGGCAACACTGCTTTTACTTCTATTTAAAGGCTAGTTACTTTCCAGAAGGCTCTTAAACAAAACACTACAGTGATTGAGTTGCAGTTCTCACAGGAGAATATTTAAAACCAAACACCAAGAAAATTTCACATTTTAAAGTTGAGAAAAAAAATGAGACTTTGAGGTATATCAGGGCCACTGAAAGCAGGAAAGGAAAATAAACAAGCACAGGAGCTCTGGACAGCTATTCCTCTTGAGAGAAAGTTGGAGGGTCTTCTAGTCCTTAATTCAGGAAATCTTTTATTGCCATCAATGCCTCCACTCCTAGATATTAACATGTGCTTAATAACTATACACTTCATACTTAAATATATGAGCCATCTTATCCAGGGCTACATATTTGATACACATTGGATCAGGGACTACATTTTCTGACATATTCTGAACAGTGCTGAGCATACAGATGGTGCCCCATGAATAATACAAATCATGGCAATAATCATTGACTTTATGGACTCTGTGGATGCAATTTCTGTTCTTTGTTCTGGAATTGGCCAAAATACAGATGAAACCCTAAGAATTTGAGGCATAAACATATCTGAGATGTATAAGACACTGTCTCATTCCTTCCTTTTCTCAAACTCAAACAAAAAATGATAAAACAAAATGGTTTTCAGTTAAAATGTAAAATTGCACAGCAGCCATTTGCTCTACAACCCAGCCTGGGGCAGAACCTGCCACCCCTTGGGGGTTAAGTGATCTCCTCTTATCTGGCTCTCATTCTCCATCCTTCCTGACCTCTGTGCTGCTTTTCATGCTGTCAGCTATGACATCCATCCCAATTGCCTTGGATCAATTGCTGGAGTCTCAGAGAACTGGCTGCCTTGTTTTTGCTCCCATCTATCAGAGTCCTCTTTTTTTTTTTTTTTTTTTCGCATCATGCAGCAGAGAGATAGGCTGGTCTGCTGGATAGGGAGCTAGCCATGAAAGACCTGGGTTCTATTCCCCCCCATAGACTTTCTGTATGACCTCAGGCCAGTGCCTTAGGACAGAGTTTCAAAACCTTTTAGGCACCCAAAGATGCAGCTGGGCATCTAATGGGGTTTACAAAGCACCTAACCTTCTAGGCACTTTTGGAAATCCCACTAGGTGCCCTAAATACCTTTGAAAATCTGGCCCCTTAGTCTCTCTATACTTCAGTGCCCCACCAGTACAATGGGGATAACAGCCCTGCTCTACCTCACTGAAGGGCTGTGAGGAGAAACAGGTTAGACCTTGTGAGGTGCTCGGATACTATGGTGATGGGGCCACATAAGTACCATAGGTAGAGTGGTAACTGCTCTATACCACTGCTAGCCTTCCCTGGATTTTGGCCCCTTCTTTTCACCTACACCCCCAAATCTCCCCCTTTTCTCAATGTAACCTTGGCTCAGAGGGCTTAGCTGTATTTTTTTGAGTCCCCTGTGTTATCTCTAAAACAACCCCTCCTCCCCCTCCACAGAGGGATTCCTGTTTTACTGGCTAGACTTCCAGATCCTTAATTAAATCACCTGCCCTTTCTTATCTTAATCACCCTGCCTCTGTTTGTAAACAAAATACTGACTCCCTGCTGGAGGGGCACATCTCCCCTGCAGAACTTGCATTTCACACTAAGGGCATGTCTACACTGACAGAGTTACAGCACTGTGAGTTACAGCGCCGCTCAGAGAGCGCTGAAGGGAAACCGCTGTTTTGTGTTCACACTGTCAGCTGCCTGCACAATAGCGTGTTCACACATGCAGCACTTGCAGTGGTATTCAGAGCGTTGTACTCTGGGGAGCTATCCCACAGAGCACCTCTTCCTCTTCTGCGGCTAAGAGTTGTGGGAAGACAGAGTGGGTCACGGGCGTCCTGGGTCTTGTCCCAATGCCCCGTGATGCATTGCTTCGCATCCCAGCAAACCCTGTGCTTCCGTCCACATTTGGCGCCATCTTTCAACGGTTTGTGTACAGCACACTCTGCCCCTTCGGGCTGAAGGAATGGATCCCAAACTGTTGACCAGTATGCTGCTCGCTCTGACCAACACATCACGAGTGGCAGTGGAGTTATTCCTTAAACTACATTCATGGGACTGTGTGATGAGCTCGCCCCAGCCCTGCGGCGCAAGGACATGAGAATGAGAGCTGCCCTGCCATTGGAGAAGCGCGTGGCGATTGCACTGTGGAAGCTGGCTACTCCAGACTGCTACTGATCGGTCGCTAACCAGTTCGGAGGGGGAAAGTCGGCCGTTGGATTCATGTTGATGGAAGTGTGCAGGGCTATTAATTGCATCCTGCTCCGAAAGACCGTGACTCTGGGTAATGTGCATGACATTGTGGATGACTTTGCACAGATGGGCTTCCCTAACTGTGGAGGGGCGATAGATGGCACGCACATTCCAATTCTGGCACCAGACCACTTAGCTACCGAGTACATTAATTGCAAGGGGTATTTCTCAATGTTTCTCCAGGTGCTTGTGGATCATCATGGGAGTTTCACAGACATTAACACAGTCTGGTCCGGAAAGGTGCATGACACACGTGTCTTTCAGAACACTGGCCTGTTCCTGGACCAGAAGATCACCGTAGGGGAAGTCAAAATGCCCATTGTGATCCTGGGTGACCCGCCTACCCCTTAATGCCATGGCTTATGAAGCCATACATGAGGCAACTTGACAGCAGCAAGGAGTTGTTCAACAACAGGCTGAACAAGTGCAGAATGACTGTTGAGTGTGCTTTTGGCTGTTTAAAGGCCCGCTAGTGCTGCCTCTATGGGAAGCTGGACCTGGCCAATGACAATATTCCTATGCTTATAGCCACGTGGTGTACGCTCCATAATATTTGTGAAGGGAAGAGTGAAAGCTTCACTCAGGGCTGGACCTCTGAGGCTCAGCGCCTGAAGACTGAGTTTGAACAGCCAGAGACCAGGGCTATTAGAGGGGCACAGCATGGGGCCATAAGGATCAGGGATGCCTTGAGGCAGCAATTTGAAGCTGAAAGCCACTAATATTTGTTGCTATGTTTGAGAGTGCAGTGCTTGTAATGCTAGGAGGTGATTGTGATTGGTGCAGATGATGGAGTATGAAGGTTTAACATAATTGTCTGTTGCTTTGCAGGGCTCTGTTTGCTTTCAATTAATAGAATAAAAATTGCTTTCAAACCAACACAATTCTTTTATTAAAAAACAACAACTGGAGGAGAGAGTCAAACAAAACAAAAAAAACCACCACATCAGCAGTGAGGGTGATGGGGGAATGGAATGTCCCAGGAGGAGGTGGGGTCCCAGGACAGCTAAAGATTTGTGTACGTCCAGGGATCATATCCAACCTTCTCCTTTGGAGTACAATGCAGTGGGTACTGTACTTCAGCAGGGCCAAACTGCAGAGGGCTGGGTGTTGAGTGCAGTGGGTAGTGGGATTCTGCAGTGCCGGACTGTGATGGGGGAGGAGTGGAATGCTGCAGGTATAGATTGGAGCCAGGAGGTTGATAAAAGTGTGTTGGCGGTGTCTGGGGGGAGCATGGGAAAGAGTTTTGCGACAGCAGCTGCAGGGGAGAGCACGGAGCTGCTCATTTTGAAGAGCTAGTATCGCCAGGAGCGTAACTGCTTGGTGTTTAAGCGTTTAAATGTTTGGTGTTTAAGAGCCACTCGGTGGCTTCATTCTGGCATGCCATGTTCTCCTTTTGGTCCCTCTTCTCGCTGTCCCACCACTCCTTCAATTCCTGTTTCTCGACAGCGGAGTGCATCATAACATCACACAGAAAGTCCTCCTTGGTTCTTCTTGGCCACTTTCTAATTCTGCACAGCTGTTCAGCCACCGATAACAAAGAGGGAGGCTGGGCTCCCAAGGTCATCTCTGTGAAGTTTAAACACAACATTTTACATAAGCAGTATTGTTTGCAACACAGAGAACACTGATTCAGTGATCTAAAACACAGCCAGTACTCACACACCTGTCACTAACTCGCTGACCCCCGGCAAGCACACATGAGCCACAAGACCCCCTAAATGGCGAGTAGCTGCAGGGGCAGGGTAAATCACTCTTCCTGGACCCTGCTGTACTCTGGGCATGTGGCTCTTGGGGAGAGCAGCACTGTAGGAGGGGCCTGATAATTATTCCTGTCCAAACACTTTCCACAGGATGCGATCATTATGGAAGATATCTCGCTGCTGAGGGTGAGCAGGGAATCAAGGGAGGGTCTTCTCCAAGACTGCAGCTTCCGCCCTGGCCCCTATGCGGCTCACCTGTGTGCAGCAATGATTGCACAGTGGCGTGGGAAAGTTACCATTAATGGGGAAAGAAACAAAGCAGCTCTGCCAAAGAACCTGTGGCAGCGGATTGCCGAGTATCTCTATGAGTGTTTCCTGGAGATCTCTGAGGCAGATTCCAGTGAAGTGAGGGAGTCAATCAACAGCCTGTTCTGCCGCTCAGACTAGGCATGTGGTGGGAGACAAGCCTGCTTTCTGCAACCCTCCTGCCCCCAACAACTCGCTTCAGCGATTCCAAAAATCAGATCCACTTATCAGGGGCCTCCTCTCCTGTTTGCACTTCGCCAAGCTCTGACTGCTCTGACTGGCTAGCCTCCTCCGGGGTAGAGAAGAGCTCCTGGCTGCATGCATCTCTGACCTCCGAGTCATACTCTGCATCTGGGTCCCCCTCTCCCTCCACATCCTCATCCAAGATTTCCTCCTCCTGGCTCGGTTCACTCTTGACTGGCACACGAGCTACCGAAGTATCCACAGTGGTCTTTGCAGTGGAGGTGGGATTGCTGCCGAGTATCGCGTCCAGCTCTTTGTAGAATTGGCAGCTCATGGGTGCAGCACCGGAGTGGCAGTTTGCCTCCTGCGCCTTGTGGTAGACGTTCCACAGCTCCTTCACTTTGTCCCTGCACCGCAGTGTGTCCTGGTCATGGCCCCTTTCTGTCATGCATCGTGAAATCTGTCCGTAGGTATCATAAGTTCGATGGCTGGAGCGCAGCTGGGACTGGACAGCCTTCTCTCCCCAAATGCTGAGGAGATCCAGCAGCTCGGCATTGCTCCAAGTGAGGGATCGTTTGGTGCATGGAGCAGGCATGGCCACCTGGAAAGCTGTGCTGAGACCATTGCACACATCACCAAGCAAACAGGAAGGGGACTTTCAAATTTCCAAAGGAATTTACGGGGTGGGAATGATGGTTGGTCACCTGAGGGCAGGGCAGTAGAGTTCAAACCGATGACCAGAGAGGTGAGAACAGGCATTGTGGGACACCTCCCGGAGGCCAATTGCAGTGCTGTAATTGACCATGGTGTCTACACTGGCACCACAGCGCTGTATCCCTGGCGCAGAATGCTCTACGCCTCTTGTCGGGGTGGATTTTTTTACGGCGCTGCAACTGCGCTTTCTGCACACTAAGTGACTTGGCAGTATGTACACCTCGGGAGCTACAATGCAGAAAGCTGCTTTACTATGTAGAAACTTGTGTAGACAGGGCCTAATGATGTGCTGTAGTTAAGAGCGCCACGTGGGAGCTTGCACACCTCCTGTATGAAACTCAGGGAGGCTTCTTCCCCCCGCCCCACAAATGGCACCCTTGTTGTTGACTCCCTCAAAGAATTCTAGTAGATGGGAAATCATGCCTCACCATTTACAAAAACCATATTAGCTCTTCCCCAACACATAGTGTTCATTTATGTGTCTGATAATTCTGTTCTTTACTATAGTTTCAGTCAAATTGCCCAGTACTGAAGTTAGGCTTACTGACCTAAGTAAGTGTCAGGATCGCCTCTGGAACCCTTTTTAAAAATTGGTGTCACATTAGCTATCCTCCAGTCATTTGGTACAGAACGTGATTTAAATGATAGGTTACATACCACAGTTATGCACAGTAGTTCCGCAATTTCACATTGGAGTTCCTTCAGAACTCTTGGGTGAATACCATCTGGTCCTGGTGACTTATTACTGTTTATGATAATAATAATAAACATAAGGATTGATTGCCCTTGTAGCTTTTATCTGACCTAGTATCACTGCATGTATCCTTTACCATGGTATTTAAGGATAAAGTACCATATATACTTCATTATTAATTTGACAGTTATATAATTAAATATAATATCTTAGCTGTGGAGTCAGAATGTAATTATATAAGAAAATGCAAATGAACAGAGGACAGGAGGAACACACCCAGTCACTAATGTCAATTCTCCAAGACAAAATGGTTACTAGAAGGGAACTTCACATTGTGACAAATATACTGGCTATGTGCTTGGGAAATACCCAGATTTGAGGACCAACTGACAGTTCTGACCTACAGCCAGTAATTTGAACCAGGGCACCTCAAACAATATATCTAGAGAATTTTGTAACAAATCTAGTGGATGCTGTAACAAAAATCATTCTACAACATGTCTCTTGTGAACTCTAATATTGACTTTACTTTCTTTATCTGTGCACTCAGTTGGTCAGAGAGATTTAATAAATAGCTCACAGGAGCCAATAAATAAGCAGCCAAGTCAGTTTCTATGCCTTTTGGCACAAAAGGGAATTGTAAAAAAAAAAGGGGGGGTGGGGTGGGGAGGACCAAAATCTGTTTGCAACTCACAATGAATTTAATTGTTTGCCAATATTTGACTTTGGAAGAATGACCTGGAAAAAGTTAAATATATAAATAAGGATTGCTATTGTTCTGTGTCTCTAAACAAACGTTAGGAGGCATTTGTTACACTGGGCATTGTGGTATTGCTTTAAAGTCATCCTATAGCTCTATTTTTATCAACCAGTTACCAAGAAAAAAATTCTGAGGAACATCCTCCTTAGTGGATAAGGCTGTGTATTAGCCTCAATTTCTTGTTTTATTTGAAGATATCAGAGATGGGAGCTACCCATTCTTCCAGATGAGGATTTGGTTGCTTCATATTCAGGACTGAATCCTCAGAGCGGATCAGGAAAAAAATATTCCAGTTTACTGTTATTAAACATTAAATGTCAAAATCTATCTTGACTAATGCCCTGTTTGTGACTATTCAAGTTAATTGGCTTAAATGGGGTGAAAATCAGGACAGATTTTGGCCTTAAAATTTAGGATTTTTCATGTGAAAGAAACACTCTCATGTGTCAGTGTTTGCACCTGTGGCACATCTAGCTCCCTCCTGTCTCTTCTCAGGGGTTGGAGTGTGCCAATAGCTAACCAGCAGAGAGAGAGTGCAAGGCCTCTGTAGGCCTAGAGTGTTTAGCTTGCCCGTGGCTGGTGGAGTTGGGGATCTGACCCCTGGCAGGCACAGACAAGGTTTCCTCATGCTAAAGGTAGTTGGTAACTAGGAACCTTATAGCCTTGGGTACCCCCAGGAAGTGTAACACTGGTTTTTGAAATATAGTTTTCCCCCAGGGAAACTGACAAAAAATAACTCACTTGGTTATCTGTATATATCTTACTCTTGACACCCCCACCCCCACCTCCACACACCCACCTCACCTCACCTCACCTCACCTTGTATCTCTCATATACCTCACCTTGTATCTCTCATATCCTGGTACCAACACAGCTACCACAACACTATATATATATATATATATATATATATATATATATATATATATATATCTTTTATTGGATATTGTTATGAAATTGATCCAATAAAAGATTACCTACCTGCCTTGCCTCTCTAGTATAACAGTTATTTATCCTGAAAGGCTGGTACAATTCAACAATGTAACATGATTCTATGGCTAGTGTGTTTAATTTTTAAGTCAAAGAATGAGGAAGGAATTAAAATCTATTACTTTCACTGTAACAGACAAATATTTATTTTTCCTTTTGTAAAGTGCCAAACCTAGTTCAAGAACTTCAGGCACAGTAAGGGGATTTCTAAAGCCCTGACATAAAAGCAATGTAAGCTTGCATGTTGAAAGCAGCAGCAGTTGTGCTCCCAGGTGGGGGCACTGGAGGGACACTGGGAATCCTACTCGCATACCTCTGAGAAGAGAAACCAAAGCAAATGAGGAAGCAAATAAAAATATTCAGGCAGGCCACGTCTCAGGCTGTGAAAACAACAGGCTGGCCAGGTTGGTTATTCATTATCAAGAGCTAGAATGTGCAGAGAGGTTCACTGCTGATCACAGAGCAGGCACCCATATGGGACAAGAAAAAGAATTATCAGAAGCAGTACAACTTGGGAAGAGTCAACACTAAGATTTTCTAATGATTCCTAATTATTTTTACATTTTTTTTCTTTTGGCAGGACAAAAAGATCAATGATTGTCTGTTGCTCCCAGATTTTGGCCCAAACACTTTCTTTTTTTGTTTTCTTGATCAGAAGAGGAAGCAAACAATTCACCCACATGCACTATTGCACTTTAATGCTCAGGTATAATTCCTGAGTCTGAAGCTGCCTGAAAGGAGCTCTCATTGGGGCTCTGGAGAGAAAAGTTTCCAGCTGCAGCAAAATTTATTTAATCCTGTACCAAAGGAGGAAAAATATCCTGCAAAGAACTAAACGGATGATAATGCAAAAGTATGTATAAAGGTATTGCCACTTGGAAAAGAAAAGAGACATAAGGAAGAGAGAAGAAGCCACAAAGAAACAGAGGAGCAGCATGGGGAACTTTTGCCGGAAACATTGCACTTGGATGCAGCGGTGTGCCCCTTGGCTCTTCCAAGAGAGTGATGGCGGACAGGGAGAGAGATATAAGACGGGGATGGGCCAAGATAACCTGGGCTGGTCGGGAGATGACTGCCAGACAGAGAATACTTCTCAGATAACAACAAAGAAAGATGTGACTAGAATTCCTTTGCCCAAGCCCAAGAACCACCACAAGTTTGTAGCACTTTTTGATTATCAGGGCCGCACTAAGGAGGACCTGAGCTTCCGAGCTGGAGATAAACTCGAAGTGCTGGATACATCTCCGGAGGGCTGGTGGTATGCTAGCCTCCTCCTGGACAGTGGATCAACACGGCCTGGACAGAAGCTCCGTGGCTACATCCCTGCCAACTATGTAGCTCCTGATCAGAGCGTTGAGGCTGAACCGTAAGTAACACACATCTAATGCTCAATCATTGTTTCCCTTGTTTTAACACAAGGATCAGATTGCCATATCCTTTGTCACACTGAATAGTACCTTGCTCCACATGTAGTCTCAGTGGTGCAAGGCACTATTTAACATGAATAAGGAGATCATAATCTGGCCCCAAATAAATAAAATAAGGCAAAGTATCGAGATGTTTGTTTCAGTCTTCCCTTCCCCACATGCCCTAATCACTTCCTTATAAAGTATGTGGGAGTATTGGTAGGTCATAGCAGGTAATTATTATGATTATTATTTATATAGCAGTAAAAGTATGCTAGGTGCTTTCCAAAGAGTAAGACGACAAGGTCTCTGCCCCCAAAGAGCTTGCAGTTTAAATAATTACAAGCTCACTACATTATTTAAGAGGCCAGGAAGCTGTAAACATACCCTAATGTTTTGTGGGTGAATTTCTAAGGTATCTGTGATTGTTTCTACCTCATCATAGACGCAATGCATGATGCTGTATAAACAAATCCCTGCCCTGTAGAGCTCAAAATTTGGCTTAAACCAGGGGTCTCAAACACGCGGCCCGGGGGCCGCATGCGGCCCGCGGAGCTCTTCCTTGCGGCCCACCAAGCTCCCTGTGCCCCCCCCAGTTACTTCCGGTCACAGCCAAACTCCCCTCACCCCTCCCCCGAGTTATTTTATGTGGCAGCTAAGCTCCCTGCTCGCTGCTCCCCAATGTTTGGGGCCGGGTCTCTCCCCCGGCCTCGCCTGCCGCCCCCACGCACCTCCCCCGAGTGTCCCCCGGCCTCACCTCTGCACCCCCTCCTAACCCCAAACTCCATCCCACAGTCTGCACCTCCACCCCCTGCCCCAGGCCGGAGCCTGCACCCAGCACCCAAACTCCATCCCAGAGCCTGCACCCCAGACCCCCACCCCCACCCAAACTCCCTCCCAGAGCCTTAGGCAGGTGGGGGTGGAGTTTGGGGGGCAGGTTCTGGGCACCACCAAAATTTCTACACACCTGCCACCCCTGGAAGAGGCAGAACAGTGGTGGTGCAGCCCAATGCAGTGGGGGGGCTTTAACAGAAGTAAATCTAACTAAGTGCATGTTTTGTCCTTTGAGTGAGGTGCATTACTGAGTGTATATATTTTATTAAAACCGCTTGGAAATGACTTGTAGGAGCAGCAGTGATCTGTATGCTCTGTATAATGCTTAGCACTTTCCAGGAGGGAGGGGGAAGGAGCACCCTCGGGGGAGGGGGAGGAAGAGACGGGGCAGGGGCAGGACCTCATGGAAGGGGTGGAGTGGGGGTGGAGCCGGGGCCAGCGAGGAGGGGTGTCAGTGATGCGGCCCTCGGGCCAATGCACTAGTCCTCATGTGGCCCTTGTGGTCATTTGAGTTTGAGACCCCTGGCTTAAACTATGGTCCGTAAAAGGAAGAATGAGTGGCTGTAGTAGCAAAGTAACATACCTTTGCAGTCTGATATGGTTTAACTGTCTAGAGTTGCTGTAACAGCTTTATACCAGCTGAAGATTCTTTCATGTTGGGAGAACCCTCAAGTGACCAGTTAGGACAGGTGTAGGGTCCCTTTCTACCCCGGAGACCTTAATGTTCAGGATTTGGCCCACTGTTGCTATCCCTATAGTCAATCAGACAGCACTTCAGATCCATTCAGATTCAAAAGCCTCTCTTCACGACCATCTGCAGAAACAGCATTTGTCTGGGGCTATCAGGGAAGTGCTTGTATGCTCTAATTCAGCTCAGTCTGACCTCTGCTCTCTTTCAAGAACTGGTTTTCTGGCAAGATTTCCAGGATTTCTGTTTTTTTGTCACAGCTGGAAATACTGTGGAATCAACTTCAATTGTTTTTCAATTGAATCTCATTTATCCAAGTCCCTCGTATCTTTGTAATCTCCTCCAGCATGCATAATTTGCATTGAATAGCCCTTATTTGGAGTATCAAGATTTTTTTCTTTTACTGTTTTTTAAATTTTACCTCTCCACTTTTTCAAAAGAGAAAGAACATCAAGTTTTGTTATCCCTGTTTCTGCTTGAGGAGCCATGGAATAGTGGAGAACTGCAGGGGGAGGTTTTTCAGCTCTCAGCTGAAGAGTCTTTCCTCCAAAATACTAGTCAGTCACTAACTTCCTTCTTAGCTTTTTTAATTTGTATTTTAATCTGGTTTACCTATCACTTGCTTATGGAGTTGTGCGCGGATGGGTATTTTTAAAAACTTTTTCTATTATTTCTTCAGAGATTAGTATTTTCAAATCTCAACTTTGTAAACTAGTTTATATAATTTGATTCAGGCAAGAGGTGCATCTAAAGAGGATAACAGAAGCATTTTTTAAAGTTGATCTCTGTTTGTGTAAGTGCTAACTACAGACATCTTTTGGGGCTTAAGCAGTGATCATTCTATAAAAACAATGAGAAGTACAAGTTTGCCTTGCCAGTATTAAGTTATCAGGTTGACCCATATGAGTCTGAATAGCATGTCAGCAGTTCGGAAAAGGTGAAAGACTACTGGTCTTTCCTGAATATGCACAGGGATTACAGGGCATAACTAACATTCTTTAGAACATTCTTGACAAAGGGCAGGATACCCCTACCTATAGCAATGGAAAGTTATTTTCTGTTACACAAATTCAGGTGTCAAAATGTTTCAGATTGGCAAGATGCTATCAGGCAGAAAACTATCTGACCTGTGGAGTGTGGGAGAAGTCTCAGAGTGTAGGAAAAAGAGCATATAGCATATCTCTTGAGCACACTCCTTAGCAACCAACTGCAACTGAGTGGCAGTATGGATTTGGAAAAGGCTGCTCTGTCTTTCTGCTGCCACGGACATTCCAGTATGTCCGTGTGTATGTATTCGTGCCCCATGCAGTGACCTTAACAATTGGTACAGGAAGGGTGGGACATTTTTCTGGTGTCATAAGAGTGTGTACTCATGTGGCCATCATATCAGTTTATAAAATATATACCTATGTGCTGTATACAGTACATTGAATTGTCTGTGCTGATACCTTGAGATTTATCAGCAGCCTTCGTATTACTGACCACAAAGTATTGTTGTTTTAGCCTTTGTCAACACTTCAAATTTTTCTGACCAGCCATATTATAGACCCAGTCAGAGATTGACCAATTCAGTCTAAATGGTGCTGTTCTTTCCTTTCTGACAGAAGGCAGAGTTGGGTAATTACACATCTGTCATGAGAGATCTCTTGTGCAGGTAACACAGGACTCCATTCTCTCCTCCTTCCTGTATGTATGCGAAACTATCCAGAGAGGTAGGCTAGGTGAACTTTGGGGCCTTCGGTAGGACATTTGGCTATAGTTCCCCTTTTTATTGGGTCCAGACAATACAGTTGACTGCTTCTTCCCATGTCTAATCAAGATTGCAACTTGGATGAAAGCTAGCTGGCTTTAAATCAGTCCCATTGAGTCTGAGGTAATGATGCTAGGATGGAGTAAATAACCAGGGGAAATAGCAGAGATTATATACGCTTCCTCCAATTGGAAGAATTGGCCCACATTTTGTGACTCATTTTCACAAAGGGGAGCCTCAGCTATTTTAAGTGCTTAAATTGCAGGAATGGCCAAGAATGCCTTTTTCCATCTGTGCTTCTTTCCTAGCAGCAGACTCCTGCTTAGGGTTTTAGGATATTGTGTGCAGGGGAAGAGTCTTAGATAAATTGTACAGCTCAAGAATATAATCAGATTAAGAACATAAGAATGGCTATACGGAGTCAGATTAATGGTCCATTTAGCCCAGTATCCTGTCTTCCTACAGTGGCAGGTGCCAGATGCTTTGGAGGGAATGAACAGAACAAGGCAATTATTGAGTGATCCATCAGCTGTTGTCAAGTCCCATGTTTTGACTGTCAGAAATTTAGAGACTAGCAAAGCATGGGGTTTCAAACCTTGACCGTCTTAGTTAATAGCCATTGATGGACCTATCCTCCATTAACTTATCTAATTCTTTTTTTAACCCATTTATCATTTTGGCCTTCACAACAGCCCCTGGCACTGAGCTCCACAGGTTGACTGTGCGTTGTGTGAAGTAGTACTGCCTTATGTTTATTTTAAACTGGCTGCCTATTAATTTCGTTGGGTGACCCCTGGTTCTTGTGTTATGTGAAAGGGTGAATAACACTTCCCTGTTCACTTGCTCCACAGCAGTCGTGATTTTATGGTTCTCTATCATATCCCCCCTTTGTCATCTCTTTTTCTAAGATGAACAGTCCCAGACTTTTTAAGATGTGCTCATAGGGAAGCTGTTCCATACCCCTCATCATTTTTGTTGTCCTTCTCTGTATTTTTTCAAATAATCTATCTTTTTTGAGATGAGGCGACCTGAACTACACACAATATTCAAGGCATGACCATACCATGGATTTATACAGTTGAATTGTGATATTTTCTGTCTTATTTTCTATCCCTTTCCTAACAGGCCCTAACATTCTGTTAGCTTTTTAGACTGTGCTGCACATTTCAGAGAACTATCCACAATTACCCCAAGTTCTCTTTCTTGAGTGGTAACATCTAATTTAGACTTATATATATAGAGAGAATTATATTTTTCAATGTGCATTATTTTGCACTTATCAGTGTTGAATTTCATCTGCCATTTTGTTGCCCAGTCATCCATTTTTGTGAGATCCTTTTGCAATTCTTCACAGTTAGCCTTGGACTTAATCAGCTTGAGAAATTTTGTATCATCTCTGAACTTTGCCACCTCGCTGTTTATCTCCCTTTTTCCAGCTCATTTATGAATGTTGAACAGCACAGGTCCCAGTACATATCCTTGGGGAAACCCCTCTGTTTACCTTTCTCCACTGTGAAAACTGGCCCTTTATTCCTGCCCTCGGTTTCGTATCCTTTAACCAATTACTGATCCATGAGAAGACCTTGCCTCTTATCCCATGACTGCTTACTTTGTTTAAGAGCCTTTGGTGTGAGACCTTGTCAAATCCAAGTACATAGATCAACTGGATCACCCTTGTCTACATGCTGGTTGACACTATCAAAAGAATTCTAACAGATTGGTGAGGCATGATTTCCCTCTACAAAAGCCGTGTTGACTCTTCCTCAACATAGCTGTTCTTCTATAGTTTCAATCAATTTGCCCTCTACTGAAGTTACCAGCCTGTGACTGCCAGGATCACTTCTGGAGCCTTTAAAACAAAAAAGTGTTACATTAGCTATCCTTCAGTGATGGTACAGAGGCTGATTTAAGCGATAGGTTACATACCACAGTTAATTCTGCAGTTTCATATTTCAGTTCCTTCAGAACTCCTTGGTGAATGTCATCTAGTCCTTTTGACTTATGACGGTTTGATTTATCAATTTGTACCATAACCTCCTCTACTGACACCTCAACCTGAGACAGTTCCTCATATTTGTCACCTGAAAAGAATGGCTCGGGTGTGGCAATCTCACTCCCATTCTCTGCAGTGAAGACTGATACAAAGAATTAATTTAGCTTCTCTGCAATGGCTTTGTGTTCCTTGAGTTCTCCTTTTGCACCTTGATTGTCCAGTGGCTCCAATGATTGTTTGGCAGGCTTCCTGCTTCTGATGTACTTACAAAACATAACAGAATTTTTTTCCTGTCTTTTAGTAGTTGCTCTCCAAATTCTTTCTTGGTCTGTCTAATTATACTTTAATACTGATTTGAGATATACATTTAGTTTGAGACACTATTATAGTGTTTTAAAATAATTTCCATGCAGCCTGCAGGCTTTTCACTCTTGTGATTGTTTCTTTTAATTTCCATTTAACTAGCTTCCTCATTTTTGTGTAGTTCCCCTTTATGAAGTTAAATGCTACTGTTGAGGTTTTCTTTGATATTTTCCCCCCTACGAGGTTGTTAAATTTAATTACATTATGGTCACTATTACTGAGCAGTTCTTGGACCGATCCTGTGCTCCACTTAGGAGTAGAACAAGAATTGCCTCTCTCCTTGTGGGTTCCAGGACAAGATGTTCCAAGAAGCAGTCATTAATGGCATGTAGAAATTTTATCTCTACATCCCATCTTGAGGTAACATGTACCCAGTTAATATAGTTGAAAGCCCCCTTTATTATTAGTTCTCTGTGTTTGTAGCCTCTCTACTCTGAGTATTTCACAATCACCATCACCAACCTACATGTCAAATGCTCCATGGATGACTGTACTGTTTCACTGAAATCTGTTTTTTTTTTTTTTTTTTAAAACAGTCATTTAGAGATTGACTTTGCCACTCTTATTCATGCTGAGTGGTATCTTACCACATAGTTAATCCCCATTAAATCTCATCCTTGACAGACAGGAAGGATGGTCCAGTGGTTAGTGCCCTAGCCTTGGACTTGGGAGACCTGTGTTTAAGTCCTACCGCACAGTCTTCCTGTGTGACTATGTATATTGTGAGGTGAAATACATTGAAGATTGTGCTTAAATACTATAGTGATGGGCTCCATATAAATACCAAAGATAGATAGAAAGAGTGGGGCCCTTAAATTTTATATGGACCTTTTTATTTAACCCCTTCATTACTGATCTTCTACTTCATGTGCAGTGCTCCTTATACTAACAACATTCTGTTGCTGTCAATGGAATATTAGGGTGTACCTGGTATGTTTGGAGATGGGTGTGTTCTACTAGGGTGTACCTGGAATGCTTATCAAGTAGTTAAAAATAAACAAATGCCTATTAAGACACAGTTGCACATGATCCATACGCTGCTGGTAGCACAATAAGTTACATTATCTCACTTCATGAGGAGTTAAATACGTAGCAGTGTAAACATTACACCAAACTTCTTATATAGTAGGCCAAGTCCAGGAACACTGCCTGAATAGCAGGAGAAGTGATGGGGAAAAAGATCTAAAGTACCCTTTTGAAGCTCCAATACACTCTTCCACTTGGGGAGGATCCAAACTGTGGCTGATCCTCTGGCCTCAACTCTAAGGAGCTGAGCTTTGTACTGTGTAGTGTGTATGCATCCCTATTTCCCCCCCAAAACAGTCTCTCTACCTTCTTCTGCAGGAAGAATGCACTAGCTCCTTTAGCTGGGGGAACCTCCATGGCTACGGGACTGTGCTGGATTTGCCATCTCATAATTAACAAAGCATAGGGATTTATTATGTTAATATGGGTTAGTGTCACCGGGTGCTCCACTCACCGCTTGGTCCACCCCACTCACTCCTGGTCACTCTGGGGATTGGCTCTCAAGGTGGATGCCCCCCTTCTGCTGTCTGTCTGTCTGTCTCTCAGGTCTGTGGCCCTTCTCTCGCTCCAGACACTGCAATGTCCTCTTCATGACTTAGCCCTCTGGCCAGGTTACTTAGTGTTTCCCCCCCCTTCCAGGGTACAGTCCTTCAATTCTCTGTCACCCACACAGTGACCCAGGCAGTCTTCCTGTTTATGGCCTGTGCCTGGTCTATGCAATACCCTTTGTGGCTGGCAGGGGAACCCAGTCCCACCCTCTACTCCAGGTTCCGGTCCAGGGACCCTCAACCTAGCAGATATGGGTATCCTTTCCCAGTCCTTACTGATCCTGCCTTGGACTGCTTCCTAAATCTCCTGGTTCCCCTCCTTTCTCTGGGAGTACCAGCTCCCAAACCCTCCTCCCTCTTCCTAGGGGGTGACTTCCCTTTCCTAGCAGCAGCCCCCTTTCTGTTATCAGCTCCACCTGTTCCCACACAGCTGAGCTTCCCCTCATTACGGTTTTCCTATCAGCCTTCAGTCCAATAGGTTAATTGGCCCACCTGGCCTCCATTAAACCCTTCAAGGCGAGTGTGAGGTGGACACTCATTCACAGTCAGAGAGAGATTTGTGTTAACATTTCTGCTAGGTTCTGTGCCTCTAGCATACGGGTGTGTGCGCCCAGTGCTAAGTTTGTTTTCTTTGGGTTGTCACTTGATTTTTATTAAAAACACCTGTTCTTGTAAAAAGATGGGAATTCCTCCAACATTTTGTTTGGCTGGAGAGTCACAAAACAATCAGTGCCGCAGGCAGCTTTTAAAGGGAGGAAACTGTCTAGTTATGTGGCCCACGCCTTTGAAAATGCACAAGGATGGACCCATTAATTTGTTTGTGTTTGGGGCACAGCAGAGTGGAATTTCCCCTCCATGTCAAAATGATCCAGTATTCTAGCCATCTGATATCCATTAATGGGAGATGAGCAAAAGTCTTCAAAAATTTAAGGGTCATGATTATTGTATCACAGTTCAGCAATTGCTGAGAAATTGTAAGCAGTGCCCAATGAAGAGTGGAACAGCTACTCTGGGCCTGTGACCTGAAGGGATCCACAAGGTTTAGAGCATGCAGTCGCTTCCCTTTTTTCCTGTCTCCTTCCATTCAGGCCCTTACAGTTGTTTGTTTGGTTGCTTATTTGATCATTAGTCCATTTCTGATTAGGAGGCTAGAGGGCTTTCCAAAGTAGGTTTTTTTGAGACCTTGATTTCACTCTGCCTGAGTATACTTTGTATTACGAGGTAGAGCATGCTCTCTAATGACAAGTCACCGGCTGAAGTGCTTGGATAAGCCTTTCAGTATTTTTCTTCTTTGTGCATCTCAGTCTATGCTCAAAATAACGATCTAGCCGGGGTTTCATATTTGCAGTGGGAATGTGCTGGAGAGAAGTTTTTTCTACTCTATCTGATCAAAGTCTTCACCCTGAACGTTACTCTTCTGGGATTCAAGAAATGAGACATTAAATAAATTTTAAAAACCCAGAGATCTAGTCTGTCTTTTTAAAAGAAGGTCCTACTTGAAGCTGGATGTCAACTGAGCAGAAGAAAACAGCTATTTGAATAGATTTCTAGATGGGAGACCAGAAAGCTGAACTAAAGTATAGAAATGTCCCTGACAAAGAGTATATTCTCTCTCTCTCTCTCTCTCTCTCTCTTTTGCGCTGTGTTGACTGTTTTTCTGCACTGTAAACAGGAGCCATAGTAACACAAATTCACCTGCTCTTGTTTCATTAGCACCAGTTGTTTTAACTAAACAAGAAAATGACATAGTGAAAATTATTATGGACAACAAATACTGCCCAGCTGTAGAGTTAATTTTAATGATCCAAAAAATCAAGCCGTGTGAGTGACAGTGCTACAGAGAAACCTTTGTTTCTTAGAAAAAGGCTGGAGTCTCATTATGGGTCTTCCCTACTCCCCTCTTTCTCATAAAGGGTCCAATTCACTGTTTATCTAACATAAATTGTATTATATCCATTCATCCCAACACCACTGACACAACGGAGTGCTATGTTAGGGGAAATAAATCCAAGCGCATGCAAAGGAACAGATCTAAGAAGTTCATTCCAATTTGAAAGCTATTACCAGTTCCACAGATATTGCCTATACTGGCTTTTCCCAAACTTTTGAAAGCTGAACCCATGTTCCCCCCACCTTCATCTGGATAATGAATCCAGTTGTGCATCCTCGCACTTAATCCCACCCTGTATTGTTAAAGGTCTACCCAAAATGAGCAACCTCTCAGAAATGATTTTGCAGATTTTCATAATATGGTACTTTCCCTTTCTTAGATGATGTGAGCAGTGAAATAGTTAACAATGTTAAATATCATTATCAACTGAGTTAGCAAACGTTGAAGCAAGTGGGGTAGATCAAGATTAGAACTATTGTTTCAGGATCTCTGGAAACTCAGGCAGATATCGGTGCCTTGGTTAGACTTGGATCACAAAGTCTGCACAACAAAACCAGCTAGAGACTCTCTTTGAAATGGAAGCTGAGACACTGCAGAAAAATTGAAAAACTTGTCTGTATTCCCCCCCAAAAACCTGGCTAGTCCTTTGCACCCCACACTTTATAAAACACTGCCTTATACTTAAAAAGGGGATGCCACTAAAACCAGCAACGTTGCTAGAGCTGAAATGATTTTTTTTCAGTGTTCATATTATACCTATGCCAGATCTAGTCTCCTATAATGTTTATCACTGTAGTAAATATTTATAATTGTAAAGACTGCATAAAAGTTCTAAAATCTTAGTCCCTTGCTCCAATCATGACATACTTTAAATACATTTGGTAATATAAAGTCTGTGTAAATTTAAAGCTGAGATGATGAAGCTTGACAGATCTATGAAAGAATTAGATTAACTTGAGCAATAAAGCATGGCAGGGTGTGCACTGCAGAGCTATAATCAGATGCTTTGGGAGTGACTTGCCATTGTGCCCTCAATCAACTGAAACGTTTGACATTTGGACCACCATGCACGGCTTTGAGTGCCATACTGTGATAAAAATGGGACTGTGGTAGAAAAAGGCCCCTAAAATGTCCCAGGTTGCTGTTTCCATACAGGTGGTTTTGGAACAAATTGATGAATTAAACAGTAATAAGTCACCAGGACTAGATGGTATTCACCCAAGGGTTCTGAAGGAACTCAAATACGAAATTGCAGAACTACTAACTGTGGTATGTAACCTATCATTTAAATCAGCCTCCATACCAGATGAATGGAGGATAGCTCCGTACGCCGCCCACGCCCCGAGCACTGGCTCCACAGTTTCCATTGGCCAGGAACCATGGCCAATGGGATCTGCAGGGGCGGCGCCTGCGGACACAGGCAGTGCGCAGAGCCCCCTAGCTACCCCTGCACCTAGGAACTGGAGGGGGGACATGTTGCCACTTCTGGGAGCCACGAGGAGCCAGGGCCAGCAGGGAGCCTGCTTTAGCCCCTCTGCGCCGTGGACCGGAGGCTGCCTGAGGTAAGCACCGCCCGGCTGGAGCCTACACCCCAACCCCCTCCCACACCCCAACCCCCTGCCCCAGGTCAGAACCCCTTACATACCCTAACTCCCTCCCAGAGCCCGTACCCCAACCCCCTGCCCCAGCCCTGAGCCCCCTTCCACACCCAAACTCCCTCCTGGAGCCCTAACCCCCTCCTGCACCCAACCCCCCTGTCCCAGACTGGAGCCTGCTCCTGCACCCAAACCCTTCATCCACAACCCCACCCCAGAGCCTGCACCCCTAGCCCAGAGCCCTCACCCCCTCTCACACCCCAACTCCCTGCCCCAGCCCAGAGTCCCCTCCTGTACCCCACATCTCTCATTTGTGGCCCCAACCTGAAGCCTGCACCCACAGCCAGAGCCCTTATCTCCTTCCGCACCCCAACCCCCTACCCCAGCCTCATGAAAGTGAGTGAGGGTGGAGGAGAGCGAGCGATGGAGGGAGGGGGGATGGAGTGAGCAGGGGCGGGAACTCAGAGAAGGGGCGGGGCAAGGGTATTTGGTTTTGTGTGATTAGAAAGTTGGCAATCCTACTCTTAAGCAAAGTAAGCAGTCATGGGATAAGATGGAAGGTCCTCTCCTGGATCAGTAACTAGTTAAAAGATATGAAACAAAGCGTAGGAATAAATGCTCAGTTTTTACAGTAGAGAGGTAACTAGAGAGGTCCCCCAAGGAACAAACATATAACAAAACCCCTTTATAATTGGGGGAAGGGGGGCTTGGTAGGCCTAGCTGCCTGTTTTTTTCAGCTTCCATAGAAACTGGGTGTTGTATTACATTAGCTTCAGTGATTATGTATTTTGGGTGATATCAATGATAAATCCTTATGCCAGATATTGAATAACAGCAGCTACTGTGACTCAGTTTTTGTCTTTGATGCTATGTTTTTTGTTTCACAAGGAATAAATACATACTGAAAAAATTAACTAAATGAAGACTGTAGAAACTGAAGAGTCATTCTTTTGTTTATTACTTCAAGCCACCTACTCATTCACAGACCAGAAGGCGGGAAAGACCAAAGGCAGGCTGGAACATTGCAAAATGATTTATTCCTGCTTGTGGGTACAGGCCAAGATTTTTAGAAAATGTGTGTATAAATCCTAAGTCCATATTTTAGGCAGCTAAATACGTGCCCTGATTTTTCAAATGTGATGAGCAGCCAGCAGATCCCAGGGGTTTAAAAATCTTGGCCCAAATAAATTAGGTGCAGGCAATGAGCAGGAGTTTCACTGGGATTGTAGCACTTCCTGTGTAGCTGTCACATGTGGGATGAGTGTGCCTGCTGTTTTGCAGGCCACACTTACTTTCCTCAACACACCGTAATAAAATATCTGACATCCTGGCTATGGGCATGCCCTGTTACTCTAGAAATTAAATTGTTTTTGGAGTGGAGGGGAAAGATGATAGATTCATTTTTTGTCCCTAGTACGGGGCATAGGATGGATCAGAATATGGCTGACACTAATTTTACAGATGTCATTTTATACATTATATGTACTAATGTATAGTTAGGATACAGGATTAATGGGTACTATAAAATCATTTTAGTGCATCATATTACATCCTTTTAATTGTCTAGATATTGCAAAACTGTTCTGGACTTTAACCTGAAAATAGACTAGGAGAAGATGTATTATTAACTGTAATTTCTATTTTGTTGATAATCAATATTTCTTAGTTGTGTTTATAGGAATGCAATGGAGGTACTGAAGAGATGAGTGCTTTGCTTGGTGTGTTTTTATATATATATATATATATATATATATATATATATATATATATATATATATATATATATATATATATATATATATATATATAAAAGAGAAAAGCAAGATATCCACTAACACATGTAAAAGTTATTTTAAGATAGAGAACACACTTTTGAGTAATTATTGAATGATATTCTACAGTCTCTTTTATTCAGTGACCTTTGTTGTATTAAGCGTTAATACAAGGTAAATGGTTTAAAGTTAAAGTTTATTCTACAACCTGAAGATTTTGTAAAAGAAAAGTAATGTTAAATATTCAGCATTCAGATTCAGGTATAATTGCAAAGGATTGAAATAAAAATTACCAGGAATTTAGAAGGAAAATTGCAATAAGCTTCTCAGTTCTCCATACTATAAGTGAGAAGAGTACTGTATTTTGAATTTTTATAAGATCATAAACATTTTTTCCAAAGGAAATAAACCCAATTTCAGGTAACAATCAACTGAACCCTACCTCTCATTATTTGTTTAACCTGGTAGAATTATAAAGAACCTCTCTGTATTGGTAACACACAATATACCAGTTATGAGCAGTTAAAATTGTGAACTTGAGTCATTGGCTGACTTTTCTAAATCTCCACATGTGGTTATTCTCAGGACCTGACAGCAGAGTCCTTTTGTGCAGAGAGATCTCCTTTATTTCACTGGAAGGTACTGCACAATTTGGCTTAGTCATTACGCCTATTTAATTATCTGCATTCCTCTGACAGAGGAATTTCCTACAGTAATTCCAGTTAATATGCCCTCACAAAAGCAATTGTAGTGTATTAGTGTTCCCCAAAACACTGCATCTCCTTATACTAGCACTGTAAATGATACGCTAGCCCAACTTTTCAAACCTGGTTGCTGAAAAACAGATTCCTAAACCCATATTCAAGGCCTTTAAATAGAAGTGTCATGATTTTCACAAGTGCTTAGAGCTCACAAATCAGAGAGAGCCGCAGGTGTTCAGCACCCTTAGAAGCCTCACTTTGGGCCTCTAAGTTTGAAAAATATTGACCTGTCTGGTGATCATAAAATCTAGCTCTTCTATAATGCTTTTCCTCAGTGGATCTCCAAGCGCTTTACAAAGGAAGTCAATATCATTACCCCCATTTTACAGATAGGGAAATTGAGGCATAGGGAGGGAAATGACTTGGTTAATGTAGGTGTGGGGAGGGGGCTCCTTTTACACTTCTTCCAAATAAGAGAGCGAAAGGATTTCCTATTGTTTTACCTTTTCCAAAGTACCTACAGGAATATGAATGTTAACAGCTGAGAATATGAAACAGTTGTAAACACAGATGAACAGGTACCTTATTTATCCAGAAAGGATTACTCATTGTTTTCCCACATTACTACCTGAATGACAATTTGAGTATCCATGAAAGATAATTACTACTTTTGTGAATATTCACCCAGGGAGACAATTATATCTTGATCATAGGTTAACATTGTAATAATCTGACAAATCAGACATTTTTTAATATCAAGATACCACAGACAATCGTCTCTTAGTTTTATTATATAGCTGTTAGGGAACCTGGAGTGTTAGTTGTCTGCTGGAGAACCTGGAGGCCAGTCTTCAAAATCAGTTAGGGTGGCCAATTATCTCATTTGTGAAAACTGGACATGGAGCAGCAGAACCTCCCTTGCTCCATCTCTTTCCCTTGAGGCTCCACCCCCTACTCCTCTTCCCCCCCTCGCTCACTGCTCTCTCCACCCCCCTCCCCTGCCAGCTGAGCAGGGCTCTAGGGGTGGAGGGGTGAGTGGGGCAGGACATTGGAGAGAGAGAGCAGCACTCCGGGGTGGGGGGTGAGTGGGGTAGGATGGGGGAGGGAGAGCTGTGCTCTGGGGGAGGGGGTACTGCTGGTATCTCAAATGCTCCATGGTTCCTCCAGCAGCAGCTGCTGCTGCTTCCCCATCCCCCCCCACACACACACCGACCCAAGACAGAGGACAGTTACTGTAGGTAACCAGACTTTTAGTGTGTCAGCACTGCTAACTGGACACTGCCAAGTTCCCCTTTCGACCAGACTTTCGGGTCAAAAACCAGACACCTGGCAACCCTATAATCAGTCTGGAAACCACCCTTGTAGAAACACTGCTTTCTAACAGATAACTTATAAGGCTCAGTTTGGAGTTTGTCACTGAGTTGAGGAAATATGCTGTAACTCACTGGACTGGTGGAAGAACTGGAACCAGGGCCGGCTCCAGGCACCAGCTTGGCAAGCAGGTGCTTGGGGCAGCCACTCCGGAGAGGGGCGGCAGGTCCAGCTATTCGGCGGCAATTCGGCGGACGGTCCCTCACTCCCACTCGGACCTTCCGCCGAATTGCCGCTGCAGATCGCGATCGCGGCTTTTTTTGGGCTGCTTGGGGCGGCCAAAACCCTGGAGCCGGCCCTGACTGGAACTGCCTTGAATTCTCAGATTGCACAGTTCTTCCTTGATAACAGAGATGAGAAAAGGGGTGTTCTGATTGCCAGGGTGCATAATTCCTCCATATTGTATACTGGATGATTATTCTAGTGGGATCTGAGAGGGGATCTGAGTCTGTCCATGCTACTGGAAATAAGACTAGAAAGGGTGTGTATACAGGGGGGAGTTCTGCATAATGACAGATGGCAAAATCTGACTCAACAAATTATTTAATACAGTTTCTGTGTGTATAAAGTCACTGTCATATATGTACATAATTCTTAGCTCTTACTGCTGGGTTTGACAACATGTATTGCTTTTTTTAAATTTTTTTAAAGCAACTAGATGTTGACTTCTGTTTTTTTAATCCCCCAACCTTGTAAATGCTCTTTATGGTTTTAAAGGAATCTTTATCAGCAAGGGATTTACCTTCATGCTATTCTGATATCTCTACTATAGAGACATCAGGGAAAAACCTTACCCCCCCTCCAAGGGGTGTGGCCTCTCGTCGGGCAGCACTTACCTCCGGCGGCTCCCAGTCGGTGGCGCAGTAAGGCTAAGGCAGGCTCCCTGCCTACCCTGGCCCCATGCCACTCACAGAAGGGGCCAACGCGCCCCTGTAGCCTCTTGGCCGGAGGGGGGAGGCTGGAGGGGGCATGGCTCCACGTGCTGCCTCTCTCTACAAGCACTGCCCCCACAGCTCCCATTGGCCATAGCTCCCGATCCAGGCCAATGGGAGCTACGGGAGCAGTGCTTGCAGGCAGGAGCAGCGCGCAGAGGGAGACTCCTGCCCCCCCCCCCGCCCCCGGGGCCGCGCTGGCCACTTCTCGGAGTGGCTTGGGGCCTGGGCAGGCAGGGAGCCTGTCTTAGCAGCAGCCCTGCTGCATCACTGGAGATTGCGATCAACTGGGAGATCCTCTAGGATCAAGCAGTTGATTGCGATCGACCGGTTGGCGACCACTGGCCTAAGGCATCCATCTCTTTCCATTTACTGTATAGGAGCCTAGATGCTAACGCAGGCTTTGTGAATCCCAGTATGTTCCTGTAATTTTCTAGGTGCCTAAGAGTTAGGCACCAAGATGCTGAGCATCAGAACACCTAACTTCTTTTGTGCATCCAGGCATTAATTCCCCACCCCTCTTCCAAGGAAGAAGGGCCTACAACAATGAACTCTATAGGAACCTGAATACTACAGAACATTTGAATGTGTAAATATTCTCCAGTGCTTAGGATATTATGTACATAAATACACATTTATTAATCATTAAAATTTAATTCGAACTGCACTTTTTAAGATGAACTGAACAATCCAGCTATTTCAATATCAGTGAAGCTAATAATTTAAAACTAGTCTGGACAATGCATTGAAGATCATACCATAGGAAACAATCTTACATTGGGAAGTACCGTCCACTCAGTTCCTTGCTGAAAGTTTCCTTTAAGATGCAAGATTCCAATTTCAGATGTTTCTTTTTTCTGTGCAGTAATAGATTTTTCTGTTATCTTAAATTGGTAAGGTTACAAGTGACTTACCCAACCCTACTTTGTGCAAGGATGCAAGTGTTATTTTGTACACAGTTTTTCTTCTTCTTCAAAAAGTGAGGACTTTAAAGGAAATAAAATTACTTGAAATGACAGATGAATTATATGAAAAATGAATGGAACTGTTAATTAGTCAGATGATTGCAAATATAGTTTAAAGAACAAGATTGATTTATGGGAGAGGATAACATTCCAATTCAAATTAATTGCAAGAGACACTTGGACTTGGCTGCTGCTTCTATGAATCATTTGTGAATTTCTATGAATTATGATGATAATGGGATAAACTAAACTATACTGATTTACACCAGCTAAGGGTCTGGCCTTACAACAGTATTCCTCGCCACAGCAGAGCAGAAACAACTCTGTTATGACTCTTGTATGAACACCAATATCATGGGCCAGATTCTGTCCAGATTTCTTCTCCATGCAATCCCAGTGAAGAAGATTAGGGCAGAATTTAGTCTTAAATTGCTAATTGCAACATATATTATTAATGTCAGCTAATGAAAAGTATGGCACAGCAGTGTTTCACCCAGGGCCGGTGCAAGGATGTTTTGCGCCCTAGGCGAAACTTCCACCTTGCGCCCTCCCCCCTCCCCGAGCCCTGCGGCAGCTCCCCGCCCCCCCCCCCCCGCCCTGAGGCACCCCCCCGCAGCAGCTCCCCACCCACCCCCGGCCTGGGGAGCCATGCGGCAGCTCCTCACCCCAGCTCACCTCTGCTCTGCCCCCTCCCCGAGCCCTGCGGCAGCTCCCCACCCCCCCCCTCCGCCCTGAGGTGCCCCCCCGTGGCAGCTCCCCCCGCCCGGGGAGCCGTGCGGCAGCTCCCCGCCCCAGCTCACCTCTGCTCCGCCTCCTCCCCGAGCACACCGTCACTGCTCCAGTTCCCCACCTCCTAGGCTCGTGGCGCCAATCAGCTGTTTGGCGCCGCAAGCCTGGGAGGGAGAGAAGCAGAGCGGGGCGGCGTGCTCTGGGGAGGAGGCGG
Organism: Emys orbicularis; assembly: GCF_028017835.1. Lineage (NCBI taxonomy): Eukaryota > Metazoa > Chordata > Testudines > Emydidae > Emys > Emys orbicularis. The sequence continues at coordinate 91,384,641 of NC_088685.1, read as the reverse complement.
AGCAGAGGTGAGTTGGGGCGGGGAGCGGTTCCCCTGCGTGCCGCCCCGCCCTTACTTGCTGCAAGCGGCCCTCCCCGCACCCCCCTGCCCCAGCTCCCTCTGCCGAAATGCCGACGATGACCGGGGCGGCTGAAGATCCGGCCGCCGCGGTCGCCGCCGAAGAAAATGCCGCCCCCCAAATGCTAGTGCCCTAGGCGACTGCCTAGGTCGCCTAATGGGTTGCACCGGCCCTGGTTTCACCATCCATAATCCCTTACAAATAAGGTCATACCTTGTGTTGCATGGCTAAGCTTGTCATAAAGCTCATCAAAATATTTTTAACTAGAGAACTTGCTGTCTTAGCTCTGAGGTGTCACACATATGGATGGAATAGTATCCATGTTGCCAATTAGTTTTTGTATTCTTCAATGACAGTAGATTTATTCAATGATGTAGCAAAAATATTTATGTGCCTATTCAGGTCTGGATTCCATCACCTTTACTCATTTACACTGAGCATTGCTTTACTCAGATCCAGATTCTGATACCCTATGTAGTCTGAGGAGGTCCAGCAGTTTAGGGATAAAACCATCAGACACACCCAGCTCTACTTTAGCCTTCAAGCAGGTTTTTTGTTCTTCTCTTGCAACAATGCAAACAATATGGAAAAGTAACAATAGTGATAGACCTGGCCTGATACCACAGGGTCCGGTACCTCCCAGTAGCTCCAGAGCCACAGCCCTTCCTCAGCCTCAAGGCCTACTTATCCAGATGTAACCTTCCAGCAGTTACTCTAAGAAGTATTTAGCTCTCTGTCCCCTCCCCCATTTTTTACAGGAGCTGGGTCCTTACATATATCTTCCAGCTGGAAGTCTGAGCCAATCATCAACTTCTGCTTAGCTGGATCAGCTAATACCTATCTGCTGGGCTTCTTCTTAGCCAGGGCTTGCTTCTCCTTGGCTCTGCAGATCCTTAAAGGGACAGACTGCCTTGCTACAGCTCTATAGGACTGCATATCAAATAGTTCCTTACATTACAAGTGGTCCGGTGGAAATCAACAGGCTCACTTGTGGAATAAGATGGTACTCAATAAAAGGGGTATTAGAATCAGGCTCTAAGGCCCAGATCCTGAAAGGTATTTAGACTCCTAACTTCCCTTCAAATCAATCGAAGTTAGGAGTCTAAATACCTTTACAGATCTAGGCCTAAGTGAGTAGTGGGATTAATAGGACTACCTGTTCAGAAAGGAACTACGCAGTGTAAGTATGAGAAAATCTGGACCTCTGTCTCTGGGGTCTTTTTCCAGCAATGAGCAATACTTTTCCATGCCAAAATGAAACAATATCAAAGGTCTGCATAGAAATTAGTCAGTGGTGTATCTGCGTGGAGGGTTTATTAAATGTTCAGTTCCTGAGGAGTATCTGTCTAAATTCTCTGATATGTGTTCATTTGGTTTACAAACCAGTGGTGTGTAAACATGTATATGACAAACCTCTTCCGACAAAGCAGTGACTAGCCTGTGGTGCAGTTATAGGATGAAACTGACTCCTCTTAGCAGAAAGCCCACACAAGACCTATGACTGTTCACATCTCACTTAAACCCTACTTTGAGGGTCTAACTGGGACTTAAGTGGTTCATAAACCTTGGGTGGGCACTCCGGTCACATGTCAACCGCACCCAGATACGGTCATGTGTATACTAGGCTGATCTTCACTAGTGTTCTCCTCCTCATATTTGAAAGTGAATATTTATATATGTAGGGTATAGCGTGGTATTAGATTATACAATATCTGTAATAAAACCTTAGATTTCTAATGGAATACCTCTCCCTCAGAGCCTTATATTTGTGAGGCCTAGCCCCTCAAAGGTATGTAGCCACTTAACTCCCATTGAAATCCATGGGAGTTAGGCACCTTAATACCTTTTGGGGTCTGGGCCTTAATGCTTAGAACGTAAGGGATAAGTTGCACTGTATTCTGCTACCGGGCCCTTATTTACATCTCTGCAATCCCATTGGCTTCAGTGAGGCTACATGGTTGTAACTGAGGGCAGAATTTAGCCCACTGTGTGCAAATAATGTGCAAGCTTTCCTGCACTCTTCTGTTAATACATCTCACTCCTGTCCTACAACATCCCTGTTACTTCAGTCCTTTTTCTTTCCTGAGCAGAGATGCCATTACTATCAGATATGACGGCTTTGATTTTGTGATGTGTCCAGTTGTAGAATAGGATGAGACCATCACCATCTATTTTCATGTGTGACCTAAGTCAGCATTTCAATTCAGATAATCAAAGCAGGAAAAGCTGCTGCATTATCCAACCCTTGCTGGAAAAGAAACTGACAAAATAAAGACCCATGCTGTAACTGACCCTTGCACAGGTGCATGGGGCTAGATGCACAGTGCTTGGTCGGAATATAGGGATGTTCCGTCTGTGTGTATGTCCTGGAAGGTGCACATCACTCCAATAGGAGTGGTGAATGCTGGAGGAAGAGGCAAGATTTGTAGAGCTTCCCCTAAGGTGGTGCTGTTTGGTATTCTTCATTAATCATGGTTGTGACTACCTGGTACAAACTAGCCCTAATACAAATCTGGGGCTTGGAGAAGTTGCTGATATAAGATTTCAAGGTAAAAATAATTTGCATCTCTTATTTCTTTTTTATACTTTCTCATATATGAACCTTTTTAGTGTTTGTTTTCCGATGCTAGGTATAATGTTTCCAGTGCCTCCTATTGTATTATAAGGCAAAAAGGTAACAATAATGTTTTAGGTAAAATAGTTTGCATCCATTTCTTTATCATTGCTCCCAATATTTTTCTCTTGAAAAACACAATCTGGAAAACAGACCAGACAATTGGTTATACCTACTAGTCCTTGCATAGTGTTATATGCTACCATGGAGTGTTTTGCTTAAAATATACAATGTGTTTTATGCCTTGGTGATGTGATTAATCCCTGACTCGTAATCTGTTTGTACAATAATTGGGGAAACTGTCAGATTCAACTTTGTACAAATGCTGATACAAAATTTAAACCATATCCCGATAGCTAAAATGGTCACCGCCTATCCCCTTGGGGCTTATCAATTCTTACCCTCTAATTAGGGAGAAAAAGGGGTCTCTGTAACCACAATCTGTACATACCATTCTGTGAAGAGATCTTCTAGTTCCCCTTCTGACTCCTACCTACACTCCTTTCCACCATGAGTAGGAGGTCATCATGGGGAGTTTCTGGGAGGTGCATAGGGAGTGAGAGAGAAATCACAATGGGTAGGGGAAAGGTAAAAGGGTGTCCTGATCTGTATCTGGTAGCCAATGGATACTAACAATGGATATCCAAGAACCAAGTATCCAATAAAAAATGGATTTGCCATATTCCTAACAATTATTCCCCAAATAACTGTGTAAAGCTAAACCTCAGTGTTAAGGGAGAAAAATAGCAAAGCTTCTTCCTACATTCTCATGGTTTCTATGTTTCCTCACCCTGACACTAAAATAACCTTCCTTTGGCAATGAGATCCAGTAGGTGTCAGTGACTAAGAGGCTTTTAAGAGGCTCTAGGTTCCACACATCAAGCATAGCAATACCTTTCATTTATCATCATAATTAGGTTCTTCATCAGCATGAATCTGAGCAACAAGCATGACTCAGAACTTTCCATTCCGAGTGTAGTCATTGTGTTTAGCTAAGGTTAAATGATGTTGACCTGAACAGCTATCTTCAAAACTTGTATTTCTAGTTCCGTTCAGGGCAAAATAGTTTCTGATTATGGGAATTAAGCAATCAGTAGAGCTCTCTATGGCTTGTTTGTGTATTTTAAATGAACCCTTTTCTTAAGTTTTGTCTACATTAGACATTTTCTTCAATGTTTTGAGCAGGTTTTAATTACAGTTTCTGAAATGGCTGTTCTTGTCTATATTTTTGCTTAAACCATACTCAGAACCAGTTTCTCTCTACCTTCTGCTGAGAACTAGTTTTGCTGGAGTAAGCATAGCTCTGGATTGTGGAGCTAGTAGGGAGCTTAAGTCTACACATATGTGAAGAGTGTAAACAACAAGAATAGAGAAGAGTTATCTAGGGAAGTACAAGAGAGAATAATTATGCGCTTCCTGCAAATGAAATCAGTGCTATGAAATCGTTCCCCCAGGGTGGCTGTGAAATCCCTGCTGAAAGCAGTACTTACTAGGCACAGGGCAAAGATTCAGTCGGCAGGCACAGTGGCAGCATTAACTTAGAGCCCTAAGACACTGGTGATGCCAGAGTATACCTCTTCAGCTTTTACTTTCAACAGTCTTTCTCTTTCCCTTCCTCCTATTGGCTATTACAGGGGTGGGCAAACTTTTTGGCCCAAGGGCCACATCTGGGTATGGAAATTGTATGGCGGGCCACGAATGCTCACAAAATTGGGGGTTGGGGTGCAGGAGGGGGTGAGGACTCCAGCTTGGGGGGTGGGCTCTGGGGTGGGGCCAGAAATGAGGAGTTCAGGGTGCGGGAGGGGGCTCCGGGCTGGGGCCAGGGGGTTGTGGTGTGGGTGGGGCGGTGAGGGCTCCGACTATGGGTGCAGGAGGGTGGGACCAAGGGGTTTGGAGGGGGGAGGGGGCTCAGGGCTGGGGCAGGGGGTTGGGGCACTGGAGGGGATCAGGGGTGCAGGCTCTGTGTGGCGCTTACCTCAAGCAGCTCCCGGAAGCAGTGGCATGTCCCCCCTCCGGCTCCTACGCAGAGGCGTGGCCAAGTGGCTCTGTGCACTGCCCTGTCTGCAGGCGCCGCCCCATGGTTGCTGTCCAATGGGAGCTGCGGGGGCGGCGGCAGCATGCGGAGCCCCCTGGCTGCCCCATGCATAGGAGCCGGAGGGGGAGGGGGCATGCTGCTGCTTCCGGGAGCTGTGCAGAGCCACGGCACACGTGGAGTGGGGCAAGCCCCAGACCTGCTCCCCGGCAGGAGCTTGAGGGCTGGATTAAAACGTCTGAAGGGCCAGATTCGGGCCCCGGGCCATAGTTTGCCCACCCCTGGGCTAATAGCTCTGACCTTCTTCCTCCCCCCTCCCTAACAGGCCATTCATTCCCCTCCTATATGCTTCTCTGCAATCTTCCCTCCCTCTTCAGTCCCTTCTTTCCTGTCTGCTCCCCCACTTCCTACCACTCCCTCAGTGTCACTGTCCATTCCTTTGTCATTATTATTAACTCATTCCTCTCGCCCTTCCTCCTGGCCCCTCTCCTGTATCTCCATCCTACATTTAAAATAGAGATGTTTGTATATACACATAAAAACCAACTCCCTACATGCTGCTGTGCAAGGCATCCCTGTGAAGATGGGGTTCATGTCCACAGGAGTGCAGCTCCATAAATTCAACTCTCCTCTCACCTCACACCGTGGAAGTACACAGGTTCTGCTGCCACAGGGTCATCTGCCACAGGGACATCCAGAGATGGCCCTTACAGGGCTCTTGGTGTTTCCAATATGTTGGCGTGTACATCATTGTTGTTAAGGCTCATTGTCAGAAGGTAGCTGGCCCTCTGAAGGGTCAGGGGCTCAGCCTACTTCTGACAGGCTCCACAAGGGATAATGAGGCAATTCAGGTTCCCCTCAGACTAATTAATTACTGAATAACTGGAAACCAGTTAATTGGGTAGGGATGATGAAAGGGACGCTGTTTCCAGTGCAGAAGGGAGTTAGGAGAAGCGTGGATCCTTGGGAGAGGAACAGTCCCAAGCTGCAGGAAATGAAAGTTCTCATAAAAAAGACTTTTTTGGGGGAGGGTTGGGGGGGTCACCTGCAAAGGAAAGGCAGGGAGAATGCTCCTGGGTCCTTCTGGTTTGGTCTTCATGGGGGATGTTAACCCAACAGGAGGGATTCTTTCCTCAGCCAGTGCCAAGAGCTTCTGGCTCTAGAAGAGAGTTCTGGGTCATGAATACCTTGCTGGTAAGGGACCATGGACATAAATGGGGTTGATGGACTCAACCCAGCGCTTAATTTGTGCTGGGGCTTGCTGGGGCTGAGCCTTGGCACCTCCAGGCTTGGCAGTAAAGAAGGCATGGGGCCACGCATTGAGCAATGAGAATAAAACAATATTTGAATAGCTGCTTGTTCATTCAGTTAGCACCATCCATCATGTGCACTAAGGATGGGGAACATGTGACCTAGTTATTAAAGAGGGCATCATAACAAATGTGCACAAAGGGGCCTAATTCTGGCATTTCCAACTTTTGAGTTCTTGATTTTGCAACCTTAACATTCTTTTAACATAGGTTTTTTGAATATCATGGTATATAAGTTATATATTTTTAATAGTATTAAAGCTTTTTTTCATTCAAACCAGACATTGCAAGAGCTTTTATAATTATATAATATTATATAATTATATAGCTTGAAACCTAATACTAAATATTTATATATTTAAATTTTAAAGTACGGTATATATAGTAGCGCTAGGTAGGAAATAGTTTTACTGTCCTGAGATATTTATTTTTTCCTATTTCAAACTGGGACAAAAAGTTGAAATCTCAATTTTTCAGAAATTCATAATCTGAGAAAAATTTCTGATTGGGTTGATTGAAATGTTTCATTTTTGATAATTTCAAAACATTGTGATTTGATTTCAACCTTTTAATGTATTTAAAACCTTTTTTGTTGTTGTTATCCATTAACTAAAATTTTGGAATGAAAGGTTGTTTTGAATCCAAAAACTAAATTTTTCATTTGAAAATGTCAAAATGGAGCATTTCAACAATTTTGAAACTTTTTTAAAAAAATTCAAATTAGGATATTAATCAAAAATGACTCTTTCTGGATAACAATTCCTGTTTTGACGAATCTGCAATTTCCAACATCAACACAAATATTTAGCTGGAAAATTCCCAACAATCTCTCATATGGAATCATCCCAAAAATTCTACTTTGGACTTACATGTTGCATTTCCTCTCCTGTTTTAACAAATCACCACCTTTTATTCTCCTTAATCAGAGCAAGTGAGACTACTGATTTGGCTACCAACTGAATCAGCAAAATAGTCTTGTATCTCCATGTAGAGTCCCATGTAGAGTCCTAACCTCTGACACCTGGTAGCCTCCAGTGAGCCCTGCCCATATGAAAGTACAGATTGAAACTTCATATGAATCACTACTTAAACATTCCAGTGAATCTGATGTGTGACATTTGATTTAACAATAAAGCAATTTAAAGTAACTAGAAAGTAATAGTCACCTGAAGTTAAGAGCATAACAGACAGTGATTGACTTGCTTGTTCTTCCGTTAAAGGGGTCTATTTTGATATAATCTTCCTTTTCCCTTATAACCTCTGCTCATGCTAAGCAATTATGTTGACACATTAATACCCTCTCTAGGGTGCACTGTCAATTTAAGATCAACAAAAGTAGACTAGGCAAAATACTAAACCCCTTTTTTCATATAATTTCATTACTAACATTTTAAATGGGCCTGTTGAGATTTATGCTAGGAATTTAAACATCAATTTAAAATGAAAATACCACTTTGAATTTGGGTGTGTTTTTCTAAGAACTTAAAGTGGATCACAACTAAACATGTATCTCAAGGGCAAGGATAATAAATGATTATCTTAGTATTCCCTGACATTGTGCCTGGCACTGGACAATAATGACTGCATGCCCAATAACTCTGTATTTGGACCCCCTTTCTATCAGTATTATTCAGCTAGGCTTTATAGGGGGATTTGGGGTTTCCCATTTGCACACAACCCTTTCTGAATTGCATTAAGCAAATCATATACAGTTGTGGTAGTGAAGGACTACAAGGGATGTACCCACTGTTTTCCCTTCCAAAATAGTAGTTTCAATTATATTTCCCCTTCTAGTGACACTTTCTTGGTCTCCCTTGCCTTCAGCCTACTTTGAATCTTTAAGAGGGAATCTTTCCAACTGCCATTATGCTACATTGAATGGGCACCTACAATTTCCAGATTCACTCTAATATCTAGATGTCATATTACTTTGTATGAAGTGGCCCAGCAGCCATGAAAAAGACCTTGTAATCAAAAGTTTTAAATCAGTATTCCTGAAATGAGGACCCTGACCACTTGTTGTCATTAAATATACTATGGTAATAGCACATATAGCAAATTTTTATATCCATAAAAAGAAGTAGGTCAATAAAGTCAAACAAACAAACAAACAAACAAAAACGCCAACAAAACAAAATCAAAACTACCTGTGGCCCCCATTCAGGAAATCAAGACTATTCAAAAAGTGCACTTAAATGTTAAGCATATTTTAAAACCCACTGAAGTTAATGGGATTTGAACACATGCTTTAGGTTGAGTATGTGCTTAAACTCTTTCCCATATCAGGGTTTATGTTAATTTAACGTTATGGCTGAGGTTTACATACAGAAGTGTAATGGAATTAGAAAATGTGGGTCCCAGTTTAGCCATAAATTGGCTCCCACTTGCATATGCTGTACTTTGTATTACGGAATATGTTTTTTACTTTAATACTTTTATATCTATAAGAATATATAATTAGGGATTATCCATTTGAATTTCCTAACTATTCTGTATGTAAAATATCAACCACAGAGCTACATTGCATTTTGTTTGCATTTGATTTCCTCAGTTTATTCTAGTTCTATTTTGTTTTATAAACAATAGAGGGCTGTGTGTTTACCTTGGGGTCATTAGATTTGTAGTAGTAGTTATTTGTGCTGCCAGCCAAAATGTAACTAACACCTTTTTAAGATAGGAAAAAGTAATATGAAATTAAACTCCTGTTTTTATGCCTTTTCTGCCTAAAAATACTAATCTCTCTGTTTACCTTTACTGGAGTGAAATCCCACTGTCCATAGATTTGAAAGGGAAATAAATGTAGTTTACATGGTTTGGATGTGTGATACTCTATTTGGAACCAGTATTTAGAATTTTGAGTGGTCCGAATCTCTTTTGCAGGGATGCCCCACGTTTAATGTGGGATTTCAGTACTGAACTGAACTGGTGCCTTGTCTCCTCCTTATTGGTTTGATCAGTGTTTCTGTCAATCAGGGGATTTGCAAATGTATGGGTTAATTTGTTTTTCCAGGGTCCATCAAACCAAACAATTACTGTATCTCTAACAGACTGAAGTATTTTACTAATGCATTCTAGATATTGGCTTTACATTCAGATTCCCTCCTTTTCCAAATGCATATCAAGGCCTTCAGGTGGTTAGAATGATCAGAGAGTTGTACATAACACTCGTTAATGTATATTTAACAATATATAGTTAACCAAAGCAAATATACAGTTTAGCATGAGATCAAAACTGGCCCATCTGCATTTGTCTTTTTTTAGTTCCTCTTCCTTCATGCTAGAAACGTTACTCACACTGTTAATGTTTGACTTCACTATATATTTTTATTTAGTTCCTTAATTTCTTTGGATTACTCTAAGCATTCCAGGTACTAACATAATTTGTTGAATACTCTTTCTGATCTTTTCACTGGTAATTGGCAGATAAGGTATTTTGTTTAATTGGCTAATTATGCATAATATAATAAATTGATTCCTTCTGGAAAGTTGTATGGCATGGTTATCAATAATTTATTTAAGCGGAATTCTTGTGTACATTGACATAAAAGGGAACACAATCCACTTTTTGATAACTCTCTATCACCTTTTAAATCAAAGGCGGGGGAGAGCGGTAATCTTAGAGAGAGGTTTTTTTGTTTGCTAGGAGCTCAATAATCCCAGTTGAAATTGATGAGCAGTCATCTCATTTTTTCATCAGGTACATTCTTGTCAAATAACAACACAATTAGCTAAACTTCATTTTCAGCATTCCATCTGAATTGTTATTTGAATAGTTTTTGAAAATCAGAGGTGTTATGCGTGGGTGGAGTGCTATACAACTGCTTTTAAATGAGCTGATTTTCATAGCACATAGTCAGCCATTCAAGCATTTTCTGTGACATGAGGTAGGCATTGTTTTTGCTCATCTATCTCACTGCAGCAGGCCTGAAATGACTGCCAATTAGTCACTTCATAAATCAGCAAGGAACTGGAATTGTGAAGAATCTGTTCAGCATAATTTAGTTAATTAAAAATTAATTTATTTCATTCAGTACAGATAGCATTCATAAATTACAAATCAAGGTTAATCATAAAAACATATATCCCTCTGTAATTCAAAGGAGACTTGGCGTCAATTATTTTCAAAGGGCTATTTAAAGATAGTCCTGGTGAGTCTATTTTTTAGTAAGGACTCTCTATCAAGCATAAAATTCTAGCACCATTGAAATCAATAGGAGTTTTGGCATTGACTGCCATGTGCTCAGGATTTTACTTCAGATGTTTAAATAGACCTCTACCCCGATATAACGCTGTCCTTGGGAGCCAAAAAATCTTACCGCGTTATAGGTGAAACCGCGTTATATCGAACTTGCTTTAATCCACCGGAGTACGCAGCCCCGCTCCCCCCGGAGCGCTGCTTTACCGCGTTATAGCCGAATTCGTGTTATATCGGGGTAGAGATGTAGTATCTTCTAATAACGTGTGTTGTCCTGTTTGCTTGTTTCTTTCAATAATCTAATACAAGTTGTATCAAAATTCCCCTTTACTTGTTTGCAAAAATAATGTATGCTATGTTGTATGCTTAGTAGACACAGTGTAACTGTCTTTTCTGCTAATTATTGCTGACTGGTAAAAATTAATGCTAGAATTTTCTGTCTTTGTTTAGATGGTTTTTTGGACCAGTCACGCGAGCAGATGCAGAGAAACAACTGTTGTGCCCTGAAAATCAGGAAGGAGCTTTCCTAATCCGAGAAAGCGAAAGTAAAAAAAGCGAATTCTCCCTTTCAGGTATCACAGTTTTTTACCTTGAGAAATATTGTAAGAGTTTTTCATTTGGCCTGTTTTTCTTTTCTTATTTTCTAGAGTGATAAACTGCATGCATGAGAATGAAATCGAAATCTATAATAATCTCTTGTTCCCAAAGTATCTCCCAAATAATCTCTTACCAAAGTTGGTAAGAGCCATAGGTCTTTACTAACTTTTACTTTTAGTGCTTTATTAATATGCTCAAAATTCAAATTAACTTTCTGTGCTTATTGCTTTTCATTGTTCCAGCTGCCTTGAAATGAGAAATGTTTTCATAATTAAAGAGCCACAAACACATTAGAGTTGTACATCAATGCACCTATTGGTTCAGATTGGAAATGAAACACATGTTGGCACTTGGCAGATCTATACAGGATATGAAAACAGTAGAATCTCTAGGATATATCCTTAGTTTTAAACTGCTCTTTTTGTGGGATTGGTTTGCAAAACTAGACTTCAGAAACACATGATCAATCTGCAGTGAAAAGTTAGTTGTATCTATGGTGGTAGGTTTAATTTTTTTATTTAGTCAAGATCCCTCATTCTGGCTTCAGGAGATGTGATGAACTTCCTAGTAAAATTTGTACCTGAAATAGACTGATTACCTACCAAATAGGGAAAAGCATGATTTTACTTACAGGAGCCAGGGCCGGCTCCAGGCACCAGCTTAACAAGCAGGTGCTTGGGGCGGCCAAGGGAGAGGGGCGGCACCTGCGGCAATTCGGGGGCGGCAAGTCCCTCACTCCCTCTAGGAGCGAAGGACCTGCCGCTGAACTGCCGCCGCCGAACGCGGCTTTTTTTTTTTTTTCTTTCCAATTGCCGCCGCCGATCGCGGATTTTTTTTTTTTTTTTTTTTTTGCTTGGGGCGGCAGAAATGCTGGAGCCGGCCCTGACAGGAGCCAACCTTACTTCTTTTTAACGCTAGTCCTAATAGGTAATATGAAATATTATCCCATGATGGATTTTCTTGGACACCATTCACCAGATCTGTGATACAAATATAAGCCAAGAGAATTATAAGAGAAGACTGTCAGTGGGGGTATAATGTTGTATACCTGGAGATGTATTGGAAGCAGCTTTCAAAGTTTTTGCTCACAGAGCAGTCTAGTGACTCTTCAGTACTTGCATTGAATTAGGATGGTTCCACACACTCGATTACATTAGCCCAGTAAAGCATTTTGCTGTTACTGGAATAGAATGCAGTAGAGGTGGCAGTATTTTTGAGGCATGTGTCAGCATGCTAGGAAAGTGAACAGCTTGTAATCCACATACATTCTGACCGTGGTAAATCACCTGGAGACAGCTTAGGCTTTAAAGCACAATCAAAAAGTATCTCACATCCCTGTCAAGGCTGACAAAGGCAACAAAATACTGCAACTCCAGCTAGTATTTCCTAGCGATATTTTCCATTTCATTGAGGTTGCTCAGACATCGAGATCAGTGTAAAACAAGAAGAAACTGCACCCTTATGGATCATCCCAGACTTATGCTTTGGCATGTTTATAAAGATGTATAATTACACACATACATAATTCTATTCATGTAATATGTAACCAGTGAATTATAAGAGAGGAACCTGAACCAAAGCCTAGAATCTGAGAACCCCCGCACTTTGAAAAAAGCATGGGTCTGTTTCAGAAGTTTGTGGTTCTGACCCATTTCTATTAATTATGTGATAGTTCAGTATTGTATAACAATACTTCTTTACTGAAGACTTCTACAAAGTGGGATTTGACTATTGCAGGGGAGGAGAGGTGTCAGTTTAGACCAGGGCCAGCTCCAGCTTTTTTGCTGCCCCAAGCGGCGAAGCGGGGGGAGGGGGGGGCGGGGAAGCCGTGATCGGCGGTACGTCGGCGGCAGCTCAATTGCGCTGCTCCATTCTTCGGCGGCAATTCGGTGGCTGGTCCTTCGAGCCCTCTCTTTCTCTTCCGCGGCATTTCGGCGGAAGCTCAAAGAGAAAGAGAGGGACTGAGGGACCGCCGCCGAATTGCCGCCACCGACCCGGATGTGCCGCCCCTTTCCATTGGCCACCCCAAGCACCTGCTTCCTGCGCTGGTGCCTGGAGCCGGCCCTGGTTTAGGCATAATTTTGAGTTACCTGGAACAAATGTATTTATATTGAGTGGAAACCATGTGGAACTCCCAGTGTTTTCAGCTGTTTGACTTTGGTTTGGAGTTTAATTTGTACCTGAAGCTCAAAGCAAAACCCCAGAGGATTTGACTCTGCGAAGATCAAAACAGATACATATTTTTGTCCAAGCCCCTGTAACCTGAAATCTGTGAGGTTCACACTAATATATAATGGAGCCAAAGATATAAGAAGGAGTGATTAATAGGCAAATCTACTTAGGTGGCAGGGGGGAAGAGGGAAAAAAAACCCTGTCTTTCATTAAAATGAGCACATTTCATTTCTAATGTGTCATTGTGGAAAAAACCTCACATTTCGTAAATGATTTAGAAGGCAAACAAGACTGTTAGAATTCAACTTCAATTTTTAATTTTAAAGAGAGGTTTTTGTGGGCCACAAATGGTTAAACTGAGATCGCATCAAACTTTAGATAGGCCACAGAGATCTGTTGCTATCATCCTAACTGCTTGATGTTTGTCATATCTTTTTTTTATTTTAAAAATGCGTATGTTGCAGAAGGAATTTTATGTTGATGATTCTAGCATCTGGTGTAAAAGGCATTAATTTTTAAACATGCTTCTGCCATCAGAGGCATTGCCTCTTTTTAATTAAAAGCCATAATTTAGATGTGTTCAGCTTAATTGAGTGTCACTGCCAATAAAAGCAAGAAGCTTGTCTCTTATTCTTGAATAATGATATCTGCAAGATTTACTGCATTAAATGACAATGCATTTAAGCACCTGCTATACTTCTATACATACGTTTAAAACTCAGATACGCCTGTTGCTACAACCTTCTTTTTAAACTTTAGATTACAGAAAGCAAATATACCTATCCTCAGTAAATTGCATGGAGGTGTTGAATCTGAGTTTGTTGTTTGCCTACAGACTTGGGCCATGTGGGCTGCTACCCCCTCTTCCTAGGGATGAACATAGAACTCCCCCTGATCCCAGTGCTGGGAGTGGAAGCAGTCAAGATACATTTGGCAATTATGTGTCTTTTTTGTGCTCCCAGGACAAGGCTGTGTGGTTTCCTGTGGGGCTGGGGGAGAGAAGGAGGATGACATTTGGGTGGAGCAAAGAGTGGGAACGACAGGCAGCTGCAGACAGCGCAGGCTGGTGGGGAAGAGAATGGTCAGACAAAGGGAGAGGGAAGACGTTGCGCTGTAGTTTTTGAGGTCTGTCCTTTTGCCAAGTTGCTTTTTGTTGTTGTTGGTCTGTATTTGTGAGGCTGTCTTGGTTTAAATTAGAAAGACAAGGTGTCAGAGGTCATAGGTGCTGACTTTTATTTTTCCCTGTGGGTGTTTCACCCCGCCTCCAAAGGCCCTGTCCCTACTCCTCCCCTTCCCCTGAGGCCCCTCCCTTGCTCTGCCTCTTCCTGCCCCCACTCCGCCCCTCCCCCAAGACCCCCGCCCCCCGCTTGCTGCTCTCCGCCCTCCCCCAAGCACCTCCTGCCAGCAGCAAAACAGCTGATTGGTGTGGCTGGTAGGTGCTGAGACCCACTATTTTTTTTCTGTGGGTGCTTGAGCCCCGGAGTACCCACGGAGTCGGCGCCTATGGCTAAGGTAATATCTTTTATTGAACCAATTTCTGGTGAGAGAGAGACAGGCTTTCAAGCTAACATGGAGTTCTTCTTCAGGTCCTTTGGGCAGGTACTGTCTTTCTCTTCCATGTCTTTACAGAGCCTAACACACTAAGGGCTTGTCTACACTTACATTTTATAGCGTTCTAACTTGCTGGCTCAGGGGGGTGAAAAATCACCCCCCTGAGTGCAGCAAGTCTGAGCGCTTTAAAGCACTAGTGAAGACAGGCTCCGAGCTCTGGGAGCAGGGCCGGCACAACCCATTAGGCGACCTAGGCGGTCACCTAAGGAGCTAACATTTGGGGGGCGGTGACCGCGGCAGCCAGATTTTCGGCCGCCCCGGTCGTCGGCGGTATTTCAGGGGCGGGACCTTCCGCCACCTCTATCAAGGGCGGCATTTCGGGGGCGGGACCTTCCGCCGCTTAGGGCAGCAAAAAGCTGGCGGCGCTCCTGTCTGGGAGCCATGCTCCCAGCACTCGGAGCTAATCCCCTCGTGGAGGTGGATTACCAGGAGCGCTGGGAGAGCTCTCTCCCAGCGCTCGTGCGCGACCACACTCGTACTTCAAAGCACTGCTGTGGGAGTGTTCCCGCGGCAGCGCTTTGAAGTGTCCAGTGTAGACATACCCTAATACTCAATCCTGGGGCCTTTAAGGTGCTACCAGAATACAAATAAATAACTCCTCAAACATGCAGGTCCTCCACACGAAAACAAATTTCATCTACAGGGAATAGGAAGTCAGTTAAAGTAACAGGACGGGCAAAAGTATTGTCTTGCTTCCCAGTGCAAGAAAGCATTCTCTGGACCCCCTGAAATAGAGAAATAGAACCATAAAAGTAGGAATGGTGATACTTTTCTGAAATGTTACATATAAATCTGGTCCAGTGAAATTGGTATTTCACATTTGTTTCCTCGCTACAATCTCTTTATAGGGTTGTGAATGACGATAGTTACCACAGTGTTCTGAAAAGTGGGCATCTCCCAGATCTTAGTTTATAGTGTATTCGGAAGGTGTCAATGCACCTTCTTTCCCCTCTTTCTATGTTTTGTTTTCTCTGTTTTGTTACCGAATAACTCTATTTAAGTTCTTTCCTTCAACCTGATCCCAAATTATGCATCACTAAAATGTATTCAGTATTTTAAATACTATATTAGAAAGAAACAACTTTTGAGGCTCATTCAGTCTACTTATTTTTATGATCTGGAAATATACCTACTTCTGACCCTTACATATAGAAAATCCCTTGTTTTAAATGGCACCTATGCGCCCTCTGGTGGCAGTTGTTGGCAATCGCATGCGACAATACGAATATGTATTCCTGCATAAGGAAGTGTGGGGGTGCAGGCGATGGGGGATATTCTATTCAATTAAAATTGGATTAATGATCAGAAAAACTCCACCGTATGCTAACCTTTTAATTGACAACATTTTGAATGATTCTAACATTGCAGGAACTTATATCAAACGTACACACGTGCCTGTGTGTGTATGTATATATAATATAATGAGGGTATGATGGTGTGGTATGATGCAAAGGCTTTATCAGCATGACAAAAGGGGAAATAAGAGTCTTCCCAATATTTAGATCTTCAAATTAGAGATGAGTCCCATATACTGTACTACAAGTACACACATTAGGAGGGGAGGGGAAAGGGACTGAGATATATATTAATTTGTTTTCCCAGTTAAACAACAATAAAAAAAAAAGAGGCTCCACTTGTCAACAAGACTACATTATATCGACTTGCTGGAATTGTAGTTCCTAAAAAGTGTACTGAGCCTACAAACGGACAGATTTTCCCACCATCAACCCTCAGATTCATTCTGTGGGAAGGTATTAATGGGGAGGAAACTGTGTGAGGTCACCTAGCAGCGGCAAGGTGCCCAAAATAACTGATGGGGCTGCAGGTAGCAAGAAACCCACCCATTTCTGCTTTCCCCCTCCTTCCTCACAGGCTGACGATATTTTCCAAGTCAAAAACAGGGACACCCCCATTGTGGTGGGGTGGGCAGTAGGGATTTTGGTGAGGGATAAAGGAGGATGACAGGCAAATGGGAATTAAAGAGGGACATCCTCCAGTGGCAGCCAGGTCAACCATATTACACTATGTCTACAGTGTAGCCGACAGCTGTGATATTACTGGTGGGACTTACACCCATTAGCCCTTAATGAGCAGTGCTGCTTTCTCCCTACCCCCCCCCCCCCCTTGAGAAGTTCATCTCAAATCATTCCTTTGGAAGTGAAGGGAGAGTTGTCTTGGTCATGGACAAATGTGCAGATCCATGTTAAGTTTCTGCTTCTGCACCAATTCTTGGTCCCTGACACTCACTCTTCTACCCCCTCAGATCATGGTCCTGGCTGACTGACATTCATTTATAAAGGGAGTTCCTAACCTGTCTGTGATGGGCAACAGAAATGTGAATACATCCCTGTTCTTCCTTGCACTGTAGATTGGAACAAAACTGCAATCATGGAACTAAATACAGGCTACACATTCCTCTCGCCTTTCATCCAGAACCACCAGAGAGTCCTCTGTGGGATCCTAGGAAAAGGGCAACAGTGCCATAGAACACACAGACCCTCCCACGACCACCACCATCATCTTCCACCCTCAGAACTCGTGGTCATAATTTACAGAGCAACTGAAGAGGAGTTGTCAAGGCTGTATCCCCACTTTGAAACGTAGGGTACAAATGCCTGCATGAGGACTTCTAAGCTTAACTACCAGCTTAGTTCTGGTCTGCTGCCACCATTCCCTACCCTGGGAAGCTTTTAGAAACTTTTCACCAATTCCCTGGTGAATACAGATCCAAACTCCTTGGATCTTAAACAAGGAGAAATTGACCCTTCCCCCCTCTTTCCTTTCACCAACTCCTGGTGAATACAGATCCAAACCCCCTTGGATCTTAAAACAAGGAGAAATCAATCAGGTTCTTAAAAAGAAGGCTTTTAATTAAAGAAAAAGGTAAAAATCATCTCTGTAAAATCAGTATGGAAAATAGCTTTACAGGGTAATCAAACTTTAAGAGCTCAAAGGACCCCCCTCTGTCTTAGGTTCAAAGTACAGCAAACAAAGATAAACACTCTAGTAAAAGGTACATTTACAAGTTGTGAAAATAAAGTAAAACTAAGACGCCTTGCCTGGCTTTTTACTTACAAGTTTGAAATAAGAGAGACTTGTTTAGAAAGATGGGGAGAACCTGGATTGATGTCTGGTCCCTCTCAGTCCCAAGAGCGAACAACCCCTTAAAACCAAGAGCACACACAAAAGCCTTTCCCCCCCCCAAGATTTGAAAGTATCTTGTCCCCTTATTGGTCCTTTGGGTCAGGTGTCAGCCAGGTTACCCGAGCTTCTTAACCCTTTACAGGTAAAAGGATTTTGGAGTCTCTGGCCAGGAGGGATTTTAGTACTGTACACAGGAGAGCTGTTACCCTTCCCTTTATAGTTATGACACGCCCCCCAAATCACAGATAGTGTTGGACGTTCGGTTCCACACTGGCTGTGATTTCTTCCTGGAGTTCTAGGAGAAAACAGAGTTAACAAGACACATGTACCTTTAGACATACTACTGATTATATAAAAACTAACAATATGTTTCATTCCAAGAACAATTGTTAATCAGTTAACTCTGGGAAACTTTCCCGGGAGAGTGCATCAGCCACTTTGTTAGAAGCTCCCGAAATGTGTTGTATTTCAAAATCAAAATCTTGGAGAGCTAAACTCCACCGAAGAAGTTTTTTGTTATTTCCCTTGGCGGTATGAAGCCACTGTAGCGCAGCATGGTCTCTTTGTAGTTGGAAACGCCGTCCCCAAACATATGGACGTAGCTTTTCCAGCGCGTACACAATGGCGTAGCATTCCTTTTCGCTGATTGACCAGTGGCTTTCCCTCTCAGACAGTTTCTTGCTGAGAAACACGACAGGATGGAATTCTTGATCCGGTCCTTCCTGCATTAAAACTGCTCCTACGCCTCGCTCGGATGCATCTGTGGCTACTAGGAACGGTTTGTCAAAGTCTGGGGCCCTTAGCACAGGGTCAGACATGAGTGTTGCCTTAAGCTGGTTAAAGGCCTTTTGACACTTATCAGTCCACTGAACTGCATTTGGCTGTTTCTTTCTGGTTAGGTCTGTCAGCGGGGCGGCGATTTGGCTGTAGTGTGGTACAAATCGCCTATAATATCCGGCCAAGCCTAAGAAGGATTGGACCTGTTTCTTTGACCTTGGAACCGGCCACTTTTGGATAGCATCCACTTTGGCCTGTAGGGGATTTATAGTTCCTTGACCCACCTGGTGCCCCAGGTACGTCACTCTGTTTTGGCCTATTTGACACTTTTTAGCCTTAACAGTTAGTCCTGCCTGCCGGATGCACTCAAAGACTTTTTCCAGGTGCTCCAGGTGTTCTGTCCATGAATCAGAAAAAATGGCCACATCATCGAGGTAGGCAACTGCAGATTCTCCCAATCCCGCTAAGAGACCATCTACAAGTCTTTGGAAGGTGTCGGGTGCATTTCGCAACCCGAAAGGGAGTACATTGAATTCATACACCCCTGCCTGGGTGACGAAGGCGGACCTTTCCTTTGCGGGTTCATCTAGTGGTACTTGCCAGTACCCTTTGGTTAAGTCTAAAGTAGAGATGAATTGGGCATGTCCCAATTTTTCCAATAGCTCATCTGTGCGTGGCATTGGATAGTTGTCAGGACGAGTTACAGCATTTAGCTTACGGTAGTCCACGCAAAAGCGTATTTCCCCATCTGGTTTGGGAACTAGAACCACTGGAGATGCCCATGCACTGCTAGAGGGGCGGATTATACCCATCTGTAGCATGTCCTGGATCTCCCTTTGTATAGCAGCTTGGGCATGAGGTGACTCCCGGTAGGGTGGGGTTCTAATTGGGTGAGCATTACCTGTGTCAATGGAGTGGTATGCCCGTTCGGTCCGCCCTGGAGTGACTGAGAAAATCGGTGCAAAGCTTGTGCACAGCTCCTTGATCTGCTGTCACTGCAGACGTCCCAGGGTCGTGGAGAGGTTCACCTCTTCCACGCCACCATTCCTTTTTCCTTCGTAGTAGACACCTGCAGGCCACTCCGCGTCATCTGTTTCCTGGGCTGTAAACTGGCAAACGTTTAATTCTCTGGAATAAAAGGGCTTAAGAGAATTAACATGGTATACCTTAGGCTTTATGTTGGAGGTGGGGGAGGCTATGAGATAGTTAACAGCTCCTAGGTGCTCCTGGACCGTGAATGGTCCTTCCCACGACGCTTCCATTTTATGGGCCTGGAGCGCCTTTAAGACCATGACTTGGTCTCCTACTTTGAAGGACCGTTCTCTGGAATGTTTATCATACCAGGCCTTTTGCTCTTCCTGAGCATCCTTTAGGTTTTCTTTAGCAAGGGCTAAAGAGTGTCGGAGGGTGTTTTGTAGGTTGCTTACAAAGTCTAGAATGTTAGTTCCTGGAGAAGGCGTAAACCCCTCCCATTGCTGCTTCACCAACTGTAATGGCCCCTTAACCTCGCGGCCATACACAAGTTCAAATGGTGAAAACCCTAAACTGGAATGTGGTACAGCCCTGTAGGCAAAAAGCAACTGCTGCAACACTAGGTCCCAATCATTGGAGTGTTCATTTACGAATTTACATATCATGGCCCCCAAAGTTCCATTAAACCTCTCCACCAGACCATTGGTTTGATGGTGATGAGGGGTGGCAACCAAGTGATTCACCCCATGAGCTTCCCACAGGTTTTTCATGTTCCCTGCCAGGAAATTAGTTCCCGAATCTGTAAGGATGTCGGAGGGCCACCCTACCCTGGCAAAAATGTCTGCTAATGCCTGGCACACACGTTTAGCCCTGGTGTTGCTTAAGGGTACAGCTTCCGGCCATCGGGTAGCAAAATCCATGAAAGTCAGTACGTACTGCTTTCCTCTGGGTGTCTTCTTTGGGAAAGGACCCAGAATATCCACAGCTACTCGCTGAAATGGGATCTCAATTATGGGTAGTGGCTGGAGAGGGGCTTTAACCTGGTCTTGGGGCTTTCCCACTCGTTGGCACACCTCAGAAGACCGGACATAATTAGCAACGTCCTTGCCCATTCCCTCCCAGTGGAAGGACTTCCCCAACCGGTCTTTGGTTCTGTTCACCCCAGAATGGCCACTGGGATGATCATGGGCTAAGCTCAAGAGCTTTACCCGATACTTAGTGGGAACTACCAACTGTCTTTGAGGATGCCAGTCTTCCTGGTGCCCACCAGAAAGAGTCTTCTTGTATAAAAGTCCTTGTTCTACAACAAACCGGGATCGGTTAGAAGAGCTGAGAGGCGGTGGGGTGCTCCGTGCCGCCGCCCAAGCTTTCTGAAGGCTGTCATCTGCTTCCTGCTCGGCCTGGAACTGTTCCCTTGATGCTGGAGACATCAGTTCCTCCTTGGACTGTGGACTGGGGCTTGGTCCCTCTGAAAGCGATGCAGGTGCTGGGGCTGTTTCCATTGACTGTGAACCGCTGTCCGCTGGTGCACTATGTGGTATTTCAGGCTCTGGCTGAGCCTCTTGGGTAGGGTTATCTGCTGCTTCCACCAGTTCAGACTCGCTGGTGCCCTCTGGTATTGGAGTTGTAGACGGGTTTGCAAGCGCTGGAC
The DNA here is from genome assembly GCF_028017835.1 of Emys orbicularis. Classification (NCBI taxonomy): domain Eukaryota; kingdom Metazoa; phylum Chordata; order Testudines; family Emydidae; genus Emys; species Emys orbicularis. The sequence goes on along the minus strand of NC_088685.1, from coordinate 91,363,508 downwards.
TCAGTGCTGGCAATGGTTCTGGTGCTGGCTGCGTTGCCAGTTCCGGTTCTGGGACTGGCTTTGGCTGGGTCTCTGGGATTGGATCCACTACGGCTGTTGCAGTAGTTGGCAGGGGATCCGGTTCCACCACCTTTGTTTGGGTCTCTGGTAACACAGACGGGGCCCTGGTGGACGGCTCAGGAACAGGGATGGGGGTGGAAGCTTGCTTAGCCTGGCTGCGGGTGACTATTCCCACCCTCTTGGCTAGCTTCACATGGTTGGCCAAGTCTTCCCCCAGCAGCATGGGGATGGGATAATTGTCATAGACTGCAAAAGTCCACATTCCTGACCAGCCCTTGTACTGGACATGCAACTGGGCTGTAGGCAAGGTTACAGACTGTGACACGAAGGGTTGAATTGTCACTGTAGCCTCCGGGTTGATGAGTTTGGGGTCCACTAGGGATTGGTGGATAGTTGACACTTGTGCCCCAGTGTCCCTCCAAGCGATAACCTTCTTTCCGCCCACTCTCAAGGTTTCCCTTCGCTCCGAGGGTATGAGAGAGGCATCTGGGTCTGGGGATCTTTGGTGTGATTGGGGTGTAATGAACTGTAATCGGTTGGGGTTCTTGGGGCAGTGAGCCTTTATATGCCCCAGTTCATTACATTTAAAACATCGCCCTGCTAAGGTATCACCGGGGCGATGTTGGTTGATGGAGACTGGTGTGGTGGGGTGAGAAGGCGTCTGGGGTTTCCCTTGGGATGTGGGTGGGGCCTTGGGTTGTCCCCGGTGATAAGGTTTTGTTTCGGCTTGCCCCTTCTGATATTCGCTCCAACTGCTACTGGTTTTTTTCTTTTCTGCCACCTCCACCCATTTGGCTCCAATCTCCCCCGCCTCGGTTACAGTTTTGGGCTTCCCATCTAGGATGTACCTTTCTATTTCCTCAGGAACACCCTCTAAAAACTGCTCCATTTGCATTAGGAAGGGCAACTCTTAACATTTGCTCCTGATATCCAGGCATCCCAATTTTTCCCAATGTGGTAGGCATGTCGGGTAAATGACACATCGGGTTTCCACCTTAGGGCTCTGAACCGGCGACGGGCATGCTCAGGTGTTAGCCCCATTCTGATTCTGGCCTTGGTTTTAAAAAGTTCATAACTGTTCATGTGTTCCTTAGGCATTTCAGCCGCCACCTCTGCTAAGGGTCCACTGAGCTGCGGCCTCAGCTCTACCATGTACTGGGTTGGAGTGATGCTGTATCCAAGGCAGGCCCTTTCAAAATTTTCTAAGAAGGCCTCAGTATCATCGCCTGCCTTGTAGGTGGGGAATTTCCTGGGATGGGAAGTGGTACCTGGAGAGGAGTTGCTAGGATGGTCTGATGCATCCTGCCTAGCCCTTGCTGCTTCCAGTTCATGCTTCCTTTCTTTTTCTCTCGCCTCCTCTTTGGCTTTTTCCAGCTCCATCTCTCTCTTGTGGGCCTCCTCTTGGGCCTCCTCTTTGGCTTTTTTCCAGCTCCATCTCTCTCTTGTGGGCCTCCTCTTTGGCTTTCTCTTCTCTTTCATGGGCCTCCTCTTTGGCTTTTTCCAGCTCCATCTCTCTTGTGGGCCCCCTCTTTGGCTTTCTCTTCTCTGTCTCTCAGCTCTATCTCTTTTTCTTTCAGCTCCATAGCTCTCTTGTGGGCCTCCTCTTTAGCTTTTTCTTCTTTGGTAGTCATTTTCCTGTTTTCTTGTGCTGGGTCACCCCCTCTGCAGTTGACTGAAACTGGGATGTACTTAGCTCTGGCTGCTGCTGAGTTAACAGAGACTTTCTAACAAGCTACTCCCGAGGATGTAAAAAGGAAAAAAAAACAATTCAGCTTGTAAATTGCCTTTACCAGTCAAAGTTTGCTCGCTTTGAACCCTTCTCTTAACAAAGGCCCTCGTTAAAAAAAACTTAACACCTCTGCCTTCAGGCAAGGAGAGATAAGATATGCATCTACCTTCAGCTCTGCTTTCCAAGCAGCTAGAAGGAAAAAAAAAATCTTTTTCTGGCTTTTGGGTTTAAAACGATCTCCACCGCTGTGCCACCATGTCAAGGCTGTATCCCCACTTTGAACTTTAGGGTACAAATGTAGGGGCCTGCATGAGGACTTCTAAGCTTAACTACCAGCTTAGTTCTGGTCCGCTGCCACCATTCCCTACCCTGGGAAGCTTTTAGAAACTTTTCACCAATTCCCTGGTGAATACAGATCCAAACTCCTTGGATCTTAAACAAGGAGAAATTGACCCTTCCCCCCTCTTTCCTTTCACCAACTCCTGGTGAATACAGATCCAAACCCCCTTGGATCTTAAAACAAGGAGAAATTGACCCTTCCCCCCTCTTTCCTTTCACCAACTCCTGGTGAATACAGATCCAAACCCCCTTGGATCTTAAAACAAGGAGAAATCAATCAGGTTCTTAAAAAGAAGGCTTTTAATTAAAGAAAAAGGTAAAAATCATCTCTGTAAAATCAGTATGGAAAATAGCTTTACAGGGTAATCAAACTTTAAGAGCTCAAAGGACCCCCCTCTGTCTTAGGTTCAAAGTACGGCAAACAAAGATAAACACTCTAGTAAAAGGTACATTTACAAGTTGAGAAAATAAAGTAAAACTAAGACGCCTTGCCTGGCTTTTTACTTACAAGTTTGAAATAAGAGAGACTTGTTTAGAAAGATGGGGAGAACCTGGATTGATGTCTGGTCCCTCTCAGTCCCAAGAGCGAACAACCCCTTAAAACAAAGAGCACACACAAAAGCCTTCCCCCCCCCCAAGATTTGAAAGTATCTTGTCCCCTTATTGGTCCTTTGGGTCAGGGGTCAGCCAGGTTACCCGAGCTTCTTAACCCTTTACAGGTAAAAGGATTTTGGAGTCTCTGGCCAGGAGGGATTTTAGTACTGTACACAGGAGAGCTGTTACCCTTCCCTTTATAGTTATGACAGGAGTAGTGGAAGCCCTTGCCCTCCAAAGAGGCAAACTATTAAAGTGCATGCTGCCCTTTGTTCGAAGTGTGATTAGCAAAGCATTTATTAATAGAAATGCCCATGTCTATGGGCAGCCAGTCATGCATGCCGAACATCAGGAAGTAGGGGGTGTACTACGTGGAGGTGCACATCATGTTGTTATACACATAGGTCAGCTGTAGCAAGTAGGAAGGCCAGTCTCTCTGCCACATCTCTGCCAAGGGCCTTAGCCCTGCTAGCAGCGTCTGGTTGGCTTGCTTGCAGAGGGCTTTGTATTTTGGGTGGTAGGCTGTCATCCTTAGCTTGTGGCTGCCATACAGAGAGCACAATTCCTTAAATGTCTGTTACTCAAAGGGCATGCCTTGGTCTGTGATCACCGCGGAAGGGTTGCCATAGGGCTGGGCAAAGTAGTGCCAGAAGGCTTCTGTGGTTGCTCTGGCCGTGATCTCCCTGAGGGGCGTGGTGACCAGGAATATGGCATAATGATCCATCATGGTCAGGAAGTCAGATGCACTGCTCTGACTTGGCTCCACCTTCATGTGGTCCAGTGCTAACAATTCCAAGGGCACGCGGGTCTCCATCGGCTGGAGGGGGGCCCAGTCCCCCACCTCCGGGTTAGGCACCTGGGGGACTTATGGGTGGTAGGCACTTCTGAAAATTAGGTCCTTAAATATACATTTAGGAACCTGACTTTGGTTACTCTGTTTTTAAAATGTTGGCCATAAGCTATATTGTACTACTATATATATTTAGTAGCTGGGAGCTTATATCTCAATTTATTTTTTAGTCTTTGATGGAGCAGTTGTGAAACACTACAGGATCCAACAGGAGGCTGGAGAAGGCTTTTTTCTTAGCAAAAAGAATATTTTTAAAACATTGAATGGTTTTGTTGACCACTACACCAATAACAGCGATGGCCTCTGTGTAAAGCTCAGGAAGCCCTGTATAAAGGTAAAGTTAATTTTATATTGTGCAAAATATATATTTTCAAACTAACCTGCTGATTATCAGTCATAAGGTGCTAGGTTGCAAAATGACAACCTGATTCTTTGATGAAGTTGCATGGACCGCAGCTCATTCTTGGAGCTGACACATTCATAATAAAATACCCTGACATTTTGAACAAATAATTGTGTGGCTGGAGGAAAAGAATGTGCCAACTTGTGATTTATGAATAGCTCTGTATATTGAGATAAAATCGCCAAGTTCATAACTCTAGCTGTCTATAAGTATTACTGAGACAAAACCATCAGGTTCATGCAGGCAATATTTCATTGTCCAAAAAAGCTTGCAAGGGGGGTTGATTTTTTAAAAATTTAGGGCTCTTTGACTAGTTGTAGCATTTTCAAGACTTATACAATATCAAGTAACTGCTGCTCTTTCATTTCGAAGTTTTATTTGAAGCTCAACTAACTTTTTTGTATTAAGAGGTACCCAAGATGTGGATTTGTAGATGCTTTTTACATTCTCTTTTGTGTTTTATCTTTATCATCTGTGTGTTCTGTAAGGAAACTTCATTCCTCATAGCTGCAACTTTAACTGACATATTTTTAAACAAAGATTTATTATACACTTTGCTGAACAAATAGCAAAATATCTAATGTTTGTGTTTGGTTCTTTACACCAGAAAAAAGTTCCTGCTCCTTTCGATTTGTCATACAAAACCGCAGACCAGTGGGAGATAGACCGAAATTCTCTGAAACTGTTGAAAAAATTAGGTTCTGGTCAATTCGGTGAAGTGTGGGAAGGTCTCTGGACTAATACCACGCCAGTGGCAATCAAAACATTAAAACCAGGTATGTCACACATCACTTTGAATTGCTAATATTGTCAGGCCATGGCAAGAGCCCACTTTCATGTTTTGTAAATACTCTTTATAAGAAAATCAGGGTATCTAATCATCTTCAAAGACCTGCATCTTCTGGATAATAGGTAAAATTGAGTTTGTTATTTTGAGACCCTTAAAGATTCCATGGTACTTTGTACTAAGGTTTTATATCCTGCTTATCTAAACTCACTGCTGTTTCATTTGTTCTTTGTTCTTCAATTTCACACACACAACACAAGCTCCCCGCCCCATCATATAATGTTGCTGGCACAGAATGGCTTACATGTTTCACCCTAAAGGTAGCTGCATTTCATCAGTAGGTGAAGTGATCATTTTATCTATAATCTGTAGGCTGTAAAAATCCTTCTGGTGGATAGGTGCTATATTGCTAAGTTTTATTGTTATAGGATCTGTATTTGTATAAATCTCTCTGTTGTTATTCAGAGCAGTAATACAGAGTAAAACACTCTAAATTAGTGATTGGAAATGTGATAACACTTTGCATATTTATGACATACTCTACTAATTGCTGATGTTTATCTACTGTATATCCTTGTGTGAATAATGTGACATCTGTTTGATTTTTTCTTTACTTTTAAAATTCATTTTAAGTATCCTTTGCATTGTAAAACGACATCTACCAGCAGATGGCACAAATCACATAGATAACAAAACCCAGCATAGGTGATATAAACATTTTTAAAAAAAATAGGGATATCATAATATGTTTTCTTTCATTCAAAAAGCATTTGTGAGGTTCTAATGACTCTGATTCAGGAAAGTCCCATTGAGGGACTTCAGTTTTTAGCCTGTGTGGAATCTCTGTCTTTATTTTTCATTTTTTTTTGTTTTTTGGAATGGCCACATACAATTTCTTTCCTATCCGTCAAGTGCACATAATCAGTAGGCTCCTGATGATACACACTGGCCTCTCTGATTATTTTACGAGTATGATCCGTTATCAGGACCTTTTGCATTGTGATCCCAGGATCTATAGAAGGCAACTTATAAAACAAAATTGAAAACAAAGTTTAGAGTCCCAAATGTAAGTTATTCACCTGAAGGAGCTTCACTGGGGTTTGAGGAGAGGATGATGTCATGTTACCTTCACTCCCCTCTAAGAGATTTTGGGCCATTTTGACAGATATTCCACTTCTCTCACTCTCCTGCATTTAACAGCAGAATGCATAATGTGGCCCCTATATTTGATTTTTCTACTATTTTAACTCAATATTTCATCTCTTTTTTCTCTTTGGCAAAAGAGATGAAATATTGAGTTAAAATAGTAGAAAGCCATCCATTTTACACAGACAAAAATTAAGGTACAGCGAGAGTAAGACTAATCTCTCTCTCTCTTGTCTTTAAAGTGACCAATGATCTTGAATGCCCTAACGGAATGCCCAAGCTCCAAGGTGCTCAGCGTCCCCAGCCCCACAATGGGAATGTCAGTGCTCAGCACCTTTGAAAATCAGGCGGAAGGTATTTTAAGTTGAACACCCAAAATCAATGGCCACTTTGGGCATCCAAAATTTGCGCCTTTTAAAAAAACTTTTTGGCCTTCCTCTCTCTCTCTGCTTCAGTCTCTTCCTCTGTAAAATGGGAATACTATTTTCCAACCTGGAATCAGAACTGATAGAGCGACATAGAAACACATTGTCCCCCTAGTCCTAACTGAACTCTCCCTACTAATTTTTTAAAAAGCTATCAGGAACGATAGGTCATTCAGTTATTTGGTTGGCTGATACCAATTCCATTTGGTACTACTTAAATTGTACAACAAGGAAGGTGAGAGCCCAGATAATCAGCCCTTATTCCTTCATGAAAGAGATTGATTTTCACATGTGTTCAGCCACACTACTCCTTTCCACTGAGATCACTCCCTTGACTATTGCTCAGTTTGTCAACCCTAGCTACATCCCCATAGGTGTCACTGGAAAGCTTGAGAAACACAGCACAGTACTACCGCATTATCACAAGGGAAGAAAATAAGGTATTTCTGCTTCAGTTTTTATGTTTACGGTTGGTTCCTGGGCTGTGGAGATTGGTTAAACACTTGCAGCTTCACATTGCTGATTCATCAATCCCAGAAGCCATTTATTGCTACATAGATAATAAGGCAATAAAAGATGATCACATAAATAAACTGCAGTAGATTTGTTAGATAAAATTGAAAATTTTACACTGTAGTTAGCAAAGAACCATAGTTTATGTGGCGACTCTGGCAATAACAGAAGCATAGCAGTGTGGAGTGCTAGAAGACTTTACCTCTGATATTTACAATTAGATTGGACAAAGTCATAGATAATATACTATAGATATTGTTCTACTCTGGCTCAGGAAATGGATGAGATGGTTTAATTCATCTTCTCCATCTCTATTTTCTGTGGTGTGATCCAGCTCTTGTTTAAGTCAATGGAAGCAGTCCCACTGGCTTCACAGGGGGTGGGTTTGGGCCGTGTGATTCTATTCTTGATATACCTTATAAAATATCACAATATTCTACAGTAAAGACAAAGTATTGTGATAACAAGATTCTGTGTTCAGAACACTACAGCATATTTTTCTAAGGGATTAACTTTTTTTGTAAAATGCCCTACCCCCACTGTGAAACCTCCACATTTTAATCTCCTAGCACATTTGGGTTTCCAAAGCTTACTTTCATAATTTCAGCAATCTTCGTCAGACATATTGATTTAAATAATTTTAAATACCCTAATCAGAGTAATAAAAGCTTAGTTTGGTATTAATAAAAATGCAACAGAAGCCAGATGTTGTAATTTACTTCATCTTAATATAAAGGCAATCGGGGAATGGCCTCTGTAGTTCATGAGTTTTGACATTAAGGTTGTTATATTCTGGGGCACATACTGATTCTTCACACTTAGAATACAGAGATATAATGATCTTCATAGACACATAGCATAAAAAGCCAGAATTGGCCATTATATCATCTGGTATTTCCTCTTATATATCATAGGCCATTAAACTTCACCTAGTTAGCCCTGTACTGAGCCCAATGACTTATCTTTGACTAAAGCATAACTTTCAGAAAGGCATCCAGTCATGACCTGAAGGCATCAAATGATGGTGAATCCACCACTTGCCTTGGTAGTTTATTCCAATGGTTATTCACCTTCACTGTTAAAAATATGTGCCTAATTTCTAATTTGAATGTGTCGGCCTTCTATTTCTAGCCATTGTTAAACTTTTCTCTATTCCACTTTCAGACCCAATACCTACTCCAGGTAAAGGTACTTATATACTTATCAAGTCACCTCTCATTTTTTTTTTCTGATAAACTAAACAGATTGAGTTCAAGTGTCTCACTGTAAGGCATTTTCTCCATCTTTCAAATCACTCTTGGGACTCTTTTCTATGCCTACTCCAATTTTTCAACAATTCTTTTAAAAAATCCTTTAAAAATGCTTCCATTGCTGGAAGACCTCCCAGCCCCAGGAAAATCTAATTCCCAGAATGCCGTAGGAAGTGGTATTGGTGAACCTTTCCCTAAGCCAATTTCCCAATATGGTGTTAACAAGTATTGAGATACTGGAAGTCCTGTTTTTTTTTGTTTGTGTGGGGGGTTTTTTGGGAGGGGGGGGGAGTATAAAGCTGATATCCTGTACAAAATCAGTGGGTAGTTAGATTATTACAACCTAAATTCTCCCTGCAATTTCAGTTGGATGCCTTATTCTTCTTCACTTCCTATCAAACTGTTGTCTACTATTGTACATTATTAAAATATTGCTGCATTCCATACCGATGGGCTAGGTTTCAGTGATGAAGGAAGTGGTTTCAGAATATTTAATGTGTACAATAATGCAGGATGAAAGGTGATATGTAAATGTAAGATATTATTATCTTTGTGTTATAATGATTATTATTCCTGGTACTTGTAAACTACCAGTTGATGACTACAAGTGAGCACCAAACTGAGCTTATGCCAAGCTTCATTATGCATCATTTCTTACAGGTCAGAAATATGAAACAAAGGGAGTAACAGTTAATTATTGTGCAACTCCTTAGTCCGGAGTTAAAATGAAATAGGCCTGGGATTAAACAGACAGGTGTATATACTAAAAATAGACAAACCTTAAAATGATTGTTAATGTCTATATAACATTTAAAAGTGAGAAAAAAAGGCAATGGTAAAAATAGAGAATGTAGCGGCCATTAAGCATGGTATGCACAAACAATAAAAAGAATTAGGAGTGGAGTCAAATATACACATTTTAAATCATCCCTTTTATAAATTGTCTTTTTACATAGTAAACTACACCTCTACCCCGATATAACGCGACCCGATATAACACGAATTGTGATATAACATGGTAAAGCAGCGCTCCGGGGTGGTGGGGCTGCGCACTCTGGCGGATCAAAGCAAGTTCGATATAATGCGGTTTCACCTATAACGTGGTAAGATTTTTTGGCTCCCGAGGACAGCGTTATATCGAGTAGAGGTGTATTCAGAAGGATCTATATTTTTACGTCTATAAAGCACTTACACACTTTATATAAAACATAAATAAGAACTTGATGTTTGCATATGCAAGCGGTGCACATATACAAATCTGATGCCATAGAAAATTTGGGGTAAGAGTTCCAAATACACCCATTGACTGACAGTTAGACAGGCTCCTAAGTCACTTTTGAAAATGTTACCCTAGGCCCCCTAGTATGAATGAAACTGTGTTGGGTATAGGAGTGCAGTAACATGTCACAGATCTAGTCACGCTCCTCCTGCTGGATACTCAGACTATGATGAAGGAATCCAAACACTGAATCCCATGTGCTGTAGCTTGCTGGAGCTATGCAGAGTTTAGGTGCTGTGCCTGGCTTTGGGCCTCTAGGAACTCAATCCAGTACTGACCCTGTGTCTGAAACCTATCTTGGCAGTGGGGCCCTATGTGCCATTTTCCTCAAGCCTCCCAGTGACTCCTGCATATTCCACAGAATGCCACCAAAGGTGCGAGCCTTCTGGATTGCAGTTTACCTTCGGGGGTACACAACAGTGAAAGCAGACACAAACTATGCACAGGATTCTAAAACACAATTGCTCTTTACTTAACAGCACGAGCTATACACAGATCTAGATAAAATAATAAACATACCTGTATATACTTTCTCTGCCTCAGTTTCCTCACCACTCTGTAGTTTTTGGGGCTTGGGCAGAATCCTCTGGGGTATCTGGGATCCTTCCCTTGCAGCTCAGTTTCTCCTCAGAATCATGGAGCCTTCTCTAGCACAGCTAGATTTTCTGACCTTGTCTGGTACTGCTGTTACACCAGAGCTCCCTTCTACGAAAGCATGCCTGTTCTCTTCCTCTCTCCTGCCTCTGAAAAACCTTTTCCCTTATTCCTCCTTGCTTTGCCACCTCTGTCCCTTTGTCTTGTTTCGGAATTTTTCATTCTTTTCACTCTCCCCATCATGCAGACAAATTGGAGCAACTAGCTTCAGCTCCTTAGCATACCCATTGTTTGGTCAGAGTACAGTAGTTAAGGTTTCAAAATCACCCATTGTCCCTGGTTTGGTAGGCACATGCTGTACCCTATGTCAGCAAGTGGTCAATTCCACTTCCATATAGAGGAACTCCTGGATACAATAATTTCATAATTATTACTTTGTAACACCAACCAGAATTCATAAATTGTACAGACGAATTCTCCAAATTGTCACATGTCTATTGTTTAGTAATGAAGGGGAAAAAAAGCTATCAATAGAATAAAAGATAAAGAAGTGACAGTGTCTCCAGAGGGAAGGGGGGGAGGAGTTAAAGGTGATAATAGAAATTGCAGTGTTGAACTATTAGGAGGATCAGAAGATGAATCCATATGGATTCTGAATCAGTTTTTCCTGACCATTTGGAAACTGATTTCTGATCCTGCCAATTGTAAGCGGGGGAATGGTCCCGCTATTGTGGAGAACTTTCCTGGCTTCTGCACTACCCTGGTGAAGTGGGCTAGCGAAAGGATCTGAGTCCTCGCTCCCACTCCCTTTACCCAGAGGCCTCCCTGCCCTTGAGGGCTCCCCTTCCACTCTCCTGTCTGGCAGAGTCCTCGTAACCCCAACAAGGCTGAGCCCAGGATTCCTGGGGGGCTCAACCCCCAACCCTGCTGTGGGCTAGGGTGTCCCCACTCCGGGGTACTCTCTCTGCATTGGGCACCTCCCTGACCCACTGATTATTCCATACAATTTAAAACAAATACAAGTTGTTTAATTAACAATTAATCTAAAGAAAAGAATAAGGAAAAATGGGAAAGGTTAAAGGAAAACACATCACCCTGCTTTGTGGCAGGGAACATCACAAACAGTGTCTCTGGACATCAGGGCACTTCGCAGTCTGTTCCTTGTAGGTCCCAGATTTCCGTCTCAGGCCCTGGCTGTGCTGCAGGTATGCTGCGGGTTGGACACTTGCAATGGTGGTGGCCACACACCTCCGGGCTTTGAGTGGTGGGACCCTTCTTCCCAGCGTCAGCCCCCCGTCAGGTTAAGGTCCCCCTCCCGGTCTGGCCTGCAAGGGCCCTTGTCTGGGGGTGTCTTTCTGTGCTGGGCCCTTTGCCCAAGGTCCCCCCTTGGCTGGCCCCACTTGCTCACCACACCTGGCTCTGTGGCTGCAGCTCTGCTCCCAGCACAGGATCTGCTCTCCCTGGGCTGCGTCTCTGGCTCTGTGGCTGCGTCTCTGCTCCCAGCACAGGATCTGCTCTCCCTGGGCTGTGTCTCTGGCTCTGTGGCTGCGCCTCTGGCCCCTCTGGATCTGGCACGGTTCTGCTCTCCAGCTCAGCTTGGGCCCCTGCTTTCTCCTTAGCTCGGCCCCACTCAGTCTGACCCAGGCAATTCCAGCTCACACGGAGGACGGGACCTCCCTGGCCTCCTGACCCTCTGATTAGCCTGTCAATCAGGCTGATCTGGAGCATTGGCCTCTCCCCATTGTTCCTGGGGACTGTCAGTCTCAGGCTCCTGATTTGCCATCGACCCTTTCCCTTTTAGTGCTGGGAGCTAGCCAACCAAAACACCCCCACTGAATGTTAGTAAGGGGGCAACAGTCCCCTTACACAATGGTGGATTATGGAGCCCTTCAAAATGTCAAGATGATTTGTCTATAGTCTTTACATTAACACAGGGTTTCTATTATCCTCACTGAAGGAGTCAGAAGATTCCTATTTAAACTGGAGGCTTTTGATTAAAGCTGGGGTAGGCAACCTATGGCACGTGTGCCAAAGGCAGCACGTGAGCTGATTTTTAGTGGCACTCACACTGCCCGGGTCCTGGCCACCGGTCTGGGGGGCTCCGCATTTTAATTTAATTTTAAATTAAGCATCTTAAACATTTTAAAAACCGTATTTACTTTACATACAACAATAGTTTAGTTATATATTACAGGCTTATAGAAAGAGACCTTTTAAAAACATTAAAATGTATTACTGGCACGTGAAACCTTAAATTAGAGTGAATTCATGAAGACTCGGCACACCACTTCTGAAAGGTTGCCGACCCCTGGATTAAAGTAATACAGAGGCTTATGAAACCTCTTTAATATTTTTTATTAATTCATCACTATTTGAAATTCTTTTCTTTGGTGCCAGCCTCATTTGTGAAGATAGCACAAGCTGTCATGTTATTTTTCACAACTGTTTATACACTGCTTTGACACCAACTCTGCTGTGTTGGCCAGCCACTCCCTGCTATTGTCCAGACCATTTTTATTTTCTTTCCTATGAGATGGCAAATCTATTTCCTGGCCAAAATTAGCCTTGTTCACTGAAAATAGTACTGCCCAAGAGTAAAACCTGAGGAGAACATTTGTCAACGTTTTTCACTTCAATCCTGGTTTTTAATGCAATCTCTCTGATCTCAGAAGGCAATGTATATTGGACAGACAGGAAGACAAAGAAGGTTTATTGGGGCATGACTGAAAACACAGTCACTTAAGACCTCAAATGAAAGTTTTAGCAACACATTCTTGTAACTATTTACATTGTACAGAGAAAGACAAAGTGTCCACTGGGGGCATGCAGGTGCACAAGCATAAACCATCTTGCGTTGAAAAGTTACACTAGGGACTACAAGACGCAGGCCAAGAACAGCAATGTTCAGGCTTCTGGCAATGAGGGTTTTGTCAGCCCATGAATGACACTACAGCTGGGAAATAAGGGTTCCCTTGTCACATTATTGTTTCCAGGCCACAATGATTATGCCGACTTGCCTTTAGGCCAGTCGGCCGAGAACTACAGAATTTTGTTGAAACAAGCAGTAATCACAACAACTCTCAAAGAAACATAGTAGAAGCAGTTTCTTTCTTCAGAGATTTCCTTATTTGCTCCCTTATATGTTTCTTTATCTTTGACTCTGCCTAACAGAGTCTGTGACTTTTTAGGCACTTACAGGGAAAGAGTTGCAACAGATACTCAGCAGGCTTTCTTGCAGAGATGCAGCAGAACACAGTAGTGCCTTCTTGGACAGTGAATGTAGTAAGTCTTTAAGTTATCGTTCACTCCACAGTCTGGTCTTATTGATTCCAACTGTCCATCAGGTATCTGAGACACAGTATACTCCAGTGGGTAGGTCACTAGCCAGGAGATGTTGTTGCTATTCCTGGCTCTGCCAATGAACTGCTGTGTGATCTTGGGCAAGTCACTTTACCTCTCTTTGTTTGTTTCCCCTCCAAACCTTTGTCTTTTTAGATTGTAAAGTCTTTGGGAATGGGATTGTCTCTTACTATCTGTCTATACCTTACTGAGCTCAATGGGCCCTCTAGGCACTACCGTAACAATAATAATAATCCCTCTCAGACTAGTTACCTCCATCTTCCCTGAAACCATTCCTATGATATTACTACCTCATGGACAATTGTCTGCGTCTGAAATTCCTTTTATCCATTTCCTCGGCACACTCTCTTGTTTTATCTTCTTCAGTTCATCCCAACTACTTGACATACAGCATGTCAATAATATTTAGTCTCTGTGATATTCCTCAAAGAAATCCATTGCAATTTATTTACCAGAGGATCCTTCTAACCAAAACTGAGTGCAACAAGCATTTCTGTTTATTTTTATTGGGCAAATTTTACTTTGTTTCTGAGACTTTGTAAATAGCATGGAGGTCACTCTGGTGGTTGGTAGGTGAGCCCCTGTCTCAGCTTCCCCACACCCTGGGCATAAATAAGTCAAAGAAGGCTTTTCAATATTAAAGAGCACCCTCTTTAGAGGGTTTCATTTATTTAACAGGAAACGATAACATGAAACAAAATGAAAGCTTCAATCAGATACTCCACTGGAACTCTGCCCCTGCAATAATCATTTTTATGTTTTAGTCCCTCTAGCTCTGAAGCACTCCCAGGCTAGATTCCCTGCCAGGAGTTTGGGTCTCTACTGGGTGTTCAGCCAGATGCCAGTGTCTCTATCCCCTTGCCCCCCAATGTGTTGTCCTTTGCTGAGCCAGTCCCTAGTGACTCCCCAGGAGGTTCCCTGCCTAGTTCATTCCCTTGGGATGCTTTGGTCCCTTGCCTGGGAACACTTTCTCTCTGGGCCTCTTCCTTCTTCCATGAGCCTCTGTTCTCTAGGAAGACACCACTGGGTGTAGCTTCCTGTCCAGCTCCCTGAGGAGCGTCTCTCCTCAGGAAGTTCTTCTTTTCTGGGTTTCCTGACAGAGCCCTCATAAGCTTGTAGTAGGCCCACGTACTCCTTATTTAATTAACTGTCACCCTGTTACTTAGGTTCTATGTGGGTGAAACCAGACAATCACTACGTTTTTGAATGAACTCACGCAGGAAAATGATAAAAGACAAAGACACCCTATCACCTGTAGGTGAACACTTTGCACAAAACGGTCACTCTAAATCTGACCTGTCAGCCCTCATCCTCAAAGGAAACCTGCACAACGCTTTCAAAAGATGAGCCTGCAAGATTAAATTCACAACTTTGCTAGACACTAAAAATCATGCGCTTAATAAAGACACTGGATTTATGGCTTATTACAACAACCTGCTTATTACAATAACCAACTTACCCCCCTTTTTGTCCTATCACTACAGGGGTGCTAACAGGCCACTTCACCTTGAATGGTCCCTTAGAATATGTTCTAACGACTTATGCTAAACTATCTGTTCCACCTTGTATTTAGCTGTAACACTCTGAGTACCTTTCTCAGACCTGAAGAAGAGCTTTGCGTAGTTCTAAAGCTTGTCTCTTTCTCCAACGAAGGCCAGTCCAATAAAGGATGTTATCTCACCCACCTTGTCACCCAATTACTTAGGCCCATAGGTGGATCTGAGTTGGCTCATTCTCCTTAGTGGAGCCTGTTACAGGTATGCTGGGTGCCTGACCACCCTCAGGGACTAGTCCCTGTGACAGACTTCTCAACTTCTACCTCAGGCAATCTCTCTGACCCTGCTATAGTAGATATCTCAGGTTAGTATATTAATGAAGACAGACTGTTTTTGGCTAAATCCCTACCTGCTTATTATGATTAACTATAATGCAACAGTTACAAGGTTGTGGGGATCAAACAGCAAGGCAGGGCCGGCTTTAAGCTGATTCACCCGATTCCCCGGAATCGGGCCCCGCACCTAAGAGGGCCCTGCTCCGGGGGTCTTCAGCAGCATTTCGGCGGCGGGGGGTCCGCTCCGGGGGTCTTCGGCGGCATTTCGGTGGCGGGGGGTCCTTTGGTGCCGTGGAAGACCCGGAGCGGACCCCCCGCCACGAAGTGATGCTGAAGCCCCGGACTGCCACCGGGTATTGGAATCGGGCCCCGCGGGTCATAAAGCTGGCCCTACAGCAAGGTTTGTTATTATTTCTAAATAAAAATAAAAAGTAAGTCTTAAAAGAAAACAAAAGGAGTATATATAGACAAACCAACAATAGACACTATTTATACTTATTCCAGAGGGATATATATATATATATATATAATAAAATCTAAGCTGTACATGGTTAGCCCTCTAGCAAAGTGGTTCCCAAACTGGGGTTCGTGAACCCCTGGGGGTTCGCGAAATGTTACAGGGGGTTCACGTGAGTTCTGTGCCCCCAGGCAACTGACATGTTTCACTTACTAGTTGTTTTTTTCAGCTGCACTGATTCATTTCTCTGGTTACTCTGAAGGTTTGTGGTGCTGATGTGCTTTACAAAGAGACAGAAGATAATCTTAGTGATTCCCACCTGGTTGCTGGGCCTTTAACATCAGCTGATTTTTTTTCTCTGTTCTTGCCTCAGGTTCAATGGATCCAAAGGACTTCCTGAGGGAGGCACAAATAATGAAGAACCTTAGACATCCAAAGCTTATTCAGCTCTATGCGGTTTGCACTTTAGAGGATCCAATTTATATTATTACTGAGCTGATGAGACATGGAAGTCTGCTAGAATACCTCCAAAGTAAGCAAAAGACTAAAAACTAATTTCAGATAGTACTGTAGCTTGCAGTTTAGTAAATGCGCTAAATAACGGGGAAGAGTGCAGTGCTCTGATTTAATATGAAGGCTGTAATATTTATTAGGATTGGCGGGCAAAAAGGGTTTAGAAACCATTGACTTGCCAAACAACCTAAAAGTAATTGGGAAGGGTGGAGACAGAATTTACATTAGGGTCTTACTCACTTTATAGTGGCCCTGGGGCTTTGTGTTGATGTCCTATGCCTAAGGCTAAGATTTAGTCATGGGCATTTTTAGTAAAAGTCATGGATAGGTCACGGGCAATAAACAAAAATTCATGGCCCCGTGACCTGTCCATGACTTGTGCTATTTCCCGGTGACAAAATTTTTGGTGTTCTGGAGGATCTGGGGACACAGCTGCTGCTCTGGAGGGGGGCTCTGGGCATCCGCTGGTGCTGGGGGTGTGTATCTCCGGGGCACCCGCTGGTTCTGGGGGGGGGGGGTGTCTCCGGGGCACCCGCTGGTGTGCCCACTGGTGCTGGGGAGGGCAGCACAGGACTGCCGCTGCTGGCAGGGACCCACCCTGTTGGCCCAGGACTGCAGTCGCTGCTGCTGGCGGCGGGGGACAGCCCCGCTGGCCTGTGACTGTCACCGACGTTGCTGGCAGGGGGCTCGGAACCACGGCAGCCGCTGCTGATGGAGGGCGGCCCAGGACTGACGTTGTTGGGGGAGGAGGGCTGTTGCAGCTGGTCCCAGGCTGCTCGAGCTTCTCAGGCAGCCCTGGGGTCAGTTGCATCTGCTGGCTGCAGAAGTCACAGAGGTCCTGGAAAGTCACGGAATCCGTGACCTCCGTGACAGACTCACAGCCTTACCTATGCCTTCAGTTCATTGACTTGAGATAAGCAAGTGTAATAAGTGAAAGACCAACCCTAGTCTCCTATGCAGGTATTTGCAGGTGAAACCTCACCATCCTTGATGGAAAAATAGTGAGGAAACTGGGTTGAAACTCATGGAATTTACATGACTCTATCTGGGAATAACCTGTGCAGGAGAGAGTTCTGCCCACTATTCCTGAACATTTAAGAAGTGATGTTGACTACAACGGTAGAGGTTCATCGATAGCCAGGAAAAATAGTAATTTCCAGTGTGTTACTGAGTCTGGCCACATACTGTTGTAAATATGGCATGATGCAGCACAGTGCAAATCAGGCGATCACATTGTCCCTGGCTAAATTCTCCCTCCTCAAAGTGTATTCTTCATTTTCTTTGTTTTAAACCCCTCCCCACCCGTCAAACATTTTGTGCAGTGTTTCCTGCACAGTGGTCTGTCAGGTTCTACCATGAAGGGGGCTGTATTATAGTGATCGGCAAGCAATCCTAATGTATAGTTTATTAAAGTGCTTCAGGATCTTTCCTGATGAACACTGCTGGATACATTTAAAGTATTATTTATTATTATTATTATTAATTGAGCTGTCACCAGGCACATTAATGGAACACAACAGAGCAATATTTTCATATTACAGATATAAATTAAATTGTCTTAAATGTATTATTTGTTTCAGTTGTGATGTGCAGTGGACCTGTTGTTGCAATCTTGATATTTGGTGAGGATTTACCAAATCCTGCAGTCTCAAATGGGGGAAATATTTAATATTGAATTTCACACTGGTAATATGTCTGTCAGTGAGAACCTCTCCTATCTTTTGTCTATTGAATAAGACATTGTGACTGATTGGTGAGATCACGATGCATCCCTGAGCTTTCTTTAATATTTTCATTTCCTGTAGTAAATTCTTTATAAAAGATGGTTTTGTCTAAAATTGTTAGTAACAAGGGACAGGAGGAGCTGTCAAATTTTCCTTACAGGGTAGAGAATAAGTCATGGGTAGGAGCTGTCAAATTTTCCTTACAGGGTAGAGAATAAGTCATGGGTAGATTTTGTAAATTTATTTGCCAGTGCCTGTAGTTTGAGTGCATTGTCTCGCATTAATATCACAAATTTTTTCAAAAGTACTTGATAACAAACCTAAATCAACAAAGGCTGGGTTATACATTTACAATCAGCGATGAGTATGGGGCACTGTGTAGCTGGAAGTGATGAGGAAGGGAATTGTGACTCTCCGAAGAGCATAGAATAATTCCAAAACACATGCATCCTCCTAGTCACTCCACTTTAGGTATCGTGTGCTCCTGAACTGCAACACACTCCATTCATGGATCTATTTTCTTGTCCAACAGACTGAACAATAAGAGTTAGTGTCTGTTGGTATCCACAAATGCAGAACTGCACTGCGTTATATGGTTCTACAACCTGCTGACAGATTTTCATGATGTTGTATCATTAAGCTGTAAATTGTCATGTAGCTTGATTTTTCTCTCTGTTTTAAAGGTCATGGCTGCTGTTAAACACGGGTGTGGGGGAGGAGAAGAGTTTCTGATTCAATAATAGAAGGAAATAATCTCAGTGTTGGATTATCATGACAATCAGTTTAGCCTCAAAGAGGAAGTAGGCAGGGCTAATTTAATCATTAAAATTCAGCCTTTCAGCGGGAAATTCAAGGTTTAGAGCTTGTAGAGTACAGTGGCACACCATACTGCGGAACACTCTTCCTAAAGCACAGCTGCAAGGTGCTCTATATTCAGGCAGATGAACTGCCAGGAGTGAAGAAAGTGATTCAAGGCAGTGCTATCCACTGTCACTATGAATCAGTGGGACATCATTAGCCGCAGCAGACTGCCAACTGCAGCTGATATTTTTTTGTCTTTAATGCCAAGGCAGCTAGGAAGGATAATCCACATTCCTAATATAAAGAGAGCGCCAAACATGACTGGGATAGCAGTATCTCATTGGACTATTCAAATTTGGAAAGTTTTTGGAGAAGTGAAATGCTATGCAGATATGTTTCCTATTACAGTAAAGCACTTGTGCGTATGCTTCTGATGCAGTGAGTCCTGGGTTCAAATGTCACTCATAAGAGTGATGACTGTATATAGCAAGGAGTTGGTCACTCCTTCAGGGTTAATCACCCTGAGTACAGAAGTGTCTAAATTTGTCTCTCCCCCAGCAGCAGTTAATCTGGCCTAATATGCCACAAAAGGCCGGAATCTGAGTTGTAATTTGTAACTCATCAGTGACATCTTTTGGTACCTGCCTTGCCATTTATGGTCTCAAGTTACTCAGGCTCTTTCCCTAATGTATTGAGCCAGCCTGCTCTGTTCAGGGGTCTTTTAACACTTTGTTTGAGCAGCATCTCTGACTGAGCTAAATTAGTATTTCAGGAAGCTGTTGATCTTACAGAGGGCACAGATATTGTTTCAGGAGATTCTATGACAGAAGACATTGTTTAAGGACAACTCAAGGAACCTTATCACTGAGGCAACATAGCTAACAGTAAGAACCACTCAGGTGGATTCTAAAGATAAAACGAAGCTTTTACACTTGACAGTAGCCGGACAATTTTTATGTCAGACTTGTCTGGGGACACTAGTTCTCATGTGTGGCCCTGCCTCACCCTCCATTAATCCTTGGTTGCCAAAAGTGAATACAAATATTAACTGTTAACCACATTTTACGATGGGTGATTTGCCTGTTGGAAAGACAAATACCTACACTGCCACAAAGAGGTAGGTGCCACTTTGTTGGGAAGTGCCTCAACCATCTGAGATATACCCTCAGATCCACTGCTGCATTAGTTATTTGCTCTTTTAAAAGAGCTCCGTCTGGATGCTGAATGGGGGTTGTTTTTCAAGGGGAAACTAACTAACTTCACACCTTTACAGACAATTGCTTAACCTTTACCGTTCTTTAGGACTCCTACTTTATTCCATAGCTTGATGTTCTTGGTTTACAGTGGAGACATGGGCCATTCTTTCCCAACAGCTGACACATTTCAATAACTTGAGAACTCACAGAGACACTGTAAATATTGACAATAATCCCACCTTTTTTCTTCGATACAGATGATGCAGGTTCACAGGTCCATCTGCCTGAACAAATAGACATGGCAGCTCAGGTTGCCTCAGGTATGGCTTACCTGGAATCCCAGAACTATATCCACCGGGATTTGGCGGCCAGGAATGTCCTTGTGGGCGAACACAATGTTTACAAAGTGGCAGATTTTGGACTTGCAAGAGTTTTTAAGGTGGGTTTGGATGAGTTTGGATTTTTGTTGTTATTTATGTATGAGAATTAGCATGAACTCCAGCTGTGCAAAAAATGGTTCAGAAAATTAAGGATGTGTCGACATTGCAAACAAAAGGATGTGTTCTGAACTCAGTTTAGCTAACTCATATTAAAATAGCAGTGAAGACAAGGCATCTTGTCTGTTTGCTCTGGTTAGCAGATTGAGTTCAACCAAGATCTCCTATAGGCTTTAACTCAAATTGCCAAAGCGGAATTGCCATGTCTTCACTGCTGATTTAACCTGAGTTAGTTAACATGGCTGGGATAGCTAACCTGAGTTAAGAACACACCTTTTTTGCAATGTAAACAT
Source organism: Emys orbicularis (assembly GCF_028017835.1). NCBI lineage: Eukaryota > Metazoa > Chordata > Testudines > Emydidae > Emys > Emys orbicularis. The sequence continues at coordinate 91,342,867 of NC_088685.1, read as the reverse complement.
ACCCTACAAAATGATATGTTAATTTAGGACTGGATTGTAACCGTACACTGCAGCCTGGGTAGCAGGCAGTGCTGGATCCTGAAAGTCACAATCCATTTCCTGCTTCCCTCTTGCTGAGGAGAAATGAGGTATGCTAGCATAGACGCCAACTTCTAATTGTCCCAGGGGGTGCTCCACCCCCCACTTAGCCCCAGGCCCTGCCCCACCCCCATCCCCACCCCTTCCCCTAAGCCCCCACCCTACCCCGCCTCTTCCCATCCCTGCTCTGCCCCCAGCCCTGCCCCCACTGCACCCCTTCCCCCAAGCCTCTGCCCCTGCTTCACCCATGGCCCCGCCCCCACTCCACCCCTTCCCCCAATGCCCCACCTCTTCCTGCTCCCGCCTCACCCCCTTCCCACCTCTTTCCACGCCCTTCCCTGAGCATGTCCTGTCCCTGTTCTTCCCCCTCCCTCCCAGCGCCTCCTGCATGACGCAGAATGGCTGATCACGGCAGCTGGGAGGCGCTGGGAGGGAGGGGAAGGAGTTGATTGGTGGGACTGCCGGTGGGCGGGAGACACTGGGGGGAGGAGGGAGAGCTTGGCAGCCGGTGGGTGCTAAGCACCCGCTAATTTTTGTGGTGCTCCAGGGCTGGAGCACCCATGGAATTGGTGCCTATGTATGCTAGCTAGCCTTTTTTTGCTGACAGCTTACTTCTTCCTTTGAATGGGTAGTGGCTGGTTCAGGGGCGGGGGAGCGGGGGATGGACAGAAATGGAATCAAGATTCTTCCCATACCTCATCTACCTGCTTGGGTGGGGGGAGTAGCAGCCCTTTGGCAGCTGTTTCCCTCCTCCCTCCCCAGACATCTGATGCAGTGCCCGGCAACGCAGGTAGCCATCACTAAAGAGCAAGGCCTCTCTAGACGTCCCTCCTCCCTCTCATTCCCACGTGCGGGCTCACAGTTCAAACATGCTACTCTCTGAGTTCTTAGTTCCTCACTGAGATCAGATTTTTCTCTACTGTTTCAGTAAATTGTATACTATGGCATACTGAACATGATGCCACTGGGGGTTAAATTAATAAACAAATGTCTTTTCAGTTTAAAAGGGGATTTTATGAATTTCAATAAGTAGCTGAAAATATCCAAAGCTTTGGTTTTTTTATTTTTTTTATTTTAATTGATTTATATTTTTGCTCTGGGAAGGATAAAAGAACTTTTGTTGCCAATTGGTTTTCATACCAAGTGCAATGGTTGTAGAAGTTGAGATTCATAATAGATCTGGTATTATGCCCTTATTGTGGTATAAAATGTTGAGCTGACACTGAAAGTACTCCTCCTCATTTTTGACTCTACTGTGAATATTTTTAGCCTGAGATATATTTCTTTTTAAACTGAACATGTGAATTTTGAGTATTAATAAAGGATTTTTCTCCTGTATGTGTTTAGGTGGAGGGAGAAATCAACAGTTACTGAAATTTCTTGTTAAACTTGAACATTTCTAAGTTAGTCACCATATAATATATTCCCAATAGTGTTCATTTGGAAATACTCTTATTCGTAGGCCAAGGGATTGTGGATTCAGGTTCCGTACTAATACTTGTGTAGGAGGGCCTACACAAAGTCCTCTATACTCTAAGAGGAAGTGAAGCATAGTAAACATATACATTAACGTAATGAAACCATAGTTTGTTTATACAGATGAGAATGAAGGCCCTGATCCTCAAGGTATCTAAGTGCTTAAATATCTTTGAGGGTCTGGCCCTAAGTCTGTGATGCTAACTGCTAGACATAATCTTATGAAGAAGTGTAGGACATAATAGCAAGGAAATAACATATCCAATTTTTGTGATTACTCACAATATTATTTAAAATCTGCATAATCTGTATATAAGTTTGCATGTTAAAAAACCTGACAGAGGCTAAGATATGTATGATATGCCCTAGATTCCATTTAAACATTGGAAACATCCTAAAATGTTCCCAAAGGTTGGATGTCCATGCAATAAAACTCTGTAGATGTGGGTCTGTGGAAAGTAAAGGATTAACCCCAGAGAACTTCCATTACTAAAAAATATTTCTCCATGTATTTTTTTATATATCCATTGAACTAATATATTAATTTAAAATCAGTTTGGGTCTGTCTTTCAGTGCTTGAAAACTGGTGAAGTGGTAATTAGCAAAGTCAATAGCCCTTCAATGCCATCAGTAAATCACAAAACAGAGGTTTCTAAATGCATTAGTGCTTGCTATCGCCTCCTCTATTTATAGAAGATCAGACCCGAAGCCAGTCTAACCATGCAGTCTCTAGTGCCAACATGATGCTTGTGCTGTGATTTCTGGCAGACTTATGGAATCCTTTCATGCCGGATTCAGAATTCACAATAGCAGGCCATAATTAAGCACAAGCCATTCCAATACTGGGTACTCACTTGAAGTTACAAGTGCCTTAGAAAAGCTTCTGTTGAACAAAGGTGTTTCTCATCTATAAGATCCCAGTTCAACAAAGACGTAAGCACATACTTTAGTCCCTCTGAGTTCAAGTGCTTGACTGAACAGGGCTGAGTTAAGCACCTGCTTAAGTGCTTTTGCTGAATCAGATCCTAACTTGGGTTTGTTTTGTTTTGTATGTAATAGTTAGAAAATGAAAATGTATATGAAGCTAAACATGAAACGAAACTCCCTGTGAAATGGACAGCCCCTGAAGCGATCCGCTCCAATAAATTCAGCATTAAGTCTGATGTGTGGTCATTTGGAATACTTCTCTTTGAAATAATCACCTATGGGAAGATGCCTTATTCTGGTAAGTATTTTATTTCAAAGTAATATTTAGATACACTTCTTGATTATTTTTAATTTTTTTCTTTATTGAATTGGAGGCTTATTTAAGGGTTGAAAATCTAAATATGGAATAAAACATCATAGGTGACCTTCATTCCGAGCTGCTGGATGTCCCAGTCCTCCTGAAAGTTCTCCAAAACCTGTAGTTTCCAGCTATTTAAGACTTGGTTAGTTGGTACCAATCGGTGGTTCAATAGCTTAGCTTGTTGGCTATTCGTCTGGGACACCAGACCAATCAAGTCCACTGCTGGAAGGTACAATGGGAGAGGCTTTTGTGGACCTGTGTTTGACCGTCTTTATGAAGGTATCACATGGAAGGAGAGATTCCAGTGTGAGATGCTGCATAGGCTCAGCAAGGAGAAAATGCATGAAGAGAAGAAGAGGGTTTTTGTTATTTTCCCAATTCTGGGCTACTGCAGGGGGGAACCCACATAAAGAGAAGCATAGACTGGATTTGGGCAAAAAGAGCACTAGCCAAGAATGGATTTAACAATATCAGAGCAGAATATGTCTCCAGTGGTATGGGTAGCTATCAGGGAAGAGTGACTATTATTAGCACAAGGTAGGGTGACCATATTTCCCTATGCTGAATACGGGATACTTGGTAAAATTACTCGTATTCAAGTGAGTTCAACGGCAATCAATCAGGTTCAAATTAACATCAAGTTGACTGAGCCCCTGTTAAAAAGAAATATTGCGTAGTTGGACTCTTTTTATTTACCTTCTTATCTTTAAGGCGTTAGGGGTCACATGGGGAGAGGTCACACACACACACACACACACACTCCTGCACACCTCTCTCACATGGTGTGTGTGTGTGTGTGTGTGTGTGTGTGTGTGTGTGTGTGTGTGTGTGTGTGTGTGTGTGTGTGTGTGAGACCGACCAACCCTCCCCTCCCTGCCCAGCACTCTCCACCCTCCATGCCTGGCTGGGGCCCCGGGATGGACCCGCCTCTCCTGGTACCTGCTACTGTGTCTTTCCGAGGCAATGAGTGGGGGGGACACGCATGGTCACATGGCCCCCGTCCCCAGATTTCTGCCAGGGTTCACACCAGTATGAGGCCAGCAGCAGGTGTTTGGCACTGTGCAGGAGGGAAGGGATGGGAGCTGCTTCCAGCACTGGCCGGAAATGGGACGGGGGTGGAGCCCTACTGGCCGAGACCTGGCATGAAGCAGGGGCTGCACTGACGGACCAGCAAGGGGAGAAGCCAGCCCCACTTGCTGCATCTTTGCCCCCACCACCAACCTTGTGCATCAACCCCCATTGTTGGCCACTGGCCCCCACCCCCCGCTCACCACTGGTGGGTGGGTGGCTGGTGAGCAGGGATCCGGCCAGCAGCAGGACCCACAAGTACTGATGGAGGGGGGGGGGGGGGAGAGGAAGATAGAAAATACAGGACAATTTGCCTGTTTTTAAGAAAAAGTAAGGACACCCGCAGGAGGGCTTAAATACGGGACTGTCCCTTTAAAAATGGGACATCTGGTCACCCTAGCACAAGGTGTCACTAAAATGATAGTTTGTTATTTTAATTTGTTGTTTGGTGAGGAGAACATAGAGGAGGGCAAGAGACAGAGGAGGGGACAAGGAAGGGGAACTTCCAATTTATCTCCCCCCTCGCTCCCCCAGCCTATACCTACACAGCCTTTCGTTCTCTGCTTCAATCACCATGACTTCCATTTCAGATGATCCCAGACTGCCACTCACTGTGCACGGAGCATTTGCAAATTGAGTTTTAGTTTTTTGATGGTGTGATGGGAGGCTTTACTCACTACTGGGCTGCAATGCCTTCTGGTGGTTCTGGGGATTTGCTCTGTCAGCAGGGCCGGCTCCAGGCACCGGCCTGGCAAGCAGGTGCTTGGGGCGGCCGCTCTGGAGAGGGGCAGCACGTCCAGCTATTCGGCGGCAATTCGGCAGATGGTCCCTCACTCCCGCTCGGAGCGAAGGACCTCCCGCTGAATTGCCGCCGCAGATCGCGATCGCGGCTTTTTTTTTTTGGCTGCTTGGGGCGGCCAAAACCCTGGAGCCGGCCCTGTCTGTCAGGCTGACATCCCTTCCAGCAGTCTCACTCCATCACTCTGTCTCTTTCTCTCTCTGTGGCCCCTTTCTTCTCCCAGGAGCTACAGCCTCCTTTTTCATAACTCAGATCTCCAGCCAGGCCACTATGTGGTTCCCCTTCTGGGGGTAGGTCAAAATCTCATTGCCAGCAGTCTCAGGCAATCTTCCCATTCGCTGGCCCAGGTGCCATTTCCTCAGAAGCTGGTAGGGGAACCTGGGACCGCCCTCTACTCCAGGTTCCAGCTCAGGGGTTCTCTAGTCAGCAGCCAAGGTCTGCACTCCTATTCCTTGCTGCCTTTTCCTGAGCCACTTCTGTAAATTCTGTCTCTTCCCATTCCTCTGGGTTAGCCAACCCAAACTCCCTCCTCTGATGGAGTAACCGTAAGTTACCTGCCTCTGTAGCCCCAACCACACCGCTCTTCTCCCAGGGAGTGACTATAGACTACCTTCTTACAGCCTTTTTCTGTTACCAGCCTCCTGGCTTTATAACCCTGGCGCACCTCTGCCCCCAGCTGGGCTTCATCAGCCAATTATTCCTTAGCGCTTTCCTCCAGGTGCAGCCTATAGGTTCATTGGCCTATTTTACCCTTCAGCCCTTGGGAGGAGTGGACACACCGTCACAGATGGGTTACATTCTGTGGAACAAGTAGCAAGGAAAAGACTCCCCTTGCTGAAAATATAAAGCAAAATAAGGCCCATTGTCTTTGCTTTATAAAAGCACACTCTGGTCTAGGGCATAGCCTATGTGAACCTTCACATTTGAAAATGTAAGTCCATGTGCCATAATTGTTTGCTTCCGTGATGTCATTTTCAGGACCATGTCCTCAGTAGCCAGTCGAGAGAAAAGGTCATTATGAAAACCAGTAGATGCTCTGATTGCTTATGGAAGGGCTAGGCAATGTTCCAGATGCAGTAGGTCTCAGTGGCTTTTCTAATCCCTTTACCCAGTGGCTTAGATCTTGAGTCCACTCATCACAGGTCAAAGGTGCTTACATCTATTCTACACACATACTCCTTTTCCATTTCCTCTTACAGCTGCTGGTTAAGCTTTCTCCGTCAAAACTTCAGAGCCAACGGCTACTCGTGACACCAACACTTCAAACAGTTCTACTACTTGGTCTCAGTAACCAAACATTACAACACTGAACAAGGAGTGTCAACACAACAAACACATGCTCTGAAATGAAATTCTCTGTTGAGAAAGTGGATAAGGAAAAGTTATTTACTTATTCCCATAATACAAGAACTAGGGGTCACCAAATGAAATTAATAGGCAGCAGGTTTAAAACAAATAAAAGGAAGTTCTTCTTCACGCAGCGCACAGTCAACTTGTGGAACTCCTTACCTGAGGAGGTTGTGAAGGCTAGGACTATAACAATGTTTAAAAGGGGACTGGATAAATTCATGGTGGCTAAGTCCATAAATGGCTATTAGCCAGGATGGGTAAGAATGGTGTCCCTAGCCTCTGTTCGTCAGAGGATGGAGATGGATGGCAGGAGAGAGATCACTTGATCATTGCCTGTTAGGTTCACTCCCTCTGGGGCACCTGGCATTGGCCACTGTCGGTAGACAGATACTGGGCTAGATGGACCTTTGGTCTGACCCAGTACGGCCTTTCTTATGTTCTTATGTTCTTATGAGAACTTTTATAACAAGAGGTTTCTCACTGGAATCACTTTGTGACTATTTTAGTTGCTTAGCGGGGCCCTTATGGCAATTTTAGAAAGGTGTGGTGCAAATGTTATAAATTCCCACTGAACAATAAGTCAGCAAGGAATTAAACCAGGGGCACCTATTTCCCCCCCATCCTGCAGCCACATTTGGTAACTGCCAGGAGCCTGAGTGCTGCATTTAATTTGCAAAAGGAGTAATATGCAGCCACCCTTACTATAATTCAGAGGTGCAGTCCATATTGACAATAGGTTCTGATTTGTAGTGTGTTTAATCCAAGCAGTTTAGCATGTTGGGAGTTGTAGTTTCCATGGGCTGTACCTGTATATTAAAGGAAAGGATGGCAATAGGCCATATGCTAGTCACTCAGCCACACTTTGGCCATTTTGGGAATAAACATGCACATTTTAATGAGCAAAACTGATACACAGGTAAACATCTGCAAAAAAATAAACAGATTCATAGAACTTTTGAAAATTGGTCTTAAAAGAGATTCACATATGGCCCTCCATTTGTGCATGTGCATTTTTATGCTCACAAATCACTTGCATGAGCTAGTCTTGTGCTCTGTCCTTGTATGTGCACATACACACCCATTTTTACACCCAGTTTGGGTTTTGTGTATGTAGACATTATAATTTTGCATGCACAGGAGATATGTGCATGCAAAGTCGTGCATGCAAAAATTGAGCCACTTGCTGATAATTTCCTCTTCTTTTTTTTTTTTTTTAAATGTATTTCAGGTATGATGGGCTACCAAGTAATCCAGAAGCTGGATAAAGGATACAGAATCCCTCAACCAGCTAACTGCCCAGATAAGCTCTATAACATTATGCTGGAGTGCTGGAATGCAGAGCCCAAAGGACGGCCCACTTTTGAAACATTGCACTGGAAACTGGAAGATTATGATATGGACTCTACATCCTATATTGATGCAAATGCTTTTGTAAAATGAGTGTTGTGGCAGAGACTGAAGAAAATCAAATGATCAGTTAAATAAATATGGTATAAAGGGTAACCGGGAAATAAATTTCACCTCAAAATATGGGGGAGGAGAGGTTTAAATTATTAGATGAAACCAAGGAATTTTATAAATTGCCAAGGCTATGGTGATGCTCCAGGACACTAGAAATTTTAATGTCAGCCATTGTCTTGCAAAATTAAGAAAATTGAAATGAGGGGGCTTTATTGTTTTTGTTTGTTTGTTTGTTTGTTTTTTTGTAAAATAAGCTCTCTTCTATTTATTATTTAAATAATAGACCAAAAGAATGAACAGATGAGATTGTTGCTCAATAAGCACTGTTGCATTTCACGGTTTAGCTACTAGAATGGTTATTTCTTATTCTTTAGATTGCTGAAGCTCATCAGCTTGTTGCTATGAAGGAATCTGATTACTTTGTTGCACAGCAGGACCTGTGCTTTGAGCCTTTTCTTTTCTTTTTAAAATATCCTGTGACTATAATGCTGGCAAAGCCATATTAGATGTCTTGATTGTACATGGAGTGCTCATGCCTTTGCTAAAGAGGATAATGAAACAGATATTGGGAAAAGAATTAAAATAGCAGCAAAACACAAACTTTTTGCTTTGTATGTGCAGTGTCCATCTTATGAAATAATCACAATTAGTATTAGTTAACTAAGTTTAAGACACTGATGATTTTTTAAATTATCCACTGAGGTGCATAGGGACATTTTATAATCCATTAATTTTAAGAATCATGAAGCTGAAAAGATTTTTTATAATGAAATAGACATGGCCTTAATATTTTGGAGTGATTCTGCAAAATTCCCAACCTCAGCTGAGGCATTTGACAGCACTGTGTCTAGGACCATACATAGACTCAGCAAAATGCTTCTTTCCCCCCTTCTCTCTGTTCCAAACGTATCTGATTTATTTTATATAGCATAGGATGACATTAGGGCCAGCTTCCTCTGCTGCAGGAGAAGTAGAGCGCTGCTGATTATATGCGGGTCTGAGCATTGTTAACAACATTTCAAATTTTTCCAATTCTAGGTAAATTAGCCAGGTGTATGGCTTCTGCTAAATCCCGAGACCTCGAAGGCTTTTGTGTGCAGCATAATTGTGAAGTATATTTTCCCCTTCATTTTCAATTATTGAACTATAGAATCCATTGTAGTCTGTAATATTAATACAACACATACTATAGGCTCAAAATAAGTATCTAACTACTATCTCCCAATATCAGAGATACAAGGTGTCTGCCAGGAAAATCCTAAAATAGACATAAATAAATGAAAAGATTCACTAACCTAAAATTTGTATGATTTTCACTGCTTATTCTCTCTGCCATTTCCTTATTTTCTTCTCCTTCCACATCAAGCCTATTTACTCCATTTCAATACCTCCCATTTCCCCCCCCTCATTTGTAATCTATTTTTAATCTCCTCTTTTCTTTGTCTCATCTCTTCTTTTCTTGCAAAGCAGCATCTTCTTCTTTTCTACGTGAACCCCATTCTCTGTTGTCCACCCAAAACTCCCTCCTTTATTATATAGTTTCTTTCCCACTTCCTCTTTGTCCCTTTGTATTCTTGTTTTTCACCCAACTCTCCCCACCCTTACCTAATATTAATTACATTTGTAAAGCACTTTACAACATTAACCAATTAACTGCCATAACATTCCTGTGATGTTGGAAAGCATTACTATCTCCAGAGAAGGAAGAAAAGGTTAAATGACTTGGCCAAAGGCACAGTGGAAGTCAGTGTTGGGCACTGGGATGAAATGCAGCATAGCCTCATGATGATGAGCCATCCCCCTCTTTGTAACAGGAGCTCACACTGACTACTCAGTAGTGAAGCAAGCTCAGCTACTGATTAGTGGCCAGCAACCAGATGGAACTTGTGATGACCATAGCACCATCAGCCCAGGAGGCAGTCCCCTACTCATAAATTCAAGTCTAGGATCCTTACAACCATGGGTTTAACAGGTCCCATGCACAACTTGACTTTTGATAGCCTATTATTTTTCAGGAAAAAAAAAAATCACTGCAAACTTTCAATCCTGATGAGGAGGTTGCATTTCCGGGATGATTGTGACACTGAAATAGGATAGAAACATTTTAATTAAAAACTGATTTCACCCTTGACACATAGAGTTGTAAAATTCAGAAGGGTCCTTGGCTTTGGGCTTCAGTGGCCCCATAGTTTGAGGATCTTAACTCCTAAGGACATTCATGTCATCAAGAACAGATCAAAGGGGACATTTAAGACTTATTGGAATCTTAGTTATAGAAAGCACCTATATTAGATAAACTTTACAGCTGATGATATAAAGGTTACAAGAGTCCTATAGCAAGGGAGCTGTTGCATCAAACTCTTTTACAGAGAAGAAAACCTAACACAAAGAATTAATTGTCATAATTAAAAGTTATATCAAATGGCCCCAAATCCTCTGTGCTAGACAGTATAGTTGGGTTGAAATGGACAGATTCTCATACTATCCTTAAACACCTCAATGAATGACCCAGTATGTCTGAAAAAAGCACATATATGTAGGAAACATGTTCCTAGATCAACACAGGACCATGAGCTCATAAACTTGTAATTTCCGTCCTCTTCCCTCAAATATGCATATATATCGCATTGGCACCATACACAAGTTTTTTCTTCACTGCTGTATAATTACACACTACATAGACTTTTTTATTTGTGAAATTTCTATCAAAAACAGTAAAATCAATATTTTTCTATGACTTTATTTATCTTAGTTTAAGTACACTGTAGGCCTGAGGTGTACGTAGGTGCCTAAAGCTTACAGTTAGTACAGGAATTTGTGCGTTTCATCCCCAACTGTACTGACTGGCATAGAGGATTTTGAAGGTGCTGGGATATAGTGTAATAACCTAGAAAAAGCAAAACTGTGGACACTTCAATACATAGCAACTCTTCCTCCTGAGGTGAGAGGGGTAGCAGTATGGGGACTGTACTGCATTTCTGAAGAGAGGGTGCTCCTGCCACACCAGGAATGGAGATGATTTTGTGTCATCTTGCCAGCTCTGCAGTTAAGTTTCCCTGAGCCAGAGCACTGAATTGAGGATAGCTCGTTTGGCCCAGGGACACTTTCTCAGACACTCCATGTCCTGTGACTGTAAGAGTCTGGAAATTGGAGCACTTCTTACCTTTTCCTTTTTGTTGTAGAGTTAGATACAAGCCACAAAATAAAATCTGGCTCTGGATCGGACTGGGGGAATAAGGTGGGATTCAACCTAAGAGTGGCAGAATCTGCTCCTAAGCATGTGCATTTATTCAACTAAAAGTGACTGAATATAAAGGACTTGATTCTCCACAGCCTTGCACCTTTTGTTGTCATTTATACCTATGTGAAGTGGCTGCGACACATTACCATTCTATTTTAGCTCTGTTTTTCACTTCTAGTTAGAAAGAGCAAGGCAGTGGAGAATTAGGCCCCAAAGAAAGAGTAAAATATGGAGCAGTTTAAAATATTGCTATCTACTCTTTTTTCCCCTCAATTTTTCTATAGGCTGGGTAGACGTAGCTAATCAACTTGTGTGTTGATCAGACCTTGACAGAAATCAAACCTGCTTAGTGGTGGTATAGTGTAGACCTTGGCTGAAATCCTCCTATCAGGGTATGTCTACACTACGAGAGTAGTTTGATTTTACTTAAATCGAATATGTGGAATCGATATTACAAAATCGAACGTGTGTGTCCACACTAAGGACAGTAATTCGACTTTGTGAGTCCACACTAACGGGGAAAGCATCGACATTGGAAGCGGTGCACTGTGGGCAGCTATCCCACAGTTCCCGCAGTCCCTGCTGCCCATTGGAATTCTGGGTCGAGCCGCCAATGCCTTCTGGGTAAAAAAAATGTGTCGAGGGTGCTTTTGGGTAACTGTCGTCATCCGTCCGTCACTCCCGCCCTCCCTCCCTGAAAGCGCCGGCGGGAAATCAGTTCGCGCACTTTTCTGGTCAGTGACAGCGCGGACGCCACAGCACTGCGAGCATGGAGCCCGCTGCGACCATCGCTGCAGTTATGGCCGTTGTCAACACCTCGCAGCTTATCATCCACCTTTCCCAGAGGCAGATGCAGATAAATCAGGCGAGGAGGCTACGGCACCGCGGTGAGGGCCTGAAGTCTGAGAGTGGCACAGACCTGTCAGAAAGCACGGGACCCCGTGCCGAGGACATCACGGTGGCAATGGGTCATGTTGATGTTGTGGAACGGCGATTCTGGGCCCGGGAAACAAGCACGGACTGGTGGGACCGCATAGTGCTGCAGCTCTGGGATGAATCACAGTGGCTGCGAAACTTTCGCATGCGGAAGGGGACTTTCATGGAACTTTGTGAGTTGCTGTCCCCTGCCCTGAAGCGCAATGACACCCGGATGCGAGCAGCCCTGACTGTTCAGAAGCGAGTGGCCATAGCCCTCTGGAAGCTTGCAATGCCAGACAGCTACCGGTCAGTCGCGAACCACTTTGGCGTGGGCAAATCTACCGTGGGGGTTGTTGTGATGCAAGTAGCCAACGCAATCGTTGAGGTACTGCTCTCAAAGGTAGTGACCCTGGGAAATGCACAGGTCATCATAGATGGCTTCGCCGCGATGGGATTCCCAAACTGCGGTGGGGCTATAGATGGAACTCGCATCCCTATCCTGGGACCGGACCACCAGGCCAGCCAGTACATTAACCGAAAGGGCTACTTTTCAATGGTGCTGCAAGCACTGGTGGACCATAGGGGACGTTTTACAAACATCAACGTCGGATGGCCGGGCAAGGTTCATGACGCTCGTGTTTTCAGGAACTCTGGTCTGTTTAGACGGCTGCAGGAAGGTATTTACTTCCCGGACCACAAAATAACTCTTGGGGATGTGGAGATGCCGATAGTCATCCTCGGGGACCCAGCCTACCCGCTAATGCCCTGGCTCATGAAGCCCTATACTGGCGCCCTGGACACTGAAAAAGAACTCTTCAGCTACCGGCTGAGCAAGTGCAGAATGGTGGTGGAGTGTGCTTTTGACCGTCTCAAGGGGAGATGGAGAAGCTTACTGACTCGCTGTGATCTCAGCGAAACCAATATCCCCATTGTTATAGCAGCTTGCTGTGTGCTCCACAATCTGTGTGAGAGCAAGGGGGAGACCTTTATGGCGGGGTGGGAGGTTGAGGCAAATAGCCTGGCTGCTGATTACGCCCAACCAGACAGCCGGGCGATTAGAAGAGCCCAGCGGGACGCGCTGTGCATCCGGGAGGCTTTGAAAGCTAGGTTCCTGAGTGAGCAGGGTAACCTGTGACTGTTAAGTTTGTGTACAGAGAAGCTGAACCTGCCCCCGTTTCTTTACCCAGTTAATGTTGACTATCCTCTCCAGTTACATACCCCCTTCACCCCCTTCCAACACACGTTTAAAAATAAAATCACTTCAATTTTGTTAATGAACACCGTTTTCTTTATTACTGTTTTCGCGGGAATGTTTTAAACCTGGGATGCAGACTGTGGTGGGGAGCGGGTGTAGTGTGGTGATGCAAATGACGCTTCTAAACTCCAGGAATGACAGGCTCCGCAGTGGTGGACTGGTTGTTTCAACGGAGCCTGCCACCCCTCCTGATCGGGACTGTATGTGTGTGGGGGCTATGTGACTTTGTGGCAGGGGGAGGACGGTTACAGATCCCCTGCTGCGTGGCTCTGTGATCCAGGATAAGGACGGCTGCATAAGATCTCTAACTGCCCTCCCCCGCCACAAAGTCACAGAGCAACCCCGCCCCCCACAGAACATGAAAACCACCTCCCAGACTGACCAGGGTAACTAGTGACTGCACTGTGTATGTGCCCTGCTGCTGAACCTGCCCCCGCCTCTGTACCCTGCTAAAGGTGACTGTCCTGTCCAATTACCAACCCCCTTCCCCCCCTTCAGACAGACTCTCCTCCAAAAGAACATGATGGAAACAGTAATTAACAGAAAAGTATTTTTTATTAGCTACTACACATGAAACTGGGGGGTGAAACTTGGACGGGGGCTTGTGTGAGGCGGGAAGGAAAGGACTTGTCAAATTTTGGGGAATGAGAGCCTTCTAGTACTAGAGCAGTCTGCAGGGGTGGAGTGAGAGTTTTCACGGACTCTGCCGCCCCTCCTTCTTTGGACTTTGGGTGAGGGGTGTATGGGACTTGGTGGCGGGGGAGGGCGGTTACAGATAGACTGCAGCGGGGCTCTGTCCTCCTGCCTCTGGTCCTGCAGAACATCCACAAGGCGCCGGAGCGTGTCCGTTTGCTCCCTCATTAGTCCAAGCAGCGTTTGAGTCTCCTGCTGGTCTTCCTGCCGCCACCTCTCCTCCCGTTCCATGTGTGCTCGGTGCATTTGGGACAAGTTATCCCTCCACTGGGTCTGCTGTGCTGCCTGGGCTCGGGAGCAGCCCATAAGTTCCGAGAACATGTCCTCCCGTGTCCTCTTCTTCCTATGCCTAATCTGCGCTAGCCTCTGGGAGTGTGATGCCAGGCTAGGTTGTGAGACAGTCGCAGCTGTGGCTGTGGGAATGGGAAAAAGGGAGTGAATTCCTCAGAAAGATAAATGTAGTTGTGAACAAAGAACATAGTCTTTCTCTGTGAACAAGACCATGCACAGCACCTATCACATGCGCACTCAGGACAAGGTCGAATTTTCGGCCTTCGCATTCAGTGCCTGGGGTCTTGCACTGCAGATCTGAGAAGCGGGGCAGGACACCGGAATTTGTGTAGCAGGCCGACATGGTAAGCCGTAGACTTGTGGCTGCTTAAAACTTTAATAGTAGCACTGGCCTCCTTTCACATTGAAAGCAATGCCAGTCCCTGCTGCCAGCAATCCGGCAAGCATGAACTCTGCCCCTGTCCCACCCCCTCGCGGCTGTCCCAGGGAAAGATCCCTGTATGCTGCCCCTCTCCCGCCTCCACCGCGTGGCTGTAAACCGGCGGTTACAGTTCTGTAAAGGAACGGGCAAGCAGTCCCAATACTAACATTCCCCTACCTAATTCAAAGCAGGTCACCATGAGCGACATCACCCTGATGAGGATCTCAGACACTGATAAAGAAAGAATGCTTCGGGAAAGCCTGCAAAGACCACGGCCGTATGCCGCCATGCTCTGCAGGGCAATGATCTCGGAGTACTTGATTGTCTCCTGGCGCGGAAACCTTTCATACCACGGAGGACCCAATAAGGCCGCTCTCCCCAGGAACCTGATGCAAAGGCTTTCCAATTACCTCCAGGAGAGCTTCGTCGAGATGTCCCAGGAGGATTTCTGCTCTATCCCCGGACATATAGACCGCATTTTACTGTAGCTGCACTGGCAGGGACTAAACAGTAGAGCGGCTTGGGCAGAACAATCATGCGAAACCGGACATTGGTAGATTTTTTTTCAATAGTTGCACTGTCCAGGACTGAAACGTTAAGCGCCTAGGGCAAACTAATCATGAAAAACCCATTGTTGTTATTGTTAATATTCCTGTTCTGTTAAAAATAAATGTTTAGATGTTTAAAACACTTACTGGCTGATCCTTCCCCTGATTCTGTGTCCGGGTTAATGGCTGGGGACGGTTGGTAGGGGATCTCTGTAAGGGTGATGAAGAGATCCTGGCTGTCGGGGAAATCAGCGTTGTAAGCGCTGTCGACTGCCTCGTCCTCCTCATCTCCTTCCTCATCTTCCCCGTCCGCTAACATGTTCGAGGACCCGGCCGTGGACAATATCCCATCCTCAGAGTCCACGGTCAGTGGTGGGGTAGTGGTGGCGGCCGCACCTAGGATGGAATGCAGTGCCTCGTAGAAACGGGATGTCTGGGGCTGGGATCCGGAGCGTCCGTTTGCCTCTTTGGTCTTCTGGTAGCCTTGTCTCAGCTCCTTGATTTTCACGCGGCACTGCGTTGCATCCCGGCTGTATCCTCTCTCTGCCATGGCTTTAGAGATCTTCTCGTAGATCTTTGCATTCCGTCCTTTGGAGCGCAGCTCGGAAAGCACGGACTCATCGCCCCACACAGCGATCAGATCCAAGACTTCCCGATCAGTCCATGCTGGGGCCCTCTTTCTATTCTGAGATTGCACGGCCATCTCTGCTGGAGAGCTCTGCATCGTTGCCAGTGCTGCTGAGCTCACCACGATGTCCAAACAGGAAATGAGATTCAAACTGCCCAGACAGGAAAAGGAATTCAAATTTTCCCGGGGCTTTTCCTGTGTGGCTGGTCAGAGCATCCGAGCTCGGACTGCTGTCCAGAGCGTCAACAGAGTGGTGCACTGTGGGATAGCTCCCGGAGCTATTACCGTCGATTTCCATCCACACCTAGCCTAATTCGACATGGCCATGTCGAATTTAGCGCTACTCCCCTCGTTGGGGAGGAGTACAGAAGTCGAATTTAAGAGACCTCTATGTCGAACTAAATAGCTTCGTGGTGTGGACGGGTGCAGAGTTACTTCGATGTAACGGCGCTAAATTCGACATAAACTCCTAGTGTAGACCAGGCCTCAGATTGCTTCCTTAATCCAACCCATTGGAAGCTAATGATCTAACCAGTGGACCAAATTCGGTGATGAATCCTGTTCATGTGCTACCTGAGGCACGTTGCACATACACTAAGAAGATCCAATCCATTTCAAAACAATTTGTATTTATATGACAGATACCAATTGTAGTCAGAGCTCTTCTCTAAGGCTTGATTTAAATGGAACATCAAGGTTAGAGTTTCCAGTTATAGTGCACACTAAAATGGGTTTAACTTATTGCACTTGATTCTTGAGGCCTTTTATGTTCAAGGTTCTGCCAAAGCAATCTATTGCACTTATTTTTACTTGGCTCATAGATGGAAAATAATGGATTTAGTTATGAGAAACAGTAATAGATTTAAAAAAAAAACCGGACAAATTTCTGTGTTTAGATAGAATAAAGGGATCAGGAAGATATAAGTGGAATTTTTCTACAATAGACTAGCTCTTGAAAAATTCACTTCACATAAATTGTACTGAGACACCTTTCTATGTAATGTTTTATTTATATAATTCAGGTTTTTTTTTTTTATAGAATTAAATCATTTCATGCAGTCCTTCAAAAGCTCATTTTGACATAAGCTTAAAAATGTCAAGTCAGATAAGACGACTCCCCAGTTGTGTTCTGCTCCGCATTCTTCAAGAACCTCTGAAGAATTAAAATTACATTTTCCACCCTAAATATCAGAAAAGCTGTGAACTTTACTTTTGATTCTTATAAAAAAGTCTTTGGACAGATGGCCTGCAGTTTAGAGCAGGGGTGGGCAAACTTTTTGGCCTGAGGGCTCCATCTGGGTATGGAAATTGTATGGCGGGCCATGAATGCTCACGAAATTGGGGGTTGGAGTGCAGTAGAGGGTGGGAGCTCCAGCTGGTGGTGCAGGCTCTGGGGTGGGGCCAGAAATGAGGAGTTCAGGGTGCGGGAGGGGGCTCTGGGCTGGAACAGAGGGTTGGGGTGCAGGTGGGAGGGTGAGGGCTCCGGCTAGGGATGCAGGCTCTGGGGTGCAGGAGGGTGGGACCGAGGGGTTCGGAGGGCAGGAGGGGCTCAGGGCTGGGGCAGGGGGTTGGGGTGCTGGAGGGGGTCAGGGGTGCAGGCTCTGAGCGGCACTTACCTCAAGCAGCACCTGGAAGCTGTGGCATGTCCACCCTCTGGCTCCTACGCAGAGGTGCAGCCAGGTGGCTCAGTGCACTACCCCATCTGCAGGCGCCACCCCTGCAGCTCCTATTGGCTGTGGTTGCTGGCCAATGGGAGCTGCGGGGGCGGCACATGGGGTGAGGGCAGACACCCAGACAATCAGCCTGCACACTTTCAATGCTACTGCAGAAAGAAATTCCAACAGCTCAAGCAGGGAGTGAGTAGTGCATTAGAACCAGTCCTATTTTAACTCTATCCCAGGTCTCACATACAAGATAGACACATTATACCAGATTAGGTTTGGAATGGTAGATCTGCTTTTCAGATCACATGCAAACAGCCTAGCTACATCACCACTTCAATGATCTCTCTTTGTCTCACGTTGCACCAGGTACCTGGTTGTCCCCAAATGGGCCGAAGTTGGTCCAGCCACATCATCATCACGTTTTTTAAGAAAGGTTTTGTTTTTTTTATTTCATGTAAAACTTTTTTCCTCCCTCAGGTGTTCTTCAAATACCAGCTGACTTTTTTGGGGGGAAAGCGCATTACCTAAGAAACTGTATATCACATTTCAGCAGGAAGGGAATTTTTAGTAACAATGTATTGATTCCTAAAAACCAGGGAAGTCTAATGGTAACTTAAACACAGCCCCTGAACAATAAAGGTCAATACTTGAAGGCAGCATTACACGTCAGCTGAGCTCTGGTACTTTCAACACAGCAGGTGTTGAGTTTCAGCAATTCTCCTGAGTTGAAACCAAGAACAAATACAAAATTTCTTACTGTTGCACTGGAGCAAATTAAAAAAAAATGAAGCAAGGAAATAAAATTTGTGACAGTGAGGAAAGGGGAAAGCTAATGAAAGTAAGTCAACCACCATGCTACAAGCAACACTGAGCAAAATATGGCCTGATCCGGCAAAGACTTATGTTTAATTTTATGAACTTTGAGTAGTTCCATTGAAGTCAAGTAAGACAAGTCTTTGCAAGATCAGGGCTCAAGTCTGCACTCAGAATGAAACTGCACATTTTTGCCCAAAATGTTTGAAGAAACAAAAAAGATCTTTCATGATTGAAAACGGCTTTTATCACTCACAAGTCCCTGTTCAGAGGCAGATCTGTGTAACTCCCGACTCAGACAGAATGAAACATAAACAACTTCAGAGGAGGACAGGGACAGTCTTTCAACTAGTGGCAAGTGAAGAAGTTTTAGTCACAAATGAAGCAAATCTGAGTTATGAAGTTTACATTGCAATGTCTGCCTACAAGAGCTAGTAGAGCGTTGGGAATATGGACAGGAAGCAAGCCAGGGCTAGCCACTTGAGAAAACAGTCAATGTGCTCCTTCCTACACATAGACAATGAGCAGGGGGTTTCTTAACATCTTTTTCCTGCTATCCACATTCAGGCTAAGGCTTGAAGAGAATTTTACAAACAATGTAGTCAGTAAATGGAATTGAGAGCTTCTCCCGGGGATTGGGAGGAACTTGAGCTCCCCAACATTTGCCTGTTAGTTTCTGTAGAAAAAGAGAAAAAGGAAATGCAGGTGGGGGCCCTGATTACAACCCATGGAGAGAGTCCGTCGAGGTCAAAAATTCACAAAAATTAGTTAATTGGAAAAAATGATCCGTATGAAAATCCAGCATTTTGCCCAGCTCTAACCAAAGATACTTTATGATATTTACCTCTTCTACATGATTCAATGTAGAACAAGTTGAAAGTTTTCAAACGTCAGCAACAATTTTTATCAAAATTTCAAATTCTGAGGAAAAACTGGAGAGATGAAATATTTTCAATTTTAATCCTCTTGTTTTTCTGACCAGGTGTAATTGAGGCCCATGGTGCATCATTAGTTCAGCTCACATTTTATTTTTATTGGCCTGTTGCTAAAATGAACAAGCAACAAAAATGTAGGATACACCAAGTTACGAATGATATGATATGAACAACGAAAGAAGTGGTTTCATTCTTTAGCTATTCAGTTTGGGTGAAATTCACGGCAGTGAAGAATATCCAGGTTAGGCTATCTGCTCCATTTATCCTCCTCTTTAGCTACACACTAAAGCCCCAGTCCTACAATTGCATCCATGTAAGTGGACCCCTGCACCTGTGGGGAGACCAGGTGACTACACTAAGGCTCCATACATGCAAAGGGATTGGCTTACAAGGATTAGAACCTAAGTGGTGCAGGGGCCTTGCACCTGTTTTCTGTAATGGTGTAAACTTCACTCTTTAGGACTATATCCAAGAGGTGGGCAAGGCCCAAGAATATGGAAGTTGTTTTAGAAGGAAAATATTTTATTCTGTCTGGAACACAAAAATTAGGCTTTTTCAGACTGAAAATCTTCTGAAAATGACTGTTCCTAAGTAGGATTGTTATGAGTGTGTTGGGCTTTATATTTTGTAGAGGCTTATTTATTTTTGATTTATACAGGGCCATAAATGTACATGGATTCTTACACACAAACCAAATAATGTGCCTGTCCGGAGAAACTTACTGTCTGAGGGTGTGCCTACACAGCAACCAGGATCCCACAGCAGCGAGTCCCAGAGCCCAGGTCAGGGGCGGCTCCAGGCACCAGTGCAGCAAGCGCATGCCTGGGGTGGCAAGCCGCGGGGGGCAGCGCAGGGGGCGGCCTGTCGGTCGCTGTGAGGGTGGCAGTCAGGCGGCCTTCGGCAGCGTGCCTGCGGGAGGTCTGCCGGTCCCACTGTTTCGGCGGCAATTTGGCGGCTGGTACACCGAAGCCACGGGACCAGCAGATCACCCACAGAAACGCCGCCGAATCCGCGTGACCGCGGACCGCCCACAGTCATGCCGCTGAAGGCCACCTGACTGCCGTGCTTGGGGCGGCAAAAAACATAGAGCCGCCCCTGGCCCAGGTCTACAGATTCGAGTTTGTGGGGCTTACGCTATGTCATGAAAAAAGCAGTGTAGATGTCAGGCTTGGACTTGAGCTCTGAAACATAGGGAGGGGGATGGGCTTCAGAGCCGAGTTCCAGCCTGAGCCTGAATACCTGGTTAGCTATTTTAGTGCCGCAGTGCAACCCCAAGTCTGTAGACTCAGGCTGTGAGCCTCACGGACATGGGATCCTACTTGATGTGTAGACGTATCTTAAGGGTTTGACTCAGCAGACATTTACTCCATGCTTGTAGCTACTCCTGCATGGCGTTCTATTAATTTCTACGAGGCTCCATGCAGGCATGATTTAGGGCCCACTCCAGCTCCCATTGACTTCAATTAGGAATTGGTTCAGGGCTTATATTTACAGAACTATTTTCAGGATTAGGCCCTAAATTAAGGCATGACCTCTTGAGAGGAATTGACCAATAGGGATGGGGTAGAAATTAAGGGAGAACAAAAGTTACAACAATAAGATCAGTTGCTTTGGTCTTGAGGGTTGTGTGCACATTTTAAAGATACTTTTCCTTTTAAAGAGCATATTAAAGTTTTTAGCCCTCAGCAGACATGGGAATCTTAACCAGAGTCTTAGTTGAAAGGCTGCTTTCTAGAACATTGCTGCTAATTTTAACATTGCTTGACCTGGGTCTTTTTTTGTAATTTAGAGAATGAGCAAACAGTGGAAGTATTCACACAGTGTGCTCAGTTCCTCGTATGCTAACAGTTCTCAAACTCCCCACTAGGTGGGGGCACAGATTGCTACCTAAACTCAACACTAGAATGAAGCAGCTGAAGTGCCATAAACTCTTGGAGAGACTCTGAGAGCAATCATTCTGACCTATCCAGACACCACACTGATTTCTGGCCATACTAACCCAAAATCTGACTATTGAGAACAGTTTACCCGCTATACTTCAGGAACACACAGCATATAGTTTTACTTGTCCCCCCAACAGATTATAACAATTATGAAGAAAAAATGTATTTACTAATTCCTACCCTGTACAACTGTGAGGGATTTCACTGCTTCTGGCGGTAAATCAGTGGATATTGCATATAAAGTTAATCTACGTATGCATCCAATTATAGATCCTGAAGCACTAAAAATCATCTTATGTAGTTTTTCTTACTCATCCTACCTCCCTTGAGACAAGTGATGTGGCTTCAGAAATCAATTGTGATTCAAAATGTTTCTAAAGAGCGAATCTGAAATGCCGAAAGAACTGGTGAATAACAATAATTTAGTTCTTTAATCCCCTGTACAGTTAGATTAGGAGTTATAAGGAGATAATGTACAAGATTTATTTATAATGGCTTTTGAAAGTTTACAGCAGGAAATATACATTAAAGTTATAAATTGCTTATTGCATGGCCCTTCCTTAGTTGGTCTGTGGAATAATTGTTTTCATCATTGCTTTCTTAATGTACTTTACAGCAATATAATTTAAATATAGTACAAGCATCAAATATTGATTTTGAGTTAACTTATGATTGATATCAAAATTATATCATAATGATAGTATTTTTCAAGGCTAAACACAGCTGACCTCTCTACTTTATTATCTTTTATATTTTATGAGTAAAATTAAACTGCTACCTTCTAGAATTAAAATTTACAGTTGCACACTATCATTATAAGTACTTTCTTTGGATATGGAAACTTTCTACAACTTTCAGATGGGTATTGTTAGTCAGAAAATGCCCATTTTCTCTCTGGCAGTATGTTTGCTATTCTTTAGAAAACAGGTTGGTTAATTCTGGGTTAAATGACTTGTTAGCCATGTTCAGCATTTTGGTTTCAATACTGAAGAAAAAATCCCAATTGAATAGTCTTCTGGGAGACATTTTTAGAGTAACTTTTAAAACATTATCATTTTACCTTTTATTTTTATTCTTCAAGACTTTACACTTCATCTTGTAAGTGATTTTGTAAATTTTTTTTTTTGCTTAGGTATAGACCGAACAATGGATTTTTGATACTCTCAATTTTACAGGCCTGTAGGGCTCTAGAGTCAGACAACAATAGGGTCAGCAACAATACAGCACAAAGGTGACAGAAAGGAATCTTAACAAAGCAGCTGAGGGTTTCCCTTGCATAAGGAATCCACACATGGGGTAGGTTCAGCATACCCAGGTAGGGCGGTACAAGTCAAGGTCACAGAACAGACAGGAAAACAACCCAGGATCCTGGCTGCAAATCCTCTGCATTAGTCACTAGACTCCCTTGTAGAACTCATTCTAGTTTTTACTGAACTGATTTTTCAACAATATATTAAGCACCAAAGTGTTGAAAAGCAGGTTTTTCCTCAAGCTAGTTTTACCCACTTGGATTCTTCCAGACATTTGGAAAGCACTGCTAGTCTTTGACCCAATCTCTGCCTTTAAGATTTCAGAGATAAGAATTGGGTTTCCCATCTTTCTGGATAAGGGGGAGATGGAGAAGGCACATGGTGCTGAGGCAGACAACTTGCCAGTCTACCCTGTCTGATTTTTGTTCCCTCAATAGAAGCTTAACAGAGTCCAGAAAAAAGTAGAGCAGAAACATACTGGTGTAAATTATTCAAGTGATGCTGCCATTTCTAGAAGCAGCCCTGACGGGTTTGCCCATAAAACATTAACATGACATTTCTGAGTTGTGACAGGTGGTTTGGGAGAAGAAGGCTTAAGAATAAGCACAACACTGTTTTGTGGGAACAGAGAAATGTGTTCAGCTATAAACAAACACACACCATTGCTGATTTGCACGCAGACTGAATTTAAAAAACACATTAAAGTTTAAGAGATCCTTGTAAGTAGATTAAAGCAGATTTGTTCAATGGTGCTATGCACAATCAAAAGTAGGGACAAAGTCTGTATTCTCTTCCTCCCCTTCTTTTAGAAATGGGAGTACTTAGTTGTCTCAATTAAATTCTGAAACATCCTAAAGGTTTGGGTTTTTTTATGCTTCTGACTGACAATTTGGAGTTTCAGTTCAGTTGTGTCTGCTCAGTTTTCCTAGCATCTGATATAAAAAAAGAAGATGCAAAGTTCTTACTGGTTTTTAACTTCAACAGACAGTACAGGGGTGCCCAAATCCCTTTCCTAATAATCACATTTTTCAAGGGGACAGCCTTAGTGCCTCATAAGATGCCCTTCCATTTAATGTTTGCTGTAGATATCCCTGTTTATTAGTAGTAAAATACTATGTTGGACAGACAGGAGCCAGACTTCCAGGTGGGTAAAACATCTCACAGGACTAGTGCTAGTGAACAATGATCCATGTTAAGAGTGGGATGAACCTTGTGGAATTAAAGGTTTTACGAATCACTCAAAATACTTTTGGTTTTATAAATTTAGTTCAAGTTCTCAAATATGTAGTTCCTGTAATTTAGCCCTGTGGCACTTTTTTAATGCAAGGTTTTCTCACAAAAGCAAGGTTTGCTAGTTAAACAGGTGCTAGGGATAAAAGTAATTTCAAGGAAGCTAACCTGGCACAAGTGGATTCATTCTATATGCTATGGGTAAATATCACCATTTAGTTTTCCACTCAAATTTCTCTCTTTCTTTCCCCCCCCCCACTCCCCTATAGTCTCTTTGTCCACTTTGCCCTGTTTTTCACTGAATGTTTTTCTCTTTGGCCCTCTCACTGTTCCTTTTTCACATCTCTCTTAAGGGGAATACAAACCCAATAACATTTGAGTCAAACTTTTAAAGGCACAAATGTCAGAGTAGGCTTGAAATAAGATCAAGTGAGTTTGCCCACGTCTGTTATAGAGTCTTAAGAATACATTTATGAATCAGTTACAGTGGAAATATTGGGGGGGGGGGACAGATTGGCATTTAGGGGAGGAGCAGGAGCATATGTGCCAGTTGCTGGAGTGGGGAACAGGACAGGGACACCGGCACTTGGACAGGGGGCATTGGCGCCCAGGGCACTAACTGCTGAGGGGCATGGGAAAGCACAGGGCATCGGGCATCAGCCACACAGGAACTGCAGTAGGAATGGCAGTAGGAACTAGTGGGATTCCCCTTCCCAGGCAGGAGCCGCCCCCTCCCAGCCTCAGTAGCTCCCTTTGCTCCCCCTAGAATCATAGAATCATAGAATATCAGGGTTGGAAGGGACCTCAGGAGGTCATCTAGTCCAACCCCCTGCTCAAAGCAGGACCAATTCCCAACTAAATCATCCCAGCCAGGGCTTTGTCAAGCCTGACCTTAAAAACCTCTAAGGAAGGAGATTCCACCACCTCCCTAGGTAACCCATTCCAGTGCTTCACCACCCTCCTAGTGAAAAAGTTTTTCCTAATATCCAACCTAGACCTCCCCAACTGCAACTTGAGACCATTACTCCTTGTTCTGTCATCAGGTACCACTGAGAACCCTCCTATCCCTCAGCCCTTCCATTCAGAGGAAGCTTCCACCCTGTGATAAAAAGTTACTGCCCCTCAGGTAAACCCAATACTATTGCATGCTAAGGAATAATCTGACAGAGGAGATCAGAACTTCATAGCTAATGGGATATTAATGAACGATAGACCCTTAAAATGTACATGGTTTGCATAGTGCATGATTTTTCAGCTGTGTTGCATCTGGATTTGTCCAGTGATTTTAGTTGCCCGTATCTCATAAATATCTGATTTCACTCTTAAGAATGCCAAGAAAGAATTGAATTGCCCCCTAAACTGATGTCTGATTCTCACAAGTCCATTCATAGTAGAAAGTCAATATTATGACAGGTTTCAGAGTAGCAGCCGTGTTAGTCTGTATCCGCAAAAAGAACAGGAGTACTTGTGGCACCTTAGAGACTAACAAATTTATTAGAGCATAAGCTTTCGTGGGCTACAACCCACTTCTTCGGATGCATATAGAGTGAAACATATATTGAGGAGATATATATACACACCCATACAGAGAGCATGAACAGGTGGGAGTTGTCTTACCAACTCTGAGAGGCCAATTAAGTAAGAGGAAAAAAACTTTTGAAGTGATAATCAAGATGGCTCAGTACAGACAGTTTGATAAGAAGCAAGTGTGAAAATACTTACAAGGGGAGATAGATTCAATGTTTGTAATGGCTCAGCCATTCCCAGTCTTTATTTAATCCTGTGTTGATTGTGTCTAGTTTGCATATCAATTCCAGCTCAGCAGTCTCTCGTTGGAGTCTGTTTTTGAAGTTTTTCTGTTTTAAGATAGCCACCCGCAGGTCTGTCAAAGAATGGCCAGACAGGTTAAAGTGTTCTCCCACTGGTTTTTGAGTATTATGATTCCTGATGTCAGATTTGTGTCCATTAATTCTTTTGCGTAGAGAATGTCCGGTTTGGCCAATGTACATGGCAGAGGGGCATTGCTGGCACATGATGGCATATATCACATTGGTAGATGTGCAGGTGAACGAGCC
Source organism: Emys orbicularis (assembly GCF_028017835.1). NCBI lineage: Eukaryota > Metazoa > Chordata > Testudines > Emydidae > Emys > Emys orbicularis. The sequence goes on along the minus strand of NC_088685.1, from coordinate 91,317,442 downwards.
CCTGATGGTATGGCTGATGTGATTAGGCCCTATGATGGTGTCACTTGAATAGATATGTGGACAGAGTTGGCATCGGGCTTTGTTACAAGGATAGGTTCCTGGGTCAGTGTTTTTGTTCAGTGATGTGTGGTTGCTGGTGAGTATTTGCTTTAGGTTGGGGGGTTGTCTGTAAGCGAGGACAGGTCTGTCAAATACTCACCAGCAACCACACATCACTGAACAAAAACACTGACCCAGGAACCTATCCTTGTAACAAAGCCCGATGCCAACTCTGTCCACATATCTATTCAAGTGACATCATCATAGGGCCTAATCACATCAGCCATACCATCAGGGGCTCGTTCACCTGCACATCTACCAATGTGATATATGCCATCATGTGCCAGCAATGCCCCTCTGCCATGTACATTGGCCAAACCGGACAGTCTCTACGCAAAAGAATTAATGGACACAAATCTGACATCAGGAATCATAATACTCAAAAACCAGTGGGAGAACACTTTAACCTGTCTGGCCATTCTATGACAGACCTGCGGGTGGCTATCTTAAAACAGAAAAACTTCAAAAACAGACTCCAACGAGAGACTGCTGAGCTGGAATTGATATGCAAACTAGACACAATCAACACAGGATTAAATAAAGACTGGGAATGGCTGAGCCATTACAAACATTGAATCTATCTCCCCTTGTAAGTATTTTCACACTTGCTTCTTATCAAACTGTCTGTACTGAGCCATCTTGATTATCACTTCAAAAGTTTTTTTCCTCTTACTTAATTGGCCTCTCAGAGTTGGTAAGACAACTCCCACCTGTTCATGCTCTCTGTATGGGTGTGTATATATATCTCCTCAATATATGTTTCACTCTATATGCATCCGAAGAAGTGGGTTGTAGCCCACGAAAGCTTATGCTCTAATAATATTATGACACTGACTATCACTCTTATGGAACAAGGAAAGGCTAAAGAAATCCCATTTGAATTTTGTTCTGCAGGAATGTAACCCCATGCCAAAGTTACAATGCAAATGCCCATTGTGGCAGGCCACAGTTAACTAGGCTCTCCTTATTGTGGTAAACCTTAAGGCTACATTAAAAGGCATTATTAATCCAAAGGAAATGCTTACAGTAACAGTGCAGAACTGCAATTTAAAAAATCCTCTGGTGTTTATTGCTTATGTTTGGAACAGATTACAAGATACTATTCAGTGTCCTTATTTGTTTTCCACATGATTTTGTTACTCTCATATCCTCTCAGGCATTGGCTTCTGCAGCCATACACATACACAGGTGATGGCAGACAGTAAAGCCCAGCAGGCCTTTTCTGGCAGTGTGTAGCACTGGTTGTTGAGCTGTGTGCCAGCACTATGTTGCCAAAGTGCTCCAACTGTTCACTCTCAATTTTTATCTTGGCTCAAGGAACGGCCACCCCCTGCCACGTCTGCTACTTACAGAAGCGGAAACTAGATTCTCCCCATTATCACAATTCACAAGCCAGCTCCTTCTACTACCAACTGCGTAATGGGCATGAGCAATCAAATGCATTCAGTATGCTTGCTTACCATCTTATCCCAGCCTTGCCTTTGACTTGCCAATATTGCACTATTATTCCCATACAAATAAATTTAACACACCATTTTCTTTGGGACGGATGACGGATTGACTAGATTTTACATGTTAGCCACATGCTTGGATGGATGCACCATTTTCTGAATTAAAAATGCCAAGTTATAGCGATAAAACAAAAACATCCCCTACCCTGAGGCTGGCCTGATGCTTGGATGTAGTGAGCTGGGTTAGGCATGTGGGAAAACCAGGATGGGGTTCAGCCTTTTCCTTCCCAATGGATGCTGGGCATAGTGAAGATATAATGTACTGAGTTTTTGGCATGAGTGAGCCGTCCAAATCACTGAATGAATCCTCACTCCCAGCTGCTGGTTGATTGATGGAACTGAATTGGTGATAACTCTGGAGGGAGAGGTTTGCCCTGTCTTCCATCTGGAGCTGCTGTGTTGTGACTCATAAAGATGGCTACTGAACAGGCTGAGTTGGCAGAACTTCCCCAGCAAGCAAGACTGGCAACTGGGGAATAAACAAGTTATCAAGGGGTGTCTGAAATGAGTGGATTTGATGTATCTAATGCTGGTAGCTTTAATAAAAACAATAAATACTTGGAAATAAACCTGGGACTGTAAAGGGAAAAGAGATTGTCTTTAAGACCATGCAACAACTGCAGATTGTGTTTTCTGTTATCTACAATCATTGCTTCCTTAGGGCCAAATTCCACCCTCAGAAATCCACCAGACATTACTGTAATGTACTTTAATTAAGCATGCGAGGGGATGACAGCTGCCTCTGTGTTTAAATTACAACCAGACATTGTTCTGTCGTACTGTAGAATGTTCACATCTTCAAATCTAAAAGTCCTCTTTGTGATTTACTAACTGCTCCCAGTTTGAACCAAAATGGATGCCTTTCGCGAAAAGTTTAAGATAGATGGACATCTGTTATCAGCTGAAACAAGAAGATATTTAATCAATTTTGTGAATATAAGTTACAACTGACCTTAGAAGCATTAGTGTGGTCTATCGAGTCTCTTCATAGTTGTAGCTAATAAGAAGCTGTCTGGCTACATGGCGTTTTACACATCTTTTAGATAAATCAGAGATCCAAAATCAAATTCTAGCACTCAGAGGCGTTATATGGATTTGTGATACTCCCTCAAGGCATGGGGTCCATAAACCAATGAATGGATTACAATGAAATATAAAGTAATGTTTCTTCACCTGTGGCAGATATAATATTAATAACATTTCTCATTTGTTGTATCTCCTGCTGAACACCAGGTCTGAAAGAGAATTCAAAAACATAGAAATGTGATAGCAGTGAAAAGGCACGTCACACATTGAGAGTCACAATTAGGCTGTGATATTTGTGGCAAATATTATGTACACTGAATTTATTATCAGAGTATTTTGGATAAGCAGCTTGGTTCTATAGTTTCTTGACTTCCATGGGATTAGGATCTGGTTCATTTTAAGTATCGTTTGATGGTGGTTTATGTTATATCCAATAAAGCTATAACTAGGAGGCCCTGTTGGGAAGCAGGAAGTGGTTTCCTTTATATACAGGCTTTACAGTTTGGTTCAATGGTTTTCAGCACCCCTACTATATAAATTGTTTCAGTACACCTGGTGCTGACCCATGACAAATATATTAGTGTGGAAAGATGGGAACATGTTAAACATCATTTTTCCTTATGGTCCATTTGTTCTTGATTAGCTAATATAGAAAAATGTGTAGCTATTGTAGAGACCATCTATACAGACTCTGTGTTCTTGTCTTCATTGAGATGGAAGTATGTCTGAGATTCAGTAATCATAACTGGTCAGTAGTAGTCAATAGTGGTCTGTAGTAGATATGGTCAATTTTTTTTTAAATTAAATTTTTAGGTTTCTCAAATGGATGGATCAAATCAAAACTTTGATTTCACAATGAAATTTTGAAACTAAACAACATTTTTTATTTAAAAATAATGTCAATCCAAAACAAAAAAATCATTTCAAAAATGTCTATTTGACATGAAAAATTCATTTTGAAATATTGATTCTAAGTAGAAATATTCATGTTGAAATACTTAGTGTCAGTTGAAATGCCAACAATTTCTGTTTTGACATTTCCAGTTCAAAACATTTGGAGTTTTCATTGTGCAAATAGTTTGGATATTTCAATTTTTCATTCCAATCCACAGCAAAAAGTTAATGGAAAATATTGAAATTACCTGCAAAAGGAAATTTTGTATTTGTAACATAACACCTTTTTATAGACAGTGTGCAACCTCTCATTGTATTCTAGTCACTAGGAGGTGAAATAATTTGGCCGGGGTTTTGCACGTAATATCCACAAAACCCATAAGTCACAGGAAGAGGGAGTCATAAAATCCCAGTGCATATATTTTTACATGTTCACCATTTTATTTTGTTGTAAGCAAACCATGAAATTGGTGTTATTATTATCATTATTAATAACAATAATAATTAATAATAAAATTTAGTGGTCTTTTAGATATGGATGTTAACATGCTTGAACATTTCTAAAACAACTAACCTAAGATACAGTATTTAAGCATCTAACTGAAGAAGATCCATCAGATGAGTATACTGTGAAAACAGAGCAGTCATTACAATTCTCTCAAGGGCATTTTTTTCACTTGCTCACATAATGTGTGCTCATAGCTTATTGTTGATGCTCCTTGGTTGCAGTGTGGGTGTCTCCCACTTACAATGCATTGTATTTTTGTTCTTTTGTAGGGGATGGTTTTGAATTTGTTTCCTATCATTAGCAAAGCGTTTTGCAATGATAAAAAACTAATGTACATAAAAAAATACTTAGCCACTCTTCAAAATGTGGTAAAATGTAATTATGGAAACAAAGAAACATTGGGCCAGATTCACTATGGACTTCAATGAAGTGGGGCGGAATTACACCAGTAGAGAAATTGTTCCTTATGACATTTCAGTGAGTAAAGAAGTTTCTGATCCCTTATGTGGTAGATTTGTCCCATATTTTATACTGCAACCCAAAGTACTAGAATTCCCTCCCATTAACAAACAGGCAAGCAATAAGTCATAGTGAGAGATGTTCACACACAATGAGCACTATCTGGTTGAAGCACAGGCGTTCCTCTAATTGTGATGCACCCAGAAAATGCAGTTATTTAGTAGCTATCAATCTGACATTTAGCCACAGGGCAGGATGACAGTGGTGGTGGCAGTGTTCATATAAAGGGCTGTATCATTAAACATACAGAAAGGTTTACAATGGGCAAAGCATAGAAACTGGAGCACTGGCGCTAGCAATGCATGTAACAGGAGCTAAGGGATTCCAGTGCAGGTAATTGGAGCCTCATTGCCTAACATATGTAAAATGTATAGAGGATAATATCATATTATTCCTATTTATATAGTCCCTTCTACTTATGTTAGGCAATGACATGCCTATTACTGGCATTCAAATTACTTAGTGCTCCAATTACTATACACTCCAAAGTGTATGCTTTGATTTCCATGCTTGGATCACAGCATACCTGTAGGGATAGTGCCTGGCTCAAGGCCAGCTAAAAGTTCTTCCCCTCCCCTCTCTCTCTGTGCTGCATTGTGTTTCTTGGTGTGTATATAATTAGATGGTTTTGATAGAAAAGGGTACAAATAATGCCATGTTGACATTAGGATTTATAGATTGCTTTCTCATCGAGCCTTGTATTTGTTAGGAATGTGGCATGCTGAAAGGCGTCCCCCTAAGCGATACTCACCCCGAGTGAATACTGCATATAGAATATATAGTTTTGATGATTGTAACACACTGTGTAAATGATCTTATTGGTCCAACCATTTTAAATGGCAGTTTATTTGTGACTGTAAGATTGGCGACTGGACGCTTGTCCTGACAGACAATGTTTTGAAAATCAATAGGACTAATTAACTTGACTTTGGTCTGTCTCTACATAAAACCAAATCTGCCTTCCCCATGGTACAAGGGAAAGTGTGTGTGTTGCTTGTAATATGTAATAGTAGTAATAATAACACTGCTCTACAGCCAAAATGCTTCTGAAATAAATGTAGTCAAACTTTACTAATTCTGGGTCACTGAGAACAAAAATGATGCTTAAAATTGTTGATTGGCTCTAGTTTTCAAGATATGCTATTGGGTCAGTATATACGACCCTTGACTTGGGAATGGCGGAGGATAAGTGAGTTATAAAGGGAAGGGATCTCAATTTAAACCAGAAATGACTAAAACACATCTTTGACTGGATCTATGAATAAATCTATGACTGGGTTTGGACAGTACTTGCTTTTTAGGCAAAACAATGAATGATGCAATCTGAAGCTGGTATTGCGTCATACATGATATGAATTGCATCATGTTACTCCTAGAAGTCATGGATGATGCAATCATAACGAAGCTTACATCACTCTGCTGAACAAATTGCCCTATATCAGCTCTAGAAATCATACAGTGTCGTGCTCTCTTATTTGTCAGTGTTTGATTTTGCAAAGGGACACATTTCTGTTTAGCCAAAGTGAGCAGAGATGCCTCGTACGTGTGTGAACAGTGCAGATAACTTCTGCTATGTTTGTGGTGAAGTGACTTTTGCATCACAAAAGCGCAGTATAACCACTATGGTTAAGAAAGCCTATCACCTTTATTTTGGCTGCCAAATTGGAGATCAGGACAAGAGGTGGGCCCCACACATATGCTGCAACACTTTGCAACAAATCTTCGCCAGTGGTTGAACAGGAAAAGGAAATCTATGCCTTTTGCAGTGCCAATGATTTGGAGAGAACCAACAGATCATACCAGCAATTGTTACTTCTGCATGGTGTCTCCAGTTGGGAAAGGTGTGTCAAAGAAGAAAAAATGGACTGTGCATTATCCAAACATTCCATCAGCTATACGCCCAGTACCCCACGGAGAAGGACTGCCGGTTCCTGATGCACCAGAATCATTCTCACTTGAGTCAGATGAGGAAGAGGAAGAGGATGAAACTTCTGGTCCTGAACCATCAATGTCACAGGACCCACATTTTCTCCCATCCTCCTCCTCTGAACCACACCTCATAACACAAGGTGAACTGAATGACCTTGTCAGGGATTTGGAACTACCCAAGAGTTAGGCAGAGCTGTTGGGCTCCAGACTACAACTGTGGAATCTCCTGGCAGGTGATGTTAGGGTTTCCATGTTCCGTGACCGTCAAAAGGAGCTTGTCCCATTCTTCTTCATGGAAGGTGACCTTGTAGCCTGCAACAACATCGACGGTGTGATGGCAGCCCTCAACATCGTTCACGATCCAGATGAGTGGAGACTGTTCATTGATTCATCGAATCATAGAATCATAGAATCATAGAATCATAGAATATCAGGGTTGGAAGGGACCTCAAGAGGTCATCTAGTCCAACCCCCTGCTCAAAGCAGGACCAATTCCCAACTAAATCATCCCAGCCAGGGCTTTGTCAAGCCGGGCCTTAAAAACCTCCAAGGAAGGAGACTCCACCACCTCCCTAGGTAACGCATTCCAGTGCTTCACCACCCTCCTAGTGAAATAGTGTTTCCTAATATCCAACCTGGACCTCCCCCACTGCAACTTGAGACCATTGCTCCTTGTTCTGTCATCTGCCACCACTGAGAACAGCCGAGCTCCATCCTCTTTGGAACCCCCCTTCAGGTAGTTGAAGGCTGCTATCAAATCCCCCCTCATTCTTCTCTTCTGGAGACTAAACAATCCCAGTTCCCTCAGCCTCTCCTCATAAGTCATGTGCTCCAGACCCCTAATCATTTTTGTTGCCCTCCGCTGGACTCTTTCCAATTTTTCCACATCCTTCTTGTAGTGTGGGGCCCAAAATTGGACACAGTATTCCAGATGAGGCCTCACCAATGTCGAATAAAGGGGAACGATCACGTTCCTCGATCTGCTGGCAATGCCCCTACTTATACAGCCCAAAATGCCGTTAGCCTTCTTGGCAACAAGAGCACACTGTTGACTCATATCCAGCTTCTCGTCCACTGTGACCCCTAGGTCCTTTTCTGCAGAACTGCTACCTAGCCATTCGGTCCCTAGTCTGTAGCAGTGCATGGGATTCTTCCGTCCTAAGTGCAGGACTCTGCACTTATCCTTGTTGAACCTCATCAGGTTTTTTTTGGCCCAATCCTCTAATTTGTCTAGGTCCCTCTGTATCCGATCCCTACCCTCTAGTGTATCTACCACGCCTCCTAGTTTAGTGTCATCTGCAAACTTGCTGAGAGTGCAGTCCACACCATCCTCCAGATCATTAATAAAGATATTAAACAAAACTGGCCCCAGGACCGACCCTTGGGGCACTCCGCTTGAAACCGGCTGCCAACTAGACATGGAGCCATTGATCACTACCCGTTGAGCCCGACGATCTAGCCAGCTTTCTATCCACCTTACAGTCCATTCATCCAGCCCATATTTCTTTAACTTGGCGGCAAGAATACTGTGGGAGACTGTATCAAAAGCTTTGCTAAAGTCAAGGAATAACACATCCACTGCTTTCCCCTCATCCACAGAGCCAGTTATCTCATCATAGAAGGCAATTAGGTTAGTCAGGCACGACTTCCCTTTGGTGAATCCATGCTGACTGTTCCTGATCACTTTCCTCTCCTCTAAGTGTTTCATAATTGATTCCTTGAGGACCTGTTCCATGATTTTTCCAGGGACTGAGGTGAGGCTGACTGGCCTGTAGTTCCCCGGATCCTCCTTCTTCCCTTTTTTAAAGATGGGCACTACATTAGCCTTTTTCCAGTCATCCGGGACCTCCCCCGATCGCCATGAGTTTTCAAAAATAATGGCTAATGGCTCTGCAATCTCATCCGCCAACTCCTTTAGCACCCTCGGATGCAGCGCATCCGGCCCCATGGACTTGTGCACATCCAGTTTTTCTAAATAGTCCCGAACCACTTCTTTCTCCACATAGGGCTGGTCACCTTCTCCCCATATTGTGCTGCCCAGTGCAGCAGTCTGGGAGCTGACCTTGTTCGTGAAGACAGAGGCAAAAAAAGCATTGAGTACATTAGCTTTTTCCACATCCTCGGTCACTAGGTTGCCTCCCACATTCAGTAAGGGGCCCACACTTTCCTTGACTTTCTTCTTGTTGCTAACATACCTGAAGAAACCTTTCTTGTTACTCTTAACATCTCTTGCTAGCTGCAACTCCAAGTGTGATTTGGCCTTCCTGATTTCATTCCTGCATGCCTGAGCAATAGTTTTATACTCCTCCCTGGTCATTTGTCCAATCTTCCACTTCTTGTAAGCTTCTTTTTTGCGTTTAAGTTCAGCAAGGATTTCACTGTTTAGCCAAGCTGGTCGCCTGCCATATTTACTATTCTTTCTACACATCGGGATGGTTTGTTCCTGCAACCGCAATAAGGATTCTTTAAAATACAGCCAGCTCTCCTGGACCCCTTTGCCCTTCATGTTATTCTCCCAGGGGATCCTGCCCATCTGTTCCCTGAGGGAGTCAAAGTCTGCTTTTCTGAAGTCCAGGGTCCGTATTCTGCTGCTCTCCTTTCTTCCTTGTGTCAGGATCCTGAACTCGACCATCTCATGGTCACTGCCTCCCAGGTTCCCATCCACTTTTGCTTCCCCTACTAATTCTTCCCTGTTTGTGAGCAGCAGGTCAAGAAAAGCTCTGCCCCTAGTTGGTTCCTCCAGCACTTGCACCAGGAAATTGTCCCCTACACTTTCCAAAAACTTCCTGGATTGTCTGTGCACCGCTGTATTGCTCTCCCAGCAGATATCAGGGTGATTAAAGTCTCCCATGAGAACCAGGGCCTGCGATCTAGCAACTCGAAGACGAGTCTTAAAGCTGTTTTACTGCATAATGGCAATGTTTTGCCATCAATTCCAGTTGGTCATGCAGTCCATATGAAGGAAACCTATGACAACATGAAACAACTTTTGAGGTGCATAAACTATGACCAACATCAGTGGCAGCTTTGTGGCGATTTGAAGGTTGTTGCTCTCTTGCTTGGTCTGCAGACTGGATACACAAAGTACTGCTGTTTTCTCTGCAAATGGGATAGTCGTGCAAGAGATTCCCACTACATCAAGAAAGATTGGCCACTCCGACAGTCATTGGAGCCTGGGAGGAAAAGTGTTCAGCATCCACCACTTGTTGAATCAAGGAAGATTTTGTTACCACCCTTACACATCAAGCTGGTCTGATGAAGAACTGTGTCAAAACACAAGCAGCTTTCAAGTACCTCCGTGGAAAATTTCCAAGGTTAAGTGAAGCTAAGATAAAGGAAGGTGTCTTTGTTGCTCCTCAGATTCGTGAACTTCTTCGAGATGATGCATTTGACCATGCACTGCGTGGCAAGGAAAAGACAGCATGGAAAGCCTTCCAGTTAGTGGCAATAAATTTTCTCGGAAACAACAAGGCAGACAACTACAGGTTGTTGGTGGAAAACCTCCTCAAGGCATACAAAAGCCTTGGTTGCAACATGTCACTAAAGATACATTTTTTGCACTCTCATCTAGATTTTTTTCCACCGAACTGCGGAGCAGTGAGCGACGAGCACGGCGAGCGATTTCACCAGGACATTGCAACAATGGAGAAACGCTATCAGGGCAAATGGAACCCATCAATGCTTGCAGACTATTGCTGGACAGTGACAAGAGATGCTCCATTTAATGAATACAAGAGAGAAGCCAAGAAGCGCCGAGTAGACACTGAATAGGACTAAACTATGTACATAATAGTTTTTTGCCTTTTGTTTCATAATAAATTTTATTTATATAACCCTTTTGCTGATTTTTAAAGTGTTACATAAACAGGACAGGTGAAATATTATCATGTAAAGCAACCATAAACACATGAAAAGACCTAGGATTACAATTTATGATTAAAACTCTACTATCTACACAATATACATAGACATAAAATGTAAAAACTTAAATATCTTAGAAACAGTAGCCAATCAGTTGTTTTAATTGTCATATTTGAATTCAGTACATCAAAATACATAATAAATAGCACATTTTATCTCTGAAGCAGACGACTTCTCAAAAATTGTAGACCAGTGTAATCAATGATAATACTTTGCACTTAAATAGTTTCTTTCATCTGGTGATCTCAAAGCACTTTACCAAGGCGAATAAATATAATTATCCCCATTTTCCAAATGAAGAAACAGAGGAACAGATAAACTAAGTGACTTGGTGGTCCAAGGCCACATAGGGTAAGTTTACACTGCAATTCAAAACCTGCGGCTGGCCTATGCCAGCTGACTTGGGCTTGCAGGACTTGGGCTGCGGGGCTGTTTAATTGCAGTGTAGACTTCCGGGTTCAGGCTGGATCCTGGGCTCTAGTACACTGCTAGATGGAGCCTGAGAGTCCAAGTCGACTGGCACAGGACAGCCACGGGTATCTAATTGCACTGTAGACATACACACAGTATTTCTCTGGTAGATCTGTGAAGAGAAGTCAGATAACCTGACTCCCCGTGCCTTGTTTTAGTTACTAGACACACTGCTTGTAGCATGGTAAGCATGTTTTGTCATCCAGCAACTGCACTGCGAATATACCTTGTGGGTAACATTTCCCAAGTACCATATTTTCATAGTTCCATCATGTGTTCTCTCTCTCATCTGAGTAATTTCTGTGACATAAAAGCCAACAGCAAATATGAATTAATTGATATTAATTAATGAGTACACAATATTATTAACAGTAATGTAACATGTACTCATCAGTTATTATTATTATAAATATGCATTAGGTGGTATTGTGGTATCAAGTATGCTTGCATAGTGACTTATTCATAGACATAGACTTTAGGGGCAGAAGGGACCATAGTGATCATCTAGTCTGACCTCCTGCACACTGCAGGCCACAGAACCACACCCACCCACTCCTATAATAGACCCCAACCTGTGGGTGAGTTACTGGAGTCATAAGACTTCCATCATAAGATCTCAAATTTCTTTAATAATATTAATGAATGAAGCCTCAAAACACTGCCCATGGTAGGAATTATCCTTATATTACAGAAAGAGATTCTGAGGCAGAGAGGTTATGTGATTTGCCCAATGTCACACGATTTGTTTGTGGAAAAGCAGGAATAGAACAAAGATTTCCTTACCGCAAGTGTCATGTTTTAACTACTAGAACACACTGAATCTTTTAATAGTAACCATCATAATTCTGTAATACCATTCACATATTTCACAATTTCAGGATTAGTTTTGAAAGGATAAAACTGAGAAGAAATGCTTGCTGCTTGCTCAGTTTGGTTTTTTCAATCATAAAGTGCATGTGTGCTTTCCATATACTGTCGAAGCAGTGCAGTTATGCTCAACAAAAGAACTGCATGGGCTCTTGTAGTTCAAATTGTGTTTGTTAAAGAGCAGGCATATTTTGAATTTTAAACTTAGAAACCTAGGAAGTGAATTCCTGAAATTATTTCCCCTATGCAGTGCTGTATGATGGACACTTGATGGAGCCAATCAGTTCACAAATGCTTGTTTCCTTCTGTATGGCAACTGCCAGAGTTCGCATTGAAGGCAAGACAAAAACAAGCTGGCACCTCCAAAATGTGATTGGTCTTGTGTTGTAAGAGGTGAGCCAGAATTTTATTATAAGGTGGTTTATCACCAAGAGCCTGCACTCTAGGGCCTGGTCTACACTACGAGTTTAGGTTGAATTTAGCAGCATTATATCGAATTAACCCTGCACCCGTCCACACAACGAAGCCATTTTTGTCAACATAAAGGGCTCTTAAAATCGATTTCTGTACTCCTCCCCGACGAGGGGAGTAGCGCTGAAATCAACATTGCCGGTTCAAATTAGGGTTAGCGTGGACGCAATTCGATGGTATTGGCCTCTGGGAGCTATCCCACAGTGCACCATTGTCACCGCTCTGGACAGCAATCTGAACTCGAATGCACTGGCCAGGTAGACAGGAAAAGCCCCGTGAACTTTTGAATTTCATTTCCTGTTTGCCCAGCGTGGAGAGCTGATCAGCACAGGTAACCATGCTGAGCTCATCAGCACAGGTGACCATGCAGTCCCAGAATCGAAAAAGAGCTCCAGCATGGACCGTACGGGAGGTACTGGATCTGATCGCTGTATGGGGAGATGAATCCGTGCTATCAGAACTCTGTTCCAAAAGACGGAATGCCAAAACATTTTAAAAAATCTCCAAGGCCATGATGGACAGACTATAGGCTGAGCAAGTGCAGAATGGTGGTTCACTCTACTTCCCTGTAAGCCAACCGCCCTCCCCTCCCCCTTTGATCTCTGCTTGCAGAGGCAATAAAGTCAGGGTTGTTTCAAATTCATGCATTCTTTATTACTTCATCACACAAATGGGGGGATAACTGCCAAGGTAGCCCGGGAGGGGTGGGGGAGGAGGGAAGCAACGAGTGGGGTTGTTGTACGGGCACCCCCTAGAATGGCATGCAGCTCATCATTTCTGCAGGATGTCTGGGGCTCTGACCCGGAGCGGCCGCTTGCCTCTGTGGTTCTTTAGTAGGCTTGCCTGATATTCTAGGCAGCACTGAATCTCTATTAGACAAAACTTAAAGAAGAGAATGACCTGGGGAGTCATTCCCATTTTTGTCTAGGCGCCCCCGACCAACCTCACGGAGGCCGGCCAGGAGCACCCATGACAGCAGCAGATGGTACAGTATGACTGGTAACCATCTTTGCCAACTTGCAAAGCAGCAGACGGTACAGTATCACTGGTAACCGTCTTTGCTAATTTGCAAAGGCAAGAAGCTGCAGCTGCTGCAGTGTAGCACTGTAGTACCGCGTCTGTCAGCAGCATCCAGTAGACATACAGTGACCAGGGCCGGCTCCAGGCACCAGCATTCCAAGCAGGTGCTTGGGGCAGCAATTTGCAAGGGGTGGCATTCCGTGTGTTTTTGCCGCCCCAAGCAGCACACCGAATTGCCGCCACGGACGGCAGGGGCAGTCCGTGTGCCATTAGGGTGGCACGCATGTTTCCGTGGTGGCGGCAATTCGGTGGCAGCTTCTATGTTCAGCTGCCCGCGGCGGCAATTCGGCAGCTTCTGTCTTCCAGCTGAAGACAGAAGCTGCCGCCGAATTGCCGCCGCTGCGGAAACGCGTGTACCGCCCTAATGGCACACGGACTACCCCTGCCATCCATGGCAGCAATTCGGCGTGCTGCTTGGGGTGGCAAAAACAGTAGAGCCGGCCCTGGCGGTGACAGTGAAAAAAGGCTGAATGGGCTCCATGCTTGCCGTGCTATGGTGTCTGCTTGGGCAATCCAGGGAAAAGGGCGCAAAATGATTGTCTGCCGTTGCTTTCACGGAGGGGGGGGTTGACTGACGACATTTACCCATAACCACCCGCAACAAATTTTTGGCCCCATCAGGAATTGGGAGCTCAACCCAGAATTCCAATGGGCAGCGGGGACTGCAGGAACTGTGGGATAGCTACCACAGTGCACCGCTCCGAAAGTCGACACTTGCCACGGTTCTATGGACGCACACCGCCGAATTAATGTGCTTAGTGTGGACGCATGCGCTCAACTTTATACAATCTCTTCCCAAAAATTGACTTATGTAAAATTGGAGTAATTTCATAGTGTAGACATACCCTAGGAGTCAGTCCCCAAGTGCAGACAGCAAACACTAGCAACTCACATATGGAGAGTGCCAGGCAAAGTTCTCATGCTTTAGGAGCCCCTCCCTAGGCACAAATGAGTGGGTAAGGGTGGCTGATTCCTCATGTGACTGGGCCAGAAGATTACGTGTTCCAGGCGCACAGCTACAGAACATGCTCCTGCATGCAACTGACCTGTCTCCCAGTTACCAATTCTTCCTGTCTTAATTTAACTACCGACAATGAAAGTTAGGTGATGAAACTGGTTGCTATGCTCGCCTCGCCCCTGTGAAGACCTAGGTTCAAATGCATTAGAACACAGCAGGGGAAGTAACTGAGCTTGCGTGCTCATTTCTGTCTCCTTCACAAATCCACCACACAGTCTGCTACTGTGCACCCCCTGTTCACAGGATTAAAATGGTAGGAGGGTAGAGTGATGCTAAGTATACATGTAGTATACTGGCTGAGCTATACTGCTGAGTTTATTCTGTGCCTGGCTCAGTTCTGCATGATCAATCCCTCACCTTCTGAAGCACTTAGATTTAGCTAATGTATTTAGTTGCTTTAAATTTAAATTTTTATATTTAAAATATATTTAAAATTTTAAATATTTAAAAGTATATAACTAGAAATAAAGGTGCTATCACTAGAATTAATTGGATTGACAAAAGAATATTTAAAATGTAAGCAGTTATTACTGTAAATAATAAGATGGGTGAATTAGAGTACCTCGTATTAAATGAGGATCTTGATATAATAAGCACCACAGAAACTTGGTGAAATGGGGATAATCAATGAGACACAGTAATACCAGGTCGTGCTGGTGGGGGAGTGGCACTATATGTGAAAGAAAGCGTAGAATCAAATGAAGTAAAAATCTTAAATGAACCAAAATGTACCATAGAATCTCTCTGGATAGATAATTCAATGCTCTAATAATCAGAATATAGCAGTAGGAATATATTACCAACCACCTGACAAGGATGGTGATAGTGTCTGAAATGCTCAGGAGATTAGAGAGGCTATTGAAATAAATAACTCAATAATAATGGGGGATTTCAACTATCCCCCTATTGACTGGGTACATGTCACCTCAGATCGGGATGCAGAGATTAGGTTTCTTGACACCTTAAATGACTGCTTCTTGGAGCAGCTAGTCCTGGAACCCACAAGAGGAGAGGCAATTCTTGATTTAATACTAAGTGAGCTTTGTTGTTGTTGTTGTTGTTGTACAACAACTGGCCAGCAAAATTTGAGAAAACTTACCATTGGTGTATGGAATGTTCGTACCCTCAAGGATCGAGAAGCTGTTGCAAGACCTGAGAGAAGGACAGCCCTCATTGCTCGAGAACTAGTCCGTTATAACATCAATATAGCGGCATTAAGTGAAACAAGATTGCCTGGGGAAGGTTTCTTGAGTGAACCAGGAGGTGGTTACACCTTCTTCTGGAAAGGTAAGACTGAGACAGAGGACAGAATACATGGAGTTGGTCTGGCAATAAAAACCTTATTGATGCATCAACTCCCAGACCTTCCAGTGGGTAGCAGTTAGTACGCTTCCCACTAAATGCCAAACATCATGTCACCATCATCAGTGCATATGCACCCACTTTAACATGCTCTGACAACTCAAAGGAACAATTCTATGAAGATCTCGACAGACTGATCAAGGCCACACCTGTAACAGATAAACTACTCCTACTTGGAGATTTCAATGCCCGAGTCGGGGCTGACAGCGAGAACTGGAAAGGAGTAATCGGGCCACATGATGTAGGCAAAATGAACAGTAATGGATTACTTCTTTTGAGTCTTTGTTCTGAAAATGACCTGACCATTACCAACACTCTGTTCCGACAAGCGGACAAATACAAAACGACGTGGATGCACCCTAGGTCCAAACAGTGGCATCTGATAGATTATGCCATTGTTAGAAGGCGAGACATCCGAGACGTACTGATTACCAGAGTAATGCGAGGCGCAGAGTGCTGGACAGATCACAGATTAGTCAGGACGTCTCTTCAACTCCACATCGTTCCTTCTCGGCACAAACGCCCTAAGCATGTGCGACCTGCTTTCAATATAGCCAAACTGAAGGATGCTCAATGTTTCAACAAATTCCAGAAGAGTCTTGATGACAAACTGACATCCCATGGACAACTGATCGGTACTGTAACCGAAAAGTGGGACCAGTTCAAGCAGATAGTGACTGACACAGCAATAACATCTCTTGGACCAAAGAAAAGAACACATCAGGATTGGTTTGATGAGAACCAAGAAGAAATATGCTCAGCACTGGAAGTAAAGAGAAAAGCCTTTATCGAATGGCAGAATGACCCCTCCTCAGTCTCTAAACAGGACCATTTCAAGTACCTTCAGAGCAAAACACAGAAAGACCTCCGTCAGATAGAAGACAACTGGTGGGAGAGCAAAGCCAAAGAAATTGAGCACTATGCTGAGACCCACAACTTAAAGATGTTCTTTAGTGCTATTAAGACTGTCTATGGACCTTCTAAACCAAGGACCACCCCATTGCTCTCATTAGACAACACAATGCTGATTAAAGATAAAGAAGGCATCAACAAAAGATGGCGAGAACACTTTAGCAACCTTCTCAATAGACCATCAACCGTGAATAATAATGTCCTTAATGAAATTCCACAACACTTGACAGATCTTGACTTTCCGCCCACTATAGATGAGATTAAGAAAGCTGTTAGCCAGATGAGTTCAGGGAAAGCTCCTGGAAAAGATGGGATACCAGCAGAGAGATATAAAGCAGCAGGTCCAGCAGCACTAGCAGCGTTCCACAGCATGATCATCAACATCTGGGAGGATGAAAACATACCACAAGACCTTCGCGATGCTACTATTGTCTCTCTTTTCAAGAACAAAGGCAGCAAAGCAAAATGTGGAAACTATAGAGGCATATCCCTCCTCTCTGTTGGAGGGAAGATCATCGCCCGCGTCATCTTGAACCGCCTAATAGCCAGTATTTCCGAGGCAAATCTACCTGAAAGTCAATGTGGTTTTCGACCTGGCCGGAGCACAGTCAACATGGTGTTTGCTGTCAGACAAATACAAGAGAAGTGCATTGAACAGAACATGCACCTGTATGCTGTCTTCATAGATCTGACAAAGGCTTTTGATACCATCAACAGGGAACCCCTTTGGACCATTCTAACACGACTTGGCTGCCCAAGAAAATTTGTCCAGATTATAGGCCTTTTTCATGACAGCATGACAGGCGAAGTATTGTCTGATGGAGCCACATCAGCCCCCTTTAACATCACCAATGGCGTGAAACAAGGATGTGTTCTCGCTCCTGTCCTATTTAACCTGTTCTTTGCATGTGTCCTTAACCATGCACTGAAAGATCTGGACCGAGGTATATACTTGAAATACCGGCATGATGGTTCACTTTTTGACCTCCATCGCCTGAATGCAAAGACTAAGACAGTGCAGAAACTCCTTCTTGAGGCACTCTTTGCTGACGACTGTGCCTTCATGGCTCACACTGAAAATGAT
This sequence comes from Emys orbicularis, assembly GCF_028017835.1. Lineage (NCBI taxonomy): Eukaryota > Metazoa > Chordata > Testudines > Emydidae > Emys > Emys orbicularis. The sequence continues at coordinate 91,299,770 of NC_088685.1, read as the reverse complement.
CTTCAGCACATTGTCAACAAGTTTGCTGAGGCCTCGCAACTTTTTGGACTAACTATCAGCCTCGGAAAGACAGAAGTTCTCCATCAACCTGCACCTGGATCAAATGCTTCTGTCCCGAGTATCTCCATCGATGGCACTCAGCTGAAAGTAGTGGAGAACTTTAAATATCTGGGTAGTGTCATATCCAGTGATGGATCACTGGATAATGAGATCAATGCACGAATATCCAAAGCAAGCCAGGCACTTGGCTGTCTGCGTGTCAAAGTTTTAAATCACCACAACATCCGGATGTCAACAAAACTGCTTGTGTACAGAGCTGTTGTTCTTTCATCTCTTTTGTACGGGTGCGAAACATGGACACTCTATAGGCGTCACATCAAGCAGCTTGAAGCATTTCACATGCGCTGCCTCCGCAACATCATGAAGATCCGCTGGCAAGACAAAGTGCCCAATCTCGAGGTCCTCGAGAGAGCCCAGATGACAAGCATCGAAATGATGATCATGAAGTCACAGCTACGTTGGACCGGTCATGTCAGCCGCATGGATGCCAACAGAATCCCCCGCCAGCTTCTGTATGGTGAGCTCTCCCAGGGCATCCGGCATATAGGTCGTCCACGGAAACGTTACAAGGACACCATCAAAGCCAATCTGCACTACAGCAGTATCAAACCTAGGGACCTTGAGGACACTGCCAGCGACAGAACACAGTGGCGTGCAACAGTCAGAAATACCTGCATCGCCTTTGAGGAAGACCGCTGCCGGCGTCTACAAGAGGCACGCGAACAACGTCACAGAGCATCAGCAGCGCACAATCCACTGACCGCGAACTTCCCATGCACCATCTGCAGCAAAATGTGCACCTCTAGAATTGGCTTGTACAGTCACCAGAGGGCACACCATAAGACCAACAACTGATGATCTGCACAGATTTGTCATCATCGGATTCGATGGACTACCAAGACTAAGTGAGCACAGGATCTGGTCCAAGAGGTGAATATAGCTGGACCTCTTGGTAATAGTGACCATAATATAATTAAATTTAACATCTCTGTGGTGTTGAAAACACCACAGCAACTCAACACTGTAGCATTTAATTTCAGAAAGGGGGACTACACAAAAATGAGGAAGTTAGCTAAACAGAAATTAAAAGGTACAGCGCAAAAAATGAAATCCCTGCAAGCTGCAAGCTGCCTGGAAACTTTTTTAAGACACCATAATAGAGGCTCAACTTAAATGTATACCCCAAATTAAAAAACGTAGTAAGAGAACCAAAACAGTGCCATTGTGGCTAAACAACAAAGTCAAAGAAGCAGTGAGAAGCAAAAAGGCATCCTTTAAAAAGTAGAGAGAGGTAAATAGTGGTGTCCCCCAGAGGTCTGTACTGGGCCCAGTCCTATTCATAAATGATCTGGAAAAAGGGGTAACCAGTGAGGTGGCAAAATTTGCAGAAGATACAGAACTACTAAAGATAGTTAAGTCCCAGCAGACTGCAAAGAGCTACAAAAGGATCTCACAAGACTGGGTGACTGGGCAACAAAATGGCAGATGAAATTCAATATTGATAAATGCAAAGCACATTGGAAAACATAATCCCAACTATACATATAAAATGATGGGGTCTAAATTAGCTGTTACCACACAAGAAAGAGATCTTGGAGTCATTGTGGATAGTTCTCTGAAAACATTCACTCAATGTGCAGCGGCAGTCAAAAAAGCAAATGGAATGTTGAGAATCATTAAGAAAGGGATAGATAATAAGACAGAAAATATCATATTGCCTCCATGTAAATCCATGGTACACCCACATCTTGAATACTGCATGCAGATGTGGTCCCATCTCAAAAAAGCTATATTGGAATTGGAAAAGGTTCAGAAAAGGGCAACAAAAATAATAATAGGGGTATGATCGGCTGCCACATGAGGAGAAATTAATAAGACTGGGACTTTTCAGCCTGGAAAAGAGACAACGGGTGTGTGTGACTGAGCTCTATAAAATCATGACTGGTATGGAGAAAGTAAATAAGGAAGTGTTATTTACTCTTTCTCATAACACAAGAACTAGGGGCCACCAAATGAAATTAATAGGCAGCAGATTTAAAACAAACAAAAAGAAGTATTTTTCACAAATGCACGGTCAACCTGTGGAACTCCTTGCCAGAGGATGTTGTGAAGGCCAAGCCTGTAGCAGGGTTAAAAAAAACCTAGATAAGTTCATGGAGGATATTAGCCAGGATGGACAGGGATGGTGTCCCTAGCCTCTGTTTGCCAGAAGCTGGGAATGGGCAATGGGATGGCTCACTTGATGATGACCTATTCTGTTCATTTCCTCTGGGGCACCTAGCATTGTCCACTGTCAGAAGACAGGATAGATGGACCTTTGGTCTGACCCAGTATGGCTGTTCTTATGTTCTTATGTACTCTAATGCATTCTATTATTATTTACACTTCTAGCTTTGGTATATAAGCACTTTAAAAACTTGTCACTTTTTAGCTGTATGCCATTACACGACGTAATTGAATGGGACTTTTTTTTCATTTGACTGTTTCTCATCAGATCCTACCTCTATTTTGTCAAGTATCAGGGGGTAGCCGTATTAGTCTGTATCCACAAAAACAACAAGGAGTCCAGTACTCCCTTTTCTTCATGTGCCATTATATAATGCCTGCATCTGTAACTTTCACTCCATGCACTGAAGAAGTGAGTTTTTTTACCCACAAAAGCTTATGCCCAAATAAATCTCTTAGTCTTTAAGGTGCCACCGGGGTCCTTGTTACCTCTATTTTATCATCTTCCATCCTCCCCTCCTTACTAGGACATAGAGAATTTCCATTGATAGATCCTCCTGTAAGGGATGTGTCTGTCCGAACCACATGCTCCTCCGCACCTGTCGGCTTTCCCCCAGCCCTTAATTTAAAAACTTCTCTACGGCCTTTTTAATTTTAAGTGCCAGTGATCTGGTTCCATTTTGGTTTAGGTGGAGCCCATCCTTCCTGTATAGGCTCCCCCTTTCCCAAAAGTTTCCCCAGTTTCTAATAAATCTCACCCCCTCCTCCGTACACCATTGTTTCATCCACGCATTGGGACCCTGCAGTTCTGCCTGTCTAACTGGCCCTGCGCATGGAACTGGAAGCATTTCAGAGAATGTTACCATACAGGTCCTGGACTTCAATCTCTTACTTAGCAGCCTAAATTTAGCTTCCAGGACTTCTCTCTTATCCTTTCCTGTGTCATTGGTACCTATATGTGTCATGACCACCGGCTCCTCCCCAGGACTACACAGGACTACACATAAGTCTATCTAGATGTCTCGAGAGATCTTCAACCTTTGCACCAGTCAGGCAAGTCACCATGCGGTTCTTCTGTTATACAATAATTTCCCCCCATATGTATCCCCCAATCAGTTGGGTTAATTAAAACTAAATGGGACACCTTATTTAGGAAATGAATTGGTAGGAGGATTAGCTAGTTGACTTGATACATAGACTCATAGACTCATAGACTTTAAGGTCAGAAGGGACCATTATGATCATCTAGTCTGACCTCCCGCATGATGCAGGCCACAAAAGCTGACCCACCCACTCCTGGAATAATTCTCTCCCTTGACTCAGCTGTTGAAGTCCCCAAATTGTGATTTAAAGACTTCAAGTCGCAGAGAATCCTCCAGCAAGTGACCCCTGCCCCATGCTGAGGAGGAAGGCGAAAAACCTCCAGGGCCTCTGCCAATCTACCCTGGAGGAAAATTCCTTCCCGACCCCAAATATGGCGATCAGCAGAACCCCAAGCATGCGGGCAAGATTCTCCAGCCAGACCCGCATTGACCATTGATACTAATTACCAGCGATGGCACGTTATTGACCTATTGACTAAAATCACGTTATCCCATCAAACCATCCCCTCCATAAATTTATCAAGCTTAATCTTAAAGCCAGAGAGGTCTTTCGCCCCCACTGTTTCCCTCGGAAGGCTGTTCCAGAACTTCACCCCTCTGACGGTTAGAAACCGTCGTCTAATTTCAAGCCTAAACTTCCCGATGGCCAGTTTATATCCATTTGTTCTCGTGTCCACATTAGTACTGAGCTGAAATAATTCCTCTCCCTCCCTGGTATTTATCCCTCTGATATATTTAAAGAGAGCAATCATATTCCCCCTCAGCCTTCTTTTGGTTAGGGTAAACAAACCGAGCTCCTTGAGTCTCCTTTCATACGACAGGTTTTCCATTCCTCGGATCATCCTAGTGGCCCTTCTCTGTACCAGTTCCAGTTTGAGTTCATCCTTTTTAAACATGGGAGACCAGAACTGCACACAGTACTCCAGATGAGGTCTCACCAGTGCCTTGTATAACGGAAGCAGCACCTCCTTATCCCTACTAGATATACCTCGCCTAATGCATCCCAAGACCGCATTAGCTTTTTTTACGGCCACGTCACATTGCCGACTCATAGTCATCCTGCGATCAACCAGGACTCCGAGGTCCTTCTCCTCCTCCGTTACTTCCAACCGATGCGTCCCCAGCTTATAACTAAAATTCTTGTTAGTCATCCCTAAATGCATCACCTTACACTTCTCACTATTAAATTTCATCCTATTACTATTACTCCAGTTTACAAGGTCATCCAAGTCTCCCTGCAGGATATCCCGATCCTTCTCCGAATTGGCAATACCTCCCAACTTTGTGTCATCCGCAAACTTTATCAGCCCACTTCTACATTTGGTTCCGAGGTCAGTAATAAATAGATTAAATAAAATCGGACCCAAAACCGAACCTTGAGGAACTCCACTGGTAACCTTCCTCCAACCTGACAGTTCACCTTTCAGTACGACCCGCTGCAGTCTCCCCTTTAACCAGTTCTTTATCCACCTCTGGATTTTCATATCGATCTTCATCTTTTCCAATTTAACCAATAATTCCTCATGCGGTACCATATCAAACGCTTTACTGAAATCGAGGTATATTAGATCCACTGCATTTCCTTTATCTAAAAAATCTGTTACTTTCTCAAAGAAGGAGATCAGGTTGGTTTGGCACGATCTGCCTTTCGTAAAACCATATTGTAATTTGTCCCAATTGCCATTGACCTCAAGGTCCTTAACTACTTTCTCCTTCAAAATTTTTTCCAAGACCTTGCATATTACAGATGTTAAACTAACAGGCCTGTAGTTACCCGGGCCACTTTTTTCCCCCTTCTTGAAAATAGGAACCACATTAGCTATTCTCCAGTCCAACGGTATCACCCCCGAGTTTACAGATTCATTAAAAATTATCGCTAACGGGCTTGCAATTTCTCGCGCCAGTTCCTTTAATATTCTCGGATGAAGATCATCCGGTCTGCCCGATTTAGTCCCGTTAAGCTGTTCGAGTTTGGCTTCTACCTCGGATATGGTAATGTCAACCCCCCCTCCTTTATTCCCCTCTGTCACGCTGCCTCTATTCCTAAGCCCTTCATTAGCCTCATTAAAGACCGATGCAAAATATTCGTTTAGATATTGTGCCATGCCTAGATTATCCTTAATCTCCACTCCATCTACAGTCTTCAGCGGTCCCACTTCTTTCTTTGTTTTCTTCCTATTTATATGGCTATAAAACCTCTTACTATTGGTTTTAATTCCCCTCGCAAGGTCTAACTCTACCCGGCTTTTGGCCTTTCTCACTCCATCTCTACATGCTCTGACCTCAATAAGGTAGGTTTCTTTGCTGATCCCTCCCCTCTTCCACTCTTTGTACGCTTTCTGTTCTTTCTTAATCACCCCTCTGAGACGCTCGCTCATCCAGCTCGGTCTAAATCTCCTGCCTACGAACTGTTTTCCCTTTCTCGGGATACAGGCCTCCGACAGCTCCTGCAACTTCAACTTGAAATAATCCCAGGCACCATCCGCCTTTAGATCCATAAATATGTTAGTCCAATCCACTTCCCTAACTAGTTGCCTTAATTTATTAAAGTTAGCCCTTTTAAAATCGTAAACCCTAGTCTCCGATTTAATTCTGTTAATCCTTCCATTTAGTTTAAACCGAATTAGCTCATGATCACTCGAGCCAAGGTTGTCCCCTACAACCATTTCCTCAACGAGGTCCTCACTACTCACCAAAACCAAATCTAAAATGGCATCCCCCCTCGTCAGTTCAGCAACTACTTGATGAAGGAATTCATCAGCTAGCACGTCTAGGAAAATCTGAGCCCTATTATTGTTACTAGCATTTGTTCCCCAATCTATATCCGGGAAGTTAAAGTCTCCCATGATTACACAGTTCCTATTAGTATTTACTTCCCTAAAAACATTAAATAGTTCTCTGTCCATATCCAGGGTAGATCCCGGCGGTCTATAGCACACCCCAAGTACTATCCCAGGGGAGGCTCTAGTAGTTTTTTTACCCAATGTGAGTATTGCCCAGACAGACTCTGTCTTATCCATTCCATCACTTATTATTTCTTTACAGTTTACCTCATTATTGACATACAATGCTACTCCCCCACCTTTACCTTTGTTCCGGTCGTTCCTAAACAGCACATACCCTTCCATACCTGTACTCCAGTCACGACTACTGTTCCACCACGTTTCGGTTATTCCTACGATATCCAGTTTCATTTCTCAGACCAGGAGCTCCAATTCCTCCATTTTGTTACCTAATGGTGTATAAACCATTAGGTGTATAAACATCTTAATTTATGCCGTCTAGCCTCTCTCGCATTAGTTATCCAATTTGGTACGGACACTGTACTGCCAGTATGACCTATTAGTCTAGTATCCATCCCCCCCTCCTCCTTATGTCCAATCTCTTCCCCCTGGCTATATCTGTTCTTATCTCGTCACTCTCCTTCTCAATGTTGTAATCTGGCGTGGAGATTAACTGGACATCTCCCAACCGTCTCCCCTGCATTCCTAGTTTAAAGCTCTTTTGATGAGATGAGCCAGCCTCCCTCCCAGAAGTCTATTTCCTTCCCTACTTAGGTGAAGTCCATCCCGTGAGAACAGTTGTCTGTCCCCGAAAGCCTCCCAGTGGCCATACATCCCAAAGCCCTCCTTATAGCACCACTCCCTTAGCCAACTATTTATCATCACAATCCTGTCAGCCCTTTGCTGCCCTTCTCTAGGAACAGGCAGAATCCCACTGAAGATGATCTGAGCCTCGATTTCCTTAAGCGTCTTCCCCAGCCTGGCATAATCTCCCTTGATTCTCTCTAGCGAGAACCTAGCCGTGTCATTCATTCCTACGTGAAGGATGATCAAGGGGTTCTTACCTGCTCCTTTTAGGATCCTTTTCAACCGCAGGTCCACATCCCGTATTTTAGCGCCCGGTAGACAGCACACCCTTCTGTTCTCTGGGTCCGCCCTGGTCACAGGCCTGTCTAACCTCCTCAGTAAGGAGTCCCCAATCACATAAACCTGCCTTTGCCACTTATAACTTCTGGGATCCATGATCCTACCAAGGAAGTTTCTGTTTTAAGTTTAATTCATATATGACACATTACATGTCATTCTGCTCTGAAAAATGATTGTAGAAATGTCATTTTCTTATTCATGAGACCAGTTCTGTTCTGTGTGTAGTCTGAGTGAACTGCTCACTTTAGAGTGAAAAAAAAGTTTCCCCTGCTCTTTACTTACATTAGCCCTGCAGAACCAACACAGTTAAGAAAGAATGAGCTGGATCCTGTTATTTCTTTTACATACTTTTTAACTAAGTTTCAGCTGTAGGGACAAATTCCACTCTTGTTATTAAGTGATCTAAAGCTCAATTCTGTAGCCTTCACTCACGTGCATGGTCCCTCTGAACTAATTGGCATATGTTAGAAACCATTGGAACAACGTACTTAGGGATATGATGGATTCTCTATTGCTTTCAATCTTTCAACAAAGATTGGATGTATTTCTAAAAATTATGCAATGGGTCAAACAGAAGTGAGGGACTTGATGCAGAAATTATTGGGTAAGGGTCCACAACTTGTGTTGCTGTGCAGAAGGTCAGTCTAGTTGATCATAATGGTGTCTTCTGGCCTTAAAATCTATAAATCTATGAACAAAGAGAAAATAAAGCAGAAAAAAAGAGAAATCCAGAGGCAGATTTATTTATTTATTTAGATTTTTAAAAAATGCTAAAATGAAAAGGAAAATGAGACAACAAGACTTTTTTCCAGGTGATGTTTGAAAATCTTTGCTGTATGGAAGAAGTGATGAAATACTGGAAGGTTATTCCAGATGGCAGAAGATGCAGACGATAAGGTTCTCCATACCAACAATCATGAGAAGGAGTAGAGGGGGCAGAGAGGAGGCCAGTGCTAGATGTGCACAGAGAGTGAAGAGAAAGACAATCCATCACGTACAGGGGAACACATCTATAGGAGGTTTAAAAATAAGGAAGCCAGTTTTTAACTGAATCCTGAAATGACTAGGAAGCTCATGGAGTTGTTTGATACTGCAGTCCACTTTTCTCTGTACGTGGGAAAAGTGGACAGCATCATTTCACATATGCTGGAGTCTAGACAGCTGGGAGTTGAGTAGATATGTGTGCTGCAATAGTCCCAACAAGTAGAAATGAAGACATGAATGAGTATTTCAGCATAGGCAACATCAAGGCAGTGTTGATGTAGACCGGGGTAGGCAACCTTTCAGAAGTGGTGTGCCGAGTCTTCATTTATTCACTTTAATTTAAGATTTCGCGTGCCGGTAATACATTTTAAGGTTTTTTAGAAGGTCTCTGCCTATAAGTCTATATTATATAACTAAACTATTGTTGTATGTAAAGTAAACAAGGTTTTAAAAATGTTTAAGAAACTTCATTTAAAATTAAATTAAAATGCTGATCTTATGCTGCCAGCCTGCTCAGCTCGCTGCCAGCCTGGGGTTCTGTTCACCTAGGCTGGCAGCGGGCTGAGTGGGGCCTGCAGCCGGGACGCCGGCTGGCAAGGGGCCGGCAGCCAGGACTCCAGACCTGGGGGGGGGTCAGGGCAGAGGGCTGGGGGTGTGGGGAGGGTGCAGGGCAGAAGGCTGGGTGTGTTTGGGGGTTCAGGGGTCAGGGCAGAGGGATGGGGTCTGTGGGGGTGCAGGGCAGAAGGCTGGGTGTGTGGGGGGTTCAGGGATCAGGGTAGAGGGCTGGGGGCTGTGGGGGTGCAGGGCAGAAGGCTGGGTGTGTGGGGGGGGTTCAGGGGTCAGGGCAGAGGGCTGGGGGGGTGTGGCGTGCAGGGCAGAAGGCTGGGTGTGGGGGAGAGTTCAGGGGTCAGGGCAGAGGGCTGGGGATGTGTGGAGGTACAGGGCAGAAGGCTGGGGGGGTTCAGGGGTCAGGGCAGAGGGCTGGGGTGCTCCCAGCCCCCTGCCCTGAGCGGCTCACGGCAGGGGGCTGGAAGGGATATGCCCTGTTCCACCCCCTTCCCCAAGGCCCCGACCCTACCTCTTCTCTGCTTTCTCTACTGAGCAGGGAGCATGCTACCACTCCTCCCCCTCCCCCTTGCAAGGGCCATCAGCTGATCGGCGGCAGGGAGAGGGAGGAGGAGGGGCCAGAAAGCACCACACTGGGGGAAGAAGGGGGGGGGGAGGGAAGCTTGGCTGCCGCAGGACTAAGCTTCTGCCTCCTGCCCCCGCAGGAGAGAGCGGTGGGCGGGAGGGCTGAGTGGGGCTGGGGGCCGGGACCGCGGCTGGCAACAGCGTGCCACTCAAAATCGGCTTGCGTGCCGTGTTTGGCACATGTGCCGTAGGTTGCCGACCCCTGATGTAGACAGACAAAGTTGTGGAGATGACTATAGGCAGATTCGTAGTCAGGAAATGTCTTGGTCAAGAGTCATACCAAAGTTACAGTCAGATAACAGGTTTCAAACAAGAAGACAGAGGTTGAAGATATTCCTCTTGTAAAAGAGGAACACTTTGGAGACAATTAGTTGCAGCATGAAGTTGTAAGTTACCTTGATCAAGAAAGAGAGATTGGTGGGAATTACTACATGTGTTCAAAGATATTTACAGCTGAGTGGTAGCTAAAGTTAAAAGGTAAAGATAAAATGAGGAGTGAAATATTAGAGCAGGGGGCTCAGAAATTAACGTATGGGGCTGCTTATAGAAGTAGACCTGGTGCAAAGGGGGATTCACCACAGCACATGGGAGAGTGGTCTAATTAATAGATAGAGAAACATAACAAAATAGTGTTATATAAGGGATTTATGTATCTAACACATACACACATATATGTGTGAGTATGTATGTATATATATGTATGTATGTATGAGAATTCCGCCACTGGGGTTAATTCAAAGATGGGGAAAAGGAGTAAGAGATAGGAATACATACACAGGTGTAATACCAAAAGCAGTGGTTTGGCACAGTGAGCATAATATGTGTGTGACACACAGGAGTGCTGGTAAGAGATTCCTCTTTATTTCCTGACCACAGTCACACGACATGGTCCCGATTATGAAAGTTTATACCTTTGTCACATGACAGGAATCAGTACTCCACTGGCTACTGTGTCAGGGTGAAATTTATCCCTATGTAAAGGGACAGCAGAAGAATTATATACTACTTAAAACAGGATTTAAATGTGAAATAAGGGAATTAATTACCTTCAATGAGGAGCAGAGTACATAGGTAGATGAGAGGAAGGCAACAAGTGTGATTACAATATAATTTCTACCTCGTAACAGGTAGGGGTAGAATCACATCCTCCCATAGACCCAATCCTGTGGAATGCTGAGTGCTTTAAACTCCCATTAGCTTACATGAGCTTGATCCAGCCCCTACTCATTGTAAGGGAGTTCTTCCATTCCTTGAGTGGCAGCAGGATCAGTTCCAGTGGTAACTTCTGATGGCCAGCAACTGTCTGGAGATAACGAGTTTTTGAAGAACCAGGCCACATTTCTGGATGTGTCATCCTGGGAACTTTTGTGATTCTGTCAACCAAACCATGCATGAGGCACCTAATGTGCCAAATCCTCAACTTGTGTATATTGTCACAGCTCTATACAAGTCAATGGAGCAATGACAGACATCTTACACAAGCTGAGGATCAGGTCCTGTGTACCTTAGTTCTTTACCGACACAATGATTTCATACTTAATTATTCTAATGTTTCAGTATGATAGATAATTTTGCTTTATAGCACCACCCATCCCTGTTTAACATATCCATACTGAGCGGTGCTTGGAATTCTGTTGCTATTATTTATTTACATTATACTGCAACATGGTCTAGAAGTTGTCAGGCTGGAGTCAACTTTGGTCTTTGTGTGTGTGGTGTGTGTGTGTGTGTGTGTATCTTCTAAATTGAATTTGATTTACATAAATGTAGCTGGATTTCTGTTATAATATGTAAGGAAAGGAAGAGTATAATTGGTGCTTTGGAATGCTGTTTTGCATTTCTTTACCTTAATTAACTTCTCTAACAAAAGATTACATTATAAAGAATGGAATTTTGCAGGCTCTTTATACCATAGACTAACCCCTTTTGGTGTTATGACAAAAATATTGTCGAAATGGCAGTTTCTAAAGTCTGAAATATGTCTACTTGACACACACAATAGTTCTATAGTATTTCACAATGCTTTGAATATGGATTTCATTCCATATTATACATTGCATGAGTAACATTCTAATGGTACTTTTGTATAGAGATTTGCATTAGAATTGGTCCTTTTGGTGCTGTTACCATGTCACCTTTATGGAAGGATTTTAGTAAGCTTTCTGCACAATGTGTATTATTCTTAATGCATACCTCAGCAGATACAATAATGTGTCAATGGGTGATTAAATGCTCTGCTAAATCCCCACAGAGGTTGGTTTAAATGGAAGAATTGGGACAATTCAGGTCAGGATCCAAAAGGAAAGAAACTTAATAGTTCAGTTCAAATGGAGGTGGATTTGAAGGATTTGTAGTCCTTTTATTTACTTGCAGATATTCTAGTTTTGATACATCCATTCAGTGTCCTGGAATAAATCCAAATCACATGAAAGTAACAAAATTATGTACAGCAACATTATTGTTAATGAGTTCCTTCCCCCCCAAGCTCCACCTGTAATTTTGAACAGCACATTTACTCTACTGATGCTATATAATTAATACATAATAGTAACAGTTAAAATATGTAACCTACAGAATTTAATTCATTTTACTACCATTATAAATAACATTAATTTAAGAAGTTAAATACTACCCTTTATGTTTCAGTAACGTTATGGGGCCAAATATGGCTGTAGGTTATGCACGTGCATATGGCAGAAAAGACATAGCCAAAGGAGGTGTTGTTTAGGGCAGAAGTGTTTTATGTCTTCTACCTCCACCAAAGCCCCTGAAGATGTCACTTTGCAGGCTCTTCCACAGGGCCCGGAGGGTGTGGTCTAAGTAATTTAGTACATAAACACCCTAACCAGATGCCACGCACTCCAGTCTGATGAAGATTTCTCCTGCCTCTGGCAGGGATAATCTGCACATGACATTGTATGGGACTGGGTCAACCAGAACATAGACTCTTTTTAAAAGTGCCACCTGGAATTTGATCTGTGAAAGGTTATTAAGCAGTCATACAGATGATCTCTCACTGAGGCCAAAAGATGTCACTTTTGCGCCTACATCCTGCTTGTAGTTCAACTGATCAAATAACATGTTTCTCATTTAAACCCAAATTCAGTAAAGCACTTAAAGACAGGCTTAATTTTAAACACAACCTTATGTTCACTCCTCTTCAGAAAAATACTTACGTACATGCTTAACTCCCTTTGATTTCAATGGAATTAAGCATCTACGTAAGTGCTTTGTAGAATCAGGGCCATAATGTCTCCCCACTTTAAACATATCTGAACATGTTAATTCAAAGGTGTTTTTAGTATGATTACTGTTGGCCCCATGTTTTATTACCCGTCCCATATTCCTCATTCTTTTGCATTGCTCCACTGGATTTGTTTCTCTGGGTATAAGTGAGGGTGTTTAATTATGGTTTTTTATTGTATTTAATCATGTTTTATTAGGTTATGAAGCTCTCTGAGCTCTTGGCTAAAATACTATATAAAACAAATATTAATACATTCCATTTTAGTTTTGACTTACTTTGGAGTGTATTCCACATATTTACATTACAAAGTTTAGAAACAAAATAAAAAGCAGGTCAGTATAATTTATTGGAACCCTGGTTATATGTTCAGTTGGAAAACTTCATAAATTATGGCTCAGAGTATAAAACCCAATTGCCATTTACAGAATTCTTATTTTTGCCTTCCATACATATAGGATCACAGTGGTTAGTGATGGAACAGACTAACTAAACCATCAAATACATTGTATAGAGGAGATCTCAGATCTTAATTTAATACTAACTTGGTGTGAACCAAAGGGAGGATGCATCAGTGCAGCTGCCTCAGTGGCTGGTCACCAATGGCTGGAATTGGGGCAAATCCTCAGAGTAGACAAGACCTTCAGCTCAGGTCCTTTGAGAATGGTAATGGAAAATTAAAATGGAAGAATCCTGTGTGGCCCACTCCCTAAAAGTAAAGATAATTAAATGGCTGAAACATAGAACTACAGTCTCTCTATAACTTGCTTCTGCCCAAACTCTTGCTTCTGTGGTATACATTTTTTTATTTGAATATGATGTAATGGGATGAAAATTATGTCTGAATGAGCTCTCGCCTGACAAACTGGGGAAAAAAGACTTCAGGAGCAGACCATATTTGCACAGACACACTTACTTTGCCTAGGTGCTCAGCAGGTGGAGCGGCTTTGCGAAAGTCATCAATTTTGGCTGGTTTTGAGATACCAGTATGGGGGGGCACCAGCTAAAGGGGAGGACATGTGACCTCCCCATGTGTCTCCTCCCCATCCCGCCTCCAGCTTGGGGCCCCCATGCTACCCCTGCCCTCCCTCCACCCCATGTTACCTGTGGGGGGGAGGGGCTCTGTCCTCCTGCTGCGCCGGTTCCCCCCCAGCACGTTCAGCTGCTCTCCCTGACAGCCAGGCCCAGGTGGGGAGTGGGATGGAGCCGCTCCCAGATGCTGCCCGGTGCAGCACAGCAGCTGCCTAGGAGAACGCCTGGTGGCAGTGGTGGCAGACATGCCCCTTGCCCAGGCTCAGCTTCTGGAACAGGGGCCAAGTGAGCCAGAGCCCCTCCTCCCTGCCTCCCAGCATGCTCTGTATGCAGCAGCAGCTGGCTGCCAGAGAGCCTGGCTGGGGAGGGGTGGCAGCAGCAGCCTGCTCCCTGCCCAGGCTTGGCTTCCGGGGACAGGGGCTGACTCCGAGCATGCTAGGGAGTGAGGGGGAACTCCAGCTTGCTCCACCGCTGTCCCTGGAAGCTGAGCCTGGGCTGGGTGCAGCCTGACAGCACAGCCAGGCGCTCTTCCAGGCAGCTGCTGCGCATCTCAGCATGGCCAGAAGAGGCTCTGGCCTCACCCCTTTCACTCCAGGTCTGGCTCTACCCCTTCCACTCCCCATCGGGGCTGGCTGCTGGAGGGGGGGGGGCACTTGACCCTCTATGTCCCCCTGGGGAGTCGCATGCTGGAAACTGAAACTCACTTTGTAAGCAGGAGTAGGAATACCAAATCCCAGTGAAAAAGAGAAGGTCTGGGGACTGTTTCTGTGGGGGTGGTGTGGCCTCTTCTGAAGAAGTTCTAGACACCCATTGACTCTCTCTGCTCCAGTGTTTGAGGACACAGCTGGTTAGATGCAGTGGAGAGTCTATTGTTTCTGTTCAGTGATTACCTGAGTTGAATCACTGATAAGCAGGTCTAGAAGCAAAAGCTTAGATGGGGGGGGGGGGGCGGTGTTGCAGTAAAAGACAACACAGAGGCTGCCTAGCAGTTGGATTCCCTGCACCCAGTGAAATTGCTGAGAGCTGAAATTACTAAAAGCTTGGCTAAATGGTCGAACCTCAGAACACAGCATGGCAAAAGTGGCAGTGAGCGGCAAGCAGCAGCAGCAGAGGAAACAGCTGAAGCAGTAGCAATAAGCCAGATGCAGAGGTGTGCGGGAGCAGCAGAAATTGCTCAATGCCCTCTCCTACCTTTCAGAGGTGGGAGGGGAACCCGCTTGAATGCACTTCTGAACTCTGGGTCTTTGCTGACCAAGGAAAACCAACTGTGAGTGAGGTGCAGTGGAGGGAAAGGGGACATGTTTAGTATTTCATTTTAATGTCCCCATTGTTTGCTATAAGCATGGTAAAGGGACATTCATTCATTAGACTTTCACAATGCCGCAAGGTGGGAAACTGAGGCAAAGGATGCTGTCCAACGTACTGTGGGGTGGGTGTTTGCTTATGGTTACAAGCTTTTGAATTTTGGTTGTGGTTTTTTCACAAATTAATGCTGGGTTCACTTTCCCTTTTAATAAAAGTGCTCTTTTGTTATACCTCGTCTCAGTGCTTGCTCCTAGGGGTGGTGTTTAGTTTCCTCAGATTACCGGGTGGGGCCTCAAGCTGGTTCTGTTTTTAATTGTTAAGAGGAACCCATAGATATTGATCCCAGCCCTTGTTGCTGCTGACACCATCTGCCAGAAGGGCTACAGTTATGTTATTTTATTATGGTAACATCTAGAGACCACATCTTGTATTGGCCCCATCGTACTAGGAGCTATACAAACATACTAAGAGACAATCCCAGCCCTGAGGCATTTGCAGCATAAAAGAGACAGGAGGTGGGAGGGCTAAATAAGGGCACAGAGGTGAAGTGACTTGTCCAAAGTCACACAGCACGTTAGTGGGAGAACCAAGAACAAAAGCCAGCTCTGCTGAGTTGCAATCTGTTGTCCTACCCACTAAACCACACTACCTTTCAGTGAAATGTAATTAACATAAAGGGGGGGGGTAGAAACAGTGCTGTGAAATCCTTTTTTAACAATACAAAGCACTGGATGGTGCTTTGAATTACAACAGGAAATGGTATACAGTATCTGGTTAGTTTTTAAAAATTGAGTTTAGAAAAATAAAGTACTTGTACTATTATCGCTATCAAAAAAGAGTAAAAAGCACACTGGCACTATACAGTATGTTAACAAATGGCTCACAGAATTCTTCACACAGAATGGCTCACTCTAAATTTAGAAATTTAGTGATAGCAAAGCAAGCGAAAAAGTTTTGCTGCTTTATCAGCATTAGAAACGACTATCAATTTCAAACATAAAATTCAAACATATAAAGCAAGCCATATTGTTGCCATGCTTTAAAATATCACCCTGAGGTGGTTGTTTTTTAGCCAGTCATTAAGAGTTTAGCATTTCATTTAAATGCCCCCAATTGCTTGCTGTAAGCATGGGCAAGGATGTTAAACTTACTGGGAGATTTCTTTTAATGCTGTGATTCATCATTCATCAGGTTTTTTTTTTTAATTATTACGCAACTATCTCTGATGGGAAAGGCCACTTTACTTCTGACTCTGAACTCAGCTTCCTTTAACATTTTTTCTTATGTGGGCAGAAATTACAGGTATAAAAGTGTATTACAATTTTTTTCCACTCCAGATTCACTTAACCATTATAAAAATGTTTGAGTTCAACCACAGCCTCTCAACGTTAGCAACTGATTTATAGCTTTTATATTGCTGTGTCTCAACGTGCTAGTCTTAATGCCCACTACAATAAATAGCAGAGTTCAGCAAAGCACAAAAGCTGAAAGTTCAGGGAGAAAAATGTCCATTATTAGGAAGAAGGACAGAATATTCAGCGCTAATAGGTGACTCTCAGCGTAACAGCAGGGCAGCAAAGCAGCTCTGAAACGAACTCATTTAAAGGCTACTGCCACCGAGATGTATGATGTAGCTGTATCACCTTGGCTGTGATCGCATCAGATAGCAGTAATAGCAGAGTTGGATTTGGTGGAAACAGAGTAACTAGAAACATACAAGATGCTGCAGGAAGAGTCATAGATGATTCTTTAAGCTCTCTGAGGGAGTGATCCAACTCCCATTGAAGGCAATGGAAATCTTTTGTGAGCTGGATCAGACTCTGAGGGTATAGACTCTATACTAGAGATGGAGGTATAATTTCCAGGTCAGATAGACATACCTGTGCTAGCTGTGATCAAGTTAGCGTGCAGTGGGATAGGCTAGCTGCCTGAGTATATACCTAGGACTTGCACTCAGATGGCTAGTCTGTCCTCCTGCTCATGCCACCGCAGCTACACATCTATTTTTAGTACACGAGCTAGCTCAATCAGAGCTAGCATGGATATATCTCTCCAAGTTGGAAATTACACCTCCACCGCCAGTGCAGACAAACCCTGAGTTAGGAGTGAAGCAATGCCTCAGCCTGGTGTTAGCAGGCACTGTGTTGTTGGAGGAGCTGTTTTCCATATGCAGTGTAGAACTGACAGTTGCTTAATTTGTATTATTTAAAAAGCTGAAGCATTGCTGCAAGGCAGGGGTACTGCAGCTGATGATCTGACCAAATTCAAGAGCTGGAAATTACGCTCTTCCCACAAGTCCAGCAAGCCAGTGAAGCACTTAGCCGTCAGTGGGGGGGGGGGGGGAGGGGGGTGATGTGGCCAGACAGACTTGTGCGTCATTGATCCCTGGCCAGTAAATCTGTTCCCCTAGGGGACAGTTATTGCCAGGATAGTGGTTGCTGAAAGTTACATTGGGACCGAACCAACCCATATCCAGCCCTAGGCCTGGGGAAGCAGAGAAGTGTCTTAAAAGCCATCTTTTCCTCCCTGGCCCTTGTATCCTGCAGCAAGTGCTGTTGGGCCAGGCTGGAGAATCTGGCCCATAGATTTGTGCCCACAAATAGGCAGACATCAAAGTACCCAGTTAGCACACAACAAATTCAGTTTGTAAATGCATGTCTGAGTCTGTGCTAGAACAAGAGTTTAGCTATGGACAACAGTGGACGTAATTTTAGAAGCAGCTTGATGCTCATTTGAAGATTTTGAAGTCACTTATGGGAAAGAATGCATTCATAGATATATATAGAATATATGGCCAGAAGGGACCATAGTGATCATCTAGTATAACACACGGCATGGGATTTCCCCAAAATAATTCCCGTTTGAACTAGGTAAGATCTTTTAGAAAAGCATGCAATCTGGATTTAAATACTTCCAGTGATGGAGAATCCACTACAACCCTTGATAAGTTGTTTCAATAGCTAGGTACCCTCACTGTTAAAAATGTGCATCTTATTTCTAGTCTGAATTTGACTAGCTTGAACTTCCAGCCATTGGATCTTGTTATACCAATAGTTGTAAGCTGAAGTCAGACAAATTCACGTTAGCTGAAGCTAGATGAGACATAAGGAGAAATGGAATTGAACATGTGCAGGAAATGCAAGGATATTTGCTACACGAAACCAAGAAATTAAAGACTTTCTTCTTTCAGCTTCTTTCCTGTACTGATTTTATGAATTTCTGCACTTATCTAACCCTCTATAGAACTAGTAGCAGTTATATTATTATTATGGTCGTGTTAATAAATGAACTAAGTAAGCAATAAATGTGCAAAAGAATGATTTGCTTGCTACAGTAATCTATTCTTCCCTTCAGAGCAATATTCCCTTCTCATCATTGACATTTGTCTCTTCCTCCTTTCCTGTCCCCATACTCCTTGTCATTTGTGTTACGGTATTGGCCTAATTGAGACTGCAGATTCCTTGTGGCAGGGATCTTGTCTCTTTATTTCTTTAGAAAGTGCCACACAAACTAATGGCACTACAGTCATAATACATAACAGTGTGATAATAAGAATAGGATGAGGCGGCTCGTGCTATAACAGCGCGGAGATGCGTCAGCCCTTATCCTACATCACTGCACCATGTGAGACTTGATCTTTCAAGGCATGAGCTGCCTCATCTCCCCTGGAATTCAACAGGGTTTCAGGATGCTCAGCACGTCCCAGGACTGGGCTTCAATAAAGCAAAGTCCCTCCCACTTCCCCCTCCATGAACATGCAGGATTTAAAAATAGGCTGCATCAAGTGCAGTAGCTCCAGTACTTGGACTTAGAGTCTTCTTGGGAGAAGAGATGGTGGAACAAAATAATGTATTAGTCCATAGGGCCATCAGGCAGGATTTTAAAAGATGCAAATAGGCCCCTACTGAGATTTTCAAAAGCACCAAGGGTGCTTTACTCCTCTTGATTTCAATAGGAGTTAGGTGCCTAATGTGCTCAGAGGCTTTGGAAAATCCCACTGGTCACCTTATCTGCATTTTTATATTCTAATTATCTTTGAAAATCTGACCCTTTTCTTACAGAGCTTGATTCTTGGTATATCCTGAAAGCTAGTAGTGCATAATATTTAGCTGAACTTTGGAAGTCAGAAATCACTCCTTTTCTATTTTAGACATTTTTACAGTGTTCAAAATACTGCAGCTTAGTCTTTGATTTTAAAGAAAGGAAGGTCTTTTGAAACAGACTCCTCCAAGTTAAGTCACCAGTTTGATTGCATTCTTCAGGATTATTTATTATTTATCTTACAGCAATACCCAAAGGTCCCAAATGAATCCTTCCATTAAAATACAATAGATGGATGTAATAATCTGTGACCTATCATCAGCCTAATTTCTGCTTGTATGCTGGATTTAATTCCTCCTTCTTATGTCTGTCTTGTCTATTTGGACTGCAAACTCTTCAAGGAGGGAAATGCCTTGTTTAGTTGTTTATACAGTACCTAACACAACAGGACCTCAGTAGGGTTTTGGTCACTACTGTCAACTAATTAATAATAATAGTACAGCTAACAGGCATTTATCTCACTGTGAGAAAAATAAGCAATGATTATTGACCCTAATGTTTAGAAATCATACTTTATTTGTTGTCATGTAGCATTTAGATTGTATCTGTAAGTAGCATTCTGTAAATTTGTACAGTATACTATCAACATTCAGTGTAAAGCTGGTAGGAAAATGAGACTTGTCTGAAAAAAAAATTGTCCCTTTTTTGACCTGCTCTATTTCAATAGGCCAGATGCATCCTGGGCCTATACCAGTTTCCAGATGCAGTGTGCCCCAGCAGTGGGAAGTCCACCATCATGAAGCTGCAGTGATAGAAAGCAGCTATTATTTCCCCTCTGCCAGGGTGCCCCCAGGCAGCCAGCACAATCTCACAAGTAGCACTGCTGACATCTGGGAGAGGTGGCTGACTCAGCATATTCCTAACTTCAGTCTCTATTTAATGAAGTCCTTGAGAAAGTGTGGCAGTGGAAACCGCCCGTCCCTTCCTCTTGGGATGAACTTGCCCCTGTAGAGTGGCCTCTGCCATATCCCCAGAATACTGGACATTCCAGTACTTCCAGGAATGGCATTACCCCTCCTCCGCCTGGCACATACTCTTCAAAATGGTCTCCCCCATCCATGATACTGGACAAAACCACGTCTGGTTTTGTCTCAGTACTGGACAGGGAAGAAACCTTAGAAAAAGAGCAAGGAGTCCGGTGGCATCTTAAAGACTAACAGATTTATTTGGGCATAAGCTTTTGTGGGTAGAAAACCTCACTTCTTCAGATGCATCTGAAGTGGGTTTTTTTACCCACGAAAGCTTATGCCCAAATAAATCTGTTAATCTTTTAGGTGCCACCAGACTCCTCGTTGTTTTTGTGGATACAGACTAACATGGCTACCCCTCTGATACTTAGAAAAAGAGGACTGTCCAGTCCGAAACTGGATGAATGGCCGGTTTATGCCCCTCCTATCCCTCCAGCCTTATTGGAAAAAGAGGTGAAGGAAAAAAGTGTTGGGGGAAAGCCTTGGACTTGGGAGACCTGGGTTCAAGTCACTGCTGCACCACAGACATCTTGTGGTACCTTCAATTTGTCAATTAGTCTCTCAATGGCTCAGCTCCCCGTCTGTAATACAGACATACTGGTACGTCTCTACCTCACAGGGGTGTTATGATGACAAACACATTAGGTGCTCAGATATCATGATAATTGGGGAACTATAAATACCTTGAATAGATAGGTGCTGCAGCCCTCACTGGGGCAAGAATGTGCAAATTATACCTCTCCTGTGCCAACAATGATAGGTCTCTATTATTATAATGATTATAGTATAAACTTAGCTACATGCTGCATAAATACATACTCTTCACACATTGTTTCTATGTAAAAATATTCAGGGTATTTAAAAGGTTCCCTGTAAATTTAAATGCTTAAACTTCTTTAGATCTTTATTTTTTGTAATGTAAGCCCAGATTTCTCATTGTGAAATCTGGTTCAGGGATCTCTGTCGCTCAAAAGTGATTCCCAAGAGCTGGTCATCCAAGCAGGGGAAAAAAGTAGAAATAGAAGAAAAGGCAAGAGTAATGTTTCTTGCAGGTAGTTTTCTTCAGTAATTAATTATTTACTGTAATTTCTCTAGCTGTGTTGGTTATTTTACTGCTACAGTATGTTTGTTGCCATAATAAACTAATTGAGCATTTAGATTTCTACAGCCAACGGCCATCTATGGTAGGGTTAATCTCTCTGCCTTTGATTCTGGATGCATCCTGCAATTTTGAAATAACTCGTGGGAATTTTGAGACTGTTCAAACTTCTTTTATCTGTGACCCTCTTTATAGATTTTTGGCATGTATGATACTTGCCTCAGGGGAGATGGCTCACTTCAGAACCTTGTCCTGTGGGTGAAGGCAATAGGCCATCCATTACCCTCTTCCTCCCGTTCTCAGGTTAATGACTATATTAAATATTAAACACGGTTCTATCTCCAGAGTGCCTGTATAAGTGATTTTACATTATCTCATCCACTTTTGGCATAAGCCCTTCTCTGATTTCTTATAAAGTGTGTTGCTTCTGTCTAGCATAACTCAGAGAAGATCATGATTGATTTGACAACCATTAATGCAATGTTTAATATTAACCTTCATCTTCAGTAAGTGAGGATGATGGTGGAAAGGAAGGGAGGGGAGGTATTGAGGGAGGTTGTAGATCTTTCCCACATTTTATTTCATATGCAGTCTATGCAGGTTAACATCTAGAGATGTGTGGCAGGCTAGATGGAGCTGTGTCTGGTACATAAAAGGAATCCTTTGCATAGATGGGGTTTTAAATCAGGGACAAAGATGGGTTTAAGGTTAATCAGAGTTATGCACTCCATTGTCCCCCATGATGTTCCGTTCAATTGCTAAAGCATCTTTAATTTACAGAATTGTACATGCTGCGCTGCTGAAATGCTGTGGTACCACATTGGAGCGGAGAAAATTCTGGGCTGTGGCATTCCCAGAATACTCTTTGCTGGGATGCTCCAGGAGCAGGGCAGAATGGCACTGCAGCCTTGAGGAGCATGTCAGCAAAACTAGAAAGAGACTTTGAAAATGCATCATACCATTTAATAACTCACCCTCCTGCACAAGATAGTAAACCAATATGGGGCATTTTCAGCATGTGAGACAAAGCCAGTCACATACTCCCAAGAATGTGACTCCATGTGACACAGGAACGAGACAGAGAGGTAAATTTGGAGGCTATGGTGGGGTAAATAGACAATGCAAAGCAGAAGAAAGAATGTTTTGGAGCATTTTGGTTCTAGCACTGGTCCTGAAGAGGAGAGCACAGGTGAAAGGACAGAGAAGAGATACATAGGATCTGGGAGAAAGGAGAGTGGCCATAAGAAGCGTATCCCACAGCATTCAAAGCTCCACAAATAAGATATCGAGGAAAGGACTCAGTGCTGGGTTAAGGAATTACTAAAAATGCCTTTTTTTGTTTGTTTAATGAAGGGAATAGGAAAGAGAATATGGAGTGGCAGTGATGGGGGGAAGGAAGAGAAGGAAGTATAGAGTCTGATTCTAGGATTTGGCTGAGCTATGCTCATTATAGGATATGGAGAGAGTGGTGGGGGGAAGATGGCTTTATTCTGTTCAACTCCCTTTTCCCTCCCAGGGTACTCAGGAGCAGGCAACCCATCTGTTAATAATGGAGATCCTGAGGATCCCAGCTGCGATGGGGAATGAGGTGGGAATTCTCTAGTCATCCCTCTGCAGTAGTCTCCTTACTCAGATGACTATCTATAGTTGGTGGTGCCTCCATCAGGCCAGACACTGTATATACCTATAGGTGTACCTCAGTTACCCCCAGGAACAACTGTATAAATAACAGGTCTTACAGAGGCAATAAACACCCAAAATAAAACCAACACAATTTTACTTAAAAGTTTTCCTAGCAACATACAATAGAAAATGCAACAGATTAATATCGCTTAACTGTTATAACTGTACTGTCCAGGTCAGTAGGTGGTACTGCAATAGTTTGGCTAATGGCTGCAGCTTTCAACAGCAACACAAACCTAACCAGCGCTATTAGCATTATACACCCCACCCCTGAGTGTGCACTCTCCCTTCAGTGTGTAGTCCTGGGCCCTCTCTTGTGTTGGCCCGCTGGGTGAGCAGGAGTTCAGGCCAGCACTCTGTAAGTCTGACAGAGGCAGTCCAGGTGAAACAAGAAGGAGTGAGGCAATTTTGTATTGTGACTAGCTTAAGTTGCCCAGTAAGTCTTAACACTGTATCTTCAACCCAGAGAGCATAGCCCAGGGCTAACTTACTCTTTTCTCAATCGTCTGTAAGCCAAAGTCAGATCTGCTGCACAACCGACAGCCTCTGGTTTTTGGTCTCAATGCCTAGCTCAAGAGAAGGAGCCCATGAGTTCGGGCTCAGCACTAACAAGTTGTCAACTGTAGTCGCATGTCTTCAACTCTGGCAACTCAACAAAAAGGCTCTGTGACAGTTTTATTTGCCCCAGACCCCAAAGGGAGCAGCAGCTCTCTTTTCTAGCTCCCTGCACACAAAATGGAGCCACCTTTGGAGCAGCCTCTGACCCAAGAAGCTTAGTCTAGTCCCAGAGGGCACCCATGACAGTACCCTGGGATTTGCAGTTCTTCAAGCCAGCATACAGTATATAGAGGTCTGGCTAACCAGAATACCTCTGATAGGTTTCAGAGGCTCCTCAGATAGGGGTCCTACATCTAATTTTGTGGCTCCCCAATTCAAGGGCTGCTGCAGTCTGATTTGGTCCTGAGTGTAAATTAGAGCTGCCCCAGGGCTGCTGAAACTTTCACTGTGCTGCCCAAGAATTTCTTCCAGTGTCTGCAAAAAGCTGGACCAAAGAGAAATTCCAGTCATGACCCCTTTTCTGAACCACTCCACCTACATTCAAGGCTGTTGTGGACCATTTGGGGACTCCCTTAATAGTAGGACAATTTTGGAGTAGCTGGTTAAACTGACTTTAGTGTCCCTTTCTGCCAACAGAGTGGCACAAATGGAGCCTTACTAGAACAGAGAATGTGACCCAAACTGTAAATGAGGAGGAAATGGGTCCTTTCTGACTCCCAACTTCCAGATCAATGCAGTACCAAAATGTATGTCCTAGTTTGGGACTTATGAGATAACTAAAGATTATTGCTGAACAAAATGTATTATTGTATATGGGAATCTCAGTGTGAATTACACCAGCTTTCCCCTGCTGTTTCTAGATGACTTCCCAGGAGTTATTCTTGATTTACACTTGTATTAGTGAGAGGAGAATCAGGCCAGCTGCAGTTTCATGTACATTAGTAGTATTCTGGTACTATGGGCTAAATCACACATATGGTTACCAGGAAACAAGCATTATGTGTTGGACAGTTAGTTAAGGTTTTGGAATTCTCCATTTTAGCCCCTGACAGAAGTAGGTTCTCCGGGATCCTGTATAGTTCTCTTTTTCTCTCCCACTGTATATTTACAGAAGGATCTAATGGGAACAAGCGTTCCACTGCATTGTCCAACTCCGCCTTCCAGTCTTTTGCTGTTGTTTAGATAAATGCGGTGAATGGAGTTCTTTCGCTCAGAGCCTGCACAGCTGCAACCTTGATGTGTGACCTGCGTTTGAAATAGATCTTGACCTGAGCCAACAAAAAAATGCCTTCAGCTGCAAGGAACCCAGTGTGAAATGAGCCTCTTGATTTCATCTCTCCACTTTACTGCTGTCCACCTATTCCCAATACTGCTCTCTTCAGAGGCAATAGGTTATCTTAGAGCTGAATGAGCCTGCAGTCTGTAAGTGTCTCTTGGCACGCTCCACTGTAGGTTGAAACCTTCAGGTCAGTACTGAGATACACTGATGGAGCCGCTGACTATAGCATACTATATGTTTAAGCCTCACTGATTCCAACCTAATAAAACAATAATAGTAACGCAGAACTAACTTCATTTTCAACTTTTACAGCCTTTTCCATTGAATCTTAGTTAAATCTAAATGTCTCCCATATACTTTTTATTCATAAATCAGGAGCTAGTTTCTTAAAACCTTCATGTAATCATGCTTTTTCACTTCATCTCTGGTCCAACATGTCCAATATATTATTTGCAGTCAATCATCTTTACTGAACAGGATAATTTAGCTAGCCGGAAAATATAAAAAGAAAATTTGAAAAAATGATTTAAAGGAGGGATGCTGACTTGGGTCAGGTAAAATACATAAAATGTAGGATGGCATTTTCATACTTTCTTTAGTGCCAGTTGAAATACATTCTTTTTTGTCACCTCTTTTGGCATTACTGTCATGCTGGACCCACAAATCACCAGCAATTAGCTTCAGTGTAAATTGCTGAGATAACATTTACCATTTACTGGTCGTTATTCTTTGGCTGATACATTGGAAGTTAGAAGCAAATGGCAAAATGCGCTAGAAAATTAGAATTTAATGACAATAAATAAATAAATAAATAAATAAATAAATACACGCTAATAAAATGTAAGGTATTGGAAACACTGTGTAAATAGGTCTGCTTGTGAGTAAAAGAATATGAGACAGACTTTGTTCAGTATTTATCTTCATTTGTTGTTAACTAGAACAGGACGTGAAAATCACAAAGGACACACACTGTCAATATAAATTTAAAAAGCCATTTCCCCCTTAAAACCAAAATGCCAGTTAAGAAGAGTTAACCAGACCCAATTAAATTAGTATTTGCACACGCTGATATTAACAATTATTAAAGCATCAGTAGAGGGAGAAGAGTGATTACTGCAGCCAATGTAATTGGCCTTTTCCAATGGATTAAAAGAAAAAGTTGATTTTTAACTGGTTTTGGTCAGAAGAAATTTCCATTTACTTGCACGAGCATGTTTATCTCAATGAAATTAATTCCCACTGGCAATGGGGCAGGATTTGGGGTTGTTCACTTCCTATTATTGCCTGTATATTGCCAGGGCATATCAGGCATTGTAGCCATTAACAACTTGTCTGCTTAGTTTCATGATCATCAAAGTCTGATAAAGGATGACAGATTAATACTATTTTTACTCTAATAGAACAGCAGTTGTGGCTTGGTTTGCTCAGCATGTATTTTCATCTACTTATTCAGGACAGGAGGTTCATGAAAATGAGCTCCTTCATCCCCTCCCTCCATTCCCCTTTAGACTATGTTATTAAAAAGAGCAACTAGAATCTGAATAGTAAGTGGAATATGCCCTTCCCCTCTTTTACTGAAATACACTCAGGTGTAATATCCATAGATGACATAGGGCGCACATGCAGAAACATACACCATGCACAAAAGATAAAAGCTTTTTACATTTGGATTCTAATTGCACCCTACATCTCAACTGCCTTTGCCAACGTGCATGGGCTGCATTTGTCCTTCAAAGCCTGAGACAGATGAGAGATGCTGGACATATTTTGTGAGAATCTGACAAGCTGGATGCCCATTCCTGAGTTTACAGCACTATGTGCTGCAGCTATCATGATGGATAGTAGACCTACAATTCTTCCTTGCAACATGATTTGAGCTTTCATTCAGAGAAGTCTTTTAAGGAAACAGCTGACAGTATTTATTAGCTGCAGAGTTTATTAACAGAAAGTTCATCACTGCCTATTTTTTTTCTTGGGTTCTGTGTTTGATTTTAATTGGAACATTTATTTCAATTTTTCTATAATTTTTGTGTGTGACAGGTTTAAATGGTGATAGCCTGAATGGGCATGGAATGAGGAAAATGCCTGCGGGTACCAAACTATCGCTTTATATTGTGTAACAGTAGAAAAGAATTATATGTTGGAGTGATTGACATATGGGTTGCAGACCTGGACCATCTCTGAGATGAATCTTTTGACCTGTGGAGCTGTGGGAGGGAATGTAAAACAAGACGGTAAAAGTTTAAGAGAGTAATATATACACATTATTAATTTCACTTAGTTTGCTCTTTTTCAGATGGCTTCTGTGAAAAACAGAGTAAATAACAAGCAGTTGAAAAATAAAATAAGTGGTTTGTAACCCAACACCAGCCAAAATTGATCATTTTGGCAATACAGCTCTGTCTGCTGGATACCTAGGCAAAATAAGTGTGTTCATGTAAATGAAATCTGTTAATGCAGAAAAGCCTTTTCTCCCCAGCTCATCACTGGCTATCAGGGGAGAACTCATTCAGACCTTGTTTATAAAGTAATTGAGAAAGATGTCTTAGAAGAACCTAAGTAAAGATTGAGATATGCTTTGAGTTACATGCAACAAACTCTTACCATGGGCCAACTTCTGCCCTTGGGATGTGTGCAAAATTGCACATGAATCCCATGGACTGCAGTGAGAACTTTGTGCCATCTCAGGGCAGGATTGGGTCTACAGAGTAGAACTCTGGTGTCCTGCAAGCAGCTATAATAATCACACAACTCTTCTTTATTCTGGCTTCTAGTAGTATGTGCTTTAGCAAATGCCAAAGCTTTCAGTTTGATCTCTCTCTCTCTCTCTCTCTCTCTCTCTCTCTCGGTTCTCAAATGCTATTCTTCCTTTTCTACTCTTTTCCATTAGCACTTCAAGCAGATATGCTTCTGGTCTGAGTGGTAATTTGGTTCAGTTGCTGTAGGTATTGATTCATTGTGGCAGGAAAGAGGGGATGGTTTCATGATGTATTCAGGAGACGTGCAAATAGAAATTATTGACTTCTAATTAATTGGTCGGTGTAAACAAATTATTAACACATTGTCAACTCTGAGTTGTTTGCAGGACTGAACAGACCACCATGGCAAACTGTAAAAAGTGAGAAACTAAGGGTATGTCTCTATGTACAGTGTTGCAGCGGAGCAGTTGTACTGCTACAATTGTGCTGCTGCAGCACATCTGGTGAAGACGCTCCACACCAGTGGGAGAGAGCTCTCCTGCCAACATAGCACTGTGCACACGAACGCTTATGTCTGTGTAACTTATGTCGCTTGAGGGGAGTGGAATATTCACACCCCTGAGTGACATAAATTTTCCCTACATATTCTGTAGTGTAGACATAGCCTAAGCAACTCAGCCATTCAGCACCTCATGTACACTTCCCACAAAAGTTCCTCTTCTCTGTCTCAACAACTTCCCTTCCACCAGTGCAGCCCATATATCTTCTATCTGAACAACCAATGTGCAGACTCACTTTGGATGGAGTTTAAAAATAAAGATTAGGGATACCTCATAGCATCTAGCCCCAAATTACAAATAAGGGGTGCTTCCTGTTATGATATCTGCCCCCACCCCATCCACCAGGCTCTCTCATGTCAGCAGCAGGGGAAAACCCAGCAATGGTCAGTGTGGGTGGAGTGGCAATGCCAGCTGGCAAAGACTAAGAGGAATGGAAAACAGGGAGAGCTGTAGCCACAGTGAATAGCTGCCATATTTCGTGCTGCTCTACATGTGACATTTAATGTAAAAATGTTAATGAGTGCATTTGCATACTTGCAACTAATTTGCATACAACTGTACACTCCAGCTTTAAAATAAAAATTATGTGGAATGGCTGCAATGCTCACAAAGCCCTGGGGAATGAAGCTCTCCTCTTTACCTACAGAGCACACTGCCCTGCCAGCATCTGGGGCAAAACTTCCTCTATTGGTAATGGGGTAGAGCAATCTCCATGGCCCATGAACTTCTTGGCCTCTTTGCTGAGCCTGTCATTTAGTGCAAAGTAAGTTGGTGAGTATTTAATGATATTGGAGCTGGGACTCACCAAACCTGTTTCATATAGGAGCCAGCAAACATTTGTTAGATTGAAATGACTTTATTCCCTATTAAACTGGACTGTACTCTTAATGAAGACCTAGAAGCAAAAGGTTCTAAAGCTTATTGGCAGTGTCCTGAGGCGTTCATTCCCTAATAAGTGCTAATAGCAGGGAATGAAGCTGCTTTCTGGAGAGATACATTTATTAAATCAAGTCCTGCTTTTTGGAGTTTTCACAGGCAGGTTTTCCACTCTCTGTACACAGACAAAAATCTCCTATACACTGTTCTCCCTCTTCTTCAAACAAACTATAGTATGGGTTATAAACTGTAATACAAATATAAACACAACATCCAAGTTCACCTCTACATATGTTTTGCTAGATAAAATCATTTCAACAATTATTTCATGTTCCTTCACTAACTTGCAGATGTTTCTCACCGTCCTGGGTCAACAGCAGGTTTCAATCCTCAAATGCACAGACCCATCTTATATCACTTCTCCTATCAGAACAACTGGTGTGGGAAGGAATGCTGTTATCCTCTATGAGGGAAACTCAACACATACATTGGCAATGGGTTATACATCTCTTTGAGAACTAACATTAGAATGTTGTAAGTCAGGACGCAGGATTCCTGCCTCCGGGAGGAGAGTAGGTCTAATGCATAATGTTACGCCTGTTTGGAACTTCTGCAGTGACTGAATCTGGGGACTCTAGAGCTAAAAGCATGAGCTTCTTCCACTTGACCTAAAAGGAGAATAAACTTCTACATGGGGTTGGTCTGTGGTCTGGTCACTAGAGAAGGACAGACACACTCTATTAGTGTGAGTTAAACAAGCACATAATTTATGATCATAGAATCATAGAATCATAGAATATCAGGGTTGGAAGGGACCTCAGGAGGTCATCTAGTCCAACCCCCTGCTCAAAGCAGGACCAATTCCCAACTAAATCATCCCAGCCAGGGCTTTGTCAAGCCGGGCCTTAAAAACCTCCAAAGAAGGAGACTCCACCACCTCCCTAGGTAATGCATTCCAGTGCTTCACCACCCTCCTAGTGAAAAAGTTTATCCTAATATCCAACCTAGACCTCCCCCACTGCAACTTGAGACCATTGCTCCTTGTTCTGTCATCTGCCACCACTGAGAACAGCCGAGCTCCATCCTCTTTGGAACCCCCCCTCAGGTAGTTGAAAGCAGCTATCAAATCCCCCCTCATTCTTCTCTTCTGGAGACTAAATAATCCCAGTTCCCTCAGCCTCTCCTCATAAGTTATGTGCTCCAGACCCCTAATCATTTTTGTTGCCCTCCGCTGGACTCTTTCAAATTTTTTCACATCCTTCTTGTTGTGTGGGGCCCAAAACTGGACACAGTATTCCAGATGAGGCCTCACCAATGTCGAATAAAGGGGAACGATCACGTTCCTCGATCTGCTGGCAATGCCCCTACTTATACAGCCCAAAATGCCGTTAGCCTTCTTGGCAACAAGAGCACACTGTTGACTCATATCCAGCTTCTCGTCCACTGTGACCCCAGGTCCTTTTCTGCAGAACTGCTACCCAGCCATTCGGTCTCTAGTCTGTAGCAGTGCATGGGATTCTTCCATCCTAAGTGCAGGACTCTGCACTTGTCCTTGTTGAACCTCATCAGGTTTTTTTTGGCTCAATCCTCTAATTTGTCTAGGTCCCTCTGTATCTGATCCCTACCCTCTAGTGTATCTACCACGCCTCCCAGTTTAGTGTCATCTGCAAACTTGCTGAGAGTGCAGTCCACACCATCCTCCAGATCATTAATAAAGATATTAAACAAAACCGGCCCCAGGACCGACCCTTGAGGCACTCCGCTTGAAACCGGCTGCCAACTAGACATGGAGCCATTGATCACTACCCGTTGAGCCCGACGATCTAGCCAGCTTTCTATCCACCTTACAGTCCATTCATCCAGCCCATACTTCTTTAACTTGGCGGCAAGAATACTGTGGGAGACCGTATCAAAAGCTTTGCTAAAGTCAAGGAATAACACATCCACTGCTTTCCCCTCATCCACAGAGCCAGTTATCTCATCATAGAAGGCAATTAGGTTAGTCAGGCATGACTTGCCCTTGGTGAATCCATGCTGACTGTTCCTGATCACTTTCCTCTCCTCTAAGTGTTTCATAATTGATTCCTTGAGGACCTGCTCCATGATTTTTCCAGGGACTGAGGTGAGGCTGACTGGCCTGTAGTTCCCCGGATCCTCCTCCTTCCCTTTTTTAAAGATGGGCACTACATTAGCCTTTTTCCAGTCATCCGGGACCTCCCCCGATCGCCATGAGTTTTCAAAAATAATGGCTAATGGCTCTGCAATCTCATCCGCCAACTCCTTTAGCACCCTCGGATGCAGCGCATCCGGCCCCATGGACTTGTGCACGTCCAGTTTTTCTAAATAGTCCCGAACCACTTCTTTCTCCACAGAGGGCTGGTCACCTTCTCCCCATACTGTGCTGCTCAGTGCAGTAGTCTGGGAGCTGACCTTGTTCGTGAAGACAGAGGCAAAAAAATCATTGAGTACATTAGCTTTTTCCACATCCTCGGTCACTAGGTTGCCTCCCTCATTCAGTAAGGGGCCCACACTTTCCTTGACTTTCTTCTTGTTGCTAATATACCTGAAGAAACCCTTCTTGTTACTCTTAACATCTCTTGCTAGCTGCAACTCCAAGTGTGATTTGGCCTTCCTGATTTCACTCCTGCATGCCTGAGCAATATTTTTATACTCCTCCCTGGTCATTTGTCCAATCTTCCACTTCTTGTAAGCTTCTTTTTTGCATTTAAGCTCAGCAAGGATTTCACTGTTTAGCCAAGCTGGTCGCCTGCCATATTTACTATTCTTTCTACACATCGGGATGGT
Organism: Emys orbicularis; assembly: GCF_028017835.1. Classification (NCBI taxonomy): domain Eukaryota; kingdom Metazoa; phylum Chordata; order Testudines; family Emydidae; genus Emys; species Emys orbicularis. Next base: position 91,268,068 of record NC_088685.1, on the reverse strand, counting down.
TTGTTCCTGCAACCGCAATAAGGATTCTTTAAAATACAGCCAGCTCTCCTGGACCCCTTTGCCCTTCATGTTATTCTCCCAGGGGATCCTGTCCATCTGTTCCCTGAGGGAGTCAAGTCTGCTTTTCTGAAGTCCAGGGTCCGTATTCTACTGCTCTCCTTTCTTCCTTGTGTCAGGATCCTGAACTCGACCATCTCATGGTCACTGCCTCCCAGGTTCCCATCCACTTTTGCTTCCCCTACTAATTCTTCCCTGTTTGTGAGCAGCAGGTCAAGAAAAGCTCTGCCCCTAGTTGGTTCCTCCAGCACTTGCACCAGGAAATTGTCCCCTACACTTTCCAAAAACTTCCTGGATTGTCTGTGCACCGCTGTATTGCTCTCCCAGCAGATATCAGGGTGATTAAAGTCTCCCATGAGAACCAGGGCCTGCGATCTAGCAACTTCTGCTAGTTGCCAGAAGAAAGCCTCGTCCACCTCATCCCCCTGGTCTGGTGGTCTGTAGCAGACTCTGACCACGACATCACCCTTGTTGCTCACACTTCTCAACTTTATCCAGAGACTCTCAGGTTTTTCTGCAGTTTCATACCGGAACTCTGAGCAGTCATACTCCTCTCTTACATACAATGCAACTCCCCCACCTTTTCTGCCCTGCCTGTCCTTCCTGAACAGTTTATATCCATCCATGACAGTACTCCAGTCATGTGAGTTATCCCACCAAGTCTCTGTTATTCCAATCGCATCATAGTTCCCTGACTGTGCCAGGACTTCCAGTTCTCCCTGCTTGTTTCCCAGGCTTCTTGCATTTGTGTATAGGCACTTAAGATAACTCATCGATCATCCCTCTTTCTCAGTATGAGACAGGAGTCCTCCCCTGCTTATGCTTCCTCCCAGGATCCCATTTCCCCACTTACCTCAGGGCTTTGGTCTCCTTCCCCCGGTGAACCTAGTTTAAAGCCCTCCTCACTAGGTTAGCCAGCCTGCTGGCGAAGATGCTCTTCCCTCTCTTCGTTAGGTGGAGCCCGTCTCTGCCTAGCACTCCTCCTCCTTGGAACACCATCCCATGGTCGAAGAATCCAAAGCCTTCTCTCCGACACCACCTGCGTAGCCATTCGTTGACTTCCACGATTCGACGGTCTCTACCCAGGCCTTTTCCTTGCACAGGGAGGATGGACGAGAACACCACTTGCGCCTCAAACTCCTTGATCCTGTAACCGAAAGGCAGTATGGAAAAGGGGCTAAGCATTAGGCCTGTTCTGGTAAGGATCTGTGTTCTGTTCCTAGCTTTGCTTACAGTAACCTTCTTCAACCTCCAGGTTATTTTATCTGTATAATGGGTGAATGGTACAGCTGGGAGTATGAAGCCTTGGTCAATGAGGGTTGTGGAGTACACAGAACTATTAAGGACACAGTCAGCAGAAGACCTGGGTTTAGAATTCATTGGCTCTTGGCTTGTAGCTCAGTGCACTTCTCTTGGCTATGGATGTGATCTTTTTCAAGCAGGTTGACCCTGTCATTTCTTTACTGTAGTGGGTTGGCAGTTTGAACTACTGCAGGTGAGTGGGGAGTGAAGAAGTGGATCTGTGGGCTCTGTGTGCTAATTCTGTTTCCTTTCTTGGAGAGGGATAATAAACACCCTGATGTCTTAACAGCACCCTTCCCATCGCCATTGAACCTGTCCCTTAGTCTCTAACCACTAAACCACATTCCCTTAATTCTGTATTTTTTTTCTGAGTAGGCTCCCAATAGAACATCAAGACCTGCCTGGCAAAACTGCAAAGTGCTCGCTGGCAGACATCCCTGATGTATCCACCATCATATTAATATGTCAAAATAGAGGGAAAGAAAATCGGTGCAATCAAAACTTTAAAGCCAGAGCATATTGTACATTGCTATTTGTGAAATAATTCACTCAATTTACAACAATTTATGATGAGTCCAGGTATGAAAAATAATCTTTTTGAGTAAGAAGGCCACTAAATTAAAGCACAGCTACAGAGCTAGGAGGGAGTGGGTGAGTGAAATGCATTCAGATTTCATAGTGGCATGAGAACCACTGGAGCCTGGTTCTGAAGTAAAAAGACAGAGAATCACAATGGCCTCATGACTTCCACAGGACATTTTTCAATGATGTATAAAAAAACTAGGATTCAGGAAATAGGATCCTTGCCATTTTATTGTCTTTAAGAAGGAGTTGGGGTTTTCATGTATCCTACTTTTTGTACCACTTGTGAATTAACATTAAACCTGAACAATCAGCTGGAAGAGTTGATGTATTAAGGGAACAATGTAAAGCTCACTCTTCCTTCCAGTTGCTATATTTACTGTGAAGAAGCTGTACTACCTCCCTTAAATCTTACCTGAACTGAGTCACACAGAGAATTTGATTGATAAAGTGTAGGAGAATTGAACTTTATGACTGAACACCAGACCTCTATCAACTGTGGGAGGGGATGTGTATCACAAACAGAGCTGTCACCGGCACAGCCCAACTATTAAATCTTTACAACCAGCAAATTAAGGGCCCCATGGATGGGGCACAGGCTGATCCATATATGCAGACTGATTATGGAATGAAAACAATTTGAAACTGGAGTGAGTTGTTGGCCGGAGAGTTAAGCTCTGGTGAACAACTTCCTCTTAACTTCCTTGGGAAATGCTGGTGATCTTGTTGCCCTTCATTGGTTAAATGGCAGGCTGAAAGGCAAGCTAAAACGTCCAGCATGGATGTATTAAACTCAGTCTTTTTTTATATTCAGAGCAGGAGGCCATGAGAACAAAGAGAGCAGACTTGAGCGTCCTCTTTTGTGCCACAAACCATACAAAGGAGAAACACACACACACACAGTATAGGAAAGAAAAGTCCTCAATCTGCATTCCACAGGCTATATACAGAAGCTAGAGTAGAAACCTCCTGCTGCCCAGTCAAAGTGGCAGTGGACCCAGGGGAGTAGCTGGTGGAGGGTAATGCAGCAAAAAATCAGGGTTGATTCTGCATAATGTAAGACTAATGTGTTGCACAGGACACGGGCTTAGCACATCATAGGTCTGATCTGGCTCAGCATACACTATGATTTTTTTCTGAACATTTCTGTATAGATTTCAGTTAGGCTTATTGCCCCCCGCCCCAAGCCTAGAGTGCATGGGGGCACGGAGAAAGAGAGAGAGATTTGCTTATCCAATTTTTTTCAAGTACATGGCAGGTAAAAATCTAAAACCAAATTAAGTTGTAATATAGTGTGGCAATAGCAACATGGCCCGTTGCAGCTTCCAGAAGTGTCCTTCTTTATATACCGATTTTTTAAAGGAACAATAGAACATATACTGTAATTAACATAGCAGTATAATAACATAAACGTAAACACAACACTATCTAGAAAACCAGGCAAACCAGGCAGAAGATTTAGGCTCTTTGCTAAGCTGCTGGCTGCTCAGAGTCTGCTGGTAGGCTTATTTGTCCAGCTATTGTTTGCCGTGTATCACTGTGTGCAGAGGAGCGTGGATTACAGGCATCACTGAGGGTCTGGATCCAATACCATGGGAGAAATATCACAAAGTGTTCTCCAAACTGAGTGTATCATAAAGTGGAATATTGCTGATTAAAAGCACTCTGAAACATTTTACAATGATATTTTAGATCATTGCTTCAGGCTAAGCTGTTTGAAAATAGGTGCCTAAAATAAGATACCTGATTCCATATTTAGGCACTTATATAAATTGCCTGATTTTCAGACAGGCTGAAGTCAGCAGTTATAGCTGCTCAGTACTTCAGAAATCATGCCTAAGTACGAACCATATTTTAGATACCTCAATTTGAAAATATTTATTAAATTGCCAATTTAGTAAATATTTTCAAATTGAGGTACCTAAAATATGGTTCGTACTTAGGCACTTAGGCTTGATTTCTGAAGTACTGAGCAGCCATAACTGCTGACTTCAGCCTGTCTGAAAATCAGGCAATGTCATATGTAGGTGACAACTTCTATATCTGACCATAAATATTTTTACTTCAAATTTTCACATTATATATGACTCCAGCTACAAGAAGTTCTTTTCATTTGAGTGCTTCAACAGCAAAACACACAAATACAAACTCTCAGATGATATGTAAGGTGACCTTACACTTAGATTCTCTTAGCTACAATTAGGATCCTGTTGTGTTGTTTGCTCTTTACACTCTTCTTATATGGCATCTCCATTACTGGAGGTTTGCTTCTGCATAATCGTCTGCTGAATAATCTTTTTGATCCACTCAGGATACAATATCATCCATCCAAGGTCTTTTTTGTTCTGCCTCATGTTCTTTTGCCATCAACTTGCCCTTCCAGTGCCCATAAACATACATTACCCGCTGAAGCTCTTAAAATGCATGCTAAAAATCAAATCTTTTTTTTCATAAGATCTCTGACTAGCGTTTGCTAAGTTCCCATAAATCTCCAGCATTTTTTCATTGGTTATTTGGTCTATCCATAATGTTTTGTGCTTTACATAACAAATGCAATATCAAGGACCCACACGGGCACAGTGAGGTCAAAATAGCCATGTTTACTAATTATACACAACATGCATGGCCTAGCTACATATATACGCTGCTGCTGTGGTAAAGGACAGAGAGAGCACCACTAGAGTTCCCCCAAGCTATTTAATGGGATACTATTTAATTCCTATAAACTACAGATCAATTTAACTATCTGTGAATAATGGGGGGAGAGGGGGGAGGGCTTAGCAAATGTTACTTGCATACTAGGAAGTTGGATAAGGCATAAAGTTACTTTAATTTACACATTCATATATTAGTCATTTTAAAGTTTACTTTAATTTACACATTGATATATTAATGATTTTTCTTGCCATACGCCTCTCTTCTGTCTCTCTTGGTTATGAATTATGCTGCTGTAGACTCCTTAATGGCTTGGCTACCGGGGAGATATTCTGGAAGAGATATTCCTAATGAACTATTTATGATTAATTCCATGTGTGCATGGTTTTATTCCAGGATAAGAGTGCTTTATTCTGAATTAGTTTAATCCAAAACAGTTTAACATGCAGTTAACCAGGAATAGTTAATTCCCTTTAAATTCACACTCTACTTTACTCTGATTTTACTTTCACAAGCCTTTAAACAGTTACAGGCTCAGATAAGGGCCAAATTGAGAGGTTATATTTATCCCCAAAGGGGGCCTATAAATGATATGTTGGTAAGTAAGTGAGAGTCTAAGTCAGTCAATGTAAGGGAAATTAAGGGTGTCTAAACAGGTGTTTCTTAGCTGTGAGAAGAGAGACTGGAAGTAAATGTAAGATGTAAATACCATTATTTGTAAGAAGGTGTAAGCTACAAATTAGACTGCTTTACACTGAGCCACTGTGACCCACCTTATGCTCACTGATGCTGGTGTTAATCCTGAGTTAATGGGTGATACTTTTATATGTGTATGAGGGAAGAAAATGGCCAAATTAGATTCTCTTAGACTCATTTGGATGCACTTCTGAATTTGAATTTGTCTGAGTGAAAAACTGAATCAGATTCTGGCAGTGGTGTGCACAGAAATAAAAATTTGTCTGCTTTTGAAGGGGCACTTTTGTGCCCCTCATGGCCCGAGGAGCTGGCTCCCTTTTCCTTCCTTCCCCCCGTGCAGCCCCAGGACCAAAGGAGCTGGCAAGTTGGCTCTCCCCCGCGTGGCCATAGGAGCTGGCTCTTCCCCCCGCAGTCCCCGGGCCACAGGAACTGGATCTTCCCCCACAGCTCCCGTGGCCCAGAAGAGTTGGCTCTCCTCTCCTCCCCCCCGCAACCCAGTGGAGCTCGCTCTCCCCTGGCAGCCATAGGAGGTGGAACTCCCTCCCCAGCCCAGGGGCCAGAGGAGCTTGCTCTCCACACCCCGGAGGAGTTCTGGGCCCTGGCCCTGCTGACTGGGGGGGGGGGGGGGAGGCTGTGCCCCTGCCCCTGCTTGCCACCCCGTTGTGCGCACCATCATCAGATCAGGGATTTGATGACCCTATTCATCCAATGCATAGGTTGATAAAATAGGAAATTGAGTCTCAGTTGCTTAAATTACCAAAAACTTCAGTAGGGAAAGTGATGAAAAGCATCAAGAACAAAAACAAGAGATTCCTTCTTAAATATGCATAAAGAGGAAGAATAGCAGAAACATAACATTGAATTTATGCTCTCATTTTGGATCTGCGCGTTCCCAACGATGGAACAAGTAGAGTTTCACTTCATCTCCCAGGTGCAGAGGAAGTACTGGTGCTCTAGGGCTTTTTCCAGAGACAATGAAATTGGTAAAAAAAAAAAAATGGTTGTACATGGGTTTTGTTATGGTGGCAGCCTGAATAGCTGATACCTAGGAAATATATTCTTACCATACTACAGCAGTCGTTAATTTATGGTGCTAATCCGGCTGCTTTGTTGGCTCATTATTTAAAGTAACATATAGGCTCCTTTTCTTTTGGTGGATATTTATTGTGATGTTACATTTAACTAATGGTGCGTTACAAAGGGATTCTTATTGGAGGCAGCAAATGAGAGTTACATGAATACCAAATTAATTCATCATCATCTGCGCTAATAAAAAAACTAGCAAATGAATTCATAATGGGACCACTTCTTGTGCAACCTTTTTTTCGTAATTGTCTTTAAGAGGTAAGGGGGAAGAACAATGATTGAAATCAAAGTAATACAGGAAATGTCCAGGCATTAGCACACCAAACCAGACACTCGATATTGCATAGCACCAGTATATGCATATATAGCTTATGAGCCAGATCCTCACCCGATGTAAATTGACATAACCTCATTAACTTCCAAGGAGCTGCACTAATTTAAACCAGTTGAGGATCTGGCCCTACAGCTGATGAGAAGTGGTAGTCAGAGATGTGTGGTGGATGCATTAAAGGGATGCAGACCTTAGACAGAGGGAAGCACCTTGGTGGGCAATGATCAGTGAGGTTTCCTGACTAATCATTGTCTTTGTACCCTTCTGTCACTCTCAGCTTCTTTGGTTTTCGTGTTGTATTTTGATGATTTTCAGACTGTATTTAAGCTCCTGAAGGAGTTTCTGGCTTTATTGATTTTATTTCGGATGTTCTGGCTTGTTCCACCATCCTGGCTGATGGTGCTGCTCAAGTATTTGAATGTTTCTACATTGGTGAGAACATAATCCTCTATCTGTACTGGTGATGGTGAGGCAATATTAAAGGTCATGATATCTGTCTTATTGTGGTTGATTTTCAGTCCAATTTGCTGGCTGAATGTGTTGAGTCGAGTTGTTTTTTCTTGTATATGGTGTTGGGTATGTGATAGGAGAGCGAAGAGGGATGAGAAGAGTGTCCATTTAATTCCTCTTGGCATGTCTTCTGTTGTATACCGCATTACCCAGTCGATGGCAATGTTGAAGAGGATTGCAGACATGACACACCCCTGACGTACTCCTGTTTTGACTTCAAAACTGAGCTCACTGTAATCAACACTGCATGTAAAGTTGAAATAGAAGCTTTTGATGACATTGATTATACAGAAAGGAATTCCATATGCCCGCACAATGCGCCATAGGCTAGTCCTGCGAATGCTATCAAAAGTCTTCTCAAAGAAGGACCAACCCCAACTAAATCATCCCAGCCAGAGCTTTGTCAAGCCAGGCCTTAAAAACCTCTAAGGATAGAGAATCCACCACCTCCTTAGGTAACCCATTCCAGTGCTTCACCACCCTTCTAGTGAAATAGTTTTTCCTAATATCCAATCTACACCTCCCCCACTGCAACTTGAGACCATTGCTTCTTGTTCTGTCATCTGCCACCACTGAGAACAGCCTAGCTCCATCCTCTTTGGAAGCCCCCTTCAGGTAGTTAAAGGCTGCTATCAAATCTCCCCTAACTCTTCTCTTCTGCAGACTAAATAAGCCCAGTTCCCTCAGCAGCTCCTCGTAAGTCATGTGCCCGAGCCCCCTAATAATTTTTGTTGCCCTCCGCTGGACTCTCTCCAATTTGTACACATCCTTTCTTGTACATGTTGGTTCGATCAAAGCATCTCTATCTATCACACTGTCATCCTGACCTTATCTTAAAGATAAGGTCAACCTGTTCCCAGGAGCGGTGCCAGGGTTTTTGCTGCCCTAGGCGGCAGCGCTCCTCCTCTGAGCATTCGGTGGCGGGGGTCCTTCCGCTCCGCGTCTTCGGAGCACTTTGGCGGCGGGTCCCGGAGCAAGTGAAGGACCTGCCGCCGAATTTCCACCGAAGACCCTGAGCTGAAGGACCCCCCGCCACCGAATTTCCACCGAGGGCGGCAAAATGCTGCCCCCCAAATCCTGCCACCCTAGGCGACCGCCTAGGGTCGCCTAGTGGAAGCGCCAGCCCTGCCTGTTCCTGTTATCTTTGGGGTATGTGTTGGTATCGGCATGTTCTGTTACCACCCTTCTGGAATGTGTTTGTGCAAGTGTCCTGTTCCTAGCACTTCTCAGGAATGTGTGTGTTTTTGCAATACCAGCCCTGTTCTTGCCAAGTTCTGTGAGCATGCATGCAGGCAGAGCCTGACTCCTGCTCACAACCTGTCTCTTGCTGACTTTGCTTTATATTAGCAAGGCTTGACCAGTACTTTAATTCAGGCCTCAGGTCTCACACCAGGCCTCTGATACAAGAGTTAATGTTTCAGGCTCCTTTTCTGCTACAATGGGTGGCACAGGCATTCCTCAAACTAGCCTTTTAACAAACATTAGTGTTTTGCTGTGACACAATATGAGGTTTTACAATCACATAATATCTCTAGAAGTATATACACCTCTACCCCTATATAACGCTGTCCTCAGGAGCCAAAAAATCTTACTGCAATATATGTGAAAACGCGTTATATCGAACTTGCTTTGATCCGCCGGAGTGCTTAGCCCCGCCACACCGGAGCGCTGCTTTACCGCATTATATCCGAATTCGTGTTATATCGGGGTAGAGGTGTAGTAGATATATACAGATGGGCTTTATTTGCATCTCAGTGCCTAATACAGTCTCTGTTTATTCTTTTGAGCCGCTCATGTAAATATTTTTTTTTCAGATTTATTTCTTGATTTTTGAAAAATCTCTCCATTCCAGCAGCATCAACCTAAATGCACTTTTTTCCATGAAACGTCATCAAATAGCCATAATCTTTTATAACCAATAAAGGACATAGAGTCTCTGGCAGTAAAACCACTCAGCTCCAGAAGCCACCTCTAATGACAGGACTCAGGAGTGGCTCATTTAATTATTATCTGTCTCATTCTCTCTGGGCTAGACTGTGGCAAATATACCACTGCCCTATGGAGGGGTCAGGGTGAAGCACAATGTCTCCCAGTGCAGATTGCTTTTGTTCCTGGTGCGAACAGGAGGCAGAGTCAAGGTGTTACTATGCCACTGTAATATAATATCACTTCACCTCACACACCTTCCATCACAAAATACAGCCCTCTCTAGAGGGTGGAACATGGTGACACTTGTTTTAGCAGTGAAAATCAACACTACACAAATGTTCAGGGCAGGACATGAAGAATACTGCATTTGAGGGAAACGTCAGGAAGACTTTTGGATAGGTACTATGTAATCTGAAGCTAGTTGAAAATGTTTTTTTTTTTCTCCACAGAAAATTTCAATTAAAAAAAAAAAAGTTTTTAGCTGGACAAAAGCTTTCAGTTTTTAGCTGAATAGATTTTGATGAAAACTCAAAATTTTCCATAGAAAGTAGACACTTTTTGAAAGAAAAAACCCTTTAATCAAAACACCAGTTTTCCATCAAAATCAGTTTTAAATTATTTTTTTGACAGCTCTAATGTTTTGATAGCCTATACCGAAAGTTGGCCATGATAGTTTATTTAACCCCTCTACTTCTGCAAAAATTGTGATGAGCTTCTCGTTGACCAGAAGTCACCAAAGAGCTTAGTTGTACATCTCATTTAAAAAACAGTGTGCAAAAGATTGAAAAAAGAGCCTAAGTGCCATTGGGACTTAAGTTCCCTCAGTGCCTAAGTCCCGTTTGGAAATGGGAATAATGCTCCTAAATCACTTTGACATGTTTGAAACATTTATTCCGTATCTTGAGCTGCTAAGTGCACCAGAACAGGGAACTGGCTCAGTGTACTGACCCAAAGGTAAGAATGACACATACTGACTTATTCATAGACCTTCCCACGGCACACATGGATTTCCATGAACCCTCTTCAGTCAAGTATTGACCAGAACCAAGTCTTTTTTGATTGTGTAACCTGACAATCAAAACCTGAGGTGATCAGACTGCAGAGAATCTCTTTTTTGGTTACCCACTGATTTTTATTTGGTGGTGTATTCATGTTGGAAACTGAGTATAAATCAGGTCAAATGCTTGTTTTCTGAGTTTTTTTCGAGAAAACTCTAGTTAAATTTGTGGGGGCCAGAGTACATAGCCTATCCTGATAGATAATTATAGTAAATTTTGAGGCCTACATTAATACAAACAAACCAATACTCATCCCTCTTTCTTGTCCCTGATAATCATTTCTTCTTTTCCAATGGTAATCTGTAGTATATTACCCAGCAGCCTTTTGACACACATCAAAGTTCTGCTGATGAGTTGTTTTCATGTTGATTGTTGTCAGATAAAAACCATTAGCTGGTATACGGTCGATTATTTGCTTGCTGGTCAGTTCTGAGGAGGAGCAGATACATTATCTAGAATGATTTCCAGTACTGTGTATTGCATTTAGTAATAATTTTAGCATATTTCTTTTCTTCTTAAGGGAAGTAATGCTCTTTCTACATTGCTCTTTCTACCTTCTGTCTTAGTTTTTTAGAGGAAAAATAAATAATTCTTTAATAATAAATAAAGATTGATCTGAACAGTTTGCCCATTATATTGTTTATATGCTCAGTAGTGGACAGTTCTGCATTTCTATATGGATGGAGTAGAGAGTGGGGCAAATTCTGTGCACTTTAGGACCAATTAAACTCTATTCCAGCAGTTCTCAAACTGGGGGTTGTGACCCCTCAGGGGTTTGGAAGATTATTAAGGGGGTGGGGGATGTGAGCTGTCAGCCTCCACCCAAACCCCGCCTTGGCTCCAGCATTTATAATAGTGTTAAATATTTTAAAAAGTGTTTTTAATTTATAAGGAGGGGTGGGTCACACTCATAGGTTTGCTGTGTAAAGGGGTCACCAGTACAAAAGTTTGAGAACCACTGCTCTATTCTAAGAACTAAGATTAATGAAGGATAGTCTTGTGGTCGAGGCACTGATCTAGGAATCAGAAAACCAGGCTTCAGTTTCTAGCTTTTCCACAGACTCTATGTGCAACGCTGGGCAAGTCACTTAATCTCTCTTTGCCCCAATAATACTTACTCTGTCCCACTTCTGTGGGGTGGGGACTGTCTCTTTGTGTGTATATGTACTGTGCCTGGCACAACTGGGTCCTGATCTTATATAGTCATCGAATTTAAGGCCTGAAGGGACCACCAAATCATCCAATCTGACCGCCTTTATATCCCAGACCACCAACACCCCTAGAACCCAACAACCAAAATTAGACCAAAGTGTTTCAGCCCACAGAAGACTAGACTATTGTGTGCCACAGGCAGAGACTAGGAGGGACTGAGATGCCCCCTGCAATGGAAGGGAAATTATTAAGTGAGAGATACCCAGATAATCCTGGCAAGCAGGGCCGGCTCCAGGCACCAGCCCACCAAGCATGTGCTTGGGTCGGCGCCTGGAGGGGGGCGGCACGGCGGGGCGCTCCGGCCCAAGAGCGGGGCCGCGACTGGGTTCGCCGCCCTCCCCGAGGCGCTCCGGCCGGTCGGGGAGAGCGGGGCCCCGGCTGGGCTCGCCGCCCTCCCCCCGGCGCTCCAGCCGGTCGGGGAGAGCGGAGAGCCGCGGCCGGGCTCGCCGCCCTCCTCCCGGCGCTCTGGCCGCCGGAGGCTCGCCGCCCTCATCCCGGCGCTCCGGCCGGTCGGGGAGAGCGGAGAGCCGCGGCCGGGCTCGCCGCCCTCCCCCCGGCGCTCCGGCCGGTCGGGGACTGCGGGCCGCGGCCGGGCTGGGCGCCCTCCCCTGCCGCAATGGGGGAGGGGGAGGGGGGGCGGCCGGTGGCTTTTTTGCCTAGGGCGGCAAAAAAGCCAGAGCCGGCCCTGCTGGCAAGTGACCCTGCACCCACACGCTGCAAAGGAGGCAAAAAACCCCCAATGTCACTGCCAATTTGACTTTGGGGAAAATTCCTTCGTAACCCAACATAATGGCCATCAATTAGACACTGATCATGTGAGCAAGAACCAGCCAGGCAAGCACCAGAAAGAGACAATGCTCAGTGCCACCATAGAGCACTGGTCCACCCTGCCCAATGTCCCATCTCCAGCTCTGGCCATCCCTGAAGCTTCAGAAGAGGGACATAAAAAACCCACTCCCAAAATACATTTCAAGGGGAAAATCCCTCCTAACCTCTGCTGGTGGCTGACTGAAACCCTAACACATGAGCTTTTAGGAACATAAGACCTGAACCAGAGGTGAGCCCTAGGGCTGTTGAGCCCTGCTCCATAGCATCTCGTTTGAGGTCTCTATTTACCATTGTAATGGAAATAATAATATTAAGCTTTGCTGGCTACTGAGTATGGTAGTAAATTAAGTTCAAGATAGATATTTTCCTATCTGGAATCTGTTGCTTAGGGAATAGTAACCATCCAAACATAGCTTAAAAATATTATATTACTTTTTCATTCATGCTAGAAAAGCAAATGAAGTTTATAAAATGATGGTGGGACTTTTGCAAACTGCTCGTGATGGCTAACTCTGCTCCCATTAAACCAAATAACAAAACTCCCATTGACTTCAATGGTAGCAGAGTTAGGTCAACGCTGGATTTGGAAAATGTTTAGAGAATGTCCAGGCTGCTGAACCTTATTTCAACGAATAAAGATATTACTTAATTTTTAAGGTCAGAATTCACACAAAGAAACAAATGTACTACTTTTTACACCTTATTATTCTTTAGTCTGTTTCCTTGGTACGTAGGTCAAAAACTTTAGGAAAAGTTTCATATAGGATTTCCATATGAAGAGCAATTCTTCATTGTTTTTTCTGGAAGAGTAAAAGAGCCCCCCTCAGCCTGGTATTAGCTGTGAAATATCAGCTTTCCTTTCCAAAAAACGATTTTGAAGGAGTTTTCAAATGCCAGGTAAGTGGGATACATCTTTTCATTAGGTTTTTGCAAAGCTAGGTTAAAATTTGTGAGGATATTTATCTGTTGAAAAGTCTGACCTGCAATGCTTTAGTCATGCCAGAACTCTCTGGAATGCCCTTCTGATGCTTTAATACTTCTGCCAACACTGGCCAACCAGCTCCTTTCCCTCCCTGGCTGCAGAGCATCCTCCAAGTCAGTAGGTGTTGGTGCCAGGTCAGCGTGGAGGGAGCTGGGGACACTGCAGCCAGGACTGGGCAGGGAAGAGCTGGAGCTGGGTGACGTTGGGAGCTGGGTAGTGGAGCCATCCAGATAGTGGAGCCCCCCATGGGAAGCAGGAGCCGGCTACAGATAGGGAGATGGGGACAGGACAGGCCCTGCAGGGAGTCACCCCCAGCTTCCCTGGGCTTCCCTCAGCTTCCCCACTACTCCTATCTTCCTCCCAGCTACCTCTAGTATACCCTAGTTAGACCACTTGTTCCCTCCTGGGGCCTCTCAATGCCCTGCATTCCAGCACTTGTTTTTTTCAAGACTCCAGCACTGCTGTACTGTATATGCATAGGTTCTGATTTTCAGATGCGCTGGATACCTACTATTTACAATGAAGTCAGTGTGAGCTGTGGGTTATCAGTACCTCTGAAAATCAAGCCCATGGAAAAATGCAAAATGCAGGTACAGTATTCCCAAATATGATGGATTTTCAAAAGTACACAGTGCTGGCCTAATTCTGTTCCCACTAAAATCCAATGGAAACAGAGCTGGGCCAATTCTGAGCACTTTCGAAAATCGCGCTCTTAGAGTCATATATTTACCGCTAGATTTTCTAGTTACTTTGCATAGGGCTTGATTTTTAGAATTGCTGAACGCCCGTTGCTGAAGTCAACAGAAGCAGGAAGTGCTCAACACTTATTAAAAAACAGGCCCATTGTGCCTTAGCCACTGCAGTGGGAAGCAGTTTTGTGCCATTAGTTTGAATTGTCAGACACAAATCTGTACTACAAAAACAGAACATTCCGACTGGCATCGATTAGTAGCCTTTTATCCCTGTAGTGGTACTTTTAGATTTTTAAATCACATACTAACACCAAATGATCATTAGTTCTGAGCAAGCATAATCACCATTTAAATGGATACAAGTAGAGTGAATAAACAAAGGATATGAAGTTCATTATTTCACTTTACAAATCAGTAACTCTGGGGAAATTTCCATTTTAATATGCTGTTTATTTTAACATAATGACTAAAGGTTAAGATTACATATATCCTGTGGATAATGTAAACACACATTTCTTTCAGCCTCTTTTATTATCTAAACAGGAGCTCATACACAGCAGGTTATATTTATTTATTTACTTTGCACAGAACTCCATTATTCATCGCTCTACTTCCCATATTTTTACCATCCATATTGTTAACCGTTAGTGAAATACTCTGTAATAATGGTAGAGTGCTTTAACAGGATGGTTTCTAAATCACAGAACAGAGACGGTAGAATCTGACCCTATTCTAGAGCCCAGTATTTTATAGAAGCCTATATTTTCTGTGGTCATGTGTTATTTATTAGGTTATTATGTTTACATCAAAAGTTCAGAGATCATGACCAGGTATTATGAAGTAAATAACCAAGAGCCTTGTATGGGGAGAGATAGCTCAGTGGTTTGAACATTGGCCTGCTAAACTCAGGGTTGTGAGTTCAATGCTTGAGGGGGATCTAGGGCAAAATCAGTACTTGGTCCTGCTAGTAAAGGCAGCTGGCTGGACTCAATGACCTTGGGTCCCTTCCAGCTCTAGGAGATGGGATATCTCCATTAATTATTTTATTATTACATAGTGCAAGATTCTATTTTAGCTTAATAGTATAATATGTTATCTTGCCAATGGCTATCACAGTGCTATTGAAGTGTGCTCACTCTCTCTCGCCATAGTTTTACAATTATAAACCATTAGCTGTCACTGCTGGTTTTTGTTTTGTGTGTGTGTGCACTGAATGGTAAAGTTAGAGTTACTTAACAGTTACAGGTACTCGGTGGGGGAAAGGTGTTTGTACGGGTTCAAAAGATTGTGCACTGTAGCAAAAAAAAAGCTCCCTAGCAATGGCAAATTGATTTAGCAAGGGAATAGGGATCAAAGATTTCTATTCCTCCTAATGGCCTTCATTAAGGAATTAGAACATCCTGCTGAGAAAGACTGACATGCTCTGGCTCAGTTGGAGTGTCGGTCTGCACTACAAACATGTTAGAGTCTGGATTGTGAATTGCTTGCCACATAGATAAATGTTCGTCACAGTCGCTGGGAGACAGTTGTCACAGCCTAGTGAAAGCCTGCTTATCATTCATGTGGTCACTTCCATTACCTCTGCTCAGACTGTGCTGACCTGCTATTAGTGACTCTAATTTAATTTCCCCCACCAGTGTCATGGGTTATTTCTTCCATTACTTGAGAGATTTAATTTACAGGGTAAACTCCATCACTTAAGAGAAGGAATTTTTCATGACACAAGGAACAAGTGCCTTTTGAAGATTAACATGTTGGTTATTTATATTGGTCATCTCTAAGACTTGCAGTTTCAACATCACTGAATGGTAATATATTCACATATTGGTGTGATTTCTGACAGCCATTCAGTATTATGTGTTTTCCTATTTCAGCTAAAACACAATTTATAAAGAGGATTCCATACCGTGTTATTAGGAGACCAGTTTTATTGATGTTACAGGTATTTTATTGATATATTCAGGTTGAAGCCTGTACTTTGAAAATACTGACACCTAGATACCACAATGATTGTAATATACATAGTCAGAAAAACACCCCTATTCCCTAGCAGATTAACTTCCCATGTTTTATGCAATCAGAATATCTCAAAAGCAGAAGTGAAGCAACCCTTAAATATCAAAGGCAACTAAATATTAAATTAATTCTACTAATGTAAGAGCATGTGTTTTATAGAAAAAATACCTGGTATGCTATATCCATATTTGATTTTTCTATCTGTCCAAATGCAGCTGCACATACATTTACAACCTGCTTGAATGTAGTCATCCATGATTGCATACTGAAAAACGTGTTTAGATTTTTTATATAACAGGAGGTGCAAACATGAGTATTTTTTTATAAATTTATGCCGGAATGAAATAGTTCCAACAATTTTCCAGTAGAACGGGTATTTCATTTTGCTTGCACTCTCTCCTAAATGTATGTGTGGTGCATTCTCCAAAAATTTGCCAGCCCTTCACTCTTGCCTCTTTCAATTCCCCGTACAAACGAAGCTCAGCAGAATCATCTGGAATTATATGTATATTTAAAGAATGACTAATACGTGTACATGACTAATCCAACATAGCGGTTATTCTTATTTATGCAACCCATTTTACTTTAATCATCCACCCTCTAATGTTTGCAATTTACCCTCAATTGCAACTTAACCTAGGGCAGGAATCGGCAACCTTTGGCCTGCAAGCACCCTGGCGGGCTAGGCTGGTTTGTTTACCTGCAGCGTCGACAGGTTTGGCCAGTCGCAGCTCCCACTGGCTGCGGTTCGCCGTTCCAGGCCAATGGGGGCTGCGGGAAGCGGTGCGGGCCGAGGGGTGTGCTGGCCACCCCGACGGGACATGTGCCTAAAGTTGCCGATCCCTGACCTAGACTGTAAGCTCTTTGGAGCAGGACTTGTCTTTTACTTGTTTTGTAAGGCACAAAGCAGACTTTTTACACTTAAAAAATATAATAAATAATGAACTTGGGAAGGAATAGTAATGGAGAATAGATCGCATCGGTGTGTTGGAACGGCCCACCATTGACAACCCTTATGTTCAGCCCGACCCACCACTTTGGTTCTTTTGGAAAGGAGCCCTGTGAAGCTATAAAGAAGGGCTCTGGGTTTGTCCCTTATTGCCACTTTCATGATAATGAAAACCTGGGAAACCACTCATAATACATGCATCTTTAAAAAATTCCCTCTTTTCTTTTTGCAAATTTTTAGTAAGCAGATTTCAATTTTCTCTGATTCATTCATTATGTGAAATTATGCAAATAATTCTTGTTCTGTCTGTCATTTGTGGGGAATTCATTGAAATATTTGTTATTCAGACTGCTTTGACTGGCCATGTAGGACAAGTTACATTGAATATTTCTGTTCACTGACTGTGTGTGTGTGAAAAGCTTACAATCCGGTTTCCTGTGTCAATGCTTGTGATTATTAATTCAAAATTGACTTTTTTCAACTAGTCTGCAATATTCGCTTAGAATTAGCCTTTTCAGGAAATATTTCTACCCATAAACCTGTTTGCTAGAACATTTTAGTAGGGAGAGTTGCATGAAGACAAGTGGCCCGACTTATTTATGCCCTGCTCCTTATATAATCAGTTACAGCCATGGAAAATTAATGAAAATTAGATGATGTTCCAAAGAAACAAATATCCAGTTTTCATGGAAATCTACTTAGTCATATAAAGCAAGGTAAGGACAAAACAGTAAATTTATGGAGGCAGATTCTCTTCTGCATCATCACTCTGCTAAGAGAGGTAAAAGTGGGGGTCTCAGGGAAATATTTCTGGCATCCAGAATCCAGCACTGATACTATTTATCCCAGAGCTAAGTTCTGCTACTACCACCAGGGGCGGCTCTATGTATTTTGCCGCCCCAAGCACGGCAGTCAGGCAGCTTTCGGCGGCGTGCCTGCGGGAGGTCCGCTGCTCACGCAGATTTGGCGGCATGCCTGTGGAAGGTCCACCGGTCCTGCGGCTTCGGCGTATCTGCCGTCGAATTGCCGCCAAAGCCGCAGGACCGGCGGACCTCCCACAGGCATGCCGCCGAAGGCTGCCTGACTGCCGCCCTCACAGAGACCGGCAGGCCGCCCCCTGCAGCTTCCTGCCCCAGGCACGCACTTGCTGAGCTGGTGCCTGGAGCCGCCCCTGACTACCACTAAGGACCTTAGGCCTGCAAAGGCCAGGCACAATGGAGTGGGGCTCTCCCTCATCCTGTGACCACCTCCTGACATGCCCCTGGCCTAAAATACAGGGCTGTCAAATGTAGGGCATAGAACTGCCACTTTTGGGCCATCGAGGAGTTCCCCATTACCATGGGAATTTTCTGGTGATTTGAGGCCAATTTCTGGCAACTGAATGGCACAGAGTCTCCACATCTGATTAGAGAATCTGGCCCCTGAAATACAATATAAACAAAACTATCACTTAGCTGGACATTTTTCAAACTTTTCCAGCAGCAGTTCTATCAGGGATTTATGCATTCCCCCTGGGCTGAAAAGGAAGGGCCCAGTCAGAATGTAATGTCAAACTCTTCAGTACAGAGGATGCGCTTGGTTTGATTCGCAGGTAATTTAGCACCGTGAAACTGATGCTACCCTTGATCCTTCCTTCAACAGCTCAGGAAGTGAGACATTACTTCTTGATAATTTTCTCAAAATGCTTCTGAACAACACAAAGCAAATGCCCCCTGTGAAAAGGAGTCACAGAAAAGTGATATATGGGAGGTGATACCAAGCCTAGCAAAATTAACACTTCCTTTGTGAATGTGTAGCATGTGAGCATCAAGTTAGTGATTTTGTCAGTGTCCCAGATTTAAAAGGTACCTGAGAGCAGCTTTTCTTCCAGAAAGTGCTGACAGGACAGTTCAAAAGAATGCTGAATGTATCAAGCCTCTGATACTCAGGCATGTAGAAGTTCCTTGATTAGATTAATGTACTAAGCCTGATGTGCACAATGAGTCCTGGTCACAGTAGAGTGCAACCGTAGTGCAGAGGGGCAGAAACAGGAAAGGCAATGGAGACACTTTATTTACAAGTTATCAATCTATTGGTGAGATAATCATTAAAAAAACCCAAACCAATAGAGTTGTGCCAATTTACACCAGCTAAGGATCTGGCACAAATAGGTTGTGGGGTTTTTTGTTTTTGTTTTTTTACTAATTCTCCTGATTTACTAGTCCTAGTTTAAATGGTAATATGAAATGTTGGCGAGAGGGAGGATTAAATGGAAAAAAAGTTCCTGAATTAAATGTGCTACTGGTTCTAAGATTGCCTCAGAGTGATTTAACCACAAGATAGTGCAGTGAGGTTCATAGTGCAGCCCACAGCAACAACAACACTGGACTAGTTTTAGGTTTAAAATAAAATAAAAACTCAGACCACCTTCAAGAAAAGATGTGTTCAAGTTCCTGATGCTGCTCCGAGTTTCAAATAAATCTGGGACAATTTATGGTTGTGCATTGAATTATAAGCTTGCATGGACAGATGATGAAAAGGTGAAATTGCAATTTTGATAGCGATTAGTATACAAACTTAAAAAAGCCAAGAAAAACACAAAGGGAGCTAATCCCCCATGTTCTGAAAGTAAAGCCAGTGTTCTTATAAATCCCCCCAAAAAGGAAATTTACATATTAATACAACTAATAGTCACACAAAAAGTGGAGAAATTACCAAATCAGCATACAGAGAAAGGGTGTAATCCATGGTCCCAGTCTGTGATATTTATTTGCAGTTTTTGCAGTTTGGGTCACTACGTATTTCTTGGGAGTTTCAGAAAGGTTTTGGTCTCTGGGAACAAAGATGGAAGCCAGGCTGTTTCGTTTGTAGTTTGTTGCTGTCTTCTCTAATAAATGCTTGTTTAAGAAGAACTGTGGCTCTAAATAATTATGACAATCTGAAACTAAAGAAGGAAAGGGTTAGATTAAGGAAGGACATTGGCACTTGGAGCATTCTATCAAAAACAAACAAAAATAGTGAGTATTTGTGACACCACTTGAGTCCTTTCAAAGATATTGATATTCCTTGGTCGATCATTTCAACCTAATACAGCCCAGAATTTCCTTGAAGCAGGAAAAGAAAACATTGGAAGTACTTATTACACACACTGCTTCCATTTTTCAGTTCTGCATCAGATAAATACATTTGAATTCTAGAAGGAATTGTGCATGAGGGAGTCAAAATATTTCTTGGAGCTCTTAGGCTGGCAGTAGGAGGAGACCCAGTGCTGCACCTCTTAGGAGTCTGCAGCATGTAATACACTCTGTACACAGAATGTGGTATGGCAGATCCCAGCTCCTCCTGGTTCCTCCTTACCATCTGTGGAGTGCCTAATGCTCTAGTATAGGGGTTTTCGAACTTTTTTTGCTGGGACCACTTTGAAAATATTTCAGGCTGTGAAGACCCCCCCCATACCATGCCACCCTTACTTCGGTGCTGCCTTCAGAGTTAGGTGGCTGGAGAGCAGAGGCTGCTGGCCAGGCACCCAGCTCTGAAGGCAGCTCTGAAGTATGGGTGGTAATACCATGACCCCCCCGCAAGATGCTTGCGACCCCTTTTGAGTCAGGATCCCCTGTTTAAAAAATGTTGCTCTAGTAGGTGCTAGAGGGAAGGATTACTATTGAACTTGGCCAAGTAAAATCTGACCTTTCGTGTGCGTTATAGCAAATCAGAGACCCAGAACAGTTATGGTGCAATTTGCATCATACAGTAGAACCTCAGTGTTACGAACACCTTGGGAATGGAGGTTGTTCGTAACTCTGAAATGTTCGTAACTCTGAACAAAATGTTATGGTTGTTCTTTCAAAAGTTTACAATTGAACATTGACTTAATATAGCTTTGAAACTTTATTGTGCAGAAGACAAATGCTGCTTTTAATCATCTTAATTTAAATGGAACAAGCACAGAAACAGTTTCCTTACCTTGTTAAATCTTTTTAAATTCCCCCCCCATTTTTTTAGTAGTTTATCTTTCACACAGTACTGTAATGTATTTGCTTTTTTTTTTTTCTTTTTGTCTCTGCTGCTGCTTGATTGTGTACTTCCAGTTCCAAATGAGGTGAGTGGTTCACTGGTCAGTTCATAACTCTGGGGTTCGTAACTCTGAGGTTCTGTTGTATGAGCTTGGATGTGAACTTTTAGCATGGAACAAAAACAAAACCATGAAACTCAGTTTCTAAATTGTTATGCCTATCTAGACTTAACAATAAATGCCTCTTTTTGGTTTTGGCAAAAGATTTTCAGGTTCAGAAAGAACTTTCATGAAGCATATCTAGATTTAATTCCTTTTTCAGAACAAGCAGAGTCTCATAAGGCTTCAACTTTGGAAAAAAAGCTTTGGACCCCTTATGATGAGGCCAAACGCATCTGCATTTATGGCCCAGTTTTCTTTTGTAGACGTGATGGTGCTTCCCCCAAAAATGTGTGCATAAGCGCGCGCGCACACACACACACACACACACACACACACACACAGATTATTCCAGTTCTATGCCAACTTTTCCCCTCCTTTGAGGGGCCATAGAAAATGGAAGGAACTGTGGGTGGAGCACTGCTGCAAGGATAACACCTTGGGGGCCACTGCAGGCAGTCACTAGTGAATGCAGCACTGAGACTGCTTTAAAATGCAATGAGAGCTGAACTGGCCCTCAGCCAGCCTCAGAGAGGCTGCTTAGGTAGGATACTTTTGCTTTAGGTGCAAAGGTGTTTACAGAATTGTATGATCACCTCAGGTTTTTCAGTCATGAAAACATTTTGTTCACATGCTACCGATTTATATTTTATGGGGACATGGGAAGATTTTTCTTTCATTCCTGTGCTAGTACTGATAATATATACAACTTTTATTTTTCCGGAAGTGGAGAGTATATCAGATGGATAATTTGAATATAGAAAATTTAAAAACAGAAATTGTAATTTTTAGAAAAGATCATTCAAATATAGAAAAACAATTTAATTTCTTTTAATTGGAATGTAAGCTTCAGGGGCAGTTCTTCTTTGGTTTTATTCACGTTTAATCACAAATTTGATACTGCAAGTCAGGATTCAACAATGCACCCTATCAGGTGTATAATGATTTTCAATTCAACGTAAACTCAGTTCATCTCTCTAATGTGTTATGCTGTAGTTCCTTATTTTAAAAAATTGCATTTATTTGTATAATAGTGAAATTATAGCATATTTGAACTGGATTTTCAAAGAGCTGCTATATGATTACTTTGTCCTTCTGCTGACCCTTTTCCTTCATAATTACAATTTTGACAGGTGCTTTTGCTTCAGGGCGCTCAGGCTTTATATTAACAACGGTGACATTTTTCTCTTTTGAATTGTTGCAGCAAAAAAGCTGACCAAAAACTGTGAGTTTCCCTTTGTCCCTTATGTATCTCAAGGGGCTATTGTTAGTACAGTAGTCTTCAGTGAAGAGTTTTCACAGAGGTGTATTTGAGACACCACCATTATTTCCTATTTTCACAATACATAAGAACAGCCATACTGAGTCAGACCAAAGGTCCATCTAGCCCAGTATCCTGTCTTCCAACAGTAGCCAATGCCAGGTGCCCCAGAGGGAATGAACAGAACAGGTAATCATCAAGTGATCCATCCCTGTCGCCCATTCCCAGCTTTTGGAAAACAGAGGCTCGGGACATCATCCCTGGCAATTGTGGTTAATAGCCTTTGATGGACCTATCCTCCAGGAACTTTTCTAGTTCTATTATAGTTTTGGCCTTCACAACATCCTCTGGGAAAGAGTTCCACAGGTTGACTGTGCATTGTGTGAAGAAATACTTCCTTTTGTTTGTTATTAATTTCATTTGTTGAACCCTAGTTCTTGTGTTGTGAGAAGTAGTAAATAACATTTCCTAATTTACTTTCTCCATACCAGTCATGATTTTATAGACCTCTATCATATCCCCCCTAAGTCGTCTCTTTTCCAAGCTGAAAAGTCCCAGTATTATTAATCTCTCCTCATATGGAAGACGTTCCATACCCCTAATCATTATTGTTGCCCTTTTCTGAACCTTTTCCAATTCCAATATATCTTATTTGAGATGGGGCGACCAGATCTGCATGCAGTATTCAAGATAACCCTGCGTGGTAAAAGTGGACAAATGGTGACATTTTGGTGGAAACCATTGTACCCAAAATAATTGTAATTGTTTGGTATACAGGCCTTCTATTATATTAACACCAAATACAGGAGTTAACTTGTCTTCCTTGGTAGACAATTAGTCCAACAAGTTTCATTTCCTTTCTCTGGCAGTCTGTTCTTGATATTGGACTGGCCCATGCAAACCCTGCATGACAGACGTAGCCAATTCTGTAACTGTGTACATGGTAAAAAAGAGGACAGGTTCTGCTGTGATACCTGTGGTAAACAGATTAATCCTGGAAGTCATTACTAGATCAGGATTTGGTCAAGGTCAAATCCAAAATCTGTGGATGTCAATGGGGGTCTTTTCATTGGCTTACATGGGCTTTAGATGAGGGCCTTGAACTGGGATTTTCTAAGGTGCCGAAAGGAGTTAGGTGCCCATCTGCCATTGAGTTCCCTAGCCTGAAAATACTAGCGTGAATTAACTGTGTTCATAAAATATCTGGCCTTTTATTAAATCACCATGTCATTTGTCTCAGTGATTTCCTGAGACAATGAATTCCGCAGGTTAATTCTATATTACATAATGAATCATTTCCTTATTTTTTAAAAACATGTACTGCCCATCATTTTTATTGAGGATCTCCTTTTATTAGCTGAAACTCTTTACAGTACATGGAATTTCTATCAACTGGAACAACAGTCTGGGCCACATTTTATTTAATGTGGATGATTTAGTTGGGAATTGGTCCTGCTTTGAGCAGGGGGTTGGACTAGATGACCTCCTGAGGTCCCTTCCAACCCTGATATTCTATGATTCTAATCTGCATAGCTTTACTGTTTGTTTGTTTAGCTAATATCCCACAAAACTCCTTATTGGGATAGTAAGGTGAGGCAAGGCCTGGGATTTACCTACTGGAATGAAGACTTACAGCAGGACTCGGAATCCATTTCCATATTATAAGAATTTCATTTGGATCCTAAACTGAGATGGGTGTTGGTTTTACCAGGTGCAATGATTTTGTTTACATGGGAAGCTAGTGCAGGATAGCTAATGAATATTAAATTTACACCTTGCCTTATTTCATAATTGCCTCCCAATGTAGCTAAACCTATACACTTTCCTTTCTTACTCTTCCATCTGAGTTAGACATAGTCCATTCTTATATTTATGTTTGATAGGTTTCATGTGACAAGTAGTTTGTCTATTTTTTTATTTCGCTCTACGCTATTTTCTTTTTAAAATATTTTTTCTCTTTGCAATATTATTAGGGATGCCAACTGGGCTGTTGTTGAATGATCTTGGATTTTATGCTTTATTGATTTTGACACAGTAAATTAGTTAATTATGATTTCCCTGTGGAAATGGGCCATATATAGAGAGGAAATATGGTCCAGCACTTAGTGCATGAACAAGTTACTAAGGAGACCTGGATTTGATTCCCTGCTCTGCCACAGGGTTCTTTCATGATGTTGGACAAGTCACTAAGTCTCTCTGTATCTCAGTTCTCTAACTGTAAAATAACTGAGGATAATAACATTCCCCTACCCCATGGGAGTATTGTGAGGTAAATACATTAAAGATTGTGTTATGCTATAATAACGGGGGTATATAAGCACATACTAAAATGGACTTTTTCATATAGTTATGCCTCTCTGTCAAGTTAATATTTCTAGGGTCAGGCTCTCTGTTGCACTGCATCTTGTGCAGTGCCTATTTAAACTGGGTGTACAACATCACCATTCTGATTTGTACACAAGGTCCAGAGTAACAGCTAATCAACCCCTTAGTATCCATGGGTCCGAGAATTAAAAAGCAAATATTTCTCCTTAGCTTCCTTGACATACTATGATTTGCATTACTTTGGGATCAGCCTCATGGAGCATCTTGGTTTTCTTCGTCATCTGTCTATGATACATTTGGTTTCCTTCATGATATTTGATTAGAGTGGTCTATTCTATGGTACTATGAATCATTCATCTATTTTTGTGTTAAACCAGCCTGTCTGGATATATTAAAGTCACCTCCTTGTGGAAATTGAAGGGGTTTGATGGCCTTGTGAAGCAGCCCTGAGGATAGAAGACGTATGCTATGCTATACATAGGGTTTTGACAGCAGATTTATCATCAAATTAAAGTTATTTTCTATACCTTTTATATAGATGGAGTTAGGAGAAAATCATCATCTGTCATAACCTAGTAAGGAAAGAGAGGAGGGGGTAATTGTATTTCATATGAATCTTCTTGTGAGAATAAAGGAAGTTATCTCTGCCTCTTGGGAAAGTAATATGATAGTTCATATTATGGTATATTGTCTAGCTCATATATGTATGTCCCATGAGATCTTTCTAAATATGTTCCAGTTAATGTTTGCTTCTCTCCTGATGAAGATTTCAATTGTATTGTGAACATTTCAATGGACAGTTTCCACAACCTCTCCGAGAACATTGCAAATTATAGCAGCACTATATGTCACTTAAACCAAAGTGTTTAAAGTTGGATGCCTAAATCAACATGTAGGCACCTAAACACACATGGTCTTATTCTCAAAGATACTGAGCAACTGTAGCTGCCACTGATTTCAATGGGGACTGTTGCTGCTCAGCATCTCTAAAAATTACACCGTTTTTATTTAGGTGCTTAAATATGGATTTAGGAGCCAGACTATAGGCCCTTAACTTTGTCATTGTTCTCTTTAGTGCATTCCTGAAATGATGTCTCCATCTGAACAAATGAGACTTGATCAATATTTTTCTATGCCTGTACTTAGTTTTTACCAGAATGAGTATTTCTTTCTTCCAGAATGTACGATAAATGTTGTTTATCTCCCTCAATGTGTAGCATTGTCCTGTTTAAGAGAAAGAGCTGGCATTGGGATGCAAAAAATCCTCTCTTTTTATAACTTAATGCCTGTCTTCTGAAACTTTCATGTCATGGACAGAGCCTACATCAGCATCTCAATTACAGGGAATGCCACTGACAGCAAGAAAGAGAATATGTTTGAACCTAAGTAGACCTCAAACTAAATTTCAATCTTAAAAAGGAAATTATCTAATTCATCTGGGTTGCCCTCACTTTCACACTAGAAGAACTGGCTTTATTTCAATGCAGTCATAAAACCAAGAGGTTAATATCAAGAAAACAGGCAAATTCCTCTACTGTATCAAAAGCTTAAGAATAATTAGATTATCAAGTTTCTGGATGCTAATGAGATAAGACGTTTTATGAATGCTTATACATGAATGATACCAGGAATCTGGAAGATAACATAGATTCCCTTAATGCAAGGAGAAATTATCTGTATTATCTCAAATGACTGTACATTTAAAAATAAAAGGGAAGCTCCTTAGAAGCAATTGTATTTGTCACCTCTACTGAAATTACCAGGTTCATAGAAAGCCTGAGTACAGTTCTGACCAAGACAGATCTGCTAATGATATTCTAAAAAGTCTCATCAATCTTTGAGAGATCATATGATGTTTAAACAAGGTTATTTTAAAACAAATATTCTTTTCTCTGCTTTTGCACATAACACTGAGCATTGGAACCACTGGAATTGCTAATTAAAGGGAAAGACATAGTGAGGTGGGCATCTTATTTGCAATTGCAGAAACACAGAATAATGCTAACATTATAGCATTTAGATAGTCACAAAATATCTGACTATTTGTAACAGAGTCCTTGGCGGTTCCTCCCCCAGGGGGTGGGGAAACTTGACTAGACCCAGTTATCTACACGGGTTGATCACAACACCAGCCCTATTTCCCTAGTACTCTCCGGGAGGGGCTATGCCCTTTGTGGGCCTTCTTAAGTCTCTCTGGCCAGGAGATCAAAATGAAAGTCACAAACTCCCAAGCCTTCAGGGCTACTCCCTCTCTGAGGTCCAAGCAAAAGGGGGGAAGGATTGCGAGTCTACAATACTGCCAACAGTCCAGCACCACTGTCATAGGTTTGGGAAAATTGCTCTGGCTGGGTCTCAGAGACAGGCTCAGCCTGTCTGTCTTACCCTGGAAGTCCGCTGTACTCTACTCAGGGTTGGGGTGAAGGTCTCCTGCCTAAGAGTTCCCTTCACAGTGTTAGGAGTCACTCCTGCAGTCAGCTTAGAGCAATCTTGTTCCTTCCCCACCAGTAACTGCAGTTTCCTCCCTTTTAAAGGCCTCTTCCCAATCATGCACAGTTGACATGGCCAGAGGGATGGGGTTAGCCCTACCCATGTGGGACCTATATACCACCAGCACTGGAACCAGGGGGAAGCGGGCAGTGCAGAATTCATGTCCCCTGCAGATTTTTTTTCTCCTGCAGCATAATAAATTCTGCTGGGGAGGGATGGCAATTACACCTTTCACCCACCAGGTGCTGCGGTGGTGCCTGAAGAGAGGGCAGCTGGTTCACTGCTGGAGCAGCCAGCCGTACAGAGAGGGCACTTTGGCTCTCCACTCTCCCCCCTTTAGGACTGACCAAGAAGCATGGGGATCTCTTGCTTATGTTTGGGGGGGGGGGTCTCTTGCTTATTTTTAGGAATCTTTGCCCCTCAGAGTCCACACAGCATAAAGATCCAAGTTTCTCCTTTTCATGAATTTTTATCCCCTTCAGCTCAGATTCCAAGCTTTATGCACAAGTTTCTCCTTCCTGGAGGGAGTGAGGAATGCAATCAATAAAGTCTCTGTCCTTTGATGCTACACAAAGCCTCGTTTGCCTTCAGTGGGCCATCTTGTCTGCAGGACGAGCACTTTACCTTAATGAATGCTTCTTTTCCTGTTTGATGAGTTACAAAGATTTACAATGCAAACACTCAATATAACTTTACACCATGGGATACAGATATTATATGTAGGATTAATACATGCAGCATCTTACAAGCATTCCATAAAGTCTAAACATTAAACACATGCTTATAGGAATAATATCTATTTTAACTATACTAACCCACAGGTAAGCCAGACAGCTATGTATTTGTCAGTGTTCAGTGAGGACTGGGGCCTTGGCATGAGCTGGCACCTGGACTGCCAGCATCACAGGGACATTCCAGCCAGTTCTCTTTTCCACCAGCTGTACCTGCCACACCAGCAGCCAAGGGAGGGTGATGTAGAAGATACTGTGGTGATGCTATGTCACCCATGGATTTCCCTCTACTGGGTAATCTCTCCAAGTCTGGCTAAGCTGTCTTTCCACAGTTGGGCCAGCACCAAGCTGCTTTACGCCTGGATATCAATATTAAATAATAACAAAAGTAAACAAGATTTTGCAACTGCCACTATATTAATAACTTAAAAGTCTGACTTTGAATTAATTTATTTAAGATGGATTTATTAGGGCTTTTTCCTATGAGGTGTTGAACAGCCTTGATTCCTATTGTAGTCAAATCCATAATGGAGGTATTTTGCAGTTCACAAGACTGGGTTCTTATGGTAATACTGCCATCAGAGCTAAGTAGCTATAAAGTTGAATAAGATCAGTTAAAAATCTTTAAACTGTACAACAAGATACTTGTAATTTCAAACCCACCTTTTAAAACATGCTTTGTTTAGAAATATTTTCCATCCCTTTCCTTGAATTCTTTGTGTGTAGAATATCATAGAATATCAGGGTTGGAAGGGACCTCAGGAGGTTATCTAGTCCAACCCCCTGCTCAAAGCAGGACCAATCCCCAACTTAATCATCCCAGCCAGGGCTTTGTCAAGCCTGACCTTAAAAACCTCTAAGGAAGGAGATTCCACCACCTCCCTAGGTAACCCTGTGTGTGTGTGTGTGTGTGTGTGTGTAATATATGTTCCTTGATTTATATTTTTCACTCATTTCCCCTTACTGCTCCTTGTCAGCATCAGAGCATATAGTCTCAAGTGTTCTCCCGTTAATACACAAGCAAAACTCCAACCAATGTTGCATGTATGATTTGAGAGAAGTTGTGCCCCTCTATCAGTTTAGCAAGGTATAGTGGGCACACTCCTTACTGAGGCTCTAATCTGACCATTGACTCAAGAGTGCCACTGACTTCAGTGGGTTTTGGATCAAACTCTACATGAATAAAGATACTCAGATGAACAAGAGTTTGCAGGATCGGGGCCTGTGAGGGGGATGTCCACCCCACATTCACCTGGAAGAGGTTAATGGAGGCCAGATGGGCCAATTAACCTATTAGGCTGAAGGCTGACAGGAAAGCCCCAATAAGGGGAAGCTCACCTCTATGGGAACAAGTGGGGCTTCTAAAAAAACAGCTGATAGCTGGAAAGGGGCTGTTGGGAGGGAGCGTGCATTCACTCCCCAGGAGAAGGGAGGTGTGTTTGGTGGCTATAGAGAGAAGTTGCTCCCTTGGAGGGAGTTGAGAGGCCAGCAAACCCCAGAAAGTGGGGGAGTGCTGGGGTAGCATAGGAAACAGCACAGGGAATAAGCAGCAAGGTTGGGGACTGAGCAGACCTTGGCTGCATGTTGTAGGGTCCCTGGACTGGAACCCGGAGTAGAGGGTGGACCCGGATTCCCCTGCCTGCCTTCCACTATTCAAGTCAGACATCTCCAGCACTGCACCTGGAGTAGACCAAACATTTAAGTAAAAAAAATAAAAATACCCCACTCCAGGCCATAACACTGAGCCAATTGCCTTCTGTCTCTCCCCCATTTAGTATCCAAAGATTGGAGGAAGAAATATTAATGGAATTTGAGCACAGTCCACACATGGTTTGAGCTAACAGGCCTTTAAAAAGTACACAAGAACGATCATACTGGGTCAGACCAATATCCTGTCTTCTGACAATGGCCAATGCCAGATGCTTCAGAGGGAATGAACAGAAAAGGGCAAGTTTGAGTGATCCATCCCCTGTTATCCAGTCCCAGATTCTGGCAGTTGGAGGTTTAGGGACATCCAGAGCATGGGGTTGCATCACTGATATTTTGTGTAATAGCCACTGAAGGACCTGTCGTCCATGAACTTAGCTAATTCTGTTTTGAACCCAGTTATATTTTTGGTCTTCACAACACCCCATGGTAACAAGTTCCACAGGCTGACTGTGTTATGAGAAGTACTTCCTTTTGTGCCTATTAATTTCATTGGGTGACCCTGGGTTCTTCTGTTATGTGAATGGGCAAATGACACTTCCCTGTTCACTTTTTCTATACCATTCATGATTTTATAGCTCTCTTTCATATCTCCCTTAATAGTGTCTTTCTAAGCTGACAGCCCCAGTGTTTTAAATCTATCCTCATATGGAAGCTGTTCCATACCCCTAATCACTTATGTTGCCTTCTCTGTAGTTTTTTTGCAATTCTAATATATCTTTTTTGAGCTAGGGCAACCAGAACTGAATTCAATATTCAAGCTCTGGGTGTACCATGGATTTATATAGTGGCATTCTGATATTTTCTGTTTTAATATCTATCCCTTTCTTGATGGTTCTTAACATTCTGTTAGTTTGTTTGACTGCCACTGCACATTGAGCAGATGTTTTCAGGGAACTATCCATGATGACTCCATTATCGCTTTCTTGAGTGGTAACATCAAATTTAGACCCCATCATTTTGTATGTATAGTTGTATTGTATATTGATATCAGACCCAGACTCATATAAAGGTCATGTAAACTGGATAGCTTTTATGGATCCCCTTATTAAATCTTAATATTAGGAGTGAGCCTAGCATACAAAAACATAATCAGCATTTGTAATTAAGTGAGAACATAATTTATAAACCTGATTATAATTGCAGTGTTTTAAAGCCCTTTTCCAGAAATCAGCCTCTGGCATTGTGAGTGTAATGTAAGGATTTTTGTACTAACCATGATTTGGAAATCAGTTATTATATGTAGTGTAGGAATTTTAAACCCGTAGTGGCATTTATAAATGTGTTTCCTTACTGATAAAACAGATGTATGTTAAGCTGATCCAAAGCCAAGCTTTAAAATGATTTAATTTTTTTTAAAGATAAAGGTAAAAATAATGGACTAAATTAAAACAGCAAAATCAAATCAAATCATAGTTCATGCTTAGACTCCATCCTTAACAGCGTGCCCCATTTAGTGGGCTAAAATATTTGAAATGCAGAGCACACAGCCATCCTCCATCACTCCTATATGGCTATAGACTCCTTTAATACTCCTTTACAAGTTAAACTAGCATGCAGCTAATTAGAATATCATGCCAGTTAAAGTATAATTCACACATTAGCATAGAATTGCCCTGAATTTGATGAATCTGAGTGATGTCTTTAGCAAACTAGATTGTAATAGCTCCCTTGATGCCTTTAAAATCTAACTCTTCCAAGATTATGGTATTTCAAACATATTTAGTTCATGGATTATAGGCCCAGTAGACTGAAACAGTTCCTACTGATTTATTATGGCCATGAGGTGCATTGCATTTTCCAGGATTTCATTTACTAAAATATATTGCCAGGATTATACTGCATCCCAAAGTCTTATTTTAACAGGGAGTAAATTAGAAATGTTTCATTACAAAATCAGAGCAATTTGCTGTCATTAAAATTAGAGTAATGTTGTAAACATTTTCAGATTATTGGGAGCTAGATTCTGACTCATACCCACACAAGGGAGAAGAGGGAGTAAGAAAGTAACAATCCCTCTCATGCCTCTACATTGGCTACGTGACCTCCAGCCCAGGCCCAAGGAACAGAGCGGGACTGAAAACGTCAGTTCCATTTCACCACAGTGTTCAAGGTTTCAAAATTTGTTTTCATCCCAGACTGGAAGCAGTACAAAACCTTTTGTATGTTTTCATGCAATGGAATAGCACAGAACCATCTGTTTTTGGATTGAGAAGGTCAGGTTTTCCATTCTGGACTGACTCTCTCTCTGGGAGTGACTGGAGAGTTCATGCTCGACCTCAGAAACCTTCCTCCTGAAAACTTCATTAGAATCAATACATCTCTACAAAAGATTTTGGCCGAGACAAAGTAGCATATTTTGACACACAATAAAATAAAAAAATAAAAAACAAACAAACAAACCCTAGCCAACCAACCGAAATAAACAAATCCAACCGCCACACATTTATCTGAAAATGTCTCAATCAGCTGTACTGAACAGAAAGTGAGGCTGTTCGCCCCATTGCTCCTCCCGCCCCCCAAAGCAGGTGAATGGAGAGTGAGTGGAACAGAAGGACAGAAAATGGATGAAACCTTAGCTTCTCCACACTTACCACTTTGATGTCCAGAGAAGCTGAGCTGGAGGTGAGTAGAAAACGACTGCTGGTACAGGCCAGCAGCAAACTAGTACCCCCTTGGAGCCAAGAGGAAGCAGGGGAGGCATTGTAACTTGCATCTCAGAGTCACAGTGCTCCAGGGGCTACTCCAACTGGAGCACCCCCTGCCCCCCTTGCTCATGGTTATGGCTAAAGACATAATCTATCCCTTATATTTGCAACCTGTACATTGCTTGTTCCCCTTCCCTTACATGATTTTCCTTCCATGTTCTGGCTGTTCAATAGTGGCATCATATGAGATTACAACTCCTCTCAGTAACCATAGTTAGTTTGGCATCTTATTCACACATTCCTCTGTGTCACCGGGTGACTTGCCCTTGGGCTGGAGAGCCAGGGACCACACCAACCCTGATTACAGGATGAGCCCCAGGTGAGAGGAATCAGGCAATTTCCTATAAAGAGCAGAAGGTGGCTGCAGTAAGGGGGAAGCCAAGTAGACTGTATTGAGGCTGTAGAGGATGAGAGAGGTCCCTGCAGGGAAGATCTTGGGACCAAGGAAA
This sequence comes from Emys orbicularis, assembly GCF_028017835.1. Taxonomy (NCBI): domain Eukaryota; kingdom Metazoa; phylum Chordata; order Testudines; family Emydidae; genus Emys; species Emys orbicularis. Next base: position 91,235,365 of record NC_088685.1, on the reverse strand, counting down.
CTGCTCCAGCTAGGAAGGGTTGGGAGTAACCTGTTAAGGCAGGATGGACTCTAACTGGACATGGACAGTTTGAGCTGTACCCAGCTGAAGGCTGCAGGGAAGACTTTAGAGTTTAGTTTTGAAGTTTAAGTTGATAAATCAGAACTTAAGGAGGGCTGGAAAAAAACCTGTGAGGAGTTTATTTGGGGATTCAAGACGGGAAACTGAGACTAGAAGCTGCGTGCAAGGCTACCCTGGGTCACCAGGGGCACTGTAAGATGGCCAGTCATCTACAGTGTGCCTAATCTTTCACTCACACACCCAGGCACAAACACTGCATTGTCCCTGTGACAAATGTACAACTGATTATGTATTTCAGACTCTAAAAACTATAAATCTAACTAATTCGTTACAAGGAAACCTACCCACATGATTTTCAATATATAATATTTGTTCAATTGAAGCCTCATAATATCAAAAAAGCACTGCCCAATATGTTTCTCTCACCAAATCAATTGTCCCTAATGATTTTCACCTAATCAAAAATTGGGATCATCCTTTTAAAGACAAAATGAAGGACATGTAGTTCATTCAGACAATTCTGTCTTAACACAGGAAATCATAAGAATGCTGCTATGTATCACCAAACAGTCGTTAAGATGAAAACAAAACAAAGCAAAACAAACACTTAAGCTTTGACCTTAAGTTCTTGTGAGTTAGTAAGGTAACACCAAGACATTTAGGCTGGGAGGGAGGGGGGCGGGTGTGTGCATGCTGTTGATATTGCACTGGATTCCTTCGTGAAACCATAAAACATCCTGATGAGACTTTAGAAGAATGTTTAAAGCATAATCACTACAGTGACTGCCTAGAAATGTGTAAACAGGAAGAAAAATGAGACACTGAAAAGAGATACAACCTCTTAGTCTTGTGGATTTGATGGCAGTTGTAGAGCTTTATTATTATTATTAATGATGCAGGTAGAAATCACAAATATCCTGCGAAGAGTGACAAGCTTTATGGTTCCAGGACGCCATAGTAACTATGTAATCTTTGTAACAGTATCCCCTAAGCTCAAGGCATTTTTCATGCTTTACTACAGGGGTTCTCAAACTGGCGGTCGGGACCCCTCAGGGGGTCGGAAGATTATTACATGGGGGATCATGAGCTGTCAGCCTCCACCCCAAACCCTGCTTTGCCTCCAGCATTTATAATGGTGTTAAATATATAAAAAAAGTGTTTTTAATTTATAAGCGGGGGTCACACTCAGAGGCTTGCTACTATGTGAAGGGAGTCACCAGTACAAAAGTTTGAGAATCACTGCTTTACTATCTTAATGCAGTTGTACCTAATCAGTGAGGCAAGCAGTTACTAAGACAGTATGTTGAACATTTGATATTTTTAAACTTGTTGAATTAATAACACAGCTTGAAGTAAGCTTGACAACTGAGCTGGACCTACAGTGCTAGCAATGCAGCATCTTGGTTAGTAGCATTTCTGTAGTCCCTGGTGGCAGCACTTGTAACTCTGTGTTCCACTGGAGACCGAGCAAATATTGCAATTCACACACACACACACACAAAAAGAAGAAGAAGGCAGGAAAGAAAGATGCTGGCTAAGTCAGATTTTTTTTAAAGTGCTTACAAAGTCAATATTGAAATATGATAAATGGATAAACAGAACTAAGTAAAGATTCGGAAATGACATATTTCTATTGCAGTGTGTCATATAATATTAATAGAACCATCCAGGAAGGGTGGGGAAATGAAGATTGTTATTTTAAAGAAAAACAGAGCAGCAAAAATTAAACTCCTGCTGAACAACCTGAACCTGGGAATTAGGTTTTTTTTTTTTTTTTTTTTTTTTTTTTTAAACCTGAAAAATAACAGTTGTGTGCAAACTTAAGAATATATGGTGTCATGTAAAGATATAATTTAAAAAGTCCCACTGGGTTTGCCCCATGCAAGATTTATGATTTGATGGAGTTGAGCCCATTGGAGCTGACGTGATAGCTAAATTAATAAAGGCATGTACACGGAAAGATCAGGTAATCTGTCATACCTATAACTCCTCAGAAGAATTAATTTTGTAAGTGAAACACCAAGGGAAAAAAATAGTCAAAATGTAGCGGAGAGTGGTCAACTTTATTAGTTATTGCATTTAATGTAGGAATTTATATCAAATGCTTATAGCAAAACCAACCACAATTTGGAGGACTTGAGATTTACACCCAGACTTTGTAGCTAGCTCCTAGATCTAGACCAAGCTGAAACAAAATCCCACATTTGAACACATCGGTTAGCTCGGATCCAGATCTAAATCTGAACTGTGCACATTTATTTTTAAAATACCATGAAATCAAAACCTGTGTTTTACATTCTTATGTACATGTACAAATATTGGCCTGGATCATGTGCTTCCATGGAAAAAATCTCCATGAGAACCCATGGAGTTCCTCTCCTAACATTTCATTTTTTGGGGTGGGAGGAAAGGGTGTTGCTCCTTTTGGAATAGCTCAGAACCACCCCCCTCACCCTGGTGGCCCTATGTTTCTTCAGCTGATCTTACTCCTCAGCCTTGGCAACATGGATGTCTTCAAGTCATGGTTCTAAGGACTCTCCTTGGCCACCTGAGATGCGCAGGGTGTGTGGTTAAGAGAAAAAATAATGCACCCTTCAGCTGTATTGTTTTTTAGGAATTCTCCATGGGGACAGAAGGATGATGCATGTTCCTCAGGCACTATCCCCACTCACCCATCTATCCACTACTCTCCTAACCCATCTCTGACCCTACCCCCATGTGGATTCTGGACCTATGAAACATTCTTCACAGAGTCCAAATGAGATAAGGAACAGTGTTGTGCAGTGAGAGAAATGATGAGATGGTCCAGGATGATACTAATAATACCTTACATATATGTATGATCTAAATGGTTTATCAGCTTTAAAAGTTGCATGTATAGAATCCTCTTCTTCCATCACCAGAATGCAGACACCTCTGAGTCAGAAAGTACAAGCAGCTATTGACACACCAGCACTACACAACAGTTTAAAGCTGGAAGCGTAGAGAGCCATCTATAGGTAATGTTCATAGCTACTGATCTGCTGCTCGTCATGCTGAGATACCAAGATCCCATGTGTAGAGAGGCTCTGTTGTTCACAGAATCTTGCTTCCTACCCTGTGCAGTGATACCATTATATTTCTATTGTAGTCAGGTCCCTTTACAGCTACAAGGAGTGCAGGCGGTGATGCCTGTATGTACAAGAGAGCCCAGTAAAGGAGATTATCTTGCTTGTTTTCCTGGATACAAAGCAATGGCTCCCAACCTTTCCATAGAACTTATCAGTTTACCTAAGAACTCTCCTATAACAGCCAGTTTTTGAATCTCTAATATCAAGGATTCAGGGGGATAAGAAACGAGACCAGAAAAATATTATAGTATCTTATTTTTTTATAACAACAATTTCCCTCCTAACAAATGATCCCCTTTCCTATGCACAGTGACAACTTCTCCTCTTTCAATGATGAATTCAAGAGCTAGCCTCTGAGTTGGCCCCAGTGTGAAAGCTACTTGCTGGATTCCCAGTTGGGCTATGTCTATACTACACTCCATTACTGGCAGTGTGGTGTAGGCATAGCTACGCACTGAAGTGAAAAGCAGATTGTGTACACACCAGAGTGTGGATGCAGCTACATGTGTCAGTGAAAGGCTCTGGAAGAGGCGAGGCGGCAAGGAAAGGCTTGAGCAGTTCCCCACTGCTGGAGCCTTTCACTGCAGTGAGGAAAAGTTCTGGCAGGGGAAGGCAGTAGGGAAAATGCTGCCAGAGCCTTTCCCCACTGCTGGAGTCTTTCCCTGAGGTGGGGGAAGAGATCCAGCAGCGGGGAGTTGCCAGAGCCTTTTCCCCCCACCAGAGGCTTTTCCTGAGATGGGGAAAAACTCCAGCAAAAGGGAGGCAGCAGGAAACTGCATGCTAAAACTAGCAGCGTAGACAGAGAGGGATAGCTTGGGTGAGTGGAGAGCCATGTAGGGGGTATGTACTGGTACATACCACTACATACCCCCTACATGGCTCTCCACTCACCTGTACATACCAGTACATACCAGTACATACCCCCTACATGGCTCTCCACTCACCTGTACATACCAGTACATACCCCCTACATGGCTCTCCACTCACCTGTACATACCAGTACATACCCAAACCCTTCATGTGTGTCTCCACTCTGCACATCTAAAGCCATGCCTCACCAGCTACACTGCTGTTTATGCCTGTTTTTCAAGAGCATGTATGCTACATGCTGCCAAGAAAAGCATGCAGTGTAGACATACCCAGTGGTGTATGACGGAACTGGCAACTTGGTTCAAAGAACCCTAAGTTCACACTGTGGGCAGAATACATACTTCAGAGTGGGAGTGGTCTCTGGCAAGGGGCCCACCATAATAAATGGGCCATAGGTCCATCATTAAGCTGGAACTGAGGAATTTAGAGCCTGAAAAACAAGTTCATTTAAAATGTTTAGAGCCTAATATTTCTTGGCAGTGTGTTTCCTATTTCAGATCTGTAATATGGTGATTTACCACAAGAAGTGAGTCAAATAGATATCTTTATTTAATGTATATATAGTTATTTTTAAAAAATAAGCATGCTGTGCACATGCTTTTGCTGCGTAATTGCATCATCTTGTTGCTCAAAAATAACAGGAGTACTTGTGGCACCTTAGAGACTAACAAATTTATTAGAGCATAAGCTTTCGTGGGCTACAACCCACTTCTTCGGATGCATATAGAGTGAACCATATATTGAGGAGATATATATACACACACATACAGAGAGCATGAACAGGTGGGAGTTGTCTTACCAACTCTGAGAGGCCAATTAAGTAAGAGAAAAAAAACTTTTGAAGTGATAATCAAGATGGTTCAGTACAGACAGTTTGATAAGAAGCAAGTGTGAAAATACTTACAAGGGGAGATAGATTCAATGTTTGTAATGGCTCAGCCATTCCCAATCCCTATTTAGCCCTGAGTTGATTGTGTCTAGTTTGCATATCAATTCCAGCTCAGCAGTCTCTCGTTGGAGTCTGTTTTTGAAGTTTTTCTGTTTTAAGATAGCCACCCGCAGGTCTGTCAAAGAATGGCCAGACAGGTTAAAGTGTTCTCCCACTGGTTTTTGAGTATTATGATTCCTGATGTCAGATTTGTGTCCATTAATTCTTTTGCGTAGAGACTGTCCGGTTTGGCCAATGTACATGGCAGAGGGGCATTGCTGGCACATGATGGCATATATCACATTGGTAGATGTGCAGGTGAACGAGTCACTGATGGTATAGCTGATGTGATTAGGCCCTATGATGGTGTCACTTGAATAGATATGTGGACAGAGTTGGCATCGGGCTTTGTTACAAGGATAGGTTCCTGGGTCAGTGTTTTTGTTCAGTGATGTGTGGTTGCTGGTGAGTATTTGCTTTAGGTTGGGGGGTTGTCTGTAAGCGAGGACAGGTCTGTCTCCCAAGATCTGTGAGAGTAAAGGATCATCTTTCAGGATAGGTTGTAGATCTCTGATGATGCGCTGGAGAGGTTTTAGTTGGGGGCTGAAGGTGACAGCTAGTGGTGTTCTGTTATTTTCTTTGTTGGCCCTGTCTTGTAGGAGTTGACTTCTGGGTACTCGTCTGGCTCTGTCAATCTGTTTTTTCACTTCAGCAGGTGGGTATTGTAGTTTTAAGAATGCTTGATAGAGATCTTGTAGGTGCTTGTCTCTATCTGAGGGATTGGAGCAAATGCGGTTATATCTTAGAGCTTGGCTGTAGACAATGGATCGTGTGGTGTGTCCTGGATGGAAGCTGGAGGCATGTAGGTAAGTGTAGCGGTCAGTAGGTTTCCGGTACAGGGTGGTATTTATGTGACCATCGCTTATTAGCACAGTAGTGTCCAGGAAATGGACCGCTTGTGTGGATTGATCTAGGCTGAGGTTGATGGTGGGATGGAAATTATTGAAATCATGGTGGAATTCCTCAAGGGCTTCTTTTCCATGGGTCCAGATGATGAAGATGTCATCAATGTAGCGCAAGTAGAGTAGGGGCGTTAGGGGACGAGAGCTAAGGAAGCGTTGTTCTAAGTCAGCCATAAAAATGTTGGCAAACTGCGGGGCCATGCGGGTACCCATAGCAGTGCCGCTGACTTGAAGGTATATATTGTCCCCAAATGTGAAATAGTTGTGGGTGAGGACAAAGTCACAGAGTTCAGCCACTAGGTTAGCTGTGACATTATCGGGGATACTGTTCCTGATAGCTTGTAGTCCATCTGTGTGTGGAATATTGGTGTAGAGGGCTTCTACGTCCATAGTGGCCAGGATGGTGTTTTCTGGAAGATCACCGATGGATTCTAGTTTCCTCAGGAAGTCAGTAGTATCTCGAAGATAGCTAGGAGTGCTGGTAGCGTAGGGTCTGAGGAGAGAGTCCACATAACCAGACAAGCCTGATGTTAGGGTGCCAATGCCTGAGATGATGGGGCGTCCAGGATTTCCAGGTTTATGGATCTTGGGTAGCAAATAGAATGTCCCTGGTCGGGGTTCTAGGCATGTGTCTGTACAGATTTGTTCCTGTGCTTTGTCAGGGAGTTTTTTTAGCAGATGGTGTAATTTCTTTAGGTAATCCTCAGTGGGATCAGAGGATAATGGCCTGTAGAATGTGGTGTTAGAGAGCTGTCTAGCAGCCTCTTGGTCATATTCCAATTTATTCATGATGACGACAGCACCTCCTTTGTCAGCCTTTTTGATAATGATGTCAGGGTTGTTTCTGAGGCTGTAGATGGCGTTGTGTTCAGCATGGCTGAGGTTATGGGGCAAGTGATGTTGCTTATCCACAATTTCAGCCTTTGCACGTTGACGGAAGCAATCTATGTAGAAATCCAGTCTGTTGTTTCGACCGTCCGGAGGAGTCCACGCAGAATCCTTTTGTTTGTAGTGCTGGTAGGGGGGATTCTGTGGGTTAGTATGCTGTTCAGAGGTATGTTGGAAATATTCTTTGAGTCGGAGACGTCCAAAGTAGGATTCTAGGTCACCGCAGAACTGTATCATGTTCGTGGGTCTGGAGGGACAAAAGGAGAGGCCCCGAGATAGGACAGACTCTTCTGCTGGGCTAAGAGTATAGCTGGAAAGGTTAACAATATTGCTGGGTGGGTTAAGGGAACTACTGTTGTGGCTCCTTGTGGCATGTAGCAGTTTAGATAGTTTAGTGTCCTTTTTCCTTTGTAGAGAGGCAAAGTTTGTCTTGTAAATGGCTTGTCTAGTTTTTGTAAAGTCTATCCATGAGGAAGTTTGTGTGGAAGGTTGGTTTCTTATGAGAGTATCCAGTTTTGAGAGCTCATTCTTAATCTTTCCCTGTTTGTTGTATAGGATGCTGATCAGGTGGTTTCGCAGTTTCTTTGAGAGTGTGTGACACAGTCTCTCAGCATAGTCTGTGTGATATGTAGATTGTAATGGATTTTTTACCTTTAGTCCTTTTGGTATGATGTCCATCTGCTTGCATTTGGAAAGGAAGATGATGTCTGTCTGTATCTGTACGAGTTTTTTCATGAAGTTGATGGATTTCCACTCCATACGGCTAAATGCAGTGCCTTGCATAATGACAGGTTTCAGAGTAGCAGCCGTGTTAGTCTGTATCCGCAAAAATAACAGGAGTACTTGTGGCACCTTAGAGACTAACAAATTTATTAGAGCATAAGCTTTCGTGGGCTACAACCCACTTCTTCGGATGCATATAGAGTGAACCATATATTGAGGAGATATATATACACACACATACAGAGAGCATGAACAGGTGGGAGTTGTCTTACCAACTCTGAGAGGCCAATTAAGTAAGAGAAAAAAAACTTTTGAAGTGATAATCAAGATGGTTCAGTACAGACAGTTTGATAAGAAGCAAGTGTGAAAATACTTACAAGGGGAGATAGATTCAATGTTTGTAATGGCTCAGCCATTCCCAATCCCTATTTAGCCCTGAGTTGATTGTGTCTAGTTTGCATATCAATTCCAGCTCAGCAGTCTCTCGTTGGAGTCTGTTTTTGAAGTTTTTCTGTTTTAAGATAGCCACCCGCAGGTCTGTCAAAGAATGGCCAGACAGGTTAAAGTGTTCTCCCACTGGTTTTTGAGTATTATGATTCCTGATGTCAGATTTGTGTCCATTAATTCTTTTGCGTAGAGACTGTCCGGTTTGGCCAATGTACATGGCAGAGGGGCATTGCTGGCACATGATGGCATATATCACATTGGTAGATGTGCAGGTGAACGAGCCACTGATGGTATAGCTGATGTGATTAGGCCCTATGATGGTGTCACTTGAATAGATATGTGGACAGAGTTGGCATCGGGCTTTGTTACAAGGATAGGTTCCTGGGTCAGTGTTTTTGTTCAGTGATGTGTGGTTGCTGGTGAGTATTTGCTTTAGGTTGGGGGGTTGTCTGTAAGCGAGGACAGGTCTGTCTCCCAAGATCTGTGAGAGTAAAGGATCATCTTTCAGGATAGGTTGTAGATCTCTGATGATGCGCTGGAGAGGTTTTAGTTGGGGGCTGAAGGTGACAGCTAGTGGTGTTCTGTTATTTTCTTTGTTGGCCCTGTCTTGTAGGAGTTGACTTCTGGGTACTCGTCTGGCTCTGTCAATCTGTTTTTTCACTTCAGCAGGTGGGTATTGTAGTTTTAAGAATGCTTGATAGAGATCTTGTAGGTGCTTGTCTCTATCTGAGGGATTGGAGCAAATGCGGTTATATCTTAGAGCTTGGCTGTAGACAATGGATCGTGTGGTGTGTCCTGGATGGAAGCTGGAGGCATGTAGGTAAGTGTAGCGGTCAGTAGGTTTCCGGTACAGGGTGGTATTTATGTGATCTTGTTGCTGTATCCATTCTCTCCTCCTCATGCCCCTAGCCCAAGTGATTTTATTTTGTCTTTAGTTTTGTCATGTTTTTTTTAGATTATAAGATCTTCAGGGCAGGGACTGTGTCTTCTCAGTATGTCTATATGGTACCTGGCAGACTTTTAAGTGTTCATTAAAAATAATAATCATGTAGTGTGTATTGGGCCTAATTCATGGGTCTATTACAGCAGCTTTCAGTCAGTGTCCCTAGACACAACTGCTCTAAAGCTAGCAGATTTGCCTAACACAGGATTTCCCCCTGCATATAGGAATCCTTCAGTGGTAAAGAGCTCGTTGGGAGCTCTCCTCAGGAAAACAGTGTCGCTGAAGTGTGTCTATTCCCTGCTAATACTCGGCTGCTGGAATGGGCCCTGGATTGGCAGCCAGCACAGCTTAGAACAGCCTAGAGGCTGGAATAGGGTCAGTACAGAACTGATCCCAGGATAGTTGGGTGCTGATGGCAAAAGGTTCCCCCTTTATGTCCCTCCATTTGCTTCCAGCTGTGCCCAGTGCTACTTCAGACCAACTGAGAACATTTCCCATTTTTCTTTATGCACAAGTCTTCTTTCAACATTAAAATAAAAATATGTTTATTATTGTTATTACTGGCAAAATTCGTGAAGAAAGAAAATGAATAAAAAGTCCATAGCTTCAAAAATACAGCTCTATTATAATATTCATGATGTTGACAGCTCCCTTTACCAGGCCAGTAGGAAACCATAGTAACTCTAGGTTTAGCTGTTTGAATCCATTATTTATTCAAAGCCATGTTTAAAGTTCTCTGTGGGACAGTCCTTTCCTACCACCCTATTTTAGGATTAAGATTTACAATTATAAGGATTTTCCCACATGAAAGGAGTTTCACGTGATTAAATAGTTATTTGTTACAGAAGGTTTAGTCACACTTTTCAGATGATAAGGGACCACCAGCCAACTCTCTGTACCACCTGCATTCTCAAATGTCCATGCCTGTGTCTGTACTCAAATGCAAATGAACAACATAGATATGGAAAAGGGTACTGAGGTTTAAAAAGAAAGCATGCTGCATTAATGGGGTTTATTTCTGGACTGTATCTTCCATGAGCGGGTTTTACCACTTAGCATGATAGCTAGATAGATCCTCTTTTAAATGAACTATTTTTGATAATAGCTAGGCCTCTGTTTTTTCTCTGGGACATCTCTCTTCAGATCTGGTTTGGAGATTCCTTAACCTTCCCTTTTCACTCAGACACTAGAATGAAAGTTAGGCAGTGAGTACTGTGTATTAAATGTAAGGCTCTAAGTCTGTAGAAACTACATAAGTGGCTCTCCCATTGATTTCTGTACATGGAATGACTACAAACTCGGACTCTGAGGATGGAGTACTACTTCATTTACTCTAGCCCTTGATTTGTTCTGCCACTTCTTTGCTTCCTTTCCCTACATTTCAGGTCCTCTCTTGGCTCACCAACCCATAATGCAGAAATATCTCTATCTCTCTCTCTCTCTGTCTCATATTCTCTCAGTCAGGGGTAGTGTTCTAGGAATGAGATATTGCAGGATGATCTTTGCTCGGGTAGTGCCTTCTGCCTAGAAATTTAACACTTAATATTGTCTGTCCTTGATCTGCTACACAACAGAGGAGTCTGCAGGCCTCACAAAAAAAAGAGGCCTATCCTGTGTTGAATTTGTTTATATCTATATTTGTGGAAAGATTCTATAGCATTAAATAGGATGGAACTAATAAAATCTTATCAAAATTACTCGAAAAGCCTATAAGGGGGGAGGGATAGCTCAGTGGTTTGAGGATTGGCCTGCTAAACCCAGGATTGTGAGTTCAATCCTTGAGGGGGCCACTTAGGGATCTGGGGCAAAAATCAGTATTTGGTCCTGCTAGCAAAGGCAGGGGGCTGGACTCAATGACCTTTCAAGGTCCCTTCCAGTTCTAGGAGATAGGAAGGCCAGATCCTTGCCTGAGATTTACTCCTCTCTGTACCACTCCAGCAGGATAAAGGAGAGATGAAGTGACTTAAAAGGACAGTTCAGCATTCACTTGTAGAGGAATCCACTGGTGTTGTAAAAGGAAGAGGGCCAAATTCTGCCCTCAGTTACATACATAAAACCCCACTGCCTACAATAAGCCTAGGAGGTGCTTGTGGAGTTGGATGCTCTGCGATCCAAATCAGTTATGTAACAGATTAAAGGGATGTAATTGGAATCCCATCAAGGAATCAATATTGTAAAGAATTGTAATTAGCCAGGAGTCAGCAAGAGAAACAGAATAAGTCTGTTCTTGACCTTTATATAACAGGAAAAGGATCAGGTTGCAGCAATATCTTAGTGCAGTAGCTGCTTCCAATATGTTGCTGATATCAGGAACAATACAAGCACAAGTGAATATATTCCAAATAGAGAAAAACACGAAGAGGAACAAAATGATAAGGTACCATAGGAGTGATGGGTGGGGAGATTAGAGTATTAGGCAGACTAATGAACTGTCTGAGAAGGCTTTGAAAAGGTAGGAGGTCACAAAACCACTGTCCCCAGGAGACTGTTCTGGCTAAGGGAGCTGCTTACAGGGGTTGACCAGGGGACCAGACTGTTGACGGAAACAGGTTCTATGGGAAGGCATGGTGGGGTTGAAGTCTTTCTTGGGGAGAAGTCCTGTGGAGAAGGGCAAGTGTCTAGGACTGTTCTGTGTGTGGGTCCCTCTTTGCAATAATAAGAAGTCCGGACAGAACTGAGCAGATTAACATTTTCACCACTCACCCCCTTCAGGTGGTAGGTTGACCAAGATTATGTGTTCATCTCTTTATCTCCTTTAGTCAAGAGAGAAGTGGAATTAGATATAGAGGGTGAAGGGAAGTTATTATTGATCATTATTAGTAGTAGAATTAACACAGCATCTAGGAGTTCCAGTTCTGGACCAGGATCCTATTGTGCTAGGTGCTGTACAAACAGAACAAAATGATGGTCCCTGCCCCAAAAGTTAATTCCTTCTTTCATTATGGAGGGTGCATCTAAGTGACTTCTTTCCCCTCACTCCATGGATGAAGCTACTGAGTAGTATCATAACCACCCTTCCTTCCACTAGTGGGAATAGTTTTGGAGGAGATTAAGAGCCAAGAGAGAGGAAGCTGAAGGCAGACAAGCTGATGACCCTTCCCTAGTTGATCTCACCCAACAAGGAGTTGGATACTGTTTCCTTATAGCACCAGACTCCAATTCAGTGTTGGAGAGACAAATATCCATGAGTTAAATATTGCCCAAGCAAGTTCACACAATTGCACCATTTGTGCTACTCTACAAATGTATTAATTTGATTCATCCATCCCTGACAGTTTACAGTTTATGGTTTTCCCAGGGGACTGGTTAGGTAAATATCTACAGTAGAGAGGTTGCCAATGTTTTTGAATTTGTGAGCAGCTCCCTGGTATACAAAAGCATTTTCATGTGAGCTGGTTTTCAAGCTCATTTCAGTGGAAACATAAAATGGACCCTCATTTAAAAAATACACATATATTGTTATTGCTTTAAATAATTAGTTACTCATAAGCAGTTCTGCCAGCCTGTTGACTGATACTTGGCTTTGACTTCTTCTGTTTGTGTCAGGCACCATGGGACATTCTAGTGATTGCTTTGTTATTTTAAATGAAGTTTCTATATCTCAGCAATTTTGTCATTTGCCCAGGGAAGGGAAGGGGAATTATTTATAATATGTCCATTCCTCTGAAATGGCAGATAGGTCTATGGCTCGCCTAAGCAGCCTCAGAGTTGAAATGAGCTACTGGGTGGCTCCTGCATGTTTCCATTGTGAAGGATTTTGGAAATATGGTAGGTATCTGATCAGGTGGGAAGACAAGCAGTACTCTACAGGCTAAGCTGAGGCTTTAGCAGTCAATGTAGCAACAGCGGGTGGGGTGTAAAGTATCCTGGCAACAGCTGCTGCGGCTGGAGGAATTATTCCTGTGGACACAGGGAGGCAGAATGTTTCTAGGAAGTGTGGGCCTTGCACACAGGAGGAAAAACTATTATATCCTTATATCCACAGCTCCCAGGCATCATCCAGTGAAGAAAGCCACCCTTTTGCCCCAACGTAATCATACCCCTTTTGGGTATTTATCATTACTGGTGGCGCTATGAATCCATTTGGACTTGCATTCTGGTCAATGGAGGTTGGTCAATATGGAGACCATCTTGGCCAAAAGTGCCACACCGTCACCAGCTCACAATAACTGGGTTCCAAGCAAGCCCATCATTCTGAGAAAGCACTGTTGAAGAAGTCAGGGGCAGGGCTTGGCTGTGAATGAAAGGATGATAACTACAAGAAAGGATTTTATATCACAGATGAACAAATAATAAAATATTCTGCTGTGTCCTGCAACTCATGAAAACCTTAACATTAACAGTTTATCCGATGACACTAAATGAAATGTTAAAGCACTGACCTGTTTAACCGTAGAAATTGGTTGATTCCACCTGCCTCCGAAATAGTTTTGGAGACATATAAAAGAATAGGCAGTGCAGGTTAATGTCTTTATTTCTCAGGATAGATAACCAAATCACACTACTGGAAAAACAGGGGGTGGGGGGAACCCCAAGCATAACTAAAAGATTTTTCTGTTGCAAACATGGAAAAAGCCTTGTTACTCCTCATCAACCCTGTCCTTGTTGAAACTTAGGGCTTGGCTACACTTACACGGTAGTTCGGCGGCTGGCAATCGAACTTCCGGGTTCGATTTATCGTGTCTTGTCTGGACGTGATAAATCAAACCCAGAAGTGCTCGCCGTTGACTCCGGTAATCCTGCTCGGCGAGAGCAGTACGCGGAGTCGACGGGGGAGCCTGCCTGCCGCGTCTGGACCGCGGTAAGTTCGAACTAAGGTACGTCGACTTCAGCTACGTTATTCACGTAGCTGAAGTTGCGTACCTTAGTTCGAATTGGGGGGTTAGTGTAGACCAGGCCTTAGAGATTCCCTTTCTTTGCCCCTTTACTGTACATTCCCTGCCTTGCAGATATCACTATCATGATTGGATGAGACTCCTCTAGGAGTCCATCAATGACACCTCATTCATAGCCCATGTACGAGACAGAGATCAAGGGCAGAAATTGATCTCAGCTCTGAGCACCTGCCAGAGCAGTGCATGGCACTATGCAAGACAAGAATGATAACTTCTACATAGAAGCTAAATTCTGAAGGGAAAAAATATACTGAAAATTTCATCAACATTTGATACTTGAGTATCACGGGGTAGATAGAAGACAAATCCTTCCATATTGATCCCTTCTACAAAAATCCTAAAAGCTAGATTATCACACAATGAGCACTAACTGAGTAATCAGGGAGCTAGGTCCACAACATGGGGTGTACAGATTATTAAGAATTATTTTCAAAAACTGCGATTTAAGTTCCTAGAGCAAGTAAATAAATTCTGGGATTTTGAACAATTGCATCTATAAATCATTCAAGTCCATCTCTTGGAAATATTGGCTCTCAGTGCTATGTTTGTATTCCTCCTCCCCCCCCCCCGCCCCCTCGATTTTCCATTTGATTCCTGCTGTTTCTCCCATTTCCTGTGCATTACTTTTACAAATTTCATGCTCCTTGATTTTTTTAGACATTGTTTAAAGAGCTGTGAAATAATCTTATATTATCATGAGGGAAGATGGTATTTCACATTCCTGCATGTAAGTGGTAGATTCTAAATAAACACACAAATGCCTGAATCATCTGAAAATGCAAGAAAATGGAATTCAGAAATGGAAAATGTGTCTTCAGTAAAGACAATTTGTCTTAAAAACAATACCTTATATGTCAACATTGCTACTATATGAGGCAATTTGTGCAAACTGTTCAGCAACAAATATACTATAATAAAATATAAATATAAGGTGATGAGTACTATAGAAAATAAACAAATATAAGCTGATGAGTACTGCAGAAATAGAAATAAATAAATAAACAAATCCAGATCATGTTTAATACTGTATTTGTAGTTACATATCAAAGTCAACATACTGCATGCTATTACTGCCCTCCACATATTCAATTTATCTCCTTTGTCTGGTGAAGGGATTAGTGCAGGCTGTACAATCATTTTTAGGGGTATTACAATAGTGCCCAAATGCTCCAATCAGCTTCAGGACCCTGTTATGCCCTGTAAAAATCACTTTGGGAGATTAGCTCCCTACTTCTAATTGTTTATTACAGGCAGAATAGCTAGTGAAACCTATGGTTAAGATTGCCCAGTGCTTTCCATTATAAGACCCTGTGTTCAGTTCTTATAACTTTGTCAAACTTAAACCATTTGGGCTGAAATTTTCTAAGCCAGTTGTTTGTCTGAGGTTGAATATTTCTGGAAAATGTAATATAAAATGATTCAGCCTTTTCCTAGAATAACGTTAGAGAAAATTGCACTCCTTTGCCCATGTTAAAAAAATGTTACAACCATTTCAGTGCCTTTATGGTTTGTAGCAGGGACATTACATTTGGTGTGGAAGATGCTCTGGTGCTGGGGTGTATGTTTTGCTGTCCCTGCAAAAATATGCCCAAATTTGACTAAGTTATAAACCTTTGAAAAATTTCCATTCACACATGCTCAGTAGAAACCTACTAGAATTTGGCAGCTTAATTCACTTATGATTTCATCTGCACTGAGCATGCTCCATCCCCTCCCAGCTCCTATCTTGCAATTGGATTGTGCATGTGCCATCCCCACAGAGCAACTGAGCATGCACTATCCCAGGGCTGCAGGTGCTGAGCAGGACTTTCCCTGTAATTGTTCCTCCCAGCAGCTGCAGTCCTAGACACTAGAATTGAGAAGAGAGGATCTGCCTCTCATGTGCTTTCAGTGCACTAAATGAGGCAGCTGCTTACACCAGCTGAGGAACTGACCCATATGTCTACTTGATTCCAACAGATGACTTACAACAGCTGAATTGACGCATACTGCAGGACATCAATTATTTTGGAATTAACAAATTATTATATTGGAATGCACATAACGTGGATAAGAATCACATGTAGAAATTCAGGGTAAAGAGGACTGACATTACTAAAGCTATGATTTTGGCATGGCTATTTTTAATATAAGTCATGGACAGGACACAGGCAATAACCAATAAATCATGGATTTATTGAAGCCAGAGCCCAAGTCCCGCCGCCAGAGGCTGAATTATTGGAATTTTCAAGAAGTCATGGAGGTTTCATAAAATCACGGAATCTGTGACCTCCATGACAGATTCATAGCCTTAGACATTACACCTGCAGATTTGATGGGAAAATATTCTGAGACACCTTTAAAATTTCTCTGTGTCACCTTTAGAGCAGTATAGAAATGAAACAACCGTTAAAAATACCAAGTAACATTTTTCATCAAAGCAGCTAAAAATAATATACCTAATAAAGCCTGACATAAAGTAATATTTTGGGTCAATTGTATAGGTTTTACCCTGCTACTGATGTTACATTAAATATTTTTTACCACTTGTCATGTTTCTATCTTTGATTTACCGTTATTCTGTCTGCAGCTCTGTGTCAGATCCTAAGCTGGGGTAAATCAGGCTATGCTGAGGATCTGGCCTGTCTCCTTCTATTTTTGTCTTTCCCTAAAATTTTCTCTCTCCATATATATGTCTTTCTACAAGTTTCCCTCAGGTCTCTCTAAATCTCTCTAAGCTTCCTCTCTCTCAGCTTTGTTTGAACTGTTATTCCAATTCGTGCACCAATTCCTGCAGTCCTTAATCATTCCGTGTACCCAGGAGATGCTCTGGCTGACTTCACTAAGAGCTGTATGATTTAGCCCTATGTTTTGTGCACTTTTTCTTTAGTTTCTTTCCTATTTCATTTCTCTGTCTGCAAATCTGATTCATTTTCTGCGCTTTGGTCTTCCTGCTTCTTTCTTTTTTGTTGTTGCCCTCTCTCGGTGAAGTTTCAATTTTTTCTCTCCCTTCCCTCCTAAAGTGGCTCTGGGTTGAGGAGGAATGTTTCAAGAAGTATTCTCCCTCATTTGTGTGGGATAAAGAACCAGGGGTAATTAAAGTCTATGTGTTTGGGGGGACTGAAGAGCCATAGCGTTCAAGTGAAGGTTTCAATGCATTTCACCATGTCCTCTTGTAACATGGCTATTTGGTTAGCCTTACATAGCTGATTTTTTTTATAGTTAGCTATTTCTAACAATTTTGCATTACAAGATATTTATCTTGAAATGCCCACCTTTTCCATGCTAGCTCAAAGATGTGAAAATGTATAGCTGTATGACACAGATGTGGTGAATATTTCATTGGATAAACAGTAGGCCAGATTCTGCCCCAGTTTCACCTGTGAAGCTCCACTGAAATCAATGAGATGGCCTGGGTGTTAAGTGAGGGCAGAGTTTGCTCCACTGAGCTGTTGTATTGGAGTGTGATCACATGCCAAAATCGTACTGTGATCTACATACATTTGTGTCCTTTACATGCATACTATTTTAAGGAGATCATGACATAGATAACAGCTGGGACAGGTCAGGAAGTGGTACTTCTTGCCCCTAAAAGCAGCCACCAGCATCCCTTGAATTGCTTTCTCAGCTACAGGGACTCTACTATATGGCCCATGAGGATGTGCTATGAAGAGTCTTGCTCCTGTGAGCTGCAAGTAGGTTTTAATTTCCTAATTTCTATGCAAAATAATTTCTAAATGGTAATACTATAGCAAACTGAAAGTACACTTGGTAGTTCAGACATTTTTATGAGCGATTGTAAGTGAAAATCTCATTCTACAGAATTGTTATGAGCCCATATATATTCTATGCTTATATCTAATGTAATGATTGACTAGGTAATGGAAAAATCATTAGAAGAGCTAATTTCATAACATGTTCCTATTATGGGGTAGGTCAGGTGAATGGGAGAGAGCTCAGGAAGCCTTCCTTTTTACACAGCTGCAGAGAGGCAGTCATGACCCCAGTCTTTGCACTCCTTTAAATGTCAAGTGACTTCCAAGTCTCCTAGCATCTGGTTGGTACCGGTGTACAAATTAATAATGAAGAGTTAGGAACACTTCTGCCACCCTGATCGTAAAATCCAAATGTCATTAGAGACAGAAAGAACCTTAATAAATGACTCTGAATTACATCCTTAGCAAAGTCACGTAAAATAATAATAACCTTGCCAGAAATTAACTCTTTACATCATTACAATAATCAGGCATAAAGGTCAAAGAAAGGAATACTGGGTTTTAAATTAGTATTTTCTCTGTAGTGATCAAACCACTGCTGAATCCTCTAATCCGCTCATGCTGTCAGACCCATTATCTGCAATTATTCCTTATTCAAGTGTAAACCCACCATTATGCATGGAGATGCTGCTACTGCAATAATTTTTTTAAAAAGCCATATACTGTAAATAACAGCACATTTTACCCAGCAATGCAGATATACTGTATAAATGCATCATTCCATTTGCAATCACAACTTATGTTTTATTGTCTCCTTTCCAAGCAAGGAAAATAAGTCATTTGAAGTCTCTGCTTGAACCACAAAAGTGTACCATGGACTTTTTTTGTTTTTAATTAGAGTAGTTTGCAGTCAGAGTCAAATTAAAAATATAAATAAATACATATAAATTGCGCCTACATCCTGGGAATCCTATTAATGAAAAACATTAGAAGGTCAAGACTCATTTTGTGCATTCATTTTGTGTTTCGGTGGTAGAAGGCTGTTAGCTCTAGGGAGGAGAGCACCACCTCCATTTCAGTTTTGTCTGCGTCCCTCTTTGAGCAGGGATGCTCAGTGTTAAACTGTTAACTGTTAGCTGTAGAGAGGAGATATGATCCAGTGGGTAGGGTATTACCTAGGACTTAGGAACCCAGGTTCAATTCCTGCTCTGCTCTGCATGACCTTGGACAAAACACTTAGCCTCTCTGGGCCTTAGTTCCCCATCTGTAAAATGGGGATAATAGTGCTTCCTTGTTGTTGTGTTGTGAAGATAAATACATTAAAGACTGTGAAGTGCTTAAACACTACAGTGGTGGGGCCGTATAAGTACCACTGATAGAATGACATAGCAGTGTTTCTTGACCTCTCCCACCTGATCTGAAGTCGGTGGACCATTCCACTGTTGAATAAAAATGCAGTCATTGCATCAGAAGTACAGAGGAATACCTGCACATGGAAATGTATTGGGACTTTGATACCCTACTTTCTTTCCTGGGGATCTGTAGAGTTGATAAGTTAAGTGGAGGAAATCTGCTTTGCAAGAGTTCAATGGATTGGCTACCATTTTAATGGATCAAGGGCTCACACTTCTAGTGCTGCTGTCAGGCATTAGGAAATGAGGAGAAGGGTTGATATTCCTGAAAAAAAAAAAGGAATGCAAATCATGATGAAAGGAGTGTCCCCTGCTAAGCTAGAGAGGAGGGGACCAACTATAGGCCAAATGTTGCTTTTGGTTACACTGATACAGAGCTCTAATAATATGTGTAAAAAGGTCCTAAGTCACTTAGGTACTTTTGAAAATAAGTCCCATTGAAGGCCACTTAAGTGCTTTTGAAAATATTACCTTATGAATGTATACAGGTGTAACAGAGCAGAATTTGGCTTCAAGGATCTATTTCCTCTACCTGTCATCAAATGTTAATATGGAGGCAGCCTAATTAAAGCAAATTCCTGTAGCTGGTTTGAATTTCAGACAAGTTCTCTCCCCAGTCTGGCCTCCCACCTTCATTCTCCCGGATAAAGAAATAAGCACAGGCAAGACAAAAATGGGTAGAGATAACAAAATAAAAATTAGAAACAGGTATAAAATCCACCCAAAAACTGAAAAGGGGAAAAGATATTAAACAAAATAGGTACAGGCATAAAAATAAAAACAGAAAGAAGCGGAGGTATTAACATTTAAAAATACACAAAATGTCCAAACCAACACAGTATCCAGACATTTAGTTTATGTAACCTGTGAACTTTTGCTGTCATGAGCCCTCCTACGTTCACATTTGTTCCAAATGTTTGTCACACTGCCTTTGTTGCATTTTCTCTTAAATCAGGCTCTGATCCTGCATCAGAGTCTGCTGATTTCCATGGGATTCCATCTGGGCAGAGGTGTATGGCCCAATGGAAACCAATGCAGGATCAAGGCTTTAAATTGTATCTATATAAAAAGAACAGGTCAAAAGAATGTTAAAGTTGCAAAATCAAACATTAAAAAGTTAGTAAATGCTAGAACTGAGGATACAAAGTTAAATTGCCCCTCTCGTCCCATGTATTATCATACTACTGTCTTTAATTATACGATTACAAACATCATATCTGCATTGAAGTCAATGGAGCTACAAGAGTTTATACCAGCTGAGGATCTGACCTAAGGAAGATATGCATTGGTTGATGTAGGGTTTTTATTAGTCTTCTATTTCCATGTTTCTGTAATTATCTCCCTATAATAACAAAATTAAGTGAGAAAGAGGAAAGCAAATTATGTTAAAGAAGTAGATTTCAGTTGCAGGTGGATTGTTGAAAACAATATTTAGGTTATTTTTAAAAAATAGAAACAGGCTAAAATGATTCTAAAAGATATGGTTTATGGATTATTTTGGGGAAGTTCTATGGACTGTGTTATATAGGAGATCAGACTAGATGATCACAATGGTCCCTTCTGGCCTTGGAATCTATGAAAAAGACTTCAGCATTCAGGACATGATTTCCAAACTTGGGGCCTGATCAATGAAAAAACTGTCACCCCATTCCCATTCTTTGGATACCTAACATAAGCACCTTTATCCAAGTGCTACTCACTTGCAAATCTCACAAGCAAATGCTCAGTGCCTCTGTAAATTAGATCACTCATGTAGGGGACTAAATTAGGATTAAGGTGTCTAATTTTAGGCACTCAAGTTTGACAATGATGGCCTCAGTTGCTGTTTCAAAGGTCCACCATGACTCATCGCATGACTCATCTCTGTACCTACCAATAAATATATTTACTCTTACCATGAGTCTTCAGCTGAGTCCAGGGAACTTGATACACCAGCAGCTACCTAAACTATTTTTGTTTTTAAGACCAAGATTTATCAGTTATGCCTCTAAATCATGTTCACTAAGGGTATGTCTACACTACGAGAGTAGTTCGATTTTACTTAAATCGAATATGTGGAATCGATATTACAAAATCGAACGTGTGTGTCCACACTAAGGACAGTAATTCGACTTTGTGAGTCCACACTAACGGGGAAAGCGTCGAAATTGGAAGCGGTGCACTGTGGGCAGCTATCCCACAGTTCCCGCAGTCCCCGCTGCCCATTGGAATTCTGGGTCGAGCCGCCAATGCCTTCTGGGTAAAAAAATGTGTCGAGGGTGCTTTTGGGTAACTGTCGTCATCCGTCCGTCACTACCGCCCTCCCTCCCTGAAAGCGCCGGCGGGAAATCAGTTCGCGCACTTTTCTGGTCAGTGACAGCGCGGACGCCACAGCACTGCGAGCATGGAGCCCGCTGCGACCATCGCTGCAGTTATGGCCGTTGTCAACACCTCGCAGCTTATCATCCACCTTTCCCAGAGGCAGATGCAGAGAAATCAGGCGAGGAGGCTACGGCAGCGTGGTGAGGGCCTGAAGTCTGAGAGTGGCACAGACCTGTCAGAAAGCACGGGACCCCGCGCCGAGGACATCACGGTGGCAATGGGTCATGTTGATGTTGTGGAACGGCGATTCTGCGCCTGGGAAACAAGCACGGACTGGTGGGACCGCATAGTGCCGCAGGTCTGGGATGAATCACAGTGGCTGCGAAACTTTCGCATGCGGAAGGGGACTTTCATGGAACTTTGTGAGTTGCTGACCCCTGCCCTGAAGCGCAATGACACCCGGATGCGAGCAGCCCTGACTGTCCAGAAGCGAGTAGCCATTGCCCCCTGGAAGCTTGCAACGCCGGACAGCTACCGGTCAGTCGCGAACCACTTTGGCGTGGGCAAATCTACCGTGGGGGTTGTTGTCATGCAAGTAGCCAACGCAATCGTTGAGGTACTGCTCTCAAAGGTAGTGACCCTGGGAAACGCACAGGTCATCATAGATGGCTTCGCCGCGATGGGATTCCCAAACTGCGGTGGGGCTATAGATGGAACTCACATCCCTATCCTGGGACCGGACCACCAGTCCAGCCAGTACATCAACCGAAAGGGCTACTTTTCAATGGTGCTGCAAGCACTGGTGGACCATAGGGGACGTTTTACAAACATCAACGTCGGATGGCAGGGCAAGGTTCATGACGCTTGTGTTTTCAGGAACTCAGGTCTGTTTAGACGGCTGCAGGAAGGTATTTACTTCCCGGACCACAAAGTAACTCTTGGGGACGTGGAGATGCCTATAGTCATCCTCGGGGACCCAGCCTACCCGCTAATGCCCTGGCTCATGAAGCCCTATACTGGCGCCCTGGACACTGAAAAAGAACTCTTCAACTACCGGCTGAGCAAGTGCAGAATGGTGGTGGAGTGTGCGTTTGGCCGTCTCAAGGGGAGATGGAGAAGCTTACTGACTCGCTGTGATCTCAGCGAAACCAATATCCCCATTGTTATTGCAGCTTGCTGTGTGCTCCACAATCTCTGTGAGAGCAAGGGGGAGACCTTTATGGCGGGGTGGGAGGTTGAGGCAAATAGCCTGGCTGCTGATTACGCCCAGCCAGACAGCCGGGCGATTAGAAGAGCCCAGCGGGACGTGCTGTGCATCCGGGAGGCTTTGAAAGCTAGGTTCCTGAGTGAGCAGGGTAACCTGTGACTTTTAAGTTTGTGTACAGAGAAGCTGAACCTGCCCCCGTTTCTTTACCCACTAAATGTTCAGTATCCTCTCCAGTTACATACCCCGTTCCCCCCCTTCCAACACACGTTTAAAAATAAAATCACTTGAATTTTGTTAATGAATACCGTTTTCTTTATTACTGTTTTCACGGGAAAGTGTTGAACCTGGGACGCAGACTGTGGTGGGGAGCGGGTGTAGTGTAGTGATGCAAATGACGCTTCTAAACTCCAGGAATGACAGGCTCCGCAGTGGTGGACTGGTTGTTTCAACGGAGCCTGCCACCCCTCCTGTTCGGGACTCTGTGTGTGTGGGGGCTATGTGACTTTGTGGCAGGGGGAGGACGGTTACAGATCCCCTGCTGCGTGGCTCTGTGATCCAGGATAAGGACCGCTGCATAAGATCTCTAACTGCCCACCCCCGCCACAAAGTCACAGAGCAACCCCCACCCCCCCACCACAGAACATGAAAACCACCTCCCAGACTGACCAGGGTAACTAGTCACTGCACTGTGTGTGTGCCCTGCTGCTGAACCTGCCCCCGCCTCTGTACCCTGGTAAAGGTGACTGTCCTGTCCAATTACCAACCCCCTTCCCCCCCTTCAGACAGACTCTCCTCTAAAAGAACATGATGGAAACAGTAATTAACAGAAACGTATTTTTTATTAGCAACTACACATGAAACTGGGGGGTGAAACTTGGACGGGGGCTTGGGTGAGGCGGGAAGGAAAGGACTTGTCAAATTTTGGGGAATGAGAGCCTTCTAGTACTAGAGCAGTCTGCAGGGGTGGAGTGAGAGTTTTCACGGACTCTGCCGCCCCTCCTTCTTTGGACTTTGGGTGAGGGGGGGTATGGGACTTGGTGGCGGGGGAGGGCGGTTACAGATAGACTGTAGCGGGGCTCTGTCCTCCTGCCTCCGGTCCTGCAGAACAACCACAAGGCGCCGGAGCGTGTCCGTTTGCTCCCTCATTAGTCCAAGCAGCGTTTGAGTCGCCTGCTGGTCTTCCTGCCGCCACCTCTCCTCCCGTTCCATGTGTGATCGGTGCATTTGGGACAAGTTATCCCTCCACTGGGTCTGCTGGGCTTCCTGGGCTCGGGAGCAGCCCATAAGTTCCGTGAACATGTCCTCCCGTGTCCTCTTCTTCCTACGCCTAATCTGCGCTAGCCTCTGGGAGTGTGATGCCAGGCTAGGTCGGGAGACAGTCGCAGCTGTGGGAATGGGAAAAAGGGAGTGAATTCCTCAGAAAGATAAATTTAGTGGTGAACAAAGAACATAGTCTTTCTCTGTGAACAAGACCATGCACAGCACCTATCACATGCGCACTCAGGACAAGGTCGAATTTTCGGCCTTCACATTCAGTGCGTGGGTCTTGCAGTGTAGATCAGAGAAGCGGGGCAGGACACCGGAATTTGTGTAGCAGGCCGACATGGTAAGCCGTAGACTTGTGGCTGCTTAAAACTTTAATAGTAGCACTGGCCTCCTTTCACATTGAAAGCAATGTCAGTCCCTGCTGCCAGCAATCCGGCAAGCATGAACTCTGCCCCTGTCCCACCCCCTCGTGGCTGTCCCAGGGAAAGATCCCTGTATGCTGCCCCTCTCCCGCCTCCACCGCGTGGCTGTAAGCCGCCGGTTACAGTTCTGTAAAGGAACAGGCAAGCAGTCCCAATACTAACATTCCCCTACCTAATTCAAAGCAGGTCACCATGAGCGACATCACTCTGATGAGGATTTCAGAGACGGAAAAAGAAAGGATGCTTCGGGAAAGCCTGCAAAGACCAGGGCCATATGCCGCCATGCTCTGCAGGGCAATGATCCCGGAGTACTTGCTTGTCTCCTGGCGCGGAAATGTTTGCTACTACGGAGGACCCAATAAGGCCGCTCTCCCCAGGAACCTGATGCAAAGGCTTTCCAATTACCTCCAGGAGAGCTTCGTGGAGATGTCCCTGGAGGATTTCTGCTCTATCCCCGGACATATAGACCGGATTTTACTGTAGCTGCACTGGCAGGGACTAAACAGTAGAGCGGCTTGGGCAGAACAATCATGCTAAACCGGACATTGTTAGATTTTTTTCCGCAGTTGCACTGCCAGGGATTGAACCGTTAAGCGCCTAGGGCAAAGTAATCATGCAAAACCCATTGTTAATATTGTTAATATTCCTGTTATGTTAAAAATAAATGTTTAGGTGTTTTAAACACTTACTGAGTGATCCTTCCCCTGATTCTGTGTCCGGGTTAACGGCTGGGGATGGTTGGTAGGGGATCTCTGTAAGGGTGATGAAGAGATCCTGGCTGTCGGGGAAATCAGCGTTGTAAGCGCTGTCGACTGCCTCGTCCTCCTCATCTTCCCCGTCCGCTAACATGTCCGAGGAAGCGGCCGTCGACAATATCCCATCCTCAGAGTCCACGGTCAGTGGTGGGGTAGTGGTGGCGGCCGCACCTAGGATGGAATGCAGTGCCTCGTAGAAACGGGATGTCTGGGGCTGGGATCCGGAGTGTCCGTTTGCCTCTTTGGTCTTCTGGTACCCTTGTCTCAGCTCCTTGATTTTCACGCGGCATTGCGTTGCATCCCGGCTGTATCCTCTCTCTGCCATGGCTTTAGAGATCTTCTCATAGATCTTTGCATTCCATCTTTTGGAGCGCAGCTCGGAAAGCACGAACTCATCGCCCCACACAGCGATCAGATCCAAGACTTCCCGATCAGTCCATGCTGGGGCCCTCTTTCTATTCTGAGATTGCACGGCCATCTCTGCTGGAGAGCTCTGCATCGTTGCCAGTGCTGCTGAGCTCGCCACAGTGTCGAAACAGGAAATGAGATTCAAACTGCCCAGACAGGAAAAGGAATTCAAATTTTCCCGGGGCTTTTCCTGTGTGGCTGGTCAGAGCATCCGAGCTCGGACTGCTGTCCAGAGCGTCAACAGAGTGGTGCACTGTGGGATAGCTCCCGGAGCTATTAGCGTAGATTTCCATCCACACCTAGCCTAATTTGACAAGGCCATGTCGAATTTAGCGCTACTCCCCTCGTTGGGGAGGAGTACAGAAGTCGAATTTAAGAGACCTTTGTCGAACTAAATAGCTTCGTGGTGTGGACGGGTGCAGAGTTAATTCGATGTAACGGCGCTAAATTCGACATAAACTCCTAGTGTAGACCAGGCCTAAGAAATATTCCATGTCTTCAATGTGTGCATGTGTAGTCTTATGTGTAGTCTTTTTATTCACAGAGAGGCTGCTACATGATAAATGCTATCTTAGAGTACTAGTTTGGTTGTTAGGTTGACATGCATGTGACAGTACTGAGGTTTCAATTATCCTCTTGCATCAATCAATCTTTTAGTTCCCAACACTGTTGCCTGCAGTAATGTCACAGCTTTTCTGTCAGACAGGAGAACTTTGAGGGGGATGTTATTCATTACAGCTGCAAATCTGTCACTGCGCCTGGCATGGCTTGTTAATGACAACATTTATTTCAAAGAGCCTTGTTTCGCTTTGTTACTGGAGAGTTGACTTTGTGATCGTAAAATATAATGAAATGCCAAGAAGATGAAGTGAATGAAATTTGCCAAAAATTCAACTACACTGATTCAGATCTACTTAAAACATACACACATACAAATACATACTCTATGTTTCTTTGAGAACATTTAGTCACAGACTGAGGGCTTGAATGTGGACAGAGCAAACAAGTCAAAGGTTAGAAACTGAACACGTTGCATCACACGAATACTTGAAGATAATGAGAGCTTATTTTGTGTTTCTTAATGAATGGTACTTATCAAAACAACCACTTAACCACCATCCCCCTCCCAACAACCAAATATCCACTTCTAGAATTAGTATTTAGGTGTCATGGTTCAATCCCAGTCAAAGCCCCTTCATGGCTGATGCTGCTTTGTTGGACCCCTCAGAACAGGGGCGGGGGACAGAGAAGCCAAATTTCAGTTAAAGATCCTCACTGTGCAAAGTGCGAAGAGTAGTCTTCATGTACAGCATAAGGAACAGGCTCTGTTGGGGTGGATGGAACCTTCAGTTTAAGTTTTAGATTGCAGACACCACAGGCCCGGGACCTGTACTTTTATTTGCCCCCTAAATGCCATTGTCCCAATGCTGCTGTGTAAATAAAATAGCAGTGATTGTAATAGTATGATCCCTGTGAGGAGAAGTGGGAGAGACAAGGTCAAACAGATGAAGGGAGGAAGCAGTGTGAGCCAACTGGTATAACTGCCAGTACTTCTGTAGGAACAGATCAATGGGTAAGGACAGTGTCATCCCCTTAGCAGCTCCTGGCCAGGTGAGATACCTACACCCCTCTCTAATGACAACAGCACACTTCACTTGCTTGTTTGCTCCCCTAGGGAATATTCTTTTTGTGTGGAGAATGGAAGCGGGGAGATCCTTTGTGACATATACAGGCAGGACCCTAAACTGGGACTCTGATTCTGTTGAGTTTCTGAGAATGCCTCAGAACAGAAGCTGGGGCAGAGTTTAGAAATAATTCTCCTAAAAATCCTGATTTGAGTTTGCAATCCATGAAATGTTACATTTTGAAAAGTGGTTCATGTGGGCATAATGAGTGAGAGTACCCATGTAATGTCATAGGACACTGCGGTGCACAGTGTCATCAGCTTTTGAGGCACAAATTAGGACCTCGTTTACCCCACTGTCTTCAGGTTTATATCTACAGTGAAACCAGTGCAACTTCATTGTCCTCAGTGTCTTTGCAGAGAAGTAATGGGTAGGAATTTAGTAGGTAATTCTTGCTGGTGATGTACAAAAAAGAATGTAATCCAACCCTTCATTCTTAGCAGTGTCAGTGCTGCAGAGCTTCTGTACCAGGAGCAAAGCAATAAAAATGTATTTTTATTACGTAAGTGTGCAGATATGACTCTGAAGAAACACATGATGGGAAGTGTTTTCTTCAGCTGAAGGTGCCGTCCTTATATAGCTCCTTTTTTGAGAGAGAGAGTACAGCCACACCTTAAGTGTAGGGTTGTCCTGAGGTCCGCATATCAAAATAAATAAATAAATTAACGTGCAAACATTTGTGCATATTCTTACTGTAAGCGTACATACAAATTGGATGAGTGCACATGTAAATGTCTGGATAGGTGTCCAGATGACATTTGCAGTAACTGCATCTGCAAACAAATGCATAAAGTAGCATGCGAAAGTCAAGTATCCATTTTTGAAACTTTATTCCCCTTTGTGGACCTATAAATTGATATTCAGTGGTGGACATTCACTCATCATCAAGGGAAAGGCAGAACCCCCCCAACAAAGAGGAACACTGTGGTTCTATTGTGCAGAGAGGAGAGGATGTGTGTTTTTTATACATATTATATCATATATTTCATATGTTGGCATATATGTGTATATGTCCTGGAATATATGTACCATTTTAATTCACATGAATGAATATGTGATCTCATAAAAAGTGCAATGTGCTATTGAATAACTTTCATATATAAGCAGTGTAGCTCCATAATAGCTTTGCATAAGCTAACACAGCGATGGAGAGGCTTAAGAGTGAATTGGTGGAGGGCCAGGTGAGGTTATTATCAGTGGATCTGTGATTTCACAGCTCTGGTGTCTACAGACTTGTCCTGAAACGAGTGTGCCAGGGTCACACCTTTAACTCTGGTTCCCATTCTTCATGTTGCCCACACACAATGCTTCTATATTCATGTTTGTATGGGAGAAGGGAGTGAATGTCATGGTTTCAGCAAACCGGGAAAGATTTTCAAGGTAATCTCAACTTGCCCTATGCATATGTGCATTCAACCATTTGCTGTTGTTCACTTGAGTTTATTTCCTTGCAGTGTTGTTTGATCAAGATTTTACATATCCCAAAATTAGGAGTTGCAAACCTCAGAGTGTGCAAAAACTTGGGTGCCTCTAACTGTATTAAAAATAACCCTAATGGGCAAAAGTTTGCTTATGTAAATTTAGAAGCTTTTAAAAAAAAATTCTCAGCATATACTATATCTTCTGAAGTTCAACAGGACATAGAGGATTCAAGCTTATAAAGTAAGATGCTGGGTATTTGCAAAATCAAGGAATATGTCACAAAAGATGAGGAAATACATGTATTTTGTTTTTCACTCATGCATGGAGATTCCTACCATTTGACTTTTTAACTAACCTATTCTGATTGCTATGCCATCTCCAAATAAATACACGAATGAGAGAGAGAATGGAAGTGGCTGGATAATCACCAGTACACGGAATGGAATTCTTGACCCTCATATCCTTGAATGTTCCATACATATTCAAAGGGAATCAAATACAAAGAAACAAGGAAAGTCCATAGTAATTACCTCATTGGCTAAAGGGTTTTATTTTTCCAAGATACCTTGAAGCTATTTAAAGCATGGGGTTATTGGTCTACTTGTCTTCTTCTAAGATCTGCAACTCTTGAGAGCCTTCAAGCTTCTGAAGCTTCCCTTGCAAAATAAAATAAAATAAAATAAAACAAAATACAAATAAAAAAATGGACAAGCAGCATAATTGTTGCTCACTAATTTTTCTAGGAGAAAAACATGAACTCGCTTTGTCTAGGCATGCTGATTGTAATCCATCAAGTAATGATTAAAGAGTAATACTCTTCTTCATTATACAGAGAGAATGTTGAACAGATCCTTGAATTGCAATTAGAATCCTTGAAACACAAATCATGAGGGACAATAATCCTTCAACATCTTTTCAACTAAACAAAGGCTTTGTAGACAGATTTAGGAGAGAGAGAGGTGAGCAGGATCTGCACAGTAGGCTTCACAGTAACACTTCCCCCATAAATCAGCAAATAAATATCTTAAAATGAACCAATATCTGGTGAGTACCAGGTGACGTGCTTCAAAATATAAATAAAAATATAAGTAGAATATGAATAAAAACATAATCCTGCATTTTGTTTGAAGGAGGAGGAAGAAATAAGCCTCTCCTCTGTAGGTGCAATATTAACTTTGGGAGTTTTTACATTTACATTTGGGCATGTGATTGTTTTTGTAAAGTCTATCTTGGAACCCTTCCTGCTCCTGATTCCTAATTATTTAAGGATCAAATATATGTCAGACTATACAGTTCCTAATCTCAGATTAGGAACTG
This sequence comes from Emys orbicularis, assembly GCF_028017835.1. Classification (NCBI taxonomy): domain Eukaryota; kingdom Metazoa; phylum Chordata; order Testudines; family Emydidae; genus Emys; species Emys orbicularis. The sequence goes on along the minus strand of NC_088685.1, from coordinate 91,205,649 downwards.
CACAATCAAGATGACTAAATTGTTAAGCAGGCTGGCTGGAGATACAGGATCTGATTTTCAACCCAGTTATCATCATGATTCCCTTGAAAAGTCTCATTTAAAATGCAATTACTTATAGGACTGTAAGTAGATGTAACACAGTTCTTACATTTTAATAACATGCACTGCTCCATACTCCCTTTGTAAAACTTTTTATCATATTGCTTCTCCTTTTTATGGCTTCTGAATGCTGATTCCAGGTCAACTGCATCCCAAACCTATTACAAAGTCCCTTTCATTATGTCCACCTTGTGCTCATTTGATGAGGGCATGTCATACATAGCAACCAACCAAGTTTTTGGATGTATTACCTAGTTTCCTTCTCTATAACAAGAACAAATGCTTCTTTACTTGATAATACCAGTTAATGGTTTTCTGACAAAAAGATTATCTGCAAATGTGGTAAAGGAAGCATTGGCATTCACAAGTATTCATGGCTGCTAACAAAGTACATTATATGCAGCAGGAATCTAGGAAGTCTATTAGGTTATCAGAATGCAGGTAGTATTACACAGTAGCCTGTGGGCACTATTTTTCAATGCAACTCCATGGTATTAAGGGACAAACTCAGCCACTAAAATGGGAAGTCAATTGGTAGCAAATTTCTCAGAGAAACGAGCAACTTATTAAAGGGGCACAGAACACGAGCTTGTTAAGAACTGTGTGTGACATGCCCTTTCATACAGAGAAAAGCCTAAACGGAGCACCACTCATATTTGTTTCTATGAGAAATGCCACAGAGCGAATGTAGAGAAGCAGGAAGCCCATAGGCCAAAGTAAAATCATCACACTTGAGTGTGAACATAAAAAAGTTAGAGGCAGTCATAGAATGGTCAAGAACATTTATATTTCTTCTTAAAGTTGCTGCGTTTTGGGGTGCAGAGCAATCTTTCTCTTTGTTATTTGCTGATTGGCCTATGGCTAGTCAAATAAAATTAGGAGGACTGCAGAGTACTGTGGAGAGGCACATGTTAAGTAATTTCGATACCCTCAGACATCCATCTGCCACGTTCTCTTATGTAGCAGCTTGAGTAAGAGGGAATAGTTTTTCCTTGTAGGAAAATAATCTTGGTGGTCCATGGAACCCTAAATGACACCGTTGTCCTTGTGGTTTCTTAGATAAGTGCATATCTAGCTTGTTTGCGTTTCTTGTGTAGTTGTGGTACAAGATGAGTCAGGAATAAATTGCCCCCATGGTCATATTGGCAAGGACCATGGTTCTTTCACCTTGTTCTAGAGCATTGAACTAGGATAATCAAATCAGTCCACTATAATTAGTCTTGTACTAAAGCAGATGGTGATTAATGGTTTACCTATTTCCCCTCTTTTTTTCAGAAGGGGAGAGATCCATATTCAGAAGGTTCCTTCTGTATGTAGATCTAGGGGCATAATATAGCCCACTTCATGCAAATTCAAAGAGAAGATAGCCAAACAACCTGAACTCTGCCCTACAGGGAAGCCATCCTAGCCTCTTTCATTCCTTTACGTATAGAGTATTAAAATATACACTATAGAACGTAGGTTTTGTTTTAAAAATACATATCTCTGATGCTAAATACAATGGTTTATCACAACACACATTATGAGGTGAGGGAGGATTATGAGGGTAACAGTAAGAGATATATGAGATTTAATTGACAAGCTATGTGCACACTTAGCAAGTTGATTCAGAACTTTTTTTCTTTTCAATATAAATAAGTACAAATAATAATCCCTACCCCCTCCTTCCAGGTTTTCTTAATTCCAGCTAACCGTTGTGCTGTTTTATAAAAGGCCAAAGAACAATCACAGCTAAAATGTTGTTGCTAATCTTTTCTGTTGATAAGGTGTGCAATTTTCTTTTTGACAGTCTAGACCAGGGGTAGGTAACTGATGGCACGTGTGCCAAAGGTGGCACATGAGCTGATTTTCAGTGGCACTCACACTGCCTGGGTCCTGGCCATCAGTCCGGGGAGCTCTGATTTTAATTTAATTTTAAATGAAGCTTCTTAAACATTTTAAAAACCTTATTTACTTTACATACAACAATAATTTAGTTATATATTATAGAGGTATAGAAAGAGACCTTCTGAAAATGTTACAATGTATTACTGGCATGCAAAACCTTAAATTAGAGTGAAAAAATGAAGACTCGGCACACCACTTCTGAAAGGTTGCCGACCCCTGGTCTAGACCCACTAGTGTGATTTATATGGTGATGTAATTATGAGTTTGTTTTCACTGTACTGCGACTATTAATTTCTATAAGTCTGTTGTCTGCAAAGACAGCTGCCATTTTGTGAAGCATAACTGATACAGTATGAAACAAAAGAGAAACATATTATGCTGTCTTACAGAAACAACAAAATAAGAGAACAAAAACTAGAGTTGTTCAGGTTGAAAGTGTAGTTGCTTCTTGTTTATAGAAAATATATACAGAATTCTGGTGACAAGGGTGAGATCTGAATCAGCCACAGAATTAGCCATTGAAACTAAAAGAGATGCGGTGTGTATTATAATAATGCAATGTGCTGTTTCCAGATGCTTGGATCACATGTCAGATAAGAGATATCACTTCAATTTCTCTAGAAGAGTGGACTTGTCAGTAGAAAATTATTGTTCACTATGAGCCGCATGGGCAGTAATACCCAAAATCTTGCTTACATGTGAAAATTCTAGTTGAAACATTTGTGTATTAACAAGACATGGTGAAAATGAGAGCCCTGTAAGACTAGAGCCTTGCTCCTGTGTAGTTTCAAAGATTCATAGATAAGGCTAGAAAGGACCACCACGATCATTTAATCTGACCAGTGTAACACAGACCATAGGATTTCCCAGAAGTAATTGCTGTTTGAACTACAGCATAGCTGTTAGAAAAATATTCAGTCTTGATTAAAACATTTCCAATCATGGAGAATTCACCACAGCCCTTGGTAGGTAGTTCCAATGATTAATTTCCTTCACTATTAAAAAATGCACCTTATTTCTAATATAAAATTTGTCTAGCTCCAACTTCCAGCCATTAGATCTTGTTATACCTTTGTTTGCTAGATTGAAGAGCTCTCAAATATCAAATTTCTATTCTTTGAATCAGAAGACCTGAGGGAGAACTCTGTGGAAGCTTGAAAGCTTGTCTCTTGCACCAGCATAAGGTGGTCCAATAAAAGATATTATCTAACTCATTTTATTATCTTGTCTATCTTCCCCATTTAAGTGTTTATAGACTGTGACCAAGTCACCCCCCTTAACCTTCTTTTTAATAAGATGAATACATTGAGCTCCTTCAATCTCTCACTATAAGGTATGTTTTCTAATTTTTTAAACATTCTTATGGATCTTCTCTGAACCCTCTCCAATTTGTCCACATCCTTCTTGGATTATGGATACCAGAACTCAGTATACCAGTAGTAGTCACATCAATGCCAAATACAAAGATAATGTAATCTCTCTATTACTACTTGATATTCCCGTTTATGCATCCAAGGATCACATTAGCTATTTTTACTACAGAGTTGCACTCGGAGCTCATATTCAGCTGATTATCCACCAGGACCCCCAAGTCTTTTTGAGTAACTGCATCCCAGGAGGCAGTCCTCCATATTGTAAGTATGGCCTAATTTATTTTTTCCTTGATGTATACATTTACATTTGTCAGTATTAAAATACATATCACTTGCTTCCACCCAGCTTTTCGAGCAATGCAGATTGCTCTGTATCAGTGACTTGTGTTCTTCATTATTTACCACTCTCCTGATTTTTGTATCATCTGCAAACTTGATCAGTAATGATTCTATGTTTTCTTTCCGGTGACTGATAAAAATAGCATAGAGTCAAGAACCAGTCCTTGCAGGACCCTATTAGAAACACATCTGCTCAGGGATGATTCCCTATTTACGATTACATTTTGAGACCGTCAGTTAGCCAGATGTTATCCATTTAATGTGTGTCATGTTCATTTTGTATTGTTCTAGTTACTTATAAAAATGTTGTGCAGTACCAAGTCAAATGCCTTACAGAAGTCTAAATATGTCACATCAACACTATTATCTTTACCAACCAAACCTGTAATCTCATCAAAAAAGATACCAAGTTTGTTTGACAGGATCTATTTTCCATCAGCCCATGTTAATTGCCATTAATTGCACTACCTCCTTTAATTCTCTATTACTGGAATTCCCTATTAGCCTTTCCACTATTTTGACTAGGATCGATGTCATGCTGACAGGCTTGTAACTTCCTGGCTCATACCATTTACCCTTTTAAAATATTAGCACATTAGCTTGCTTTCAGTCCTCTGGAACTTTTCCAGTGGCCCAAGACTTATTGAATAGCAAATGTAATGATCCAGAGATCTCCTTGGCCAGCTCTTTTAAAACTGTTAGATGTCTGTTATCTGGACCTGCTGATTTAGATGTCTAACGTTAATAGCTGCTTTTATAGGTGCCTGGGAGAAGCAGCTCCCACAGGGAGTACCTAAACTCTGTAGGAGTGGCTTTCTTATGATGCAAAAATAATGTGCACTGGTTATGCATTTTCATTTGGGGCAATATTTTTAGAAATATTTCTGTAATAATGAAGGTTAGCAAATTATTTCATTATAAATTAACATTGCCTCATAATTTCCAGTTTTTATACTTAATTTTTAATTTCTACTTAATTTAGCATAGCACTTAGACATAAACTAGGGTCTTGGTGAATAATTTAGCTCTAATGTATCACATTGTACACAGGGCCTTGACGGCTAAAAGGAGTGCACCCACTGAGTGAAAACTTATCAACTAAGGCTTATTGAGCACTGAGAGGTCTGTTTGTCAGAGTTTATCAGATGTTGCAAACAGTTTGCTGGATCTCTATATTTTTTAAACAAATAAATGTAAAAAAAAAACTTGTATTTTTAAATAGTAAGAATGTAGCACATTCCCCATGCTGAATTATTTGGGTTGTTTAGAAGTCATTGCCAAGTCATACACTCTCACACAACAAACCCACATTTCTGCTGATATTTTTCTATTTCTATTTTCTATTCTCTTTTTGTATTAGGCAAGTATAACAAGGAATATTCCTAAAACCAATGTTATGGAATTTCAAAGCAAATACTCAAGGGAACACACTGGACACCTGATATTTCTTAAATGTTATGCCCAGTTGGAAGTCAGCCTAGTTGATCAAGGTATTCCTTTGTGGCCTTAAAATCTTAGGGTGAAATTCTGATCCCATTGACTTCAATGAGAGTTTTGGTATTAACTAAGATTCTATAAAGTTAACTAAACAATTCATACATATAAGCACTTCATTAGCAACAGAGGCATAGACATTAAAAATTGACTACTAAACTTCTCCTAACAGAGAGCACTCTGGCAATTGGTTTGTTTCACTACTATTGCTATTGCTTTTTCATTTCAGTATCATTTCACAAAACATATTCCTTATTGTGGTCTCATATTTATATCCATTTTAGTCCAGAGCAAAACTCCCATTAAAGTCAATGGGACTAGAATTTCACCCTCAGATTTTAAGGCCACAAGGAACTACCTTGCTCAATTAGTCTGACTTTCAACTGGCCATAAAATATAAGAAATATCAAGTATCCAGTGTGGGTGGATGTGTGTGTATAAAACTAAAAAGGAATTAGATTTATTCCTCTTAACTTTAGAAAAAAACCGGAACCTTTCCAAAATAAATGTGTTACTTATAATACATTCTGTTGTCACATGGAATGTTTGCTTCATTTAATCCAATGTGATTTTGATTAATAAGATTAATTACTGTGTGGGTGGCCATTATAGAATAATACTATGGCCTTAATGATCAGTTTCTAAATTCTTCCTCAGCTGTCAGTTAAAGAAACCTTACATTTCCACAGCTGCTGTTTTCATAGCCATTATAAATGTAAAAAAAACCCTGTATAGCTAATTCTTCATTTTCCTGTCTCCTTAGTTTACTTGAACAAATCCTGAAATGTGTACTGTGCATGGCATGTGCCAGTATTGATGGTATTAGTAAAAATGACTTTTTATCTATTAAAAATAATTGATAACAGTTGGGTCATCAATCCAATAGAGAAATTCTGTAAAAATGTGTGTTTGTCAGCTATGGTTCAGATGATACTTTCTCTGAGGCACAACCAATTGCTGGAGTATTTTATGATCTTTTGGACTCTACTTACGGAATACCTGATGCTGTCACTACAGGGCATATTTTCCTCCTTGCGCATCCTGTCAAGAGTGTTAGTCTTCAGTTTGAAAACGTATTCCTGACTTCTGTGTTACTGTCTTCTTTTCACCTTTTGGAGTGTGAGTGGGAAATCTGCAGAGCTTAAATTGTCCCCCTTACAATGGATCAACAGGATGTCCATGAATATTGATCATTGGTGTTGGTCTTGCAGGAGCTACTCAAGTTAAATTCTTCAGATATCTTTCCAGATGGTTGTATAGTTTCTCAGACATATTAGAGTGCTACTGAATGTTTCTAGCATGGTGCGTTGTACCAACTGTAAGTCCAAGTGTGAGGTGGAGCTAAATTTAAGCCCAGGGTGAGAAGGTTAAGCCACCTTTGTGCTCTTCTGATCCTGGGGTGCTCTGGGGATGGAGACACCCCTGGAATAACTTTGATGGTACTGAGGGCCCATCTAAGTTATAGCAGCCTTCTCTGCAATGCCATGTGCCCATGACCCAACTCAACCCTCCGGCCTCCAGCCCCGCCCCCAGCAGACCTGTATGCCCAAGCTTGTGAAGAGATCCTTGGGAGGCAGTTTTATGGCTGTCCTCCACAGTGTCTGTACCAAAGGAATCCTTTCCCAGCCAGACCTGAAGTTTCTAGCTCCACGGCAGTCCTTTTACTCATCTTAAAGAGGTCAGAATAAGGGTGAAGATTTCACCCCAGCTGTGCTAAGGGATCTGAACATGATTCTAACTTGAAAGGAAACATCAGCTCGGAAGCGAACAAAAACGATAGTTAGAGCTGGGTGAGTCATTCATAATGAATAATTTATTCAACCAATTTAGCTTCTTTTTCTCTTTGTGAATAAGTAGATTGCAATGTCCTCAAATTTACTTGTTATTCAAAAATATTCCCTGAAATAATTTCTGCAAATAGTTCTTGGTTTGTGTCACAGATCCTGAGCTAACTGCACCTCTGACCACATTGTGGCCTCTTTGAGGGCACCCCACGTAGCATCTCAGGCCACTAACCATTGCTCTATGACCTCTCCCTCTAGGCTGGGGATTTCGGCTGTAATTTCTCCTGCAGTTCACTGGAATCACCTCAGAAAGTCTTACTTTACTTCAGCACCTGCAGTACTGTTGTCTTAGTGGCAATGACAGGGTCACTAGTGACCAGCTTTCTTGAAGCAAAGTACTATTTATTCAGAACAAAAGTATTACAGAGAAAATATCTTAAAAACAATAAACAGCTAACATGCAGAGTTTAGCTTACCAGGCAGCCATTCATCTTCCACATAGAGACCGTGACAGATTTTAAAGTCCTTTAGGACCTTTCAGTAGGGTCTGCCCCTCTTAGTCACAGTGTCACATCAGTTCTTGACTTGCATTAATTACACTGGTCTACAATTTTTGAGAAGTCGTCTGCTTCAGAGATAAAATGTGCTATTTATTATGTATTTTGATGTGCTGAATTCAAATATGACAATTAAAACAACTGATTGGCTACTGTTTCTAAGATATTTAAGTTTTTACATTTTATGTCTATGTATATTGTGTAGATAGTAGAGTTTTAATCATCCATTGTAAACCTAGGTCTTTTCATGTGTTTATGGTTGCTTTACATGATAATATTTCACCTGTCCTGTTTATGTAACACTTTAAAAATCAGCAAAAGGGTTATATAAATAAAATTTATTATGAAACAAAAGGCAAAAAACTATTATGTACATAGTTTAGTCCTATTCACTGTCTACTCGGCGCTTCTTGGCTTGTCTCTTGTATTCATTAAATGGAGCATCTCTTGTCACTGTCCAGCAATAGTCTGCAAGCATTGATGGGCTTCATTTGCCCTGATAGCGTTTCTCCATTGTTGCAATGTCCTGGTGAAATCGCTCGCCGTGCTCGTCGCTCACTGCTCCGCAGTTCGGTGGAAAAAAATCTAGATGAGAGTGCAAAAAATGTCTCTTTAGTGACATGTTGCAACCAAGGCTTTTGTATGCCTTGAGGAGGTTTTCCACCAACAACCTGTAGTTGTCTGCCTTGTTGTTTCCGAGAAAATTTATTGCCACTAACTGGAAGGCTTTCCATGCCGTCTTTTCCTTGCCACACAGTTCATGGTCAAATGCATCATCTCGAAGAAGTTCACAAATCTGAGGACCAACAAAGACACCTTCCTTTATCTTAGCTTCACTTAACCTTGGAAATTTTCCACGGAGGTACTTGAAAGCTGCTTGTGTTTTGTCAATGGCCTTGACAAAGTTCTTCATCAGACCCAGCTTGATGTGTAAGGGTGGTAACAAAATCTTCCTTGATTCAACAAGTGGTGGATGCTGAACACTTTTCCTCCCAGGCTCCAATGACTGTCGGAGTGGCCAATCTTTCTTGATGTAGTGGGAATCTCTTGCACGACTATCCCATTCGCAGAGAAAACAGCAGTACTTTGTGTATCCAGTCTGCAGACCGAGCAAGAGAGCAACAACCTTCAAATCGCCACAAAGCTGCCACTGATGTTGGTCATAGTTTATGCACCTCAAAAGTTGTTTCATGTTGTCAGAGGTTTCCTTCATATGGACTGCATGACCAACTGGAATTGATGGCAAAACATTGCCATTATGCAGTAAAACAGCTTTAAGACTCGTCTTCGATGAATCAATGAACAGTCTCCACTCATCTGGATTGTGAACGATGTTGAGGGCTGCCATCACACCATGGATGTTGTTGCAGGCTACAAGATCACCTTCCATGAAGAAGAATGGGACAAGATCCTTTTGACGGTCACGGAACATGGAAACCCTAACATCACCTGCCAGGAGATTCCACTGCTGTAGTCTGGAGCCCAACAGCTCTGCCTTACTCTTGGGTAGTTCCAAATCCCTGACAAGGTCATTCAGTTCACCTTGTGTTATGAGGTGTGGTTCAGAGGAGGAGGATGGGAGAAAATGTGGGTCCTGTGACATTGATGGTTCAGGACCAGAAGTTTCATCCTCTTCCTCGTCTGACTCAAGTGAGAATGATTCTGGTGCATCAGGAACCGGCAGTCCTTCTCCGTGGGGTACTGGGCGTATAGCTGATGGAATGTTTGGATAATGCACAGTCCACTTTTTCTTCTTTGACACACCTTTCCCAACTGGAGGCACCATGCAGAAGTAACAATTGCTGGTATGATCTGTTGGCTCTCTCCAAATCATTGGCACTGCAAAAGGCATAGATTTCCTTTTCCTGTTCAACCACTGGCGAAGATTTTTTGCACAAGTGTTGCAGCATATGTGTGGGGCCCACCTCTTGTCCTGATCTCCAATTTGGCAGCCAAAATAAAGGTGATAGGCTTTCTTAACCATAGTGGTTATACTGCGCTTTTGTGATGCAAAAGTCACTTCACCACAAACATAGCAGAAGTTATCTGCACTGTTCACACAAGTACGAGGCATCTCTGCTCACTTTGGCTAAACAGAAATGTGTCCCTTTGCAAAATCAAACACTGACAAATAAGAGAGCATGACACTGTATGATTTCTAGAGCTGATATAGGGCAATTTGTTCAGCAGAGTGATGTAAGCTTCGTTATGATTGCATCATCCATGACTTCTAGGAATAACATGATGCAATTCATATCAGGTATGACGCAATACCAGCTTCAGATTGCATCATTCATTGTTTTGCCTAAAAAGCAAGTACTGTCCAAACCCAGTCATAGATTTATTCATAGATCCAGTCAAAGATGTGTTTTAGTCATTTCTGGTTTAAATTGAGATCCCTTCCCTTTATAACTCACTTATCCTCCGCCATTCCCAAGTCAAGGGTCGTATATCCTGACCCAACAGCATATCTTGAAAACTAGAGCCAATCAACAATTTTAAGCATCATTTTCGTTCTCAGTGACCCAGAATTAGTAAAGTTTGACTACATTTATTTCAGAAGCATTTTGGCTGTAGAGCAGTGTTACCCCAGTGACTTTAGTTCCAGCAGGAAACACCTGCAATGCCCCCTCAGAGCCAGAATACAATCCCTAACCTATACAGGTACCTAATATTATAAAGGCAACACAGTAGCTTTTGAATATTGTATGTGTCCGTAATAGCTGCCACAGCCTGTATCCTTGTTCATGAGAAGTTCAAGGTGCATATTTTATGTCTAATATTCAAGCTGTTTTCATTGAACACATTGTGACAGACACCTTACACGCTATTGTAATAACTGTACAATTGTAATAATTTTGATACAAAGTATGTTTTGTGAGGAATCATTTGAAAACTCATAATTTGCTGGTCTGTATTATATTGTATTGTATGTGCAGTTATAAGCTTTCCTTGTATGATGTTATTAACACATGTTCCAAACCCCACAGCCCTGCCCAAACTGAGGTTGGCAAACAGGTCTGTCCTAAACAAAGGAATGTGTGCTCTGCTTAATTTGCATTTAAGCAGTAAACAGACTCATCAAGCAGGGAGGGAAACAAAGAAAGCTCAAACAAGTGAGGAAAAAGCAGCAGGGAACATCTTTCCACACAGACTCTTTGCCTCCTGGTTCCCAACTGGAAATGTTTTTCAAGAGAGGGACTGAAACTGTAAAAAGGAAGGACAAACACCCACAAGGTTCCCCTAGCTCCCTGCCCATTGCACTCACAGCAGCTCCGTTGGACTCTGGGAGAAGGGGTCCTGACCTACATGGTTTGGTCAGTAAAACTGCTGAAAGCATATGGTGAGAAACTTTGCTTGAATCTGATATAGTTTGTTAAGTTAGATATTAATAAATGTCTTATCTTTATTTTATTTGTAACCATTTCTGATCTTTATGCTTTATTACTTGTACTCATTTAAAATTTATCTTTGTGGTTAATAAACTTGTTTTATTGTTTTATCTAATCCAGTGTGTTTAAATTGAAGTGTCTGGGAAACTCCATGTGGGGTGACTAGTTGTGTGCATATTATTCTTTTTAAAGAAATAACGGATTGAATATAACTTGTATTGACCAGGAGAGGGCTGGGAAGTACAGAACATACATTTCTGGGGGAAAATCTAAGACTGGGGGTGTTTAAGTGTCACCCAGTAGCATAACAAAGGCTGCTTACATCCAGAGTGTAACCCAAATGTGCCTGGCAGGCTGCAGTTGCACACTCAGCGTGTGGCTTGCATGCTGCAAGGCTGTTTGTGAGCAGCTCAGGTGGGAGCAACTTCAGCAAAGCATTGTAAGGCACCAATGTTGCAGGGCAGGGGCAACACAGCTGCTCATTAGCCTCGATTGTAGCCTGATATTTCATACACATATGTCACAGGGCATGTTTCTGTCCCATGAAATGATGAGCATAACTATTAGTCAAATTTCCTTTCCTATTGAAAGGAAAAGTGTCTTTGTTTTGGATTAAAGAGTGCTACATTCATATTGTTGCAATTTTCATACTAACCGCTTTTCACAACCTCTATGCACCACACATAACTGCAACTTGATTATGCCTCTAACCCACAATCAATTCTATCATATACTAAATATATAAAAACACAGTATATTATTTGTATGCCAACAGTATGTCTGGCATTTTAAAACTAGCCCCCTGCCCTGTGGCCATTAGCACTCGACATTATAACAAGGCTATGTAGTTGGCCTGCATGAAATTAGATGATCTCATTCCATTTCCTAGAACATAAATGTCCCTGTGGATAATGTGGGAATTTTCTGTGTTGTTTTTATGGAAAAGTATGTATGACTCAGTTTGCCCAGAGAAACAAGGTGGAGAGGCAATATCTTTTATTGGGCCATCTTCTGTTGGTGAGAAAGACAAGTTTTCAAGCTTACACAGAACTCTTCTTCAGGTCTGGGAAATGTATTCACAGTGTCACAGCTAAATACAAGATGGAACAGATTGTTTAGTGTAAGTATTTCATACTTATTTTAAGGAATCATTCAAGTGAAGTGGCCCGTTAACACCTCTCCAGACATGGCAGTGGGGGAAGCTGAGGGGTTTAGTGGTTTACAGATTCTTGTAATAAACATAAATCCATGTTCTATTCAGTCCATGTTATGAAATGTAAGCTGCCAACCTCATCTTTTGAAGGTGTTGTGCAGGTTTGCTTTGAGGACAGGGACAGAGAGCTCAGATACAGAGTGAGAGCTTTGTGAAAAGTGTTCACCCGCAGGTGATAGGGTGTTTTTGTCTTTTATCATTTTTCTGTGTGAGTTCATTTGAGAGCGTAGTGATTGTCTTATTTCACTCACATAGTTGTTGTTGGGGCAGTTAGTGCTCTGGATGAGGTACATCATGTGTTGTGATAGGCATGTATAGGACCCATGGATCTTGAAAGATGTGTTGGGGGGGGGATGTTGATCATGGTAGCAGTGGAGAAATGTCAGCAGGTTTTGTATCTGTTGTTCTGTCAGGGTCTGGGGCTGCTTTGAATTGGTGTGTCTTGGTCTGTGGAGAGCTTGTATCTGATGATGAGCTTGGAGAGGTTGGGGGGTTGCTTGAAGGCCAGAAGAAGGGGTTCAAGAAAGATTTATTTCAGTATGTGGTCCCTATAGAGTATGGGTTGTAATTTGTGTTGTTACCCACTGGGTGTGAAAGGGTTAATTTTTGCCTTGGGATAGAGGATAGCTTTGAAGTGACTAGATGGGAGTTACCTAGACAGGTCTGTGTGGGTATGAATAATCTGTCAAGAACTGTCAACATCTGAATAGAAATACAATGGAAGACCAATGAATGGACATTAACTTTAATGATGCTGGCCAAGGGGGACAGGACTTGTGAAAACCACATGATTGGAGCATGAAACAAAGAACTAAGGTATAAGCAGACTGCAATAAAAAGGCTGCTGCTGTATTGTCTTTGGTTAGACTACTCATAGGAATGGAGATGCACACAGGATAGGGTAAACAAAACAGACTTATGTTAACAATTGGTTTTTTTACGCACTCACTGCTCTCAGCAGCACAGGTCTGCACATGCATGTGCACCCGCAAACCAGTCCTTCAAAGTCCCTTACTATGCCTCTCTTTAAGGGACAGTGCACCAGTTACCTTACTGCATGGATACAATGCACATACCAGTGCAAAGAGGGTTGAATCTTGGACACTTGGTCAAGAGATGCAGGATGTGCTGGAAGTATGCATGTGTGGGTAGACTTTGCTTTACCATTCTAGCCTAAAGATCCCAAATACTCTATTGCAGTTGACTGATAAATGTGTCTTGTTTTGAAAAGATTGTCCTCTATCCCTGCAAACATCTGCTAGTTGTATAGCTCCACACCAGGTAAATCTCCAACAGGGATTCAAGCTCTGTTGAATCTGCTGAAGGAGCCACAATGAGAAACAGAGATGCCAGGGACCCAATTTTGGAGTATCAGAGTCTTCTCCTTGTAAAAAGTGGATGTCCAGCGCCTAACACTATGAAGGGGCTGCTCCCAGAGAGACTATATAAAGGTCAGAGGCATAGCATACCCTGTGGATCTGAGACAGTCCCCATTAAAAAAAAAAAAAGCTTTTACCATATCATTTGGCTCCCTCATCAAAAGGGACAAGGATTTGAGGAGTGAATTCAGCTTTCATGCCCTAGAAATGACATCTGTAGAACTAAGCTGTGATACATTGATGGGGCAGGCTGGTGCAGGGAAGTTTAGACTTCCCCTCCAATGCTGAAAACAGAAGACTTAAGGCCCGCTCCAAAGCACATGGAAGTCAATGGAAAGACTCCCAACCAGCTTTAGATGAAGTCCACCATCTTCAATAATGATTATACGTTAAGATATTGCATTCTGTTAGTGTCTTGACCATGAGAACCATAATGGGGCCAAATCCAGATTCTGTTTGGCTTGAATTGGAAATGTATGATTAAAGCAAGCAGGATTTTGCTCAATGTGATTAATTATGTTACAGGACAAATGTTTTTGTGAGGTTTTTACCGGTCTTTTCAGGGCTACTTTTTAAAATAATAAAAAAAGAAGGACTATGCTGGCATCTCAATTTGGTCACTTAATTTATGAGAAGAAAAAACAGGAATTTGATTGGTCTATTTTATTACTATGTGTAGAACTCAAGAGACATAACTAGGGATGAAACAGCTGGAATCCTGCTATTTCTTTGAATGTGTGACACTCAGTGTTCTCTGTAGCCTTTAATTTAAATATTGTAATTTCTTAAATTGTTGGAAGAGAAAAAGAACAGGATATTGTTCATTGTGAAGTTGTCAATGCTCTTGTTTTCACAATTCTTACTTTTCTTATTACAGCTATTACATTCCAAATATGTAATATTCCCTCTCTTTATGTGCACTGAAGGAATTATTTTGACAGCATAACAAATTTTGAGAAGGACTAAATTTTTCATGGATTTTTTTCCCCAGTTATGAACTTTTAAATGTTCACTGCATTTGTTTAACATAATAACAAAGCTTCTTGAATATTGTTTTCCTGCAAAGAGTTGATTTCCAAAAGGTAGTTTGTTGCCTTTACATTTATTCTATTTATTTGGTAATTGAAAGGTTGCACTTTTTGTTGTACTTTTCATGTACGAATGTCTGATCCATTTTTCCGTGAAAACGGTCTTATGGTGATTGTGGCAAAAGGTAGGGAAAAAAAGAATGGATAAGTTTAATGCAATCTTTTTTACAGGAGGGGAAGCAATTTTTTCAGTAAATAATTAAAAACATTGCAGTACAGCTGCAGACAATTGTAACTAAAGGACAGGTTGGCTCAATTAATAGCCAATTAATGAACAATTAAGATAATCAACAGAGATTGAGCCATATGCTCCCATGCTGCCATGACAGCTGAGTAATACAAATTGGTGCGACATACAGGGAAAAACTGATGTCATCCAAACACAAGGCAAAATTGCCCAGTCATGAGACATCCCAACCCAGAACTGATCCTATGTAAATTGTTAGCGGAAAAAATCAGCAGAGAGCACAAAAGGAGATACTGTACATGGCAAAGTAGAGGGAATCAGAAACAAGATATGGGATACACAGCAAATACAGTAGAACTTCCACAGGAAACAGCAAGTACTGTATCAGTACTTTGCAAGAACTAATGTTTATCAACCTATGAACTTTTCTTGTGAGGCCTATATGTAATGCTGATGTAAATACGTGGGCTGCGTTGCAGGACAGTTTTGTTGTTAAGACACTGAACTGGGACTTAGAAGGTGTGGGTTCAGTTCCTAGCTCTACCAAAGACTTCCTGTGTTACCTTGGGCAAGTTCTCTGGTCTCTCTATGCCTCAACCCTCCATCTGTAAAAGGAGATAATAATATTTTCTGCCACCATTTGTCTGTCTTGTCAGTTTAGACTGTAAAATATTTGAACAAGGATTGTCTCTTATTATGTGCTTGTGCCAATGATTAGCACAATGGGGTCACATCCCTGATTGGGCTGGGCATTACTAGACCTATACATCCAGGGAGCATAGGCAGAGGGCATCATGCTTTAGCCATGTCACCTCCATACTCTTCCCTGCCTCCTATACCAAGGCTAGATGGTACAGGAGACAGGGATGGTTGGTAGGGGCAGCACAAGGGATTATGGGGTTGTGTGAGCACCATCTGAGAGAGCTTCCCTGTATTCAGGGGAATTCTCATCTGGCCAGATTGACCTCAGTAGAAACTGTTGGATGGTCAAATCTTTTGATAATCAGGTAAGGGCTAGAATATAGATATAGGAGCCTCATTTTAGGCTCCTGTTTTTGAAAATCCTGGCTAATAATAATAATTGCAGGGGCTTTATTTAGCAATGTTTCACAAATGAGGTACAAGATAAACATGGAACACAGTTGTCTGCTTGTCTGCCTCTAGGTACAGTTTCTAGGTAGAGTTCAAAGTATTGCTTTTGGTTTATAAAGCCCTTTATGGTTTAGTTCCAGAATACCTAAGAGACTTCCATTTTCTCCATGCTTTACATTGATAACAGTGAGCAGCTGGGACAGTGAAGTTAACTGTCTCCCCGGTTTATACATCATATGCCTGGAAGAGGCTATTTTCAGAGGAATTCACTTCCACCCCATGGTCAGACATAACCTGAGTTTGATAAATGTCATGGCATGCTCCAAGATTTGTATTTACTAAGGCTTTTTCAAAGGAGTTGAAAATTATTTATTTGAATCTAATTTCTTGCTTGCTTGCTTGGTTCGGTTTATTTGGAGGAATTTCCTATTGACATTTTTGTCGACAAGAGCCCCCATCTTATAAGCCTTATTTCATGTGTTCCCATGACTTCCATGGGACAAATGGTATGAGTAAAGATTGTTCATGTGATGTAATATAATACCAGTTCTGAGCATTAGGTGATACTGCCTTTAGTGGCTAGCCCACAAAAAGGGTAACGAACTTACTATTACTACTACTGCTGCTAGCTGTGGAGATCTCTGTGAGCTCAAATGGCTGAAGCCTGTATTTTTGAAGTTGAAAGCCCAGGGTTCTGATCTTGGTTCCTGAATGGTGTGTAAGATTTATTTGCAATGTGAAGCACATGAATCGGTTACAGGGGGTACTCTGAAAAGATAAGTGTCCATAGTATAATTTTTATCAGTTCAAATGGTGTTTTTTTTTATTTCAGTGTATTATAACATAAAGACATAATAATTCCTTTAATATTTGTAAAAGAAAATGTTAATGTAGCAATTTGTATGGCTACATAGCATCTTGCAAAAAAAATCACCTGAAAAATCATTGGTATGTCTAATTTTTTAAAAAGTGCATAATCACTTAATAATGTTATTTTCCTCAGTTTTCATTTATCTGTCGCAACTATGCTCATTTTAGAACACAGTGAGTGACTCATTTTTCCACATGAGTGAGCTCTTGGAGTTACTTATAAATAACCTGGAATCTTGCCCAACTCCTAAAATGAATGCAGCCCTGACAGTCCACTGTAACAGCTTTTAGCATTCTGCTTATAGGAAGGAAAACTATAAACTCGTACAAAGTAAGAGGATGCTGACAGGGTGCCCTCTGTTATAGTTCTGAAAAAATGATGACTTCAAGAAACCCATTTTGGAAAATGATTTCAAAGGAACAGAGTAGTATTGAAAATGGTCACTCACTCTTTGCTTTTTAGTAAAGCTGCATAATTTTTCATTCTGTTCAGTACCATTTATTTTGGTTGTTAGACTGAGGCAGTCTTTCCAAATAGGTAGTGACAACCAGGGAACAATGACAAGGGAATTAAAAAAAAAAAGATTCAAGTGAATGCGCTGCCCCAAAAGAACACTTTTCTTTAGAGGGGTCCTGACACTGAAGTTCACATTACGTTCAAATAGAATTAAAGGAGTTGGCTTCATATTGTAGTGGAAATGAAGGGGAAAATGAGCCATCATTCATGAGAATTTTCACTTCTGGGAAGATGCACATTGGCTCTTTCAAAATTACAGTTTCCTAAATTTTCCCCATCTTTTCATGAATTTATTGTTTTTCCAAAAGGCAGAATAATTAAATAATGTATGTATAGCATACCTTTCATCCAGAAGAATCCCAAAACACTTTGAAGTGATATAGAGGCAAATTCTACTCCCTCAATTATTTGTATTGTGGTAGCATACAGGAATTGAATCATGTACCTGGACCTTATTGTGTTAGGAATTGTATGAGAAGAACAAAAAGTCTTTGTCCAAAACAGCTTGCAATCTAAGTAGATTACAATCTGTCCATGTACATTCAAAACACCATGTTTTGCACCACAGAGTTTAAATCCATGGCAGATACAAGCACAGATTGTGGGTAAACTAACAGCTATTCCAGGATTGGCTGAGAATTCCAAAATGTATTAAAGAACATTTTCCTCAGTGCACTGCTCATTTACTTGAGCTCTATGCTTTTTCTGATGATTGGGTGCTATTAAAAACAATAGTTATACAACAATTCTCAGTGACTTCAATGGGTGTCTTCAATGGGGAAGGCAAGATTTAATCCTAAATGAGTTAATGACAGTTTTCAAGAGTTTAATATTAAATAAGATGAAACTGATAGAACTGTAAGATGGAAAATTGCTGACATATGATAATTCAACTAAGATTGAAAGAAGCATCATCAGATGGAGAAAGACAAGCTATTCATTGATAGTACTGGTGAGAAAACATATTTTGCCTAATAAGCTCATTCACAATATATGAATATATGTCTACATTGGGCCTGAGTGAACTATGATTTTAAATTGAATATGAATATTAGCATGAGCAATAGGCCCAAAACATATAAGCATACAGACTAAGATCATGAGAAAGAGGGACTTTCTTTCCAGGAAACAAAAACCAAAAAGGTATCTGATTCCTGGAATAAAACTAGCATACCCTTTACATTTAGGGAAAAATAAACTAAAACAAGTCCTTTACTTCAGGGAGTAAACATGGCCTCCATTTTCCACTAGGATAAGATAAGTAAATTTGGCCCACAAAATTAGCTAGGTCCAAAATAACACAGAGATAAACAAATAAAAAGCACAGTTCTTTTCTAGCCTAAGGTTTTATAAACTAAGTCCTCTACCAGCAAGGGCAGAAAAAGATTCTCCTAGAAGGGAAACAGCCTGCTACAGCTTCCTATTTTATCCCTGATTCTTAAGAACTCTCAGATGGAAGATGCTCCTTCTCTGATTGGTAACTCAGGCAATTTCTCCAGAATGGAGCTTTTCCTGCTGCAAGTTTTTAACCCCTTTTCCTCCACACACCCTATCACATGCAGAATGGGGTATTTGCCATTGACACTACTAGCTTGTTGCTATTGTTGGAGAGAGCAACCAAATCTTGAAAAGATCATGTGCAAATTGAGGGAGTCCAATCCATAAAAACTGTTGTTTTCCTCTCAGGATACTTTCAATCTAAACATTAGCAATCAAAATGAAGGGGGAAATTTCCCTTAAGTTTTCAAGTAATTTAAAATTGAATTTCTTTAAATCATTTCCTGCTCATCATGCACAGACCATTATTGGTAATTAGATAATAGACCATAGCAGTACCTTTAGAAATACCAGGGACAAGAAACAGATAAATAGCTACTGTAGATTTTTCAGACATAAAATAAGGGGATTTAGATACATTTTACTTTCTTATGTTTAACCTTCATAAATGTCTATAAATATTTTTCTTTTCTTAAAAACAATTGAAGTATGAAATACACAGTAGTGGGGACCTTCATGCCATACCAAAAAGGGTACAATATACATCGCTATAGCAGTGTGCACTCATTTGCCAGTAATTGCTCCACATCCAGATGCAGGTAATTCATGACAGAGGTGTGAATAATCTGGGAATTGATATGCATAAGTCTCATTGCTGGATCAGGAAATGTACATGTGCAAAGATGTGAACCACACTATCTAGTCACTAAGGCCTGCCCTCTGCAACTCCTGCTGTGGAGAGCATGCCATGTGGGCTTTCTGCCAATGGTAGGAGGAGCCAGAATCACCCTGCATTCCTTCCTGCTGCAGTTTCACCAGAGTAGGCCTCTGTGTGCATGGCACCCACAATTTGGCTTCATGTCTGGGAAACAAATATGTAGTCATATTGTGAACCCCCTTATTCACCCTGATGGGCAGATACTGAAGTCAATGAGACTATTGGTATGAATAACTGCTCACTAATGTGAATAAAGGGTTTAGCACCTTGCCCTTTGTAATAAAAAGATTTTATCAAGGTCTGTCAGCCACCACAAGGATTGCCATTCTGGCCTCCCTGTCCTGATTTTCTGACAATTGTCCTGCTGCCTGCTCCATCTTATCCTCTCTGTCTCACAGGTTCTGTCTTCAGTCTGTAAGCATTTGCCACTTGCCCAAGAGGAAGCTAAATATTTTCTGTGTGCATGCTCCAGAACTGAGTGGGAAGCAGGGACATACCACCCAGTGAGAAATGAGGGGAAAAGAGTGGGAGATCCCGCAGCTTCAAGGTCTTGGCCCCCAAAATCAGGTGGTGATCTGCCCATCAGAGTAGATCATCTTAGATTTGTCCATTCTTTCAGACCACTAGCTTCCCCTAACAGGATCCACCTGTGGATTTTTTTCTTAATGTAGTGTCTTGGTGGGGCTTACATCACAAAGAGGAAAGGTTTGGGGAGAACTGGAGCTGGGGGGAGCAAAGAGCAGGAAGGCATCCAGAAAATGGAGAGGAATATGGAAGACTGGAGTAGTGGCATGTTGAGGTCTAGGGTTTCTGTTATAAGAGGGATGTAGGAACATGTACATGTGATAGGTGCTATGGAAATCTCTAAGAGCTAGATTGTGTCACCCTTACTTTCACTGAATAGCATTTTACTACATTTATTCAATAGGACTGTGCTAAAACTAAGTCATTATTCAACATGTGTATGGCTGGCAGACTTTAGCCTATTCATAGATGTACAGTAGGAAGTGTGTGGGGGGTAGCAATGGTACTGGAGGAGTGGGAGGCAGAATGCAAGGAGTGGTGTGTTGAGGATTGAAGGCCTGATTCTACCATCCTTGGGATTGCTCATGGAGTAAGGTATTATTCAATCAGAGTATGGATGGCAGAATCCGGGCCTAAATTATTAGAACAGTAGCTTAAAGGAATGGTATGATAAAGCAGGCCTCTTATGGAGAACCTTTCTACAATTAAAACAGTATATGATATTTAAAATTGAAACAATGCACTGTTTTAAGATTTGACCTTCTGCTGGTCATCCTGAGTATATGTCTAATCCAAGATTTAAGTCCCTCCGTCTTCAACCCCTGTACGCTGCAGCCTGAGGGGTAATATATAGCTCGGGTTTGTGCCAGTTTTGATGTGAGCATGATAAAAATAGCAAGCCTCCTGAATACAATCCCATCTAAGACCCTAGGCATGTACTCAGGCAGTTGGCCAATGCCAACTGGTGTGGCTATACTGCTATTGTTAGCATAGAAGCTCAAGCACAGCTAGTGCATATATGTCTACCCAAGCTAGTCAGTACACCTCTAGCTGCAATGTAGATTTAACCTTAGAGGCAGGGAGCATATCTTCCTCAATATTTTGACAGCCACAAGCACCCTGACAAAACTTAATAATAATATTAGAAAGTTTTGAAGTTTTAACGTAGATCCATGCTCCTGCAAGCACCAAGACCTATGCTTATATATTGCCATTATGTTTAAGGCACTACTCATGTGCATAAAGTTAAGCATGTGCACAAGTGCTTGCAGGATCAGGGCCATCATCAATAAAGGTTCATTTTTAGAGTTATATCATTAAAATTTAATATTCTGAGAAGATTTCTCACTCTATCAAAATAGTCACAGAATTCCCACAGCATTCAGTACTGCTCTACACAGACAGTAGGGAGCTTTGCCACAGAATTTAGACCTGGCGTGTTGCAGAGTCTTTGAGGTTCTAGTTATATTGTCACTATAGGCGAAAAGTGCAGGGACCCAAAGCTTTAGGCTTTGTTTTTTGCTTCCTAGAAGTTCCTTAATAAAAAGACAGGCCCTATTCAGTCTTTTAAGTCTGTTCCTCTTATTTTCTATTTTCTGCACATTCAGCAAAGAGGATCCATATAGCCAGGTAATTTCCTTCCAGTTGTTTCATATAAATATATTTTCCTTAGCCAATGTAGCCCAAATTCTTACAAACCAGTAGGTAAATCTTCCTGGGTTATTCAACTACCCTACCCAATAACCCAATAATTTCAGTTGTCAGGCTTTTTAGATTAACAGAATGCATACTCTGGAGTCCATTGACTTCAAATAGGACCTTGCGAATTGAGCTAGACATATAATGATATATTCAGAAAGTATATAAATAGTAGGTTAGTCACTCTTCAGTGAATACCCTGAATAATTTAGCTTGTGACTTTACTATTCACTATAGTCAGTTTGACCCAGATATCATTTCTCTAAATTAAAGGCAGGTACCAATCAGAAAAAAAAAGGTTCCTTAATTTAAGCCTCATTATTGGCACTGTATTACACTTCTTACTCCATATTAGAGGAGAAATTCAATGTCTCATAATAACAGTATTTTAAAAGCCACCATTGATTCATCAACACTACATTTTCATTGGCTGATAGGTTGCAAACCTATGGTCAGGGGTCGGGGGAAAACCACGGCATGCTGAAAAATCCCAACTGACATAATGGATGCAGAAATTAAGGTTGTCACATTTCCCCTTAATATGTGACATTTTTAACCCACAAGAAAAGTGATATCTTTTCCTTGATGACCATTTCTCTTGTCTCCATTGACATCCAAACTGAAAAGGTAGTTCTGTTTCTTGGTATCCTTTTTATTTCAGACATTAGGAAATAGACCTTTAGGAGTTTGTGTAGAGTGGAGAGCAATGCAGACTGATGCTGCTGGGAACCAATAATGGGGAAAGGGAGGTTTAAACTAAAAAAGCAATGTATGGTGTATAAAGTTACCTCTACCAGCTATAATAAGCTACATGAGGAAGTACATCATGAGGAGAATGGAAGTAAATGAGGAGTGTGACACTCTGTGCCCCCAAGCAACACCCTGGCACCCTTCCAGTCACCATTGCCATATAATTCTGATATGTTTTGTACAAAGTATGCCTTGAGAGGTATCATTCTAAAAGTCTTGATCTGTTGAACATTAATATCCTGTTGGATTGTATGTGCTGTCATTGTAGGTGAAGTTATGAAGTTTTGCCATGTGTGTATTACTGAAAGATGTTGTGAAGTTGGAAACACCCATAACTAGCCTTTCAGGTACAATAATGAAGAAACTAGACAGTGCTAATGGCCCATCAACAAAGACAATGGACCATAGAAAAGGCTTGTCCTCATCTGGGGATGCTTCAGACAGCCTATGAATAATGGCTGCCATGACTCATCAAGCATGCAGGGCCATGTGATTAGATCACATGATATTGAACTCCATTTTGGTACCTGTATTTTTCCACAAACTGGTTCGGAACTTGGCTTGAAACAAAGGGGTTCCCGGGATATGGAAGAAACTATAAAAGGGGAAGTAACATCACCAAAGGCCCCCTTCCCACACAAGAAAACACTTGGAAATATCTGAGGAACAAAGACTGAACTGGGGGAAGTGCTGGACCTAGGCAGGAAAGAAAGAAGCCTGCCTGTGTATAAAGCCTTGGTGGACTGTTTATACTATCTAACAGGGTGAGACACTGCTTAATTCAAATCCTATCTATTATATTAGGCTTAGATTGCAATTTTGTTTATTTGCTAGGTAATCTACTTTGATCTGTTTGCTATCACTTATAATGACTTAAAATCTATCTTTCTGTAGTTAGTAAATTTGTTTTATATTTTACCTAATGCAGTGTGGTTTGCTTGAAGTGTGTGGGAAACTTCAGCTCAGTTAACAAAGGCTTGTGCATGGTCCTCTTTACATCGAGGGAGGGGCAGACTGGGTAATAAATTCATACTGGTCAGGCTTTAGACCAGGGCAGTATGGTACAGCTTCAGGGTCTTAGGCTGGGGAGCTGGGGGTATTTTGGCTGGAGCCTCTCTATTGTTGGTTCATGCAGTGGCTGGCAGAGCATTCATGAACACAGCTGGCTGTGGCCCCTGCCTGTGGATGTTGGTATGAGTGCAAGCTGGGAGGGCTTTGCAGCTTGTGACAACATCACAGTGTGAGAGGGAACCCAGATCGGTGAGTCAGAGGGCTCAGCTGTACCCCAGTTCCAGGTGGCACCCCAGGGAGAGGGGGGACCCATCACAAGGAGAATGGATTTTTTTTAGGCTTGGCATGGAATGCATAGCAAAAACATATACAGGCCATCAGTTGCATTTGTATGTACTACAGCCTTCAGATACATATTCTGGTGAGAAGTAAAGGTGGGAAATCTTATCCTGAAGACTCTGGTCTTCTTCTGCTCTGTCTTACATACATGTAAATCTACACTAAAATCAATGAGTTTCTGAAGAATATCTACATCCATCTAAATAAAAAAGTAATTGAGCCCTTAGTCTGAGCCTAGAATTCAAATTAATTCTGGTGTGACATTACCCAGGGTACAATCTGGACTGATGAATAGCTGTGTCCCCTCAATTCTCCAACCTGGGGTGCCTTTCACACTGCTTCACTGTGAGAGCAACCCTTCCTGGTTTGCTCACACACAGCCTCCAGCATGTAAGTTACTCCCAGTTATACTGTATGAGTGCTATGGCCAGCATGAATTACATGCTATGAATTACACTGCAGAATAACACCAGCAAATTCCCAGTCCCAGTCTTTTCCCCAGCAATGTGTGTCTTGTACTCTACAGATCTCTCCTGAATGATACAAGCTCATCTAAAGTCCATCATTTTATTAATAGAAAACAATATGCACAAATCCTGTTATCTCAAATGGAGTTTCCCAAACACTTCAGTCTAAACACAGTGGTTTAGATAAAACAATAAACAAATTTATTAAGTACAGAAAGATAGATTTTTAATTATTACAAGTAATGAGGCATAAAAGTCAGAATTGGTTACGAGAAAATAAAACACAACTAATACCTAACTTAACGAGCTAATTGGATTCAAAGCAAAAGTCTCTCTCACCACATGTTCTAGCAATCTTACTGGCTAAACTTCCCTCCCCAGTTCAGTGCTGTTTCCTTTGTCCTTCAAGTGTTGTTCATGCTGTGAGTAGAGATGAAGGGGGAGAAATAATCTGGGGCATTTGCTCTCCTTTCTTATAGCCTCTCTCTTCTTTGAGAATCATCTCCAGCTGAGGTACAGGAGACATGTGGATAGGAACCTCAAGCTGTTCCATTGTGATTTTGTTGACCTCTGGCTGAGGCATCAGTTTGCCTTTTGTCTCTGAGGAAGTGGTTTGTGGCTGCCCTTGGTAATATCATACAGTATATTCTTATAACTTTACATATAATGTTGTCATACATACTTTACCAGGACAAAAATGAACAGCAAATTATGGGTTTTCAAACGATACCTCACAAGGCTGGGGATTGGTCCTGCTTTGAGCAGGGGGTTGGACTAGATGACCTCCTGAGGTCCCTGATATTCTATAATTCTATGAAGGCATATTTTGTACAAGATTTATCATAGTCCTATAAAAGGGTGAACATAGGGGTACAGACTATCACATCCATGGAAAAAAATCTTTCCAAGAACATCATGATATAACAGCATCTTTATATTATGTCATTTTTAATATTTTGGGAGAATAAATACATTGTGATAATTTTGCAGACGGATAGATCAGTGTATCACATATTAGTATTGTGAAGCTTGGTCCCTTTTCACAAATGACTTGTATGTCATGGGGAGGGGAGGAATTCTGCTTCAAATCATAACCATTTGTCTACTCTTAGTCAGAACAATAAAATAATAGCACTTTTCAAGAGCAGAGCATAGTAAACTTATTGGGGGAAAAAAACAAATAGATAAATCTCCCAGCCAATGTTAAAGGGACATTCATTATCCAGGGTCAAGCTGGAGGGCCTAAAAATATTAGAATTTCTTATTATATTTTGGTCTGCAAGTATATGTTTTGCTATCCTTTTGTTCTCCTTGCATGTTGCGTGCTTGTGAGCTATATCTTCTTTTGTTAAAGTGTGGTCAAAACTTAGAGATATTCCCACCATATGACAAAAGTAGAAATTATTGTGTATTGCATTGGCATGCTTCTAAAGTTGCCAACTCTGGATTAAATAAAACCCAGGGTTATTACATTTGTGTCTGGGATTAAAGTAAAGATATCAAAAGGAACACTAAAAGCAGAAAGGAAAAAAAAACGTACTGTGGGGGAAGTGGCCTAATCAAAAAGCAGCTGTGACATTTTTACATTCATTTTATTGGAAAGAGAGCTGTCATCCATATTGAAATATGAATATCCTATAGAAATGAAGTCCCTTTGGTATGCTGGCATCCCAGTATTAACATGGTGACCTTTTGGTAATGGGATATGAAGCCTTTAACTTCTAAGCCATAAGTTCAAATCCAGCCCAAATCAGTAGTGATTGAAATTGCTATCCTCTGACAGTTGTTCCATTGACAGTGTAAAATGATTCAGTAATCTTAATGCAGTTCTCATATAGTGGCAAGTTATCACAAAAACCACAGTCACATTTCTCACCCATTTTGGCAGTCTCAATAGGATGCAAAGTAGTCAATAAACATAGACATTAAAATCCCCTTTCAGCCCTAGTGATAGTTCCTACTGCACAGGGATGAGAAACATTGTCAGCAAAGGGATGACAATCAGACACCTTCAGGATTCCTAAATTCGAAAGAAAAGAGAGAAAAAAGTGAGACCATGCACTGATTTGAAAGAGAGATTGGAAACCCTACATCTGTTAGGAGGAAATTCACATAGGAAAATGATGAGAACAGCTCTTTTCCTCTTGTATAATGACTTTGTTTTAAATTTCTGTAGCTCCTTTAACTCCGAAGGACCTAAAAGCATTACACATAACATGTACAAACAGTGCCATTGAAATGCAGCCATCTCTGAAGTTTAGTTTAGCAATCTACCAGAGCACAGCACATTGCATAATAGTATATAAAGGGGAAATGCTAGCTAAGGACACTTATGAATTCTTATTCTTACCGAAAGTGTCATGGAGATCTACTGAGTCCACTTTAGAACAGACAGACTCTCACTCTTTGATTTTTTTTTTTAAAGTTGCTAACTAATTATAGATGGCACACATTGTTTTCATACATTAGTAGTAGACAAGGGGATGATAGGTATAAGTATTAACAGATTCAGTAGAATTGAGCAGAGTAGGTTGAGTTACAATAAATATCCCTATTGATATTATAAAAGTGATATCAATTATATTTTCTTCATCAGTTTGTCCTATTTGACCCATGTTTCTTCAAATCCTTCAGATGTTCATCTAATACAGCCAGTGACTTTCATTCTATCGAAGTGTCTTTGAGCAGACTTTCATTCTGCTCAAAGCCACTTCGATAGATGGCAGCTTGTTTTTGCAACCATAGTGATAAATACATTTAATGGGTGAAGTCAAAATAATTCTAAACGAATATCTTTGTTTAATTTCAGAAAATGAGGACATTTTCCTAAAATCATAGTAATGGGTGTTTGAGCGATAAATCCCTATGATGTCTTGAGTCAAATTTCTGATATCAGACCAGCTGCTTTTCAATGTAAGACAATGCCAATGCCTGGAAGATGCCATGCTATTCCCTCCAGTGTTATTTTTTTCTTCATTGCAGAACTGATGGGAATCTCTATGCACTCCCTTCCTAGAACCTCTTTGATCTGCTACTGGGAAAGACAATACAGGCTGTGTAAAAGGTCAGCCTTAATCTCGCATACATATTATATTTTAATTTTAATTTCAGACATTTAGGAGCTTTCAACTGATGCTCCTTTTTTGCCATTTCTCAGGGAACAGCACTTTTGCTTGCAGACCTGGGTCAGCATCCGATTTAAGGCAACCTGAGATGAGAAGAGAGGAGCATTTGTTCTCCCCTCCCCCTACACCCAGAGCAACTGGGAAGGTATGAAGGATGGATGGAGGAAAAAACCACACTCCTCAAAAATGGGATACACAGCAGAGGGCAAGCCAGGTACATCCATGCCAAACCTCCAAGGAATCTGTAACAAACTGCTGGGCAGGAAGGGATATACCCTTCTCCAAGTAGTAGACACCCTGCTAGGAGGAAGGAGTATAACAATCCCCACCAGGGGTTCTCCATAGTGATTAAATCTTAAACCTTCAGTAACAAACCACAGATCTCTACTACTTGTGCTAAAGGAGGAACTCAATTAGCTGGCAGCTATAGTAAGCTCTTATCTTCTCTGTAGTCCAGGGGACATGGAACGTTTAGCAGTGTATTGTAGAATCATTTGAAACAGCACTCTTTCCCATCTACTTCCTAAAATAGGAACCTAGCAGTACAGGAGAAATCTCCTTCCAAAGAAGTTGGCAGACAGGTGAGGGGGAAGAGTTTCCATGGAGTGTAATGGGCTGCTAACTGTGACCCTGATCCTGAGTATTGAGCAATCCACTCTTCATTGTAGAACTGACAGGAGCCTCTATGCACTCCCTTCCCAGAGACCCTTTGATCTGCCACTGGAAAAGAGGAGTCAGAATACAGGGCCTTTGAGAGCCCTGCTCAAGGCTTATCTCAGAGTGGAGGATTCATCCATTGCAGCCTGGACAGAAAAGCCCTGGATGTTTGATGTAGGCAGAGGAGACTTGTAGGACCTGTCTCCTCTTCCCATTCTAATTATCGCAGATCAAAGGGCTTCCCATCTGTCAGCTCTGCAACAAACAGTAGAAGTACTGGTAAATTTACAGCTGGGGTAACCATAACCAGCCTGCTGGCTCTGGTGCAGCAATCTCACCTCTTCTCACAGCCCATTCTTACAACTGGAGACACAAACAGAAGTGGGGCCAGGGACAAAAGCAAAAGATATTTTAGAATCCAGTCATAAAGATAAAACAGAATTCATGCCTCAATGAAAGACAAGTCAGTTACTTTATACTATGTATTAAGAGATTTCAGTTCATGTGAAGAGAAGCAACAATGTGAACACAGCATCCTTTGGGACCACAGATGAGTGCCTTGACCGAGGTGGGTCAGAGTCAGGGTCAGACCAGAGAACAGATATTTGGAAGCAGTCATTTGAGAGATTCAAATATTCCTTCAACTTCACTACACTCCAGAATTTCACTACATTGCTTTTATAACAATTATGGTGTTATCAACCACAGAAAAGAAAGATTAACCCATCATATATATATATATTTCAGAAGACTTTACTATATTTTAAAGCTCATACGGTGGGCAGTAACAGGATGATATGAAGATTCAAAAAGCTGTGACCTAAAATTAAAGTTAATGCTTTTTATTAAGTTGATCACAGCAGGAGCAGGAATTTCAGTGATAAGGCTGAATTGTAGTGGCAGTTTGGTTTCTTGAAATGATCCAACATTACAAGATATTTTCAAAGGGCAGCTAAGAGTGGGTGATTTAATTTACAGATGTAGGTCTAAATGCTCACAAGGAGTAAGGCTCCTATCTTCTATTTAGTCTTATATTCCATTGATTTCAACGGAAATTAGGAATCTAAATAGAAGTTAGGAGCCTAACTTCTCTTGAGCATTCAGCCAGTAGAGACTATAGAATGGATTAAAAGCTCAACTATGAATTTCCTTCCTTTTTCCATGGTAAGACATACCTTTAATAATCACACAAAGGGACATTAGCAAAGCGAGGAGGCCAGAAGTTCACCTTAGAGTACCTTAGAAGCTTGATTAAAGTGTTTTTATATGTTTCATAAATCTGTTCACCATATTCTACAGATTCATTAAACATCTATAGAAAGCACTGAAGGGGCACCATGAGTCTCAGGAGATTGCTAATGGTATATATGGCCTTTCACCTCTAGCTTGCTCTTTCAAATCCAGCCCAGGTTGAGCGTTGTCCCTCACTGATGTCTGTTGTCATAGTTACCAGTCTAACTGCATCTAGGACTCCTCCTGGTTTCACTGAGTGCACCTGCCTCTCAGGTCTCAAGCCACAAGCCTTCACGTCTCTCATGAAATCATGTCATTTCCCCATTCTCTCACCAGGACTTGGGCTGCAGTCCCCTGTATACTAACTGTGATTACTTCAGCAGACCCAAGTTATATTCAGATCCTGCAGTTCTGCTTTTCAGGACCAGTGTGTAGTGGTATCCAGTGAGGAGATGGCATTCTTAAAGCAAAGTATTGTTTTATTTAGAACCAAAGTATTTCAGAAAAAAATTATTAGGTATCTAGCCATTTGCCTCTTGGGGATCCAAGTAGGCTTAAGCTTCCTATAGACTCCCTAAGACATGTAGGGTTTGATCACCTCCATTCCCAGGTACCAAGTCACTATTTAACTGTTTATAACTCTTTAATCTATTAGCTCCCAGCATTGTCTTATAATTGCCTCCCAAGTGTTGTCTGTGAGGCTTCTTATCTATAACCATCATGTTGTTTCCCTGCTTGTTTCTCCAGCAAGTCCCTATTAACCTAAATCAATACATTCATACAGGAAAGTCTAATAAGCCAATATAGCTTTGGTCACATAAAGCGTTCATAAAATTATCACAGATCATTACATAGCAGCTCCAAAGCTGTGATGTGACGTGGTGGTTTTAGTAAAATACTAGAGGTCAGATGTCCACATGACAAAATCCAACGGGCATCCTTGTTGATAATCTTGCTCCAAAGAGTCAAAAATCATGGATTGGACTATTCAGGACCAGTCTTACCCATGGGTGATGTGGTTGACCGCCTAGCGCACTGTGGTTTGGGGGGGGGCACCTTGGTCAAGAGGCTGCAGAAGGGCCATACCCACCCGTTTCACCTGGTGCCGCTCTGCCTGCTGCCCACTGCTTGGGGAGCAATACTTAAAGAGCACCAAAGAAAGTTCTCCCAGGGCACCATTTTCCCTAAAGCCAGCCCTGGGACTATTCACTCACCTTCTGATGTGATTCCCGCACATCATGCTTGAGGTAAATTGGAAAGTAGTATGGGATAACTCCAATACAGGCAGTGATAGTTATACATCTTCTGAGGATAAATGGAGGACTTCAGGTCCTAGGAGTATGAATCCTAAATGTTTTATGAATGCTATTACATTTAAAATAACTGCATTGAAAGAATGTTATTAAGATTGTAAAGTCAAGCACTTAAAAGTTAGGAAACAACACCAGAATTAAGGTTGCCTGTGCAATTTTAATTTGGCCCCCTTGTGGGTGTGCATTATGAGACAGTCTTTAATTACATGATCACACACTATTTTTTTCCACAAGGCCTTCATTATTAAGCAGAGCTCTGTGAGACTGAGGAAACTTGCTTGACAGGTGAACTTTTTCTTTTAAAAATAATCCAAATACAAACAAACAAATCTTAAAAAACTCCCAAGCCTAGAGGTAGCTTAATTAAAGTCCACAGAGGTTTAAAGCTTGAGGAAAAAATGAGGAAGTAATAAATCAATAAAATTACATCTTTCTACCAATCCAGAAGAAAAAGTAGCCTGATGCCAATCATCATTAAATAGAAGTAATGGGTTACATCAAGGACAGAGAATGTCATGTGAGAACTACAGTAATAAGGTAACATTGTGTGTGTGTTTGGGGGTGAATGTGAATGAGTAGTATACATCCATTCACAGGACAGCATGGAAAATATAGGGTGTCTTGAGTTATATGCAGCTTGATTTTACTGACATGAAGCCATTTCTCCTTTGTTGTAATTATTTATAGTACCCTACTGAATTCCCTCTAATCCTTAGTTCATCCCCAATTAAAATTATATTTCTCCCTATACAACATGTTTGAAATTATGACTGGCATTTCTAATCCTATTTAGGAGGATGGATGGCCATTTTGTGGCAAACTGATATTATTTGTGACACCAGCCATGTGAAAGCTCAAAGAGGAGTCTGTAAATCATTTTCCAATGTGTTTTAATAATGTCTAAGGAAAACTATTGCGCTAAATCTTTCTTCTGTGCTGTGTTAGTGCACAAGGTTGGGGACAGGACAAGAAGAGGCAAGGCAAGATAACATTAAAGGACTAGCTAGGCGATGTGGCCAGCTAATTTTCAGTCTTTTACACTGCATTCCCAAAAGGGTGTAGTTAGTGTCTTTGGGAGCTTGTTTAGTTACCATCTTTCTACCATGCATGCTGCACTTAGCAGCTATTTGGTAGTGAATTGTACTCCTTTTGAGAGGAGCAGTAAAATGCTGTCTATTACCAGCTGATATTAAGAGCTGCAAGATGAAGCCATTTGCTGAGCACAACAAGAAGTTTTACTAGCCCAACAAAACTTAGGAACTATACTACACATTCTTGATCACTACCTACTGACAGCTTATCTTTTTACTGATATACAGATACACAGCATGTCCCATAGTGTGTTTAGCTGGGCTATGAGGATATTTTTTTCATAGGGATGCACCAGTCAGTGTCCTTGTTATTCTTATAGCTTTTTGTATGCTTGCTAAGCCATTAATAAAGCAGGTTGGAAACAAACAGCATCACTTTTTTTCAGCAAGATGGCCACCTCCAGCCCTATGTTCAGAAACATTAATGGTCATGAAAATATTTTTTAAAAAAATCATACGTTTCACAGTTTATTCATAGTAATAAGTGTTTCTCACCTTGTGAGCCTATAGACTGCTTTATGGAAGAAAATGAGTGAGATAGTTCTTTATTCTAATGGGTAAGGAAATAGTACACAAATATTTTTTACTGGCTTGGCAACAAATAAGCTGAGATGGTCCCATGCCAAAAAGTTCAGGTCTGATCCATCTGAATTCTAGGCAGAGCTGGTCAAGTTATTTTGCATGAAATAATTTCCCTATCAGGGCAATTGAAAAGAAAAATGTCAATTCGAGCATATATTTTGAAACAAAATTATATTTTTCATTTCCAAATATTGATTCAACATGAAAAAGCCATTTAACAGATTGAATCATTTCATTTCAATTGAAAAAGTTGACATTTGCTGTTTCCATAAATCAGTTCCAAACTTCTCAGAATTTTTCACTTTGTAAGAACATTTGATATTTCAACTTTTCATTCTTTTTTGGCATGGAATGCTATTCTGAAACATCAACATTTGCAGAAAAAGGAAAATTCCTGTTTTTTACCAACTCTTGCTTCTAGATTTAGGGGTGTATAGATTGGAGTTTTTTATTTGGGGTCTACAAATAAGTGCTTTGCATTCAGTCATCTCCCAGTGCATCGTCAGGGTTCTAAATTGATTCTATGATGTGAATGAATTTAAGTTGAGAATGCCTTTTCAATGTGCTATAGTTTCTCATCTTCATCTTATGAGATACACCACTCATCACTGTCAGCACCTGTAGCAACAGCACCAAACAGCATCCTCTAGATAAAAAATCTCAATGTTTATTTTTAAAGCATGTCAGTTATTCTAAATGTTTCCACATGTTCATTCTTCTGGCTTCTTTATTGGTTAGAGGCAATATTTTTCCACTGACTTGAGAGAACTGAATGAATGCCGGGAAAAGGAAACATCTCTAAATATTTGGCTGCAGTTATTTTTCATTTCAGAAAGATCTTTCTTATTGGTTGTAAATTTTTTGTTACTGATGCATGGGCTCCTTTCACCATATAATAAGCTGGCAGAAATACATGAAGGCATCTATTTTCTGACATCAGTTAAAGAATTCTCAGTTTTGAGCTATAGTTTAGAAACAAAAGTTGCTTCAAGTAACAGAGGTGGCATCTATCATCCAGTTTTAGTGACATCACCTGCCAGAACCTCAAATAGAATAAAACTGCTTGTAATTTCCTGGTGTGTCATCTATTATGCTCTATATAATTCTGACAGCTAACTAACAAACACACATTTGAAAAGTGCATATATACTCTGACTAGCACTTGAGTAAAAAAAAAATTGCACAATTTTACTCCACAGATCTGTTCCTTTTGTTTACTCAGTTAACTCTGATGACTTGATTGAAAAAAAAGTATGTTTTTACTACTTTTGACCACTGTCAGCCCTACACAGACAACAATAGTAATGAGGGAGTGGCTAATTTCACATTGAAAGGACACTTGTGCTACCTTAATGTCCTCAAAATCACTTTAGCAATCCCATGAAAGTAAAAAACGGGATTTGCAAGTGTAACTAAGATCACAGTTGAGGACAATGAAGTGCAATTGCCTATAGAATTTGCAGCTTACAGAATCTTCATTACTGATGATGATGTGCAAACCACAAATGTCTGAGCTTGACTTTCAGATCCCAAGGTGAGTCTATGGTGGTAGCAGGTGTGACCCTAAGCACCGTTGTATTCACATCCTATACACTAGTGTAATTTTTATACAACATATGTATAGGATACCTTGTGAGGTATCATTTGAAAACTAATAACTCGCTGATCAATAATATCATGGTAAAATGTATGTAGCTACATTATATGTGAAGTTATGATTTCCCTCAGTATGATGTTACCAGTATATGTTCAAGACCAGACAGCCTTAGAAT
The DNA here is from genome assembly GCF_028017835.1 of Emys orbicularis. Taxonomy (NCBI): domain Eukaryota; kingdom Metazoa; phylum Chordata; order Testudines; family Emydidae; genus Emys; species Emys orbicularis. The sequence goes on along the minus strand of NC_088685.1, from coordinate 91,171,600 downwards.
CATAGAATATAAGGGTTGGAAGAGACCTCAGGAGGTCATCTAGTCCAATCCCCTGCTCAAAGCAGGACCAACACCAACTAAATCATCCCATCCAAGGCTTTGTCAAGCCGGACCTTAAAAACCTCTAAGGATGGAGATTCCACCACCTTCCTAGGTAACCCATTCCAGTGCTTCACTACCCTCCTAGTGAAATAGTGTTTCCTAATATTCAACCTAGACCTCCCCACTGCAACTTGAGACCATTGCTTCTTGTACTGTCATCTACCATTACTGAGAACAGCCTAGCTCCATCCTCTTTGAAACCCCCCTTCAGGTAGTTGAAGGCTGCTATCAAATCCCCCCCCCCCAACTCTTCTCTTCTGCAGACTAAATAACCCCAATTCCCTCAGCCTCTCCTCATAAGTCATGTGCCCCAGCCCCCAACTCATTTTCATTGCCCTCCGCTGGACTCGCTCCAATTTGTCCACATCCCTGCTGTAGTGGGGGGACCAAATCTGGATGCATTACTCCAGGTGTACTCACCCAATACTCACCAGAGACTAATAGAGGGGAATAATCACTTCCCTCGCTCAGCTGGCAATGCTCCTACTAATACAGCCCAGTATGCCATTGGCCTTCTTGGCAACACGGGCACACTGCTGACTCATATCCAGCTTCTAGTTCACTGTAATCCTCAGGTCCTTTTCTGCAGAACTGCTGCTTAGACAGTCGGTCTCCAGCCTGTAGCGGTGCATGGGATTCTTCCTTCCTAAGTGCAGGACTCTGCACTTGTCCTTATTGAACCTCATCAGATTTCTTTTGGCCCAATCCTCCAATTTGTCTAGGTCACTGTGGACCCTAGCCCTACCCTCCAACGTATCTACCTCTCCTCCTAGCTTAGTGTCATCTGCGAACTTGCTGAGGGTGCAATTAATCCCATTATCCAGAACATTAATAAAAATGTTGAACAAAACAGCCCCCTGGACTGACCCCTGAGGCACTCCGTTTGATACCGGCTGCCAACTAGATATCGAGCCATTGATCATTACCTGTTGAGCCCGACAATCTAGCCAGCTTTCTATCCACCTTATAGTCCATTCATCCAATCCATACTTTTTTAACTTGCTGGCAAGAATACTGTGGGAGATCATATCAAAAGCTTTGCTAAAGTCAAGATATATCACACCCACCACTTTCTCCATATCCACAGAGCTAGTTATCTCATCATCAGGGGCGGCTCTATGTGTTTTGCCGCCCCAAGAACGGCAGTCAGGCGGGTTTCAGCAGCATGCCTGTGGGCCGTCTGCGGTCACGCAGATTCGGCGGCGTTTCTGAGGGTGGTCTGCCGGTCCTGCCGCTTCGGCGTACTTGCTGCGGAATTGCCGCCGAAACCGCAGGACTGGTGGACCTCCCGCAGGTACGCCGCCGAAGGCCGCCTGACTGCCGCCCTCACAGTGACCGGCATGCCGCCCCCCATGGCTTGGCGCCCCAGGCACGCGCTTACTGCGCTGGTGCCTGGAGCCACCCCTGCTCATCATAGAAGTTATTTAACATCTTTATTAATGACCTGGATGTAGGAATAGAGTGTGTACTGATAAAATTTGCAGATGACACAAAGCTAGGCAGGTTGCAAACACCTTGGAGGAAAGAGCTACAATTCTAAGGGATCCTGATAAATTGGAGAACTAGGCTATAAACAACATTTGTCAAAATGAAATTCAACAAAGACAAATATGAGGTGCTACACTTAGGGGAGAGAAACCAAATGCACAAATACAGAATGGGGGATAACTGGCTTGTCAGCAGCACTATTAAGAAGTATCTAGGAGTTGTAGTGGATCACAACCTCAACATGAGTCAGCAATGCGATGCTGTTGCAAAAAAAGCAAATGCAATTGAGTTTGTATTAACAGAAGCATAGCATGCAAGTCATGGGAGGTGATGGTATCACTCTACTCGGGGCTGGTTAGGCCTCAACTGGAGTACTGTGTCCAATTTTGGTCACCACTGTATAGAAAGGATGTAGAGAAACTGGAAAGGATCCAGAGGTGATGAACAAAGATGATCAAAAGGATGGAATGCCAGCCATATGAGCAAAGGCTGAAGGAACTGAGTATGTTTAGTTTCGAAAAGAGGAGATTGAGGGGGGACATGCTAGCAGTCTTCAAATACTTGAAAGGCTTCCATAAAAAGATGAAAACTTGTTCTCTCTTGCCACAGAGGGCAGGAGAAGAGGCAATGGGCTCAAACTACAGCATAACAGATTTATATTAAATCTCAGGAAAAACTTCCTAACTGTAAGAGCAGTAGGATATTACAACATACTGCCTAGGGAAGCTCCTTCACTGGAGATTTTCAAAAAGAGGCTGGATAGCCATCTGTCTTGGATGGTTTAGACACAACAAATCCTGCATCTTGGCAGAGAGTTAGAATAGATGACTCTTGCGGTCCCTTCTGCCCCTACAGTTCTATGATTCTGTGAAGTACATTAAAATAAAATTATTAAGGTTGCAAAGTGAAGTACTCAAAAGTTAGGATATGCCAAATTTAAGCATGCCCATGTAATCATAATTCACCTCTCCCCTTGTGTATATGTACTATAATACAGACTTTAATTACATTATCACATATCTCCACAGGACTCCAGTTTTATTTAGTTAGTGAATATTCAATATTTTTTCCCCTCCTCATTCAGACTGTGGCCGTAGGCCTTATTTATACCACCCAAATCCTGTAATGGACACATAATTAATTTCCTCCAGAATTTTTCGGTGGTGCTCATCACTATAGTATCTTCACAAACATTAATCAACTTATCTTCCCAATATCCCTAAGAAAGTAGATGCTCTTATTGTCCTATTTTACAGATAAGGAACTGAGGCACGGCGAGAGGCAAAATTTGCAAGAAACCATTAATTTAGAGTGTCCAACTTGAAACACGTAGGCCCTGATTTTCTGGAGTACTTAACATTTTTAAAATACACTATATGTTCAAAGCACAGCTCCAACTGATTTCAGATGCAGCCATGAGTGCTCAGCACTTCTGAAAATCTGGCCCCTGGCATGTCTGGTTGGATACCCAGACAATAAGGAACACACAATTATTAATGTGGGAAACTGAAAATGTGACGGGGTTTGTTTCTTTAATGTGAACAACTCTTTCTGTAAACTCAACTTCCAAATTCCTTATTTCTAAGGAAAATAATTATCAACAATAAAAATGAGGGGACACCAAATTTGTGTGGAACACTGGTGACACACAGTGATGTCCTTCAGAGGTCTGACTGGCTGATTGTAGATGACAAATTTGGGGCTCATCATACTAGCTAGATGGCAATTTTACCATAAGCACCGTGGATAGGAAAGCCGTGGGTGTGCCTTTTCAAGAGCAGCACAGGAAAGGAACCTCAAGGAGCTGTGATGCCTTCCTTGCTCCTCACCTTACTTGCAGAGTAGTATTCTGCGACTGGTTCATATCAGTTTCTAAGGAGAGGACCATGTGTTGCCAAGAGCCAGAGGACAGTAGGATGATTCATGGAGCATATGTTCACTGGCACCAATAATTGTAATGCAGAATCACTCTGCAGATCTCTAATAACACTCACATATACTTGTGCTATAGATAGTTACAGCTATCACGAAGCTTCTGCTGAGACCAGCACCTAGCACCATTGTTAATCTGACGCTCATCTTCTCTGATTAAACTACATAGAAAGATTTTTTCTAGGATTTGAGAATATTGTTTTTAATATTTATTTTAATATGAAAGAAGGATATGCTCATTCATCACAAAGGATGTTGTTAAACAGCACTTCTTATCAGCCATCCCAATGATAAATGGGGATATCCTTTCTTAGCAGTGTAATAAATATTACAGAAATCAACTTGAATCTCAGAGCAAATTTTTCTTCACATAAACCGGCTTCTAAAGTAGGAGCTTTTCAACTGAGTTGACAAGAACAATTCAACTCACTGGGGTGGGGTCCTATAGATAATCTTACCGAGTGCATTCATGCCCATGCACACACACATAAACACAGAATCATTTATACATATATAATTTTAAATGAATTTTAGTCATTTTTCAGGGATCAGTCTTCTCTTCACAGGACAAGGTATTAATCTACATGGTCTCTGTGAAGGATATATCTTTTTATAAAATATCATCTAACTTCTGGGAAGCTGTAGACCATTCAACATTTCTACCTTTCCTTTTTATGCATTTATACTTGAAGAAAAAACATTCATGCCTCTTGCTTATTTTAAAACGTAAAAGGACCTTTAGGACCTTTAGGACGGAGACTACTTTTAACCTTAGGCTGGCAGTCAAGAACCGCTCATGGCCTGTGACAACATAGTCTCACCAATGTGATGATAAAACACAAAGGGACTCTAAGCTTACCAGGAAAAGCAAGAAATACTTTTAAAAGTAAGTAGATCCTGAATAGGAAGACTTCTGTGCTGCCGTACCTTAGAAGTGCCCTGATTTTAATTTCATTTGCAGAAAGTTGGTTGAGCTAGGCATGAGGTTTATAGTTGGCTACTCTGCTAAGCTGGTGATTTTGTTGCTAGATGACAGAAAAAAAAATTGTCTCACCTGTCGATGACGATGCTTATCTGAAGAGTCTGCAGTGAAGCAATAGTCTTAAATTTGTTTAATTATCTTTCTACTTGTCCCTGGTCTAGTTGTGAGTATTGAAAAGACTCTTCTGCTGCTAGCTGGCTTTCTGTAAGCTGTGACTTGCACTGACATATCAGTTGATCTCTGGGAGTTTTAGAAGGATACTCATTTTTTCTCAATTTATCCTTCCTTTCCTGTGATCTTTGTTTTGCCCATAATTTCCATTATGCCACATTCTCTTTCTGTTTGCCAATTGTGGGTTCATAATTTCTTATACACTGGAATTTTATGGAACTAAAATGAATAGGGGACTTGGGGCTTATCCATAATTCTATGTTGTTCAGAAGTCAGTTCCTTTCTGCTTAATAGTACACAAAGGGTTAACTTTCCTTTTTATGTTTTATTTCCTTGTGCACATGTATGATCTAATATATATTGTAGGACAATAACCTAGTGTTTGTTTTCTCTAGGGAGGTGAATCACAGAGTGAATATTTGTGTGTGTGGCCTCCTGCTTTATTTTAAAATCATCTGCCGTCATCTAATTTTATTCCTTTGGATCTGCATTTAATTATATCTACAATTAATTGTCAGTTTCTGTTATGTTTCACTGATCTCTGTGCTTAGGGCTGAATCCTGCACCCACTGAAGCCAATTGCAAAATTCTCACTGGCTTCAGTGGTGCAAGATGAGGAACATATTGCTGGTGTTTGTTATACCTGATGAGATTCAACACTGATGCTGTACCTGTTCATCCAGCCCTTATGGTTTTGAACTTTTCATTTGCAGTTCTATGGCCACATTTCCAAAAGAGCTCAGCTCTCATTTAGACACCAAAATGAAGTGGGCAGATTTATGAATAGTGCTCAGCTTACATTGATTTTCATTAATGGGATCTGCTCGGTGCTGAGGATGTTTCAAAACTTTGCCCACTTCATTTAGGTGCTAAATGGGACCTGAGCTCTTTTGAAAATCTGGCTGTAATTTGAAAATATATGTTTTGCTGCACAACTGCTTTGCCAGTGTAATTCTCTATGATCCTTTGTCATTTCTCTATTTCCTTGGGAGGGCAGCATTCCTTTTCTGCCTGGGTTTTCTGCTGTACAGTTTTTATTTGGCTATTTTTATTCTCTCTCTCTCTCTCTCTCTCTCTCTCTCTCTCTCTCTCTCTCTCATGCTTTATAATATGAAAAGCCCTACCTGGAGTTCATAAGTTTACTCTAACAACTATCATGCTAATAATCAATTGTGAGGTGTGTTAGAGAGAAAAAAAGGCCCATATGAGTAAATTAATACCTATTCCGTTGCACATTTCAGAGAGTTCTATTACTAATGCTGCCACATTGAGCTTAAACTGTTGCTAGCCATTCTGACTCTGCATCATTTTTCTTCATTATTCGCACAATTACTTGGCACCTCTCTCCTATTATTGCAAATTCCCACTGTTATTATCTTCTATTATCCCTATGTATCTAATACCTGATTTCCGGATCCTAACCCGCATTGGCTTCTTTACTTCCCTAAAATCCCACCGGTCCCTTGGGACACTAGGGGCACACTACGAGTGACTGGGAAAATTAAAGTTACTCTAAATACAATTGCCAGCTCATTGTGAGCTGGACTGGTCCCAATATGAAATTTCAAATAGTCATATCTTTGACCCACTAAAGGTCATTTTCTTTCATAATAAAGCAATGAGACAGATCCTTGATAAAGACAATGTGTAAGATGAATTTCAAGTTTCAGACCTAAGCTATTTTTGATGTAGCCTTATTTAAATGGAATCAGAGGTTGGTGGGTTTTGTTTGTTTGTTTGTTTTAATTAAATTTACCTGTGGGGAAATAAAAAATAGTTGCATGGATTTTTGTTCAAACTTTTTGAAATAATTTATCTTTGAATATAGCCCAAGCATGGAAAATTCCAGCCCAAAATTACAATGTTACTGAAAGTTATGGGTGTGGGAAAACAGGGTGTTTATATCACCCTGTTAAGCATATGTAACTCCAGGAAGTGGCAAGTTGTTGGAGAATTTATCAAATTAAACATTTATTTTGTTATAATGAAATGAAAACTGATTTAAAGTATTAATGGTTTTTTTTTCCATTCCATTGCAGGGGATTGACAGGAATGACTCCCAATAGCATTAGTAGGAATTATGTGCATAAATCTTCTGAATGCTGAATGAGCTGTTTCATGACAGCAAAGAAGTGGAATTTCAGTTAGTTTAGGAATATGTGCATGATACCAGTATAAGAATACTGTTAACTGAATGACATAATGTTAGAACTAATGTTAAATATGTGCAGTATTGCTAAGCATAGCTGTCAACTTCTCATGGCCCAAATGTAATGCTAGCTTTTACAATGTGTCAATTTCTCAACAGGAGTAACATATATTTAAAGTTAAAAGAAAGAAACATAGACACGGAAGTGAAATAGGGCCAGTTGCTTTACACTGAATAAAGCCTTCTCTATGGGTTCTATTTTAAGAATCATCATCATCAAGAATCATCCAATTATTTAAAGTTAAAAAAACCTGTTTTGATAATACAGTTTCTGTTGAAAACAAGTTAATTTTGTTCTAAATGAGAGATATGCCTCATAAAATATGAAAGGAAAGCAGACAAGTCACTTAACATTTTAATAATAGATAATAACAACATGAATTGTTGGGGTACTATAAAAGATTGTGTGATATAATAATTACTCTTAAAAAGTTAGAATGTGCTAATCAGAGTTACCAAACACTGAGACAACACAGCTATTTCCCTGTGCATAGAATGGGAGATCAATGGTGATATTTCAGACACCAGTTATTGGCAAATGTTGAATTTTAATGGCTACCATTGTAAATCACCAAGAAGAAGACAATTGGTCAACAGCATAGGCAGTGGTCTCAGTACACCAGCAGCTTAATTGTTGTCTAGTTACAGTTGACAATGAATATATGCTTGTTGATTATACACATCAGATTCTACAGGGCAGTACAGTTAAGATGCAGTAGGCAGATAAACTCTTTATAGAGAAAACTGATTGGAGAATTCGGCAGTGCACCACTCAGGTATTTTTGTGTGTGGATCAGTTAAAGAGCATTTAAGACAAAGAAAGCATCAGAATACAGGTCTGTATACTAAATTCCCCATTGTCTTGAACCTCATGCACAAAAGGAGTGCACAGTTGTAAATGACTATACAACGTGCAATACAGAGGAGATTCAGATCCTATGTATTCTCTCAAGTGGACCATGTAATTCCCATTAGTAGTAACAGGAATTACACCTGTGTGTCATGAGAAGAATTCAGCATTATATTCAGCATATATTTTTTCTTCCATTCAACTCCATTGCCTTTCAACTTGTACTCTTTTCCAGCATGGGGAGCATCAATGAATTTAGATATAAAGTCCGCAGTAAAATGGAGTTATACAGTGAAGTATCTTCACATTTCAGATTGTAAGCTCTCTGAGGCAGAGACAGTCATGTTTATATGGTCCCCAATACAATAGGGGCCTCTGACACAGAGGCCCATTAGTGGTTCACTACTCTCTGTCAGCAACTCTTGTCAGGCCTCATGTACTCACTATACCTAACACACTATTGATATATACCCAAGAGGTGGCCTGTAATATATCACTGGAAAACTAATACCTCACTGATCATTAATATTTTTGAGTGATATATGTATAGATGTGTACAAAGATTTATGGATATGTGCTAGAATTGTGTTCTTAAAATGTGTTTTGCAATCAATGCACAAGTCCAGTCTGCTCTAGATCAGCGGTTCTCAAACTAGGGGCACCGCTTGGGCTAGGGCCGCGGTTCACCATTCCAGGCCAATGGGGGCTGCAGGAAGGGCGGCCAGCACATCCCTCGTGGGAGCCGCGATCGGCTGAACCTGCGGATCTGGCAGGTAAACAAACTGGCCCGGCCTGCCAGGGGCTTTCCCTGAACAAGCAGCAGCCCTAGTTTGAGAACCACTGCTCTAGACAAAGGAGTGTGTGTTTGTCTGACCAGCCTGGTCATCAGGCAGAGACAATGAAGGTACATTTACATAAAAGGTGAAGAAAGCTCTCAACCTAGTGAGATGGGGGAGATAGCCTCTTGTAGAGGTCTGAACCTCAGATGATAAGTAATTGAATCAACAGATGTATACAATATGACTGTATTCTAAAATGCATTAAGTCTTTTATGAAAGCTAATAACACACTGTTGATTAATATAATTGTAAAACTTATACATTAACACTCTCTGAAGAATTATGAATACTCACTGATATTATGTTTTAAAGTCTGCAATTAAATAAAGGGAGAAACAGGTTTTCTCCCAGATAGGAGAGATGGCAGCTATGTACCTGTCTACAATGAAATTAAGCAAGGTATGACCTATTTACATACGAATCGGTAGCAGGATGGGAAGTCCACAAGAAGGGAAGAAGAGCATGAGCTCATCCTGAGCCTGGGTACAAAACAGTATGTTTGGAAAGATATAAAAAGATATAAAAAGAGAGAAGACACCATCTTGGCTTCCAGCATGAGACAGACAAAAGGGGCCAGAGCTCTTGCAAGCTGAGAAAGGAACCAGATTAAAGGAAATTAAAGTCTCTGGGAATGGAAGACTGGTAAATAAACTACCTTGAACAAAGACTACAGGTTGTTATGTTAAGTCTTAGCCATTAGAAAATGTATTTTACTTTTGTTTGTAACTCTTTCTAACTTTATTCCTTCTACCTGGTATCACTTAACCTATGTCCTTTTGTTAATAAACTTGTTTTATTTTTACAATAAACCAATTTGGTTCTGTATTTGAAGGGAAGAGAGTTTTACCCCAGTTAAATTAATAAGCTGCAATGTGCTTTTGTCTCTTCAAAGAAGCAAAATTACTTTATTTATTTCTCTGAGTGTTCCAGAAGAGGGCTGGACACTTCAGGGCAGATGGATTTGGGAAAAAATTGGAACTGGGGGTGTGTTGGCCTCATTTGGCTAGTGGTAACCAAGGTGGGTGGAGACCAGAGAGTAGCGGTGCTATAGCAAGCAAGCTGCTACAATCAGAGTTACTGAACCAGGGCTGCTTAACACACAGGTAATGTTTTAAGATAAAATTTCAGACAGTTGGGATATATGCTGCAATTTGCCATATATGGAGTATAGTATTTCTGAGTCTTAGTCACATTCCTGCTCTATTAAATTTAATGGGGCAAATTTTCTATGGGTATGTATTAGTGCTTCTCCATTGACTTACACAGAGTTGCACTGCTGTACACTAGCACAGCATTTGCCCCTAAAAGTTTTGTAGTTTTCTAAAAGACCTTGTGTTTGAATGCTGGGCCAAAGTTTATAGAGGTCAATGAGAAAACTCCTATTGGCGTCAAGAAACTTTGAAGCAGGTTCTTAAGGCCTATTAAATTCTGTAGAACTTTTCCAGCCAGAGTCTGATGAGTACTCTCTGATCCCACATTCATGATTGTTGGGATGTCACTTCTTGTGGGGGAAAGATCTTAGGCTTCTTGGGAATTGACTTAAATGGGAGCAGTGTTAGGGTAACACTGAAGTCCTCCTCCTAAAGCCCAACATGGTCATTTGAAAGACTCCTATTGACTTCAGTGGCCTTTGGATCAGGGCCTGAGTGTTCTTATAAATGTCACACCTCATCCTTAAAGCTGCGTTTAAAATCAGATTTGAGGGGGGAAACATTTTCTGCTTTCTGTCTGACTCATACAAATAATATATTTGAAATGAACCAAATATTCTTTCCATTATTATTTTTTTAATTTGCAAATTTGACTAGTCTTATTCAGAGCCCAACCTGAAACAGCACTCTCTTATAGATATATTATTGGGTTCTGATGTGCTTACTGGCAGATAAAATATGTCCTCAGAAAAAGGCTAGGTTATCTTGATTATGTGATTTCACCTTGGATCTTGGATTGTTTGAGTTTGTAAGAATGAGTTTAAAATGAAGACTTCTGGCTCTTCTCTTTTATCCGTTAAGCGTGAATGAAAATGGCAGCTTTGATGAAAACTTTCCAGCATTGCTGCATAAGGGAACTTAACTCTGTCCAGGAAGGTTCATTCTCCACTTTTCCCTTTTGCAGATCAAACAATTCATTTTCTAGACTAGCTCTGACCTGATATCTTCTCAGAGATTGACAAATTCAGTAATGGTGAATTATTTCTGTAATCTGAACCCTTATCCATGTAAAGTGGTACCCCAGGTACCATATCTAGTATTGTCCCTTTGATTTGGCATCATTCGAGCAGAATCCCAGCATTTTAAAAAAAATTCCCCTGTTATATACAGAACCTGCACATGCATATAGCAGATAAGAGATGAAGACTGCATACAAGATTGAGATTACTTTCTCAGAATACAGAAATGATTTAGAATCCACTGCTATTAGCCAAAAAAACTTCAGTTTTGAATTTACCAGTGACAACTGACCATATGAGAAAAGAGTTGGCTAGCAGTAACTATGCCTGTGTCACTGTCAAACAGGCTGAGGATTGTCTCAGCTTGCACTTAGAATAAGGAAGAGGAAAGATTAATATTTTTTCTATTAATGCCTCAAAAAAGCTCTTTCAAAGGGAATGTCAGTAAAATACCCATTGTATAGCTTTCAGTAAATGCCATTATCCAAAAATTGTCAACGCAGGTTCAGAACTTTAGGAAAGCAATTTCAGCACAGTAACAAAGAACAAGAAAACAATCTCAGGATATGACAGGTAATATTTTTTACTTGACTCACTAAAAGGTATAACCTAAAACTTCAATTGGTTTATTTTAGTCTATGTATTCTGGACCAATACACTTACTATTTGTAAATTCTGATGCGTAAGATGATATACTACATTTCTGACTATACTTAAGAATATATCAACTATGTACAAGCCTTGATTATGGGAAGAAAAATGACTGATGACTTTGTAAGAGATACCTAGTAGTGCACAGACATATTTGAATGGCTTATACTGATTAGTCTACAAACTCCAAATATTTCCTGATTTAGCTACTAACAATGGCAGCCATATTTGACTAGGTCTTTACACTGGGACCCTAGTTGACAGGGGTCTGTTAACAGGGTGGTGATTCTGCCAGCTAGTTCCCAGATTACCTTAAAAAGATCTCTCTTGTTAGGACACCCCTTGAGAGCTCTATGAAATAGTTCTGCTGATATTCTCGGGGAGGGCTGCACTGAATGTGTATGTGAACACATAGTGGATACCTGTTAAGTTTCAGTGCAAGTCACCTAGAAAAGACAATATATGTTTGAGAAACCACACCATTTGGTTGGGAGCCTAATGTCATTCCAGATGTAAAGCAGCCTCATGGCAGGATAGGTGAGAGAGGGTGTCCCCTGGGCGTGGCAGAATGCACAGTATGTAATCATGGCATGTGTATGTAGCTGCCGATTGGTGAAAGACAGCTTGTTTGACATTCAGAGGAATGAAATAGCATCAGAAAGAGATTTCTGGCGCTGTTTTCATCTTTGCCATCTTGCAATGTCATAATGTATTTCTGGCAACCAGAGTTGCCTCAGTTCAGTTGACAGGCCCTCATGAATGTGAATATCTCAGCTTCATATTTATGTTAGTGTTGATGTATGCCTTTCCTTCCTTTCCCTTCCCCTCCCTTGTCTCCTCCCAGGAACTCTGGAATTGCTCAAAAATAACTTGTGTATGTGTGTGAGTATGTGCACATGTGTTTGTACAGTGTTACTGTTATATATTCAAATATGAGTGTATTTTATCACAAAATTAAAATAAGTTTATGAAATTCATTCCCAACATTGCAAAACTTGTAACTCACAATCCCTCAGACAAAAGGAGAATAGTACATAATGTACATTTTTAACTGTCATTCTGCCCCAGCAGTCTTAGTATGCAATTTGTTTAAGTTGAGACTTCTTCAGAAATTGTGTTGGCTCTTATTTCTTTTAGGTCTAGATACTTTTGGAGTGTGTCTGGGTCATCACTTACACATAGCTGACAATTAGAACATTGGGAAGTTCTCAGTACAGAGATGACACTATATCCTTCTGACATTTTTAATATCAGCAGATGATATACATACAAATAAAAAGGCCATTATTTTGATATTTAATTTGTAAGTGACTGGATTTATACTGTCTAAAAGTAATTTTCGTATAATGACAAGTGTCAGAATGTGGTTCTCCCAATTAACTTACGGAACTTTTATGTTTGGCCACCTGGAAGTCGGGATATCCATCCGGATACAAATCTTTGACCAGACTGTCAGCTGGTGTAAAATGACAGAGTTCCATCTGGAACTAGGATGACTTACACCAGCTGAGGATCTGGCCCCTGATCTATACCAGGGACATAGGGATAACAAAAGGGAAAGATTCATATTGAGAGAGAAGATAAACTCACAAATACAAAACTACTGTTCAGTCAATACTGTTCAGCCATTGTGCTGTGTAGAGTACTCATAGGGAAAGAAAGTTGTGTGCCCAGAAGTACAAAACATAACAAAGAGTTCTTATTCTTTCCATATATTGTGGTTAGAGATGTAGACATATGTTAATATAAGGGTAGTCAATAGGCATACCATGGGCCAAATCTGGACCTCCAGACACTTTTGAATGGACTGTGAAATCTTTTTTCATTATTGATATTGTTTTCGTATTATTTTCTCTTGAGTCTGAACCTTGACTATACCTTGATCAAGAAATTTGGACCTTTACAAAAAATAATTGATTACCCCTGTATTAATAGAAGAGGAATTGCAGCTTTACTCATTTGTTCATGTAGTTTGAACACAGGTGTGCCACTGAGCCTGCCTACCATTAGGCCATTGCTGAAAGGTCTCCTAAAAAATTTGTGAAAGGACACTACCAGCCTTGTGAACTAAAGTCCTCTGTGTACAGAACAAGCGTAATATAAGAAGCAGTTGTGAAGTCAGAGGGGATTTGCATGAGTAAGGGATGAGTAATAGCAACTGACAGAACTTAAATTAAAAAAAAAATCTTCATCTAAACAATTACTCCAGAGAAGGAGAGACTGCATATAAAAGAAGATATAAAAGACAAGAATACATACAGATAGACCTACTGGTTCAGAAGATATTAACAAAATAGATGGAAAATAATGGAGAGAATCCTATTGTAAATTAGTCAGGCTGGGGGACAAATGAGTGCCATCAACCGGCCCAGTGTGAGCAACATGTTCTCTGTCGGCTAATGAGGGAACGGGACCCCTTTGAAAGCCTGAACCAGAGCTACTGATATTCCAGGTGCTGCTCCTAATTCCTCTTTCCTGTCTATTCCTCCCTAACCTGCTGGTGGAGCAGTCCTGATTCGTACTGCTTCCACCTAGGTGTTCTCAGGCTGCCACAGAAATAAAGAGGAATCTTATGTTATTCAAACAGAAGTATGGGGCAATTTATAAAAAAAGCCATGATGTTTAGCTCTTCTGTGTCAACTCTGAAAGGAGCTGCCTCCATTTTCCAGTACACGAACACCTGACAGTTTGGCTAAATACAAATAAGGGCAGAGATTAAGGACAGCCACCATCCTTGCCTTCTGCTAGAGGAAAATAATGTGGAACCCACTGCTTACTCTTTCTGTTCCTCATTGGAAGGAAAAGGGGAGGGTTTCAATGAGACCATTAATGGAGTAAGGTAGTACTCAGTGTAAGGCAGGGCAGTGGAACTGGGCCTGAAATAATTAACATCTGACTTAATGCAAGTTTGCGTTTTGAAAGAGACAAAGGTATTTACATATTTAACAACGTATTTCATGGTAAAAATGTTTTTAAAGCCATAGGCATACTTGGTAGGCATGGGCTGATGATGAGAGTTGTTAATAGGAAGGCATAATTCGGTGGCTGTTTCCTCAGTTATGGAATCAAAGGAAACAGACTTTGCCTGTAATTTTGCTCTGTTAAATGTATGAACGTAATAAGGGTAAATTTTTAAAACTGGGGTGCCTAAGTTTAGTCAGCTACATAGATATTTAGGTGTTCAGATAGGAGGCTTAATTTTCAGAGGTGATGAGCACTGATTGATTTCAGGGGAAGGTGAGGGTGTTCATGAGCTTGGAAAATTCAGGACACTTTTATTTAGATATCTAAATATGTATTTGGATGCCTACGTTTAGGAATCCAAGTTTAGAAACTGTGGCTTGAATAAAAGAAGAATGTAAAAATACCACTTTGAAAAGCACAAAGAGTTTCTAAAGATAACACTTATCTTGTGAGTTCTAATATAGTATATATATTGATCCAGGTATTCTGAGATTTAAAAGGTGAAATCTTTGCTCTATTTTGCTTTGTACTTTATGAGGTGTTCCACTTGTCTAAGGCTTCATGAAGTGGATGGAGCATGCCTAGCTATTAAAAAAATAAAATCCCCCTCCCCCCTGAACACTGTATTTTTATGGAATATACAAAGTAAAAATCTTAGTGATAGAATAGCATCTCTTTCTTTCTATTACTCTGTTTACAGAAGACTGCTTTTCTATAATCAAAAGCTTAAAAAGAGATGGCATCTGCGATGAGAGATATCAGAAATGTTACACTTAAGGCTCATTCAAAGGTTGTTAAAGAAAATGAGATTTTCTGTTTTGCTGTCTAAACTCTGTTTTATTCCAAACCAATAATTCAAAATTCTTAGTTTCCCCAAAACAGTGTTATTCAGAAAGAAAGGATGTTTCTGTCATAAGAATATTATGTAGTTGTAGACTTACATATTTTGCTAGAGCTAAGTTATTAAAGAGCACAATTAGGCACATTTTACTTTAATTCGGATCTACATGCTGTCAAGTTTTCAGTAGTGGGAACGAAATGGAAATAGGCATTAATAAAGTACCTCTGAACCAAAAGCCAAGATCAGAATACCCTCAGACTTTGGATAAGTTTGACACTGCATATAAACTTTGTGGCTCAGACCTAGTATACAGGGTATGTTTTTATAATTCCATAGGTACACATAGTGGGTGAATTCTAGGCTGTATGCAGATACAACCAATAAGAAGTATGAATTGCATGTAACTGTGCTCACTGTTCAAGTAATTTGCCTCAACTTCTTGATTAACAGTTTGTGAAGACGCTGAAGTGTCACAAAGCCTGTACAAAAAATGGAATACTCTCCAAAAAGTGAACATATCACGTTCATTTTCATAGCCTTTGCACAATTCATTATGCAGTTCTCACAACCCTCAGAGCAAGGGATGCATAGAAAGCAGCTTTGGATATGTTGCAACTCCATTGGAGTAATGGCCTTCTCAACAGGTACTAAGGTGGGAATACAGGAGAGGAGCAAGAATGAGGGATAGGAGGTAGGCTCCACAGTGTAGAGCTACCACCCATTCATTGTCATAATCTTGATTGGCACACATCAGAGGTGCAGATCAGACAGTGGGAGTGACTTAACACACCATGATGCGGAGTCACTATTTTAACAAACGGCTTCCATATAAACTTCACCTCTTAGCCCAGAATTAGCTTATGGTCCCAGGGGCATGAGCTAGTGAAAGGAAGGATGGTCCAGTGGTTAGACCACTAGCTGGGATTTCTCTGCTCTGCTACAGAGCTCCCTGCGGGCAGGTCACTTATCTCTGTTTCAGTTCTCCCTCTGTCAAATGGGGATAATAGCATTTCTCTGCCTCACAGGGCTATTAAGAGAATAAATACGTTAAAGATTGTGAGCTGCTCAGATACTACAGTAATGGGGACCTTTGATAAATAGGAGAGTGATGGACTAGGCAATCCATTAATTTGTTTCCCCATTTAAGCATAAACATTTCTCTCAGAACGAGAGCTAAAGCAGAGAGGACAGCACCTGGGAAACAAATAGAGCTGCACTTTGCTGGAAATATTTATATTCCGTTCCTGAAGATTATACCAATTATGTTGATAGTACAGCCCATGTTTGAAGCCCTTGTTTTTCTAGGTGTTTCCTCTTCCAGAATAATTTTAGATGCCTACCATTAGGAGAAATCTGACCCTGAGAATCCCTGCTAGCATACCAGTGCTAAAATGCAATTTCCCACTATCTAGTTATGCGATGTACCAAAATAAAAGCACCCCAAGGACACTGGCTGCAGAAGTAAAACCAATTTTATTCAGTGACAGGGTCCCCATAAGAAAGAGAGGTGTTCCTAAACATAAGAAAGGGCACATTAATAGCTTTCTTAATAGCATGTACAGTATCTGAGCTGCCTTAGCAGTACAACATGTGGCCTCAAGGCCAATGCATGGCCAACACAGCTGTCCATGAGGTCTTTGTGCCATCTTCTTTGTGCTTAGTGCTATGCCTGCCATATGACAACTAAGCTGTTGCTGGCCCAGGAACAGTATTGTGCACCTTTGTCATAAAGTGGTAGGGAAGTAACCATAGCTGCTTCTGCTGCTTCAGTATGGGGGGGGGGGGCGGACTGGGCAGATTCCTCCTCTACCCAACAGACTCCTATTGGATTTGAGGATAGTGACCACACAATGAGGGGGGAAGGAATGCCACCTGAAAGGGAGAGCAGCTTGAGGGGATGAAAAGGGAAAACTATCTTTGGAAGGTGGTACAAAGGTGCACAACAAACCCTCCTTTATATACATTTACATATTACATTGCATTTATTATAGTGCATCACTGGCTTTGGGATTGGCTTGATTGCTTTGTAGGAACCAATCCCTGTACAGCATGCTCTGTCCACGCACTCCTTACTTTTTACCTCCTCTTTATGTACCTGACTTATCTTATTCATTGTTATCTTGTCCACTGCAAATGGTTCCCTGAGTGTTCCCCTTATCTTAGCTAGTACAAATATTCTGTTTCCAGCCTACTGTTCCACTGACCTCCCTAATCCTGTCTCCCAAGAAATGAGGCCTCATTCATTGCCAATTACGCATGTCAAGCCAGGCCTACAGTAGGGAGCCCAGTGGACATGGTTAGGAGATGGCAACTCAAATGCTCATGAACTTTTTTGAGTGCTGTTCAGCTAAATTTAGTGCTTGTAAATAAGCAGACATTCAGGAAATATTTCCTTTAAGTAGTCCATCCCTGGTACAGTACCTGGTATCAAGCAGAAAGGTCTATAAATCAGGTAGTTCATCTCATGGATGTGTTTTAAGATGTGGCACAATGGGACCTTTTAAATGTGGATATCTATAAACACAGAATATCTGTTTTAGTCTATCAAGCAAGTAAAGTTTATAGAGCAATTAATTTTCACATCTCAGCTGTCCAAAACACTGATGATGTTAAGTTTATTCAGTAGGTCAGGTCCCTATGGTTACCAGATTCATGAAGGGAATAAAATGATGATATAGAGCCTTAGCTCTCCAATAAAAGTCTCCTGGGACAATAATAAGGCCTATACATTTTGCAGAGCCTGGAGAGATAAAGAATTGTCCATGACAGTGTTACTGCTAAAATGCTCATATTTTGTTTCATTTCTTTAGTTGGAGTTTTAAATAATAGACCTATAGGTATTTTTCCAAAATAGTTTATTCCTTCTTTTTGTTCTGGGAAACCAAGATTACCTCTCATCATCTATATATTTTTTTAAATCTAAGTATTAACCAGGAACCAGTAATTACTGAAATTACTGCCGGAGACATTATATCTGCTCCTCCTTCTCTGTGCATTCAAGAAGAACCAAAGTTATTAATCCACTTTCTCAGTCTGGTTGGTTTCCTTATGAGCATCATCTAGAGGATGGTTATAGTGAATGATAAAACTGATCATATTAGACCTACGTGTCCACAATTGGGAGCTCGATGTGAATCGGGATTTAGGCTCTTTTGATTGAAAATATTCTCAAGATACTTAGCATTTTTTACAATTATTAAAACCCTATTTTTGAATCTGTTTTTTAAAGATTTTATGAAAGCATTGCCATAGGTGTCAGTAACCAGAGTTCCGAGGAAATAGATGGAGGTAAAGGGTTCACAGCCTCTTTATAATTACCTATATTTGTTAGTTCCCTTTGAAAGACCTACTGTATGTCACTTGATTCCTCAGGAAGTTTTCAGAGGGCTTTAGTGATAATTCCAAACTGCAAATTTCTTTAAAAGATTCCAATCAAATTAATGTCTGAGGGTGATTTGTCAGATTTTATGGAGAGTAAAGTAGATTATCAAACATACTGAGGAAGAATATGTTTGGCATGTGCACAGTATAAATATGTTTTGGTTGTAGGTTGAGATAAGACAGCCTGAATGCTCAGTTAACAGAGCACCCTCTTTGTTATATGCCCTGGAATGCAACGTGCTTTTTAAATTAACTAAAATGACAAAGACTGCTCCAAAATAAAAATAAGAAAATATAAGTGGATTTGGAACAGTAAGAAGGCAAGCTATACCCAGTCCCCTTCCATGCTTGGGTCAGTCTCCACCCTCAACTCCAGATCCAAAGACTTTTAACTAATAAATCTCTTGCAACTCTGCTACATGAAATGTTCCATACCTTAGGCACAGTAACCAACTGGAGTTCTTAAAGTTCCATATACCTCACACTTTCCTAAAAATAAAAAATATGGATCAGATTACCTGATTAAGGGCCTGATCCAACAAAGGACTTAACATAGGATTTTCAAAGGAGCCTAATGAAGTTAGGCCCCTAATTCCCAAGAACAACCTTAAGAACTAATTATCTTTCTATCTGCATTTCTTACCCTAGAATCCAGTCTTAGATCCCATCGCCTCTCTCTCCACACATTTTGCATTGCCTTTATACTTCAGCACAAACATTGAATAATATTGAATAACCTCTCCGTTGTTTTACATTTTGTTTATTTCCTGTTTTCCCCCCAGTTACTGTACTCGAGAGACAGACAGAGAAAGAGAATAAGAGGTATCAAAAAATCTTCAGCAAACAAAACAAAAACTTGGCAAGGACAATCAGCAATGAAATAAGAGTAAAGCTGCTCAGAAAATAGCATAAATTGGTTTACAAATGTTTTCACAAAAATGTGACCCTATTTTTTTTTTTAAATTTGAAATTTTTCAACAAGCTCTAAATAAATATATATATTCTCTCTCTCTCTCTCTATATATATATATATTTACACGTTCTTTTTCGAGTGTTTCTTTACATTTTGGTTTTTTTTTTTTGCTTTGGGTTTTTTGCTTTGTTCTTTTTCTGATTTAGTTACATGTCCAACAGTTGACCCTGTTC
The DNA here is from genome assembly GCF_028017835.1 of Emys orbicularis. Taxonomy (NCBI): domain Eukaryota; kingdom Metazoa; phylum Chordata; order Testudines; family Emydidae; genus Emys; species Emys orbicularis. The sequence goes on along the minus strand of NC_088685.1, from coordinate 91,151,874 downwards.
CTGGGCACAGACTGACTGAAATAGTGGCACTAACTATACAATTTTTCTGGAAGTGATTTCCCAAACTGAAGAGTAGGGCAGAAAGACCTGCCAAATGTAGCTGAGGCCTGGCCTGAGTGATTAAAATATAGAGGGGAGCTTCATTTCTTGAAGACAGAATTATGGAGAAAACCAACTCATTAGGCTAAAGAGACAGGATGTCTGAACCAGCTAAGATAAGAGGGAGAACACCCAGGGAACCATTTACAAACAAGATAACAAGGAACCAGACAAGTTAGGAATGTAGCAATGATGTAAAGAGGAAGTTGAACATGGACAATGCATGGACAAAGCATGTTGCACAGGAATTGGTTCCTGCAAAGTAACCAAGGCGATCCAAAAAGGCGCAATATAATGTATAGTAAATGTAATGAGATGTGTGATATATATAAAGGAGAGAGTTTCTTTGTAACTTTGGATGTGTGGTATACTCTGTACTCACCCGCCTACATTTGAGTCTGGTCACCTCAGCGTAGCGTTGCTGTAAGCCAAATAAAGATACTTGAGTGTTGAAGTCTAGAGTTGAACTGAGTTCTTGGGAAGCTGAGTGGACGTGGAGGGAATCCCAGCACCATAATGGTTGCCTATCATAATGACAATAGTCTTCTCTTCTCCCAGCCCCTAAGTTCAGTGACACCTGAATGTCAGTATGTTTGCACAACACTATTCTTTTTTTACTAGTGTCTTTCAAAAAATGTGAAAATTGTCCCTTTCAACAGTTCCATCTTCCTGGTTGCCCAGTTTGAGTTGCCAAATCTATTTATCATTATCTATGTAGTTTACCAGTTAATTTATATGCTGCAATTCTAAATGTCAATTGTCATTGAGGGAAGGTTTCTACTCACATCCTTATGAATAAACAGAATTGGGTACTTTATCATCCCTTAATGGGATAAAAGAAAAGCAGTACTAAGGAACGGAGCAGTTATGTGCTCTTGTAGCAAATAAGTGCTCTGCAATGATAAATTCTGTAATAATGCCCATCTACTGTAAACACATGTGTTACAGGCCTGAAGTTTATGAATAATGGCTTCATTTTGAAGTAATTAGAATTCAATGCCATTAACAGCAGGATGTCTGGATAATTATATTTTAGAATGAAATGTCTGAGAAAAGGCATTTCTGTTCTTATGACAATTATGTTTATGATTAATGATATAAATGACAATATCCAATATAAATACAGAACGGCAAAAATTAACGGAATCCATCAGGAGCGACAGTATGAAAATTAGGCAGAATCATAGGTAAAGAACAGCTTCCATAATATTGTTTTACTCTATATCAGGATAGTCTGGTCTCTTTTTCCATCTGCCAAAATCTGTCCAAGATGTAAGCCTTTTGGTTAGTATATGTTGATTACATGAGAAATAAAGTTACATTGCCTAAACCAGTTATCAGTTGTTTCGTGGATTCCTGCCAGAGGACAACCTTGAAGAGGGTAGTGTTGGCACCCTTGCATGCCAACAGAACAACACAGCTGGAGCTGCGACTGTTATTATTACTAAACACTTGTACAGCACTATAAGTTCATGCAGAACTTTAGGTAGGTAAGATACATTCCCTGCCACAAAGATCTTACGACTTGAATAAAAAAAGAGAAAGCACAGGATAGCACTTCAGAAAAGGAATGAAAAGGAACATAATCTATATCAGAAAAACCAAGAAAAAAGAGATGGTGAGATTTCCAAGATCACTGATGAAGTCTGTGACATAGCAGAGACCAGGACACAGGAATTCCTGTCTTGTCAGCCCACTAGATCGCAAGAACCAAACTCCAACCCGAGCTCGTCCCCCCTTCTTGTGTAACATCATATCCTACAACAAAATACAGGTCCCACCCCATTTACTTCTCTTTCGTTATCTTCAAGGGCTGCTAGCTTTTACTTTGTCCCTGCTCTTCCAAAGACTTTGGAGGCAGCTAGGGAGGGGGCCTCTGCTCTTCCCTCGTGTGCGTGCCTACATTTTCATAAGCATGGGTATTTGCATAGGAGTGTGTGTGTTGGGCAAGTAGATGCTAATTTAATCAATATAATTAAAGCAAAACTGACAAAAGCACTTGGGGAATTGTAAAATGGAGGAAACTGACATCCCCATCAATCAGAACATCTTTGAAGTTTTAAAGTATCTGAAGTTATTTTTTCCAACCACACACTACTGCAGACCTTTTCAAAATAAAGGTTCCCAAAAGAATATCTTCACACAATTGTTTTTCAAAGTGAAGTTTCCTAATAGTATTCATTGTCTTAATTCATAGCAATAGTTTTATTATCCCGCACTTAATTGGTTGATTTGCTCCATTCATGAGTTTATATTAAAATTAGAATGTTGTGAGAAAGAGTAGCTGCCTCTATATCCAGTTTCATCAGATGATTGGAACCTTCACATGCATGGCACAGGATCAGCTCCTTTTGGCACTAATAGGCTGATATCAAAAACCCATTTCAGAATTATTTTTCATTTTCTGAAGTCTGTTTTAGGAGAATATTGTAAACAATTTTGTCTGCCATAGTTCAGAGGTCCTTCTCAGCCTAAAGTGTCAGGAGTACCTCACTGGCCATCTATCAATGAGTTTATCAGTTTGACATTCAGAGGAGAAAGTAAAAATGTGAAACTGACGATATAAGCAATGGGTGTTTGGGGAGCTGAAAACTGGCAGAGGGGGCTTTTACCCCTCCAACCACTATATATATTTTTAGAACGCATGTGAATCTATTACCTAGCATTATACTGGTTTAATATTGGACTATGAGAACCCATAAAAGTTGCAAGTAGTTCCTTCTTCCATTCTAGGATCCTGGGCGCTTCTTACCAAATTTTTCACAAAATTTGTGGACTTCCACTGAACACTTTAAAAATGTTATGCACAATGGATTATGTCCTCTCTACTACTCACACTTGCTGGTGCTACAGTGAACCTATTTTCATTCTCTATAATTTCTGTCAATCTGAGGGTTTCTATAACACTGAAGTATCTAAGTGCTTCCCAGATACATTATTCCATGAACATTTATTTGCAATTTGGGGTTTTGTTTACACAAATATTGGGGAATGGCTGTCCTTCACATGGATTACCATGCAGACAAGGGTTGTGAAAAACACAGGAATTTGCTATTTGTCCTGAAAGCGTTCTCCTCTTGCTTGTCCAGTTGGGAAGCAGAAACTTGGCGAGCAGCGTTACTCCACTGCGTTTCAATTATACCTATTAGTGATAAAAGAAAGGAAAGTGTCTGTGAAGTGTCCATAGTGGCAAAGGCTGAAGCCTATAAACAAATCATTTATCTAAAGACTAAAATTTTAAAAAGAAAACATTATTTCCTCTCTTTTAAAAGGAGAAGACAAAAAATACAGAACTCCAGTTAGACAACCCCCCCGCCATGAGATTAATCAGTATAAAAAGGTGATGATGGAGAGGGCAAGCCTCATATCAGGAGATGTAAGAAAATGTCAGAGGTCACTAAACAACAATCTCACTTAACACTCAGATGTCCACAAAAATACTCCAAGGACAATGAGCACTGCCTGGTGGAAGTTCTTAGATGCACCCTTGACACAGTCAAAAGGACTTTCTGTCACTAGATTCTGGGTCTATTTCATAGACACCAAATGATCTTCCCAGTATACAGTATCCTCTCCAATACAAACAAGTTATTAATATAGTTTAAATTATATAACATTTTAAACATTTGTAGTGATTCTTGAGCGGCTTTTGAATTAGCCACTGCCATAGGTACAGTTTTTGTGCCCACTAAAGTGAGTTTGGACCCTGTTTCCTTAAGAAGTCTCTCCAAAAAGAGATAGGAAAGATGCTACAATATTCAATTAAGATACTGAATCCTTATTTAAATGAGCAATCCAATTCAACTGAAGTGAATAGGACTATGTGTGAGAAAGAGTTGCAGAGTTTATCACCCCCACAGGTAGGTAAATATACAGCAATAGTATAACCTTTTATTCAGAGGTACCCAGATGTTCAGTCATCTCTGATTGTTCTTGCCAAACCATTTTAATAGGTTCCAAGATTTTAAGGCCTTTAGGAACCATTAGACTATCTAGTCTAACCTCATGTATAACACAGGCATTTCTATTTATGCTGTGATATGAAGGTCTTCCCTTTTCCATCCTACCTTTCCTGTAGCTTCCTGCCAGTCCAGGTTTTCTGTTCACTTTGTAAAACCTGCATCATTATGTGTGAGCTTTTGGTTTTATTTTTCTGGTGCTGAACTCAGAGTGATTGACAGGTGTCCTGAAGAGGTATCTCCCAGTACAGAGAAAAGGAGGGGTAAAAAACCAGTGAAAAGACAAGACCAAGCCTGAGCTCTCACCAGATCAACATTGCTAGAGGGCCATTTCATTAACACAGAAATCCTTTTCAATGATTTTTTTTAAAGTAAGAACTTTAAAGTAGGCTCTATCTTAATAAATTAATTGCCCCCAAACAAAGTTTGTGTTAACAGGGAGAAAAAGCTTTGAGTCCTGAATCAACAGCATAAAGAGCTGAAAAGAACCTTATAACACTCACAAGAATTTACTTTCCTGGAGCACAGTTTTGACCCTTTGCAATTTTAGATCTGTAGTCTTGATGTCCCATAGAAATTGGGACTGAAATGCTTTGCTACAGTCCTATATGTATATTGAATATTTTAATAAGCACTTTAGAGATATTTGGCCCTCTGAGTACATCAAAGCTAATGTAATTAAATGCAAAATGAATATTTTTAAAAAGATAAAAGCAACAGTGAAAATGACTGAAACTATGGGTTTAACAAAGAGGGTTATTTATTTTAATAAAACGTCTTTATTTTTCATCCCTACTGTCAGAGTTTAGGATTATGCCCTTCTAAATAATTCTGCAAGATTCCTCTCTGACTAAGTGAGGTAAATTGAGCTCCAGCTATCACGTGCAAACCCCCCCTTTTCCCATGGACAAATAATGAGCAAGAATCAAACTATCAAGGCAAAAATCCCAAGGAGCCCACTTTGATGGAGCTAAAATTGTAATTTTGTAAATACAGTTCTGTTTAGTATTCAGTACAGGCACGAAAGTACATATACTGAATTTAAATAGCCCAATGGTCCAGAAATGCAGTGAGAGAATATATGACTGGGAACTTGTGGCTACTGTCTGTGAAACACTTTCTCAAATAAATGTAAACATTTCAGATGCTGCCCTTTGCAGAAGTTTAACTAGAGGGTTTAAAACATATTTCCAGTGTGTACTCTGATATTTTGAAGAAATGTATTTACTTCAAAATATGGATTTATGAGCTGCTAAGGGTGACATTTACAGCTAAATTCTGCCCTCAGACATAGGTGTGTGGTGTCCCTTAGCGGGCATGACAGCTATGCTCACACAACTTCCATCCTAGTTTTTGATTGTTGTTTGTGTTCCTTATGTGCTTGGATTTGTGTGTATACATCAATATAAATATGTGTATGTGTTTTGTGTGTATATATATAACAGACAAGGGAGAGAGTGCATGATGAGGTAGACAGATTTTGTTGGCATGAGTTTGGATGGCATTCCTCCACTGCATTCCTCCACTGCCCCGCCCCCATCATCAAATCAAACACAAGCTTACTTGTCTTCATCTTCAAGGCCCTTCATGGCTACTTATCACATCTCATATACTTTTAAGATGCTGACTCCCACCTCCAATCAGCCACTGATGCCAGTCTTTATTGCATTCTTATTAAATTATCAAACAAGCATCTTTGTGCTTTCTCCCATGCTGCCCCTCATGCATGGGACAAGCTCCCCATAAACTTTAACAAAGCTACCTCATTGTCCTTCCTCTAAACATAGAAGTATAGGACTGGAAGGGACGTCAATAGGTCATCTAGTCCAGTCCCCTTCACCTGAGGCAGGACTAAGTAATAACTAGACCATCCCTGACAGGTGTTTGTCTAACCTGTTCCTAAAAACCTCCAATGATGGAGATTCCATAACCTCCCTAGGCAATTTGTTCCAGTGCTTAACCACCCTGACAGTTACAAAGTTTTGCTTATAACTCTCCTTTGCCATGATGCCAACACAGAACCTGACAATGGTAATGTGATGATACCACAACCTATCATGCTGATTGCTGTTGTCTCATTGTTTCCTTGTACTACCTCATCTGTCTGTAGCCATGTATTATCTCCTGTCTTATACTGTATACTCCCATTTGTCTGAAACCCTATTATCCGAACCCCTTCCTTGTCTCCCAGGATGTATCTCATGCTGGGGGACATGGAAGGAATTCAGATAATGCAGAGATTCACATACTAGCGCAGGCATCCTCGGCCAGGATTGTGAGGAAGAGGTGGCCCCAGCTTTGTGGTAGGCCACCCAGCTGCAGAGGGCTCCCTGCAGACCCAACGTATGGTGGCAGGGTTACCATGTGGCCAGTATTTGACTGGCCTGGCCTTTTTTTTTTTTTTAATGGATTTGCCAGTTGCCAGAAAACTAATTTAATCTGATGGGGTTTTTTTTATGTGGGTCTAAAGATTTGCATTATTATCTCAATTCACGGGGATATCTAATTTTAAAAGTTTCCATGTCCAGCTAAAGATGCTGCAGAGCTACCACTTCTGCAGTTTAGGGGATAACAGATCAAAATACAGCAGCTATCTGCCCACCAACATGCAAGTGCACCGCCTGTGTGTGAGAGAGGGTTTGAGTCACGCGAGAGTGAGACGACATGCAAGGCATATTAAATAGTGGAAGATCAGGGCAATGGTGCAAGTGATCCTACTACATCTCCAGGAAAAAAAAGCTCACATTTGAAACTGCACATTCGGTGACAATTGGTTAAACAAAACAGACTATATAAACTGGCTGGTAAAGCAAACACCCGTTTGTTATCAATGATGGTATCAATCTTATGTACATGTGTTATCTCTCTAGATACTATAAGTGGCTGTTGAAGGGGGGTTGTGGAGTTGCTTTGTGGTTGGGGGTGTGGTGGGCTTGTCTTTTCAGGTAGTGGGTCGGGAGTTGCTGGTTTTTTTGGCATTTCAAAGGTGGTAACCCTATGCAATGGGGAGCCTGCGGTCCTGGTGGGATGGCGCACAAGCCCCTGGCCAGGACTCTGCTGTGCCCCCCACCCCCTAGACTGCGGCCTTTCCTACACTTGTGCCTGTAGGGATTGGGTATAACTGGTCCTGTGGCAGCACAGGGAGGCCTCTCTAGCCCCGCAGCCATGGGAGTGAGCTGGGCATAGCAGAGCCCCCCATCCGGGACAGTGAGGAGGAGGAGAAGGATGAGCCCTCAGCTGAGGAGGAGGCCACCCCAATGCTGAATGACTCCTGCCCTCTCGATTATCCAAACTCCCAATTATTTGAATAAAATCCATGTCCCCCATGCTATCTGAATATTTGGGAGGTGTCATAAACAGATAGTTAAGGGTTAATGCCTCTTTTACCTGTAAAGGGTTAAGAAGTTCACCTAGCCTAGCTCACACCTGACCAGAGGAACCAATGGGAGGACAAGATGGTTCAAAGGGAAGGAGGGAAGTTCCCTTGGTCTGTTGAGTTTCACTTTGGACCGGAGTGGCAAAGCTCCAGAATTCAGCCTCTTATTAAGTAGTGAGTATTAGTGAAGGAAATAAATAGGTTTATGTTTATTTCTTTGTAACCTGTCTTGTGCAATTAGAGGAATAGTCAAATTGGGTATTTGGGTATTTTTTGTGTGTGTGTAACTAAGGGTTTGCCCAGGGGAGCATCCTCTGTGTTTGGAATCTGTTGTCTGTGAGAGTAGCTGGTATGCTAATCTCTCCCAGAGGGTTTTCTTTTACCTTTCTTTTCTTTAATTAAAAGCCTTTTTCTTAATACCTGATTGATTTTTCCTTGTTTTAAGATCCAAGGGGGTTGGATCTGGGTCCACCAGGAGTTGGTGGGAGAAAGGAAGGGGGATGGTTAATTTCTCCTTGTTTTAAGATCCAAGGGGTTGGATCTGTGTTCACCAGGGAATTGGTGAAGAGTCTCTCAAGGCTACCCAGGGAAGGGAATTAGTGCTTGGGAGTGGTGGCAGCCAGACCAGATCTAAGCTGTTAATTGAGCTTAGAGCGTCTCATGCAGGTCCCCCACATCTGTACCCTAAAGTTCAGAGTGGGGAAGGAACCTTGACAGGAGGATACTGAACGTAGAATGTAAGCTCTTTTGAGGCATTTTTTTGTTCTGTGTTTATACAGAACCTGGGCCTGGTCCATGACTGGCCAGGGGTCGTAGGGTACGTCTACACAGTGAGTGGCAGCGAGTCTCAGAGCCCAGGCTGACAGATGCTATGGCATGGTATATTACCACAGCCCCAGCCCAAATGTTTACACCGCTATTTGTCACACTGTAGTTTGAGCCAGAGTCTCTTAACCTTGCTGGTGCAGGCCGCTGCTCACTGTGTAGATGCACCCCTAGAGGCTATGCCAATAAAATAAATAATAATAATGATGATTCGCAACTAATAATTATGGAGCTATACAGGAATTCAGGCTACACGATCATAATGGTCCCATGTGTCCTTATAATCTATGACTCTCTGAAATGGCAAAGTCATGAATGAATTATGCAGCTCATCCCAAATGAGCATCAAAAACCCCCTTCATACCATGCCATTGCAGCATGTATTTGATATATGCTACAGATATTATAGCAAAACTATTTTAGGAATGTGATAGAGTTTTACATGTCTCATAGCTACTATTTTTATATCCTTCTGACTGTATAGTTAAGCTTCTTAGTACCATCTCTAATTGCCCAGGATTTTGAGGGAGAGGAAAACCAATACATATTTAAACCCCCAAGAAGTTACCAAATACCCTAAATCAGATTTCAATCATATAATATAATATTTTATGCCTGAAATCTCAGTATATACCATGCTAGAAGCAAATTATATTTCCCATTAGGAATCTCCTCTTTTCAAAGCTGTACGACTCCCATTTGTGTCTCTGCTGAGTCAGCAGTTTTCAGGTCTTAAACCTTTCAGAGGGTTAGGACTAAATCTTGCACCTCAGACCAATGATATGTCGACATATTCCCTCTCAGTTATACCATCATAATTCAGGGTCAAGGCCTGGCTCACATCTAGAAATTACTATTACTAAATAGTTTATATCTTCAAAGTATCATACAAACATAGTATGAGTAGTCTCCTATGGAGTAAAGTTGTGCTCCACATTAGTAAGGGTGTAAGAATCTGACTCTAAGTATTTAATTTTCACAAGATTCCTGCACAACTGCCTATCCCAAGAGTAAAACAAATCAAAACAAACAAAACCCCCACAAAAAAAAACAAAGAAGCCAAAAAACCTGAGCCACATCAAAAGAATCAATCATGAGATGGTCTTGAAAAATCATGAATTGTTTTTTTTTTAATCCCATTGTTTTTGAACTGTCTTCAGATACTGTACACTGGAAGGTGAATTTCTGAATCCCTAGTTTGTATTTACTTTCCCAGGGCTGCTAACAGGATCCTCTCCTAAAAGCTGAGCTTGACGTAGCTAAATTTCTTTCCCTTCCTCACATCTCCTTTTGCTTCAGTCTTCTGCTCTCATCTCCTTCACCCTCGCTATCCTACACTTTACCTGGGCTTTCATATTCTTCCACCCTTCCTTCCTTCCACAGTCCCTGCCTGCCTCTTACACTCCCCTACACTCCTGCTGGTCACCCCTTTACCAACTGATATCAAACCTACCTTGTTATGCCTCCCCTGCAGCCTACCCACCACACCCTTTTCTCCCCCAAAGTCTCAGCCCATTTCCACTTGTTACCCTGCTTTTCCTCCATTCTACCTCCTTCTCCCTACATTCCCATTTGTATAGTTTCCTTCCCTTTCCCTGAGTTCCCCTGATCTCTCCAGTGTCACTACATTTTCCTGTTGCCTATACCCCATATTATAGGTGGTGAAAAAGAGACACTGAGGTGGTGAATTTCTCAAAGTCACAATATGAGTCATTGGCTGAGCTGATACCACAGCCTATCATGCTGATTGCTGAACTAATCCATCCTTGTTCCCAATCATTAGCTGTAGAGTAAAGGTAATTATTACAAGTCTCCACATATTGTAGTTAATGAGCTAATGGTCAGGGAAAACAGAGACATAGAGGGGTCTGATCCTGCAGGTGCTCAATGCCCACAACTCGCATCAACTTTAATGGGAGTTGAGGGTCCTCTCTCCATGGCAGCATTTTGAAAAGGCATAATGCAGTGCCATATATTTGCCAACTATTGACACCAACACACATTTCAAAATAAATTATTTCCCAGTTTTGTGAGGTGCTCATTACCATCAATTCTCATGGATGTTTGAAGGGCCTGTATCTACTCAGCCTCTCTCAGGATCAGTCCATAAGTCTCTGCATTTCTTGAAATTCAGGTAATTAAAATACAACAGATGCTTTTCTGGATATTCATGACCATTCATCTAAATCCAGCTTGATTATTACAAGAGAGCAACTTGCTTTGTATTCATGTACAGTAGAAAGTCATCAATTCCTAAAACCTCTCACATGCTCACAGGACATTTGTTGTAAACCAGTTCAGATGAATGGAAAACAAATTGTTTAACTACCTATTACTTGTCAAATCAGGACATTTACACATCTGAAAAAAAGTTGTAATAAAAAGCATGTTTATCAGTGCTTCACTGAGAAACGTTATTAAAATGAGGCATACATGTATATTTATGAAGACAATGAGAAAAACATGATTTTATTTGGGAGGAAAAAAATGTGCCATTTCAAGAGATTCTTTTCCAGAATACCACCATGCAATTGTGTATCTTAGCTGCTCACCTTTTTGTCTCTAAATGAGCACATCTTTCCATTCTTCTCCAGCTACTGAATGGATCCTTCCTTGCCTTTTCATCTTTAATGACACTTTTAAGACACAGAAATTGTCACAGGCAATGCCTTTAATACTGTATTGTTGAAATTACCAAATACTTAACTCTGCCTAAAGGACACTTTGGGATAAATGTATTATGCACCAAAATGTCATTGTGGATATTCATGATCATATTTTTCCTTACCTTCCTGCTCTATGCTATTGTGTTGTGCTGCTAAATAAAAGCTCCATTGTACCCTGAAGATGGCTGCATTTCAGTGATGGATGAACATTCTTTGCTGTATTTACTCAGCCAGTCTTATTACCTGCATGTGAACAAGTGCTTTCCCAGTCTTCTTAACAAACATGCAGTAGCCTTGGATTAGTTTGGGGTGTGAATGCATTTGTCACTATGAACAGGTTCTTTTACTCAGATGGCTACATCAGACATTTATTGAGTTTGAGACTGGCGAAACACACAGAGACTTTACAAGCTCTAGCTAATACAGACAAGTTTAATTGAAAATATAGGAAAATAAGATAAAGTATCATAAGTGTAGCAAAATTAACAAGGAGTCCGGTGGCACCTTAAAGACTAACAGATTTATTTGGGCATAAGCTTTCTTGGGTAAAAACCCTACTTCTTCAGATGCATGGAGTGAAAATTACTGATACAGGCATAAATATATATTGGCACATAAAGAGAAGGGAGTTACCTTACAAGTGGAGAACCAGTGTTGAAGGCCAATTTAGTCAGGGTGGATGTGGTCCACTCCCAATAATTGATGAGGAGATGTCAATACCAAGAGAGGGGAAATTGTTTTTGTAGTGTGCCAGCCATTCTCAGTCCCTATTCAAGCCCAAATTGATGGTGTTAAGTTTGCAAATGAATTGTAGCTCAGCAGTTTCTCTTTGAAGTCTTTTTTGTTGAAGAATGGCTACTTTTAAATCTGTTATTGAGTGTCCAGGGAGACTGAAGTGTGCTCCTACTGGCTTTTGTATGTTACCATTCCTGATGTCTGATTTGTGTCTATTTATCCTTTTTCTCTACATGTGCCAATATATATTTATGCCTGTATCTGTAATTTTCACTCCATACATCTGAAGAAGTGGGTTTTTTACCCACGAAAGCTTATGCCCAAATAAATCTGTTAGTCTTTAAGGTGCCACCAGCCTTCTAATTGTTTTTATGGATACAGACTAACATGGCTATCCATCTGACAAGTGTAGCAAAATGGCACCTGGCATTGTGCACACTTTCAGCCTTAGGCTGGTACAAGATAAAGCAATCCCCCATTGTTGACATATGTACATAGTTACTACCTTATGGAGGCTATTAGAAACAAAGACAGAAGAAACAGTCAGGGAAACACACCACAAGAGGAGATGAAGTTTTGGACCGCCTACTCAATTACATTAGGTGTCCCATTTGTAATTAATGTATCAGGTTTTGTATCATCTTTTTGATACATTTACTTATCTGTGACCATATTCACTTAGGTCTCAGTCCCTTACCCATATATGGTTTCTAAGTATCCATAATTGGGGTTCTGAATCCTGATATAAGCTATTTGAGTCAGTGTTGTGTTAATACATTTCCCAATGTTTGCAATACATGAATGCAGTTAACTTTACACATAATAAAAAATCCCTTAGAAATCTGTTATTTGGAGAATAAATAATTTTGTGGTTATTTTGCTATTAGCCAGGATGGGCAGGGATGCAAAACCATGCTCTGAAGTGTCCCTAGCCTCTGTTTGCCAGAAGCTGGGAATGGGCAACAGGGGATGGATCACTTGATGATTACCTGTTCTGTTCATTCCCTCCGAAGCACCTGGCACTGGCCACTGTTGTAAGACAGGATACTGGGCTAGATGGACCATGGGTCTGACCCAATATGGCTGTTCTTGTGTTAGCTTGTTTTTTTTACAAAGCACTTATTGATAAATCTTATAACCTTAGGTCAAGTTGCTTATGCTAACTCGTATACCTCTTCTGCTAAAACATTCTAACTATTAAACTACTATAGGCTGCACTGGCCCTTAGCTTGCTGCCAAGCTTTTTTTTGGGGGGGGCATTAGAACTCCAATAGCTTCCATTTTATTAGCTTACAGAATTTTAATAAGCCTTAGTATATGATGTATAATTTGATTTTGCACCCTCAGATAAGGTCAGGGGTTACAGCACAGCAACTCTACATATTCCAAATCTCCCAACCTCCAGGGCTCTGGTTTTATTAACACAGACATTAACAATAATGTAGCATAAGTGCAGCTCAAACCTTTTCCCCAGGCTTGGTTATACACAAGTTTCCCATTTCAGGACAGCTTAACCTACAACATAGGTCCTCTCTTTCTACCTTTATACCTAGGTGGTGCAAAAACTACCTGCAACATGATCAACACCTGTCAACGATGTGGGATATTCTAGCCAAACACTGCAGGCTTGCCACATGAGCATTTCCTTCCTTCCTTCCTTTCTTATCTTTGCATTCAGTGCTAAGTATTTCGTAGTTTGTTGCTTTTGCTCTTTTTGCATAAAATATATAACAATGCAGACACAGAGCGAGTACATACACATCATCATTACTTAAATTGAACCCATCATATAATTTTGGGAGACGTATCTTATTTCACACCTATATATCATAAGGACAGAATGATTCCAGTGATCTACATGTAATTGGGAGAAGTCCTTCCAACTCTGAAGGATAAATTTAATTTTAGCCGTTACAAAGATATCTATACATTTTCTCATGTTGTTATATTAGTCCAACCAATCTTTTATGTTTATTGATTTGTACGTATATACAGATATATTCAATGTTAATGTTTGTCTTTGTGATTGTTAGGGAATGCAGAAGTCTAATACTTTGCTCCAGAATGTGTGTGTGAAAGGATAGAGGATCAGCTATCTGACATGACCAGCATAAATCTATCAACAACCCAACTTTACTCAATTACAAGTGGTGGTTTCTATTCAAGCTTATGGAGCAAGAAAGAACTAGCTCCTCTAGCTCTAGCTTAGTATATATTTGGAGCTGAAGGTGTAATTCCCAGGTCACGTAGACATACCTGTGCTAACTCAAGAGCACAAGAACTAGGGTGAGTATGTCTATGAGAGCTGGGAATCATATTCATAGCTCCAAATGTAGACTTAGCTTAGATGTTTTCCCAAATCTTGAATATTTTCTTTCCTCAACCTTCTTCCTTTTTAAGTAGAAGCAATTGCTCCAGTATGATCTTTCCACGTATTCTGGAAGTAGACAAAAGGCTGAATCAGACTAGGTGTCACAATTCTGATCAATACGGATAACACAGGAATTGGTAGTTTAGCCCTAGTCTTGTCTCCAGAATAATCACCATCTCTGTATGCCCACCATCATGTCTCATCTTCTCTTGCTCCCTGTTTCTGCTCAACTCTAGTGCTGACTGGATTCTTTTCAAAACAATTATTTTCATTGAAATATGGGTTTATATAACCTTTACATTTTGAAAACAAATTTGAAATGAATTTTTTTTTAAAGAGAATCCTGAAATTTTTGGTTTTGAAATTGTGGAGATATGTCATCTTCTCTCGGATTTTTGTCTCATTTTTTCCACTAGAAAAGTGGGGAAAGGGGGCAGAAGAGGGGGAAGAAGAAAAGTTTAAAAGTGAAAGAAAGTAATGCTTTTACTTTTAAGAGTTGCTTTTGAGAGGATGACACTTAAAAGTGAAAGTAACACCTTCAGTTTTAAACTTTCTTTTTAAGTGAGAGAGAACCCCTCCCAGCCCCGCCTCCCCAGCACAGTTACTAACACTTCAGGAATATTATACAGAACTTGCCATCCTGGGAAAGGGGTTGGCAAATGCAGTTTTAAGCCTCCTTTGTGCTCTTTCCTTGACTATGCCAGAGGCTGGAATGGGACCTGACATAACTTAGGCAGCCCTATTGGCCAGTTTAAGTTAGGATAGCTTCCCTGGGCTGCCCTGTGGGCTGCTGCGCTTTCCAGAATCTTTTCAGTCATGCATGCTGCAGACCCACTCTGGCCACACAGCCCTCCTGTCCCCAGGCTCACCCCTCGACACCCCACTCCCCCCCCATGCAAAGGAGTGCAAGGAGGTGCTCAGGACGCAACCTTCTCATGGCTATCATCTCTGGCTGGATATGATGCTTTTAGAGCCTCTTAATGTCACTCTTGCCTTTTTATCTGGCATGAAGGGGCAGAGTGGGGCTGAGATCTCATCCTTTCATTTTTTTGTCAAGTGGAAAAAAAATTAAAAAGCGAAATGAAGTGGAGCTTCTACTGCCTCCCCTACCCCCTACATCCCCAATTGTGGGGAAAGAAAGGGACATTTTAAAAATAAATTGTAAGAGGGATATTTTTTCACAAAAGATGAAACAAACAAAAACTTCAAAATAAAAATTGCCGAGACATTTAATTTACAAATTTTCATCGAAAAACAAAAGATTTCATAATTTTTTTTAATGAAACTAAAACTCACCCCCCCACACACACACAGTTTTGGGGGGAACAAAAAAGATCAGTATTAACCAACTCTAGTCAATACCTTTTCTTCCTTCCCTCCATTCTCAGAACCCAAGGTGTCTGTTCTACTGCTGAGTTCCAGATAGAGCAGTCCAGGAAATGAAATTCCCATCCCATGAAAAATTCAAAGTTTTAGAAATATTTTGTCCTGACTTGGGAAAAAAGTAAAAAAAGCACAGAGATTTTCAAGGGACTGACAATTCTGACATATTTCATGGCAAAACCAGCAAAACATGCCTGCTCCCAGGAATCCCATGGTTCCTGGGATGCCCAACTCCCCGGCTGCCATAGGAGCCAGCCAGTTGGGTAGCTTGAGGATCTGGCTTGCAGGGGAACCAGCTGCCCAGGGAACCCAGCTGCTAGCCAGGGAGCTCAAGGATCTGTTCAGCTGTAGAGCCAGGGACCCTGCGAGCTTGCCAGATTTTCCAGACAGGCAGCTGGGGAGCCAGGCTGCCCACCTGCCAGTTGGCTGGCAGGAAAACAAGCAGGGAGGCAGGTCAGCCACCTGGTTTCCATCAAAGATTGAGATGGTATCAGTACTGTTACGTTATAAATGTTTTGATCAACTCTATATCCAAGCCTTCAGCCTTTCCTCTTTCCCCACCTGTCCTAATTCCCAAGACATGATGATTCCATCATCTGAATATGTGAAACTCCCATTGACTTTAATGGGAGTTGGCTGAGTGCACTTGAAGAGATCATTAAACCTTGTAATCCCTCACTATTCTCTTATCACATTACTCCTTCTCTCCCTTTCTCACTCTCTCCCCTCCCCCACCCCTCCAAAAACATCCTCTCCCAATGTTCCCATGGTAGCTGGTCGGGACTCTCCCCCGGAATTCTTCAGGGAGAGGGTGAACAAGCTCAGTTCACTTATTTTCAATCCACATAAATCATTTTCAGGGGAGTGGGCTGAATGCTTCTACCCAAAACCCCATTAATAATCAGCAGGACACTAAAGAAACCTGCTCCTCCTATAACATTTTGTAGTCCTTCTTCATGATTGTCACCATCATTGGTATATTGATTTCAATGTGAGGTTTTTCTCAGTAAAAACTGAAGATAAAATGAATACAGAACTTCAGAGTTTGATCCAAAGTCATTGGCACCATGGAGAAATGAAATGGTCTGATAGCTTGTCTTACACCTTAACAGGAAAAAATTGGCAGACAAGAAACTGTTTAGGAATCATTTTGCCCTTGACACTTTTAAAGCTAACTCTTGAGTTGCTGAATCTTTGTCTGAGTGTGAAACATGGCATTTGTGTTAAAGATAATACAGAAACTTGGAACATTAGTCTCCAGGCTGTAATTAGAAACTAGATGACGTTTATCATCACAAGAAACACAGAAACAAAAGACTTCACACAAAACCAGAATATTAATTTTAACCTCAGGAGAACAGCACAAGTTTTGTGTCAACTGTTTTACTACTACATCAAGAGGCAGCAATATACTTTTAGACTATTATTGCTAATTCTTAAGAATTTCTATGGCTGAATAGTTCATAAATATTCTTAGTCTGACAACTGTGCACTTAAATCTCTGTGATATGTCAGAAATACTTATGAATTTCTCCATGTGCAAAAGAAGTACATATTGGTGGAAGACAAAAATAATAAATATGTCAAGAAAAATACACTTGCATTGTTTCATTGAAAGATTGGCGTAAACCTCAGTAGACTCTCTTTTTTCATTACTTTCTGTCTTCATCTCTCTTTCCTCTTTTCTCTTTCCATCACACCCTTGTTTGTTTTTTCACCCATTCCAGGTATGGTACTGATAATTCCACAAGAATTTTCCCCATGCTGCTCTACCATCTGCCAACAACATCAGTTCTGACAGGAATAGCCTGTATCTCAAGGGTGTAAAACATTTTAGTCTTAGTTCTGGATCTGTTCCAGTGCATTTCCTCAGCAGAGATGAAAAACTGTGTCAACTGAGCTGTGTTGCATATGTTTTTTATCTGCTCTTGGCTGAGGATTGAGGTAAAAAACGCTAAATTCATTTCACTTACAATCTTATTTAGACAGCCTGTACTGAATCTTATCTAATATTGCAAGTATAAAATGCAGAGAATAGGAGAGAGACATCAATAGTATTGATGGGCAATTATGGAATATAGAGATCCAGGGGTGTACAGTAAGAAATGATGGGGTATATAAGTGAATGTGGGTGATGACAGAGGAAAAAATACAATGAAATTAAGAGGAAGTAAATTTAAAGTTAGAAAACCAAGTTTGCCTCCACAGAACACAGCTCCTCTTGCTGCGAGGAATTATCAGTTTATTGCACAAAGCAGGTCACACACTATGGGCTCTTATTTCATCAACAGGAACAAGCGAAAAGTAGGACCAGGCACGCAGTACTTTCAAGAAACTGGCCCATTCACACAAGGATTCATGGAAGCTGTGATGCCAATCAGGTTCAGCATCTATGACGCCGACCCCGGTAAAAGAAAATAGAGAACATAGTAGAGCCCTCCTAACTGAAATTGTCAACTTCTTCTTTGATGAAAATACTCTCTGAATCAGACTAATACAAGCAATGGTGTGATCAGTACTGAAGAACTGCTCACTCATTGTTAGTGACCTTGTAAACTACCCCCCCAGTATCTAACCTCCATTTTCTAAGTAATCTGATTACTATCAGGACAAAACAAAACAAAATCCAGTGCCCCCGTCAGTTGCCAAAATCCTGGATTCCTCTCAGTCAGACTTCAAGCCAGAGCATAGTACAGAGACAACACTTGTTGCTCTTCCTGGTGACTACTTCCTGTTCATAGACAAGGGAAGTACATCCATACTCATCCTGCTGGCTCTTTCTGCAGTATTCAATACCATTGATCACTATATGCTCCTGCCCTGTCTTGTAGAGGTTGTAGGGTGAATAGAAGCACCCTGAAATGGTACAGATCTTTTTTTTCCCCCCAGAGTGAGATGGTTATTAGGATGGTTGTTAGGAGCAAGATGGGTGTTAGGAACTAAACTTCCCAAAGCCTCACATACAGAGTTCTACAAAACTCAGTTCTCTCCCTCATATTATTCAGCATCTATGTGAAACCATTGTGTGAGACAGTACAACACCAGATGAAGGACCTGTAGTACATGGTTAACACCTCAAACTATCTCTCCTTTATGTAAAAGGAGAACAACAGCATCTCCTGGTTTCTTAATGCCAAGCTGAAATCAGCCCTGGGATGCATAGCAGCCAGCTAAAGCTTAACACAAACTACGTTGGATGCCCAAATATTCATGGCAGTAGTAACATCAATTTCTATCTGTGACTGTGCAAAATTGTGACCCTCTGTAGTGGGGTGGCTACCCCGCTTCTGCCCTGAGGGGTTTAAAAGAGCCCTGGAGGAGGGCTGCAGCTCTAAAAGCTGGGCTGATTGGGGAAGCAGCCGCAGCTGGGCCACGCCCCATCAGGCCACAGCTGGCCTGTATAAAAAGGCTGGGAGCCAGAGGCCAAACAGTCTCTCTCTGCACTCAGAGAGAGAAGGGCCTGGCTGCAGGGAGTAGAGATGGGGTACCTGAATGGAGCAGGGCTGGGGAGCTCCAGCCTGGAAAGCCCCAGGCTGTGGCCTAGGAGAAGGCTAACAGGTACTGGGGGTTGCAGAGGGCAGCCCAGGGCTAGGCCAAGGCAGCAGGTCCAAACCCAACCTTGCTGATGATGAGTGGCCTATACTGCAGTCTGCCCAGGGAGCGGGGGCTAGTTGGTGACTGGCAGTGGCGTTATCCTGAGGTGAGGTAGGGATAGTGGGTGGGGGTTCCCTGGGGAGGGGAAACCCAGTGGAAAGGGGTTATGCCAGAGGGCAGCCCCCTCAGATAAGGGCACTGGGGTCCTGGAAGGGACATGGGGGGGGGGGGGGCAGAAGAGGACAGGTGGACCACCGGCCTGCAGAGGGTGCTCTAGGATGCTGGAAGAGCTAATTCCTGGAGTCACCAGCAGGAGGTGCTGCAGGGGTGAGTCTGCTTCTCTACACCCTCCTTATCATAGAATCATAGATTCATAGAATATTAGGGTTGGAAGAGACCTCAGGAGGTTATCTAGTCCAACCCCCTGATCAAAGCAGAACCAACACCAACTAAATCAGATTCAGAGCTGGCTGTAATGACCTATGTATTTGTGATATCCAGGTTGATTATTTTCACTGATATATAAGAATGATTAATTGAAAAACTTGATGTGGGACAAAATGCAGCAATCCATCTGCCTAGCAACACAGGTTGCTATGATCACATCACCCTCGTACTCAACTCTTTGCATTAGCTCCTTCTTGGGTCTAGGTCAAGGAATATCTGTAGTGATATTCAAAGCCCTCCATGGGATTGGCTCTAGGTACATCTGCAGCCATGATTTCCAAGGACAGCTGTGAGCTGCCAGAACCATGAAACTACCAACAAATAAACAGAGAACTTTCACAGGAGCTTGGCCTAGGCTCTGGAACTAATTCCTGCAAGAAATAAGAATGACCACTGCACAGGCCTCACCATACGCAAACCTAGAGAAACAATTTGGGGGAGGTAATATCTTTTATTGAACCAACCTCTGTTGGTGAGAGAGACAAGCTTTCAAGCTACACAGAGCTCTTCCTGGGACCGACATGTTTACAAGAACACTACTTTCAGGATTAACTAGTACTGAATGGTCACATTTCTCAATATAATGGAACCTACTTATATGGGTGTGATGGGGTATATACTCCCACACAGGGAATGAAAGGGTTAAAATGCCCTGAGATGTCAATTGACCTATCGGGCTCCGCCTGGGGGTGTGTTAGGCATAACTGATGATCAAACCCAGCTAGGGAGGGCTCAGTCTTCAGAAAGGAAGGAGCAAAGGGATGTGGAGGATGGGCCAGGGAGGAGACTCAGGTTAGAGGTAGCTGGGAGTTTTCCTCTTTTGGGCTGAGAGAAGCCCTGGGAGGCTGAGCCCTGAGCTGGAAGCCTGACTGGAGATAGGGGCTGATCAGGGACTGCAGCTTGCCTGAAACCAGGGGCAGAGGGAGACTGTGGCAGCTCCTAGGTAGTGAGAATGAAACCCAGCAACTGGGGCCAGTGCTGGGCCAGTTTGAAGCTGGAGCTAGCCCTGCAAAGAAGGCTACCAGCTGGGATGAAGATTCAGTTGTTCTGCTATTTTCTTTGGACTTTAAGCAAAGGACTTTGAGGCCCTGTGAAGGGATAGACTCTCTACCTGGCTTAGCTAAATAGCCAGGTCATGCCAACAACTGAAATAGACCAAAGAAGACACTGGGAAACTGAGGCATAGTTTTTGAAACACTACATACAGTCACCAGAGGGTGAGGTGGGGATCAACTCTTCCACACATGGGGGCTTTTCTGGGATCTACTGACACACCCGCCAAAAAAGGAGGAATAATGGAAAAGCTGCAGAATGCAGTACGTAATCTGCATGCTGCTGGTACAGCAGGATGAGACCCAGGCTTTTCTCCTGTAGCTGCTGAAAGGGCAGCAAAAGGAGCAGGAAACCCAGTAGATGTAGAAGGAGGGTTTCCAGCAATGAGTGGAGAAATGTACCTCTGGGACTTCAGCATCTCCTTGGGAAGAAGGCCTCGGCAGGCCAGTCCTGGGATTAGCAAAACTTGGGCCAGAAGATGAGGCTTTTTATATACTTTTGAGTGGGTTGTGAGTGCAGAAGTTTGGGCAGAATCATCATGGGCAGCTGGGGTGGCCCTGTATCTGTAAAGGAAAGCCCAAGCATCATATAGCTCCCTGTCTAATGAGAAAGCAAAATCATATCCGATAGTCAAAGAAGTATTTTAGATCAGTGGGGGCTGACACCTGAAGCCTATCGACACTGCTCTAAAATGGAACCATTCCCCTGAGGAGCATTGCCTAGGGTGGTGGCTCAGTGGCTCTGAGACCTGCATTTTGTTGGCTGGGGCCCAAGGAAGGGTCCAACATTTTCAGCTAGTATCCACCATTGCTGCAGGGGAAAGAAGAGAGACCTTGTGATGGGTTCGGTCACAGAGACCCCCTTGGGACTGTCACCTGATGTGCTGGAATTACCTCTGAGCCTGTTTTCCCTGCCAGCTTGGGACTCCAGAACCCTGCCTTGTTGAGCCACACACACTAGCCTGCTGCAACACAGACCCAGGTCTGGTCTACGCCCCCAAAGCTGCAGACTTTAACGAAAAATTGCTCAGCAGGTCACCTATCTCCAACACCCAGTCACCCAGTGGGATCCAAACCCCAAATAAATCCATTTTACTCTGCACAAAGCTTATACAGGGTAAACTCATAAATTGTCCACCCTCTATAACACTGATAGAGAGAGATGCACAACTGTTTGCTCCCCCAAGTATTAATCACTTACTCTGGGTTAATTAATAAACAAAAGGGATTTTATTAAGTATAAAAAGTAGGATTCAAGTGGTTTTAAGTAATATCAGACAGAACAAAGTAAGTCACCAAGCAAAATAAAGCAAAAACATGCAAGTCTAAGCCTAATACATTAAGAAACTGATTACAGATAATATCTCACCCTCAGAGATGTTCCAATAAGCTTCTTTCACAGACTAGACTCCTTCCTAGTCTGGGCCCAATTCTTTCCCCGGTAAAGTCCTTGTTAGTTTCAGCAGACATCTTAGGTGGAAACTAGGGGTTTTCTCATGACTGGCCTCCCCCTTTGTTCTGTTCCACACCTTTTATAGCTCTGGCACAAGGCGGGAATCTTTTGTCTCTCTGGGTCCCCACCCCTCCTTCTAAATGGAAAAGCACCAGGTTTAAAATGGATTCCAGTATCAGGTGACATGTTCACATGTCCTGTGAGACCCCAGCCTCCATTCTTCCTGGGCTGGCTCGTAGGGACACAGAAAGGCTTGCAGGTAAATAAACCATTTACAACCAATTGTCCTAGTCAGTGGGAGCCATCAAGATTCTAAACCACCATTAATGGCCCACACTTTGCATAATTACAATAGGACCTCAGAGTTATACTTCATATTTCTAGCTTCAGATACAAGAATGATACATGCATACAAATAGGATGAACACACTCAGTAGATTATAAGCTTTGTAATGATACCTTACAAGAGACCTTTTTATGGATTTCTACATAGATTGCTTCCGTCAACGTGCAAAGGCTGAAATTGTGGATAAGCAACATCACTTGCCCCATAACCTCAGCCATGCTGAACACAACGCCATCTACAGCCTCAGAAACAACCCTGACATCATTATCAAAAAGGCTGACAAAGGAGGTGCTGTCGTCATCATGAATAAATTGGAATATGACCAAGAGGCTGCTAGACAGCTCTCTAACACCACATTCTACAGGCCATTATCCTCTGATCCCACTGAGGATTACCTAAAGAAATTACACCATCTGCTAAAAAAACTCCCTGACAAAGCACAGGAACAAATCTGTACAGACACATGCCTAGAACCCCGACCAGGGACATTCTATTTGCTACCCAAGATCCATAAACCTGGAAATCCTGGACGCCCCATCATCTCAGGCATTGGCACCCTAACATCAGGCTTGTCTGGTTATGTGGACTCTCTCCTCAGACCCTACGCTACCAGCACTCCTAGCTATCTTCGAGATACTACTGACTTCCTGAGGAAACTAGAATCCATCGGTGATCTTCCAGAAAACACCATCCTGGCCACTATGGACGTAGAAGCCCTCTACACCAATATTCCACACACAGATGGACTACAAGCTATCAGGAACAGTATCCCCGATAATGTCACAGCTAACCTAGTGGCTGAACTCTGTGACTTTGTCCTCACCCACAACTATTTCACATTTGGGGACAATATATACCTTCAAGTCAGCGGCACTGCTATGGGTACCCGCATGGCCCCGCAGTATGCCAACATTTTTATGGCTGACTTAGAACAACGCTTCCTTAGCTCTCGTCCCCTAACGCCCCTACTCTACTTGCGCTACATTGATGACATCTTCATCATCTGGACCCATGGAAAAGAAGCCCTTGAGGAATTCCACCATGATTTCAATAATTTCCATCCCACCATCAACCTCAGCCTAGATCAATCCACACAAGCGGTCCATTTCCTGGACACTACTGTGCTAATAAGCGATGGTCACATAAATACCACCCTGTACCGGAAACCTACTGACCGCTACACTTACCTACATGCCTCCAGCTTCCATCCAGGACACACCACACGATCCATTGTCTACAGCCAAGCTCTAAGATATAACCGCATTTGCTCCAATCCCTCAGATAGAGACAAGCACCTACAAGATCTCTATCAAGCATTCTTAAAACTACAATACCCACCTGCTGAAGTGAAAAAACAGATTGACAGAGCCAGACGAGTACCCAGAAGTCAACTCCTACAAGACAGGGCCAACAAAGAAAATAACAGAACACCACTAGCTGTCACCTTCAGCCCCCAACTAAAACCTCTCCAGCGCATCATCAGAGATCTACAACCTATCCTGAAAGATGATCCTTTACTCTCACAGATCTTGGGAGACAGACCTGTCCTCGCTTACAGACAACCCCCCAACCTAAAGCAAATACTCACCAGCAACCACACATCACTGAACAAAAACACTGACCCAGGAACCTATCCTTGTAACAAAGCCCGATGCCAACTCTGTCCACATATCTATTCAAGTAACACCATCATAGGGCCTAATCACATCAGCTATACCATCAGTGGCTCGTTCACCTGCACATCTACCAATGTGATATATGCCATCATGTGCCAGCAATGCCCCTCTGCCATGTACATTGGCCAAACCGGACAGTCTCTACGCAAAAGAATTAATGGACACAAATCTGACATCAGGAATCATAATACTCAAAAACCAGTGGGAGAACACTTTAACCTGTCTGGCCATTCTTTGACAGACCTGCGGGTGGCTATCTTAAAACAGAAAAACTTCAAAAACAGACTCCAACGAGAGACTGCTGAGCTGGAATTGATATGCAAACTAGACACAATCAACTCAGGGCTAAATAGGGATTGGGAATGGCTGAGCCATTACAAACATTGAATCTATCTCCCCTTGTAAGTATTTTCACACTTGCTTCTTATCAAACTGTCTGTACTGAACCATCTTGATTATCACGTCAAAAGTTTTTTTTCTCTTACTTAATTGGCCTCTCAGAGTTGGTAAGACAACTCCCACCTGTTCATGCTCTCTGTATGTGTGTGTATATATATCTCCTCAATATATGGTTCACTCTATATGCATCCGAAGAAGTGGGTTGTAGCCCACGAAAGCTTATGCTCTAATAAATTTGTTAGTCTCTAAGGTGCCACAAGTACTCCTGTTATTTTTGCGGATACAGACTAACACGGCTGCTACTCTGAAACTTTGCATAAAGCATATTCCAGTTACATCATATTCACACTCATAAGCATATTTCCATAAAACATATGGAGTGCAATGTCACAGGCCTATTTGGAAGCGGATGACTGAGTGGTGGGCCAGATCAGGAACATCACCCAGAGAAAGGTGGGAAGAACTAAAACCTTGATATCCAGAGGCTAGAGAAGACACGTGAGGAGGAAGAATCCTGGGTAGTCCTAAGTTTCGGGGCCCAGATGAGACATCAACCCTCCCCCCCCCAAGTCATTTCACCAGCCCAGTGAGAGCACCCCACAGGAGGTAGAGGGGAAACCTAGTTGTGTGTTTCATGTTTAGCTGACCAATGTGAAAAGAGACTGTCCCCTGATGGAGTGTGTCTACCTTCGATGTTGTTATAGCCAGGTTCGTGGTTTGGGGGGGGGGGTGTCCTCAAACTGGTGTTGAATGTCACCATATGTGGTGTCTGTAAAACTGGGGAAACAGGCAGTGAAGGGCCTGATGACGCAGATTGTGGCTAAACACTTATTAGGGGAAGGAAAGGGACTTCTATCTGGTAAAATAGATTGGCATCGGCCAGTCCACAGATCTTGTGCGTGTGGAGGGACTCGAGTATACCCACAGGGCTGTGGTGGAGTTAGAGGTACAAGAAGGCCAGAGTAGCTGAATGAGAGTTAGAGTGCTGAGGAGCCTTTCATGGCCTGTGATCCTGGGCAGAAACTGTCAAGGTTTCTCAGCCATGATGCAGCAGGGAACGTGAGCCAGTAGAGGAGAAATCTACCTAGTTTGTGGAGCTACAGTCAGGAATGCTCAGCATTCTGGGTGCACTGAAGGGGGTTGGAGGGACTTGTTAGATCACATGGAGACTGCTGAGAGAACCAGAGAGGAAATCTGAGATATCTTCACAGCCTGGAGGAACAACTATAGGAAGCCATTGGGGACATGTACTTGGCACTTGCCTCTGTTGCCACTACCAGTGCAACTGTGGCTACATTGCTATTTATACTGATGCTAGCTTGATGAGAGCTAGTGTGAATATTTATACACAAGCAGAGGAATCACAGCCCTACCTTAGAGTGCAGATGTAGCCATAGAGAAGTTGTTTTGTGTGACAAAAAAATATTTCACTGGAAGACAAGATGGTTTCACTTTATTACAAATTCTTTTTACAATAAACCTCAAATATTATCCAGTACTTCAGAGTTTAGATAAGCACACTTATACTGAATCCAGTCAATTATTGTTCCCACTCAATCACAGTTTTGACAGTATAACAATTCTTTGTCACAAATACTTGAGTATAGTATTTGTAGTACTACAATTCCTCAAAGTCCAGTATTGACTATACCACTCTGCAGCACAGTTCCTGTGAATGTAGGCAGTGTTGATGTTCTTCTTATCACTGCTGTCTAAATGCACAGCTGATAGGAATATGTAGAAGCTGCAGTAATGCAAGTGTAGTAATGTTATTGTTAGGTATATAATCAGAATACATTTTCTTTTAATTTGAAAATAAAAGAAAAAGTTGGAATGTTTCATAGCTCTAAAACAAAGCTCTCCAAAATTCACGATATTGTCATGGACCATAAAGGTGCTTGCTGTCTGTGTACTGTACTATCTGACCTTGCTCATTCAAAGATGCACTCGTTACAGAATGTCAGTCTCTAATGAGGCCTAAAGTAATTGAGCCTGATTGAACTGGCAAGATGCTGCCTAATTAAAATGATAAATGGAATTGACTGATCATCTATGGAGGGCAACTGGCATGGAGGACATTAAACAAGGTCATTCTGTCAAGGAGAACCACTAATGCTATGAGTTTCTATTCTTTGGATGGTGTCCTCCAGATATGGGCTGTCCCTCCTGCTGTGTAATCATGAGCATGGTGTATCACTTAGAAGGCATCCACTACAATATGGCAGAGGCTCACAGCTTTAGGGCTGTTCTGGGCAAAGGTCACTGAGTGTTCATCCAGTCCATCCATGATCACCTTCCTCCCTTATCCATACTTGAAGATGCAGGTAGAAAATCTATAAGCATTGTGGCTGAGAGGACTGAGGAACTTTTATAGGCTTTTATTATAGATAAGGCAGCACAATATACCTTCCATTGCCACAAGGGAACAAAATCTGTATTGGCACGTGGCAGATGACATCAAATTTACCTTTAAACAGGTCAACTGAGCCTTTGGCTTTGGACTTTTTTAAGTCTATGAGTAAAACCTTGATCAGGTTGTGAAATATAACAGCTGCGTGGTATCCGTTAAGTACAGACCCAATTAAGGAAGAGGTGTATATCCACACCACCTTAGGAAGAACTGGGGAAGGGAGGCACAACTTCTTTGTTTCCCAGTGTGCAGGGATATTATTCAAGCTGCAGCATCACTTTGCTACTCCTCACAGTACACCCAACCCATTCTGTGACTGATGTGGAGGAGGAATCACGTCCGTGCCATCTCCCTACTCTAGTTGGGGACATGTATGGCCCCAAGAAGTACATAGAAGGAGCAGTCCCCACAGTTTCCTCAGCACAGGGACTGCTATTATCCATGTGTTTGTGTGGGGCATACATAGGAGTGGCGAAGGTTCTGAATGCCTTCCTTCCATGCATCTGCATGCAGGCCATAGTATCCATTGAAGCCTTTCTGTTATGCCAGCAACAGGGTTTGTGTGCCTGGTCACCCATGCTCTTCTATTCTGCAGCTGTCTGAGACAAGATGTCACATTTAAAAGTCAGCCATGTCACATGGAAAGAATTGCAGCAGCAGGAGCAGTGGCAGTGTGCTCCCATTTTTATTCATGTTCTTTCCAAGGTACGTCTACAGATCTGGCCTAGAGTCCATATGAATTTCTAGCAATTATTGAAGGAGATTAGGCAGGAGGGCCGGAAGAATTACCTCTCTGGTTACCATAATGCCAAACAGCTTCCATCAAAGAGTTTTGCTTGCTAAGTGAGTCTGAGGAACAGGGCAGGATTAGAAAAATGATGCCAGTGGCTGTAGGGGGCGGCTTAAATGCAGATTATTGAAGTTGTAGTTCAAAATTTCCAAGGTTTAATGAATCTCAATGGGTAGATTTATCTTATAATTGCAGATCATAATTAGAAGAATTGAACTAATTAGAACTGATTTATTATACATATGCATTTAAGCTTAATTGAAAGTAAGATTTTTGTGCATAACTTCAGAATGACTGGGTGTTAATGTGGAAAGTGTTTTTTCTTCTTTTTTAGTAGAAGGTGTTGCAAAATCTGCCTATATTTCTCTTCTGCACATTCGACTTTCATGCTGTTTTTCTGTTATTAAATATTTAAATTTTTTCTAAACAAAACAGAGATTATTTATTGGTCCTGCAGTCTTTGACTCTAACTAATAACCCCAAAACATGAAATTTGGATATTAATTTTATGTCAGAGGACTCCTCTTATAACAAATACTAATGCAAATAATTAAAACAACAAAAGCCCTACAAACCAAGCAGTCTTTTGAATGGCGATCTTTGTTAGTTGGATAATTGCTGTGTGGATAAAGCTTTAAAATGGGTGTAGATATAAATATGAGTAATATTAATATGTGGGTTATATTAAGATTTAAATTTCTATTAATATTCATAAGTCTTACGGTTATTATTATTATTTTATTATGGACTTTTAATATACATAGTAATGCTATTAGCTCTCATTACTGGATAGTACATAAAATGTTGTTCACCGTTAATGTAGTTAAGAATGGATTTCTCATCTCATAAAGGGTGGATGTCAAGGTGATGAAAAATGTGCCATTGTTAAAATCTCAGCAGCCTACATATAACCATGTGACAGTTTCATGGTTGGAACTGAGCTCTAGTTTCCATATTTAGAAGGGAAGGGAGAGGGAAAGGAGTAGAGTTTAGAACTACTTGCTTTACATAATTCCCTGTATATTGGGAAGCCATATTTCTTCCCTAGAAGCAGCACACAGGGTATCACTGCAGACAATAAAAAAATGGATGGAAGTAAGAAAAAATGAGGTAATGTTCAGGGACTGGATTAGATTCACCCTCATCACTGCACAAAGGTGCAAATTTCATCACTACACCGACAAGGTCCGAAGGGCATCAATAGGGATTCATTCCTGTGGGAAGCCAGGAGATATGGTATTATATCAGGAGTAGCAGCTTTAATCTCCACTAGGGACCAAAAATCCTGCTGCAGGAGGATGCCCGAATCCGCACATCCCCAGCTGGCCTAGATATTAATATTGTGGGCTGTGCTGGCCTCCTATCCACTGGTAGGGGCTCACTGTGGACACCTTATATTGCCACAACTTCCCCCAGTGGACTTTGTCTTCAGGAGTTATGACCATATTTTATTCCAACTTTCCTAACATAGACTGTATAGTGAATTGGCCTCCTAACTATAGAAAGAGTCTTGAAATTAAAATCAGTCTTATATGATTCAAGCTTTTTTAAAATATGGAGTCTTTCACCTGTTTGGCACAGCAATTAATATGGTTGTTCTGTAGCCTTTAAGGAATCGGTTGGTTGTTTCAGTTTTAATTTCTAGAGAACATGGGTCCACATCACTAAAAACAACCGCTTTAACTGGCATTCTTGTTTCAGCCATTTCAGTGTAGTAGCCGAATGAACTACCTTCTTGACCAAGAAGTGGTTCCTCATGGAAATAGATGATGTCACTAGATGGGGAAGCTTGCATTACTCATAATACTTTTGTTTTCCATAACATATCTTATCCAAAGATCTCAAAGGACTTTACCGCTATTAATTAATTAACCTATCTGATAACATCCCTGTAAAGTAGGCGCTAACCCCCTTTGGCAATGTAAAAACTGAGTCACAGAAAGGTAAGTGAGTTGCCCAAGGAAATAAAGCAAGTCTGTAGGAGGATAATCCAGAGCTCCTGACTGCCAGGCCTACACGTTAACCACTGGATCATACAGTCTCCCATGTCCCTGGTATACTTAGCGTAGGGTTAAACAGAGAACTTCAATGTTCAAGTCTATCAAACTGTCATATGTCCCAAATGCTAACTTTGCGGTAAAACCTGTTATCAAAGCCTTTGCTATTTTATTTAACTTGTTGCAGAAAATCTAGCGTTAATGAAGTGTCTGAGAACATTGGTTGTTCCAATGAAAGGATGGATGTTGGTAATTCTTCATGCAAGTTACTGAAGTTTGATTGTGGGGGGCAGGGGGAGGAAGGTTTGGAATGAAGGACAACAGCATGTTTAATGGTTATCATAGAATCATAGAATCATAGAATATCAGGGTTGGAAGGGACCTCAGGAGGTCATCTAGTCCAACGCCCTGCTCAAAGCAGGACCAATTCCCAACTAAATCATCCCAGCCAGGGCTTTGTCAAGCCGGGCCTCAAAAACCTCCAAGGAAGGATATTCCACCACCTCCCTAGGTAAAGCATTCCAGTGCTTCACCACCCTCCTAGTGAAATAGTGTTTCCTAATATCCAACCTAGACCTCCCCCACTGCAACTTGAGACCATTGCTCCTTGTTCTGTCAACTGCCACCACTGAGAACAGCCGAGCTCCATCCTCTTTGGAACCCCCCTTCAGGTAGTTGAAAGCAGCTATCAAATCCCCCCTCATTCTTCTCTTCTGGAGACTAAACAATCCCAGTTCCCTCAGCCTCTCCTCATAAATCATGTGCTCCAGACCCCTAATCATTTTTGTTGCCCTCCGCTGGACTCTTTCCAATATTTCCACATCCTTCTTATTGTGTGGGGCCCAAAACTGGACACAGTACTCCAGATGAGGCCTCACCAATGTCGCATAAAGGGGAACGATCACGTCCCTCGATCTGCTGGCAATGCTCCTACTTATACAGCCCAAAATGCCATTAGCCTTCTTGGCAACAAGAGCACACTGTTGACTCATATCCAGCTTCTCGTCCACTGTGACCCCTAGGTCCTTTTCTGCAGAACTGCTACCTAGCCATTCGGTCCCTAGTCTGTAGCAGTGCATAGGATTCTTCCGTCCTAAGTGCAGGA
Source organism: Emys orbicularis (assembly GCF_028017835.1). Lineage (NCBI taxonomy): Eukaryota > Metazoa > Chordata > Testudines > Emydidae > Emys > Emys orbicularis. The sequence continues at coordinate 91,121,191 of NC_088685.1, read as the reverse complement.
CTCTGCACTTGTCCTTGTTGAACCTCATCAGGTTTCTTTTGGCCCAATCCTCCAATTTGTCTAGGTCCCTCTGTATCTGATCCCTACCCGCCAGCGTATCTACCACGCCTCCCAGTTTAGTGTCATCTGCAAACTTGCTGAGAGTGCAGTCCACACCATCTTCCAGATCATTAATAAAGATATTAAACAAAACTGGCCCCAGGACCGACCCTTGGGGCACTCCGCTTGAAACCGGCTGCCAACTAGACATGGAGCCATTGATCACTACCCGTTGAGCCCGACGATCTAGCCAGCTTTCTATCCACCTTACAGTCCATTCATCTAGCCCATATTTCTTTAACTTGGCGGCAAGAATACTGTGGGAGACCGTATCAAAAGCTTTGCTAAAGTCAAGGAATAACACATCCACTGCTTTCCCCTCATCCACAGAGCCAGTTATCTCCTCATAGAAGGCAATTAGGTTAGTCAGGCACGACTTCCCCTTGGTGAATCCATGCTGACTGTTCCTGATCACTTTCCTCTCCTCTAAGTGTTTCATAATTGATTCCTTGAGGACCTGCTCCATGATTTTTCCAGGGACTGAGGTGAGGCTGACTGGCCTGTAGTTCCCTGGATTCTCCTTCTTCCCTTTTTTAAAGATGGGCACTGCATTAGCCTTTTTCCAGTCATCCGGGACCTCCCCCGATCGCCATGAGTTTTCAAAGATGATGGCCAATGGCTCCACAATCACATCCGCCAACTCCTTTAGCACCCTCGGATGCAGCGCATCTGGCCCCATGGATTTGTGCTCATCCAGTTTTTCTAAATAGTCCCGAACCACTTCTTTCTCCACGGAGGGCTGGTCACCTCCTCCCCATACTGTGCTGCCCAGTCCAGCAGTCTGGGAGCTGACCTTGTTCGTGAAGACAAAGGCAAAAAAAGCATTGAGTACATTAGCTTTTTCCACATCCTCTGTCACTAGGTTGCCTCCCTCATTCAGTAAGGGGCCCACACTTTCCTTGACTTTCTTCTTGTTGCTAACATACCTGAAGAAACCCTTCTTGTTACTCTTAACTTCCCTTGCTAGCTGCAACTCCAAGTGCGATTTGGCCTTCCTGATTTCACTCTTGCATGCCTGAGCGATATTTTTATACTCCTCCCTGGTCATTTGTCCAATCTTCCACTTCTTGTAAGCTTCTTTTTTGCGTTTAAGGTCAGTAAGGATTTCACTGTTAAGCCAAGCTGGTCGCCTGCCATATTTACTATTCTTTCTACACGTCGGGATGGTTTGTTCCTGCAACCGCAATAAGGATTCTTTAAAATACAGCCAGCTCTCCTGGACCCCTTTGCCCTTCATGTTATTCTCCCAGGGGATCCTGCCCATCTGTTCCCTGAGGGAGTCAAAGTCTGCTTATCTGAAGTCCAGGGTCCATATTCTGCTGCTCTCCTTTCTTCCTTGTGTCAGGATCCTGAACTCGACCATCTCATGGTCACTGCCTCCCAGGTTCCCATCCACTTTTGCTTCCCCTACTAATTCTTCCCTGTTTGTGAGCAGCAGGTCAAGAAAAGCTCTGCCCCTAGTTGGTTCCTCCAGCACTTGCACCAGGAAATTGTCCCCTACACTTTCCAAAAACTTCCTGGATTGTCTGTGCACCGCTGTATTGCTCTCCCAGCAGATATCAGGGTGATTAAAGTCTCCCATGAGAACCAGGGCCTGTGATCTAGCAACTTCTGTTAGTTGCTGGAAGAACGCCTCGTCCACCTCATCCCCCTGGTCTGGTGGTCTATAGCAGACTCCGACCATGACATCACCCTTGTTGCTCACACTTCTCAACCTTATCCAGAGACTCTCAGGTTTTTCTGCAGTTTCATACCGCAGCTCTGAGCAGTCATACTCCTCTCTTACATACAATGCAACTCCCCCACCTTTTCTGCCCTGCCTGTCCTTCCTGAACAGTTTATATCCATCCATGACAGTACTCCAGTCATCTGAGTTATCCCACCAAGTCTCTGTTGTTCCAATCGCATCATAGTTCCCTGACTGTGCCAGGACTTCCAGTTCTCCCTGCTTGTTTCCCAGGCTTCTTGCATTTGTGTATAGGCACTTAAGATAACTCATCGATCGTCCCTCTTTCTCAGTATGAGACAGGAGTCCTCCCCTCTTGCGCTCTCCTGCTCTTGCTTCCTCCCAGGATCCCATTTCCCCACTTACCTCAGGGCTTTGATCTCCTTCCCCCGGTGAACCTAGTTTAAAGCCCTCCTCACTAGGTTAGCCAGCCTGCTTGCGTTATGGGACCAAAGTTCAAGTTCTCAGTAAGAAGAGTGTTACCAGGACAAAAGACATGGAATAAAGGGAACTTTTCACCCAGAGGGAGAATTTTGTCCTTCAAGTATTCAGCAGAAAGAAGACATGGAATAGCCACTAGCTCAGGGAGGCTTTGACCCTTCAACTGATAGTGTGCCAGTTGTTGCCCCTGTCCAGGGTCCCACTGAAGTTAACAGGACTCCATGCAGCCAAAATGAGATGCCTGTGAATGATCAGTTTCAGGCCTAGGGCCAGAGTAAATATGCCGCTGGAAAGAGACAGAGGGATAGCGTGTGAGTTGAGGGGAAATGTAAAGTTGGGTGGGATGAGCAAATCTGGAAATGAACACAGGACAGAGTAGCATAGAATGCAACAATAGATGTTAATCAACAATAGCCATTGAGATCATGAAGAATGGTGCAATTCGGAAGTTACAGCTGTTGCTTTTAGAAATAACATACGTCATGTGGAAAAACGGGTGAAGAGGAAAAAATTCTAATTTGTTTAGTAAAATAACTCTTAATTGTTAGTGGTTAGAATGATTAATTGTAAATTTTATGAGTTTCTTTTTATGACTTCAGAAAATATGATGACAGAATGTCACATTCTATCATCCATTATGTATGTCAACTTCATTATAAACTTCCCAACATCCAAGAAAATTCTGCTTGTAATTAAGTTAATAATACAGATATTACATCAGGAAAGGTCACATCAGGCTGGCATTTTAATTTAGCCACCTTTTCTTAATGTGGTGGTAGGAATTATAATAAAAAATCATTAGATCAGATAGAATAACTCATCCAATAAAGCCTGGAGAAATGTCAATATTGACACTTGCAATGATCTTATATGCACATTTAATGTATAACTGATTAATGCTATTATATATATGTGATCATGTCTTCCAAATAAGAAATTTCTATAAGGTTAAATACAATAATCCTTACTAGCTGCAATAATTGCAGGCCCAAATATTTCTGATACATTTTAGATTAATAGATGAGATGACATTTAAGAACAAGATGTGGGTAAAGTTTAAAAGAACATTACGAAAAAGATAGTCCACTACATCTCCCCTGTGTGTCATTATTTAAATAATAAAAACTGTTGTAATGGTAGTCACCTTCACTCCGGGTAGTCCTTTTCTGATAGACAAAAGAACCCAATGTAAAGATCTTATGGCTAATGTAGCAATGGGCCCAATTCTCCACCTCTTTCATTATAAAAATCATTTACAACTGTGCAAAGGTAGGTGTAAATGCTATCTGATCACAGTGGTAGCAATTTACGCTAACTTGCACTCCCTTTGCACAACTATAAATGACAACACAAGGTACAAGGCAGTAACCGTCCCTATTAAGATAAAAAAAGCCACCTTTTATAAGCCTGAAAGGCTTTTCTTTAGGTACGTGCCTATTGAACAGTAAAGGCCCGTTCCTAAAGTCCTGAATTTTGTTTTTGTAAGGAGTGCCAGGTCAGGCCCTTAATCATCTACATTCTTATGAGATATCTACAGAAGGACTATGTGGAGGTGATAACACCATGGTTCCTGAAGCCGGTAGTAACACTTTTCTCCCTAGCCTCATCTCTTATGAACACAATCTAAAAGGAGCTTTCTTAATATTAGTAGTCCATTATTTGTGAAATCATAAATACTGATGGAAGGCAGTCCATAGAGAAGCCACATTCTGAGTATGGGTGGGTGAAGAAGGCTGAAATAAAACAAAGAATAGCTTTCATATCAACCTGGACTCCATTCTATCCTGCTGTCCATCAATCCATCACATTTACAATGTGCCTGTCACTGTAATACCTAGACTGATAAGGAGAGAAGTGTAAGGTATTAGGAGTCAGGACTCCTGGGTTCTATTCTTCACTCTGTCACTGACAGCCTTGGTAAGGCAATTTATCTCTGTGCTTCGGTGTACCTGTTTGTAAGTAGGGATAATACAATGCTTGCCCACTTGACAGTGGTGTTATGAGTCCTAATATTTGTAAACTGCTTCACGTTCATGAAAGATGTACAAAGTATTATTATATGACTTTTGCTTTAAAATCTCTCCCCTAGCTCCAATTTACCATCTTCTCAGTTACTGTTGATTCCCGCTGTTCCCTCTCTTCTCCCCAGCCAACTACCCTGCCTATATTTATAGGCTGAACCCTTGCTCCAAGATAAGTTATCCTTATCAATTTGATCCTTTTCTATCCTCCTAGCCTTGCTGCCCTTCTCATTTTATCCTTATATCATCCAAGTCTACACCCACTTCTAATGAAAATTTCACTTACTGGGCTGTTGCCTTGAGTCAGTGTTATGACCTCAGACTTACTGAATCTTCTCTTGTGACATGAAACCCCGGAACTGTGTAAGATATATTACTAGGCACTAGGGACTGGGCTAAGCTGATGAGTCATATATCAATCTAAGTTTCTTTAGCCCTATTTTATGTTTGCCACATCACTTCATTCTATGGGCACAAAAATGTTGTTAGTGCTTTGGCACACTATTATAAATGAAGTGAAAGCTGAAGTTGTTAAATAAAAGTTGGAACCTGTCTACTAAATGAAAGGCTCCCAGTGAATGTTGGTGTCTTTCTCTGGTGGCTCTCTTATGCCTCCAATTAATAAAAGGCACCTATAGATAAACACGGTGAAAGTTACCACACCAGATCCATAGGCACAGCTGAGCTATGCCTTGTGGAGGGGTAGTGATATGCCGCCTTTATGCCCCCTTGTTCCTGGGGCAGCTGGGAGCTGATTTGGTCCTCAGTGAAAACTAGAACCTATGTTGGCTGCAACGGTCTCCTGGGGTTGCTTTGATCTCTCAAAACCACTGGAGCATTGTGCATAAGGCCAGGCTCTCTTCCACCTCTGTCTTCTCAGAACAACCCTGCACTGCGGATGAAAGCAGAAGAGCAAGAGCAACTGGCGAATAACTAACTTTACTGGCTTTATGTCATTAGGGATTCCCCTATGCTCGGGGAATCTCCAATTGGCTGTTTAAACCAGATTTCCACCACAACATCCCAAGGAAGACAGAAATGGGCTATAGATCGAGCTCAGTGTTTCAAAAGTTACATCTCAGGCCTCCAAGAGATTAAGCCACTGCATGTTGTCCCCATCCTGGCCCACTACAGCAGGGTGGATAGCTGCTTCCCCACATTGTTTTTGCTTCCAGAATGGAAGATCAGTCAGGCCCATGGCCATGGGGGGGAGAGAGGGGAGTGTCCTCAAAATACAGGCTCCAAAGCAATCCTTTGTGCTTGTGGGTAAGACTAGATTTGCAGTAAATAGTCTCAGAATTTTAAAGACATAAGTCTTCAGAAGACATAGATTAGCACCTGAAAGTGTGGCTCTTGCCTTTCACTTCTGAAGAAGAACTTTTCTCACTCATTTGCTTCTACAGTTCTCATAATTTATGGCATTTTTTGATAGCTGTGAGAGAAATACAGGTTATTATCCCTTTACATGAGGGATATAAGATGCTTTACTCCCAAGTATTGCTGACTCCTCAGCAGAGACCACTTTGGATACACTGCTTGATGGGTTTAAAGCAGAATTCAACAGTATACTAGATAAAAGGAAGCTGGGAAGGGGAAAGGAAGGGAAATTGATGTTCTCACCAAATGAACAGATGATTCTGGCAAGATTTCCAGGAGAAATATGACTGTAGCTAAAATGCAATCACACTGAAATGGATTTGTGGTGACTGACCTCACAGAAGACCAATCTACTATACACTAAATGAGAATTACTTTAAAAAAGAAGTGGACTTACCATAAAGCAAGTTGTCAGTCTGACCAAGTACATGTGTTTTACCCACTCCCCATTCCAACAGTGTGTATTTGTGTTGACATTTTTCTCTGTTATCTGTTTGAAACAGTGCCGTGAAGTTAAGGAAGCACTTGCATTTCATTAGAAGCTCTCAGTTTCTTAGCTGTCTAACACAATTTGCTACAGTACTTAACTCTGAGATAGGAACTGATGTCAATGTCATCATTACTGAATAAAGAGGAAAAAGGAGGGGCAAATAGTTTAACTATCTGATTTGCTGGGATGCTAATGAGTGGTATAGAGGGGGAAAGGAAAGGTGGGGTTTTTTAAGCGAAAGAAAGCATTTCTTATCCATATAGGCCCAAATCCAGCAAAACATTTAAACATGTGAGTAGTCCCATTGCCATGCATGTGCTTAAGTGATTTGCTGGAGTGGGGCTATATTATCTTACAAACAAATTTAGGCCTAAATTCATCCCTGGCATAGCTCCAGCGAAGTCAATAGAATTACATCAGGGGTTAATCTGGCTTCTTGTGCAAAATCCTGATTTCAGCTGTGATGGGGCGGGCTCCCCATAGTGGCCTTGAGAGAGGCAGGCCGAATCAACCAATTCATCAGCAAACAGGGGAGAGATTTAGGCTACGAGGTCACTAATTGCAAGTAAGTTCACCTCTGAGGGAACAGGTGGGGCTTACATAAAGCTAAGAGACTAGCAATGGAGAGGTTGCAGGGTAGTGGTCAATATCTCTGAGGGAAGGAGAGATAGGAATGCCTGGGGTCTAGTAGATCCTAGGAGAGTCAGATCTGACTAGGAGGAGTGGAAGCAAGGTAGGACATAGTGTGACATTGTGCAGTCTATATGGTTTTATAAAAACATGATAATAAGTGAATATAATGTAACTGGAATATGCTTCATGCAAAAGGTCTCTTGTAAGGTATCATTACAAAGCTTATAATCTACTGAGTGTGATCATCCTATTTGTATAAATGTACCACTCTTGTATCTAAAACTAGAAATATAAAATATAACTTGGAGGGCCTATTGTAATTATGCAAAGTGTGGGCCATTAATGGTGGTTTGGAATCTTGATGACTCCCATTAACCAGGACCATTGTCTGCAGATGGCTGTGTTTTGCCTGTGAGTCTTCCTATATATGTGTGTGCTGGAAAGTGGGCAATGAAGTCTTGCAGTGACATGTGATCATGTCACCTGAACTGGAATCCATCTTTAACCTGTGCTTTTCTAGTGAGGGGGAGTGGAAACCCAGAGGGACAAAGGGTTCCCGCCTTATGCAAAAGATATATAAAGGGGTGGAACAGAACAGAGAGGAGGAGAGGAGCCATCATGAAGAATCCCCTAGCTATCACTTGAGCGGGAACAAGAGCTGTACCAGGGGGAAGAATTGTGCCCAGGCCTGGAAGGTGTCCAATCTGAGAAACTTACTGAAGCATCTCTGAGGGTGAGATTATCTGTATTCAGTTTGATTAGACATAGATTTGCACATTTTATTTTATTTTGCTTGGTGACTTACTTTGTTCTGTCTGTTACTACTTGGAACCACTTAAATCCCACTTTCTGTATTTAATAAAATCACTTTTTACTTATTAACTCAGAGTATGTATTAATACCTGGGGGAGCAAACAACTGTGCATATCTCTCTATCAGTGTTATAGAGGGCGAACAATTTATGAGTTTACCCTGTGTAAGCTTTATACAGGGTAAAACGGATTTATTTGGGTTTAGACCCCATTGGGAGTTGGGAATCTGAGTGCTAAAGACAAGCACACTTCTGTGAGCTGTTTTCAGGTAAACTTGTAGCTTTGGGGCAAGTAATTCAGACCCTGGGTCTGTGTTGGAGCAGACGGGAGTGTCTGGCTCAGCAAGACAGGGTGCTGGAGTCCTGAGCTGGCAGGGAAAACAGGAATAGAAGTAGTCTTGGTACATTAGGTGGCAGCTCCCAAGGGGGTTTCTGTGATCCAACCCGTCACACATAGTCCAGAGGTGAGAGCAGTAATATTAGATAAGCTGCAGACCTTGACTTCTTGGTAAAGGACCTTGGACTGGAACTCAGAGTTGAGGGTGGATTTGGGTTTCCCTACCAACCACTGCAGAGTGGTACTGCTTGGGGCAGTGAATTAGAAGACTGCCTGTGTCACTGCAGGAGTGACAGGGTCAGGCTGTTGGGCATGAGGACTGCTGATGCTGCTTGAGCAGAAAGACTTTGAAGGACTCCACCCTGGAAGGGGAAACCACTTAGTTACCTGGCTGGAGAACCAAGTTGTGAAGAGGAAGCTTCAGCTCCTGGAGTGAGAGAGGAGCTGCAGAGTGAGCAAGAGACAGAGAGTGATGGATGGGGTGTGAGCCTGGCAGAGCTAATCCCCAGAACAGCCAGGAGGAGGCACTGTTGAGTGGTGAGTAGATTGCCCTGTCACAGGGGCCAATTCAGGAGTGATGTAAATAGTAATATGAATCACATATGTGGTGTAAATGGGTCAGAAAACAATGTAATGGGGAAAGGACTAACATGCGCCAATACAGCAATCAGGGAGTGTGCAAAGTGAGTATAATTGACATGCTGAGAGAGCATAATGAGGGTATTTAATCAAGAAAACTTACCAGGAGAGTGCAATATAAACAGTTTAAGGTTTACTTTGTTTTACATGATCTTGTTAGTGGCTTTTCCTGTTAAACTCACAGCAAGTTACACTCACTGTGGCCTGAATCTCAGTTACACTAAGATCCTGTTATGCTGTTCTGGCACAGTAAAGAGACCTTATAGGGGATGGAAATGGCTGCCTGAGAAAGGCCCTTTGCAAGGAGCTGTGGCTGATGCAGAAATGATTTAAGGAGTCTACAGCAGCCCGGCTCCTAGCTCATGTCATGGGGGGGTATGCTGAGTAGAAAGAATGGCCCATAAGGGGTCCCTAGAAGTGGAGGTTGCTCTAACTTGCACTGGGAGCCAGACACAGCCCTAGAATACAAGGAGCACTGGGTGACCAAAAGCCACCTTTTGTTCCTCTGTCCCTATGCCAGGCACAGGAATGGGACAACTGAAAACTGGCCCCCTGTGAGTCAAATTGGTGAATGGGACAACTGAAAACTGGCCCCCTGTGAGTCAAATTGGTGCAGGTTACATGGTATACTCATTTTCTATCCCAGTGTTCAATCCTGCCATCATTTACATGGGTTCACTTCATCCACAGAGGCCAATGGGAATTGCATACCCCATAAGCATCGGCAGAAGTAGTAACTTACACCACCCATTGCATCATTGCAGAATCTGATTCATACACAAGAAAAGGAACTCAGTCATTCAGGTGTGTATGTCGCAGAGGGGAGGGTTACATTTTCTACACAATAGGGTGCCAAACAGAACTGGCATAATTATTAACAGCAACAAACAACGGTTTTCCTTTTCGCAAAAAAAAAAAAATTATATGTCACTCGAGTAATGTGCAAACACTGTAAATCATATCAAGGCTCCCCTCATCCCTTTTGCTTTTGAAATTTCTTTGGTATATCTGAAGAGGCAGAGAGACAGGCCCCAAAAGCTTCAATAAAATGTTGTGTGACAGAATAGACAGCTGGTGAAAAGAGGAGACTCATCTTATGGCAAAGTGACATTGAGAGCTTTCAGAGATGCTTGCTGTGTTCACGCTAGAGAAAACCTTGATGTGTGCAATAATCTACAGCCACAGCCTTGAAGATTTTTCTCTCTCTCTCTCTTTCTCTTTTCCCGTCCTCAGTTCTCAAAATACCTGTAAAGAATCAAGATGAGCTGAAGAGCACTCAGACAATTTTTATGTGATTATGTGGGCGACTATAAGGGAGAGATGTTTGGCATTATTATGACCTTTTCTTTTATTTTTGTAAGTTGTTCTACACCTGTGCTGAGCTCCTAGCACCACTGAGCATCAGCAGTAGCCCAGCCTTCATGCATAATTCATGCAATCAAAACTTTGCAACTGTGCAAAATTGTGTACCCCACATCCTGTGCCTCCCAATTGGCTTTCCATAGACTGTCAGACGTTACAGCAGTGTGGCTCGCTCAGTGGCCATAAACTGAAGCACTAATGAAGCTGCCTGAACTGCACAGTGGAGAGTCGGTTAGTAAGTCTCTCTTTTTAATTTTGATCAGCTGACAGGAGAAAAGCTTTAAAACAAAAACCAACAGCAAGAACAAAAAAAAAAAATCATTGTGGAAGAATTGAGTAGGAAATGGACACAGATTTTAATAAAGGTTTTTACTTCTGGTGGACAAAAATATCCCTTTGAAAACACCAAAGTGTTTCAAAATCTACCATCTAATTTAGTAAGTAGGCAGTTAGATATGAATTGCTGAAATAAATGCCTTGGAGGCATCGTGACCTTGGAAGTGTGTTATCTTAAATTTATATATGTCTTAGAGTGTGTGTCAGCCAAAAAAAAAAAAAAAAAAGGATCAAGCCCCCACTCTGCTTATGTTCTTTTCCCTTCTTCCCCCCTCCTTTCCGATATGTATGGATAGGCACTGAGCGTGTTGCCTCTAGAGAGAACAGCAGAACAATAGGTTTGAGAAATCTCTTTTGTCATTTGCTAAACATAGGGAGTGAAATCCTGTCTCATTGACTTCAATGAGGTCAGGATTTTACCCATGAGCCATATCCTCAGTTGAAAATGACACCGCTCCACTGATGTCAATGAAGGGAAAACATTCTTCCTAGCTTCTGGCACTCAGTGGTTGATTTATGCCCAGAATATGAATGTTTCTATTCTAATTTTAACATACTGTATTATATGTCTGTAGATATATGTATATATGATCCATATGCATTTCTAATTCACTGTTTGAATCTTACTAAACTCCTGATGTCAACGATATCTAGAAGCAATAAGTGCCTCAGGTTAATTATGCTTGTGTAAAAATGTTTTTCTTTTTCAAAGTTTTTAATCCATTGGCTTTCAGTTTTATTGTATGCCCCTGGATCTAGTTTACGAATTTGCCTTCCTGTACCATTCCATTTTTATCCATCAATATTATGGCTCTTATTCATCTTTTCATCTTAGTCTCAAGCTTTTCAATCTCCCCACGTACACAATTGTCTTCATAAATCTAATCACGTTTGTCAGACATTTCTGAAAGTCAAAACCAGCACCTTGAACTTCACTGGTAAGTCATCAGGAGACAGAGTTGCTCTTGGAGTATTGGGGTCATATGTACCCTGCAAGGTGCACCTCTCAATGGATAGGTAGGCACATTCTGCCCTAGCTTAAACTTCTTACTGATGCAACTGTATGTGGAGCACATTAGAACACTAGTGTGGCGGTGACAGAGGCATGGATGATGGTAGAAAAGTGTGTATCAGAAAGGAAAAGTCACACACTTATAGACAGAAGTAGATGATGAAACACCTTTTTGTCTACAGCTACTGTTTGATAGTGAAACTCCAACACCGCAAACCTTTGTCACAAATGGGAGCTGCATTTCTTCAACCAAGTCTCACATATCGCTCATGCCAGCGCAACTCCCCCAAACCATTTTGCCCTTGCATGAATTAAGCCACAGCCTGCTGGTCCTCATCTAGTCCCAGATTTCACAAATATATTAGGTTATTCATTCCTCTGCTTCAAGTGGGCCTGATGTGATGGGGTTATTCAGTGAATACCATCTGCATAGTGAATACGCTGAAGACCATGTTACCTTACCAACACTCCTAACAACTTCATATATACAAATCATATATGTGACAAAATCAACCCCTGCAGTATTCAGATGTGAGAACAATCAGGGCAGATGGGCATTTTGGAACCTCCCAAATGGATATCAACAGGACTGGTCAAAAACAACTCTATCCACCCCTATTAACAACTGCAGATACCCCAACCAAACATGGTCAGTTCTATAAAAGTTAGCTCATAAAGCAAATAGAATCAATTTGTAAATATCATCCACTGACTAGCACAACCAATACACTTTCCACTTCAAATCCTGTTCCAAAACCTGACTAATCAGAATCTAGGAAATCTGAAAATTCTAAAAATTGCCAGAGTTGACTTTTGACACTGGTGATGGTATTGACTCAATAGACTTCCCTCAGTAACTGGAAAGATAATCAGCATCAAGCAATGGTTTCTTAAACAGCAACCTCACAGTTGTTCCTTTATATGTTGACAATCTGCACCAATCTGACAATCTGAATTTATGTTTTGTGTCGCTATGTATTTTTTGAATTGAGGTGTTTCCCTCTCAGCAGTTTGGTTACTAGCTACATTGCCAAACAAAAGTATTTTTTTTAAATAGTAGAAACTTCTACTCCTGCTTTGACTCTTTACTCTCATCCATGCTATGGAGACTTTGTCTCCAGCTTCAGTCTTCTTAATTAAGAGTGACATTTAAAGTACCATGGCCACTGGTGCAGGGCTATTGACAGACAGTGACAAGCCAAAGTAGCCTATTAAAAAAGTTGTTGAAGATTCTTTAATGACCTGCACCTCTGGAGTTATTCTGAATTATAAAAATGCCCAAACTGATAAAACAGTGCTACCACATACCATCACCAGTGTCAAAAGATACCTCTCCCTGCCTCCTCCTCCTCCATAGAATTAACCGAAAAAACAAAAACCAGCTGCTGAAAAGCTTGTATCATTATATAATTTCTAGAGGAAGTGGCCCCAGTTCTCCAGTAGGTCCAAGAGGCAGCTGCTGGGAATGAGCTATGACTCCTTGATACTTGGCCACCTGATCCAGATGGAAGTTAGAGTAGGCTCCTACTGTTCCAACTTCCACCACTGGTGTAAGCTTCCATAATGGAGCTTATGCCACTAGAGGATCAGGCACAGTCAAGCTCCGCTCAACCATGCTCCCCTGTCCCCCAGCCTTCCACCTCCTCGTTCTTACACTGGAGGTGGGGGAGAAGCTGGGATAGGAAGCAGCCAATCTGCCATTGCCATCTGTGCCATCATGCTAGTGGAGGGTCCTCCTAAACAGGGTGATTGGGGGTGGGGATCTCTGGTAGTTTTTAACAGGTCTTGCAAAGTGCCTTAGAGGACCAGAGAATCTGGCCCAATGTTCTTAGAATTAGTTTATACTGCCATATTATCCTTGAAATACTTCCCACAATGAAGCTAGGAAATGTGATAGTGACTGGAAAAAGAAAACAATATGTTGCTGATTCTTTCAAAGTGGTCCTCCAATATTACTACAAATTTTGTAAAGACCCGAATGGTAAAAAGTGGGTGTCTAACTTTAGCCATCCAAAGCTGGAAAGCGCTGGCCTTTTTTTCTCTTCTCCAAACTTTGAACTTGCTCCATTACACTTAATCAGTGCAAAAGAATCTTTAAAATATCAAACAGGGGAAATAGGTTGTCAAGAAGACTGGTGTGTCTATTTCTGACTGCAAAATAGACCTGTACCTGAACTTTGTTTAATTTGCAAAACTGATTGCAGGACAGAAATTTGGCTAATTTAATTGATTTTTATGATAGCAGTGAAATATTGCAAATGTTGCTGCTACCACATTCCATTCTTGTTTTTATTATTTTCCTTTTACTGAACAGCAAAATATTATTATAGTATTGCGATAGTTTAAAACAATTTTTACACTGTTGTGAAACTGAAATAATTTAACTTTAGATTTTACTATTTTTACATATCAATCATAACACTCTAAACAGGGAGAGCTAGGGAATTCCAGCTACCATACAGATGGTAAGTTCTTTCTGGATGGGCCCCTATGAAATTTACAAAATAGAATATTCCTTATCACACTTTCAGTAGTCTCCTTCTGCACTACAGCATAAATCTGATATTTTGCTTGCTTGCTTGCTTGCTAGGGTAAATACCCTTGCCCTTCTTGGGTGTGCAGTACAGTGAATGGCTGATTCACATTCTCCATTACTTATGTACATTTCCTCAATAGCTCTGTACAAGGTTCATTTTGGAGCTCAGAGAAAGAGGCACTTGTCATTCACATGCCTTGTAAATTTTTGAGTCCACATCCAAATCCTGGACATTGGCTTACACCTATTGCTGACTGCTGTGCACAACTGTGGGGATGCTGCAGCAACAAAAGCGCCATTCATTAGTTTCTATAACTGTCCATGATCTGGTAGTTCAGTAATTCTATGGTATTTTTGAAAAGAGCAGGAAGTGTCTTGGCCATCTACTTCTCACTATAACTGATATGATACACTAGGGCTGTGTGCAAGCTATTGCAGTATTCATCAAATTATGACATATGCCTACACTCACTGCACCACTAATATTTAATGTCTTGCTTTGTAAATTCTGAATATAAGAGCCTTTATATGAAACCAAATTCTGTCCCAAAATCTGCTATGATGCTTGCATATGCATGTACGGGCACTGATTCTACAAGACATGCAGTGAAATGTGACTATGTATCTGACAGCAGAAATAAGCCCTGAAGTGCTTAGAAATTAGGGAAGTGTTTGCTGTTTCCAAGACTGCAGCTTTTCTTGACTTTGAAGTGTGAAGTGGTGAGTATTTTCATCACACTGTAAGAATTAAGGTTGTAACAATCAGTACAGATGCCTGAATCCCCAACAGAATGTCTGTTTTATGCAGTCTCATACTTCATGCAGATTTTTCCTGGATTTTTTTTTTTTTTTTTTTGCATTGCTAGAGCATATTAAGCTTTAGTGGACCTAGACAGGAATTGGATTACAAAAATTACAGCGAATGTCATAATCTTTATGAAGAAATGAGGGGAAACAATTGGAAAATGTATGTGGAGTGGGAGATATCAGGGATAAGAGGAGGAGAGATACAGCAAGCCACTTTCTGGTAAATGATGTGAAAACTGATTAAATATACAACACTACCTCACAGTCTGTCTAGCAAGATGAAATTTACAGTATGAACACAGAATGAATTTTCTCAGAAGTGTTACTATTAAAAACTGACGTAAGTTCTATGAAAATTTTCACTTCCTCCAGATCAGGCTACTATAGCCTTTATATATAATTAACTGCTTGTTTTGTATATATAAAGATATTGGAGATACTGAATACTTCCTGAACTACAATATATGCCTCACTGACACTCACAGTTAAGGAGAGTCTATGAAGTTTAAGGCCCCAGTGGTGCAAAAATGTATGCACCTGTTTACTTTGTGCACTGTGAGTAGTTTCCTTGGGGACCTGATCCTGAGCCATTAAAGTCAATGGGAGCTTTACTATTAACTTCAGTGGGTACAGGCTCAGACACTGGGTGGGAAAAAAAGCCTCACTAAAGTTATACTGCATATTTTAAGCACATGCATATTTCTTTTCAGGATCAAGACTTTAATGTCACTTGATGAGAATCCCAACCTGAAAATTATCTTAAAGCTTTGTTACAAGTATTATTAATTATTTATTTGTATTACTGTAGTGCACGGCTGGGCAAACTGTGGCCCGCGGGCCAGATCCGACCCATCAGAGCTTTGGATCCGGCCCGTCAGGGCTTTGGATCTGGGCGTGGGATTGCTATCCCTGTGGCGCCGCGGGCCCCGTGCCACTCCCGGAAGCAGCCAGCACCACGTCCCTGTGGCCCCTGGGGGAGGAAGGGCAGAGGGCTCCGTGGCCAATGGGAGCTTCGGGAGAGGTACCTGCAGGCGAGGGCAGCGTGCGGAGCCCTCTGCCCCTCTTCCCCCGGGGTCGCAGGGACATGGTGCTGGCCGCTTCCGGGAGCGGTGCGGGGCCAGGGCAGGCAAGCAGGGAGCCTGCCCTGGCCCCAGTGCGCGCCACTGCTACCCCAAAAGCCGCTCCAGGTAAGCAGTGCCGGGCTGGAGCCTGCACCCCGAATCCCTCCTGCACCCTGTACCCCCCTGCCCTGAGCCACCGCCACACGCCACACCCCTCCTGCACCCCAGCCCCCTGCTGTACCCCGCACCCCTCCTGCACCCTAACCCCCTGCCCTGAGCCCCCTCTCACACTCCTCCCTGCACCCCTGCCCTGAGCCCCCTAACGCATTCCGCACCCCCTCCTGCACCTCAACCTCCTTCCATGAGCCCCCTCCCACACCCGTTCTCAGCCCAACCCCCCTGCCCCAGCCCTACATTCATGGCCCTGCATGCAATTTCGCCACCCAGATGTGTCCCTCGGCCAAAAAGTTTGCCCACCCCTGCTGTAGTGACTTGGAGTCCTGGCCCAAGACCAGGGCTCCTTTGTGTTAGGCACTACAACTTAAAGAGCTAGAGGGGGAAAATACATATTTCTCTCCCCCTCCCCCCCCAGTTTGTTTACTTTGTGCATTCATCGCACCTTGTATTCAGTCAGTTTTGGATTGGGGGGTGGGGAGAGGAGGAATTCGATGACTGTGTATGCTCCCCTTGACTCTGCAAAAAGAGTTTTGACAGTAAAACCATGCTGAAAGTGAACATGCAAAACAGGCAGCAGGGAACTGACAGGAGTAGGCACAGAAAGAAAGGGAAGAGAGGTGAGCCTGAGTTCTTTTAGTGGTGATCTCAGACCAAAACAAAAAAACTGCTAAACGTAAACATAGGATCCAGTATACTTATACTTTTTTTGAAAATAGGTTTAAATACAAATAATTCAGGACATGATAGTTAAAGGATGCTCTATCAGAAAACAGTATTTAAAAAAAACCCCAAAACCTCAGTTTTAACATGTACATTAAAGGAACACTGTACATTTATATCATATAGACCATTTCAGATTATAATCATTGTCTCAGTATGGCACTGTTTCAGTAAGGTATTAAACAAGGCAAGATAAAGCATGTAAGGAGCACCCTGGGACTACTTATATGCTTAAAGTTAGGCATATATTTAAGTAATTTGTTGAATCAGAGTGTGTATTTGAAAATATTATCTTGGGCTCTGATGTTATCATATAGGTAGGCTCTGGTCTGGTAAAAACTTGGATGGAAGGCATCCAAGTTAAACCCAAGTGCTGCAAGAAGTGAAGGTGGTCACCAGGTATACTCTACTCCAGGGGTAGGCAAACTATGGCACGCGTGCCAAAGGCGGCACGCGAGCTGATTTTCAGTGGCACTCACACTGCCCAGGTCCTGGCCACCAGTCCGGGGGGCTCTGCATTTTAATTTAATTTTAAATGAAGCTTCTTAAATATTTTAAAAACATTATTTACTTTACATACAACAATAGTTTAGTTATATATTATAGACTTATAGAAAGAGACCTTCTACAAACGTTAAAATGTATTACTGGCACGCAAAACCTTAAATCAGAGTGAATAAATGAAGACTCGGCACACCACTTCTGAAAGGTTGCTGACCCCTGCTCTACTCTGATGATCGCACACGGGGTTGTTGAAAATGGTTTAAATGAGACAGAGGGGAAAATAAAGGTCCTGACCATCTGTGGCCATTAAGGATCCTATGGCAATTTTCCCATGCATAATTTTTATATATCCTCAGTATCCTGCAATTTCAATCAGATAGGGTATTATTCTACACTTCCTGATCTAAATAATTCTGTGGTGTAGCTGTTTGCTGTTAAACATCTGTCATGTTCCAACTCAGAGAGGACTGCACCTCATTAGCTTGTAGGAGGTGACTTACGTGCAAAATATATAGTTTACAAAGTATTTTGGATCCATCAGGATGAAAGGTGCAGTATGAATATAAAGTAATATTATTCCTTACAAGTCAATCAACATCTAGTATTCACAAATATTCTGAAGGATTCTGGCTCTGTAAAGCTCTGACTTGTATCAATGTGAAATATTCAGTGATCAGTAAGATCATTTTTCTTTTCTTGGAACACTCAATAATTCAGAGGTGTTTTCCCCTTAAAAAGTAAGTTTGTGTGTGTAATTGCATAGAAAACTGTGCACAGAAGAAAACCCCATGGCCTAAGATTACCTTCTTGTTTGCACTGTGAATGTTAGATTGATCCTTTTATGAGGTAATATATTTATGCTGTAAGAGGTATCTTTTACTGAATATATTAACTTATCTGTCTCATATTATGCTACAGTAAACATCAATAATTTTGATTACTAATGGGAAATCATACCATGGTCGTCCTCTATGATCTCTGGAAGTGCTGCCTTATGTCTTTAGAAACCAGTAATTCTGAAAATGACATTATAGTGCAGAGGGAATACAGGTAATTTCACAATGTCTTATTTACCTTAGGTAAAGGCACATAATAGGTAAAAATTTATTCATATGTCTGAACTTGCTCCTAACAAACAAGAACTGGGTATTTCCTGCTGCACATCAAAGAGAAAGGCATATTATAAGGAATTATCAACCAGTATCTGTATAAAGTAAATTGGATTAGCTTTTGCAATACAAGATATTGTTATCTGCATCTCTTTACCATTACAAAGTTAGTCCCAGATCCTGCAAATGCTTACACACATGCTTAAAATTCAGCAGCGACATAAGTGTTTGCAAAGTCAGGGCCTTAGACAAGTGAAAAATGCTTGGGCTCTCTGAACAACACACAAACACAGTACTATTCAATGTCTGTTCTTTTTAAAAATCAGTCCAAAGAGAACTCATGATCTTGGATGAATTACTCTATAAACATAATTTATAGGAAAATAAGCCATTTTTCTCTACTCTTTTAAAAAAATGCATATTCTCATCATTTTGCCATGGCATAGTGAACTTCTCTTGCTATGGAGATCTGTATATAGCTAGCAGTGTAAAGCATAAGGAGATAGAAATGTTGTGAATGACACTGCTTGGATATTTTACTTTTGTTGAATTTTTTATTATAAATAAAATGTGAAGCTTTAATCCCTAAGAAAATGACATAAATGGATGAAATGGGATTCTAGGGCACAAAGTGAATTTAGTTAAATCATACCAGATGAGTGGCCCTTGGCTTTGTATATTTGTAGATGTTATATATTAAAATATTGTCAATTAATTTAATGAATTATTAGTTTTACTACACTTTTATGTGCTGAGTGCTGTGAGGCACACTGATGTCAATAAAAGGACTCCTGTTGACTTTGAAGTGAGTTATAGCAAAACACATGCATACATGGAGCTTAACAAAATTCATTAAAGCCAAGAAACTCACCCCCCCCCAAAATTTGCCACCTTACCGAATATAATGTAAAGGACAACAGATCTAAGCCAATACTATGCAGACATTATCAGTGAGATGATAGAAGTAGGAGTATGGAATTTTGAATGACAGTTTAATTGTACAAAAGATATCAATATCAATCCATTTAAAAGTGCTAATGTACCAAAACAAATCCTGGTAGTACCCCACGCGGGAATGAACTATGAGCAATCTCCTTAACTTCATGAACACTGTCCTGCATGTCCTCTGGGGAGTATTGGTACCATATTAAAACAAAAGCAATAGAAGTGCCTGTTTCTTGTCTTTATGGGCGGCTATCAAACTCAGTTTGACCATTGTTCATCTGCTCCGTTGAGGGAGTTTGTTTGTTATAGTTAATGCCTCAACCAAGGTTTCTTTGACAAAGGATATGATCTTGAACCTTTTCAGTAGGGGAAACGAGGAGTCTGTTTCTACAGCAGTCTAGCAAATATGATCACAGTGTCACATATCTTGACATAAAATCCATTCTGGCCTTCCACATGCACAGGCATTTTTCAAGAAGCAGTATTTATTGCATTTATTTAGATTAAAATAATACAAAAATACTCATACAAAAAGCTCTAGGTGCCCTAACAATTAAACTTAAAATAGCATAGTAATGACCACCCAGCAGCATATGTACTCATATATAATTAATGCTTTAATTCAGCTGGAATTAAATAATTGTATATAGGCACTAAACTAATTCAGCCAGCCAATAAATCAAAGTAAACATTTTCATTTCTCATCCAGACCACACTCCCACCCAATTATATTCCCTCACTCTTCCCCAAAACCCAATCAAATGTGCGGATTTTTGCAGTATAGACACACTTTGTTTTGAAAGTGATCAGTGCTGTGCATGTTCTATTGATACGTCTTGGGAATCTGTCTCAAACCAGGAAAATATTTTTAAACCAGAACAAACATTGTAGGTGTCCCCCTACTGTATGTTATCTCATATTAGACTTGTGACCAGTATGTAAATTTGAAAGAGTATGATTGTGATCAAGGTAGGTTAGGAGATTGAGACATGCCTTCTGATAATTTGATTAGAATCTCAACCTGTGATTTTTAGATTACAATGGTCCAGAAGTTGAAAGACCTTCCTACCCTCATTAAAATGTAATAGATTCATAGATTTTAAGGCCAATAAAGACAATTATGATAATCTAGTCTTCCCTCCTATATAACAGAGGCCATAGAATTCTACCCCATCAAGCCCATAATGTATGGTTAAGTGGGAGCAGATCTATTAAAAGGACATCCAGTTTTCACTTAAAGACTTCAAGTGATTGAGAATCCTCAACATCCCTAGGTAAATTGCTCCAAAGATGAATTACTCTTATTGTTAAAAAAAATTGCACTTTATTTCTAGTTTGAATTTATTTCACTTCAGCTTCTAGCCATAAGATTTTGTTAGGCCTTTACTAGATTAAAGAACTGTCTACTAGTAGAAATCTTCTCTCCTTGTAGGTGCTTATAGACCATAATCAAGTTACTACTTAACCTTCTCTTGGATAAACTAAATATCTTTAGTTTCTCACTGGAAGGCAGGTCTTCCAGAACTCAAATTGTTCTTGTAGCTCTTTTCTGAACTCTTAACAATTTGTCA
The DNA here is from genome assembly GCF_028017835.1 of Emys orbicularis. Lineage (NCBI taxonomy): Eukaryota > Metazoa > Chordata > Testudines > Emydidae > Emys > Emys orbicularis. The sequence continues at coordinate 91,100,477 of NC_088685.1, read as the reverse complement.
ACATCCTTTTGAAAGTGAGGCCTCCAGAACTAGACACTACTACAGTAATGGTCTCAATAATGCCATAATTCCACCTCCCTACTTCTACTTGATAATCTACTGCTTATACGTCAAGGATTGCATTAGCTCTCTCAGATGCCACATTGTACTAGGAGTTCATGTTCTGTTGTTTACCCACTAGGACTCCTAAGTCCCTTTCAGAGTCACTGGTTTCAAAAGTACAGCATCCCATCCTGTAAGTGTGACCTAAAAAAATTAATGCTTCTCGTAATCTTACAAGATCTTTGGAATACCGCACTTGCAATTTGGGCCAGATGCTTAGTGTCTTAACTGATAAGTTGCCAAAGAGTAATGGAGTATGTAAACAGAAAACAAAAATATGATACATTTGTTAAAAAAATACAAAACATGAATGTCTTTGATATTGACCTAATTATTCTTAATCACACTGCCATAGGATCAAGGAAGCAGGGAAAAACTAAAAAAATAACCCTTTTTTATTTGAATTTTTTTCCTTTTGTGGAAGTCATAGGAAGGAAAACTGCACATACCTCTGCTTCATGTACAACTCCTTCATTAACAGTAAATAAAACAACCTGCCAGAGGTGATATGGAGTATTTTAGTGATAGGCAAATCACAAGAGGAACAGAGGAACAGAGAAATCCCAGACATCTTAGAGGAAGATTCTCCTTCCTGAATCAGACTTCAGATCTCTGTTGTACATTCCATCTATATTTTAGGCACATCGGTGACATTGTGAGTTCCATGAGCAGAAAATGTACAGAGATACATACTGCACAATACAGACAGCAGATAAGGGAAGAAATATTGTCTTTATATTCCATATGAACTTTTCAGAACAAATGTAGACTTTTTCTCAGCCTAAATGTTTACCTCACTCAGCATATCTCTTCATACTTCTTTTTCTGAGTGTACTTTTGTGGACCTTGCCTTATGGTCTCCGCTTGAGTGGCAGTGGGCCTTTTTGACTGTGACTCTCAGTGGAACCCCTCAAAGAGTACAGCATATTGCTAAATGTACATTTAAGGATTTAAGATGTTGTGCAGCATGTCCAGAATACAGCAAGATTGTATGCTGAGGGTCTTATTCTAGCCAAAAAATATTCTTTTATTTCCATTTTGGCAACACTTTGTGTTCTCTTTCACAAATTTAAAAAGCCACCGGTAGCCAATTCAGTGCTAATGCCAGGCCATTGTATTTAGCTTTGTCCCCAACAGGCAGTAAAGGGCACCGCGGGTAAGGGGGTAGGGGTGACAGAACTACTTGTTAGTCTGGATTGTACCCTGGGTATGTCGCAACATATTTATTTGTTTATACAAAAGACTTTTTTTTATATATTTTGCTGATTATTTGCAAAACAGTGCTACCAATATGTCACACTCCTATACAATATACTCTCATTCTTCCTTTTAAAATTATACTTTTATTTTTAGTTTGAGGACAATGTCTTTTTTTTTCTGCATCCCTGTATGCAACCTGGACTTTTAAAGTTGTCTCTTCTTTGAGCTCCTTTTCTCCTCTGCTATTGTCTAATCAAGTGTTTCATTTTACTATCACAGGCTACTCTCACAACCTTGTCGTTACAATTTACTCTATGCTTGTGCATATTATATGTTTAACTGAAGTCCCATATATCTAGCCTTCTGCCATAGGCTCTTACTTTGAGCAAAACTTAGTCTCAAATATAAAGGAAAAGGGAAAATCTCCAAAGAGAAATGTAGACAAAGTCTTTATTTTATCCCATTACCAATAGGCTCTCCAGGCTCAGCAACACCAACCAACAGTGAATTAGAAGGGCATGAAACTAGTGCTACTACCTCTGCTGCTAGGCCTAGAGCCACCAAGCAAAGATGAGCAATGATGGTTTACCACCATAGGGAAAAAAGTGAAAACTCCACGTTGCAAGGTCTCTCTTTCTCCCCAAAACACTGGTTAAAAAACTAAGACCAGCAGCGGCAATAACAGAAACAGAAAGGCTTTCTGCAGTTGTTATACAGAAGGCTTTAACATTTATGATACTGGCATCTGTCTAATTTCTACTAAACAGATGTATACAATAAACTCCACCTGGTTGTATATAATGGTAGAGAAGCTTATTGTGAATGACAAGTGAACCAGATGGTAGGCAGCAGGTGAAATACTACTGGTGGAAGGGTGTGAAAATGCTTTCTCAAGGAGATCATTACTGGACTTGGGGTTTTCTCCGAGTGAAGTAACAGGGCCCCCTTACAGTGTGCTAGCTTCTATGGGTTAGCTGTCAGATAATATTGAATACACATGACTAATATGCACATACTTTTCTAGGGCAAGCCACATGACATGTAGGTGGATCTATCCCAAATTATTCAATACCAGCCTATTCAGACCCAGTATAAACTTACTGAGATTCCTTGTCTCTACATCTGTTCTAATTATTCACAAAGGGCAGGTAGAGGTAATTCAATTTCTCTCTGATCATTACCACATAAGAATTACATTAGGTTTTCACAGTTGGCATAGTTCAGTTCTTTTTAATTTCAGCTGCAGTCATGGAATGCTATGCCTCACTCTTTCCCACTTATAGGCAACCCCATTACTAAGGGAATGATTAGTATTCAAAAGCATTTTAAAAAGTCCCATCCTGTGTCCTTTACAACTTCATAATTCATACTTAGCTTCCAAGATGAAATTTTGCTCAGATTAAAAAAAAAATCTTACTGATTGTTTACCTCTGAATAAAAAGTCTTTCAGAGCAATTAGCAAAATACAAAGAGAAAAATCTCAATGTCTATGTTAGAAATTCACACTCAAGCTGGCTAAATTCTAAACTTTCTCTCTTAAATTAAAATATAAAGAAAACCCAGTAGTTAAATAGGTAGAAAAATGTTCCATTTTGCAAACAAGGCTTTGGCTTGACTCAAAATCTTTTCATTTGTTTTGTTTTTTTAATGGGGCATACATGTACTTGGAGGAGTGTCTGGGAAATTACATAGAAAACAACCAGTATGATTCAAAGTGCATAGAACTTTGTAATAGTAATATATAATAAATAGTATTATTAAAGTATCATGCAGTAATCATTCATACTAACTAATGTCTTCACGTAACTCAACTCACTTCAGACCCTGTGCAATCTATGTAATTACGTGTGTATATAGTATTGTAGTATCTGAACACCTGTCATGAAGGTAAAACATGGATTAGGTTAGTGAGAGCACAGAAAAAGGTTCCTTCAAATTCAAAGAACAAAACTGCACTTTACTAAGGAAAGAATTCTCATAAATAATGGCGAGTTTAAGCTTTTCAAGAGAACTTACTTACTAATTACATTTTTTGTTGCAACTGAACCCGTTCATTTTAGAGGGTTGCAGATGGCTAGTAAATATCCTGTCCTAGTCAAAAAGACAGACATTTTTCTGAGCCTTTCTTGCTTCTGCTCCATACATCTATCCAAGTTAGCTTTCAAAGAATTGTTGAGGGTTTGAATTCATCCTCCAGATCACTGATGTTTAGAATAATTTATGTTTTAGAGGACTTGATAGCAGCTTCCCACACTAATGCTGTAAACTTTACTGATATGCTGACAACTTTTCAAAACTGTGTTGTGTGGAATTAGTTACTATTCTGGTTACTATACTATGGCCAGAAAAGACCTGACTAGAAAGCCTGTTCTGGACTGATCATTCACAGCATTATAAATCGGTTTGTGGGTGCATTAAACATTTACTGTGTTTTACCAAAACTTGGTATATTACTACTTTACAAACAGATTGAAAAAACAGACTATAGTGAATTTTGCTGTCTAGTCATGAGAAGAAATTCACTAGAATTGTTCTCTTGACACATTTTGTGTTTTAAAGCACAGAATTGGGCCCTGTGAGGGGAACTATTCAAACCGGAGGGCAGTGTGAGGTGGCTCATAGAGTCAATCCAGTTCCCAGAGGATGGATGTCCACACCACAAATCCACTACAAGAACTGGTAACCAGTTGATGGCATCCTTGTTGCCATTACCAGAAAAGAAATTAATGAGGGTGAAACAGGCACAGAGACTATCAAAATTTTCCTGCAGAAAATTTCAATGTTAAATTTCAATGTTGAAGATACTGCATTTTCCATATCTTACCTGAGGCAAGCACATTGTGCAGAATAAGATATTAAGGCTATGTCTACCCTACACAGCTTTTAGCGACATGGCTGTGTTGCTACAGCTGTGCCGCTAAAAGTTGTGCAGTGTAGCCGCTGTTTGTTGGCTCTCCTGCTGACAAAAAACAATGAGCGGCGTTTGTGTTGTCAGCAAGAGAGTGCTCCTACCAACAATTCACTGTTCACTGGCACTTGTCGTGGCAAAACTTTTGTCTTTCAGGGTGGGGTGGGGGTTTAACACCTCTGAAAGACAAAAGTTTTGTCATTCAATTGCCAGTGTAGACATAGCCTAACTGTCTGTCATCAGACCACTTCAGAAGCTCTCCTCTTGCTGGAGAAGTAGGTGCTGAAGATATTCTAATAATTTGATTTAGGACAACATTATTGTAGCCTTTCAAAAAGGGATGGTTTGTCTAAAAGATATGCTCTAGGAATTATATTGGGAAAGGTCTATGGCCGGTACTATGCAGCAGGTCTGACTAGATCAGGGGCGGGCAACCTTTTTGGCCTGAGGGCCACATTGGGTTTCCGAAATTGTATGGAGGGCCCGTTAGGGGAGGCTGTGCGTCCCCAAACAGTCAGGCGTGGCCCGGCCCCCGCCCCCTATCCGACCCCTCCTGCTTCTCGCCCCCTGACGGCCCCCTGGGACTCCTGTCCCATCCAACCCCCCCTGTTCCCTGTCCCCTGATCACTCCCGGAACCCCCACCCCTGACTGCCCCCTGCCACCTCATCCAACCCCCCCTTTCCTTCCTGACTGCCCCCTGGAAACCCCTGTCCCCATTCAACCCCACTGTTCCCCGCCCTCTGACTGCCCTGACCTATCCACAACCCTGCCCCCTGACCACCACCCCGAACTCCCCTGCCCTCTATCCAACTCCCCTGCTTCCTTCCCCCTTACTGTGCTGCCTGGAGCACTGGTGGCTGGCCGCGCTGCCTAGAGCACCAGGACAGGCAGCCGTGCCACCACGCAGCGCAGAGCACAAGGTCAGGCCGTGGCTCTACAGCTGCGCTGCCTGGAAAGAGCTCGCAGCCCACCCGCCCAGAGCATTGCGCTGGCGGCAGGGCAAGCTGAGGCTGCGGGGGAGGGGGAACAGCACGGGAGGGGCCTGGGGCTAGTCTCCTGGGGCAGGAGCTCAGAGGCTGGGCAGGAGGGTCCCGCAGGCCGGATGTGGCCCACAGGCCGTAGTTTGCCCACCTCTGGACTAGATGATCACAGTGGTCCCTTCTGGCCTTAAAAATCTATGAAATACAGTCCACAGAAGCCCACAGATTGTGGGTTGTGGCAGGCCAATCAGTTTAGGAGAAAATTCTCCTATAGAAGCTCAAGCCAAACATTTGCCCTACCCCATGTGGCTAGCTACCAGCTGCACAGGCATGTGAGTGGAGGAAACTTTGTGCAAATGAGCTATGATGCTGAGAAAATTAGAAACGATGACCTGATATTTCCAGTATAAAACACAAACAGTGCTTTAAGTTTTATCAGGTTAGGAACCCAAAAATTGACACCCAAAGCCACTGGTTATTTATGAAAATCTTGGCCAATTTTTTTCTTCTGTTCAGTTATTCAAATTTAGTCAAACTAAGATGAATTTGGACCATTAATTGCAAAAGGACATCAGGCTCTGAAGCCTGGGATGGACCATTAAGTCTAGTTTTGGTTGTTTTTTTTCAGTGCAGAGTGATAGGAAACTCAGGCTTTCTACTTTCCTTGGTTTTGTGTGACTATGCTCTTCAGTTTCAATCCATGTGGATCCATACAGACAGCTTCCTGTACAGAACCTTGCCTGTTTTTACCTTCTCTGTAATCTATCCAGGTACTTTTATTGTCTTCACCACCACAGTATCTCAGCACTTATTCCTATTGCAGTCTCTCTGCTATTTAGTAATAGATAGTTACCAATGGGCTTTAATTTCGTAGCTAGGTCAGTATTAGAAAAGAGTAAGTTAAATACAATTGCTGCTCTAATTGTATCAATCACTAGTGAGTGGCATCAGAATTGGATCAGCTAAAGTGTGGTCAAAGTCTGGTCATTTTAAAATAGATTTAAAATCTTTAATCTGTCAGCATCTCTTCCCAAAGCCGATACCCCCTCTTGCTAACAACTAAAATTTTTAAGAATCCTTGTTTGCCTGAACAATCCAAACCACATAACTTTTCATCATGCTCTGTCTCCCACTTCATCTGTATTTCATCCAACTTTCACTGCCATACCTTTCAGGCAGGAACTATGCCTCTTATTATTAGAGCTGGTCAAAACTTGGACTTTCCATTCTGTGGGAAATTCTAACATTTCAAAAAAAGTTACTGTTCTGATTCCGAATAAAAGTAGAAACTCTGAAATTTCCAGTGTAAAGGAAATTCTGAATATTTTCCTTTTAGGAAAAAAAAATGGGACCCCTTTCATTCATTTTAAACAAAATGGAGCAGCCAATTCTTGGGGAGTCAGAGGTAGCCTGGAGAGCAACTGGAAGTTGGGGATGGTATAAGGAGACCCCAAGAGTCGGGGAGCCTGGAAGCTCTGGCTCCTTAGCAGTCTTCCAGGTGGGCTACCAAGGAAACAGAGGGTACGTTTACACAGAAAGCAGGATCCCGTGTCAGTGAATGACAAAACCCCGGTCTACAGACTTGGACATGCACTATGGCACTAAAGGTAGCTGTGTAGATGTTCAGGCTTGGGCTGGAGCTCAGGATCTGAAGCCTAGGGAGGGAGGCAGTCAGGTTTCCATGAAAGTTTCACTGAAATCAAGATGTTCCATAGGAACACTTCTATTATGGCAAATTGGTGTTTTCTGACAAACTCTTTCTGTCTGAAAATGTATGATGTCTTTAACAGAGCTGGTTGGGGGAGGGAAGGGCAGAGGCGGTGCAAGGATATTTTGTGCCCTAGGCAAAACTTCCACCTTGCGCCCTCCCCCCCCCCGCACATCGGTTCATTGAGGGGCAAATCTCAACAAGCCTTTATAGACCCCTGGGGCCAACCATGCCCAGGGGCTGCTCCCCAGACCAGGTTCCCCCCTCCCTGCCCCCTGAACTCCCCTGGAGGATGCACAGCCCCCCTGCGAACCCACCCCACCCCAGCGGTAGGGCCGCCCAGAGGGGGGGGCAAGTGGGGCAATTTGCCCCAGTCCCCAGGCTCCGCAGGGGCCCCCATGAGAATGGCTGAGACTCCCTCCCCGGCCCTGGCCCGGCCCCGTCTCCTCTTCTCTCCCGGAGCCTCAGCTCATCCAGGAGCGTCCCTGGCTCTGGCGGGGCCTGAGCTCCTCCCCGCTCAGAGCCGTGTAGTAAGGGGGCGGGGCTGCGAGCTCCGGGCCGAGCGGCGGGAGCTCAGGCCCCACTGGAGCTTGCAGCCCCTTACCACGTGGCTCTGAGCGGGGAGGAGCTCAGGCCCCACCGGAGCCACGCTGCAGCGCTGTCCAGGAATGCTCCTGGATGCAGCATGCTGAGGCTCCGGGTGAGGGGGGAGCTGGGGGTAAGGGGCCGGGGGGTTGGATAAGGGGCAGGGAGGGGGTAGAGGTTGGGGGGGGGGCGGTCAGGGAACAGGGAATGGGGGGGTTGGATTGTGGGCGTTCTGGGGGTCTGTCAGGACTCGGCGGGGAGATGGATAGGGGTCGGGGCAGTCAGGGGACAGGGAGCAGGGGTGGGGTCCTGGCGTGGTGGTTGGGGGGGGTCTCTGGGGGACGGTGAGGGGACAAGGAGCAGGATGGGTCGGGGATTCTGAGGCGGGCGGGCAGTTGGGGGGCAGGAAGTGGGTGGGGGTCGGATAGGGGGTAGGGACAGGCTGTTTGGGAGGCACAGCCTTCCCTACCCTAAAGCTCATTCAGCAGTTTGAGGCTTGCAGAAGAGCCAAGCTGTTAGCTTTTCCACTATGGCTGCCATCCCTTTCACTTCTCAAATGCCAAATTATAGTCTATATTTAATTTCAGTGCCATAGGGAGATTCATGTCAGGATAGGGTAGCTTCATTTAAAATTAGCCACTCGGGGAGGGATCACATGAGAAGAGCAATATCCTACACCACCTACCTCCTTCCCAACCCTACCAAGGGAGACCCCCCTCCCCTGCATTCCCTGAGGCTTCAGAGGGGTTAATTCAGTGGTTCTCAAACTTTTGTACTGGTGACCCCTTTCACATAGCAAACCTCTGAGTGCGACCCTCCCTTATAAATTAAAAAAAACTTTTTTATATATTTAACACTATTATAAATGCTGGAGGCAAAGCGGGGTTTGAGGTGGAGGCTGGCAGCTCGCAACCCCCAGTAATAATCTCGTGACCCCCTGAGGGGTCCTGACTCCCAGTTTGAGACCCCCTGGGTTAATTTAATTTTAGCACCCTGTGTCCATTCACATGCATGTGCATTTTGAGCATTTCAGCTTTCACAACATAGGCTCACCCCAGATTCTGGAACAAGCTCAAATGCTCAGTCTGTGGAGTATGTACATAAGCTATACTAAAGACAAACCCACAGTAACCGTCTCCAGTTTGTGAGGGACCCCGTGGAGCCAGTCTCTAGGAAACAGATAAATGCATGGAGGTTAAGTCCATTAATGGCTATTAGCCAGGATGGGTAAGGAATGGTGTCCCAGGCCTCTGTTTGTCAGAGGGTGGATGGAGATGGATGGCAGGAGAGAGATCACTTGATCATTACCTGTTAGGTTCACTACCTCTGGGGTACTTGGCATTGGCCACTGTCGGTAGACAGGATACTGGGCTGGATGGACCTTTGGTCTGACCCAGTACGGCCATTCTTATGATCTAATCTAAATGAACCCAAAGTTATGGAGACAGATATGAGTCAAGGAAGCCAGCAGAGTATCAGAAACCTGGAAAAATCTCTGACTGGATGGGCTCAGGCGTTTGGTCACAAGCTGAGGTGGTTCAAAAGTTTTGGATTTTTTTTAAGCAGAATTTTTTTATTGTTTCTTTAAACAATCAAACACAGCAAGCAGCAAATATTTGGCCACACACTTCTGAAACCCCAAACCATGTTCAGGTTTTGGCAGACTAATTTCAGCTTTTCAATTAAAAAAACCACAACAAATTTTGAAGGAAACCAGACATTGTCCGTGATTTTTTCTGCTTTTTAAAACCCCCTAGTATTCAATCCAAAAAAAGTTTTCACGGAAAATATTTATCCAACCCTTTTAATGAGCTTTAGTGCCTTTTAGCACTAGCTGATGCTGAGAACCAGTGATACCTTGTAAAGAAGTTTTCTCAAAACTGGATTTGTACCAAGATGCGGAAGGTTTATTTTTCCCAGGGCTGCCTGGGGGGGGGGGGGGGGCGGAGGGAGCAAGTGGGGCAATTTTCCCTAGGGCCCACAGGGGCCCCCACAAGAATATAGTATTGTATAGTATTGCATTTTTTTTTATGGAAGGGGCCCCCGAAATTGCTTTGCCCCAGGCCCCCTGAATCTTCTGGACGACCCTGCCCAGCGGCCCCTGCCCCGAGTCCACTCACTGGGTTTGCCAGGCTTGGGCCGCTGCAGCAGCTCGGCAGGAAGGAGCCGCCTTCCGGAGGCACCGGAGAGCCAGAGCGTCCTGCTTGTGGCGGCGGCGAGCCCCAGCCATGGAGGAGCCGGTGCGGTGCAGGGGGGCAGCAGCCCTGCAAAGGCGGCGGTGCAGCTAGCGGGGAGCAGCCGCGCCCCCTGCCCCTCCTGCCCGGAGCTCCCCCCCCCCCGCAGGCTGCAGCGGTTGCATGCAGGAACTGGCCCCCTCATGCACCCCCTAGCTGCCCCCTCACCGTGCTCAGGCTCTGCGGCTCCCAGGAGTGTGAGCCACCACCGCCGCTGCCCCTCCCGGAGCAGGCTCAGGGCCCTGCGTCCCAGTGGCTAACATGCCCGGGAGCCGCAGAGCCCGAGCGTGGTGAGGGGGAAGCCGAGGGGCGCATGGGAGCTGGGGGGCGCATGCATCTGCTGCAGCCTGCAGGAGCCCCCGGGGGGGGGGGGCGCCAGGCCACAGCCTGGGCAGGAGGGACAGGGGGCGCGGCTGCTCCGCGCTAGCCGTGCCCCTGCCTTTGCAAGGCTGCTGCTGCCCTGTACTGCGCCGGCTCCTCCATGGCTGGGGCTTGCCACCCCCACAAGCCGACGCTCTGGCTCTCCGGTGCCTTCAGAAGGCGGCTCCTCCCTGCCAAGCCAGGGCACTGCTTTTTTAGGGTTACCATATTTCAACAATCCCCTGCTCCTTGTCCCCTGACTGCCCCCTCCTGAGACCCCCCACCCTAACTGCCCCCCTATGACCCTACCCCCTACCTGTCCCCTGGCTGCCCCAACCCTTATCCACACCCCCACCCACAGACAGACCCCTGGGACTCCCACGCCCCATCTAACCGCTCCCCGCCCCCTGACAGGACCCCCAGAACTCCCGACCCATCCAATCCTCCCCCTGCTCCCTGACTGCTCCGGTCCCTCTCTCCACCCCTGCCCCCTGAGGGCCCCCCCAGAACTCCCAACTCATACAACCCTCCCCCCGCCCCCTGACAGCCCCCCCCCGGGACTTCCAACTCATCCAACCCTCCCCCTGCCCCCTGACAGCCCCCCCCACCCGGGACTCCCTTTACTATGCCCAGGCTGGTCAGACGCTGGAGCGAAACCAAACAGGCTGCGGAGCACACAGCCCCTCCCTCGCAGCTTGCTGGCGATGCACACGAGGCAGGAGGAGGGGCGGAAAAGGGGGAGCGGGGGAGGGACTCTGCCTGCTGGAAGCCAATGGGAGCGGCTAAATCAGGCCCAGGCGCCCAATCAGCCACGCCGCACTCTGCGTGAGGGGAAGGAAGGGGAGGGAGGAAACATCCCGGACGCCCCCCAACCACTTGGCGCCCTAGGCGACCGCCTAGTTTGCCTAGTGGTTGCACCGGCCCTGGGAAAGGGACAAATTTTTCACAAATGTTTTAGTCTCTTAAGTGTTGCACACTTCTTTTGCACTGTTTTAATAGTAAATCACAAGTAGTTTACTATTAACTCATGTTTACTGACTGAATAAAATCTAGTTGATAAAGAGCTAGGCATTTCCAGTGAGAAATTATTGTTAGTTTGGGGTCTGAGCACATCTAGGGACAAGCAGGTAAATAAAGATCATAAAATAATCCAGTGTTGAATGCAGTCAGGTTCACCAATTGCCACAAACTGTCAACCTCCTAACAACAAAGCTCTTTGACTGTGTGAAGCTGGTGTATGATTCCACAGCCTGGTTGAATATTAAAAGCATACACACTGTGGCTGATTTGTTGTTGTTGACCTAAGCATTCTGCTTTATTTCTCTCTGCTTACTCTTTATCTTTTCAAATTAAACAGCGCAGTTATGCTTTCCACTGTTCATCACTGAGACTGCCTGAGCAAAGGTTGTTAATAAAGAATGTTTAATGATTGCGTACATGGCTCTCTTAGGTTTCTATCCTGTTAGACTTCCTACTTCATGACATTTATTACATGTATTTTCCCCAATTTGTGTAGCTTATAAAGAAAATTTTTATAAATGACTGTATGGATAGCATTTTACTCCCATTAAGATACATCGTACTTCTGCTACTAGGGAGGTGCTCTGTTGGAGAGGTTGCAGGGAAAGGGGAACATACCTGAACATGTGGAGGTTGTTTCCAGGAATTAGATGGGTTTGTGAGGAAGTTATTAAAAAGATTCATTTTATAACAAAACACCAGCTTCCCAGAGATCTCCTAACTTGATTATTTAATGCTCCAGTAAAAGATCTACATTCCAGGCAGAACACATTTTTCTTTTTTGTTAGCAGCAAGACTTTGTATTGCACATTATTGGAAAAATGTGACTTCTCCTCCCTATGGAATTGTGGTATATTTTAATATGGACTATCTTTGTTATGGAAAATCTTTTACATCAAATATATATTCAAGAGAAGCACCAAAAAGAGGATAGATATTTAGAAATCTGGACACCCTTTTTTAGCACACTCCAGAGAAAGAGGTATATTCAGCCAACAAGCCAGACTATTTAGCCAGGTTCTTTGAATATTAACCTGATCCTGAATAAGTAACAAGTAATATACAATGCAGTATGCAGGGTTTAAATTCAGTCAGAGCCATCTGGAGTGGAGCTCCAATAAATAGTTTCAAACCCGCGGGAGCCATGGTGCGCCTCCCTCCCCGGTTGGGGCTGAAGCTCCAAGCCCTGAATCTGTGTGTGTGTGGGGGGGGATGAGAGTGGGAAATAGGGAGCTCTGGGAAATAATCTCAGAGAATTTAAGCCCTGGTAGTATGTTAATGTTTTATTGTAACTTTGGCTTAATAAAAAAGAAAACATAGCTCATTTATTTTGTTTCTAGTACAATTAATGACTGCATTAAGTAACTGACAGATAACTAATACAGAATGGGCTGAGGGGGATACAAAACTGGAGAATTTCAATGGGAAGGTTTGCAATTAAAAGCTTATCGGCAGCTACTTTTGTTATCATTTAATGCTATCCTGAATCCTCCAGTGAAAACCTTCTAGTAATTCTGTACAATTCAAGGGATCAAAATGATTTTTTTCTTTAAGTTATAACAGGGCAATTTTAATTGGTAATCACTAGCAAAATACAAGACAATGCCTTGTTTATACAAAGATTATTGTTCATGTCAGCTTCATGAAAATAATTACACACTTAACACTTGGGAGAATTTTTCATCATTATGGAAACCTCAACAATGGACTCCTTGTATAAATTCCTGTTTAACAAACCAGCTACTGGGCACTTTAACCCCTCTCCCCTTCCATAGTATAATATTAATTGGAAGTCTGCATGGATACACTGCTGATAAACTGGCTCCCTGTTAAGGGATTGAAGAGATGCTGCCACTGCTGCAAAGTCCCCCAGAGGGAATTCAGCTTGTGCTAAATTGTACCTTTTCATGTAACAGATCCATGCCGTGCAATCTCACTACTTGTCAATTAAAGAATGGTGTTGTTAGGATTTAGCCAATGGCACTGATGAAGCTGGAAAATATCTGTTTCCCTTGGGTGCTTCCAAATATGGTATCTTTCAGCCCAAGGGATATAGCAAATTCAATATCATTTCTAGAAGTACTAGCTCTGGAAGACTCTACAATTGGGATTGCATCAAAATATCAGACAAATGGGTTTTCTGTTCCACACGCAGAATAATTCTCCTAAGTACCAAAAGATGTACTCACAAGGAATGATGAAAAATAGGGCCAGTGTTATTTAACCTTCCTTCCTGAGCTTTTAAGGTAATTATCATCAAGCTATTCAAAACTGGAACATGCATGAACAGAAACATATGTATTGTATTGTAGGCCTCCACACAGTACTAAACCCTTGATGGCCATTAATCATTTTAATCTGGTACGTGAACAACTAGCCATTGATTTGATCTGTTTGAATTTACAGATTTAATCTCCTACAGATGATGACTCCTGCAGGAACTCTAAACCTGAAAAACAATACCTATATTTTCTAACACATTGATCTTTGAAGTATTTGTATATAAATCGGACACCTCTGTGCACTTCCACTATACCAGTATAAGGAGTCTTAAAAGATCTTGAAAGGTCACTTATTTATTATTAAGTCTATTAGAAGGTTCTCGTGGGTTTTTATTATCTTACCTACCTGATATAGTACTTCCTACAGTCTGTAGCTGGCTCTACAGGTTTTCCTAGTGGAAACCATTGCCTGCCCTTTTCTTTATACCCAAACTTATTGGTGCAGCAGTCACCAACACAAACTAAGTCAGAAGAGAAAATAGAGTTAAGAGCATTGCACTCTAAATACACTAGATGCAAAAGATGGGACTAATTCCAACCATTTCATAAAAAAATGTCAAACAGGTCAGGCTTGAACCAAGTCCAGCCAGCAGCAGGCTTAAAACAGGTTCTTTTTTCATAGCGCAAGATGCAATTTGAAGGAGAAGGATTTTTAGAGGAAATTCTCCTTGAAAAATGAGAACTTTCCACAGTGCATGTATTTTAGATGTTTTCAAGTGCATTTGTGCAATATTTGTAACTGTGTAAGAAAACATGTGGCACTCATATGATTTGTTGTGGGTCTGACCAATAATGAGATGAAGTAACCATTTCCATAAGATAATTATCTTTTCTTCTCTCCTCCTCCTCTCATAAATATGCAATTATTCATGTGCTGGTGCACGCAAGTTATTCAGTATAGTACATTATTTTTCCACCATCTATGAAGGAAATTGACTTTGCTGCAGGTAACCTTGGTACAGCTGTATATGAAGGGGCCTTCTATAAATAACATTGACTCCATATTTACTTAATTTTTAAACTCTAGGCAGAGAGGGATAGCTTGGTAATAGTAAACTGTACCATTTAATGTACTGTATATTTTAGAATGCTGCAAACATTAACTGTATATAGTTTTATAAAACAAACAAAACAGATATTACTGTTACTATCAGTGCTAAAGTGGAGGTACTGAAATTCTCTTTTATAGCATCAAGACCTTAACTCAGCAAGGTGTTTCATAGAATCATAGAATATCAGGGTTGGAAGGGACCTCAGGAGGTCGTCTAGTCCAACCCCCTGCTCAAAGCAGGACCAATCCCCAACTAAATCATCCCAGCCAGGGCTTTGTCAAGCCTGACCTTAAAAACCTCTAAGGAAGGAGATTCCACCACCTCCCTAGGTAATCCATTCCAGTGCTTCACCACCCTCCTAGTGAAAAAGTTTTTCCTAATATCCAACCTAAACCTTCCCCACTGCAACTTGAGACCATTACTCCTTGTTCTGTGATCTGCTACCACTGAAAACAGTCTAGATCCATTGTGATGGGTTGGATCACAGAAACCCCCTTGGGAGCTGCCACCTAATGTACCAAGACTACTTCTATTCCTGTTTTCCTTGCCAGCTCAGGACTCCAGCACCCTGTCTTGCTGAGCCAGACACTCCCATCTGCTCCAACACAGACCCAGGGTCTGAATTACTTGCCCCAAAGCTGCAAGTTTACCTGAAAACAGCTCACAGAAGTGTGCTTTTCTTTAGCACTCAGATGCCCAACTCCCAATGGAGTCTAAACCCAAATAAATCCATTTTACCCTGTATAAAGCTTACACAGGGTAAACTCATAAATTGTTCGCCCTCTATAACTCTGATAGAGAGATATGCACAGTTGTTTGCTCCCCCAGGTATTAATACATACTCTGAGTTAATAAGTAAAAAGTGATTTTATTAAATACAGAAAGTGGGATTTAAGTGGTTCCAAGTAGTAACAGACAGAAGAAAGTAAGTCACCAAGCAAAATAAAATAAAATGTGCAAATCTATGTCTAATCAAACTGAATACAGATAATCTCACCCTCAGAGATGCTTCAGTAAGTTTTTTCTCAGATTGAACACCTTCCAGGCCTGGGCACAATTCTTTCCCCTGGTACAGCTCTTGTTCCTGCTCAGGTGATGGAGGGGATTCTTCATGATGGCTCCTCTCCTCCTCTCTGTTCTGTTCCACCCCTTTATATATCTTTTGCATAAGGCGGGAACCCTTTGTCCCTCTGGGTTTCCACTCCCCCTCACTGGAAAAGCACCAGGTTAAAGATGGATTCCAGTTCAAGTGACATGATCACATGTCACTGCAAGACTTCATTGCCCACTTGCCAGCACACACATATATAGGAAGACTCACAGGCAAAACACAGCCATCTGCAGACAATGGTCCTGGTTAATGGGAGTCATCAAGATTCCAAACCACCATTAATGGCCCACGCTTTGCATAATTACAATAGGCCCTCCGAACTATATTTTATATTTCTAGTTTTAGATACAAGAGTGGTACAATTATACAAAAAGGATGATCACACTCAGTAGATTATAAGCTTTGTAATGATATCTTACAAGAGACCTTTTGCATGAAGCATATTCCAGTTACATTATATTCACTTATTATCATGTTTTTATAAAACCATATAGACTGCACAACGTCACATCTATCCTCTTTGGAACCCCCTTTCAAGTAGTTGAAAGCAGCTATCAAATCCCCCCCTCGTTCATCTCTTCTGCAATCCCAGTTCCCTCAGCCTCTCCTCATAAGTCATGTGCTCCAGCCCTCCGTTGGACTCTTTCCAATTTTTCCACATCCTTCTTGTAGTGTGGGGCCCAAAACTGGATACAGTACTCCAGATGAGGCCTCACCAATGTTGAATAGAGGGGAATGATCACGTCCCTCGATCTGCTGGCAATGCCCCTACTTATACAGCCCAAAATGCTGTTAGCCTTCTTGGGAACAAGGGCACACTGTTGACTCATATCCAGATTCTCGTCCATTGTAACCCCTAGGTCCTTTTCTGCAGAACTGCTGCCTACTCATTTGGTCCCTATTCTGTAGCAGTGCATGGGATTCTTCCTTCCTAAGTGTAGGACTCTGCATTTGTCCTTGTTTAACCTCATCAGATTTCTTTTGGCCCAATCCTCTAATTTGTCTAGGTCCCTCTGTATCCTTTCCCTACCCTCCAGCATATCTACCACTCCTCCCAGTTTAGTGTCATCTGCAAACTTGCTGAGGGTGCAGTCCACGCCATCCTCCAGATCATTAATGAAGATATTGAACAAAACCAGCTCCAGGACCGACACTTGGGGCACTCCGCTTGATACCAGCTGCCAACTAGACATGGAGCCATTGATCACTACCTGCTGAGCCTGACGATCTAGCCAGCTTTCTATCCAACTTATAGTCCATTCATCCAGCCCATACTTCTTTAACTTGCTGGCAAGAATACTTTGGGAGACTGTATCAAAAGCTTTGCTAAAGTTAAGGAATAACATGTCCACTGCTTTCTCCTCATCCACAGAGCCAGTTATCTTGTCATAGAAGGCAGTTAGGTTAGTCAGGCATGATTTGCCCTTGGTGAATCCATGCTGACTGTTCCTGATCACTTTCCTCTCCTCTAAGTGCTTCAGAATTGATTCCTTGAGGACCTGCTCCATGATTTTTCCAGGGACTGAGGTGAGGCTGACTGGCCTGTAGTTCCCCAGATCCTCCTCCTTCCCTTTTTTAAAAATGGGCCTTTTTCCAGTCATCCGGGAACACTCCTGATCGCCATGGCTACTTTTAATGATGGGTATAGTCTCATTTTTGTACTACATTAGCAAAGGTTCTCATTTCTCCAGGACATTATTTTATATCTTAAAAATGAGACTGAATTAATATAATCTGTTGGGTATGCCCTGCTCTTAAAGGCCTTATCAAATACTATTGAAATCAGTGGGAATCTTTCTATTGACTTCAGTGGGCTTTGGATCAGACTGTTAGGTCAGATCCTATACCACTGAGGATAATGGGAGCTTGTGACATCAGTGGGATTGGGCCACCAAAGAGAAGTCCATCACTCTGAGACAAAGGTCATTGCAGTAATCCACTCAAACAGAAGTGGTGCTACAGTGCTTCCTACCAGAAAATTCTTCTTGCAGCTCAGGTTGAATATTGACAAATGAGTTGGGCAGGTGGAATAGAATTTGCTGTGCTCTGTAATTTTTACATTTTGAATGACAGAAAATAGTTAGGTGTTGACTTCCTCTTGAATAGTCACTATACCTGCAACTCCTGCAAAGAACTTATCCTTACAATGAGTGTCTGATATTGTTAAAGTAATATTTAACTTAATTATGTGACATATACGTAAAAGTAAAGTTGTTCAGTGGAAATAAAACTATTACTATCCATATGTTGTCAGGAGACCCTTTAAGGGTTGCTAAAACAATTCCCAAGCACAAAGACTGAAATCTGAATAACATAAAGCAACCTAACTTCCAGCAATTACAGATGCTGTACTACAACAAATCGTTGAACTCTATGACAACTTCCACCAACTAAAAGGACTTCAAAAATCATTTTAATTATACAGACAGACTATCTGACTCTGTACCACAGAAGTCAGAGGGAGATTTACCATTGACTTCCATGGTAAAAGAAGCAGGCCCATGATTTCCAAAAAGGATCCTGTAACTTGTATGTTTTTGCTGTAGGAGATGCTTGCTTGAATTCCTAATTCATCATAAATCTTCTAACCTGACAACTGAAAACTTGAGGTGGGAAAGATGTGATAGATGTCTGGTATATCATCTTCGGGTGTCAGCACTCAGCTCAGTGGAGTACTTAAGGCACAGAGTGCAGTTTTTTAATTAATTCAACTAACAGTGATTTTTATGGTATAACACACTGTTTCATTCCTGAAGATCTCCTATCTTACCCTAAATCAATGAATACAAGAAATACAGGGCCTGATGCTTCCCTTACTGACGCCAATTTTACACAGAAGCAACTCCACTGCCTTCAATGGAGTTACTCCTGCTTTATACCAGAGGGGAGAATCAGGAACATAATAGTAAAGGCGTATTGTTATTATTAATACTTGTATTGCAATAGCATCTATAGGTGCCAAGCAAGATCAAATCCCTTTGTTCTGTACAACTGTACAAACACAAAGTGAGACATTCCCTGTCCTGAAGAGCTTGCAGTCTAAATAGACAAGACAGAGTGAGAAGGAAACAGAAGCACAAGGAGCTAAGTTGTACTGCTCCAGGTTCTACAGGAGATCACCTGCATTGCTAGGAATAGAACCCAGGGCTACTATGTTCCAGGTCACTGGAAGACAGCCTGACTCCCTTTTCACACCCATAGAACACCTGGGCGGAGTTAGATGCCACATGACAGTTGGAAAGAAAAAGTTGGTAAGAAAGTAATAAAAGCCCCCACTAATGTGGAGATGATTATGAGCAAAAATTTTAGCATCCCTCGCTCACTACAAATTGCAGTGAGTGTGTGATATGTGAGTTTAATTTGAATTAATAGGCATATCGTTAGGAGTCCCTCTAGATGTGTGACAAGTTTAATGTGCCTGAGTGACATTATAAAGTGCTAATGGAAGAAACACAACAAGAAAAATTATGAGTTTAATTAAGAATAGAAACTGAAGAAGCTCTCTAGAGTGGAAAAACACTCTTATCGTCTTTCCTCCTCCCCCCCCACTTCCAACCTTGAAAACATTCTGTTCAGATCAAAGTTAAGAGCTATGTATCGAAATCTACTTCTCTGAGATTCTTACATCTTAGAATGATTTTTCTGTATCCTTTATCACAGAATGGAATTAAATCACTCCAAACACACATTAAAAGAGAGAATATTCCTTCCAAGCAGGTTGGAAAGGAGCCTGAGTTTGCCAGAGAAGTAATTAAAAAAGGGGGTAGAGAGAGGCTAGTGTTTAAATTGCAAATAGAGATTTTTATCAAATGTCTCAAACATGGCTTGGCAGCTTTGAATACATGATGAAAGTAATACTACTCTTCCCTCCCCCAATTGCCATCAACAACTCCCCTTTTTACACAGTGCAGTTAATTATTCTGTGTGTGTGTGCAGGAGGAAGGGAGTTGTCCCTTCAGATCTGGCAGTTTTAAAAATATTTAACATTTCCAACAACTGAAAGGTAAATCAGATTATCTTTTAACCAACAATCTAAAAGAAATAAAAACAGTAACAAAATAGGCACTGGACAAACTTTAAGGATTGTGTTAGGAAAAATAATGAAATTCCCAATTAATCAGAGTAAGGTAATTGTGAAGGATTAGCCAGCCAGGGAAAAACAAAAGGAAATGAACATATGCTTCACTGTTGCAGCTCCTCTAGATAGGACAGTGAGCCAAATGTTTCAGTTTAGAAATTTCAGGGGCTGTCATTCTAACATTTGGACAGCTACTTAAATTAACAGTACATATCCTCTTGTAATGTACTTACACAGTAATTGCAACTATTTGATACATTTACACAGCTAATGGAGGGATCGGTGATAAGAGTTTTGTTCTTTCTTTGCACAGAATGCCATATACATATGCAGCACTACCCTTTGTTTTGTTGTAAGCCAACACCCTACACTAAGACTAAACCCATGTAGAAATTGAGATTACCTCTGCTGCAAGCTGAAAAATAAATAATAAACAAATCCTATTTCCAAACCTGATTACGTAGTCTGAGCTTCAGTTCAGAGGAAGGCCCCTTATTAGCTGTCCATGCCAAAACGGGACAATGGTAAGTGGATGAATTGCTGAAGACTGTTCCATTCACACCTGAACCAGCACCATGACTTTAACAAATTTTACCATACACTCTACTATATACTTTTACAAAGGACAAAAAAACAGAAGCGTTTTTTGTCTGATTGCCTTTTATTTCAGCAGCTCTTTTATCTGTATATGGTGACATTTCACAGAATTTCTAAACCATACTGTTTAAAACAAGCAACCTCAAGTATTGAATTTAGACCTAAAAATCCAATGGGGCTTAAAACCCCTTTTTCTTGTTGATGGAAGTAGGAATTCAATCTGTTTACCATGACTATTTCCCTCTTTCTTTTTTTCTTTAAAAAATAAAAAACATAATTCAATCAAAAAGATGAAATAGAGTAACTGACACTGAAAAGAGAAAATTGCTTGATTTCCTTGGAATTTAGGCCATTTATGAAGAAAAGACTCTCTCTCCCCCATATTTCTATAAATGCAAATTTGACACCTATTTTCTTGACTCATCTGCACACACATTCCATAAAATGAAATTATAAAAAAAATCCATTCATATCATATCTGCCCTGAAAATCCCTTGTCACAGGCCTGATCTACACCTAAAAATTAGATTGATATAGCTGCTAAAAAATGGGTGATTAAACAACCATGAGATTCTTGTAGTATTTGTGAAAATATAGTTAGGTCAACCTAACCCCCACTGTAGATGCAGTTTGAGCAACGGAATGTCTTGGAGAGGTGGATTAACTCCAATGATGGAAAAAACCCTTCTGCTGATGTAGGAAGTGTATACAGTTTGGTACTACAGCAGCACAATTGCAACACTGTAGCTGTTGTAGTGTAGACATATCCATAATGAATACATGTTCCCCTCATGAGAAGGATCATTGTTCAAAGGCAGGTTTAAGTGTCCTCAGAGCACAATATTTTTTGCTTCTCAGATCAGCTTTCTTTCTTTGTGTCTGGGACTATACCTCCCTCCCATGCAAGACTCTGGCAAGAAGACCATTAATGTGATTTATCTCCACCTTGGTAGTTTCAGTCATTCTAGATGGTGAAATGTCACTCCTGGAAACTCTTGTAGCTGCACTCCTCAAATTTGTGGAATTTTAGAGGCCAGTGAAGAATGGCATGATTTGGTCCAGATGCTACCTGCCTGTCAGGCTTATCTTCTTCTTAAAGTTCTGCTGATAATTTGGTAAGAGAAGACTGTTAATTCTTCTATCTTGGTCACATGCCAACTCAGGTCACTACATTCCGTCTATATAACTTCCCTTTCCAACCTTACTAGGAAAAGCTGGCCTTTACTTTCTGTCCTAAATAATTGTGTAATGTTGTTGCTTACCATTATAGTTTGTCACGCAGCTGAGACAGGGCTGTGTTTTAACAATGGACGAAATGATCTCCGTGTAGCTTGCAAAGAGCTCAGAGATCAAAATTGCTATATTAACATAGGGTCATTATCACACATTTCTGGTAAAAAAAATAGTGGAATCATCTTCATTAGCATGTGGGTTGCTAATAGAACTATGGAGCTATCTCAAATGTATGCACTTTGAAAATGGAAAAATACACTTACAGGCATGACCCTATGCTCTTCTGCAAATATGATGCATATATAATAGAAGAAGGAATGCTGCAGCAATGTGCTAAGTAGCAATTTTAAAAAGAGAATAAACATAGGTGAGTATAAAAGTAAAAAACATATTTTTTGCATTATTTTAATATTGAGACCACAACGGCGTTCGGTTTGTTTTTTATTTAAAAAAAATCTTGATTTCTCTTAGAGAAATCTTAGATTTCTGACAATTTCAGAGTAACTGCACCTGTATTCCCACTCTGTTGTTTCTCGAGGGCACACACTTGATGGCTGGGAGCCTGAAACATTATCTTGGATGGAGGCCTGCATCTCTCTCTCCTGATTGGGGTTTTAAGGCTGCACCACTTCCTGCCTTACACTGTGATATCTCCAGCAAGCCAGTCTACCTAAAGACTTTGCTTTCTCTCTCCAAGTTCTATGAAAAATGTATTGCCAGAAGTTACAAGTCACTACACAGTTCTTTCTAAGCAAGCACATTTGTTCTTAAGATAAAGCATTACAGAGAAAACACACGTTAAAAGCTTACCAGAAGTCACCCATCAATCTGATGGGTGAGGCTTGTTGATCTGAAATAAGGCTCTGAGTCGGTTTAAATGCAGCCTTTTATGCCAAAAGCCCTTTCTTTGTTTTCCTAGTCTCTAGAAACCCAGTTTGAACCAATATATGCACATCCAGGTGTGGTACCTCTCTGTAGGTGTTTACAATGTGAGTGATTCATCTTTATCAGCCTCTGCTGTTTTTAGTTGCTAAAGGAGCTGTGGTAACCCTCTCCCATGGAGTACAGCGCAATCATATATACAATCCCTGGCCCACAGTGATACATACACTTAATACAATATGTTCCCTCAAAAATACTAGATGTCACAATGGCCTTAAATCTAAACCTCAGATACAAATACCCTTTCCCTGGAATTTTAAGAAAAGTCATGTCTGGATCCAAATGATTGAGACTTGACTCCATCTCTGCTTTCTATCTTTCACAGACACAGTTTTTATCTCTCTGCTATAAGTTTGCCAATCTTTTTTTCTTCATGGAGAGTTTATAGAATGACCTCACACAAGCTGATCTTTAAATTACATTAAAATAATGACAATAAATAGGCATATGTGAGTAGTGGCATATGCATGGAGATTAAACTTGGGGCAATACCTACATTATATTTGCTGGTGAATGGTGGAGTTAATCTATGTCTTTACTGAATGCCAAAACAAAATGAGTTTTCTGTCTAGGATATAGGATGGGCCTTTTTTTCATTTGGTTGTGGTGTGTTGGTGTAGGGCTTTTTTTTTTAATTACTATTTTTTTTTTATTTCTGTAACTTCAATTACTTGCTTTGCATTTCCCAGTATCAATACCACAAGAATCTCATGGTTGTTTAATCACCCATTTTTTACAAAACAATTCTGGAGATATTGAGGAGCCATCACTAACTATACTTGTTCACTGGCAATCCTAGACCCTTCCAAGTTGACCTTCAGACTGGTGTGTGCCACAAAAACATTGTTTATGAATATTTGCATATTATTTGGGATTCTGAGAAGGTCAGCCATCATCATTCTACTGGATCTCTCCAGTATCTCTCACATTTAACTTTGTCAACCAAGAAGTACTGTTCACCTCATGGTACCAGCTGGGGTAGATAAAAACCTGATGAGATGGTTCCAGTCCTTTCTCGTGGACTGATCCCAGGGGTCATGACGGAAAACTACACCTCAACCTTCAGAGCTTTCACCTGTGGTTTTCCATAAGATTTCATTCTGCCCCCTCCCCTCATTCTATGTGCATTTTCCATCAAGCACTACTCCATTTTCCAGATATCCCTTCACACAGCTGGCTGAAGTTAATCCTGCAAAAAGATGGAGATGATGTAAATCTGAAGAAGAAGAAAACATTTTGAAGAACTATGCAACAGCCAAACATCACCCTGAACAGAGGCCATTTGTTTCACCCCTCCTTCTCACTCTGGACTCCTTGCTTATAAATACATTGATAACAAAGATGCAAGCAAATATCATCTTCCATCCATAGCTGGCCAACATACTGGACACTCATTCTGACAGACATGGACTTGGCCACCATAACCTTTGCATTTGTGACCTCCAGATTTGGATATAACAGTGTGCTGTAACTGAATTGGTCCAGCTGCATAGAAGTCAATAAGAATGTTCCATGATCTCCTGGGGCTTCTCCTCTTTCCTAACCTAATGCAAGAATCTCTAAAGTGGCTCAAGCTGCTTCAGCGGGGAGATGTTTTTGTTCTCATAACTTGTGATATGGATGCTCTAAGAAAACCCTTCTAGAGATACTGAATCTCTTAAATCAGTGCAAGATAATGTGGTCAGAGAATGGATATAACAAGAGATAATAACATAAAATAATAACAAATTGTATAAAAACTCTTGCCTCCCCCAGAAATGTGAAGCTCTTGGAAAGAGGCATTCCTACTAAGAGCCAGCCTGCAAGTACACAAATAATGGACCAGATTTTGCATTGACTTACATCTCTTTGAGAAGACTTGGACAGGGTACAAGTGCATGCAGAATTTTTGGTCTCATAACTCAAACTCAGTGTGCAATTAATCTGTTTATCAGGTACACAGTATTCAGTTATATTTACTAGTGTCATTGTTACATCAAACTAAAAAAAAAATAATCCCACAGGAATATTTAAAGGACAGGAAGAAATCTGTATTTTTCTCTGCACTTGTTAACCCTATTTATGTGTATATATTTATTTGTTTGAACAGGATGTATTCTGTGTCCAAGATTAAATCAAATCAAACAGAATATCACCAACCTATCAAAATCCTCATAGTGATTTGAGCCTCTGATTTTCTGTTTTCAAATGGTCTTTCTTTAATTGGTTAGTGCTGCTCATTGATGTTGATGGCTCTGACAATTAGTTTCATATTTCAAACAACCTTTGTGTGAAGAAACAGCACCTGAATTTCTTATAAGCATCAACTTTCCGAACATCGATCCATGACTTCATGTTTGGGGACAGCTGACAGGTCAGTGATAAAGCATACACTATGTCTGATTCCCTCTCTCACTTTATCTGTCCCTTTGAAATAAAATAATGCAATCTTCCCTATGGAGTATCCATTAAATTTTGCATCAGCTTTTCACACAAATGGTGGCAAAGGATTTTCATGGAAAAAATTGAAGCCTCTCAAATGTTGCAGACTCAGCTGCCTATTTGTGGGTCAGGGGTCTCACAAATGAGTCTTTGATATCATATTTCACCTTCTTAATGTAAACCTTTCTCACTTGTATAATCTTTACTCATGCAAGCAATTTCATTGATTACAGTGGGACTACTCTGAATGGATACTTGCAGGAGTAACAGTTTCCAGGGTTAGCCCCAGAATTTGTACCTAATACATTGTTCAGTCAAACATCAAACATTTTTCTATTACCAGAAAAAATATAGTCAAATTTAAATTAATGTCACTGTTATGTCCATATCTGTTCCAGTTACAATCAAAACTAAACATTTAGAAGTATAGAACAAAAAGTTAAAGGAATAGCAATACACAATTAATTAGTTAATATAATCTCAAAATTTAAATGTGCATGTGGGGAAAAAAAATATGGCATTGCATGTTCCCCAAACCACCTGACCTCTGTCTCTGTGAAACCGTTCCCACTCTGCTTAACAAGAATTTGGTTAGATCATAAAAAACACAACTTTTGACATTTTTAAATCACTGAACCCTAATTAAAAAGTAATACATTTTCTATGGTAAATAAAAAGTATTGTACTGGCCTGGCTTGGTAAGCAGGGTATGTTTATGTCTGTGGCCAATATGTGGACAGTGAATGGGATGCAGGTGAATATGTAGTCAATGTGAGAGAG
Source organism: Emys orbicularis (assembly GCF_028017835.1). Taxonomy (NCBI): domain Eukaryota; kingdom Metazoa; phylum Chordata; order Testudines; family Emydidae; genus Emys; species Emys orbicularis. The sequence goes on along the minus strand of NC_088685.1, from coordinate 91,074,883 downwards.
ATTGACTACATGGGGGGGGACCATGATGTATTTTACATTGAAAGCATGAAAACCTCAAAAAGCCAGATGGAATGAGCTATAGAATATTCATAGCCCTTTGTACCAATACTAGTTACATGTATTTGTGTGTTCCTGGCTCACTGGAGACAGGGATGTTCCTGTGGAACCTGGAATCACTGGGGGTGATTAATGCAAAATCCCAAGGCTGGCTGTGTAGACTTGTCTCCTTATTTCCTTGTGTGGGTATCGTAGTTTTGAGAATGCTTGGTGAAGCTCTTGTAGGTGTTGGTCTCTGTCTGAGGGGTTGGAGCAGATGCGGTTGTACAACCCCTCAGACAGAGACCAACACCTACAAGCTTTTCACCAAGCATTCTCAAAACTACGATACCCACACAAGGAAATAAGGAAACAAATCAACAGAGCCAGACGTGTACCCAGAAGCCTCCTGCTACAAGACAAGCCCAAAAAAGAAACCAACAGAACTCCACTGGCCATCACCTACAGTCCTCAGCTTAAACCTCTCCAACGCATCATCAGTGATCTACAACCCATCCTGGACAATGATCCCTCACTTTCACAGTCCTTGGGAGGCAGGCCAGTCCTTGCCCACAGACAACCTGCCAACCTTAAGCATATTCTCACCAGCAACCACGCACCGCACCATAACAACTCTAACTCAGGAACCAATCCATGCAACAAACCTCGATGCCAACTCTGCCCACATATCTACACCAGCAACACCATCACAGGACCTAACCAGATCAGCTACATCACCGGCTCATTCACCTGCACGTCCACCAATGTTATATATGCCATCATGTGCCAGCAATGCCCCTCTGCTATGTACATTGGCCAAACTGGACAGTCACTACGCAAAAGGATAAATGGACACAAGTCAGATATCAGGAATGGCAATATACAAAAACCTGTAGGAGAACACTTCAACCTCCCTGGCCACACAATAGCAGATGTAAAGGTAGCCATCTTACAGCAAAAAAACTTCAGGACCAGACTCCAAAGAGAAACTGCTGAGCTCCAGTTCATTTGCAAATTTGACACCATCAGATCAGGATTAAACAAAGACTGTGAATGGCTATCCAACTACAGAAGCAGTTTCTCCTCCCTTGGTGTTCACACCTCAACTGCTAGCAGAGCACCTCACCCTCCCTGATTGAACTAACCTTGTTATCTCCATACTGATTCTTGCCTCCATATTTATACCTGCCTCTGGATATTTCCATTACTTGTGTCTGATGAAGTGGGCATTCACCCATGAAAGCTTATGCTCCAATACTTCTGTTAGTCTTAAAGGTGCCACATGACTCTCTGTTGCTTTTTACTATGGTAAAAGTTTCTCGGAATGCATAGCAGATTCACTGTCTACAAACCGCTTGCATATATATGTATCCTTTACTGATATTTGTAGCAAAACAAGTGACATACTCAAGTGGCATTTGCAATTTTCATTGGCTATTCTTAATGTTTGCTGTGTGTAAAAGTAACCATGTTGGTAGTTTGCTTCCTTGAATAAATACACGTTGTCAGATTCTGCCATCACTTACACTCAAGTAATCCCAAGTAGGTAGCAATAGAAGTCAATGGGGATACATGAGGCAGAGGGAGAGAAGAATCTGGCCTATGGCATTTAAGATCCAAAATAAATTATGGAAAGAAATATGATAAATTATCCATATTCTGACATTTGGACCTTTGAAAATAAAAGGTTCTGCTTTGTCAGCTGAGAAGATTTTCAGTTGTATTTACTTGACCTATGTTGACAACCAGTGATCAGCTGCATTACTCACTTCATCTTGTTTAATGTCATGTCATATCATGAGTAGATGTGACAGTCTAAACATAATGGAATGTGATATTAGACTATTTAAAAGAGAACCCTTAACTGTACACACAAACAAGTTATAGTTAGTGTGAATACTGCATAGACTCTTAACTGGAGCTGGCCTAGAATCTTTTTTCATTAAAAAAAATTTCACTTGACCCCTATTTTTTTCACTTCTCATGAACATACAAGTGATGTAGTTTTACGGGCGCAAATGTTTGCAGAAAACAAATTATAGAATTATGGGCACAGATATTTCTGGAAATGAAGGTCCCAATCATTCAAAAGCCCCATAGAGGCTTGGATCTGCACAGAGGCCACGGACTTCAATGGGACTCAGTGGGTGCATGCTTCTGCCCACACACAGCTCATTGCAGAATCAGGGCATAAATTTACTTATGCAAGTACTCATACCGGGAATGCTTGTGCAGTCATCCAATCAGGAAATAAAAAAATATGAAGTAACTTTTCTAACCAGTCACGGCTAAGAAACATAGACTTAATTTTGAATATTCAAGATCAATCCACACAACAAAAAAATGCAAAAGGATAGCTGTTGAATAAGCTAAAATAATGACTATTGTTTAGGAAACGGTGATCTGCTTGCAGATATCTTGTGAATAGAAAAGATGAGCTAAATTTGTCAAACTACTTATTCACTGTATATTACTCACTTTCCTAGCCAATATTCACCTCAAAAGGATGTCCTTTTTCCAAATCTATTACCAGCTCACAACCACAAACCCTAGACTGTCTGCTCACCTCTAATCAGGAGTCATTAATGCTAGGTCAAAAGCAGTAAGTGAGATAGGCAAAATTATAGATTTAATAATAAGTATGAAATTATTATAGGTGATTTTTAATCTTAATTGGTTTTGAAATTATTTGGGTGGCAGCAAAAGCTGGCATAAAGCTTTTAATTTAAATCAGACAATTAAAAGCCCCAGAAGGCTTGTGGCTGATAATACTAACCACTGTTTAAAGGATTAAATTTTGGTTTCAGAACCAGAAGGGATTTTGTAATATGCAGGCGAATTGTTCATTACTGTTAGCAACTATTCCATTGTATTGCCAATTGAAGATCAAATGTGTGCTCCTATAGTTAAATACCATCTTCCCCGGCAAACTAAAGTCAATTTGTATAAACTTAGTGTAATTAAAATTTAGTTTCAGTGTCAGCAATTTTTTGAATTTTAAAAGAAATATAACAGTATCTCTAAAGTGAAGATTTTAGTAATTGACAGTTTTGTGTATGGTATGAGGGAGAGTTATCTGCATAGCTAATTTCACAAAGGTGCCTAAAGTTTCATCCTGCTTTCCTGGTTTGTTTGGTAGTAATTTGGCAGACTGTCCGAATAGCAACAAAAACACAATTAGTTTTTCTTTCAACACTGTTTGTGTGCAGTAGCTTGGCTTGTGCTATTGGTTCTGACCCTCTGTCCACATTCCAGCAGAGCTAGGGCAGCCTCCTGCCACTCTATTATTGCAAAGCTGCCCTTACCACAGACTTATGTGGCTTCTCCATAGGAAGATGCTTGAGGGGAATAGACCCGCCAAAGTGGCTCCATCACCACTTCTAGGTTGCTCTAAGTAGTGCAGGAGAGCTGGGCTAGCAAAAACCAGCCCAAGACTGGAGGGAAGAAAAGAAGCCTGAAGGCCACCTTTTTTACTTCCCTCCCCACTGAATGATACCAAGGGCTCCTGAGTTTCTACTCAGGATCTTGCCCCAGATTTCCATTCTTGGTATTTGGTTTGAATGGTTGATATTAATCAAGATCTTTGTTCTGTTCTTTGCTTTAATGTGCAGGAAAGCATATTCAGAACAGAGCAAATTTCCCCTTATGACCAAATATAAAAATTCCTTTATGAACCGATCACTCGGCAAAATAGTCTTTATTCTAAACACACATTTTACATTGTGTGTTTGCAAGAAAAATAAAAAATAATAATCTTTTTATTTCCACCTTTGAAAGAACTGGAAATTAAAATCACAAAGTAGTTAGAAACAAAGATGACAAAAAAAACCCAAACAACCCACGCCAATATATGCTGGAAGTGAAGCGCATCTATTATTTCAGCAAACCAGCTAAGTTTTGAGTTTAAATTAGGTCTAAAAAAATCCTCAGAATGTCTAAGCTTTTATAAATTCACTATGAGTGTTTGTTTTCATGCTTCCATAGCCTTTCTGTGAAATCTGTGACAACCTCTTTATGTCTAAAGAAATTTAAAACCCCTTTGAAATTCCCTGAGCTGCTAAAAGATCTCATCAAAAGATACTGCTGTAGTATCAAGAAGAGTTTGAAGAATTATGCCTTAAAGTTTTGCCAGAGATCTCAGCTTCCCTCTTTCTCTTTCTTTCATTATCAAACAGAATTCTGGCTTGTCTGCCTTTGGGCTAGGCAATTCCTGAGATACTTCCAGTTCCACAGCTTGCTGCAAAGTTTTAGATAAAAAGGTGTTCTCTCTCTACTCCTCTCTGTCTGTATAATCTCTGAACTTTCATGGTGCTTTCAAAATAATTGAGAGTACTGTTAGGACATAAGAGGAAAAAATTGTTGGATGATTCTGCCATTATTTGCTTCCCCAGTTAGCAACTGCAAAACATGTCAATAATCTATTAAACATAACATGCATGAATCACCTCTACTTTCTTTTCCAACTATCTAAGTGCATCACCATATTCCTTAATCTAGAAATTTAATTCTGGGCAATTGGCTAAATACACTGCTATTTCACTTACCCTTCCTTTTGAAACTGGTCCGCTCCAAGCTATCAAAATACCCTTTAAGCAGGTCCTATGGCATGGCTGAAAAGTATATTTAGAATTTGGTTTGTGAAGTTTCCATATTGGGAACAAAACATTTGTATTGGATTTTCCACAGCTTCATATTTGCAAAAATGTCAAAATGTTGCTATGTTAATCCCCACCTCCCTTACCTACTAGACAAATCACAGGGAGAATGCACTAAAGTCAATGATGTTTTGCCGTACAACAAGCTGTAGTCACATAACTACAGATACCAAGCTTTCCACTGGGGATTGAACCTAAGACTTTTACCACAGACCCCCTACTTGAGCCAAAAGAGTAACAAAGCACTAGAAAAACTATGATAAAGAACAATCCTACACTTATGGTAAGGATCAATTACACAATATCTAGGTCCTGATCTTCAGTGGGTCCACAATTTTTTGCAGTCCCATGCACAACCCTTAATAGATTCTAACAGCCATATTCAGAGAAGATAGGTAATTTTCATGTGCAAAACCCTTTTTCACAAATGAGGTTTGTGTGTGAAAATTCCATTACCTGCACGTTCACAAGAGGCCTGTTGGTGCACACACATAATGTTACAAGCACACAAATGGAGGCTTGGACTGCAGTATCAGGGCCCAAAATTTCCATGACTGTATAATTTGAGAAAGCACAAAAGAAGAATCATTAATAGCTGATGTTTCACAGGTGAACTTCAAAGAAGAAATGTTCATGTTCCCGGAATGCTGTCAAAAATGTTAGCCTAATTTTACTGTACAAATGGTAACAGCTGCTTTAAAGATGCCACTTGAAAGTAATGAAAGCTGCCTGCATGGTTGCATCACAATCTAGAGGTGAGCACAGAGTGATCTTGTTGGATCACTCTTCCCCCACATTAGCAAGATCAGGAGATCATCACCACCCACAGTCTGAATGTCACATCGGTGACAAACCAGGTTTGGACCCTTACAGAGACCTATGTCACTGCTAGCAATGGGAGAACCAGTTTGGACAAAATAAGACCTAAATGGAATATTCAGGAGATTCGGAATGGTTCCTTCCTTCTCTCTTCTCCCCCTGTCTCTCACTCCCCTTGTTTTTGCTTATCTCTGCACTTCCTGGTTTCATTTTGGGACACAAAGTGGCTAAGTACGAGCAGAGAAGCTGTTCTTGTGGTATTTCTAAACTAAATGGAATAAGAAGCATCACACCACTCTTTAGAAAGCCTATCCCTGCAACATACGTGTCTTTATTTCTAGACTGATGAATTCCAGATCAATTTGAATTTAGAGATATTTTTACTAAGATGTATCCAGTTTACTGTGTGCTTTTATAACAAGAATTAACACAATAGCACTTGGTAAACAAACCTCACCAAATGCTCATTCTGAGGCTGGTTTGCTGCACACTCTTACCTGCATTTTGGCTATGCTGTGAGCAGTTTCCCATAACATTTTTATTGTGTGCAAGCAATGTGTAGTCAGAGTCTTGCGGCCTTCTAGTACAAATGAGCAAAGCTAAGGAGCATGTAGTTCGAGTGGTCCATGATTGCTGTGGGTTTCTGCAAGGAATTTTTTGTATTAGTTCCAACCTTTAAGTCCCTGTACGATTTGGGTCCAGGTAAAAAGAGACATCACCCCTTTCCTTGCTATGTGTGGAGTCGTGGGAGGCACACAAGCTGTCCAAATCTCCCTGAGCTATCAAGCTTTCTGAGGTTTGCCTTTTCACTGAGTCTAACATTATTTTCAAGGTTAGCAACTCAGATGTCTCCCCAAACTGGATGAGAGCCCAGGAAGGAACCAACTTTGGAAGGCTTATGTCTGAACTGAGAGGTTAGGTCAGCCTACCTTTTCCTCTTCTAAGAGACAGATCCATCCTCATCTGACAGCAGCTTCAAATATCTTCCGCTATGGCATTAAAATATTCCGTTCCTCTTGAGTAAAGTTGGAGATGACAGCCTACTCAGCTGTCCAAAGGGCTGACTACACAGATATCTTCTGGGGCACATCAGACCAGATGAAAGTTCAGACTTTATTTAGACAAAAATACTACTACTGAATTGAAGGAGATAGAATGGTGTAAATTAATTGAGCACAGTGTGGGCAGTGCAAGCTGATACTGCTTTATTGCCAGCATTTTGCTGTAAAATAAAACCAAAACCAGTTTTGTGGCCATTAGAGAATTACTTGGCAGATATATGAGTATATTTTTTTACCCCAGTTGCACTTGTGTTTGTTCAAAACCGTCCCTTACCGAGGCTATATCTACACTACCACTTACGTCGATGTAACTTATGTCGCTCAGGGGTGTAAATAAGAGACATAAGTTACACCACCCTCAGCGCCGATGTGGACATCACTATATCAGTGGGCGAGCTTCTCTTGCTGACATAGCTGCCGCCGCTCATTTGGTGGATTAATTAAGTCGACGGGAGACCTCTCTCCCATTAGCTTAGAGTGGGTATGCTAGCCATTGTAAGCTCTCTAGTCTAGCAATAGCCTGAATAGCTACTTGTGAAACAAGAAATAAAATGAAAGGCAAGTTTTCATTAGTCATCACCTATATCCTGGACCCATTTTCAAGACTGACTACTTTGTATTATTATGCTCAAGTGAGCTGCATATAGACATGCAACCAGGACAAATGCTCATTTGTATTTGCAAATGTGAGATCTGAGCATGCACCTTAAGTGACTACTTGGAGATTGGGCTTCATGGGTTTAGAACCAAATGCTCTGTAGGAGATAATGGAGCTACACTAATTGATCCCCAGCTGAATATTTAGCCTTCAATTTGTAATCAATCTATAAATTTTATAATCAGTTTCTATAGTCGGAAATAAAATTTTTACACACTTGATTATGCATTTCTTAAAAAGTTACAATTTGCAATTTACGTGCAGTTGTAGTGACGTTTTTGTTGTGTGGGTTTTTTTTTTTTGGGTGGGTTTTTTTAATCTGCATACAACAAGAACAGAATCTTTTGTTTCTGCTTGTTGGGTTATTATAAAGCTGAGATAGCTAGCTCTGAAATCTCCATTTATATCTACTGGTGAGACATTGTCAGTACATATGTAAAGATAACTTTCCTTATGTTACTTTTATATATTTTTAATTACATAATAGTGGTTTACATATATATATCAGCAACATCACATTGCAAGGATACAAAACATTCCTAAAGCAAATGTTTGCATATATTCCAGTTTCTAAGGTCAAAATAGTTTTCTGCTGATAACAGCAATATAAGAAAGTTCTTAAGCCTTTTTCACAGTGCAACAAATTAACAACTAATTCTTAATTTCCAAATTTCACAAAGGCAAAATAATCTGGTAATATTTTTGACAGTGAAACAAAAGGCATCACATTGGCATCCAATTGAAATATGCATCAAAATACATCATTATGAATGTATCCATTGCGCTCTTAATTAAAGCAAATTAAACCATCCTAGATGATATGTTTTGCTTTTTGCCTCTAGACTAACATGAATGCTAAACACAGCGTTACCAAAAGAAGCTCAAGTACTACTTCTTTTAATTTACTAGTCAGACTTTTTCTTGTCATCTCATTTATATGTTTATAGTGAGAAATGAAGAAATCCCATAAAGGATAAACTTCAGAAGCTCAAGTACTGTGTACAGCTCTGGAGGGTTTATCAGATCTTAGCTTTTACATAGAGAATGCTAGCATGCAATGTCTTCTTAACCCTCTTTGCAGGAAGGATTTTCTTTACATGGAGTAGTCAAAGGCCCATTGAAATTAGTCGAGTCAAGTCTTGGTTCATGATTAGAGTTCCTCGGCACTACACTAATACAAATAATAACAATAATAACAAAAACAATAATAATAATAATAATTAATAATATAATATAGGAGTTCAGGCTCATGGAGAAAATACAATTTCATGTAGAAGTGTGAGACAGGAATTACTCCTCCCAAAAGTATTTATCCACAGAGAATCAGCTGGGGGATACTTTTTCCATGGTCCCTTGTAAGTCTTGGTCCTGCTCTCAGCTGTGCAACAGGATGATGAGCTCTTTAGCACACAGGTAGTCCCAGTGAAATCAATGGGACTCTTCATATGCTTACTGTTAAGTGTGATGCTTTGTTGCTGAAAGTGCTCAGCACCTTGCAGGATCCAGCCCATGAAGTGCCTTGCAGGATCCAGCCTATGCAAATCACCAAACACTAGCTCATGACGTGAGTGATATTTACAGGGGAGAATATAGCTCTGAAGCATTCTAACATCTTCAAAAGTCTGTGTTTGCTCACTGAGATTCTCCCCAAAAGGGTGTGTTTCATGAAAAGTGGGTCATTTTATCCCTAAGCATCAGTTATTCATATCCTATCATCTCAAATGAGTGAATTAGGAACTCATTTTTTAGAGTGTGTAAATTATTCTATACATATGGTGGAATAAACAATACACATGAATCTCCCCAGATGCAAAGTGATTCAATCGGGAGCTGTCTGCCTTCATACCATTCTACACATCTTTGAGATAAATCAGAGATTCAAATGCAAAATCCAGGATGATAGGGACATCATGTGGATTTGTAAGTACCCCGTGGGAGCCCTGGGGTCTATAATCTAATGAATGGATTACACTCATCCATCTCATATGTCCTATAAATATGGGAAGAGGTTAGGCTAAAAAAGAGAACAGTTCAGGTAGCAGCATTTTGTGGCATGTTGCATGAATGTCAGTGAAGTGAAAGGCAAAACTGAACACTAAGAGTCATTCTGTAGATCTGCAAGCTTCCCCGTTGGTTGTATTACCCATAAAACAATGAGTGGATCATACACATCACTGTACAACATGCTAATTTTCATCATTGATCATTAAAATTTGAGATTATTTCACAAATGAAGAATTCTAAATGTAATGCAATCAAGTTACTAATACATTCAAGGTTTTCATATTCTTATTCAGCTGTTTCAAACCGTCACATGAGAGAGAATCCAAAGAAATGGAAGTTCTTTCTAAAAATGTGAAAGGGGTTGCAGCATTTCCTGGCATGTGACATATGTTTCTCAATGAACGGTCAGGCATTACTTGAAAAAAAAAACCACACACACACTTTGGCATGCTTTTTTCTTCATTGACCTGTATGCTACATGCCAATAAAGTACCACAGAGCTTCCTGTTTCTTTTTGGAAACTAACCTTATAGTAGCAGTAGGCTGATGACATTAACTGAGAGATGTTAAGTCTAGCATAAGCTTTCATGATATTTGCTTTCCATTTAGGGTGACCAGATAGCAAGTGTAAAAAATTGGGATGGGGGTGGGGGGTAATAGGTGCCTATATAAGAAAAAGCCCCCCAAATCAGGACTGTCCCTATGAAATCGGGACATCTGATCACCCTATTTCCATTAATATTCTAATAAATAAGTTTAGTGGCAAGAACATTCACAGAGAACCAGATCAGGAAAGCATCCCTATTCAGTACAGCACTTAAACACGGGCCTAACTTTAAGTACTTGCTTGCATCCCATGGAAGTCAATGGGACTTAAGAATGTCCCTAATTTTAAGCATATGCATAAGTGCTGTTCTCAATAAGCATGACCTTAAGTGCAGATTTGTGCTTTCCTGAATCAGGGCCAGAAACAGCACATTTTAAGCAAATGTTGCAGAAATTAAATTTCAAATTTCTAATGCTTAAATTTCACCAGCAAACTGATTCTATGAGTTAGACTTATCTAATCAGGCCACAAACACATGCCATGTGTCACGTAGCCCATCTAAATAACTCAGACTTTGAATATCAAACGCTCTCAATGAAAGGCATCCAAACATGTTACAGGTCATGGAAAATTTCATGGAAGTTTTTTGGTAAATAATTCTGAATAATGAATATATTCAAGAAAATCCCAGTTTTGTGGCCAATTCAGGAACAAGATAAAGAAAAAAAGGTGAAATTTCTTGAATACATTATTTCTTATGAATTATCCACACAGGGCTCTTTAGGATTATCCATCGTGACAAACTATGTCAGATTATCAGTTGACACCTTGGTCCACCAACAGAGACATACGCTGCAGTAATTGTATTTCAGACAAAGCAGTTTCTAGTTGCTGCAATGGACAAGGATGGAGGAGAGATGAGGAGCCAGTGATATAGATGATAAATATGAAGGAAAGAGCACTATCTATTGTCCACAGAAAATGTGTACAATCCCTACTGGAAAGTGTGGAAATTGGATTTGTAGGGCAATACACAGGGAAGAAGCCCTCCAAAACACACAACTGCAGCAACTAAAACAAAAATAAGAGTCAAGATATTGTATAAACCCTGCTGCCTTAATAATATGCAGCTACACTCTGTACAATTTTCCCTAGTGCACTTCATGTTCAGCATTTGTCTCTTAATCTGACATTAAAAAGGGAAAACACGTTTCACATGTTGCTGTCATGCTATCTTTGAGTCTGTTCTCAACCCCACAACTTTCAGGAATGCATAGCAAAATCTGTAATACTTAAGTGACTTACTATGTTGCTGTATGCAATCCTTTTGTCACATAGCCAAAACTCCATGGCTTGTCTCGCTTGTTTATTTTTCTGCAGTGATGGCACTGGGCTATCACACTTATCACTACAAACAAAACTGAGAAATTGTTTCCGTTGCTCTTTTATATTCTTTGTATGGTGTGATGAGGAGAGAACAGGATGAGAACAATATAATTAAAAGTGTATAGGATAAACACTGCAGCACTCACTGTTAAAACTTGGCCTTAGCTCATTTTAGATATATATAGGATAACTCTTCTGTACTGTACTTTTTCAATATGTGTCATTAGATTCAGAATTTAAGCAGGACAGCATCAAAAATAGCCTTTTGCTCTCTCCTTGACCTCACTGGTGAAATCCCTGGAAGCCACTGATCAGTCCCTACCTTTAATGCTATCCCATAGAACAAAGGGTCACCCACTGGAATGAATAGCAGGTAAATGAAAAATTAATTAAAGTAAATATTTCTCCCCTTGCACTCTGTATGGATTCAGTTTGTGGTATTCCTGATGCCAGAGTCAGAAGCTGTAACTGAATTTTTAAAAAGGACTAGATTATTGTAGTTACCCATGCTAAGATAAAGGTAGTCAAATGTCATGCTTCAGGGAATCAGATGATGGCTACAGGGGTAAGAGAGGAATTTGTCTCCCCCATGTACAGCATTGCATAACTGGTGAAGTGCATTATTTTGTTTTATCTTTCTCTGAAGCATCTATATTGGCCAGCGTCAGAGACATTTTGCTGCACTGGGTGGCTCAGTAATCTGTTTTTTTTATAGTGGTTTCTCCATTCTGGTGCTTCCTACTTTGAAAAGTGTATTTGCAGGTTTATGAGATTTGCGGCTGCCCCTTTCATTTTGAGAAATGTGTGAAGCAAAACAATAAAAACATATATAAAAACAGACCCCTGCTAGCATAGAGGAAAACTAGATGGCTTTCTTAAAACAAAAAAGAAAGCTACTTCTTTAATTTACTAGTCAGACTTTTTCTTGTTGTCATCTCATTTATATGTTTATAGTGAGAAATGAAGAAATCCCATAAAGGATAAATCTTTAATCAAGCATAGAGCCAAATTTGTGATTCCACTAACAGAAGGCTGAAAATAGCTCTCAAGTGCACCAGCACTTTCTGCCCACACACAGTAATGACCTGTAGGGATAAATGTGCCAAAAGGGAAATCCATGCACTGGTTTTGATTTACTACCTCATTTCTAATGACAGGGGACAAAGAAATAGCAACAGAATGCACTTGTAAATCCTTCCAGTTTTCAGAGTCAGCTTTCAAAAGGCAAACATGATCTGATAATTTAAAGCTGTTTGAGTCAAAATGAGAGTGGCTGTATGGACTGTGGTTTTACGAATGTACAGGGCCATGTTTAATGCACCATTCTCCCTTTCCGCAATAAAGAGAGTAAAAATCTGCTCTAAAAAATGAATTCTGAGCCAGTGGAGGTCAGGCAATTTATTTCATATTGTGTGTATCTCCTTTGGTAAATGCAGGAATACTTGGTAAAAATGTCTTTAATGGACTTCAACCAAATTAGTTCTGTTGCACATACCCCTGCTCCATGGTCTCACTTTTCTGGTCCTGGTCAAGGTCAAGAGGACGATGTGCTTAAAGTTAGGCATACACTGAAGTGCTTTGCTGGACTGGAGCATAAGCTATCATAGTTTTTGGCTGATTTGTCCTTTAAAAAAAAACAAACCCAAATGAACTTTTGTGTATTTTGGTAAGAATCTAAGGTGAAACCTTCACTTATAAGGCACATGCCAATTGAACAGCGCATATGTGTTTAGTTTATTAAATGTCATGTATTCCATTATAAGGAAGACAGTTATATGCCTATAAGTGTTATAGCTAATGTTATAGCAGAGATAGGGACAACTAAGTTGTGCTCCAAGTGTTGGCAAAGGGAAAAGGCCAGATTCTGCTCTCAGTTATTCTGGTAGAAATACACTGCTTCAGGGGAGTTAATCTGTAGTGGCATGGGTGTAACTGAGGACACAATATGGCCAAATGTATTTAAAGGCCTGTGAACAGATGAAGCTTTTTTCCTTCTATCTCTACCTTCAAACATAAGGTTGTCTTATAGGTACTGCCCATGAAGAAGATACTTCTAAACAAGTACATTCCCACCGCAGATGACAACACTGACTAGATTTTACTATTACACTGTTCCCAGGAGAATTGACTTTTAGGTAGTACTTGTGAAAGGGATAGAAAAACTTGGTGGTCACCATGGGCTCAGTATACCTGTGACTAGGTGGGGGTGTTCAGATGCTCTTTTAGGTACTCTGTACTGGCATCTGAGGTCAGGCTTAGAAATTATTTTACAATTCCAGTTTTACAATTTCTACCCACAATTGACAAGTCAAATCCTACGTCCAGAGTTTAACAAATCAAACTTGGCCTCATTAAGTCATTGTCTGAACTATGAACAGCAAACAAGATTTTCCCACAACTCACTCTCAGCCCATCAAACTTTGACACATTTCAAAACCATACATGTTCATGCTAAGCCCAGGAAAGCCTATTATGTGGTGTAATTTATTGCAAAGACAGAATATTTAATGAAATCTACTTAGGGAAAACCTTACATTATTTTGCTTAAATTAAAAAATGGAAAATCTTATTGTCTCATCTTTCTGTTATTGAAAGATACAAATAACTTACACAATAGTTTCAAAGAGGAAAGCAATCACACGGCATAATGTGACTGGATAATCCAAAGGAAAAAAATACTTTAATTAATATGTGAAAACAACTTTATAATATAATAAGCAATTATAAATATCTGTGCAAAAAGTAAATATTAAAGAAGTGCGACAAGCAGAAAAGTTACCTGCATGCTAAAACATGACCCTTCTCTAGTAGCAGACTTTAATATTCATCAACAGTGTCAAAATAGAATGATAATAAAATTATAACAAAAAGGGTAGAAAATATGTAACATTTCTATAGTGAACATCTTGCAAAATATTTTTGCCATATGTGGCATAATCTCAAACATGGTGCAGTATGGCACAGATTAATCAATACATATTTTCCATGTTGGCTAACACAAAAATGCTTGTAATGTTCCTGGTTACTTGGGTGAAGCTCACTCTGAACATGGCCTGTTCACTACTTATCACCCACGTAATATTAAGGACAGTACAGTGATCATTTAGTACTGGAAGTCTAAGATCAGTGTTTTACAGGCAGAGAATGAGAAGATAAGATCCTTGTCCCACAGGAACTTGCAAGCTGAATCTAAACCAAAGACAAAACAGACAAATGAGAAACACGGAGGGATGTGAGTACATCAATATTAAATAGAAGTATTTTAGTTCATGGGTGGCAGAGTTATGGTGAGGAGACCAAGTACACATTATTTTGGCTACATAAATGTCTCCTTGAGGTTAAAAGCTAATGTAGACAAAATATGAATACCTAGTATCAGAGGGGTAGCCGTGTTAGTCTGAATCTGTAAAAAGTAACAGAGGGTCCTGTGGCACCTTTAAGACTAACAGAAGTATTGGAGCATAAGCTTTCGTGGGTGAATGCCCACTTCATCAGACGCAAGACTGATGAAGTGGGCATTCACCCATGAAAGCTTATGCTCCAATACTTCTGTTAGTCTTAAAGGTGCCACAGAACCCTCTGTTGCTTTTTATGAATACCTAGACATTCAGGGTCAGATCTCACCATCCTTACCACCTGGTGTAGTACCTTAGTCTCTGAGTAGTTCCACTGACAACAGTGGGCTTACTCATAGTGGAAGGCACTACTCAGCAGTAGTAAGGATAGGAGAATCTGACCCTCAAGTTTATACAGAACCTGAGTATGCACATTTTCAGTGCTCTAGACCAGGAATAACTTTTTGGATCAGTTGTATAGGAACTCCATAAAACTCAGAATTTAATAGTACACACACTTTTCAAAATTCAGTTTGGAAACAAATCTTGAAGACAAAGAAGATGCTGTAGAAGAAGTTGTAATACAGTCAATCAATAGTCAAGTCAGAGGGCATCCAAGTAGAGACATCGTTGTAAAACCTGATAGGGATTACTATCTAGAATAAATCTACTTAAGCAGCTACAGAGAACATCAAAACAAGAGAAAACAGTTGCAATCAAAACAAAGTTACCATTGTCAGTTATTGGCAATGGTAATTGAAATGTTGCTATTTTCCTGATATTTAGAGCTAAGCAAACTTGAGTTCTATGGTTACTCCCATTTTAACAAGCAATAAGTCAGAACAGTTAACTTTATCACTAGCTGTGCAAAATTTTATAAGGCATACTGAAACTAATGAAGAATGCTTGAATTCATATTTGTTGTCTCATGATTCACCATCTGAAAAGCTTTTTATTAGATCAGTAAATACAGCAGCAATCATGTAACCCTTCTGTTTCTTTCATGAAGGTATATGAGATAGATTACTGGGGTCTAAACCCAGATTTTGAAAACTAATTAATGTACTGCACATAGAAAACAGATGTGAAAGAGCATCTTCAGAGTAACTGGAGAATATGCAAATAATTTCTAACTCTTAGGCTTAGTAGTTGTAACACAAGCACATTTCCCCATCCATCCTTTAGAACAAATCTAAATCTTAGCAATTGGCATGCAGAATAGGGGAACCTATCTTGTTCAGAAGAAACAAAATTTAATCTCATGCCCCTTCCAATTTGGAGATTTTGCAGTACAACTCTCAGAGCTATGCACAAGGAACTTCACCATCATCAAATCAAGTAGGTAATTTCATTAGACTTAATAGGTATTTTCCTGTACACGTTTTAACATTCAATTTCTTTGTTATCTCATCAGGCAAGTAATATTTGTATTTTTAAAAAGTGTCCTATCCTACTAAGCCAAATGCAATGAGTCTTTCTGTCTTCCTTGCTTTCTATCTTGCTTTCACCTAGTTCTGCCTCAAGTAAGTATAGGACATAGTAGTTTGTGATAAAAAACAAAAAAGATTTTTGCCTTGTCTTCTTCCTTAGGTACATATCAACAAGAGCCCCTATATAAATTCTCCTTATTCGGAATATTGGTGGACTCATAAATTACTGTAATAATGAATTAACAGTAAATTGATTTCTTTCTTAAACTGACTTTTTTATAGTAAATGTCGTACATTTTCTTTGGTTTTGCATTGTGTTAATCAGGCTTTACCCAAAAAAAAAAAAAAAAGGGAAAAAAAGAGAGAACCAAAGAAAGCCCCCCCAAACCCTCCTGCTAAATCCCCCCACTATTATGATGTGACTCAAAATGGAGCAAATAGCACAGATTTCTTTCTTTTGTGAAAGAGTGCTCAATTTGTCAAGCTGCTCAAATTTGTACATTGAAAATTTCTCTAAAAAGCTATTTCTCTGCTCTACAGTTGGACTATGGTACTGTATGATTACTAGCAAAGGATAATGTAAATTTGTCAAGATTTCTGTAAGTTTTCATCTGAGTTGGATAAAGTTAACTATTATTTAGGGACAGATTCTGCTCTTGGTTACACTGGAGTAGTAACTCCCTTGACTTCAGTGCAGTTATTCCAGATTCACATCAGTATCACTGAGAGCAGATTTGGGCGCCTAGATAGTGAGCAAACAGAAACTCAGCAGTTCGCAGTTCATGGACCTGATTCTCTCCCCTGTTACAACCCATTTTATGCCAGTTTTATGCCATTTCAATGGAGTTCCACTGGCTTAAAATGGTTGTAACAGGGTGGAGAATCAGCCTGGCTGTTTCCCTCCCACTCTGCTATTTCCACAACATGGAAAGAAAGTTCAATTTCTTTAGACCTCTGATGTGACACGACAAGCACATCTTCTCATGTCAGGTTGGATCAGAGTTTTAAAGAAGCACAACCTTGTCCCCTCATGCATAAAAGCAGATTAAATAGCAGAAAGAAGAAAATATTTTCCATCTGATGGCTGCTGTTTGGCGGTCTACCTGAAATTAGTTACTAGGATAACCCCGGTTGCCAGTGGACAGGTGATCCACATCACAATTGTTGTCCTTATTAGTGGTCTCTTCAGAGAAGCTGAAGGTTGTATGGTTTGTTGATTCTAGTAATGGTATAAGTCTGGACTGAGGCATATGGTGATGGGGGGAAGTGTTAGGGAGCTTCTTACACCATTGCTAAAGCTGTAACTCTGCTGTGAATTAAATTATACATCAATCCAGCACTAGTCACAGTACTGGACCTCATACAGTTGATTTGCACCAGATGAGGATCTGACCCAGTATATCTACACTGTATGCAGTTTATGTCAGATGTGTACCACCCACTTGTGCCAGCCTAGAAAGAACCCTTTTCTGTCCTTAATACATTTCACAGGCTCCTCTTTAGATGGAAATACACTGTTTTAACTGAATCATTGTGTGTGTGTGTGTGGGGGGGGGGCTGATGAGGAGGGGGTTTAAATCTAAGCACATAAATAATTTGAAACTCAAATTCATTTTGTGAAATAGTTGATAAAGTTTGCCAAATCTTGAACTCCAAAGTTCTACTCCTCTAATCGTTCTGACTGTCTAATCTAGCTAGGTGTTTATAAAAAGCTCACCAGTGTTGTATCTGAATGCCTGAGGTTCATTCATCCTTACTGGCTACCACAGGAAACAAAGACAGAGGTTGCCTGAAGAAGAAAGAGAGGTGTAATGTTGTAGGTATTTTTGTTATGGTTATTAGCACCTGTTGGCCAATATGAAAATAGCTAATTACTGTTCGAAGTTCTAATGCAGTGCTGAGCATGCTTCAGTGTGTTGGGGGTGTAAGGGGAGGATGAAGTTTTCCAGGATGGAGGCTGATTGGTTGTCTAAGTAAACTATACCAGAATAAAAGATCTCCTTTTTCAGTTCTAATCGGTTTTGGGTCTCCATACATTACAATGGTAAAAGGGAGAACAAATCAGGAAAACTAGTTTTTTCCTGGTCTTTCTGTAACTACTACTGGCTGTGTTTGGCTTTCCTAGTTGCATATCTCTGCATGGCAATACTGTACAGAGGGGGGATTAATTTATTCACACTCTCGTGCAATACTAACACAATGCCCCCTGTCAATGTTTGGGGTTTAGAACCCCAAATCATAAAGTTCTGATCTACTAAATTTCCCTATTATTCAGTGAATTGAACTTTTCAGTACAAAAGGCAAAGGGCTAATAACTGCCTCAACTGTCAGTTTTCTACCTGGAATAGGGTGAAGAGCTCTGATCTGTAGCTATCTGTTCATCTTCTCCCTTTTTTACTTTCTTCAGACTGAAAACTTTTCCTTCAGCAAAGTCAGCTTCCAAGGTTTTATTAAAGTAGAATACACATTATTTTCCATCTAACAGATCTGCAAAAGCAGTGTCTTTGGCAGTGTCTATTTCAAAATCTACTCACTAATATTTTGGATACAGATACACTTGGAACCCCAGAGACTCTCTCTTTGTTAGTCTTCCTTAAGGGATTGAGTTCAACCGGAAGACTTGATTCACTACTGATTCATACACTCTTTCAGTGTACATTCTCCAGAATTCAGCCTAGAGCCTTTAAAATCCTAACGGGCGAAGACGTTCAGTTACACTCTCAAATGGGCTATGGTTTCCACCCATAACCTCCATCAAAGACTGGTACAACAGGGAACTCTTCCACCTCCATTGGCCTCCCACCATAGTATGTAGCACTAGGATAAAAGATACAGATACCTCCTGGGCTGTCTGACTCCAAGAGGGAAACCACTGCATACACAGTGGGAATGCTCTGGGATTAAAAGATTTTTTGGGTAGGGCCATATTCCAGGATTTCCCTCACCCTCCAAGTGATGATCCCACTCATGCCACAGCTATCCATAAAGTGATTAATTCCAAGGTCCTTGGATCTCACAGACTGCCAAGTGCATTGTTTCTCTGCACCTCCTTAGTGGCTAACAGACTAGAGCTGTAGAGATGGAAATCCTCAGCATCCTCAGGCATGGAGGACTGCACTTGCGCACTTTGTGAAGTCACCTCCTACAAGACAGGGCCAACAAAGAAAATAACAGAACACCACTAGCTGTCACCTTCAGCCCCCAACTAAAACCTCTCCAGCGCATCATCAGAGATCTACAACCTATCCTGAAAGATGATCCTTTACTCTCACAGATCTTGGGAGACAGACCTGTCCTCGCTTACAGACAACCCCCCAACCTAAAGCAAATACTCACCAGCAACCACACATCACTGAACAAAAACACTGACCCAGGAACCTATCCTTGTAACAAAGCCCGATGCCAACTCTGTCCACATATCTATTCAAGTGACACCATCATAGGGCCTAATCACATCAGCTATACCATCAGTGGCTCGTTCACCTGCACATCTACCAATGTGATATATGCCATCATGTGCCAGCAATGCCCCTCTGCCATGTACATTGGCCAAACCGGACAGTCTCTACGCAAAAGAATTAATGGACACAAATCTGACATCAGGAATCATAATACTCAAAAACCAGTGGGAGAACACTTTAACCTGTCTGGCCATTCTTTGACAGACCTGCGGGTGGCTATCTTAAAACAGAAAAACTTCAAAAACAGACTCCAACGAGAGACTGCTGAGCTGGAATTGATATGCAAACTAGACACAATCAACTCAGGGCTAAATAGGGATTGGGAATGGCTGAGCCATTACAAACATTGAATCTATCTCCCCTTGTAAGTATTTTCACACTTGCTTCTTATCAAACTGTCTGTACTGAACCATCTTGATTATCACTTCAAAAGTTTTTTTTCTCTTACTTAATTGGCCTCTCAGAGTTGGTAAGACAACTCCCACCTGTTCATGCTCTCTGTATGTATGTGTATATATATCTCCTCAATATATGGTTCACTCTTTATGCATCCGAAGAAGTGGGTTGTAGCCCACGAAAGCTTATGCTCTAATAAATTTGTTAGTCTCTAAGGTGCCACAAGTACTCCTGTTATTTTTGTGATTTTTGTATGCCAGCCTTTCCAAGGCATCAAAACATGCTTGAACAGTTTTTAAACATATGAACTTTATTCCTTGACATGCATGATCCATTGTTTTATACTGAAAACCTCTGAATCACATGTCCTTTTTATGTGCTCTTCATTTACTAGACACCGTCTATTGACCACCTCTCCTACGCTTCTTGCCTTATCTTCTCCTCCCCCCGCACGCTTTCTTTTTGTCTCTCTTTTTTCCCTTGGATTTCTGACTCTGAATTTTTGGATTGATTGTATAATTAGTTTATTAATCAGAATCCAATAAGGAGTAAAAAGATGTAAGCATTTTGTGAGATGGACTTGAACCAAAATACCAGATGGAACACCATTAACCTTTGAGGAAATTCGATCAAAATCTGGAGCAGTATTTGCTGTTGGCCAAAAACAAAAACAAAGCCCAGATCTGAACAATCGCTGAACTCTGGGAGAATTCAGTTCTAACTTTGGAGCTGGGCTTTTGACTTTCCGGTCCAGGTATAGTTTACAAAACAGAAGCTATACAAAACAAAGTTTATTTACTGTGTACTGGTCAGGTGTATTTTTTCATTTCACTCATCCTAACCTACCAGTGCAGCTTTGTCACTCAAAGTTTTCTTACATTATTTCCTGTTTTCTGATTTCATTGAAGTCCCGTCTCTCATTTCACTGCGACATATACAGTATTCTGACATGAAGCTCAGCCTCAAACTAATGAAAAGAAGGAAAACCCAAATTGGACCTAGCCAGTGTTATTGATCCTCCAGTCTCTGTGACAGCAGCTAAATGTGCAGAAGGGCAGGAAGTCCCTGATATCTCCTGTGACGTTCTTATGTCAGGGACAAGAAATCAGGGACAAGAAAAGAATCTAGCTGCAGCAAATATCCTAGATGCAGTACAATCTGAATGCAGGCCAAGACATGGGATGGAAACAACAGTAATGGCACCGATGAATGACGGCTGGTATGTTGATGGATGAAGGCAAGACAATTATTCGCAAACCCCTGGAACTCTTTGCAGCATCTGATACAGGTGGTCATGAGAAATTGCTGATCGGCCAGAGGAATGTGGCAGGGTTGCATAATGAATGTATTAAAATGTTTTGAGTCCTTCCTGGAGGTAGGTGTCCATAGGGTAATGATTGGAAACTGCACATCGACCACCAGACCTCTTACCTGCAGAATCTCACAAGGATATGTCTCTCTCTCTTCAGTCCTATTCTGCATCTCTTTTGCAGCCATTAGGTGAACTGGATCATGGACTCAAGTGCCAATAATTTGCAGATGAGACAGAGCTCTGCCTATCCTTGACAATGTATGACACCACTGTCACTAAGCAGGCCCAATGCTTAGCCGAGATCAGTTCATGGATGAAGAACAGCTAGTTGAAGATAAATCTGAGCAAGACAGAAGGTATGAGGATTGGAAGAGGAGAACACCTTGAGGAATTTGAAGGTACAGTGCAGACTCCATTGGTTGAAGATACACCCTACCAGCTGGTCAATTCAGTCCACAGTGTAGGAGTTTAGGATCTCTAAGGGATCTAAAAAGTATGGTATCAATACCCAATCTGTGTTTGATTTCACCTGTAATGAAAGACTGTATCATAATGCATACACACAAGGGGGGCGGATTAAGGTTGCAGAGGCCACCTTAATTCTGTATTCCCAAATTTTTGAGAGCTTGACTTTGGAACCTTACTAATGCTTTAACATTGTGTGTGTATAATTTTCTAGATTTAAAAAAAGCAAACTCCATCATTTTAAAATCCTATAGTGTAGAGTCAATTGACACCCCAAAGAATCATCAGCAGGGTTGGAAGCTATAGAGGCACAAGACATACTTGTGCCCCTGAGCTAATGCAGTAACTGTTAGCAATAGTAGGTTGTCATCCCTTAAGTAGACCAGCACTAGAGAGGATGAGACATTTTGCCAGTGGGTTTCACAGATATTTGCTGACAGCACAGAAATGGTGAGACTCAGGAATCTTGGCTTCAATTCCAGGTTCTGGAGGGGAATGTTCTCTAGTGATTACAGACTTTTCTGACCATTCCCTCCAAACCTGATCACTTCTGCCCCTGTACCTGTCCTAACTGAGTCTCTCTTGCCCTGCCACTGTCTCCCCTTTCCAGTCCGTCACCTGTCCCATGCCTCCTCATCTCAGTCCCAATCTCCTCCTGAGTCTCCTTGCCTAGACAGTCCCAATCTCCCGTTCTGGGATCCCAATCCAAATCCCAGTCTTCCATTTACCCCAGCTCCTAATCCCAGTCTCCCTCTATGGGCTTCTCATTTCAGTCTACCCTCCATTCCCAACCTCCATGAGGCTCCTCATATGATTTAAGTCTCCCCCTCACCCTCATTTCCCCGACACCTGGATCCCGATTCCAAATCTTCTTGCCCAGTCTCCTTTCCCCTGCTGTCAGTGTCAGGCTGTATCCCCAGGCTCCTTGTCCCAATCTTTTCCTTCCACCGCCTCCTAACCCCTGGCCCACCTCTTGTTCCCTCTGCATTCCAGGCAGGATGCTTGGCATAGGTCCAGTATGGGAAATATTGAAAGCACAAGATAAAGAATCTCCTTGATCTCAGTTCTGGTGCCTGTGCCCAAGAGAATTTAGCTGTCAAACTAACAAATCTCTATTGAGTATGTTTGAACTGAGACTTTTCAAAGGTTTCTAACTTGGCCAAAATTATTTCTTTCCCCACCCTCCAGGAACACCAGAAGGGACACATCCCTGCTACTAGTACAACTCCCCCACCAAATTTCATCCCTGATCCAAAGCATGGAGGTGCTAGAGCTTCTCAGTGAAATTGTGGCAATAAGTTTTTTAAACATGGACGAAACAACTGATTTTCCCTAAGCTCTGTCTCAGAAATGGCTGAACCATTTTTTTCTGAAGATTCTGCCTGAGACAGGAAGAAATTATAAATAATTGAAAACAAGATCTTAAAATGAGAAATGTCAAGCAATCTTAAGTATAGGTGGTGCTATCAGCTCCACCTATAATAATATAGCTGAGATGCTGGACTGCAGTGAAAGCATGTAAAAAAAATCAGTTAAAAACCCCTATTGTAATCTCAACTGGTAAAATAACTTTTCTTTATTTTGGATCTTATTTTATGTCAAAATACACTACTCCAGAGGATATTACAGGAGCACAGATCCTAATCACCAATGAATATACAAGCTAATCAAAGACATTGTCTCACATGGTAATAGAATGCCCTGAAAATACTATATAGAATTTTTTTTCCTTTGTAATCACAATGCTTGGTCAGATCAGGCAAATCAAATAAGGGCCTGGAGAAACAACCCTTTCCCCCCATAATTTCATTGCCTAGTAATGCAGTCAGTCAACATCACTGAAAGGGTTTGATTAAAAATAACACCAGCAGCTATGTTACACAGCAAAATGATGGGTGTAACTTTCATCACCAATGCTGTTGCTGCACAACTTTTGCACAATTCCATCCTGTGACATTTTGCTAGGGACATTTTTATTATATTTAATATCCCTTCTTGACTTTTAATCCAGGTCACCCACATAATTATGGGAATGAAATGTCCCTAAGGAAAAATGTCCCCAATTAAATGGGCATGCTTACCCTCTATGGCCATGCCAAGACATTCCTGAAAAGATTGTGCAGGATGGAATATAATGGAATTACAAAGAAGATAGCACAGCACTGAAATCAGGTGACATAACTCACATATACATACAAGAGCACGCACGCGTGCACACACACACACACACACACTCAAGTTGTTCCTTACTCCCAAATTAATTGCAATTATCATAAACTTTAATCCTTTTGTTTCCCTTCCAGCAAGAAACCAATAGAAACAAAAAGAAAAAATGAGACTGACATCAAAGATTTAATTAATTTCCAAAAACTTGTGAAAACTGGAAAAGAATGAATGTGCAAGAAAGTTTGTTTTTTCATTGTGCATTACAAAGAGAATATGGGTCAAATTGTGCTATTAAGAAAAAATCCCAAGGACCCACCGAGGTGGAGTAGTGTTGGGTGGGAAATGGTTTTCCTGTTCTCCGAGAATTTTCAAGATTTCAAACTTTTTCCCCCATCCAAATTTGGATGAAAAGTTGAAATCTCAAAAATTTGCACAAATCATCACCTGGAAAAAAACAAGAATCAGTTTGGGTCAATTAAAACACTTTGTTGAAACAATGTTGAAACATTTCATTTCTATTTTGATCTTTTTTCTTTTGTAAACATTTTTAGTAAGAATTAAGTATCAGAGGGGTGGCCGTGTTAGTCTGGATCTGTAAAAGCAGCAAAGAGTCCTGTGGCACCTTATAGACTAACAGACGTATTGAAGAAGAGGGCCTCATCCCCCTTGATTGAACTAACCTCGTTATCTCTAGCCTGACTCACTCTTGCTTGCATATTTATACCTGCCTCTGGAAATTTCCACTACATGCATCCGACGAAGTGGGCATTAATTTTTATAATGCCAATTAATTTAGGATTCAATCCTGCACACACTTATGTTTGAAGTTAATGGGACTATTCACAGGGTGATGTTTCCACACATGCTGGATCAAAGGGCCAGAACAGTGTCAAGGGGCCCTAAAAGACCCAGATCTGACCAGTGTGCTTAAAGTGTGTGTGTGTGAAGTGGCCAAAATCTGACCAGGGAAGAATTCTCTGATGCAGGGCTGAGGAAAACAGCAATAAACGGTCTTACAAAGACTCCCTCACTAGCTGCGGTGTAAGTGCCTAGTGATGGGGCCAGAGGTGAGAAGGGCATTTTAGGGTCAGGCCACAGCAGTAGCACTGCAGAGATTCTGGGTAGTGCTGGTGCCCCTAGGAAGCTGGGACAATCTCCCACCTCCGGCCCCATCACTAGGCACTTACACCGCAGCTAGTGAGGGAGTCTTTAAGCCCTCTGGTTCTCAGCTGTCCACTGGCTAGACTGGCCTGTGGTGTAACTTAGAGCTAAGTTACACCACAGGCCAGTCTAGCCAGTGGACAGCTGAGAACCGGAGGGCTTAAAGCCACCATAGCCCCCACTCCTCCTGGGCTGCAAGTTTTGTGCTCCACCTCTTAGAGACACAGCACAAAAATCTCACCCACATGAAATTAAGCATGAGCACAGATGTTTGCAAGATCAAGGTCTCAGCGTGTACAGCAGTTATTGAGGTAGTGGTGCCTGCACTGTTCTGTGGTAATGTGTTTGCTTCACTGAAACACATGAAGAAAAAAAAATTACAGGTATATTGCAAAAACTGTTCTGGCCCATCCACACTTTATCTGTGCATTGCATCCTCTCTTTAAGAAGATGATATATTGTCAGTGTGATAATATTTTGTGAGAATTTCATGAAAATAATACATAAATTAGATAAATTTAAGTTAATATCCTTCTTGCATAAGAGAACAGTCCTCAGATAATCCTATATTCCCTCATACTTCCTAGAAATCTCTTATTTCCCTTTTTCGTCTCAGGCGCCCAAGTTATGTTTACAAGATTCTAGGGAATTGGGAAAATAAAAATGTAAATGTCAGACATCTTTTCTATTTATTTTTTTCAATCATAATGTCAGTATGTATGTAAACAAGGATACATATTTCAGGATCCAATAATCATTTTTAAGTTGTATTGTATACTTCCTCTTTTGCATTTTATGATTAATGTCTACATATAAAAACCTTCTAGAATGTATTACTTTATAAATCTACTCAAGCTGGATTTACACAGCATGACAATGAGAGTTTTGATTGTCTTCCCTTTTTAGAATTGGAATGAAGTGTTCCCAATGACAGGTCTGCTGTCTAATCTATTCTACCTAATTTCTTTTTTTACCTGTGCATGCCAGAGAGCTATACCAGAAAATATTATGACATTTGCAATAATGCTTTCAAGAGAAACAAATTCCCATGGGGCACATTAAATGTGTTGTGAATATTGGGAAGAAAGGCATTCAGTATGAGTGTTACTCATTGGGTAATGTACATTACTACAGTACTTGGGTTAAATGATACAGATGGACTTATTTTATTTTGCTGTGGAACACTATAAAAATTATTTGTTCTTAAGAGTCTGTAAATTGTCTAAGCAGAAAAAAAAGTCTGATAAAATCATAAATGGCTTTTCCATTATTGCTGAAACTCTAATTTTCTTGCTTATTGCTTGAGCTGATAAAACAAATAAAAGAAGGAATCTCAAACAGATTTCTTTAATATGCAAAATGAATTTCAATGTACTCTCCTGCTGGTATTTTTATGGAAAACCTGACTAGATGGTACACATGGAACACAGAAATCTGCATTTAGATGGAAATATTATGAAATGCATGATGTGGTACAAAGTAAGTCCTTTAATGGAGATAGCAAAGTGTTGCATTATATGGTTGAGTGGAAAGACAGCATGCATATAGGCTTTCATGTCCTAGGGTAATCAACTGCCCTGATTTGCAGAGAAGGGTCCCACCTTATTTGAATCTGAACCTAATATTGATACAAATAAATCAATAAAATAAAATAAACATAAAATAAAAATAAATGGGGAAATGGCTAGCCCTTTTGCCACATAAAATGTTGAGACTTGCATAAATCATAACTGTAAGCAGTAATATTTTTACACTGGTATAGCACCTTTTATCAAAGAATCTCAAAGTGCTTTACGCTCATCAGGTGAACCTAACCACAGCACTCATGTGACAAAGTAAACTGGTGTAGCCAAAATTGGAATCTATCCATTAGGTTTTAACAATTAATTTGAAAAGACCTGCAATAATTGATTCAGTCTGAGTGTGTGTCTACAGAACTATACTTCAGGTGTTTGTTTTTTAATATAACCGTAAAGAGGGCTTGCATTCATTAAACAGACTGGGAGTTATCACTGTGAGGAGTCAATTACACATTTATTTTTTAAAAAATAAAGACATCACAAATCATAACAAGCAAAGCTGTAGTTGGTATAAGGTAAAATCTGCATTTATATGGCAGGATTGGAACTTACTCCCTCTCAGACAGTTGCAACTCTTTATTAATCAAAGCTAATCAAAAGTGAATTAGCAAGAGTTTATTCCCCCACACCAAAGAATGTCACATTTAAGATGTTGATATTTCTAAAATCTTAATTTACATTTCCATGGTGATGATATTAAGAGGGTGCAACTCCGCTGAAGTCAGTGGAAATCCACCCAGTAGGGCTAGTTGTCAATATGACCCAAAGTGTATTTTGGTGAAGTGCATTGTACTTTCTCAGGCAACACCCCCTTAAAACCAAATGTTTGGTTGTTTGATATTTTTAATGAAAAATTTAGAATTTTCTAGTTTAACATACCCCTTCAAAATCTGTAAAATGAAAAATGTTAAGTACTTAACAGTTTTTTTCTGGTTCCCCCTCCCCCCCGCCCCTTTCCTTCCTTCCGTAAAACTCCCCTGCCATTCCATTCATCCTTATTTCTCCTTTTCCTCTCACCCCCCCTTTTCTCATTTTGCCAGTGAAAAAAGGGAGGGAGGGCAAAGAGGGAAGAGAGAGAAAAAGGTGGGAAAAAATACTGAGTGACAAAACCCCCAAACCATTGTTGATTTTCCATTGGAAAAAAAAAATGGAAAATGAACATTTTCTGTGCAATTTAGGTTTTTGTAAATACATTTTTCATTAAAAAATTGTGAATGAATAATTATGAGATCATTGGACTGCTTATGCAAGTATAGGTGCATATGTACTTATCAAATACTACTTACATAAGTACAAGTGCACTGGACTGCTTACAAACTCAGGTGCATATGTAACTCACATACTTGCACTGCAGCATTTAGTGGTGTAAATAAAAGAACAAACAGTGCAGATGATACATAATTTCTTGACTTTGTTGTGGGGTATTCTGTGTGCCTGCAGACTTATTGGAAATGGGCAGGGTGATTCTGCTGGATGCAGTAGAATCATCCAGAAATTGGGTGGGACGGGCACTAGACCTGCTCATTAGCTGCTTGATACTACCTGGTGACTTCCATGGGGTTTAGCAGACTGGCAGGACTCATCCAGAATCATTCTGTGATAGTGGAACCAACAGGCACTCAAGGGCAGGGGGAGGAGTTTATAAATAGAAGGAGCAGGAGCCAGACTGGAGGATTCAGTGTTGGAGCAGAGGAAGGACCAAAAGCATCTGTAAGGATTGTGCTTTAGGGACTTTGCCAGTGTGGTTGTACTAGAGTGCAGGCTCCCTCACCCCACTGAAAAAGAAGGAGACTAGAACAGTGCAGGCTGTGCGAATTGTAGGCTGTCATTGCCAAGACTCTAGGGGTGTTTGAAGGAGACTGTGGGACGATCATTTGTTTCCCAAATTTAAGGGAAAAGTGTCCTGCAGAGGGTTTCAACACTATTCCACGGAGACTTAGAAGCATAAATCCTTCTAGAAAAGAGCCCTAGGAGAGTGTATGAATGAGTGCATGCATTGTAATTTTCATTTGAACTTGTGGAAAACCTGGGGAGCCCCTCTTCTGTCCCCCCAAAACAGTATTTTCTGAAAATAAGGGTTGTTATTGACACTGTTCAGTTGTTTCAAGGGTTATAGGTAAACTTTATGCATGCATATATAGACACACTGATTGCTTTAGTAAATGTTCTCCTTTAGAGATTGTGTGTCACTCTCCTTCTATCAGACATTCACGTCAATATAGTACATATATCAAAGTCCTCAAAAGACTAAACTGTAGTCTGTGCCACCACAGAGAGGAACAGGAAAGGGGAAAGAAACATTTTAACTAACATTAGGATAGTGCTTTCCCAAGTGTGGTACAAATAAATGTATGTAGGATCAGGCTCTTAGATTGTACTGCTAGCCTCAAGAGATCAAAAATAATAAACCAGACTCCCAAAAATAATGACATTGCCTCCCCCCGCCCCAAATCTTGAGATTTAAAAAACCAGCAAATCATGTTTTTAGTGTCATGACTTTTAAACTCCCCTCTATTCCTCTGCCAATATGTATGTGTGATAGTTTTAGGTTGAAAAGTCAACCTTTAATGCTCACAAAAATGCATACCTCTCCCTGGCTGCTCAGATGGAGACTCCATTAACTTTTCATCACCCCTAACATAGGGGAATGACCATCCGTTTCCTATTACTTTCTTGACTGACTCTCTCTCCTCCTGTTTATTCCCTTTGATAAAAGAAGGGATGGACGGTAAATAGTTTGAGAACCACTGACCTACTTAATGCATGATGAATCACAGTTATATACAGAACCTATATTTTTAGGGTTAATGCATTTCATATATTTACTTATCAATAATTCATACAAGTGATATGGTAACGGTAAAAACAATATGGTGGGATTGGTGCCTAGTCCCCTGAACCAGAGTAGCAGCCATTTTGCCTGTGGGTCTTCCTTCAATTTCAGGTGACAGCCAACTTTTTAAGAGCAGCCTTGCTTTCACATGAAGATAGACTAGAAAATGGTGGCCATCTTGCTGGTCTCAACCCCATTGACAATAATAGGAGATGGTGGCCATTTTGAATAAGTGAAAATTTGTGAGTCAGGGCCTTTCATCATGTTTTCATGATAGTAAATAAAAAAAACAAAAAACCCAAAATCGCTTGAGTCACAATGAAAGTGTGAGATTTGGCAATACTGTGAAAGCTTTCCAAGATATGGATCATGTCTCCCTATGTGACTCTAAGGCACCTACTACTATGGAGCCTTGCTCCTGATTGTGGTCTCTGGCCACAACAACATTTTATGTCTGGTGTTTACAATCTCTAAAATCTAATCATTTGCTCTGTAGGTCTGTGGTTGGATCACATCATCCCTACATCTTTGGCTATACCAATAGTGCCAGCCTCAGCCAATTGCTCATCAACTCATCCCACAAGCATCTTTATTCTTTCTTCCATACCACCCCTTGTGCATAGAACACATTCCCTGAACTGATCCTTTCTCAAAACCCAATTTTGCCACAACAAAAACGAGCCAATGCTTAATGACTAACCCGAAGGGTAGTTGTGGTAACTAGTTACTTGGGTAATTATGATTTTTTTAAAGTGCTAAGTGCTTCAAAGCAAGGACAGTGTCTATATCTGTCTAGCACTATGGCGGGTCCCAATCTTTACTAGGGCATCTGAGCTGTATCATGATGTAAATATTAAGTAATGATAAGAGTAATAATAATAATAAAATTATAGAACTGGAACCATTTTATAGGCCTCTTAGATGCTAAGTTTATTTGATTGTTGCAAAATACTATAACATTTGGTCTGTTTTAGTGACAATCCAATTCCATCAGCTTTTCCATAGCCCTGTTTTCAGCTTTCTAATGTAATTGATGCATGGTTAACTCCTGAATGCCCTTGAATGTACAGTGTATGACAAATTCATCCTTTGTGCAACTACACTACTGACTTCAATGGTATTACAGCAGGGATGAATTTGGCCCTATGTCTTTTACTGAAATGGCAACAGCATGACCTTATAATGTTTCTGTATTTCCTACTGCTTTTCCTATATCATTGAAAATAATGGGGACACACTAAGTGACATGGCCTTCGGCATGAGAAGAGAAAGCTCTCTAGGGGTTAATGGATGACTGTGTTTTAGTTGAGTAATCAAATATAATACTCTACTTCTGAATCTTGTATGAAGGCACATACGTGTAGACTAATGGCTATTACTCTAATATGGTTTCAACCTTGAAAACACTTTAAAGACATTGCTTGTATTTTCAATGTTACATTGTTACAGACTAAAAAATGCACTACCCTTTCCAATACATGGTTTGATGAAAGGGAGAACTTTTATTATTATTATAGGAACAAAGAACTGTCCTAGTCAGATCTGTAAAGGCAATGTTACATTTAAGAATACAAAACCTTAGTAACTACAATTATAATCTCAAAGCTCACACTGCCTAAAAACTATTGTGAGCAAAAATTATGTTCTAAAACATACATTTTTTCATTTAAATTATTCCTTACAATAGGCTGTGAAAGAAATTAATCCATGGGTTAACATTATATCATCTCTGTGGGAGACATTTTAGAGTTCTGGTGCCAGTTCTTATGATAAGCAAGCTGTATTTTTGAGGGGGAAAGTGGGCCATTCACCACCCATTTGCTCCCCAGGGCTGTCAAACAAGCTTGGCCTCTAAGCGTAAATTAGAGCAATCTCTGTGCTGCTCTAACTTACATCAGCTTGTAACAAGCCCTTAAGGTTCTCTTATACCAACTGAGGATCAGCTGGACTTCAGTAGTGCTAAGATCACATGGTCTCTCCTTGGGCTTACTGCCTTACAGGTGGGAACGGAAAGCAAGGGCACAGAAAAGATGTGACAGCTAATAGAACTACTCACATGGTTAAAGTTCAATGTTCTCAGTTTCCTTGCTGGACTGGAGTCAGAACAAGCTCTTATAAAACAAACAGATTTTTTTAAAGGCAAACTTTAAATATTTTCAACTTACTGTAGGAATCAGCTAATGCAATTAGACAGGAATCAACTGATCTTAGCAATTTAGTTCTAGAGATTTTTCTTTGGCATGCGTCAAAGAATGAAGTACAACACAGTCCAAAAAAACCCCAAAAGTGAGCAACAGAACAGATGGACCAGCTTTAATAATACAGACATTTTCAACTGAACAGTCTGGTTCCCTCATTAAACCTTTCAATCTTCACTCTTAGATGATATGATCCAGACCCTTCAACTGAAACTTCCGCTGTTGATAATGCCAAATGATCTTTTATAGACTCATAGACTCATAGACTTTAAGGTCAGAAGGGACCAATATGGTCATCTAGTCTGACCTCCCGCATGATGCAGGCCACAAAAGCTGACCCACCCACACAGAATCCTCCAGCCTGCGACCCCTGCCCTATGCTGCGGAGGAAGGCGAAAAACCTCCAGGGCCTCTGCCAATCTACCCTGGAGGAAAATTCCTTCCCGACCCCAAATATGGCGATCAGTAGAACCCCGAGCATACAGGCAAGATTCTACAGCCGGACCCTCATTTTAGCAGCGATGGCACGTTAATGCCTAATTGACTAAGATCACGTTATCCCATCAAACCATTCCCTCCATAAACTTATCAAGCCTAATCTTGAAGCCAGAGAGGTCTTTTGCCCCCATCGTTTATCAACCAAGGCCTGATCCAAAAGTTACTGACGGCAAAGGAATCTTTCTATTGATGTCAATGGGGTTGGAACATGGCCCCCCAAGATCAATAGTGTCTTTGATTCTGTTTGGTCTAGATGTTTGAAATTTTTCCATAAATTGATTCAGAATTAAAATACTGCAAAAAGCTTCTGTATTCTATTTGCCATAGGATGGAGCTATGCTGAAAGCCATTTTTAAAACTGGCACTAACTTATTTTGCAAATAAACACCATGACTAAATGATTGTTACAGAATTCACGGGTACCTGATTTGAGGTCTCCTTGCATCTTTCATTACTTTTGTGAGCTAGTGTGAAATATTTCTCTTTAATACCGGAGCTTATTGATGGTGGAGAAAGCTTTTTGGTATAACAGCCCAATAAGATGCTCCATTAAACTCAAGCATTAAACCTATTTCATTAAACTTCCTATTCCCAAAGTTCAGTAATAATTAAGACTGGGAAAGTTAACATTCTTTGATGGATTAATGATTGATAATTTTTCATGTTAATATTGGCAAGCTAAGACTACAGACATACATTATTATTATTCACTCCTACCATCTGTCATACTGAATAGAAGCAAACTTGCTTGCCTTCCCTCTGTTTAATGGGCTGTAAGGTATTGACCTGGACCTACAGTCTGCTCATTTCTGTGATTGATGTATTTCTGCAAAATAACATACATTCTTTTAACATTTGGTGGTGCAGTTTTGAATGCATTAAAAGGAAACATGACATTTAATAAATCCTTCATCTGAGTTCTTGGATTAGGTGAATGTGACAGAAAACACAAGAATGACAAAGAGAAATAAGACTTGGTTACAACAGTAAAGCTCTACTATTCAGGAGATGCACAGGAACCTTAAGAGAAGTTTTTCTATAAACTTTCTTCAGTGTCTGATGCACTATTACTGACAACCAAGGCTTTTAAGCCTACTAGTTTATTGTAAGAGAATGATATATATTAGGGCTGTCAATTTCTGTTAATTCAAGTGATTAACTCAGAACAAATTAACTTGATTAAAACAAGTAATTGCAATTAATCACAGTTTTAATCGCATTGTTAAACTATACAATAGCAAATTTATTATAAATATTTTGGATGTTTTTCTACATTTTCAAAACATATTGATTTCAATTACAGTACAGAATAAAAGTATATAGTGCTCACTTTATATTCTTTTTGATTACAAATATTTGCACTGTAAAAATGATAAAAGAAATAGTATTTTTCAATTCACCTCATACAAGTACTGTACTGCAATCTCTTTATCATGAAAGTTCAACTTACAAATGTAGAATTTTTTTGTTACATAACTGCACTCCAAAACAAACCAATGTAAAACTTGAGAGCCTACAAGTCCACTCAGCCAATTGCTGAGGACATGCTTCCATGCTGATGATGATCATTACAAAAATAATGCATTAATTAAATCTTTGACTGAACAGCTTGGGGGAGAATTGTATGTCTCTTGCTCTGTGGTTTTACCTGTATTCTGCTATATATTTTGTGTTATGGCAGTCTTGGATAACAATCCATCACACTTTCGATTTAAGAACACTTTCATTGCAGATTTGACAAAACGCAAAGAAGGTACCAATGTGAGATTTCTAAAGATAGCTACAGCACTCGACCCAAGATTTAAGAATCTGAAGTGCCTTCAAAAATCTGAAAGGGACGAGGTAGGCAACATGCTGTCAGAAGTCTTAAAAGAGCAACACTCCAATGCAGAAACTACAGAACCAGAACCACCAAAAAAGAAAATCAACCTTCTATGTTGGCATCTGACTCAGATGATGAAAATGAATGTGCATCAGTCTGCACTTCATTGGATCTTTATCAAGCAGAACTTGTTATCAGCATGGAAGCATGTTGTGATGGGTTCAGTTACAGAGACCCCCTTGGGACTGTCACCTGATATGCTGAGACTACCTCTGAGCCTGTTTTCTCTGCCAGTTTGGGCCTCCAGAACCCTGTCTTGTTGAGCCAGACATGCCAGTCTGCTCCAACACAGACCCAGGGTCTGAACCACGTACCCCAAAGCTGCAGATTTACCTGAAAACAGCTTAAGAAGTGCTCCTGTCTCTAGCACCCAGACGCCCAACTCCCAATTGGATCCAAACCCCAAATAAATCCATTTTACTCTGTATAAAGCTTATACCGGGTAAACTCATAAATTGTCCATCCTCTATAACAGTGATAGAGATATGCACAGCTGTTTGCTCCCCTAGGTATTAATTACTTACTCTGGGTCAATGAATAAGCAAAAGTGATTTTATTAAGTATAAAAAGTAGGATTTAAGTGGTGCCAAGTAATAACAGACAGAACAAAGTAAGTTACCAAGCAAAATAAAACAAAACACGCAAGACTAAGCCTAATACATTTAAGAAACTGAATACAGGTAAATCTCACCCTCAGATGTTCCAATAAGCTTTTTTCACAGACTAAACTCCTTTCTAGTCTGGGCCCAATCCTTTCCCCTGGTACAGTCCTTGTTCGAGCTCAGGTGGTAGCTAGGGGATTTCTCATGACTGTAGCCCCCTTTGTTTTGTTCCACCCCCATTTATAGCTTTGGCATGAGGTGGGAATCTTTTGTCTGTCTGGGTCCCCACCCCTCCTTCTAAATGGAAAAGCACCAGGTTTAAGATGGATTCCAGTATCAGGTGACATGGTCACATGTCCTGTGAGACCTCAAGCCTTCATTCTTCCCGGCCTGACTCACAGGAAGGCTTGCAAGTAAACAGCACCATCTACAGTCAACTGTCCTGGTTAATGGGAGCCATCAAGATTCTAAACCACCATTAATGGCCTGCGCTTTGCATAATTACAATAGGACCTCAGAGTTATATTTCATATTTCTAATTTCAGATACAAGAATGATACATTCATACAAATAGGATGAACACACTCAGTAGATTATAAGCTTTGTAAAGATACCTTACAAAAGACCTTTTGCATGAAGCACATTCCAGTTACATTATATTTACACCCATTAGCATATTTTCATAAAATCATATGGAGTGCAATCTCACACATGTCCTCTGGAATGGTGGTCGAAGTCTGAAGGGGCATACAAATGTTTAGCATATCTGGCATGTAAATACCTTGCAACACCAGCTACAACAGTGCCATGTGAATGCCAGTTCTCACTTTCAAGTGGCATTGTGAATAAGTGAGCAGCATTATCTCCCATAAATGTAAACAAACTTGTTTGTACTGATTGGCTGAACAAGAAGTAGGACTGAGTGGACTTGTAGGCTCTAAAGTTTTACATTGTTTATTTTTGAGTGCAATTATGTAAAAAAAATTCTACATTTGTAAGTTGCACTTTCACGATGAAGAGATTACAC
Source organism: Emys orbicularis (assembly GCF_028017835.1). Taxonomy (NCBI): domain Eukaryota; kingdom Metazoa; phylum Chordata; order Testudines; family Emydidae; genus Emys; species Emys orbicularis. The sequence continues at coordinate 91,039,371 of NC_088685.1, read as the reverse complement.
TACAGTACTTTTATGAGGCGAGTTGAAAAATACTATTTCTTTTATTTTTTACAGTGTAAATATTTATAATAGAAAATAATATAAAGTGATCCCTGTACACTTTATATTCTGTGCTGTAATTGAAGTCAATATATTTGAAAATGTAGAAAACATCAAAAAATATTTAAATAAATGGTATTTTATTATTGCTTAACAGTGCAATTAAAACTGTAATCACAATTATTTTTTATCTCATGATTCTTTTTAATCATTTGACAGCTCTGTGTGTGTGTGTGTGTGTGTATATATATATATATGTATATAAAACCTCAAAACAGGACTGTGGTTCCTGGCTAAAGCCTTAATTTCAGCAAAGTATTTTGGCACATGCCTGACTCTAATCACGAGTAGACTTAAATGGCTTCAGTTTGACCACACAGACTTAATCTTAATGGACCATCTTCTTAGGCTGTGATTCAGTAAGTTATTTAAGCATATGCCTAAGATTAAGTACGCGTGGTCACACTGAAGTCATTTAAGGCTACTCACATCATCTGAGACAGGCATGTGCTAAAAAAGTTCTAGGCCTTATTAAACGAAAAACAAACCAGTTTTAGGTCACTTCGACCACCCCTCCCAGTTGTTTTCCTAGAAGCAGCAAGCCATTATCTTGGAAGAGGAGAAATGGAATCACTTCTTTTAAGGGACCAAATTGGCCTTTGCTGAGCTTTCCAGGCCAGAGCAGAAAGACAAATTCCCAACTGCCTTACCTCTCTCTGCCCCTCCTACACTCTTTACCTTGTCCTCTTCCCCCATCAGGGCCAATCAGTACAACTTAATGGTTTCAATCTGACCAAGTGCAGGTCTCCAAAAGCCTGCAGGAAGCCAACTCTCTACAATGACACCAAAAGGAAACCCATGGCAAACTGTGGCCCTACTGAGCACAGATCCTCATGACACAGTTAGTAACTTTTGCTAAGTTATGTCTTATCGAGAATCCCTGTAATCTTTAACATTAATCACTCATTACATTAGAAAATGTGTTTTCTACATGATTGTAGGGAGGAAATAGTGTTCAGAGTGGGGCACCAAGATGCTTTATTTCCTATGTTCTGTCCCAATTCTGCCTCTGACTAACTGTGTGACTAGAGCTGGTTGATTTTTTTAAATTAAAAATTGCAATGATTTTTTTAGTTAGAATTTAAAAAGTGGGGAGAAATTGTGATTTGCCACCCCCCAATTTTTCAAACAGGTCTGTGTGTGACCTTGAGCACCTCACTTAGACTCAGTTGGCCTATTTATAATAAAATGAGATAGTAGTTCCTACCTGGGATGTTACAAGGCTTCATAATTAATTAGTATAAAGAACTTTGAGATCCTTAGATGTAAGCCCCCAAATTAGTTATGATATTCCTTCCATTTTCCTCAGCAAGACACAGCAATGAAGATAGTTTTAGTGGTTTCCCATTCAGTGTTTACTTTAGATTCAGAGGTATTTGTATGTTCTTTTGTTCTTTTCTTTTATGTTCTCACAGGATAGTGTTAGCATTATTAGGATTTTGCAATCTGTTCATCAAGTATACAAAAGACCTCACAGAGAATGTGCCCAAGCCCATATTTGACACTAATGAAGCATGATATGGCAGAGATACAATATGAGTATTACAAGAACTGCAGGATTAAAATGATCTCCTTTCAGTAAAGAATAGGTCAATATGTAAGGATATCATCAGGGTATATAGGAACATAATGTGTAATCAGGCATATAAAGATTTATCATGTGCCATCAACCTATTGTATCGAGTCTAATATTTTATTAAACACTCGTGAAGTTTTAGCAATGCCTTTTGACCCAGAGATTTCTAGTTAGAGATTAAAGCTTTTCTCCTGGTGTAACTGCGTGCCTTTTATTTTATTTTTAATGGCATTATTTCCAAATGTTTCTTTGAAAACATAAATTACAATTGAACATACAGCCATTTGTTTTAACAGTGAAGTTCAACAGTCATACATTACATAGCCAATACAAAGAATCACTCACTTTGGTCCCATCCCTCATCTTCTTTCACATAAAAAAATACATTTATAGTAAAGGGGACAAACATATACACATTTTAGATACATTTGATTAGTCATCCTAAAATATCCTCACATAGTTTAAACCCCATAATGTTTATCTCTGGCCTTGTCAAAAGGAAATAAAAGAAACAATTCTTAATTTTAGATAAAGAGATAAGAGATTTTTTTGAGTGTGCAGGCATATTAGCTTTTTTTTCTCCCTTAGGAAGATAAAGATGAAGCCAATGAAACCAGACATATGATTAAGAACCTTGTTGATTCAGGTCCATACTTGTTATCAAAAATGGCCTCAAACTGGCACTTGCTAACTGCATATATTATCACTTCCATTTGCAACATGGCATTTAGAAACACAAATATCATTAACAACCTAACTTGCATCCAAATAAAAATCAAATGGAAATTCAATTTCTCCCACCTTAACTTTCATGAATGATCTCATCATCTACTCCACTTCATTAACTGAAGTCCTCTGCAATAAATGGGCTTAGATCTATCAATTATTATCAAAGGTGGAAGATAGAAGAAAACAGTAATTTTCCCATTTATCCCTCTGTGACCCTTGATGGTCCTAAGCTCTACCCCTGCAAACTAACACACACTGCACCAATTTATCTTCAACTCCATTCACCAAATGACTCCATTTCTCCCAATGACTCCATTTCTCCCTGCCAGCCCAATCCATCCCTTTCCCAGCTCAGAACTTCCCAACCCTTACCCAGGTGCACCCACCAGTCATTCTCCACCTGTTCAGAAACAACCTCCACAACACACTTATGGACCAAGGGTGGGAGGCGGGTCCAAAGTTGAGGGTCTCATCAACAACCTGCTACTGTGAGAATTTCCAGCTGCATGTAACACCATCTAATTGCATATGGCAAAATAATCAATTTTATAGCACAATTAAAACATCAGACCCTTCTGCTTATAAAAGCATATATAACTTTGCTCGATCCCACCCACACAATCTGGTACCAGAGTTTAGTTTCATTAATTGTGTAGCTGCTGTCACTAGAATTAGAGTCTGCATCATCAGTTTTATTAAACTTGGCTTGACTAAATTAACCTATGAAAGAGAGCATATTTTCTATCACACATAAAAACCAAACAATTCCTACTCCAAAACCTTACCACTGAGTGTATATATGTCTGCTTGAACTTCACCATACATTTATATTCACCTGTGTGCTTCCTTGAATTAGAATCTCATCAGTGGTCACATGTTAAGTGGCAAGTAAACAGTGTGGTTGAAAACCTAAGGAAGTGGTGTTTGTGTCAATATCGGTCTCCTTTTGCTGAGTTAACACTAAACGGCCTCAGCATGCCATTTCTGAAAGTGACATCTTTCAGAAGTAATAAAATCAAGCCCAGAAAACCTGGAGTCATTAAAGATCCCATGGTATTTTCCGCAAAGAGAGAAGTGTTTGCTTGGAATTCATCAAGGATGACAAGGTTGAGTTATCATTTCTTCCTACTTAAAATTTCTCCCCTTAAAATTGTATAGGAATTGTTCTTTCCCTATCTTCTTAGGAACAGTTGGGCAGTGTTGCTGGTCCAGTACAATTTTCTTCTACTCTACAATAAATGGACAAATAAAAAGACTACTTATGTAGAGCTGGTTGGAAATTTTCCAGTGGAATATTTTTCTGTTGGAAAATGATAATTTGTCTAAAGCAAAATATTTAGCAGAAACATGTCAGTTTCAACAAAATTTTGTTTAGAAAGAAAAACTGACAGCAAGCATTTTTTAAAAGGTTCAAATGCTACATTTCTAACTTTTGTAAGAAAAGAATCTTCTAATTTTCCATTTCAAAGTGACTGCCATGGGATGCTTTACTCACTGCTGGAGCACCTCCTTCTGGCTGCATATGGGGATTAGCTCTGCCAGTCCAACACCCCTTCTGGGGTTGCTCACTCCATCATTCTCGCTCTCTCGGGACTCAACTACTCCCGCTTCATGGTTTGGCACTCTGGCCAGGACATTGTAATCCTCCCTTTCTGGGGTATTGAAGTGTCTTAGAATCAATTATCCCAGACAGTCTTTCCTCTCATTGCCCCTTAATGATGCCACTGCCCAGTGGCTGGTAGGGAAACGTAGGCCCAACTCTACACTGCGTTCCAGCCCATAGGAACCTAAACAAGTAGTCAAGGACTACACCTTACTGCTGTATCCCTGGGCTACTTCCTCCCTTATCTTCTCTCACCCGGAGAGTGACTCCCTTTCTCTCTCTCTCTGCAGCCCCCTTCTGCTTTCAGCTACTGGGCTTTATACAGGCTCCTCCTGTTCCTGTCCAGCTGAGCGCCATCTCTAATTAGTCCTTGCTCCCTGGCTCCTCCTTCAGGTGCAGCCTAGGTGATTAACTGGCCCACCTAGCCACCTGAACCACTTCAGGCTTTGTGTGGGGAGGACACACCATCACAATGACCTTTTGTTTTAATTTTTTAAAATTTCATATTATATAATACTTTCAAATGTCAAAATTGGAATTCAAACACAGAACGATTGTTTTCAGAATTTCATTTCATGGAAAATTTTGATTTTTTTTTGTTTTCATTCTGTTTCTGAATAGAAACAAATTTGAAATTGTGGATTTTCCCATGAACCAAAAATCCAGTTCACCGTCTGCTCTACTTTTATGTATAAGTGGCGTGATTTGGGATGCATGTGGGTGAAAAAAACTCTAGAAATACAAAGTACTACCATTATTTCTAGGTGAGCTGCCCAAGTTAGATTTAATAATAAATAATTAGGAGATCTGGTAATTCATGCTACATCTTTGCCATTTATTATTATGAGTAGGGAATGTTACATTTTGGGTACTCATTGGCAGAAGCAGGGAGATGCATATTCTAATTCTTACACATTATTCCCTGCACACTTCCCCTGGATGATTTGTACTATATAGAATGTTCTCCTCTAACTTTGGATTCCTCAATTGTTTCTTTATAAAGTCAAATGATATTAGAGTTCAGCACTTGTCAATATCATCATCTTTTATCTCAGCCACTTTAAAAAAAAAAGCATATTCAGAGGCAGATATTTACAGTTGGGGAAGGCTTGATAATATATTTGGAAGAAGGTAAGACACCAAACATTTAATATACAGAAAATGGCTCTTTAGTCAGTACAAATAGCTATGCTGCATGAAATATCTGCTTTGAATAAGCTCTTAATTATGGACCAGACGAATATACAAAAGCACGTTTTGCTCAAGTTCAGTTAGTCTCTGTTTTTTGATCAATAAAAACGTCTTTGCTTGCATTTGTAAGCTTGATATCATGTAAATGTGCTTCCACTACATTAGAAGCTGACTGACTGTATCTATTGATGTCACAGTTATGTGCCAAGTGTTTGACTCTCCAAACATTCAAGCAGTATTTTCTCTTCTTTATTAATAAGTAGTGGTTTCACTAGGGACAATTCCATCCTTGCTTCAGTCTCTCAGAAACTAGTTTTTACTTGGGTCACTTTGCATAAAATATAATATTGGCTGTTCATCTTAAAGGAATAGGCAGGAAACAAGAAAGTGAATAATTTGCCATCTGTCAGCTTTCAAAGTCTCATTCCCAGTGAAAAACAAACATATGACTTTCCCTTTAAATAAAGATGACAGGATGTTTCCATACTTATTCTCTTTTGTGTGGTTTATATATTTCTATTTCTTACCATCTTTCTCTCTCCATTCCTATTGTCTCCAATGAAAATAATGGAATAGACTTTTCCCCCATCCATTCTATTTGAAATATTGCAAGACTGAGCTCATTTAAGCAATAGATTGTGAAAACAGTGGGGAAATGATTCATAGATTTTTCACATAATATATCCCACTGGTCCAGTGAACAGGAAGCCTTGAAAAACAAAACATGTTATTTCAGGGAGTCACAGGAAGTGATGGCATAATATGAAACGGTAGTGTCCAAATTTTCTATATTTTCCACATTTCTGATACATTTTGCAGAACAGAGTTTTGTTTTAAAAATGGATGATTTCTCTACGCCTATTTTTTATTAAAAGCCAAATTTGCGATAGTGAAAGGGCACAGTCAAGGTTGGTAGGCCTAAACTTGCTATTTGCCATATTGAGGAGAAGTTGTAATGTTATCACTGTCGCTTTCCCTTGATTTGAGAAATTGATTGTGTTTCCAAGATCATCATTATTATTATAATAGCCTCTAAAGGCTTCAAACAACATCAAAACCCCATTGTACTAGACACTACACAAACACATAAGAGGCAGTTCCTGTCCTGACGAGTTTATGTTCTAAGTATATCATGCTGGTAAATATTCTTGTGTGTACTTACCCTTTGCAAATTATATTCATAATTAAAAGACTTAAGGAGGAGCTTATGGTATTTGGGAATATAATTATATTTGTGTAGCATTCACAACATAACAGCTTCCATTATTCCTGTGGCAAAGCCAGTAGTGGACGTGAGTGCAAAGAAGCCTTTAAGAACTGATTTGATGGAATAAATGGGAGAAATTCAGGATGAAAACAGCATAACTACTATCAATAATTGTTTTCTTTGGTTTTACACAGGGTGAAACTTCTTTTCCATTTTGATTTAGATTGTTAGGGCTGGTAGACCAAAAACACACTGCAAGTGATTCATTTGTCAGCATTTCCTTCACCAGAGAAAATAATGTGCCATTACAACAGCATAAGTGAGGTTAGAAATGAGTCTGTAGATCCTAAAGCTTATAAAAAAATCTGAAAGCAATAAAAACAAACATATTGGGCCTTTGGAGAATGTTCCAGCCTTCCTGACTTATTGAAAGAAAAAGCATGCTTCAAGATGAACTATTTGGTGGGCATGAAAATCCTGAAATGCTTGTCATTTTGCTTGATTTAGAACACATTGTATTGAAATCAAAATGGCCATTTTTCTCCAGCATCAGTCGACTTACATGTTTTATTATATAGAATATAAATTTAGCCAAATAAGACTTTGGACCTAATGGGGAGCCAGCCGTGGTCACTCAATTAGGGTGAACTGCAAAGAATGGGGCAGACAATCTCTATAAAGCTTGTGGATATTCCAATACTTAGATTCACCGAGCCAGCATAAAACAGCTTCTTTATTACCTTACTGGTTACTCAGAAGTCCAAACAACATGGTTCCCTTAAAGGGATCCAGCCGCAGGCCTCCATCCAGGTACACACATCAAATATGATGAAAATTTCTGTAAATCTTATTTCATCACATAAAAGAAAAGGTTCTACCAATCCCAAAGGATCAGACACATTACCTCCCAGGTTAATGAATGTTTCAGATCTTACCCAAATTCACGCTACAGCCAATTCTTATTAACTAAACTAAAATGTATTACAAAACAAAAGGAAGTATGGTTAAAAGATCAATATAGATACAGACATGAGTTCAATCCATTGAGGTTCAGAGTCACAGCAGAGGTGGTGAGCTTTGTAGTTGCAAAGAGTTCCTTTAGAATTCAATTAATAGGTTATAGTCCAATGTCCAAATATCACATTCAGGGCATACCAGCATAACTGGGACCTCAGTCTTGAGACTCAAACTTCCCCTGATGAAGCTTAAGCAGAGCTGAGATGACAGAATCAGGACCCAAGGATCTTTTATACAATTTCATGTCTTTTGACAAGTTGGAGTTCCTCAGGGAGCAAAAGGTCATTAGGATGACTTTGAAGGAGGCCCATCACCGGTACTTAGCTATACAAATTAACAAAGGCCATTTGCTTGTTCCTCCACCATTCACAGTACATTTCAAAGAGAGATGAATACCGAGATATCCCGTGTTTCCAATTCATTTAAATGATAGGATGTTCTTTTGACCGCTGAATTATCAGAATACAGCAGAGATAGGGACTGTTCATTACATTGTCAACGCTACTCATACATACATAAATACACAAAAACACAAATATTATCTCCCCACATGGCTTTTGAGGGTTCTTTATTTTGCAGGATGTTTAACCCTTTCTAGCCATGCGTCACAAAGACCAATGTCTTAAAAATCATATATTCACTCAATATAAATTTGAGTTTTTAGTTTTGTCCATTTACTTGTATAAAACTGAATGCAAATCCCTTACTCTCCCACTCTTATACTGCTGTTTGCTTTGATTTCTGCCATGTAAGCAACAGGTAGAGGGTAGAATGTTCTGCTTAGAGCAGGGAGGTGCAAGGTAGTAGAGGGCCACAAAATCCACTGAAATCCTTTTGCAGGCCAGGGTGGTATGTCACAGGGGCTTGAGCAGCCACCCAGAATCTGGATCCCCCAAGAAACCAAGAGTGATTTTTTTTAAAATTTCATTCATCTGTTTGTATGCTACCCAGCCCCTTACTTTATGATGATTGTATTTTAAGTGGTTTTGTTTCGATTTCTTTAGCATAAGAAAATCCTTTGTACATACACTCACAATAAAAAAAAATGGATAGAAGGGAAACGCAAGCAGAGAGACATACCTCAGTTATGCATTTTATTCTGAAGTGCTTTTCAGTTCCTCTATTGGGTTGATAGAAAACTATATCTCTTAGGTCACAGTGACAAAGCTCCAGATGTTTAACCTATATAAATGCACATCTGCTGGAAAACACATGGAAATAATGAGACTTTTTGGGGATCAGAATTCCATAACTGGAGAGAGCTTAGCACCTGATCCTATATGGTGCTGCTGCTTCCTCCTATGAGGTGTTCAGAGCTTTCTGCAGCACATAGGATAGGATCATACAACATAGTCACTGTATACTGGACAAAATCACTGATCCATCTACTTCAGTATCCTGTCTCTGACAATGGCCAATAATACCAGCTTGTGGAAGATGCAAGAAGCCCATAAGTAGGGAGTTGTGGGATAACCTGCCCTAAAATAATCTTCCTCCCAACACCAATAGTTAGCAGTTGGTTTAACCCCTGAAGAATGATGGCTTAAATGCCTCCCAAAGTTCTTGTTTATTTTTAATATAGTATTTACTACAGTAACTCTGGATATTTGTAAATGTCTGATCCTTTTTCAAATGCAGTTAAGCACTTGGTTTCAATGATAGCCCATCATAATGTCAATGTGCCCAAAAGGTTACTACACTTTTGATTTTAAAGGAAGAAGCAATTTAACAATATATAATCTCCAAACTATTTAATCTTGAAACTATATGAAGTTTCTTTAAATGGCTAGGGGAAATTTTTGCCTGTTAGTTTGTAACAGGGAAAAAGTTCAATTCCCCCCTATTTCATCTTTTTCTCCATAGTTGGGGGGCCGGATGGGGGAGGGGGAAAGAAATACTGACATTCTAATGTATTTAATTACTGGAATTTTTCTAATATGAAAAAGCAAATTTTAATCTAATTCCTGATCTTCACTTTGAACAAAAATAAGGGGGTGGAGGATGGAATAATCTTTGCCTGTCAGCTCAATAAGCCTTTCATGTTATTCTTTGCTGTGGATGATAACGAAAAAAACACAGAGTGCAGTACTATGGGATTTGGGGTTTTCTTGTCATTGACAAATCTTAGCACCCACACCTGCCTTGGCGCAGGTGGATCCTAAACATATTTTCATACCTCCCATTGTTTGCAGATTATTAATTTCCATCTGTTATCTCAGTACTTGAAGCTCTTTATTAATTTTTTTTAAGTTCTCAGTAAACTCCACTGAAAATTCCCTCTGCCTCTTAACAGTGGTTTAAGATAAAAACATGTAGTACATTATATAGAAGAATGCCAGGAGTCAGCTAAATTACAGCTAGAGCTGCTTTTCCACAACAAATTTCAGTTTGGTGGTGGTGGTGTTGAATCTAATTCCTTTTAATTACACAGCAGTCATGTCTTTAGGAGGCCCATCATTCTTGTGAGAAACTAATTTCCAGACTGTTTTAGAATAATCACGGAGCTGGAAGATGAAGAGGCAGAACAATGGCACCATCAGCTCTCACATTCTCATAAATCTACTGTGAATGTCTCTGGTATTGGGCTGGAGGAGAAAAATTAGACAACATACAGTACAGTTTCCAAAAGGAGGAGGGAACTCTGCTGGAGGCATTGCAAATCTTGCATGCAACCAGACATGAAGAAGAAAATAAGCAAAACAAACTCCAACTCATTAATTAAAACATCGAAAGCCCTGATTTTGACCATTTTCTCTCTTATCTTCACATAGTAACTTTTCATTTCTCTTACACTCAGAAATCAATGATTTCAGTTAAATGTATGCTATGCCAGCTCAGCACAAAACAGCTGAGTGCTACAAGATTCCACTTACTAGGCCAGATCTCTGATCATATAATCTGGTCCTCCAGCCCTTTCAGCTGAGTCAGGAAGGTCCACTTGTAAGGGTGATGCTGTGGTGGTGTAGAGTCAGCATCCGGGTTCTTATACCAGTCACCCTCCCTGCTATTGGCAGAGCATGGAAAAGGGGATGTGATTGGAGGAATCACTTGACTTGGTTTCAGCCCCCTGTAGCTACTCCAGCCTAAAGTAAATTAGAGCAGCCCTAAGGCTAGGCTCTTTCCCACCATCGAGCGACCAGACTGAATAGAACAGCATAGAATCAGGATAGTGAAAAGGTGAGCTTTAAGCGCCCTTTATACACCATCCGCTGATATGGACTCTGTGCAGGGTAGCCACACTACTGGTACTGCTCCCCTTGCATCCAAATGAAATCTATGGCTTCATTGCTCCTCAGGAGGGCATTTTGTGTAGAGGCTAGACAGCTGACACCTTAAGGCTACAGGCCTTGTGATAACCTTAGCATTAACAAAAAGTTGGACAGCTCTCACCTTCCACCGGGTTCTCAGTAAACCTGATTTTCAGAGAGGACTCAGAATTCTTAACAGATCTTCACCTACTATGACTTTTGGGCTCCTTGATGGCTCTACATACTGAATGTATAGTCAAATTCTCTGCTGCCAAGACTCTCCTGAGTTCAATAAGTTATGCGGCAGAGAATCTAGCCTCTAGCATAGAAGAGGTCTCACTGGCCTATTACCTATAAGATAAACATTATGTATGCCCCTGAATTCAGAAGAATTGGAATACAGAACAAAACTAATCGATTCCTATGGGACACGTGAGACTAAATTCAGAAGTTATGCAAAAAGTGGCATAAATTATAACTCTTTTCACTCAGTAGATGTAAGACTTTGTAAGCTAATGCAGGATGTACTTATATGTCTTCTAGTTCCTTGGTGTAATTTAGACCCTCTTAGACATCCTTACACCTCAGTAGAGTTCATCTAAGAAGGGCTAGGAGTGTCTAAAAGAGCACAGGGAAGTGTAAACTCTACAAGCTTTGTCTGGACAATTTATTAAGTTAGCACAATACAATTTCCCTTATGTTCTATTAGTGAGGTGTATTACAATTCCAGGCCTGGTTCCAAACTGAATTGGGTTAGAACCAGGACTGGCATTGTATTAGAATTTTCCAGAATGCAATTTCAGCCTGTGCTTAAATATTTAGCTAAACGAAGGCTTAAGCACTGAGGTGGCTGTGTTTTTTTTTTTTTTTTTGTAGTTGACAATAGCAAAATGGATTGTAGCAAAATAGAAATTATTTATATTAAGAAAAATGATAGTTCATGATGTGAGAGCAGTCACTACATTTTTTTAACTGTCAGTATCAGCAGTAGTCTTATAAAACTTCATTCAAAGCAAAATGTGATAGCCTCAGAAGATCCAAAGTAAAAGGAAAAATCTTCCCAAACTAGAAAACACTAACTTGATTTACTGAATTCCTTGATCAGAAGCCACTAAATGAGTTGACAATAACAGAGCTTACAAAAAAGAGCAAAATCCAAAAGCTTTTAAAAAAATATATTAATATATATCACAGATAGATGCACTTCACGCAATATGTTAATTGAGACACTGGACGATACAGTACATTTCTGTATGAAAAATGAGCTCTCTTTATTTGTGATGTCCTTGGCTTCATTTTGACTTGTTAGATGAGGAAGGAAGGAATTATATCTGGATGTTCAGAGCTTGTTATATGGGGTAACTTTCACCTTTTTAATTTTTTAAACTTTAAATGTGACAACAGAAGGATGCAGATGAAAATTTCAATCTAGAAACATTCCAGTTGGTTTTCTGGGGCAAACTTTCCAAAAATGCCCAAGTAACACAAATACAGCAAAACACATTCAAAGAATGATAGTCATATTATTTTGACTATGATCCACCATGGAACAACTAATTAAATGATCTGGGATTTTGATTAACCAGGAGAACCAAGATTTAGGTCAGGATTCCATCAGCAGATCAGTCCCATATGATATATGAACTACTGCAGGAGATGAGAGAATAATATACCTCCATGCATGTTATTCATCAATTGAGGACACTTTTTATTGAGGAGAATAAGCTGTCTATTAAAGTCACTGGCTGTCAATGGGACCTGGACTTCTAAGTTACTTAGGGCTAGATTCACAATGGTACTTAGGCACCTAAGGCCCAGTTTTAGGCTCCAATGTGATTCAAATCTTCCACCAAATTCTGTAAGTGCCTAAACTCACTCAGTGCCTAAATTTTCAGGTAAAAGTTCCATAGGCATCTAAGTTTCTGCCTCTGAGCACGTGAACTGCTGCCTCACTCTAAGAGTCCGGACACATATCTCCCAGCTAAGCCCCAGAGCAATCCATGAACTGGGGAAGATAAGTATTCATCTGCCTTATCTTGTGGGCATGGCCCGATCTGGTAGGCATGCTCAAAGGCCACCTACCAGATCAGGTCCCATTCAAAATCTGTCTGGAGGAGGAGCTGCTGCCCTTATAGAACTAGAACACTCAGCTGAGATCTAGGACATCCAGCTTCAATTTCCTCCTCTGCCTGATGCCGAGAAAGGATTTGAATTGGGAGCTCCCAGACCTTTCAGAAGCGTGCTCTAACCATTGGGCTGTGGTAGTACCTCAGTCTCTCCTATTGAAGGCATTCCATTTTGGATAAATTCTTAGTCACTGGGCCAGATAAAGAGAGAAAGCACATGAGAGAGAGCACAAGAACGACTCTGTAGCCTGGTGCTTAGAGCACCCACCTGCGAAGTGTGAAACCCAGATTTCAGTTCTCCCTGCTCTAATGACTATTTATCCATAGCAGAACTGCTTCAACAGAAGAGACTGAGGAAGCCCTATATCAGAACATCCCATAGTTCAGTGGTTAGAGCACTCTCCTCAGAGGTGTGAGATCCCTAGTCAGATCCTTCTTCCCCCTCTGGCAGAAGAGGAAACTGAACCACATTGGGGTGCTCTAACCACTGAGATAAAAGATTGGAGGTGGCTCCTCCTCCTTCAATCATTTTGTGTGAAATTAGGCACCTGCTTAAATTCTCACAAAAAGCATCTTAGGTGCTTAAACCACCTGACTCGAGGAGAGGGTTCCCAGGTATAGATCTCTAGTAGAGATAGGTGCCTCCCTGCAGCCTGGACTTAAGTACCTAATTCTGTGAGGGACATACCCCTCTCCTGAGCATCTCTCATTGGCTAGTTAGGCAGTTTAGACTGTGATCCACAAAAAGTCAGCACACTATGGGGGAGCTGCCTATCTCTCCCCATTCATTGTATAGGGATTTTAGGCGCCTAACTCAGGCTGTGTGGATCACAGTGTAGTTCCTGTGATTGGCAAGGTGCCTAAAAGTTAGGCTTTGCAATGCATAGAGTCACACTGCCTAAGTTCTTATATGTGGTTCCAACAGGTGCATGCTCAGCTTTGTGAGCTCATTTATTGCACCCTCCCTTGAAAATGTGGCCTGTACTCTCACTTCTGGTTTTCATGATATAGACGCTTGCTTTACTGATTTATACTACAGAAAGTATGTTGTAAGTGAACAGAACTACATGGAGGCATGGAGGCTTGTAAGCAGGGTCTGAATGAATTCTCCCCTGACAGCTAGCTGGGAGGGGAAGAGACTTCAGGAGCAGACTTCATTTACATGAACACACCTGATCTGCTTAGATATCCAGCAGATAGAGCGGTGTTGCTCAAAGTGATCAACTTTGGCTGGTGTTGGGTTACAAATCACTTTAGTACTGAATGCAGGGGTAGTGAAATGCTTTTACCAATGTTGTTGTCGTTATTGTATGAATAAAGGGGAGCAGAACTGTGCTTAACCTGTTGCAAATGAGGGGGTCACCCGCAGCTGAAAGCCAGGGGCTCGAATGCCATAGCCCTGTGAAAGTAAGAGGGGTGGGAACAGGTGTCCTAGACAGGAGGTGTGCACTCTCTCTCTCTCTCTAAGGGTCTCTAGTGTGGTTAACCTGTTCCTTCCAGCTGTTCAAAGAGAGAGCTACATAAGCTTCATTAGGATCCTCTTTGTTATGTTAAAGTGCTTAAATGAGAGCTGAAATCACTTGAGATGGGGCAGTGTTTCTGTCCAGCCTGCAAAGAGCTGAAAATTATTAAGAGACTGATTTGCAAAGGTGATAGCAGAGAGGCAGGTGGCAGCAGAAGTGACTGACAGTTAGCCAGTGAACAAGTGTCTGGTGAGGCGGTGAGCAAGGCAACGAGCAGCTGGAGAGGTGGTGAGGAACCACGGCTGGTGGGACAGCCAGTGGAGAGGAACCACGGCTGGCGGGGTGGCCAGGTGGTGAGAAACAGCGGCAGGCGGGGCGGCCAGCCAGAGCAATTGCAAGCCAGGTGCCTTCTTCCCCGTATGGGAGGTGAACTCACATAGATGCACACCTGAACCCTGGGTCCTCACTGACTAAGGACAACCACTGTGAGTGGGGTATGGTGAGGGAGCAAAGAGGGGCACAGAAAAGGAACTTTTCTGTAGATCTTGTAGAACTCAAGAACATGAAGCAGAAGACACTGCCCCACTCATTCTGGGGTGGGTGTCCTGCTCACAGTTTTATGATTATGAATCCGGCTTGTGACATTTTCCCTAATTAATGTTGGGTGACTTCCCTCCTTTCATTAAAAGATTCTTTTCTACACTCAGACTTTGTGCTTGCGAGTGGGGAAGTATTGCCTCTCAAAGGCACCCAGAGTGGTGTGTAATTTTCCCAGGTTACTGGGTGGGGGCTCAAGCTGGTTCTGTGTTGTATTGTTGAAAAGGAATTCCTAGGTATTGAACCCGGCCCTGGTTGCTGCCGGCTCCTCCTGGCAGAAGGGTTATAGGAGTATGAGATAACCCTTTCCCAGTTTTCCCCCTATGTATGATTGTTACATTTGTGACAAGCAGTTGGAAATGCTGTTTCCTTGCTTTCCTGTGTAATTTTGACCTCTCCTCTAGGTCAAACACTGGACATCGGCTTTTTTATCTAAGCCTCTTTTTAAAATGAATGTATCCTTTACCTTGGGTTTAATATAGAGTTCATTTTACTGAATCAATAGCTCCCTCGGAATTGATTAATAGTATACACAGTGATATATTTTATTCACTCATCTCCTATAATAGTTCCAGTATCCTGTGTCACATGGGACTGATCTGTTCCATTGAACCCTAATCTAAACCTTACTTCCTGAGTAAGTCAAAATTTCAGTTCACTGGGTAGCTTGCTCCATAGTGATCTTGCACTAAAATAATATCCCTCCTGTAGAGTAGGTGGACTGCAGGCAAAGAATGACAAGCCTTTCATTCCTCAAATATACATGGCCCTTGCCCGACAGCTGACATTCATGTGTAAGATTATTTGGTCCATAGATGACAAATGCATGAATAACTACAGCGTAGTTTTCAAATTTAGTGTCTTAATTTTTCCAACCTATAGTGCCAATTAAATTCAGTCAATGGGACTTTGTCTGACCATTCTGACATTAATGGGGGTGGGATGTAGCTGGCAATGCTGATAAGTCACGCAAGGTTTACGCATGCCCAGACACCTGTATTTGAAAATGGCCTTACTGTATATCGAAACACAATACTATTTTTTCCTGTTCTGAATCACTCTGCTCATATTTGTGATTTTCAGGCATCATCATATTTTGTGTGGCTTAGTCTAAATTTACTCTTTCATAATCGGGGGTTGTCTTGATATTACAATTTTTTTGACAATACCTAGGTTATTTTTTTTTTATAATTATAAGTACTCTTTTACTCTGCTAGTGTGCAATTTCTCTCTATCTGCATAGCTGAATGATCATTGTTCTTTATGTAGAGCATCTTATTATACAATCCCTCGTTGTTTTTGTATCTCTAACGACAGCAGCTCTTGTTTTGCACTAATATATATCCTACATCAGCATGATCATCTTTCCCCTCACTGTCATTCACAAATCAATATATTTAACATTCAACCATTTGCCCCACACTCAAATTGGCATCTATCCAATCACCATATTTTTTATTCCCCATGACGGCGTCTTGATTATCTTGCATGTTGCACTCACCTTTTTCATCAAATCCCTTGCTTGCTCTTGTGGTTTTTGCTACTGTTTGAATTGTCAAGTAGCTTCTGTCATTCAGATCTTGTTCGGTTTCTTATTCTTTGGCTCAAAACAAATTTCTTCCTTCATTTCACTGTATCTTATCTATTACCAGCTCGTTCCATCCAGGCTCTTCCTCATTCATCCAATCCCCAGTTTCAATACTTAAAAAAAGAAAAGAAAAAGAAAAATCTTTATTCTTTACAAGGTGGGGCTTGATACTTCATTCCGACAGGGTAAAGCGTACTGCTGCATATCATAAAATCAGTTTCATTCCTGGCTCCATGCACACATGCACACTAAGTAGCTGATTTTACAAGATAAACATCTGAGTATTAAAGGGCAAGAGCAAGCTTTTAAGAGCTATCAAAGTACATGGCAGGAGACAGATGACAATTTTTATTTCATTTATTTATAGGCATGTCTATGATGTTCAGCACTGAGAACTTCAAGTGCATTAATTTAGTCTCACAGAACCCATAGACGGTAAGAGTAGTGTTATAATTGCCCATTTTACAAATGGGGATCTGAATCACAGATGAGGTAATTTAGGTCAATGTTTTCTGAAGGTGGCTACTAACTTTGGGGGTCTCAGTTTTTGGGTGCCTAACCTGAAATACGTTGGCCTTGAATTTCAGAAGTGCTGAGTGCTCACAACTCCATTTCAAGTCAATAGGAGCTGTGGGTGCTTGATGTCAGCAAAAATCAGTGCAAAAATTATTAAGCTGGGCACCCATGAATTGAGGCATCTAAAAATGTTGCCTGATTTGGGGGGATTGGGCCTGACTGACTTCCCTCAGGGGAAGTCTGAGGGAGAGCCAGAAATCAAAACCAGATTCTTCTAAGTCCCAGACCAGTGTTTTAACTGCAACAATTACATATAGATTTATAATTTCAGCTATCAAGCTTAGTTATTTTGAATCATACAGTGAACAGATTAAATGAATCTCAGTTTTGAGTGTATAGCTTATCATAAGTTTTGTGTTACATGGCCTTGCATCTCAGCTTCTACCTAGTCAAAAGAAGTTTAAGCTGCATTGCAGAATGACAATGCCCCCCCCCGCCCAGCAGAGTACTTAAGCACTTGCCTAATTTTAGCACAGGAGTGATCTCACTGAAATTGAGAAGACTACTCAATTTACTACTTAACGATACTTAAAGTTAGGCAAATGCTTAAGTACCTTGCTGAGTCAAGGTCTATGTTAGCAAAGGCGACCTTTAACATACCAGACATTTCCTAACAGTATTCAAGAGAACTAATTGTACACTATACTATATATGTGTTTGTGCTGTGTTTACACAAAAAGAAGCACAAATCAACTATACTTCAGTGCTGTAGAGACAGTGCCCACAAAAATCTAAGTTGCAGTGAAAAATTTAAAACACTGTAGTGATAAACTCCAACATTGCACTGTTTTAAACTTCACCTGATTCCTTGTTTCATTCACAGCTCATTCTCCAATCACCCAGACAGTCATTGGTCAGAAAAGAACTTGAATATTGGACATAAGAGGTAAATAAAAACTCTGAATTCTGTTCCCAGTTTACTAGCCTGCTAACATAAACAAAAATATATGGCCAGTAAGCCATTAGGGGCCAGAATTTGCCTACAGATGAAAATAGGCATTCAATGGGAGTTAGGCACCTAGGTACTTTTGAAAATCCTACCAGACATCTCTCTGCATCTTTAGGTGTTGTGAAGGGGTTGATTCATCACCAGTGCCTCCTTGTGGCATGGCAGCTCTCTCTCTGCTGGGTGTGTCCTGACAGTGGCTGCTCCATTTCTGCAGTGGCCTACCTCTTCCTGGGACTTGGGCCTCCAGGCCACTTCAAAGTCTCTCCTCTTCCCAGGTAGTCTGAGCAAAAAGCAAAGGCAATTCATGCAAATAAACTAACTCAGTGGCTCTCAAACTTTTTTACTGGTGACCCCTTTCACATAGCAAGCCTCTGAGTGTGACACCCCCCCCCCTTATAAATTAATACACATTTTTATATATTTAACACCATTATAAATGCTGGAGGCAAAGTGGGATTTGGTGTGGGGGTTGACAGCTCGTGACCGCCCATGTAATAACCTTGTGACCCCCAGTTTGAGAACCCCTGAACTAACTTAATAAGAGATAGAGTGGAATGATTTCCTCTCAGGATGCATCAGGATCTGGCCCTCCCTTACCTCAGGGAGTGGCCTTCAGGTGGTCTGGGAAGCCCCTGCCTGAAGTCACCCCTTTCCTTGGGAGCTGAGGGTTGAAGGTCTCTTCTCTTCCCTGGTTTGCCAACAAATGAGCTGTTTTGCTCCCCTCCTAAGCTCCTCCCCCAGCCTGTGCATGACTTGCAGGTGTGTGTGGGTGGGAAAGGGGGAGAGAATTGGCTGAGCTCAGAGCAGCTCCTTAATCCCTTATTGTAGAGTGTGGGGTTTGTATACCCCATCACAGTGCCTGAATATCATTAAAAATCTAGATTAAAAATCCTAGGTTTTGAATTGTCCCCGCCATCCCTTTTAATGCAATGGAAGGAGGGGATACAGCAGCCTGGAGGCTTAAGCCAGTTTTGCTGCCAATTTACATAGTATGAAGTATTATGCCCTTGGCTAGTGGGTTTTAGACACATTACTGAATTAAACTACAATATCCAGTTGGTATCAATATCCTAATGGTAATTAGCCAGGAACTGGCATTTTTGTTCTCTTCAAATCCATTTTTCCTGTGTTGCATAGAAATGTCTTTCAAATGTCTGAATGTGTTCAGACCTCTTCCTTGTTATTTTTTAAATAAACAGACAGTTTCTATTTGGAAGAAATTTGTCATAGAAACAGCTTTTCAGCCTTAAATCTATTATATTTTTGTAATGAGCTCTACTGTAACATTGTGTACTATGTGTTATATTAATTCTAGTATATATATTTTTTAAACAATGACATTTTTCATGACCTCCTTACATCTTCATTGCAGCAGGCCTTGGGCAATTATGTAAAATATATTTGGGGAGAAGGAGAGGAGACTTTGGGGTGGAATAATGGCAGTCGCCAGTAAAGACCTTGTTGCCATTGCTGCAGCTGTTATTAACTCCTCTGTGCTCTCTCTGCTTTTTTTTACTTCCTATGGCATAGAGTATTTCTTTAAAATCTGGTTTATTTGCCATTATATTTCCATATAGTATTGCCCTGTTTATTCTCTATCTATGCATTATATTGAAAATGTACCAGCAAATGAGGTTTTCTGGTAAAAAAAAGATACATATTTTACAAATAACCTGGCCCTAGCCTGGTGCTGTGAAGTAATTTTAAGACTTGGAGGTTTTTCTAAACCCATTTCTCTGTAGTTCTTTAGACTCAGTAAGCACTAACAGCACTTCTTGACTAGGTCTACCAGTCACGTATAGAGGTCATATAACTCCCCAGAGCTCTCTCCTTTTTAAACCACTGAGAAGGCTAAAGAAACTGTGAGAGAGAGTGATGTACTCTAGAGGAGTTCAAAAGGGAATAAGGTCGGTCTCCTTTTGGGACTACCATGAATCCTTGCTCCAAAGCCATTGTGATATACAATTATTGTACACTATGTGTTTTTTTTGCAGAAATGAAACAATTGCTGAAAAATACACATTACACGTACAGCACTGCTACCACAAGGACATGGCATGCATGCAAAAAATGGATAAATATGTAGCAAAGAACTGCTTTTTTTAAAAAAAGAAGTGCTAGCAACAGCACTGGGCTGGTCAGCCAATCAGCTAGATTGGAGCTATCGCAAAGTGTTAAGGCTTTTAGGGTTGGAATTTTGGTTTGGATACATTTATTTCTATTTTTCCGTTGTAAAAAATTTCAATAAATTATTTTTTTCAAATGTAATTTTAACAAATGGACCTGCACCATTTCCGGTGTCTCTATTTGAAAGCCAGAGATAAACAAGCATTCCAAAAGGAAAAATAAGCAGTAGCCTTCTTAGAAAGAACTTGTTTGTTTCTGTCGTCTGTCTGTTATTCTGTTAAGTGACACAAATTACGTTTGGCTGGGGTTGAGTCAGAAGTCAAATGACAATTTCACAACCTGAAAAATGTAACTCCTCTGAATCTGAACTTGACACATTCTGATATAGCATTTAAAAAGAAACAAAATTAAAATATGGTGGACTAGTAGTATTTTTTACATGAGGAGCTGTGATTATAAACAACCACAGCTGAAACAAATCACAATCTCTTGCCCGCTCTACAGAAGGGCAATTTTGCAAAAATATTATCCTTGTTGACTCTGGCTCAGCTCCACCAGTGTTACCTGTATTGGAGCCTAGTGTAGATGGGCTCCGGGCGCTGTTGCTGTAAAGCACCATGTCACTTATACCTGCTGTGAGCTTAGCTGATGCAAAAAGAAGCCACAGGGCAGGTGAAACTTTATACGGAAAATACCGCTGGCATAGGTTGTGCTTCTGACATAGGAACTTCCTCCAAGGACACGGGTCACTATAGGACTGGAGAAAGGAGGGAGTATGTTGGGGCAGAAAGAGGCAAGGTCACGTGGCTTTTATGCCCAGGCACCACTGCTACGGCCCAAAGGGGTCATTGCAACAGGACATAAGTTACGGCGGACTTCTTGGCTGTCCTAGCCTGTGCCCAGGGCCAGAACAGCGCCCAGGAAACCCTGAATGGAGTATGTACAAGCCACTTATCTATCTAATCTGTCTATTGGGCTTAGGGTTTTATACTGCTGCCCATCAGCACAGTATTGGAGTACCTTCTACCTAAAACCAACAGCAATAGTAAAGTTCCTACTGGACTTCATGGAGTCTGACATGTCTTTTTGGGGTAAAATCTCTACTTGGAGTATGGTTTGGGGGTTGTTTTGGTTGGAAAGGGTTTGTGGTAGAAAGGGGTGTCTGTCATCCTTATGGTGGAAAGGCTTTTTCAAAGAGGAAGGTTTCACACCTTTTCCTAATGATGGCCAAACTCTGGATTCTACCTCCCCTGTGTCTTTGCCCCAGAGTGCTTGACACGTTACCAAATGTAGGTAGTTTGGCTGCACTAAGGTGCCCAAGACTGTCAACTGTGGTAGGAAATATTTGTAAAATGGCTTTTAGCAACTGCTCTATATTGGGAACAGGCAGAGCCACCGCTCAGGAGCAGCTCCCAGATGCACAGATAGAGCTATTCCTTTATAGGGCAATGTCATCTGGACAGCTCCGATTTCTGGTGCCGGAGGGGTGGGCCATTTATAATCTCTCATTATTAAACCTCAAACAACAGATTTGGTTTAGCACTGGCTTGTTTTTCCAGTTCTCTCTTTTTAACTCAGGTAACATTAGCCTGTGAGCTAGTCAGTCGCACAAGCAGGTAATGTGGTGCAGCTCGTTCACACACATAAGGCCAAGTGAGTCAGAAGAGGCAGATGTGTTTAAGCAAAATATTTTTAAAAACACAGCAGAGGAGCTAAGCAAAGAAGACAGTGGCAACTGACTTTGCCTTTCCCAACTAGGCTGAGGTCCAACTGTTGTTCCTGGCAGCAGTAACCCAGACTCAATCAAGCCCAGGTGCAGATTCAGCCAGCTTGGAGAGTCTGTTTACATCTGCCCTTTCCTCACTCCAGGACTCTTCTCAGAGGGAGGAACATGCTGTTGGGAGATAAATTTCCCCCCTTCTAATTATAGGCCTTGCCATCTTCTGCCCACTTCAAGTGTAAATCACCTAATCATAAACAATTTCCCTTCAAAGCTGAACACAGATTGGATGTAATTCCCTGACAACACCAATCTGTTTACAGCATTGCATCTGAGGGCCAGAATTACATTAAAAATCCTCGCAGTCTTCAGAAAGAGGGAGGAACAAAGAAAGAAAATGAAGAATCAACAATAAAAAACAACTGCTGCTCTTACAGTGCTTTAGAAATGGAATTTGATACCTACTACTGGAATATTGCCATTTGTCACCTTTTAGGGGGGAAAAAGTAACTGAGAAATCCTTATTGTCTATTTAAAAATATTTTATAGCCTGTAAATTCCCTCATAGTAATTAGTAAAGCAAGGTAAAAGGCAAGGGGATTTCTGATATTTATTTACATTTACAAATAAAAAGCTTAATCATTCAGATCCCTCAAGTTACGCTCATTGTTAAACTATGCAATTGGGTGATCTTATTACTGTTACTCTTATCCTTCCTTTCACTCTTCGCTCCCATCGATTATCACACTCCCATATTGTCTCTTGTCATAAATTAGGTCCCTGATCCCATAAAGAGTTACATACATAAGTAACTTGCTTCATGTGAGCCATCCCATGGAAGTTCTGACTTTGTCTGAAAGTTAAATTTGTATGCCAAGCCTCTGCAGGATCAGAGCCTTGTGAGCTCTTTGGAGAAGATGCAGGCCCGCCAACAGGAGGGGTGGGGGGGCAAAGGGGACAATTGCCCAGGGGCCCAGGCGATTTAAAAGGGCCCAGGGGCCCCCGGCCGCAGCCACTGCCGCGGTAGTGGCAGCCAGGAGCCCTGGGCCCTTTCTAATTGCCTGGGCGGGCCGCAGGACTCCTAGGTGCACATGACCGCTCCAGGCCCCGCGCTTTGAGGGACCCCGCGGGCCGGCACAATTGGCCAGAGCGGTTGGTCCTGGAATTGACAGGCGGTCCCAGAAGTGACAGATTCGTCACTTCTGCCCCCCCCCCCGCACCCTAGCAACAACCTTGGGGTCTGGAATTGCTGTCGGCAGGCCTGAGTAGAAGTCATGTTTTCCTAAGAGTTTGTACAGTGGCATGCCAACCTTGTCTGAGGCTTTTGGGAGCTACACAAGAATGGCCATACGGGGTCAGACCAATGGTCCATCTAGCCCAGTAGCCACTTCAGAGGGAATGAACAGAATAGAGCAATTACCGAGTGATCAAATCCCTGTTGGTCAGTCCCGGCTTCTGGCAGTCAGAGGCTAGGGACCCCAGAGCATAGGGTTGTGTCCCTGACCATCTTAGCTAATAGCCACTAATGAATCTATCCTCCATTAACTTTTCCAATTCTTTTTTGAACCCAGTTATAGTTTTGATCTACTACCATACTATATTATTTGTTAAAAAAATGAAGTTAACAATAACATTTAAAAAGCAATGGTTGATACTAAAACCAAAGTCCTGATTCTAATCTAATTTACACTGATTTTGTAGTGGTGGAACTCCATTGACTTTAATGGAATTCTTCCTGATTTATATCTGTGTATGGTAAATTAGAACAGATTCAGGCCCTAAGTTTCCTGTGTGTCTCACAATTCTGGAAAGAAGGTTGGAAATGATGATAGTTTAGTATTTTCAAATTGCTATGTCTAATAACAGTAATACTCTGAAATTTTAAAAAAATCTATATCTCATGACTTGCCCTTGCAAAGTATTCTGTTCCTTGGCAATAAACCAGTGTGGTTTGAATTTAAGTCAGAATACTTTGGGATTCATCTGTCATGAGGAAATTGGGACAGAATTTTCTTTTTTCCATTTTGAGAATATTCAGGTTGCAGAGGGAATAGTAATTTTTAACCAACTTATCTGTTTTCAAAATGTACTGAATTTTTTTAATGATAAATAATTACTGGGTTTCTATATTTATGGGAAATTGACACAGACTGGTGAGAATAACTAAATCCAATATTTATGAAGTACAAGAAATAAAAGAGAAAAATAATAGCCTAGTAAATCAGCCCATAGTTAGTGCTAGTATTACTGTAGGTGTAATACACCTGGGGAAAATCATTGGGCTTCTCTCATGTTCACTGGTAGGTCAATTAAATACTCCATATAAAGAACTTGAAATGTTTCTCTCTTAGGAGAGAAACATTATAGCTGTTACTCTGCAGAAAGAGTGGTAACGTCTCTCTGAGTTATCAAACTTGTTCTCCATATGTGATCAAAATACTTGGACTAAAATAGTACGTCTGGTGACCTTAAAAAGAAAACATTTACCTCTTATAATATTCCTATATTTAGAATTTAGTGTCATGCTGAGGTGACTTTAGTGAGCAAATGTTTTCTTGCTAAGGACTATATGAGTCATCTTTATTTCTAAGAACACAATAAAGACGATTTTCCTCTTAAAAATTATCTGTAGTCATTTAATCCCCTAGTCTCCATTTTCAGTACTATCTTTATAACACTATTAACAAATTGATGTAGAGAGGGGTGTTAAGACCAAAGCTTTATGGTGCAGTGAATATTTTAGAAGCAATGTAGCCTGTCATGTTGGGGTGCTTTTGGATTTGTTCTTGTCTCAGTTTGCATTGCTACAAGTCATGCAAAGGTCTAATGTGGGCAGATGGGGCTGTAATATAAAATAATGCTGCTGTGGTAAAGAAATTTTTTTCTTACAGTATCTGACTTTCTAGAGCTGTTGGTCTTTAGTTCAGAGTTTGTATGCAGCCCAAGCATTTGGAAAGGGTCAGAAAAGTTACCTGTACTGATGTAATCACCACAAGAGCACTCAGGGAAGATATGTAAAGTTTGTTAACTATTTTTCTAATAATCACACTTTTATTTTTCAGTGCCTTGTAGTATAGTAGATGAACATGGCACTCCAGAAGCATATAGGAAGACATGGTCCTTATCCACTATCTATCTTCATTTGATTAGAGTGAAAAATGACCTTGACAAATAGGAGAATTGGTCTGTAATCAAGAAGACTAAAGTCACTAAAGACATATGCAAAGCACTACACTTAGGAAGAAAAATTCAATTGCACAAATACAAAATGGGGCATAACTGTCTAGGCAGTAGTACTGCCGAAAAGGATGTGGGGTTATAGTAGATCACATATTTAATATGAGTCAACTATGTGATGCAGTTGTGAAAAAGGCTAATATCATTCTGGGATGTATTAACAAGAGTATTGTATGTAAGACATGAGAGGCAATTGTTCTGCTCTACTCAGCCCTGGTAGGGCATCAGATGAAATATTGTGTCCAGTTCTGGGCACCACTTTAAGAAAGATGTGGACAAATTGGATAGAGTCCAGAGGAGAGCAACAAAAATGATAAAAAGGTTTAGAAAACATGACCTATGAGGAAAGGTTAAGAAACTGGGCATGCGAAGTCTTGAGAAAAAAAGATTGAGGGGGGGGGAACCTGATAGTCTTTAAATATGTTATAAAGAGGATGGGGATCAATTGTCCTCCATGTCTACTGTAGGTAGGAGAAGTAATAATCACCTTAATCTGTAGCAAAGGTGATTTAAGTTAGATAGTAGGAAAAACGTTCTGACTATAATGGTAATTAAATTCTGGAATAGGCTTGCAAGGGAGGTTGTGGAATCCCTATCGCTGGAGGTTTTTAAGAACAGGTTGGACAAATACCTATCAGGGTTGGTTTAGGTATACTTGGTCCTGTCTCAGTGCAAGCAGCTGGAGTAGGTGACCACCTGGTGTTCATTTCAACCCAACATCTCTAGGATTCATTAGGAGCTGGCTGATCAGCACCTCTGGAAATTGGGTCACTAATATGGGCACTTAAAAACACCCTGTTTTGGAAGTCTTGCTCTGAGGGTCTGACCCTGAGAGATGCCAAGCATTTGAGCTCAATGGATGTTCAAAGTATGTGGCACTAGGCAGGACTGGACCTCTAATTAAGCAGATAATTGTAAACAAATAAGGACTGGCTATGGAAGTGGGAACAGACTGTGTCCCATAGCAGATCAGTGTTGGAAGACTATGAGAATGAATTGGACTTTAGGGGACGAAATAATGTGATGATGCATAGAATGAAGTCATCTATTCCAAGCGCAGGAGCATTGTGGCTCGGGGTGAGTTGCACTGGATATTCCTCTTTGTAGGCCTATAACTGCACTTCTCTCAAAATGGAATCCTGTGATTCACCCCACCTGTAGTCTACAGCACCCCCTGTTTATCAACTGTATTTGCCTCCAGTAGGTGCAACTGGATTTAGCCCCTGCTTTAGAATCCTTTCCAAGAGCTGTGACCAGCTGGTAAAAGTAGTGACATAAAACAACTTGGTCAAAACAGAGTATGATTTATTTATCCATACACCATCACAAGCAGAGAGAAGAGAGTTAAAAATGACAAAAGCCTAATCACATATTGTCTTACCCAACTTAGTCATTTCCTTGACAGTTTAAATAGTTTCCACTTAACTCAGGCACTCACTGAGCACTGAAGCTGGGTGAGACAGGTTGCCCCTGCAATTGCTGCCTTTAGGCCTGTCTGACCCCCAGTCAGTGTATGTCTGAGTTCACAGGCTGCCTTTTATCCAATTCAAAGTTCCTTTTTCTGACCAGGAGCTCTGAACCTGGTCCAGACTGGTTTATGTGTTTCTCCAGAGGAGACTGGAGGTAGTTTTCATGTAATAGATTGTCCGTTGTCCATTTGAGCACAAGACAATTTAATTCTTTCTACAACCATTCTTTTGAGTTCCTGCAGGATTTAACTCTTAGCTATCTTTTAGCCAGCAATACAATAAACACCAAACACACATACACACATTTGTGCATTGACATTTATAGAAATTAAAGCAAATAATTCCTACATTCTTCACAAGTGGCTAGCAGGAAAAAAAGCAGGAAACTGAGATGAGGCAAAGGAGAAAAAGAAGCAGTAATATGAGCTTGGGCAGAGGACAGGACTTGAGGGGAGTTTGTGAGGAAACAATCGCTGATTAGCAGGGATGGTGGATACTAGAACTGGTACTGAACCTGAGAGTCTCTCATGTTGCAATCAAGCGCTCTGCCAACATGTCATGTGATTAGCTCCTGAAAAGTAGTCTGAAGCATGTAGTACTGATGACAATTGAGTCCATATTATACCCAAGTTGTATTTGTTTTTGCATCTGCATATCCCTATCATCTTTTATTGTTAATTCTAGAGGTAATTAGAGATAAGTACGATGAGCAAAATTATCTGAGTTCAGTACCTAACCTGCAAATTCTACACATGAACACATAATGTACATGAAACACATACATTTGGATGTACTATATGAGTAAATACAACTTTTCAAACAGGGAGCCCATGGAATAAGTTTAGGCCAATAAACCCCACAGATTAGCTTTGCGTGCCTTATGGCCCTTTGTCTCACTCTGTCAGGGCTATTCCTATAAATGCATGTTCCCAGGGACACAAGTAAGGGGACTGGACATCCTAGCAGTGTATTACATTTCTGAGGAATATCTTTGGAGGATGGGTGGAGAAATGATGTGAGTCTCCCTAAATCCTTCCCTCAACCTCCCCAATAGTCCAGGTTTATGGATTGCCAACTCCTTCCCCAAACACAGGTTTGTGGAGCCATGAAGCACCGTCTGGAAAATGGTCTCTGCAAGGGGACCTTTTCCCTTTGAGTTGGAAGAACAGATTCACTTACAAAGAGTGCCTTCTATGCACAGCTCAAGATGAACATTTGGGCCCATTGTTTTTAATTGTCTTCATATTAAAGAAATACTTTGGAGGTGGCATAAGGATAGTTAGTTATGTAACTCTGGATGATTACAAGAAGTACTTCTAAGTATATCAGTGGATTGGGGCTATTTAAAGGTTAAGAAGTCTCTTTCTCTCACTTTAACCGACGTCAATCTCCAAAGAGGATGTGCAAAGCATAAGTCATCTTAATAGGATTTCAAGTTTTATATCATAGTATTATCCCAATAGAAAGGATATTTTTTATAAGTGCTGTCCTGAAACTGATTTTTAAGAGACTGTTACTAAACCTTATATTTTATATACTGTAGTTATATTATATATTACAATCTGCAAGAAGTGGTGAGCATAGTTCAGTTGAAGGCCATGCTGATGATTTATGGAGCTGAAAGTCCATAGACCCTAAATTAGGTTTCAGAACTGCGGTGTAATTTTTATCATGTAACAAGGAAATTTCATTTACAAAAGACTATCCCACAGCTTTGAAAGTAACTGTAAAGATTAAGTTCGGTTTGACAGACAGTGGGCGATTTAATTTTGAATTTTGGCGGAGGTGGGAAAAATCAGATTACCAATCACCTTGAGAAATAGTGAACTCATTGTCAGAAATGCTGGTCTTCTTTTCAATTGGTTGCTTTAAGCATTAATGAGGGATCTGTGTCTATATCAAATTTCAACCTTATTCCTATCCTCACCATCACGCTAAAGATGCAAAGGTTACTGTCTAGATATTTGGGTATTTTAGAGTGAAAGCAGAAAGACAGCAAAGGACTTAATAACCCAGTAACATCATTGGAATGATTAACTTTTTTCAAATGTATAAATAGGACTTTTTTTAGTCTCCTGATACATTTCTAGTGGTTTCAGCCTTCCAATGTGTCCTTTATGGATGAGACCCCCTGGATATCTTTTGATATTAAACAGTTTCCCTTAACACACCATCAGGTATCTTTGTTTTATAGTAGGATGAATCCATAGGATCTGGGTCTCATGTCAGGAGATGTCCTCCTAATTCATTAGTGAGACAAAGTCATAGTAGCAGGAAGCACAAAGCTCTAGAGTGGACTGGGCTGCTTCACTGGGGAAGAAGACCAATTAAATAATCAAAACAAGAAAATAACCTTGAGGTCTGATTGAATTCAAACACAGACACTCAAAATTTAGATTTAAATTAGTCCTGGGTGAATAATCCAAACAAATTCCCATGCATAGTACATTTTTCAGTGACTTTGTTTTGGCTGCGCTCACAGCACTTGTTCGTTTCCTGCAAACATCTGAGACATCAAGTTTCATTAGCTCAGATGTTTGCAGAAAGCAAATATAAAAGTTGCAGAAGAATAAATAAGAAACAAATCATACATTCCAACATGGCAATTCCAGATTTACTAGTCTCCTCTTTTAAGGTCCTTATTTGCATAGTTTCATTGTACTCACCATCCCTTATTTGGCACTGAGTCATCAAGCCCCATATATGCTCTGCCAATAAATGCCAACCTTCATCACCCATCAGCCCATTTTGTCCACAAACATATTTGTGCTTTCTCCCATGCCACTTATGCATGGGAGCAGCTGCCTGTAAAAAACAACAAATCTGCGAAGCACTACATTAATCTCCTTTAAATCGCTCCTTAAAACTTACCTCTGCCATGATGTCTACAATACAACTGACAATTCTTAAACAGCAGATGATAGGACAACTGCTTGTTACGTTAATCATACCCATCTCACTATTACCTTACACTTCCCCTACCTATTTGTCATACCAACTTGTTGTCTCTCATCATCTGCGCACATTGTAAGTTCTTTGAGACAGGGACCATATTTTACTTATGTGTGTGTACAACACCTAATGTAATGCAGCTCCGATTCTTGATCACAACCACTAGGCATCATCATAATACAAATAATAAATAATAAAGTATTGGCACTGGCGGGTTTTATCCAATCAGGAAAAAGAAACAATACTATATTAAAACAATACTATAAGACTAAGGCCCTTCATTTTTGGTATTTACACATTTACAAAAATAAAATCCTAGATTTTGAAGAAGCCAGTATTCTGGCTTTACCAATTTTCACCGAGATCTTGGCTTTTTCGGGACTTGGCTTCCCCTTACAGTCCCTGCCAGACTTCAGTGTGGCCACATCTGCTTCCTCTGCACAGTGAGGGAGGGAGATGAACAGGGTGCTGACTGCAGAGACCACAGAGCATTGCAGCTTGGGTTGCCAACTTTCTAATCACACAAAACCAAACACCCTTTTGTCTCGCCCTCTGCCCTACCCCTCCTCCAAGGCATCACCTCTGCCCTGCCCCTTCTCTGAGGCCCCGCCCCCACTCACTCCATCCCCCCTCCCTCTGTTACTTGCACTCCCCACCCTCAGTCACTCACTCACTCATTTTCACCAGGCTGGGGAAGAGGGTTGGGGTGAGGAAGGGGGTGATGGCTCCGGCTGGGGGTACGAGCTCCAAGGTGGGGCCAGAAATGAGTTCAGGGTGCAGGAGGGGGCTGAGGGGGCTGAGGCAGTGGTTGAGATGCGGAAGAAGGTGAGGGTTCTGGCTGGGGGTGCAGGTTCTGGGGTGGGGTCAGGGATGAGAGGTTTGGGTGCAGGAGGGGGCTCCAGGCTAGGGCTGAGGTGTTCAGAGTATAGGAGGGGGCTCTGGGCTGGGGCAGGGAGTTGTGGTGCAGGGGTGTGAGAGAGCTCTGGCTGGGGGTGCAGACTCTGAGGTGGGGCTGGGGATGAGGGGTTTGGGGTGTAGGAGGGTGCTCTGGGCTGAGACCGAGGGGTTTGGAGGGCAGGAGGGGGACCAGTGCTGGGGCAGGGGGTTGGGGCATGGGTGTGTGTGTCATGGGTGCAGGCTCCAGGCGGCGCTTACCTCAGGTGGCTCCTGGAAGCAGCGTCATGTGCCCCCTCCGGCTCCTATGCGTAGGTGTGGCCAGATGGCACTGCGTGCTGCCCCATCTGCAGGTGCCACCTCCGCACCTCCCATTGGCTGCGGTTCCCAGCCAATGGGAGCTGGCGCTTGAGGTGGGGGCAGTGTGTGGAGCCCCCTTGGCTGCCCCTATGTGTAGGAGCCTGAGGGGGGATATGCGGCTGTTTCCGGGAGCCGTGCGGAACCACGGCAGGCAGGGAGCCTGCCGTAGCCCCGCTGCTCCGCCAGCCAGACCATTAATGGCCTGGTCAGCAGTGCTGACCAGAGCTGCCAGGGTCACTTTTTGACCAAGCGTTCCAGTCAAAAACAGGACACCTGGCAACCCTGGTTGCAGCCATGGGCTCACAAGGATAAGAAGGCTCTACCCTGTGAGTACTAGCCCTTGTGCCATACAGAGACGCCTCCTGACCCTGGCCCTTCAGCATGTCCCCAGCCTGACCCCAGGCCTTCAGCATGGCCCTGTACACTTCCTCTGTGCATGGGGGAGTGAAATTGGCAGAGAGCTAGGTCCTGGCAGCTGAGACCACCCAATTGTGTCAGCAACAGGCTTCCGGGAATGGAAGACTTCCTCAGCTGCTACATCATGAGTACCTCCCCAGGACCCAGGGCAACATGTGAGTCCTGGGCACCCCCACCCCACCCCACACACTGCCCTTCATTTTTGGTTTTTACTGATTTTCACCCATTTTTAAAAATTTTGAAATAAACACTAATAAATTCCTGAGAAATTTTAAGCAAAATAAAAACTGAAAATGAAGGGCCTTACATGACTTATCTAACTAACCATAGCTAAGCAACATATCTTAAATATCAGATATTTGCAATCAATCCATAGAATAAAATATTAGCAAAGTTATTTATTAAATGACAGAGACTAGAGAATTGTGATATGCTCATAAATATGCCGTGAGCCAAGTAAGTTAATCTAATATAATAGTATTCATTCAGTTCTCTGCAATATGATCCTCTCACACACACGGAAAATCTCTATAGGGGATAGGAAACAGAGAGCTTTTCTGTAGGAGAGGCAGGGTGTGTCCATGCCCAAACTGCAGAACAGGAAATGGGTCAGTCCTCTGAACCTCTGGATGTCTCAGAATCCATGCAGATCTCAGGACACTTCCCAGAAGCTAACACTGTCTATGCAAGGTCACATGCCTCAGCCTCACAGTGGTGTGAGGACCTACCCACTAACATCTGCTCTTGAATCCCAATCCCCACGTTTTCCCACAGGTTTTTAGAAGGAAAAATGCTAAGGAATGGCTGCACCCCTGCTCCAGGCATCTCCTTATCCACACATTGCCAACTGAGAAAAAGTGTTTTACCCTAGTTATCCTTCTAGCTCAGTCTAATAATACAATCACCTATTCCATGAACTATTTGTTCTTTTTTCCCCATGCTTTGGTTCACATTACTACTCCAGATCAACATTCACATTCACATTACTACTCCAGATCTCCCTGCCTACCTATCTACCCACTCTCTCAGGTCTAACTCCTTCTGCCTTTTCACACTATGCAGGCAACTTCTAGGCCACCTTCTCTTAATAATAATAGCTCCTGCTGACAGTCACACAACTTCCTTTGTTTTGGAGGTACTTTTCTTCCTGTCCCCACCTCACAAGCCAATGAGCCTCCATAGGTAGTCCTTTCTGAGTGATTTCAGTGGGTCAGTCTGGGTTAGACTGAGGGCCCCATGGTATCATTCCTCCAAAACAGACCAAATCAGCACTATCCTACTAGCTTTTCCACTTCTTGTTCTGAAACCTCCCTCTAAAGAAAACAAGGAGAGCACATAGGGAGCTTTAGAAGCCTTGGTATAACAGCAACAGAGGGTCCTGTGGCACCTTTAAGACTAACAGAAGTATTGGGAGCATAAGCTTTCGTGGGTAAGAACCTCACTTCTTCAGATGCAAGAAGTCTTGCATCTGAAGAAGTGAGGTTCTTACCCACGAAAGCTTATGCTCCCAATACTTCTGTTAGTCTTAAAGGTGCCACAGGACCCTCTGTTGCTTTTTACAGATTCAGACTAACACGGCTACCCCTCTGATACTTGGTATAACAGGTTGCTCTACTCACCGCTGGATGGCACCACTTCTTGGCAGTTTTGTGGATTAGCTTGGTCAGGCCGATACCACTTCCAGCAGTTACACCCCATCAATTTAGCCTCTGTAGCCCCCTCTCACTCTCAGAAGCTGCAGCGTCCTCTTTGTGGCTCAGCCCTCTGGCCCGGTCACTATTGTGGTTTCCCCTTCCAGGGGGGAAGTGTATCAAAGGTCCTGCTCTCCAGCTGTCTCAGGCTATCTTCTGCTTCACTGCCTCACAGTACCACTCCCACAGTGGCTGCCAGGGGAACTCTGGCCCACCCTCTGCTCTGGGCTCCAGCTCAGGGACCCTCTACACAGCAGCCAAGGTCCATTAAGAACATAAGAACAGCCAAAATGGGTCAGATCAAAGATCCATTTAGCCCAGTATCCTGTCTCCCGACAGTGGCTAATGCCAGGTGCTTCATTCAGAGGGAATGAACAGAACAGGTAATCATCAAGTGATCCATCTCCTGTCACCCATTCCCAGCGTCTGGCAAACAGAAGCTTGGGACACCATCCCTGCCCATCCTGGCTAATAGCCACTGATGGACCTATCCTCCATGAACTTATCCAGTTTTTTAAAAACCTGGTGTAGTCTTAGACTTCACAACATCCTCTGGTAAGGAGTTCCTCAGGTTGACTGTGCGTTGTGTGAAGAAATACTTCCTTTTGTTTGTTTTAAACCTGCTGCCTATTAATTTCATTTGGTGGCCCCTAGTTATTGTGTTATGAGAAGGAGTAAATAACACTTCCTTATTTAGTTTCTCCACACCAGTCATGATTTTATAGACTTCTATCATATCCCCCCTTAGTTGTCTCTCTTCCACACTGAAAAGTCCCATTCTTATTAATCTCTCCTCATATGGAAGCTGTTCCATACCCTTAATAATTTTTGTTGCCCTTTTCTGTACTTTTCCAATTCCAATATATCTTTTTTGATATGGGGCACCCAGATGTGCAAACAGTATTCAAGATGTGGGCATACCATGGAATTATATAGAGGCAATGTGATATTTTCTGTCTTATTATCTATCCCTTTTCTAATTATTCCCAACATTCTGTTAGTTTTTTTTTTTTTTTTTTTTTTTTTTTTTTTACTGCTGCTGCACATTGAGTGGCTGTTTTCAGAGAGCTATCCACAATGACTCCAAGATCTCCTTCTTGCACCTTGCTACCTTTCCAAGCCTCTTCCATACTTTCTGGCCCTCCCCACTCCTCTGGGTTTGCCAGTCTCTTCACGACCTTCTCCCTCGGAGTAACTGCAGACTCTTTCCCTACAGACCTATTTGCTGCCAGTTTCCTGCCTTTTGTAGAATCCCTGCCTGTCCCTCACAGGTGAACTTCTCTATAATTAGCTGCGTCCAACCTAACGCTCCCCTATTTGCAGCCTAATTAGCTGATTGGGCCCATCAGGGCCAGTGTGGGGAGCACAATCCATGACACTTGGTATAATAGAAATGCATATGTTCTCTCTGCAGGAGGTCATATCTGCCAGTGGAAATCCATTTAATCTCTTCCTTTCAGGAACCAACCTTCCACCAGTTCCTTGGGTGGCAAATGCCCTTCCACAATGCAATGGTCCTGGAGAAATCTGAGACTCTGCACACTGTCTGGCCCCTGGTAAGCAGCTCCCAGCAGTGGGTGGGCTTTCACCCTCGATAAAAAAAGGGAATCTTGGGAGCTCCACAATCTGCTAATAAATACATCTGAGGGATAAATACCAGGGAGGGAGAGGAATTATTTAAGTTAAGTGCCAATGTGGACACAAGACCAAATGGATATAAACTGGCCATCAACAAATTTAGTCTTGAAATTACGTGAAGGTTTGTAATCATCAGAGGAGTGAAGTTCTGGAACAGCCTTCCAGTGGGAGCAGTGAGGACAAAAAACCAAACTGGCTTCAAGACAGAGCTTGATAAATTTATGGAGGGAATGGTATGATGAGACTGCCTCTCTGTAGCTAATCTGTGACTGCTAGCAGCAGTGACTGGACACAAAATATCAGGCTCTGAGTTACTATAGTGAATTCTTTCCCAGGTGTCTGGCTGGTGGGTCTTGCCCACATACTCGGGGTCTAATTGATCACCCTATTTGGGGTTGGGAAGGAATTTTCCCCTGGGTTAGATTGGCAGAGACCCTGGGGGTTTTCCACCTTCCTCTGCAGCATGGGTCACTTGCAGGTATAAACTAAAGTAAATGGTGGATTCTCTGTAACTTGATGTCTTTAAATCATGATTTGAGGACTTCAGTAACTCAGCCAGAGGTTAGGGGTCTATTACAGGAGTGGGTGGATGAGGTTCTGTGGCCTGCAGTGTGCAGGAGGTAAGACTAGATGATTATGAGGGTCCCTTCTGACCTTAAAGTCTTCTGGAAAGTATAGTCATTCAAAGAGTTAAAATTCTGTATGCCTTTCTTGTATTATAGTACCCTGTAGTAAATATAGTTAGTGATATATAACAGTCTGTAAGGATTGGCAAGGACAATTCAGCTAGTTGAAGGCTGTGCTGATGATTTATGGAGCTGAAAGGACACAGATCCTAAATTAGGGTTCAAAGCAGCAATGATTTATTTAAGAAAAAAAACACCATGGAACCAGAAAATTTATTTACTTTAGGACTATCCTTCTGCTTTGAAAGTCACTACAACGATAATGTCCTGTTCAGCAGAAGGTCAGGAGGGGACTTAATTTGGATTTGGGAAAGAAAAAAAAATCAGATTACCAATCATCTGGAGAAAAATGAAAGAGTTTAACACACAGGGACAAAGCACAAGAGGCACTACAGAAAAGTTGGTTTCATCTTTATTTATCTGTGCCTATGTACATTATATCAAGTTTGTCCTAGTGCTCTTGACTGATTTACTTGGCCTATTCTACACCGCATTCATGTTGGTAAAACTTTTGTCATTCAGGAGTGTGAAAAAAGTTATTAATGTAGAAAAAAGTTAGCTATTGAGATCAAATGGCAATGATTTTAGGGTAAATAATACTGGGGAGAAAGTCATGGGCCATAATTCCAAATTAAATATGAGAAGCTATTAATTTTCACTCCCATATTTTTTCTTCAAGACTTTCAGTTTTATAAAGGTTGGTGTATTGCTATTTTGGGACAAGTTAACCTTTCTTGTGCTTTCTCTGACTTTTATTCAACATGTCACACTGTGTCCCTGGATGCCTGACACACCTCCTCAGATGCATGTATAAAACTGCAAGAGAACACTGACTTCAGGTAATTTAAATGAGAAAGTATTAAAGCTTCATTTTTTAGTTCAAATTATTCAGTGAAATGTGCAACGTGCCGGGTGTAAGTAATGGCAAAATTAGGAGCCCTTTATCTCTAATTACATTATGTGAAGTTGTGCATGAATAAAACATAACAAAATGTTGACATAGTTTGTAGCAGACATTAATTGCTCTGTGTTGGCTAGCTGTTCAATGCTGCAATTTTTGAGGGGTTAATTAATTAAAATAAGTTAGATCTTATTGCTCAGACTCAACAGAATTCAGATTACTCACAACATGTGGTTTGATCTTATCCAGCAACATTACTGCAAGTCCACTGCTTGAATTGAGAAGTACTTCCCATTCAAAGAAATTAATTTCTCACAACCTGTGAAGCATAAACCATTTAGAAAGTGAATATAACAAACAATGTCAGATTAAACTTTTGCAAAGGGGATCCATGAATGGTGATCAATCAGAAATGTGACTTTGCAAAACCTCCATCACATTTAATGTTAATTAAATTATTGTCCTGCAGGCTGAAGCAGAGAAATCATAGGGAAAAAGAGTTATCAAAAATTGTAGCTTTAGAAAAAAATATAAAATATTTGGGAACATAATGTTAGATTCCCAAATCCATATTTAGGTACCTAAATAAATGTGGCCTGATTTTTCAGAGATGCTAAACAGCTACAAATCCCATCTGAGTTAATGAGAGCCACAAGTCTTTTGCACTTTTGAAAATCAGAGCACTATTATTTAGGTGCATAAATACAGATTTAGAATTAGAAGCTTTTTTGTTTGTTTAATAACTTTTTATTAAGGCAAAGTTACAATAACATGCTAACACACTATGTTGTATGTTACTTATTACTTGTTCAGGATCAGGTTAATAGTCAAAGAACCTGGCTAAAGATTCTAGCTTGTTGGCTTGAGAGCCCTCCTTCTCTAAGTGACCAAATTTCTAAATCTCTATCTGCTTTTGGAGCTTCTCTTGTGTATGTACTTGGTGTGACAGCATTTCCATTACAAGGACGGTCCATAGTTTACTATAACACAACTCCATAGGAGGAGGGATCATATTTTTCCAAGAATGTGCAATATAGAGTCTAGCTGCTAACAATAATAGTAATAATAATAATAGATTAATCTGTTCTGTTTAAAATGCAGCTCCTTTACTGGAGCAGTAAGTAAGAAGGAATGGGGAACTCTAGGAAGTTGGCATGTTGTTATATGATGAATCTCTAATAATTTTCTTCCCAAACCAGCTAATTCTTGAACATACCCACCACATGTGCAAGTATATTCCCCTTTCTCCACAACCTGTCCAGCAGAGAACCTCCTTAGTAACAAAAAACAAAAAAACAAACAAAAAAATGGATCTCAACTGTAGTCAAATGTTTCTTATATAGTAATTTATTTTAAAAAAATTAATGAGCCACACAAATTGAGGTGTATATCCTCTTTCTCATATAGAAATTCTCTCCTCCAGATGAATTTCTTTGTCCAAATCCCTCTTCTGTCTTTTTAGAAGCCTAGTTTTAGGCCCACAGTTTTGAAAATTGTACTTTATCCATAAAAGCATGCCTTTATATTCAACTGCTCACCATACCTTTTCAGTAAAGATGATGTCAAACCATCAATATTTAAAATAGTGATCCTTCAACTATAGCTTTTAGATTCAGCTATCTAAAAATGTTTAAATAGATGAAAGTTTGTCTCGTTTCCCTGTATTTCTCAAGTTGGTGTGTTCATAAATAAGGATTAACATTAATCTAAATCAAGATTTTTGGACAGTTTTTTAATTCAACAAAGAAGTACTACTCAGAGTTTATTAATCTTTCAATAAATTCACTGCTGCTTGAAGTCTTTGAAGATAAATTGTCATAAGCCACATATGATTAATGATTCTTAGAACATTGTCAGAGATATGATAAAGTTGCACCTTTAATAGCCCCAGGAACTGAAGTTGAATGCAAACATAAAAGTATAGGGTTTGTCTAAAACTTTGTTCATGTTATCCTAAAAATGCCACCTCTGACTTAACATATCTTCTGATTGTAAACAAAGTCATGCCAGATTTTATCTTTAAATCTTCTACCCTTGTGTTCTAAATCCCAGTTTAAAAAAAAGTCTCAAAGTTAACTGATGGTAAAAATTATAAATATGTGGTAGATGCCCTGAAGTGAAGGTAATTTATTTAAATGCCTGGAGAATTTTTAATTAGGAAAGAGAAATAATGTTTAAAAATGATTCCAGAAACAATACATGGGAAGGAAGTTATGTGCATTTCTGGGAAAGGAATTCATTTCTCTTTTGATCTAAACAAGAATTTAAGATAGAGGTGTCCAAAATTTTACCTGAGGTCTTCATTGGTAACTTGCCCCATGCCAGAAGACTTCACTAATTTGCATGAAATGTAACAGATTGCAGACATCCTTATGTTACTATAGAGCAGCAGTTCTCAAACTGGGGGATGGGGGGAGGGCAAAGCTGAAGCCTAAGGGCTTCTGCCCTGAGCAGGGGGCATGTAAGGTTAGCCCTGGGCGGTGGGGCTCAGGTTTCGGCTTCAGCCACGGGGCAGTGGGGCTTGGGCTTTGGCCCTGGGCCCCAGCAATTCTAACAGCCATGGCAACCCCATTAAAATGGGGCCACAACCCACTTGGGGGTCCCGACCCACAGTTTGAGAACCCTGTCTATAGAGACATGATTCATCATGGAGACTACAAGTCCCAGCATGCAATTCTCCTTCTTGATCTGAGTGTCCTCTTCTCAGAATGAGAAGGGGAATTGTGTGCTGGTGCCTTTTAATCTCCCAGTGCTGTGCTTAATAAAATAAATAAAAATAAAAAATAAATTAATGGAGGTATCCTATCTCCTAGAACAGACCTTGAAAGGTCATTGAGTCTAGCCCCCTGCCTTCACTAGGGGAACCAAGTACTGATTTTGTTCCAGATCCCTAAGTGGCCCTCTCAAAGATTGACCTCATAACCCTGGGTTTAGCAGGCCAATGCTCAAACCACTGAGCTGTCCCTCCCCCCTAACTGTATTAAAGAGGAGGATGGCTGAATTGTAGAACTCCAAGGGCTGAATTTATCATGTGGGCTGCACTTTGGCCATCACTGATTTAAGACAAATTGACAATTAAGTATTCCTTATTTTAGACAGCTGGCTCCTCCTTTCCAAATTATAGCATGTCACCTTGAATACAGACAACTTGTGAGTCAAATTCCTGAAAATCAAACCTTTTTGAGTGTGTGTGAAGACTGCAAATGAAAAGTTATTTTAAGGCAAAAACGTTTCCTTATCTACTTTTTAAAATCTTCAAAGAATGTGTCTAACCTCCTGAGGAAATTTTTTTCTTACTCAGAACAATCTGAGAGGAAAAGAAAGAGAATGGTTATGAAAAAAGGGGCATGTCTTCCCAAACCAGTGAAGTTGAAAAGTCTGTCCTTATTCTCCTTGGAAGTTCAAACTCAGATGTGCTTTCAGTATCCTTGAAGTGACATTGATAAATTCAGAACATTGAAACCAGATAAAATTCTATGAGGTTAAACTTTTCAATAAGATAAAAATACTCTATGCAGCACACCTCCTTTACCTTACCTGGTTGAATTAGTGCTGAATCTAAAATTAACTGTCTTTGAAATGTATACACTTTATAATTTGAAGGCGAATAATTATCACTGAGCTAAAGTTCTGTGTATATCTAATAAATTCAAGAAAGAAAGCAAGAAAGCAAGAAAGAAAGAAAGCAAGAAAGAAAGAAAGCAAGAAAGAAAGAAGAGAATTTTCTTTATCTTATTTTCTTGTGCTCATTTGTGTAATCCAGCACTCATATATAAAGAGACAGTGTTGTCTATTGTATAGAGCAGAAATTGGGAGTTAGGCCTCCTAGCGTTCCACTCTGAGTTCTATTACGGACTTGCTGTGTGACCTTGGTAAAGTGACAGTAACATCTCCTCTCTTTACGCGGGGGGGGGGGGGGGGGGGGGACAAAAACACAAGACAGGAAAAAGCAACAAAGAGTCCTGTGGCACCTTAAAGACTAACAGATGTATTGGAGCATAAGCTTTCGTGGGTGAATACCCACTTCGGCGTCTGACGAAGTGGGCATTCACTCACGAAAGCTTATGCTCCAATACATCTGTTAGTCTTTAAGGTGCCACAGGACTCTTTGTTGCTTTTTACAGATCCAGACTAACACGGCTACCCCTCTGGTACAAGACAGGAAAAGTTACTTACCAAAACCATGATGTTTCTTAAGTAATTGTTCTCTCTAGTAAGTGAGAATGGCAACCTTGTGAAGGGGAAGAGGATTGGGCACCTTCAGGAAACCAAACCCTGTGGATCCCAAACCAGATTCCAGTTGTGCTGAAGACTATTCTGGCCTATCCCACGCCCCTGTCTCTGACGAGCTCACCTGCTCCTCTACCATTAGCTCCTCCATTGTGGCTATGCAATGACAGAATCAGGGAAATTATGATTATAGCATTTACATCTATGGCAATTTTCTGTTGAATGGACTTTTGCTGCTCCCTGGGTCCACCCCTTCTACTGCTGGCTGTTTCCCTCCATTACGGACTCTGCCATGAGCAGTGTGTACACAGAGGAGCTTCAGATATGCACCTTTTGCCTACCCTTCCCATAGCCCTTCCTCCCCGCAGCCCAGAACTGTTAAACCTCCTGTCTGCATCAGGGAGGGTCTGTATCTTAAATATTATGTCTTTCCGTTTACACAACTGCAAAGTGGGTGTAGTAACATTTACCTCACAGGGGGAGTGAGGCTTAATTAATGTTTGCAGGGCCCACTGAGGAGCTCAGATAAAAGGTGCTATAAATGTGAACAATGTTAATACTGTTTATTGTTATAGGAAGTTGAAGATTCCTAGTTACAGTGGATTGGTTTGTAATGATTAAAGAGACCATCAACATTCTAAGTTTGTGAGTTGCAACCAACACAAAGTGATTTTTTTTAAAACTCTAAATTGAAAGAGCTTTGAGTTTGTAAGTCTCACAAGTACTGCAGTGGCTATTATATATGACTGTTGCCGTTTGAGTGATGGAGTACCACTTTTTAAAAAATTGTTACACCTCTACCCCGAGATAACACAGTCCTTGGGAGCCACAAAATCTTACCGCGTTATAGGTGAAACCGTGTTATATTGGGTAGGGAAGGCTGTGCCTCCCCAAACATCCTGGCCCCGCCCCTATCCAACACCCACCTACTTCCTGCCCCCTGGCTGACCCCTCAGAACCCCCAACCCATCCAACCCTCCGCTCCTTGTCCCCTGACTGCCCTCTGAGACCCTCTGCCCCTTATCCAACCCCTCGGGCCTGGCACCCTTAACACGCCGCTCAGAGCAGCCTGTCGGAGCCGTCCCTAGAGAGGTACGGGGCCCGGGACAAATCAACCTCC
The DNA here is from genome assembly GCF_028017835.1 of Emys orbicularis. NCBI lineage: Eukaryota > Metazoa > Chordata > Testudines > Emydidae > Emys > Emys orbicularis. Next base: position 90,997,960 of record NC_088685.1, on the reverse strand, counting down.
CCACTAGTCTCCCCACCGTCCGCCCAGCGCTCCCACCCGCCCAGCCACCACTAACCTCCTCACCACAACTACCCGCTCGCCTCCCCGCTAGTCTCCTCACTGTCTGTCCGGCACGCCTGCCCACGTCCGCCCGACCGCTGCTCTCCTGCTCGCCATCTTCCCGCCCGCCTGCCTCCTCACCCCCTCCTGCCTGCTGCTCACCTCCCCATTTGCCTCCTCACCCCGCTTGCCCACCCGCCTCCCACCCTTAACACGCCGCTCAGAGCAGTATGTCGGAGCCAGACACACTGACCCGCCGGAGCGCGCAGCCCCGCCCCCCAGAGCCCTGCTTTACTGCATTGTATGCGAATCCATGTTATATCAGGTCACGTTATATCGGGGTAGAGGTGTACTTAATAGATAACACCATTGTCTATTGTAATATTTTACAATGTTGTAAAATATTACAATTTACAAGTAAATAAACTGGATTCCAAATAGAAATATTTCAAGATTATGTGACAGACCCAGACCAGTGGGGTACAGGAGTCTGGTAGAGGGCAAATATACTGGTCACTGGATGAGTAGTTTTCTGTTCCCTGAGTGACCAGAGCAGGGGCTGCACTAGAGTAATCAGGAACCTGCTAGAACCAGTTAAGGCAGGCAGGCTAATTAGGACACCTGGAGCCAATTAAGAAGAAGCTGCTAGAATCAATTAAGGCAGGCTAATCAGGGCACCTGGGTTTTAAAAGGAGCTCACTTCAGTTTGTGGTGCGAGTGTGAGGAGCTGGGAGCAAGAGGCACAAGGAGCTGAGAGTGAGAGGGTGTGCTGCTGGAGGACTGAGGAGCACAAGTGTTATCAGACACCAGGAGGAAGGTCCTGTGGTGAGAATAAGGAAGGTGTTTGGAGGAGGCCATGGGGAAGTAGCCCAGGGAGTTGTAGCTGTCATGCAGCTGTTACAGGAGGCACTATAGATAGCTGCAGTCCACAGGGCCCTGGGCTGGAACCCGGAGTAGAGGGCGGGCCCGGATTCCCCCCAAACCTCCCAATTGACCTGGACTGTGGGTTCTTCCAGAGGGGAAGGTCTCTGGGCTGTTCCCCAACCCACATGGTGAATCTCTGAGGCAAGAAAATCCGCCAATAAGCTCAGGACCCACCAAGATAGGGGAGGAACTTTGTCACAATAGCCTATTCAAGTGAGAGAACTGGATTATTGCTAAGGCAAATATATCACCATTCTTATCATATCCCTTATACTTATAGCTAAATAACTTTTTAAAAAAAAAATATAAAATTTCCCTCTCTCTCCTCTCAGTTTATTGTTCTGCTCATATTCTCTTTGAAATCTTACAACTCTGATTTCTAAATAATAAAATTAATATTTCCCAGTGCTCTGAGTAAACCTTAAATCATGTTATTGAGGAATAAATTGACATTAGCTTTTGTCTGATTTCCTTAGAAATAGTCAAATTTGAATGTTTAAATCTGAGGTCCAAATTCTATTCTTGGATGCATATATATGACCTTCCACTAATTTCAACAACACATGGGAAGTCCAATCTGTGATTTGTCTGCAAATAATTTTCAATTTTTTTTGTTGATAAATCCCAGTTCAGGCAGTCAGTGCACATAACTTGATTAATGTGATAAGAGGTGAGAGGTTCCCTTACTCACAAAGGTGGTCCTATTCACATTGATGGGATTACTCATGTAAGTAAGCACTACACAATCCACTCCAAAGCGATGTGGTGTCCAAGGATGTATATTGGATCATTATTTTGTAACAGGATGACATTTAGTTTTCCCCAAACCAAAACAAATCCAAGTGTATGTACATTTTATTTAGAAGGATGATCTATTATGTAGTGCCCTTTTATTAAAGATAATAGTGGTTCTGATTGTTTCATTTATTGTTTGGAGCAATTGTTACTGTAAATGCCACCCACGCACATCAATGGGTGAGGGAACTTGACGGGACTGGTGGTGAACAGGGACAGTCCCAACAGGATAGGAGGGAGACACTTGCCAAGGGACAATAGGTAGCTCCTCCACTTGAGAATCTCTGGCACCCATTGGCCAGCTGGGAAAGAAGGCTCCTGATTGGTCAGCATTCCCCAACTCCCAGGATTTAACCCAGTGCCGGGGCAATGTGTACCCTCTCTCTGCTCTGTTTCAGCAGCCCACCCTACCAACCCAAATTGGGAATGGAAAACCGACAGACAGATGCTGTGGGTCTAGCTGATCGCCTGTTTAGGAGGTCAGGAAGGCATTTTTTCTCCTCTGGATCAATTGGCAGAGAACCAGATAGTTTTTTTGCATTCTCTCAGCACCTTCAAGCCAGAGTGGCTTCAGTGGGAATACACTTAATACCTAACTGAGGTACTGGGCTGGAGTTTATTCGTCTCAACTTGCAGCCGGTTTCCAATGCGGTTAAGGGGTAAAAGGGGTTTTTGGTGATGGGCCTTGGGCTCGTGTAAAAGGATGAGACCTTGTAGCCTTTGTGTGCCAAAGTCCCCATCCTGCTGCACCCTCTATCCACCTCATGTGGGGGAGAGTGCTTGGACTCAGAGAGCTGAGCCTAGGGCTTAGGCTGAGGAGACCCTACCCCATGTTATGGGGCTTATGGTAAGGAGCCCTGTAACCCTGGTGCTAGTTTCAGTTTATATGGCAAAGAGCCTTGTAACCCTCACACTGGAACCAATTAAATGCCTGATATAGGAGAGTATGGGTGATGAGCAAGTAGAACCCCCTCCCCTGTGTTAAATTTAATAAAAATTGTGGTGTGCCGCCTAATTCCATACATGTCTGTCCTCATTTTGGTGCTGTTTGTACAGCAATTTGCTATTTCATTATTTCTTCCTATTGTTAAAAGAGGCACTGTCACTTGCAATTCTCTATTTGAAAAAATAAGATTATTTTAACACTGTCTAAAATTGTTCCAAAAACACTTGGTCTACATTTTCAAATTTGGGTGACCAACGTTAAAGTTAGGCACCTAAATCCGCATTTCAGCACAAAATAAGTGTCCCAACTTTCACAGATACCAAGCACCTAGAACTCCTGTTGAAGCTAATAGTCAGTGTAGGAGCTCAGCACCAATGAAAATTAGGCCACTTTTAAAAAAATTTAATGAGTTTAAACATGGATTTAGGAGTTTAACTTTATACCCCAAAATTTGAAAATACTGGCCACTAAATTTTGTTACCTGTACACAATGCTAGGAATTACTTGTTTACAAAAGAGCAGAAATCATGTCTGGTATGCTAATTTACTAGTTCAGTATTGCTGATTAAGCACACTGACTTTGATTCTGGTTCATGTCCAAGCAGCGTTTGGATGTAGTAGAGAGTAGAAGAAGCAGTGAGAAGTTTTTAGATCGATAATCTGTGACTGCTTGGCCCTGAGGGACGTTTGAACAGCAGGTCTAAAAGATCTTACATCAGTGGAGAAACAGGAATAGCAGAGTTCCACTCCACCATGCCTCTGGAAGACCTGTGACACCCTATACTCCATGTTCACCACTTTTATATGGTCATGATGTATTTTGTACAAAGTATGCTTTGTGAGGTATCATTTGAAAACTCATATTCTGCTGAACATCACTGTCCCGTTAAAATGTGTATAACAACACTGTATAAAACGATGAGATTTTACTGTATGATTGTTATTGAAATCTGTTGTAGTTCTGGGTAATGCTCACAAACCAATTCTTCAGAGACAAAGATATAATGGCACACCAGCAAAGTGCTAAAGGGCTGTTACCTGTTTAATCAGCTATTCAATAGTGGGGTGTGTGAAAGGTATAAACAAAAAAATTACCTTTCCTCCAGAGATGCCTCAAACCTAACATACATGGGAGACTGTTTGTCTACACCCCAGTGGGGGGTAATCCTCAAAGAGAGGAGGAAGGTATAAAAATAAGAGACAATGACCTCCACATCACCTCTTCCCCTCCATCTCTACTCATGGCAGCAAGATCACTGGAAAAAAGCATCATTGACTTGGGAAGTGGTCCTGGCCTGTTCAGCCAGTATAGACTGCAATAGGCTTTTGGTGAGAAATTCCTTTCTTGCTTTTAAACCTACTAGTTTTGGTAAAATTTAGGAATTACCTTGCATGGTTTTTCCTTTTATTTCTTTTGTAACCAAACCTGACTTATATGCAGCTATACTTGTAATCACTTAAAATCTATCTTTCTCTAGTTAATAAACTTGTTTTATTGTTTTATCTAAACCGGTGTGTTTTGGTTGAAGTGCTTGGGAATCTTTACTTAGGTCAACAAGCCTGGTGCATATTCATTACCCATTATTGGAATGATGGACTATTTACGAGCTTATACTGTCCAGGAATGTTCTGAACAGTGTAAGATACACATTTCCAGGGAGCAAGGTTGGGGCTGAGGGAGATATGGGTGTCGCCCTGTATGTGATTCATGGATGGCTGGGCATAGCATTCATGTGTTCAGCTGGGGGTAACTTTATATGCTGGTGGCTGCGAGTGAGCAAGGCCTGGATGGGTTTGCTGTTCACCAGCAAAGCAGTGTAAAAAGCATGCCAGGCTGGAGAGTTAAGGGGACACAGTAGTCCAGCAATTCAGAATGCACCCTGGGGAATGTCACAGCCTTTCCCTCCCCTTATGCTAGGCACAGGAGAACAGTAGGCTCTGGAGGTGGTAGACCTGCCTCTGCCAGCTTTCTGCCAGTGGGGAGTTCTGGTATGCAAAGAGAAAAGTGATGATATGTGAGTTACCAATAAAAGCATACTGCCGGATGAGAATAAGTTTGATCTCATACAGTACTTGTGGACTTCACATGGAATAGGATGGGAATGCCACATGCCGACAGACTCACAGAAGATGTATATAGGTGTTCCATTGTAACACTGTGCCCACCAACACATCAATACCAATGCACAAAGAATAATACAGGGCCCTTGATCGAACTGGTGGTCTGACAGTATAGCTAAATAAGGTTAAATTGAAACCTCCATACTTATTTAAGATTCCACATATTGTACTGATATTTGTAACAGAAAGAGTTAGTAATAGTCACAAAACATAATTTTATGATGTATCTGCAACCTGTGAAGTATAGCAGGAAAGAAAAAGCTTATTGTCTGTGCAGTTGTAGAAAGAAAGCATAATGTACATGGTAACTCAGGAGGAGAGAGATTACAGGCAGATTGCAGAGAACATCTTACAAGAAACTAATGGATTTTCTGTTATGATAATGCAATAACACTGCAACAGATGAATAATTGGAAAAGGATAAGCACAGAGAAGCCGGCATGGCAAATAAATTGATGTTTTAAACAAATATTGCACCATTTTTTTTCAGATTTTCATTGAAAAATCAATAGAGAAAAAAATAATAAACACAAAATTAAACATAAAATTAAAGATTTACTTTTTTGGGCTCACTAAATAGTCATATGGTGTATCATAAAACAGTAAATCGTTAATTTTTTTTAAAGTAAGGAATTTTCTCAGTATGCTGTCTGATTCAGCTATTCTATTACTTCTCTCATGGAGGTTCTTTTGTGAATATGTCTTCTTTTAAAAACACAACAGCTGAAGTCTTAAGTCTCAGTTTTCTAGCTTTTATTGGTTTGTTATTTTTTTAAATAATATCCTGTATATTATACTATTCATTATCATTATGTTTATTGTTCACAGTGCACTCAAAATATTTTGTGCATAATGCATATGTAAGTGCTATATTTCTTCAAAAGTATACTTTAGATTCTTAGATTCACTATTAAAGGGTTCCAATTCACTTAAAAATGTAAAATAAGACTTCAAAGATACATTTAAGCAAACCAAAACAACAGTATATACAAGTGATCTGCCAGCATATTTAAATCACTCCTCCACTATTACTATCACTGAGGTTCACTGGTTAGAACACAGGACTTGGCATTGTCTTCCTTTTTTCTGTTGCCTGTACTGTCCAAGACTCACTGTTTGACCTTAGACAAGTAATTTAGGGCTCGGCTAAACTAAGATGTAAATTTAAAGCCCACTAACTACTCCACACCAACTCCCTGTGTGGACACTCTTACCACACACTCAAAGTGTCCTCCAGCTGTTAGTTTAGGGCTCATCTACAGGACCATATAATATGTGGCAAACTGATTGTGAACTTACCCAGCACTAGCCTGGCTGCATGCACCCTGCTGACAATTCATCAATGTGCTTTAATCTAGTCCTCTGTGAAACCAGAGTAGATCAAAGCACATTAACACACTATGCAAGTCATCAGGAAGCACACAGACAGTTCATCTGTTCACACCCTAGGTTGCCTCAAACTTAATATTTATGTAAACAAGCCCTTAGTATGCCATACAGGGAGACAGTGAGGAGTAGCTACTGCGCACCAGAGACTGCTGACTTTTCCCCATATAGATGTAAGCAGAGTCTGAATGAGCTCTCCTCTGACATCTAGTGGTGAGCCGTGGAAAAAGACTTCAGAGGCTGATCTCATTTGCATGGACACACCCACCCTGCGTAGGTGCTCGGCATGATGGGATTGCTTGCCCAAATGATCACTTGTGGCTGGTGTTGGATCCCCAGTCTCCTTGTTATTGGGGCAGGAGTAATAAAGAGTTGTTATCCTTTTTGTGTGAACTGAGGGCAGCAGAACTGTACCTGGCATATCCCAATGGAGGGACTCACCCTCAACTGAATGGCACTTGCTAGCCAGAGGACATGGGTTCCAAAGCCCAATGAGTTCAGAGAAGATGGGGACAGGTACTTATACCTGGTGATGTGGGCTCTGTTTAAGGGTGCTCGATACCATTTACCCCTTCCTCTCTCCTTTATGATTATGGCTATTCCATTCACCAGAACCATAAGTGTAACAGGATCAGTCAGAGAAGCAGCTACTCGCAATTCATCCATAGGAGTTGGGGAGTCAGAGTACTGATGAAAGTGAAGGCAAGGTATGATGAGAAGCCTGTCAACTAGAGAGGAGGAACTTTCCCACCAGAAACTGTGTGTGTGTGTGTGTGTGTGTGTGTACCTGAGTCATATTCATTTCTTGTGAAACAGTTTACAATGTTAGCACTACGTACATTTTTTTGGCATTGTGTTGTGTGACGGAGCAGGAAAGGGAAGTGAGCGGTAGTGAAAACTCCACATACAGAAGCATTAATAAGTATTAATTTAGAGGACAAGAGAGAAGAGAGCTAAGCATTCTTCTCTGTAATCTTTCAAGACTTTTGACTAACTGCAATACTTTATCATTCAAAAGTAAATAAGATGATTCTGTATTTACTTCTCTGGCAGATTTTCAGCAAACTGCTATTGCTGTTTTCAGGAAATTAAAAGTTAAAGATTTTTAATGGATTTGCTAACAACAGAGAACATCCATTATGAAGAGGATGTCAAAAGGAAACATCTACCTTCAAGGCTGCTTACTTCCATGAAACAGAACCCTGAATCATTTTGTATACACTTTGGCAGAACAAAGTATTAGCATTGGCAATTTTTACTGCAATCCTGTGAAATACTGTGTGGGATTTTTTGACAACATTGCACAGTACATCTGCGGTTACTCTGATGGAAAGGGTGGCAACTCTATGGAAACTTGCAGAAACACTGATAAATAAAACTTGTCAAAGTTCCTGAAAGTTAACACTTACTAATGGTGAAAGAACATTATGTCTATCGCTGTGTTTTCAATACATACGTTTACAATGTATACATTAATTATTGCTCATTTTAATTGATTAGATGTGTTTAATGACATTACCATATCAGTGAGATATCCATTCTAGCAAAATCAATGTTGTTTAACAAATTGTATTGAAAGCCACAAATACATATATTAATTGAAACATCATTTCAGCTACAGCTGATCATTGGCATAATTGTTTTATCCTTCCCAATCAAAGAGCACATCACACCACATTTAAGTTTGGACACTTTTGCCTCAGGACTAGAAGCTAAGCAGCAGCCTGTCTCATGCTTCAGTAATCTCAATTCTGAAAGTTAACAAAATAAAATCCCCCTCAACTGGAAAGAAAACAGAGATGGAAAGACAAAATCAATTGCTTTCAAGAATACTCTGGTTTTCTGAATATGAATAAAGTGATATATCTTTCCTTTTTCCATTCCCAGCTAAATGATTTTCCATTTGTCACTTGAAGCCATTCTTCCTGATGCAAAAGAGGAGCAGCTGGAATATTCATTGACAACTCAGAGGCTGCTCAGTCTAATAAATGGTCTTAGTTAATGGCAACCTGTGGGCTTTAGGCAACAAATTGGAGATGTCTATGGCTGAATGATCCAAAACCATTCTTCTCTTTGCAGTATCTTAACCCTATCAAAAACAATCTTCATTCCCTACTCTAATGGGGGACACTCACTTCTTGAGTGCTTCTTAGTGGCTGGGTATGGTATTGCAATCCTTTTTTGTCCCTTTGAGCTCCCTGTAGGCTGCAGGCTGACCTTGCTGGGTCTTCAGTGGATTTGCCCTCTGGCCAAGTGGTAAAGTCCAAACCAACCCCTTTCAGGGTAGTAAAGTGTTGAATAAATGAACAGTCCCATTGCCCAAGCTAGGGTCTTCAGAACCAGTTCTGGGCCTTTTAAATACAGCTCTTTGTTTGGGCTCTCTAATAAGACCTATCCCCTTCTTGGGGCTTATGCCACTGTGGTTAGTAGGGGAACCTGGGCCCGCCAACAACTCCAGGTTCCAGCCCAGGGACCCTATAAATAGAAGTTATGCCTTGCTTGATTTCAGTTCATTGTGCTTCTTCAGTAGACCTCTTCCTACCTTGCCCCTTTTAGCTTCTCCCCTAACTCAGGGTTAAGGTTCTTAGGTCCTCTTTCTCCCTGAAAACAGCTTAAGCAAATGCAGCCAGAAACAACCTCTGCTCATCTATTGCGCACCTTTGGCCTTCTTCCTTGCTCCTCTGGTCCCAGCCAGGAACTGACCTGCTAAGGGCCTGCAGCTCCTTTTCTCAGACCCTTTCCTGTCATTTGCTGCTTCTTGGGGCAGGGTGTAGTAGGATCGCAGTGCCTCCTGTAAGGAGCTGCAAAGGCCAGGTACATGCCATCACACTTACCTAAATAATCAACCTACATACATTAGATGGAAGCACTATGGGATCACTATAGTAAAGAGTATTCTATTTAAATCTATACAATCAACTTGATTCAGAGAAAAAGTAAATCTTAACATTAGTGAAGATTCATTAGCTTTTTTGTTTTTGTTTTAAGTTCCTTATTTTATTAAAACAGTACAACATTAAAGAACTTATGCATACATTTTACCTTACTTATTAAAAATAAGGGATGAAATCCTGGCCTCATTGATGTTCTTGCTATTGCTCATACCAGAATAGAGCTTTAATTGACACACAAATAGGAATTCAGATAACATAAACCCTATGCGGATTAGCAGCTGAGAATTTTGGATGACCTTGCAGATGTACACAAAATGACAGATACTGGGCAAAGGTTCTGGACCAAACTAAATAAATATCTCCAATGGTCTATATTAAGTCTCTTCTTTCCCCAATGCCTCTCTTCTATGTCTTAGTCACTCTGAAGGAGGGATACGGAGAGACCATTTGTCCTCATACACGTTACCCACATTGAACAACCTGGTGAGAGAAAGGTATAAGGTCTCAATTCTCATACATGGGATTTCTTTTGAAATGAGGCCTGAGGGAACTACGGGAAAGGAAAAACCATGGATATTATACTAGTTCACCATGAATTGCCAGGAAGGGTTCTAAACAGTGGTTCTCAAACTGACTTGCGAGTCAAAACCCCTTCATAAGAATCACCATCTTGTGGGGTGAGGAGTCACTAGTCAGCCCCATTCCCTGTCTTTGTTTTTTTTTGCTAAAGTTTATTTGTTCTTTCACTTGCAACCAGCCCTCCTCACTTAGCAGGATTGTCCCATATACCATTGTGTTGATTTTGAACTAGCTCCTTCAAAGTGTCATTGGATTCTATGGCACATATAAGGAAGATTAAAAGCAAGAAGATAAATATAGGATTCTCACAGGATGATGGAGGTTGAGATGAGTCTGTGCTGATGAGTCTGAAAATCAACTTTATCATTAAAAAATTCAAACATAGATCCCATGATTTATGTAAGATTTTGGAATTCTCCTCCCATTTCTTGAAGGTTCAGAAAGTATGCTGGAACAGGTCGGAATAATTTGTGGGAATACTAGAGGGATAGAAAACTCCATGATCCCGACTCTATCTCCATAAGAGTTACAGAAGAACATGGCAAGTGATTTTTTTAATCAGTATATTCCCCATTTGAAAGGAAATGTGTTTTATAGACATAGTACATGTTATTCGTGTGTGTGCACACAGAGGGAGTATAATTTACAAGACAAACTATTTTCATATTAGTCAATATATGATTTCACGTGTAAATCACATGAGTGCCATTTCACATGGGTCATTACTCCGTGGAGGATATTAAAGACAGACATAACTTAGGGAGACTCAGCTACTGGAAGGAACAAGAACAAGAATATTTTTTGAAGACTTTGTGAAGACTTGTTTAATAACTTCATAGCAGCTCATTAGAGCACAATGTGCTAATGCCTGAAACAACTGATTTCTCTGCTGCATTCCCATCTCGCTTCCCTCCTTATGGTACCTGGCCTACTTTACAACACTTTTCCCAGATAGACCATATAAAATACTGGAAATCCCTCAAACCATCAAGTTCTCCAGATACAAATCCTCACTTAAGACTGCCACCACTGTATACAAGTGTATCGGCTGCCAGTGGACGTGGTGAGAGGAATGCCAGGAGATGGGAGTCCTGGTGCCACATGGCAGAAATTATTGAAAAACCACATGAAAAAGCTAATATAAATTTATAATTTTACATAGAAATACTCACAAAAATTGTTGTGAAACTGTTAGGTTACTACGCAAATAGACCTGACACAAAACTAAAAATGCAAGGAAATGGCAAGTTAAGTTAGCTAACAGTACATTCCCTCTACTCTTTTACCTATAGGCACACCTTATTACTACTGTACTTTACATCACAAACCACATATCACAACCTTAATTCTGCCACCTTAAGAAGGCCAATATTTCATAACCTCCTTTATCAAACAAAATCCAAACACACCAGACTAACCTTCAACCTTCCCTTCTGCACACCCCCTTCACTACAATACCCTTTCCTAATACTATTACTTGGGAATGTTAGTATACTAACAGTGTTGCCACCCCTAATCACCTGACATATTTAAGATTAGGCTGGACAAAGCATTAGGAAACAGAGGACAGCAGGGGTGAAATCCTGAAGCTATTGAAGTAAATGGGAGTTTTGCCACTGACTTCAATGGACCCAGGATTTAGCCCTATGAATATTATAATGAGCCTGCTGGCTTCTTACTGAGCATGGTGGTAACTCTAAATGAAACATTTAGCATGCTCTGGGCTTCATAATCCCCCCAGTACAGGAAAGGGAATTACTCCCACAGGTCTGATGGGACCTGGTGCACCAGGGAGCTGGAGGCTGTGGGTGAGCAAGAAGAGTAGGTCACAGGCAGTCTCCTGGGAGCTGGCCAGAGGAAAATGCCAGATAGCTTAGGAGCTGGGAGTGAAGGGCTAAGAAGCAGGTTGTTACTGGCAAGGGATAGTGGTAGTTATGGTTGCTGGACACCCAGGAATGACCTGAAAACAGGTTGGGGGTGTTGGAACGGTGCTGAATTAGTATAAATTGCTGTGACTGATATGAATAAATGTGGTAAGCATAAGTTTGGTATGGTTTGGTATGCCTAAACTTGCTAGAGAATTCTGGGAGCAGGATTCTCTTAGCACCAAATAAATGATGTGGAAAATTACGGAAAATGCTGGAACTGCACTGGAACGGTTAAAATAAACTCGGCATGCATGTATGTTTTAACATCAAACTTTGAAATATCAGCCAGGGAACCAGCCCACCAAAGTAAAGAAAATGTAAAATCATGCAATCAGTGGGCTTGGAACAGGCTGACATGGGTCATAATGACCCCTTTGCATGGTGTCACGCTAAGAGCCTAAGTGAATGATTGATAAGAGGGTAAACGTTGATTGAGCTTTGGTCTAGATTTGTTCTGCAGCCCCTTCTTCCCAAATATTAATTAGGAAAAGCCAGTAATAAATGCCCATAAGGCATATTTCTGAGACATGTAACTCCTTTGAAAACAAAAGGTATAAATGGTAAGCAAAGTAAAGGAGTCAGTTGAATTCCCCAATTAACATCTGAAGAGGTTCGAGACTGTGAGACAGAAGTTGTCAGGGTAACCGAGGCCCCAACTCAAGGGATCTTTGCGAGATTTTAGACCCAGAGGTTGTCAGAGTAACCAAGACTCTGCTTCAGGGGACCCTTGACAGACTAAGTACCTAAGAGGGGAAAGAAGAGAAGAAAAAAGTTTCCATCTAGAACTGGTAGCTATACCTGCTTTGTTTGCCAATCAGGATACTGTGTAGAGCTAACATAGTTACTGAGGGTTTATGCTTGGGGAGCTAAGGCTTGTAGAAAAGAATGTATACCATGTAACCTTAATTGCTTGTGTGATTCTCTCTCAAATAAATGACTGTGCATTAAGCATAGTGGTTTCCGAATTCTCACTGGTACAGGTAAACATCTGCCTAGCTGTGCGCCGTTAAAGGTCCGTTTCAACAGGGGGCATTGGGGGGAGAGTTATGCAGATGGGCCTGAAAGAGACCATAGGTGCTGGATGAAGGACTGGATTCTGGCCACGGGAGCTGCATGCCAGTAAGTGATTGCTCCAAGAGAGAAGTGGCTTGGAGTGAGAACCCTGGCGCTCCATCTTCATACTAGGGTTGCCAACAACCCAGGATTGTCCTGGATTCTCCAGGAATTAAAGATTAATCTTAAATTAAAGATTATGTCATGTGATGAAACCTCCAGGAATACCTCCAATCAAAATTGGTAACCCCACTTCTTACTCCTGCACTGAATTGCCCTTAGGCCTGGTCTACACTAGGAGTTTATGTCGAATTTAGCAGCGTTACATCGAATTAACCCTGCACCCGTCCACACAACAAAGCTATTTAGTTCGACATAGAGGTCTCTTAAATTCAACTTCTGTATCCTCCCCAACGAGGGGAGTAGCGCTAAATTCGACATGGCCATGTCGAATTAGGCTAGGTGTGGATGGAAATCGATGGTAATAGCTCCGGGAGCTATCCCACAGTGCACCACTCTGTTGACGCTCTGGACAGCAGTCCGAGCTTGGATGCTCTGACCAGCCACACAGGAAAAGCCCCGGGAAAATTTGAATTCCTTTTCCTGTCTGGGCAGTTTGAATCTCATTTTTGTTTGGACATCGTGGCGAGCTCAGCAGCACTGGCAACGATGCAGAGCTCTCCAGCAGAGATGGCCGTGCAATCTCAGAATAGAAAGAGGGCCCCAGCATGGACTGATCGGGAAGTCTTGGATCTGATCGCTGTGTGGGGCGATGAGTCCATGCTTTCCGAGCTGCGATCGAAAAGACGGAATGCAAATATCTACGAGAAGATCTCAAAAGCCATGGCAGAGAGAGGATACAGCCGGGATGCAACGCAGTGCCGCGTGAAAATCAAGGAGCTGAGACAAGGCTACCAGAAGACCAAAGAGGCAAACAGACGCTCCGGATCCCAGCCCCAGACATCCCGTTTCTACGAGGCAATGCATTCCATCCTAGGTGCGGCCGCCACCACTACCCCACCACTGACCGTGGACTCTGAAGATGGGATATTGTCGACGGCCGGTTCCTCGGACATGTTAGCGGACGGGGAAGATGAGGAAGGAGATGAGGAGGACGAGGCAGTCGACAGCGCTTACAACGCTGATTTCCCCGACAGCCAGGATCTCTTCATCACCCTTACAGAGATCCCCTACCAACCGTCCCCAGGCGTTAACCCGGACCCAGAATCAGGGGAAGGATCAGTCGGTAAGTGTTTTAAACATGTAAACATTTATTTTGAACAGAACAGGAATATTAACAATATTAACAATGGGTTTTTCATGATTAGTTTCCCCTAGGCGCTTAACGTTTCAGTCCTTGGCAGTGCAACTACTGCAAAAAAATCTAACAATGTCCGGTTTATCATGATTGGTTTGTCCTAGGCGCTCTACTGTTTAGTCCTTGCCAGTGCAGCTACAGTAAAATCCGGTCTATATGTCCGGGGATAGAGCTGAAATCCTCATGGGACATCTCCATGAAGCTCTCCTGGAGGTAATTGGAAAGCCTTTGCATGAGGTTCCTTGGGAGAGCGGCCTTATTGTGTCCTCCGTAGTACGAAACATTTCCGCGCCAGGAGATAAGCAAGTACTCGGGGATCATTGCCTTGCAGAGCATGGCGGCATACGACCCTGGTCTTTGCAGGCTTTCCCGAAGCATCCTTTCTTTCTCGGTCTCTGAAATCCTCATCAGAGTGATGTCGCTCATGGTGACCTGCTTTGAATTAGGTAGGGGAATGTTAGTATTGGGACTGCTTGCCTGTTCCTTTACAGAACTGTAACCGGCGGTTTACAGCCACGCGGTGGAGGCGGGAGAGGGGCAGCATACAGGGATCTTTCCCTGGGACAGCCACGAGGGGGTGGGACAGGGGCAGAGTTCATGCTTGCCGGATTGCTAGCAGCAGGAACTGGCCAACGCTAGGAGCATTGCTTTGAACGTGAAAGGAGGCCAGTGCTATTATTAAAGATTTTAGCAGCCACATGTCTATGGCTTACCATGTCAGTCTGCTACCAAAATTCCGCTGTCCTGCCCCGCTTGTGTGATCTGCACTGCAAGACCCCAGGCACTGAAAGCGAAGGCCGAAATTTCGACCTTGTCCTGAGTGCGCATGTGATAGGTGCTGTGCATGGTCTTGTTCACAGAGAAAGACTATGTTCTTTGTTCCCAACAAAATTTATCTTTCTGAGGAATTCACTCCCTTTTTCCCATCCCACAGCTGCGACTGTCTCCCGACCTACCCTGGCATCACACTCCCAGAGGCTAGCGCAGATTAGGCGTAGAAAGAAGAGGACACGGGACGACATGTTCTCGGAACTTATGGGCTGCTCCCGAGCCCAGGCAGCCCAGCAGACCCAGTGGAGGGAGAACTTGTCCCAAATCCATCGATCACACATTGAACGGGAGGAGAGGTGGCGGCAGGAAGACCAGCAGGCGACTCAAATGCTGCTTGGACTAATGAGGGAGCAAACGGACACGTTCCAGCGCCTTGTGGATGTTCTGCAGGACCGGAGGCAGGAGGACAGAGCTCCGCTGCAGTCTATCTGTAACAGCCCTTCCCCGCCACAAAGTCCCATGCCCCCCTCACCCAAAGTCCCAAGAAGGAGGGGCGGCAGAGTCCGTGAAAACTCTCACTCCACCCCTGCAGACTGCTCAAGTAGCAGAAGGCTGTCATTCCCCAAAATTTGATAAGTCCTTTCCTTCCCGCCTCACCCAAGCCCCCGTCCCAGTTTCATCCCCCAGTTTCATGTGTAGTTGCTAATAAAAAATACGTTTCTGTTAATTACTGTTTCCATCATGTTCTTTTAGAGGAGAGTCTGTTTGAAGGGGGAAGGGGGTTGGTAATTGGACAGGACAGTCACCTTTACCAGGGTACAGACGCGGGGGCAGGTTCAGCAGCAGGGCACACACACATTGCAGTCACTAGTTACCCTGGTCAGTCTTGGAGGTGGTTTTCATGTTCTCTGTGGGGGGGGCTATGTGACTTTGTGGCGGGGGAGGGCGGTTAGAGATCTTATGCAGCGGTCCTTATCCTGGATCACAGAGCCACGAAGCAGGGGATCTGTAACCGTCCTCCCCCTGCCACAAAGTCACATAGCCCCCACACACAGAGTCCCGAACAGGAGGGCTGGCAGGCTCCGTTGAAACAACCAGTCCACCAGTGCGGACCGCTCTAGGAGCAGGAGCCTGTCATTCCTCGAGTTTAGAAGCGTCCTTTGCATCACTACACTACACCCGCTCCCCACCACAGTCTGCGTCCCAGTTTCAACACTTTACCGCGAAAACAGTAATAAAGAAAATGGTGTTCATTAACAAATTTCCAGTGATTTTATTTTTAAACGTGTGTTGGAAGGGGGGGAACGGGGTGAACGGGGTATGTGACTGGAGAGGATAGTGAACATTCACTGGGTAAAGAAACGGGGGCAGGTTCAGCTTCTCTGTAAACAAATTTAATAGTCACAGGTTACCCTGCTCACTCAGGAACCTAGCTTTCAAAGCCTCCCGGATGCACAGCGCGTCCCGCTGTGCTCTTCTAATCGCACGGCTGTCTGGCTGGGCGTAATCAGCAGCCAGGCTATTTGCCTCAACCTCCCACCCCGCCATAAAGGTCTCCCCCTTGCTCTCACAGAGATTGTGGAGCACACAGCAAGCTGCAATAACAATGGGGATATTGGTTTCGCTGAGATCAGAGCGAGTCAGTAAGCTTCTCCATCTCCCCTTGAGACGTCCAAAAGCACACTCCACCACCATTCTGCACTTGCTCAGCCGGTAGTTGAAGAGTTCTTTTTCACTGTCCAGGGCGCCTGTATAGGGCTTCATGAGCCAGGGCATTAGCGGGTAGGCTGGGTCCCCGAGGATCACTATAGGCATCTCCACATCCCCAACAGTTATTTTATGGTCCAGGAAGTAAATACCTTCCTGCAGCCGTCTAAACAGACCAGAGTTCCTGAAAACACGAGCGTCATGAACCTTGCCCGGCCATCCGACGTTGATGTTTGTAAAACGTCCCCTATGGTCCACCAGTGCTTGCAGCACCATTGAAAAGTAGCCCTTTCGGTTAATGTACTGGCTGGCCTGGTGGTCCGGTCCCAGGATAGGGATGTGAGTTCCATCTATAGCCCCACCGCAGTTTGGGAATCCCATCGTGGCGAAGCCATCTATGATGACCTGCACGTTTCCCAGGGTCACTACCTTTGACAGCAGTACCTCAACGATTGCGTTGGCTACTTGCATCACAACAACCCCCATGGTAGATTTGCCCACGCCAAAGTGGTTCGCGACTGACCGGTAGCTGTCTGGCGTTGCAAGCTTCCAGAGGGCTATGGCCACTCGCTTCTGGACAGTCAGGGCTGCTCGCATCCGGGTGTCCTTGCGCTTCAGGGCAGGGGACAGCAACTCACAAAGTTCCAGGAAAGTCCCCTTCCGCATGCGAAAGTTTCGCAGCCACTGTGATTCATTCCAGACCTGCAGCACTATGCGGTCCCACCAGTCCGTGCTTGTTTCCCGGGCCCAGAATCACTGTTCCACAGCATCAACATGACCCATTGCCACCATGATGTCCTCGGCGTGGGGTCCCGTGCTTTGTGACAGGTCTGTGCCACTCTCAGACTTCAGGTCCTCACCGCGCTGCCATAGCCTCCTCGCCCGATTTCTCAGCATCTGCCTCTGGGAAAGGTGGATGATAAGGTGTGAGGTGTTGACAACAGCCATAACTGCAGCGATGGTCGCAGCGGGCTCCATGCTCGCAGTGCTGTGGCGTCCGCGCTGTCACTGACCAGAAAAGTGCGCGAACTGATTGCCCGCCGGCGCTTTCAGGGAGGGAGGGCGGGAGTGACGGTTGGATGATGACAGTTACCCAAAAGCACCCTCGACACATTTTTTTCCCCAGAAGGCATTGGGGGCTCGACCCAGAATTCCAATGGGCAGCAGGGACTGCGGGAACTGTGGGATAGCTGCCCACAGTGCACCGCTTCCAATGTCGATGCTTGCCCCGTTAGTGTGTACTCACAAAGTCGAATTACTGTCCTTAGTGTGGATACACACGTTCAATTTTGTAATATCGATTCCACATATTCGATTTAAGTAAAATCGAACTACTCTCGTAGTGTAGACATACCCTTAGGGTCTAGAGGGGCCTGCTGTGCATTGTGTTTAGCATATTTTTTGGTAACTTAAGGCCATCATGCCTAGAGTAATTGCATTGTTTATTTCTGGCAGCCCAGAAAAGCAACATTTTGTTATTCATCAGTGTGACATTCCAGGGTACAATCCAGACTAATGAGCAGCTGTGTCACCCCTGCCCCGTAACCTTGGGTGCCTTACAATTACGTGCTGAAGTAGCTCCCATCTGAGCGATTCATAAAAAGTCATCCAGAATGCAAGCCATACCCTGAGTGTGTTTGTGTAATTGCAGCCTCCCAGCCACATCTGGGTTACACTCAGGCTCTTATCAGCTTTGATTATACTGCAGTGTGAACCCAATGCATGCCCAGTCTTAGATTTTCCTCCAGAAATGTAAATCCTGTGCTGCCCAGCTCTCTCCTGGACAATACAGGTTCTATTCTGTCTGTCATTCCTTTAAGAAAATAATATGCACACAACTTGTCACCCCAAATGGTGTTACCCAGACACTTCAATTTAAATACACTGAATTAGATAAAACAATAAAACAAGTTTATTCACTAAACAGACAGAGATTTTAAGAGAGTACAAGTAATGAGGCATAAAAGTAATAAATGGTTACAAGAAAAATAAAGATAAAATGCTACTGGTGCCTAACTTACCAAACTATGTTAAATTCAAAGCTAAGTTTTCTCACCACATGTTTTCAGCAGTCTTACTGACTAAACTTCTTAGGTCAGGACTCCTTCTCCCGAAGTCCAACAGATGCTTCCTTTGTCACTCCAGGTGCAGTGAATGTGATGGGCAGAGAGAAAAATAGAGGTTTCTTGGGGTGTTTTCCCCTCCTTTTTATAGTTTCAGTCCTCCACTTGTAAAACATTTCCTATTAGGCACTAGGAGACAAAGAATCTATGTGGAAGGATGTTCCCTGCTGCTTATTTCACCTGTTTGAACTTTCCTTTTTTTCCCTCCCTGCTTGGTGACTCTTTTTGCTGCTTAAATGCAAATTAAGCAGAACACACATTCCTTTGTTTAGGCCAGACCTGTTTACCAACCTCAGTTTGGGCAGGGCTGTGGGGTTTGGAACATGTGTTAATAACACCATAGAGTGGAATCTTACAACTTCACATACAATGTTACCACTCACATTTTATCAGGACAATACTGAGCAGCAAATTATGAGTTTTCAAATGATACCTTACAAGGCATACTTTGTACCAAGATTATTACAATAGTATGTACGTTGTGAATACAGGGGTGTATTCTGTCACAATCAGCCACTGTAAGTGTTCATGGGAAGCCAGAAAAGATTATGACTTGAAGGGTCTAGAGTTTAGAGCACCCTTCAATGCTTGTCTTCAAGCATGCGGTACACACAGCATGCTACCAAACATGTACGGAACGGGTGTATCACAGCACTCACAGTGACTCCCTACCCTGGAGTTGGTTAAAATAAATTAGGAAAAATCATGCACTGAATGTCCCAGGATTAACTGTTGTAGGTCTTTTCTAATTTATTTCTACCGATTATCTTTGTGACATTCTGAATTCGAAATTTCCATTCTGCTGTTATACTTCACAATATAACTGACGGAGAAGAAATTGGCTCACAGCAGGTTTTGTACTTCCTCCACTATTATTTTATTGTGTCCTTCATTCTTGCACTTTCCCCCTGTGCATCCTACATTTGGAACTTGGTAAGTGGAAAGCCCTGGTCACCCCAAATGCCAAATTAATATCTTGTGTATATTAAAAATCAGCCATTGTCTTGTTTGAAATGAGCAGGTGCAACATGGAGATGCTGTTTTTGACAATCTGTTGATACTATTTAGCAGTTTGGTAGAGGTACTAAATAAATATGGCAGCCAAATTTAACCAAGTCAGCTGTTCTATTAGCTACCTTTAAGGGGGGGGGGATCTTTAAATAAGAGCTATGGTTTATTTGAACCAAAAAACATTTATTTTTGCAAACAGGGTACCCCCAAAAAATATGTACTGGTTTTCATAGCTATGCAGCACTCAGATGTAATAAAATTGATGAGCCCATCTAATAAAATTTATGGAACCACAGTGAATTCAATTTATTGGAATATGCTCAGTTATGTTTTTGTTTATTCCCATAGCAGATGTTTAATTTACAAACCAGGCAATTACCACAGCTCTTCCAAACAAATAAGAGCAGATTAGTCAAACGTTCACATCAGTTTTTATGTTTATCATTAGTTTTATGATGTGTCATGAATATTCATTGGTAAGAAAAACTATCATTATGGTACCTGGAAAATCTCAAAATGATGTTTTGTGTCTGTAAATGCTATTTCCCCCTCTTTGATAAAGCTGTTAGTGTGTGTCCTCATTACTACTAGTTGGGATTATGCGCTAATGGGGATGCTCAGAGATCCTCCTGACGTCTCATATAGACTAGACATTGTATTTACAGGGCTTGAGTGTGTATGTGTCCAACTTATTCCATTCTTGCTACATAAATAAGGGTTGCTTTGTATAGTCATCCAAGAGTATTCTTGAGATTGAAGTGTTTTCTAACACAAAAGGAAAAAAAATCCAACCCCGGTTTCCTCGTTAAAGGAAATCTGTTGTACCTCCATGTTCTAGGTATAATCAGTGTTAGCCTTTGGCTTGTTTTATATTTTCTAGAGTATCTCCTGTTGTGTCAGGAAATAACTCTGGCAGTTTAGCTGACACATCACCAGCTGCATACTCTTGTTAATGCATACCTGTTGATGGAGGGGAAGTCCTTACGAGCAATTTTGCTTTTGTCTCCTTCCTAAGCTGTCATGAGTTTCAGAGCTCACCTATCAATGACATTGCAGACCGAGTGTGAGGGTGTATGTGAAAGAGAGAGAGAAGGTAAACCATGTTTTGTTTTCCTTTACATAAATTAGCGCTGCTGTGTTTTATTTTAAACGAACCAAAAACAGACTCAGTGTACATCACTTTCCTAGTCCATTGTAACGACAAACCCTCTTTCATTAATTGGCAAGATAGCTAACAAAGGCTTCAGAGATCAATTTATTAAACAAATTCTTGTAGGAATATGTTCAGTAGAAATATGTTTTTCAATGCAAGACGTACCAAATGGTACAACATAATCCAATGGAAAACAAATGTGTAATTGATAAAGGTGTTTTGTACATTTTGTCTTTTACTCACTAGCACTCTTTGTTAACAAGAACAAAAAACATCTGCTTCCTCTTTATTAGTTACAGTACAAAGCCCATTGGAGTGCTTAGCTTATAAATAGCTTCAAAATAAACATGCATATAGTAATTATATATATTTTGGTCCGATGCCATTTCAGGATTCTTTTGGATGCCAAATTGATCATTAATTTGGTCAGTTTTTACCTTCCTGATTACAAGTGGAATTTCATAAACTTTTGGCATTATAGAAATACAAGGAAAGAGTATCTCATGTTTCCTGCATGTCTTCCCATTACTAACACTGCCTCTATAGTAGCACAGAGACTGCATTCTTATGTTCTTGTAGGGGCAAGCAGAGCTGTCCCTTGGGTAGGATGAATCAGGGTGGGCAGGGTAGCAGGAGCACACCGGTATGCAGTCACCAGGCTGGTGTGATTGGCCGGCGCACTCGGTCCCGGAAGAGACGAATCCGTCACTTCCGCCCCGGTCCCCATACCCCCCCTAGGGACAGCCCTGGTGGCAAGTGTAGTTTTAGCTTAATTGATTGTACCATTTGAACTAGAGCCCAAGCCTCCCAAGACAAAAAAGCAAAACACTTTCAGTTCACGCTGACAATTCTTTTTTCCTGTTTTGAAAACTCCAACAAATAGCTTCTCTCATTTTCAATGAAAAAAAAAATATCATCAACAAGACATCTTGCAGTAACATATGATCTATTGGGGAAGACTTGTAGCATTAAGACAACACTGTTCAAAAAAGATAACGGGATCAAAAACAATAAATAATTGCACAAAAATATTAGATTCTGTTGGGAATACAGCAAACTATGCTATTAGGAGACAGAATAAACGGTTTGCAGGTAATTTAATTTCAGTAAAGTAGTGGCATTTTGTAGTGTATGAGTACTGTATTGCACAGCACTAAAACACTTGACCTGAAAGTTTGTTTTTTATGAAAGCAAGCATGTACTGTAACACACACAAATGACCTGGCAAGTGGCAATTTTAACAGAAAGTTTTACTAGTTGATCTTCACAAAGTAGGGTCACAATAATCCAGTGACATGGCATTAGATTTTGTACTCTAGGGGAAGGATCTGTGACTTGATCAACAACTTTCTTCAACAGCTCAGCACTAGGTATTCTAATACCACAATCACCACCAGAGTATCAGAGGGTGTATGAGCCTCTGAGCACCATAAACATGATTAATTAGTTCCATACAACACACTAGATGAAGAAATGCTAAGGTTGCAAAGTTAAGCACTCAAGTGAAGAAATTAAAAGCTATGTGATTCCATATTTAGGCATATGTGGCCTCATTTTCAAAGGTCCTGAGAATACACAGTTCCTACTCAAAAGTCATCCTGAAGAAAAATCGCTTTTAGGAGTGCATGTTCATTTATGTTCTAGTGGACTGTGCACAGGGCTGGGGATAAGTCAAGTTTTATCAATACTGAGTTCCTTAACACTAAGGAGTGTTAGATGCACAAAAGCAAATTAGATCGCTAGCTGGCTAGATAGATAGATAGACAGATAAAGCCAGAAGGAATCATTATGAGGATCTAGTCTGATCAGCATAACAGAAGCCATAACATTTCACCCAGTAATATCTGAATTTGTGGTTGATCCAACGTTTTAGGAAAAAAATTCATTATTGATTTGGAGTGTTGGAGCATTTCTTAGATCTCTTGATAAGTTGTTCCAGTGGATCAATTCCCTCACTGTTAAAAATTTGCATCGTATTTCCATTCTGAATTTGTCTAGGTTCAACTTTCAGCCATTGGATCTGCTATTTCATTGCTTGCTACACTAAAGCGTTCTCTAGTATGTGGTATCTTTTCCCTGAGGGAGTAATTGTAGACCACAATTAAGACACGTAAAGTTTCTTCAGCAAGCCAAACAAACGGAGCTCCTCAAGTTTCTCATTTTAAGGCATGTTTTCCAAACCATACATTATTCTTGTAGATCTTCTCTGAACCCTCTTTGCCCTTTCTACATATTTTTAAAAGTCTCATTGACACCAGAATGAGCCACAGTATTCCAGTTTTCTAATAATGGCCTCCCTATGCCATGCACCTCCCTTTTCCTATGCATTATTCAAGAAATGCGCGAGCTCCCTTGGATACATCATCACCTGGGAGCAGGAAAGGTCACTGCCTGAGGAGAATGAGTTCTTAACAGACTGACTTAGCAGCAAGGAAAGGGGAGGGAAAGCAACAAAAACACAACTTATTAGATCCAGGATTTTAAATATTTATTTTGTTTCATTCATTCTGGACCTGATGCAAAGATGATTGCAACCGATGGGGGTCTTTCCACTGGCTTCAATTAACTTTGGATCAAGAAAAAACAGTTCTGAAATGTAAAGTATTAAATAAGGCTTTCATTTTAACAACATCCCTTGTTCCCTTTCCCTTTAGCTGGAGAGAGATTTCAGAAGGAAAAAAACAAATCCTTTTTTGATAGTCTTTTAGGTGGTATCAAAGATGGTAATAATTGTCCTCTTGGGGAAAAGAGAAAAAATTAGTTGAGATGGACTGGAACTATGATTGTTGAAGTCCGCTTCCATTTCACTTCTGGTGGTATTAGGGATTCAGCTGGAGCTGGTAGAGGTGGTGAGGTCATCTGGGTCCCTCTCTCTGGCCTGGTCTGGTTAGGACATCTCTCAGGATGACAAAAGCCCACGGTCCCAGGAGATTGTGGGAGTGGCAGCCATGATAGTGTAGCTTGCTCCAGTAGCCAATTTTTCTTCCCAAAGTCTTTCTTTAAGGTCCCACAAAGTGACTGGTGGGCGAAATAACCCATCACCTCATTATTTTGTCCACCAATTAGGCCTAGCTTCCACACACAAATTTTGGTTCACTGATTTCTGGTTCTTCACTTTTCTTTTTTACAAGGCATAATTTTAAAACAGTCCTTGAGTTATATCAGTAGGAATTTTTGTTTGGACCAGTTCAAGCTGTCTCCCTTTTGCATCTTCTCATATCAACATTTGTTATTATAGGCTATTGTGACATCTTATGAATTTTCATATACTTTTTATAGTTGAGTTCACAATTAGGGTAAATTTATAGGCCCATTTATTACAACAGGTCTATACTCACTAATAAAATACCACTACAGAGTTGATGTTTGAAAACAAAAATACATATTATTTCATATTGTGTTCTATAATCTTGGACTTCAGGGACAGATACGTAGAGTAGAATAAATTAACTCAGATTCGGTTACTGAATAGCGAGGCTACTTTTTAAAACCAGTACTTTGCGATGATTTAACCACCCTGGGATTCTGACATATTTTGCAAAATGTAGAGCATTTTAGGACATGGGAATACATTTTAGCACTTGAGAAGGAGTGTGGCATCACCCTTGTGCACTATTCTCTGGACAAAGGAGTTAAATGCCAAACTCTCAGTCACAGTTTGTGGTGAGCTGGATGTGACGAGGTGTACCAACCACGCACTGGCACAGCAGGTGTTAACCAATCACTTTGAGCCCAAGCGGCCATGCGCTCTCACTCTTGCTGGGCATTCTCCAGGTGGAGGCAGAGTATAAAAGGAAGCAGCTCAGCTCAGACTGGGCTGACTGAGGAGGAGAGCTGATGAATGCTGCAGGCTCCTGCCAGGAAGTGGCTTGAGCTCCACATTGCTGAGGCTGAGCACATGGAGTGTGCCACAAGACCCCAGCTGCGAGAGACAGAATGCTGCTACTCAAGGAGGAACTGCCAGAGTTGGAATCAAGAGTAGGAAGTGGTCCAGGGAATGCGTTTGCTGATATGGAGACCTGAACCTGAACCTGAAACTTGGGCTACTGGTTTAACAGGACCCTGGTATGGGACCTGGTGGAGTAGGGTGGGCCTGGGCCCCCCTACCCCTTCCAGTGGTGACCACACAAGATATCAGGTGCTACAGTCTGAGACTAAAGATATTGAACACTCCTGCATAGGTTTGTGGATGTCAGGCACTACTGCCTGGGACTAAGGACACTAGCAGCTAGGCCTCACTGCTGCTGCTACACAAGAAGGCGGCTCTATAGACTCTGGCCATTAAGACTCACTGCTCCTGCACAAGAGGGCAGCTCAGTAGACTCTGGCCATTAGGTCTTGCTGCCCTTGCATGAGAGGGCAGCTCTATAGATTCTAGCCATTAGGCCTCAATTCCCTGAAGGGAATGGCAGCTCAGTGGACACTGGCTGCTAGGCCCTGCTGCCCCTGTATGAAAGGGCAGCTCTGTGGACTCTGGCTTCTAGGTATCACTGCCCTGAAGGACAGGGCAGCTCTATAGACATGGTCCACTGGGTCTTACCGCCCTGAGTGGTAGGGCGGCTGTACGGACACGTACTGTTGGTAGTCAATGCCCCTCGCCCTTCTTCCCTCTTTACGGACTGATGCCCCGGGACACTGAATAAGAATTAGATTTTAAAAAAAAAACTTTTATAAGACAATCAGCTCCTGAATGTGGGTTTTTTATAGTTTTTTTTTTTATTTTTAAATTTCTTAGTAGGGAAACTGACTTTTAAATGGCTAGAGAGTGAAAACAGTATGCCAAGAACTAAAGGCAATGGGTTGGATTGTGGTTTCTGTGCCACAGCCTTGTGCAATGGGGTGGTGGAGAGCAGCACTGCTCCAGGAGCACCATGCCTCAGGAAGGACAATCTCTCCTAAGGCTAGACATGGGAGATTGCACCAGTCATTAGGGTGACTCAGGTTGCTCTCCACAGGGGCGGCTCTATCTTTTTTGCCGCCCCAAGCACGGCAGGCAGGCTGCCTTCGGTGGCATGCCTGTGGGAGGTCCGCAGGTCCCGCTGCTTCGGCGTACCCACCGCCAAATTGCCGCCGAAGCCGCGGGACCGGCGGACCTCCCGCAGGCATGCCGCCGAAGACTGCCTGACTGCCGCCCTTGCAGGGACTGGCAGGGCGCCCCCCGTGGCTTGCCGCCCCAAGCACACGCTTAGAGTGCTGGTGCCTGGAGCCACCGCTGGCTCTCCACGTGAACCAGCACTACTCTGCAGGCTATGACCTTACTTCATCCTTATCTTCTTACACAAAAGTTACTCCCAGGGACAAGTGGGGTGCGATACCTAAAAGCATCACAGAGCATCTGTACAAGGGAGGAGGTTTCTTGGGCATGTGCTCTGGCTCTACAGCTGCATAAGGCCTTTACACTCTGGCCCAAGGTTTAAAACATGACTTCTGTATGAAAGCCAGCCTAAGAGCAGTACTCAAGAGGACATAGAGTATATGCTATATGTAGACTAAATGTTCAGCTGGTGTAACTCAGTGTACATACATTGAAGTCAGTGGAGCAATACCAATTTACATCAACCGAGGATCTGACTCAAGCTTTATGTTTTTTTCTCATATACAACAGATCAACAATATGATATTGGTAACGACGGTAACAAAGCAAGACAAAGGCTCCATTGTTGCTTGCTATGGCAGTGACACCAATATATTTGTAACATTATTATTTTAGTGGCTAGTTTTTGCACTGTATAATGCATTAGCCTTTCTTGTCTGGAGATGTGGATCCAAGTAAAGGTTATTGTAGTAAGAAACAGAGCTTTATTAATGTAACTCCAGTGCAAACAGAGAGACTTCAATACAGCACTATTCAAGCTCTGATTGGATTAATTAAGCAAAAAGAACTAACACAAGTGGTGTCAGGTTTCTTGCTGCTGTTCTCATGGGTTGCTCACCACCGCGAACTTTCTTTCTCAGTGCTTAAAAATTATATAGGAAAATTCATTTTGGATATGATGGAAAAGTTCCTAACAATGCGCCCTATTACTTTGTGACATAGGGCTTCCCCACTTTTCTAGGAAGCCTATTACTTGGGATATTTGCACCCAGATTATACAAAGTATTTGTTTATACTGTAGATAATCCTGCATTGATAAGGGGATGAGTATGAGAATCAAACATATCTTTTTTTAATAACTCCCCAGTATGGATTTTTCCTACTAGCTGACCACAAATTAATTGCCAGATATTTTAACCTGGCTGCTGCCCTCTCCACCTGGTGACTGCATACTGGTGTGCTCCTGCTACCCTGCCCACCTGCTCTCTGTTGGATACTTCTCTCCTTCTGACTGGTTCACAAACAGACTACCAGGTGTCGCCTGCTTGCTGCCCAGTCCGCATGTCTGTTGCCAGTTACTGTGCTCCTGCTGCCCTATTCACATGCTGACAGTTTCATGCTACCTTTCTGATGCCCTCTTCCCATGCTGAGTGGCAGGTGTTGCCCTATTGTCCCATTCAACTATTGTAAATTTAATTCCTAAATGCCCTGTTTTACTTCTCCCTCTCCTCCCCAACAAGTTCTATTTTTAATACAGTCTACCTCATGGGTCTCTGAATATTTTAACGTGAAGTAACAGGGCATGTTTAATGGCAAACTGCTATTACCATTGGTGTCTGATTTGTATGTATATCTACAGTAGTGATTACTGAGAGAGCAGGTTTTGCTGTACAATTCAGTGAGTCCCAAGATCCTTTTCTGAATGAAGCTGCAGAAAGCAGTTGTGGAGCTGTGAATTCCTTGATTCTCTGCAGAATCTCAAGAATACCTCTAAAACAATGAGGAGTCCAGTGGTACCTTATAGACTAACAGATTTATTTGGGCATAAGCTTTCATGAGTAAAAAACCACTTCTTCAGATACATGGAGTGAAAATTACAGATACAAGCATAAATATACTGGCACATGAAGAGAAGGGAGTTACCTTACAAGCGGAGAACCAGTGATGACAAGGCCTGCTTGTTTCTATAATTTTCATGCATCTGAAGAAGTGTTTTTTTACCCACAAAAGCTTTGCCCAAATAAATCTGTTAATCTTTAAGGTGCCACTGGACTCCTCATTGTTTTTGTGGATACAGACTAACATGGCTACCCCTCTGATAAAAATGCCTCTGGGATTTCTCCACACTGCATGCCACAGAGTAGGGATTTCTCTTTTTGAAAGCATAAAAGGACACATTCATTTCCAGAGGAAGTTGCAGAGCACTGGTACAGAGTTACTAATGAGTCATCATAGTTTTTTCAGAGCTGCCATAAACTGAGTGTTCCACACTCCAGGATGGTTTGACAATAAAGGGCCTTTATTCAAGAGCTGCCTGAAAATAAGGAGTGGCTTTCACTTCTCCAGCCCTGAAGAGAGTTGCATGGGAAGCTGTGAAGTGAAAAAGTGCAAGACTCTATTAATGTACAGTACCTGGCCTGCCCATGAGTGCTGGGAATTAGATTACTCATCCTCCCTTTTCATGAGTTCTAAATCAAAGTGCTGGAGAAATACTAACCACCTATTTGTTCCCTCTATACTACTCATGTCTGGCTGTAATGACTGACCAATTCTGGGTAATACAATCTTTATTTCGTTGTTTATATTTTAGGAGATACTATAAGACAGATTGTCACAATCTTGCTCAAGTGTATCACTCTGCAAGTAGACCCACTGACATCAATGCATCTTCTTGGATTAAAATACCACTTAATGTGACAGAATCAAGTCTAGGAATTTAAGGCTAGATATTACAGAGTATTTAATATTAGATTAGTGCATATATTCATTTCAGGCTACTTGCAAATATGATTGATTGCAAAATACAAGGTATAAGCTGCTTATTAGTACAGTCGTGTTTTGGTTAGCTGGCCGTTTACTCTAATTTCTGAGAACAGAACCTAAGATATTGATCCACACAAAAAAAAAGGCATTGGAAAATAGAGCAGATACTGCAAAAATCTGGGAAATTAGCCCACACTTAAATGTGAGTTTTCTTTAGTCATGCTTGTGCTCCTTTTCTGTGCTAAAGTTTAAGTGATCCGGCTTTACATGCATTAAATGTATTGGTCATAAAATAGGATTGTGCACTGTAATTTACCAGTCATGGGAAAGCTATACCTTACAGAATCTTGGTAGGATACTACTGTTCCAGGCCAATAAAGTGGACTTAATTAGCATAGTCCTGATTTAGTGGTTGGGGACACAGTGCCCAATTCATCATTGCCCTAGAGCCCATATCAGATAGCCAAACACAAAGGAATTATAGAGCAGAAGGAAGTTTACACTGTGGAATACCCCAGGCACAGAGGGCCTCTAAACCAGGTGCAGAACAAAGGAAGCAGTAACGTGAAGGTAGGACGGAGGATAGAAGGAGTGGATCAGCATTGCATGGCCAAGGCTGACCTGCACCTTGGCAATTCTGCATACCTGTGATTGCTCATGTGGCCTATGGAAACATGGGTGCAAGTTAAGGTCTCCCTCAGAACTGCCCTGTTAAATTCTGGAAGTCACACATGCCCACAGTAGTCCTGAATAAGGGAACCATAAGTAACCTCCCCTCTGTCCCTGCACTAGCAGCTGTGTCAGCCCAGGGATAAATCTGCCCCACAGTTTACATATTAGCAAAAAGAACGAGGAGTATTTGTGGCACCTTAGAGACTAACACATTTATTTGGGCATTAGCTTTCAGGGGCTAAAACCCACTTCATCAGATTCATGGGGTGGAAAATACAGTAGTACTCCTCAAGTACTCCTCGTTCTTTTTGCTGATACAGACTAATATGGCTACCACTCTGAAACCAGTTTTCATATTGTTATACTGAGAGGTACTGATAACTGTATGCCTCATAAACCTCTTTGAGACTGGGT
Source organism: Emys orbicularis (assembly GCF_028017835.1). NCBI lineage: Eukaryota > Metazoa > Chordata > Testudines > Emydidae > Emys > Emys orbicularis. The sequence goes on along the minus strand of NC_088685.1, from coordinate 90,968,328 downwards.
GTGAATGCACCCTTCAATTAACAGAACTGTCAGGATAAATTAATCCCAAACCCCTCACCTAAGACAAAAAGGGTTGTGAACCTGCCCAGGAGTTTGGACTGAGTGGGCAGAGGGGTTTTGCTGAGTATTGTTTGGGTAAGGCATGACGGAAGGCAGAAGACCCAGAAACTGAAAGATACTCAGGAGCAAGAAAGCCACACAGACATCCTTGAAGGAACAGCTGAAAGCACCGGGCATGACCAGGCAAGAAACTTGGAGACAATCAGGGGTGCAGGCTGAAAAGAGTGTTCTTGGTACTGTGAGTGAAAGAAGCAGTTTCTTGCTGTCTGATCCTTCCAGTGTTCAGTAATACAGGACTTTGTACATTCCTTGTAAATAACGAAACTGCTTCAAAGAAATACCCAAGGTGGTGGAACAATTTGTGTAGTGGGGGTGCTGAGAGCATTGAACCAAACTGTAAATCCTGTATATGATGGAAAGCACTTCAAGCCAAGGGGTGCTGCCACACCTAAGGCCTTGGCTACTCTGGCGCTGTACAGCGCTGCAACTTGCTGCGCTCAGGGGTGTGAAAACGCCCCCCCCCCCCGAGCGCAGCGAGTACAGTGCTGTAAAGCGCCAGTGTAATCAGCGCCTGCAGCGCTGCACGCTCGCTCGCAGCGCTGCAAGCTATTCCCCTCGGAGAGGTGGGGTACATACAGCGCTGCGAGAGAGCTCTCGCAGTGCAAGGCCTAAGACTACCAGCAATTTCTCCTCCTAACTGGAACAACTTACTGGGCCCTGAATTTTTGGCTTGCTGTTTGGGTCTAAAGGGCTAACAATATGAAGAGAGTTAAAAGTCAAATCAGGTCCATAGACAGCTTCTCTAGCCAGGGGAACCACAGCAGATTCTCCTTATGACTGAGCCAGTAGAAGCTGTGATATGCTTTTGTCAGTGGCAATACTTGCTTCTTTAACTGTTTTATCTCACATTCAAGATTAGTTCCTAAAAAGCACCTTAACAAGAGGTGGTGCTATATCACTCAAGAGACTACTAAGATTTTACTGTACGCTTGTATATTCTGTTAAAAATAATTTGTGAATACTTGCTGTTATGTTGTTAGCTTGCTAAGTATTCTTCAGCTCTCCATTTAAACCTCCTAGAATAAATTTTAAATGTAATCTCAGCAAACAAGTATGCAATTTCCAACGAAGGCTGAATAATTTCCCACTTAAAGCTATGAGAGAAGACTCTTCCCTGAATAATGTACAAATCTTAAATAGCTTTCCCCCCATAAAATGCAAGAATTTTGCTGCCTGCCAGGAAAAAACAAACAAAGACTAAACCTTTGTTTTTTGCAGTAAGACCCATCTGATGAATTTACATCTACTTCTCACACAGCAAATCTTTGGATAATCTGATTTAGAGATGCAATCTGTAGAGCTGTGTTAGGAGACTAGTGCTTGTTTCTACAGCTGCCAGGGGAAGTAGAAGAGAGAGTAACAGCGGCCCAGATCCACAAAGGAACTTAGGTGCCTAAACTGCAGATTTATGTGCCACTGCAATCCACAAACCCCCTGCTCTGTGGCCCCCATCTCTATAAATGACTAAACTCACTTGGCACTTAATTTTTTGCTGTAAAAGTTCCCTTGGTGCTTAAGTTTCTGTTATGCACACTGCTGCCTCAGACAGTCAGTGCTCTGAGCACACCTACCAGACCTGGGCCCATGCAAAATCCAGGAGGCTGAGATGTCTCCCTTACAACCTTTATTCTAGTGGTCAGCACACTCAACTGGGATGCAGAAGAGCCAGGTTCAATTTCTCCCCCTCTCTACCCCCCAATGAAGAGAAAGAGCACTCTTCTCTTCAAATTCTAACCACTGGGCTATGGGATAGTCTGATGGGGGAAGGAGATCTCCCACAATCTGTCCTGTTGAAGCTATTCCACTTTGGATAGCTAATTAAATCATCACTGGTACAGGGGACTAGACATTGGTCTCCTACCTGCCAGGTGAGTGCCCCAAGCTATAGAGAACCTGTCTCTGGCCCAGTAACTATCTATTCAAAGTGGAACAGCTTCAACAGGACAGTCTGTGGGAGACCAACTTCAGATTGTCGCATATGCCATTGGCTAGGGCAGGGGTGGACAAACTTTTTGGGCTGAGGGCCACATCTGGGTGGGGAAATTGTATGCAGAACCGGGGCAGGGGGCTGGGGTGCGGGAGGGAGTGTGGGGTGTGGGAGGGGGTGCAGTGTGCAGGAAGGGGCTCAGGGCAAGGGATTGGGGCAGAGGAGGGGTGTGGAGTGTATGAGGGGGCTCAGGGAAGGGGGTTGGGGCGCAGGAGGGGTGCGAGGTGCAGGCAGGTGGCATAGGGCAGGGAGTTGGGGGGCGGGGTGCAGTAGGGCTTCGGGCTGGCAGCAGCGCGCACTGGGGCCAGGGCAGGCTCCCTGCATGCCTACCCTGTCCCCGGCCCCGCGCCGCTCTAGGAAGCACTGCGGCCCCTGGGGATGGAGGGCTCTGCATGTGCTGCCCTTGCTGCACCTCCAGGTACCTCCCCCGAAACTCCCATTGGCCACGGTTCCCTGTTCCTGGCCAATGGGAGCTGAGAGGGGCAGTGCCTGGAGACAAGAGCAACAGACGGAGCCCTCTTCCCCCCGCCCAGGGGCCACTTCTGGAGGGGGCGCGGGGCTTGCGGCGCCCTGGGGGGCAGTCCCGCGGGCTGGATCCAAAGCCCTGAGGGGCCGGATCCGGCCCGCGGGCCATAGTTTGCCCACCCCTGGGCTAGGGTATGCAGACGGGGGAAACCTCTGGCAGAAAGGGGAATTGAACCCGGGTCTCCCACATCCCAGTGCGAGTGCTCTAATCACTTGGCTAAAGGTAATAAGGTGGGCACATCTTCCTCCGTTGCTTGAAAGAGCAGTTTAGGCACCTAAGTTGTCTGACTCCAGCAGAGAATTCCTGGCTGTGGATTGCAAGAAGAGATAGGCACTTCCTTGCAGCCTGAGGTTAGGTGCCTAGCTCTGTGACAGGGGAAGGGCTTAGGATATACCCCTCTCGTCAGCGTTTCCCATTAGCTAGCAAAAAGAACGAGGAGTACTTGTGGCACCTTAGAGACTAACAACACCCATTTTTTCATGTTCTCTGTATATATATATCTTCCTACTGTATTTTCCACTCCATGCATCTGATGAAGTGGGTTCTAGCCCACGAAAGCTGATGCCCAAATAAATTTGTTAGTCTCTAAGGTGCCACAAGTACTCCTTGTTCTTTTTGCTGATACAGACTAACACGGCTACCACTCTGAAACCTGTCATTAGCTAGCATAGGCAACTCCCTGTCTAGTGTCCTGGCTTTTGGGGCTCTCGTTCTAAGGTGCCTATCACTCCCCATTCATTGTATAGGGAGCCTAGGTGCCTAACTCAAGCTTTGTGGAGTCTACTGATTTTCAAAGCATCTAAAACTCAGTATTGCTATGCCTAAATCCCTTTGTGGATCTGGGCCAGGGTGAATACTTGCACAAATCCCCCTGAAAAAGCATTTTGGAGAGTATTAAGTATATAATACTTTACCTTAAAGCAAATTAAAAACAAAAATCATTTCTATATTTGCTGAAAACTTTAGATGAGAATTTGGTTTCAGTTACGCTGCTATACATTCAGATTATTTTTGTTCCTAAAAATCAGAATCCAGCCTCTTTTCTTGTATATATACCACAGACTAGAGTGACCAATTTCCAGTGACACTGAGGCCTGTTTACATCTATTTTAAGGCCCCATTAGAGCACCAAAATGACACAAAGGTTTCTTAATTGTAAATGAGAAGCAGCACCTCCAGTATCTGGTTGCTGCAACACATCTCATTGTGATGGTCTGTACCCATGTGTTCACCCCCTTCACAGGACTTTGATGAATTTTGTACAAAGATGACTAATCTTTTATGGAACTTTACTTTGGATTACAGAGTTTAGAATTAACATTGTCTCTTCCTCCCCACTAATCCCTGTGCACCTTATATATAGTCACCTGCTACCTACTTAAAATCCCATTAACCCGCACACCTGAAATGGTTTTAACCTTTGACCACTTCTCTGTATCCATTAATAGTTTACGCTGCCTATTAAGTTAGTCCATTGTCTCCCCCATGTTACCTCCTCCCATACTGAGACAGGATTTTTCTCTAAAGTGTATTGTTGAGTGTTTATTTCTTGTGCTGTTTTAAATAACCAATTTGGGTCCTTTAAATTATCAGAAAAATCCATTTTCTATCCTGTGTTGCCTGAGAGGAGGGAGATTCTTTGGGGAAAAAACCAGAAAGACAGATTAGTACCCAATATTTTGGCAGCAGCAGTGCATGAGACACCTGTGTTCAGAAGTTTAGAGTTAATTCTCAGTGGAGCTTAGTTAAGCATGTTGTAGGCTTGTCGTGTTTGGCTGCTAGGCAGGCATGGGAAGAATGAAAGCTCTATAGGGCTACGCGCTGTCAAAATTTAGTGTGTTAAATCTTTTCTTGCCTTTATTTTTTCTGGAAACATTTGGGGTTCTTGGCTCAGGAGAAAATTTGTCTATAATAGATTCTGTGCTAATAACACCAAACATTTACATTATGATCATACTTAGTTTTGCTTTCTGGAAAGAATTCTATATTTCAACAATAGCACAAATGAAATCTTTACATTTGAAAGCTTTTTAGTCTCATAGACTCATAGACTTTAAGGTCAGAAGGGACCAATATGGTCATCTAGTCTGACCTCCCGCATGATGCAGGCCACAAAAGCTGACCCACCCACTTTCCCTTAATCAATGTATTATCTCTATATTTGTTCACTCTGCTTGTGTGTTCTACCCCTTCCCCCATCCTGTATCCATCTTGTCTAATTAGCTTGTGTAACCCTTCTTCCAGGTGGGGTCAGCAGCAACAAGGGCTAGATTCAATATCTAGGGGTTCCTTTTGACAATACAGCACTGAACTGGCTTAAGCCCCTACCCAGTAATGTGGGAAAACTACACACCATCCCTGGGTGCCTCTAAGAGGCAATACTTCCCCTCTTGCAAGCGCTGAGTCTGTGTATGGAAAAGATAACTTTTAATAAAAGGGGAAAGGAATCTGGCATGAATTTGGGAAAACACCACAAGCATGATTTGAAAACATATGACCATGAGCTAAACACCCACCCTAGAGTACATTGGGCAGCATCACACCACATGGTGAGAGACTGAGGAAAAGGAAAGTCCGACAAACAAATGTCACTTTAACACGCTACTCCCCTCTCCTTCCATCACACCCCACTCACAGTTGTTGTTCATGGTCAGTGACGACACAGAATTCAGAAGTGTGTTTGCATGAGTTTGCCTCCCACCCTGGGTCAAGTGGGAAGGTGTCAAGCAATGCCTCAGCAAAGCCATGCCATTCACTCTGCATTGCTCATCCCACCATTGCTCATTCTGTGGCTGGCCGCTCCACTGTCAGCTGCTGTGCTGTCATTCACTCCACCACTGCCCTCTCTACTGCAGCCTCTAGGATGTCTTGAGGTCCCACCACTTAATACAACTCAGGACTAAGGCCTAGCACTAAGATCTGGTTATCAGCGATTTCAGCACTACTGATCCACAACGAGACTCATAATTGAATCTGAATCAGTTCTGTCCTTAAACAGTGGAGAGGGGGAGGATCAAATGGTGTTTAGGACCCTCAGGCAAAGCCCACACCACCAGGCACAAACACCTGTCCCCACCCTTTCTCATTGCTACTGGGCTTTGGCATCCCTACGTAGCGAGTTCAGTTCAATTCAGTGTGAACCCCTCAATCAGGACATGCCGAGCACAATTCTGCTGCCTTTTATTTACACAACAAAGATAACAACACTTTATTACCCCTGCACCCAATAACAAAGTGACTTCCAATCCAACACCAGCCAAAAGAGATCATTTGGGCAAAGCAGACCCATCATGCTGTGCACCTAGGCAGAGTGTGACAGTCTATGCAAACAAGCTCAGTTCCTGAAGTCTTCTCCCCCAGCTCATCACTAGATGTAAGGGGAGAGAGCTCATTCAGCTCCTGTTTACACTTGTAAGTTCTTTGGGCCAGAGCCTGTTTTTTTTATTCTGTTTGTACAGCATCCAGCACAATGGGGTCCTGCTCCATGACTAGGGCTCCTAGGGGCTACAGTAATACAAATATCTAACATTCACTTCTCTATACTTTTGCTTTGGCACACTGAAAATTGAGGAGGAGGAAAGGTTACAAATAGTAGACTTGGGTTTGGAAAGTGCTGAACTGTTGTGTCAGCATTTTAACATTCCAAACAATTCAGAAATGTTTTTGGGTGCGGAAGCTTGCATTTAAAAAAGCAACTTTGCTGAACTTTCTATGTAGCCTTCTGCTTTCATGCCTTTTGCTGGCTAATCCACACAGCAATGTTGTGCCAGGAGGACTTTGTTTTCCAGGATGTAAAGGAACTCAGTCTAAATATTTCTAAGGACAGGATTGGCACCTTACAATTTGCGCTGCGGTAGGGAGAGCATTTTGTTGAGTTGCCCCAGGAGCAGAGCAGAGAGAACCATAGAGGAAATAAGCTGCAGCAGCCCTGGCACAGCTTACTGCCCACTCTGTGGCAGTTCAGCCCCCGTGACTGGCATGTTGGGGGCAGAGCCCTAGCCACTCCCACCTGAGTGAGAAGGGAGTAATAGCCCCTTGGTATTCTGGCCCACAGTGTGGGTAGTCTGCAAAAGGGAGTAACAGAGTACTTTGCTCCAGTACATGGTCACATAAGCTTGCCCACAACTGATTTCCAATGAGGGAAAATGGTGAATGTCAGAAAGAAGAGGGGAGGTTATTCTTGGGATCCTGCTTTGACAATCAGTTAGAAGCATGGACGCATAGACAAGACAATGATAGAATTTCCAGTGGTGGTTGTTTTACCTGTTTTCATAATGACAAAGGGCCAGGCTGTGATTCCTGGTAAGATACTATTCACGGTGAGTAAAAGTAAGCAGTATCACTGATATCAATAGGGTTGCTTCCAGAGTAAGCTGCTACTGGTCATGAGTATGAGTATCACAGAAGCCTAAAATGTCTATTTTGCTATTGTTGTTTCCCTGCAAGGGCCCCTGGATCAGTAGATACCAAATTGTAGTAATACATCACTGGAGGTACATGAGCTGGTTTTTCAGAAAATAGAATCCAGTGATGCTGCACTGATAAATGTTACAAAGGTGGTAATCCAACTATTGATGGAGTTTTAGCTGTGGCATATTAGGTCTTAAAGTTTGAAATCCAGTGACCTAGATGATAAATGTAATATGGATAGGGTGTGTCAACTCAGACTACAGAAAGCAAAGTCAGTATTTTGCCTTTGAACATGAATGCCATATGGACGTAGATCTCCCTTGCAACTCTCCTCATCACTCTTTTTCAAGACTCAATTCAGCAAGTGTTCTGTTTGGCAGCTGGACTTCAGCAGACTTCCTATTCCTTGCCATTTTATCTTTTCCTTTTGTCTGTTTCTGCACTAAAAGTGCTTCCAGCACCGGGTAAAGTTTTCTGGCTTGCTTGGGTACATCCTGTAGGCAGCAGCTAATCCTAAGAAAAAAGATTTAGGCAGAGAAAGTCAAAACCTAAGGCAAAGTAGACTTTACTTGGGATATATTCACCATCTAGAAAGAACTTAATCACAAATGATAATAAGACCCTTTTTTCAAGAGATAATGGTTTATGCATTCAGTTAAAAATGTTGGATAATACTATCTGTAACTGTGACATGCACTCTGAGCACATCACAATGTAAAAAATGGTACACAAATATGAACAGGAAGATTTTTGAAGGCATAAATGGAAATTAGCTTCACAACCCTCATTGACTTTCAATGAGAAGTCTGGAAACTAACTGCCCTTTGTGCCTTTGAAAATCAACCCCATATTACTCTTTGGCTCTATTCCTTTCAGTTGGCAGGGATAGACTTTGGATACTTCGTTAATTTTATCACTTTTGTGTTCCTACTGTTGCTGTGGAGAAGCTAGGTTGAAGTAGGAGTTGTATTTTTCTCTGCAGGCACTAAGATTCATATTCTATCAGTTTTTGAAAGTCAAGACTTTAGGAATATATTAATAGTGTCCTCTTGACCTGCTAATGAGGGCAAGAAACAAGATGGCAGCTGTGAATGTCCCCAGACTGCCAAAATGTTAGATTCAAGTAAACTTTTTGGCTATCATTTAGTTTCTGCCTTTATGATGTTTTTCTTCCACTTTAATGTAAACAGATCCCACACAGTCACCTCAGTTCTCAGATTTAGTTTTGACAAGGATTAGGATATTTTCAGCAATAAACACTGCTTCTTTCATGGTTAGTTAACTTCACCTCTTGTTTTTGTTTTTTTCATTCTTCATAGAGGACAATTCTGGACTATTGAAGAATGGATTTTTTTTAAAAAGCTTAAAGAAAATCTATGCTACTTATTCTCAAAACACTAAAAAAATAAATAAATCTTGAATCCTAAAAAAGACTTTGAGACTGGAATAAAAAAAGTTTCCTGATATTGAAAGGAGAGCTCTAAGCTTTCCTTGTGAGGGTATCAAAACAAAAACAGGCTTTTTTGAGTCTGAAAAACCCAAGTCTCACAGGGATACTGGGAGAATAGAGAAACATGCAGAGTCAGTTATTTCTTATTGATAATTTGCCTTGATCATGCTAATTAGCTATTCCCTGTTTCAATCTGAATTTTCTACATCAAATAAAGACACTATTTGGACTTGCAAGAGTTTTTTCCTCTTGCTTTGGTATTTTTTTTGTCAATATGCAAAAATTAACTTGTGCAAATTTCCATTGAAACTATCTATAGCTGCTTTAATATATTGTATTGTATTTGCCAGCTTTTACTCCAGCCATAAAAACACTATTATGGAATTTGGAGCAGAACATTTTCTTTCGTGTTAAATGGAAATAAAGAAACATTAGTGTAACATTTAGGCTGAGTAATCAAGCATACAGAAGTCAGGACGTTCAAAAATAGAAGGTCTGCAGTGGACAGCTAACTCAGTTATTTGCACATCCTATATATTTTATGGCATAAATTGTTCCATTTCCTATTAATAGGGAGAACATTAGTGTAAAATACTATTGTACATATGTGCAATGCAGCCTGATTAATCTCGCTTTACAAACAAGAAGTGAGCTAACAAAGGTGTGCAAATCCAGAGCTAGTTTAGCTTAGGGTTCAGAACCATTGCTTGTGTTTGGAGTCTATGACCTTGAAGCCTAATGAGCTGTTCTCGTGAGACCTTGGTCCAAGATGTCAGGAATCTTATAGTACTAAAACTCGTATCCTCCTGAAATTTAAATGGCTCATATTTGAAGTACTGGTTTTGTTCCATTGTAACTTTTTGAGGTGACTGGTTTTTTTTTTAAATGTTTGATTTCTCAGTCTTCATGAACTTTTGCTATGGGAAGATTGGGGAAAACATTTCTCAGTCTTCATGAACTTCTACTACCACTTTGGGGAAAGGATTTTTGTTTGCATGTTTTCTGTTTTTGCATAATTCAAAAACAGTTGAAACCTGGAAAATAATATTTTTTTGGCTAAGGCCAACTGTGGAAAATGTCAGCCAAAGGACAATTTGTTTGAGAAAGTTAATATCTAAAAAAGTCTTAGGCCTGGTCCACACTACCCCCCCACTTCGGACTAAGGTACGCAAATTCAGCTACGTTAATAACGTAGCTGAATTCGAAGTACCTTAGTCCGAACTTACCGCGGGTCCACACGCTGCAGGCAGGAGTTGGAGTACCGGCGTCGACGGAGAGCACTTCCGGGATTGATCCGGGTTCGATTTATCGCGTCTAGACAAGTCTCGATAAATCGATCCCAGAACATCGATTGCCTGCCGTCGGACCCGGAGGTAAGTGTAGACGTACCCTTAGAGTGGAAACTGGAACTCAAACTTAATTTTAGCATTTGCTATTTACAGATTTTATAACATCACCGTAGTGTTTACATGTATCTCAGGGGTGAAAGAATTGGTTTCAATAAACTAAGGTAATCTTTGCACCTTTCCCATAAGCCAGAACCAAATCAAACAAAGGGTCTCTTTTGGAGGTTCTACAGTTTGCAGGTTAGGACTCTGAATCTACAGTATCCCACACTCCAAGGGAGAAGAGGGAAGGGTGAACATTCCCATGCTGCCCAACCACTCCCCTTGGGGTACAGGGAGAAAGGCTGCTAGATGCATTCCTAAACACTTTGGGGTCTACTGGGGAAAGCCAGTATATACCTCTCCACTTGTCGCAACCTACCCATGAGCTCAACATCAGTTTTTAAATGTTTAAACAATAAACAAACTCAGATTTTGACTGCCAGCACTTTTAAACTAGCAAACAAATAAAAGGTAGCTCTTTGGTCACAGTATTCTAAGCAAAGACTTCTGACTTAGTTCTAGGTTATTACTGAGATTCTCCTTTCCTGTTCCAGAATTCCCCTGGAGAGGAAGCAGGCAATCCTTCTTAACTGGCCTGCTGGCTCCTGACTGGTCAGTGTCTCCTGCTGAGCCTTCAGAGAACTGTCTTGTTGGTTTTCCAGCCAGATCAGGTTTTCCTTAAACAGGAGGATATCCAGGCACCAGTGGATAAAGGAGATAGAGGAGGCCTGGCGATAGAGGAGGCCTGATAGACTCCATCAGATGTCTCTTCAGGATTGTCTAGGAATAGGCAGGATGTTCCCTGGGGGTGAGCAAAGTCTCTTGTATTCATTTCTGCTCTACATACTCATTAATACATTTTCTGGGATGAAGGAGATCCAGAAAGGATCTGCTGGAGCCCACTGCTTATTGCCCTTCATAGATTCATAGATTCATAGATTCATAGATTCTAGGACTGGAAGGGACCTCGAGAGGTCATCGAGTCCAGTCCCCTGCCCGCATGGCAGGACCAAATACTGTCTAGACCATCCCTGACAGACATTTATCTAACCTACTCTTAAATATCTCCAGAGATGGAGATTCCACAACCTCCCTAGGCAATTTATTCCAGTGTTTAACCACCCTGACAGTTAGGAACTTTTTCCTAATGTCCAACCTAGACCTCCCTTGCTGCAGTTTAAGCCCATTGCTTCTTGTTCTATCCTCAGAGGCTAAGGTGAACAAGTTTTCTCCCTCCTCCTTATGACACCCTTTTAGATACCTGAAAACTGCTATCATGTCCCCTCTCAGTCTTCTCTTTTCCAAACTAAACAAACCCAATTCTTTCAGCCTTCCTTCATAGGTCATGTTCTCAAGACCTTTAATCATTCTTGTTGCTCTTCTCTGGACCCTTTCCAATTTCTCCACATCTTTCTTGAAATGCGATGCCCAGAACAGGACACAATACTCCAGCTGAGGCCTAACCAGAGCAGAGTAGAGCGGAAGAATGACTTCTCGTGTCTTGCTCACAACACACCTGTTAATACATCCCAGAATCATGTTTGCTTTTTTTGCAACAGCATCACACTGTTGACTCATATTTAGCTTGTGGTCCACTATAACCCCTAGATCCCTTTCTGCCGTACTCCTTCCTAGACAGTCTCTTCCCATTCTGTATGTGTGAAACTGATTTTTTCTTCCTAAGTGGAGCACTTTGCATTTGTCTTTGTTAAACTTCATCCTGTTTAACTCAGACCATTTCTCCAATTTGTCCAGATCATTTTGAATTATGACCCTGTCCTCCAAAGCAGTTGCAATCCCTCCGAGTTTGGTATCATCCGCAAACTTAATAAGCGTACTTTCTATGCCAATATCTAAGTCGTTAATGAAGATATTGAACAGAGCCGGTCCCAAAACAGACCCCTGCGGAACCCCACTCGTTATGCCTTTCCAGCAGGATTGGGAACCATTAATAACAACTCTCTGAGTACGGTTATCCAGCCAGTTATGCACCCACCTTATAGTAGCCCCATCTAAATTGTATTTGCCTAGTTTGTCGATAAGAATATCATGCGAGACCGTATCAAATGCCTTACTAAAGTCTAGGTATACCACATCCACAGCTTCTCCCTTCAAAACATGAAGTCACTCCACCGATTTGAACCGAGTTACTCTGGAGTTATGCCAATACAAATAAGAGCAGAAGTTAGCCCACTGCATATTTATTTATGTTCTACATACAGATACTACAACAAAGATAATGGCAAACTAGCCATTCTGTTTGGGAACACTACAAAATATTTTATATCATCTAATATTTCTTTACTTTTCCTGATCTGCAGAATATTCAGATAATAGCAAACAATTTTCTGAAATCAAAGAGCTACTGACTGCTTTTATGGCTGTCATCTACCCTTCTCATTCAAGGAAGCATAATTTTCTCCTTTAAGGCAGCAGACTTTGTGCCTTAGGCTGGGCATGAATCAACAAGAAATGTTATAGCACATACTATAATTTTATAAACTACCATGTTGGGGAAATTAGAGTTTAAGCCGTAATCTATGATGCAGTTACTTTTCCTCCTAGGAAAAACTGAGTAATGGGCAGACAACTTCAGTGCACAGTTGCCAACTTTCATGCGGTAAATAAGCACCCCGACTTTCACAATAAGCCAAAAATCAAGCTCATCCCATTTCAAAACAAGGCCAAAACAAGCCAATCCCTAAGAACCCCAACACTCTCTGTGCAGTCTGAGACTGTGGTGGGCTCGCTGTGCAGCCCGACTCTCTCCCCGCCTTGCTCCTGCTTGCCCCTTGCCCCCTCTTGACCTTGCTTGCTGGGAGCCGAGCAAAAAAAAGAAGCAACAAGCTACAACAAGCAACAAGCTACAAGCCAAGAAATAGCTAACAAGCAACTTACAAGGCAATAAAGCCAAAAACAAGCCCAATTTCTGCGTTTTTTTCGTGGGTTTGGCATGTCTGCTTCAGTGGGCTTTTGGTGATTCATTTTCTCAACCTCTGGAGGAATATGGGAGTTTGATAAGTTTCTCTTGGATAACTGAACCAGGGACATCCCCCTGCTCCCTGTTGTAAAGGTTAGAGAGATGGTTTCTGGAAAGCGTGGAAGGATACTCCCTAGCACAATGCATCACAGTGAGGTTTAGAAATAGCTTTTAAACAAGTTAATATAATAGATTTTTCAACTATGGCTTTAGTATACTAAAGTAATTGATAGAATTGTGTATGCATGCACACACATTTATTTTCAACAGCAGTAGAATAATTTAGGCACCACTCTCTCACTAATGGTCTGATATGATATCAAGAAGAGCTGTGCAACTGATTCAGAATAAAATTCAACCTAGTCAAAAGCCATCAATAAAAGTTATGATCCATACATACAGGAGTACCGTTAAGACACTAACCTTTATTTCATAGCTCCAGTGGTTACAAAGGAGTATAACCCTGCCACATGGCCAGGGTTTGTAGCTACTGATTTAAGGCTATTGTTACATCTTTCTTTTTTTGAAAATCAATTGCAAATAATACATAATAACTATCCGTGGTTGGAACACTAATTTTCTCAAAATGAGCTGTTTTGTCAAAGCTATAATGTTTCACTGAGACATATTAGTTTTGATGAAATTTTTATTGAGACATTTTTTGGGATCCAGAACACTCTAGTCACAGAGAGACCCTTACACTCTCGCCCAATGCTTAGGACATAGATCAGAGGGAAACTCAGGTTCAAATTCTTGTTCTGCTTGATTAAAAGTAGAATTTTTCATCCCAGATCACTCTGAATCAGGGAGAACAGGAACTTTAACCTTGGTCTCCCTCACTCCACGCTACTACCACACCCACCAGGCCATGTACTCTGAGCATCTCTCACTTACTCACTTTCTCTATCTCTGGACCCCAAAAATCTTCCAGAACTGAAAAGCCCAGATTTCAGTCCAAAACTGGCCATTATGACACAATCCATTTTTGCAAAGATGTTCAAAAGGTTTTGTTTCCAGTACAATGCAGAACAATAAAATAATAAAAATAAAATTTGAATCCTAAAAAGTTGCTGTGAAATGGAATTATCCTCAGACAGCCCTAATAATAACAACCACAGACTAATACAAGCATTTGGGACCACATCATTTGAGATGTCTAGGAAGGAGGTCAGAGTAGGTGACCTGAGCCTCCTGACACATAATAAGATTATTCTGCCTCATTGGAAACTGTCAATAACTATTTTCTTTGACCCACAACATTTCAGGATCAAAAAGCCAGTTCCTCATCCCAAAGATTTTCCCCCGCAGTAACCTCTTTGGCTGTTGAGATGGATCTGCCATGTGAAACCTGTGTTTGCTGTTTCTAGTATTTGTCATTGTCAGTATCTGACTGGGCCAGTGTTAGTTCTGTCCATATGCAGCAGCGCTGTCAGGAGTGCTCTGAATGTCCTCAGACAGAAAAGCAATCTTTCCCTTGATTATGTCTAGATTACTCCTGTTCACCCTACAAGACTGACCCTCTGAAGTGTGGCTTATGGCCATTGCTGCATATGGCATAGCTGTTGCCTTGACAATTTGCCAGCCCACTTCCTCTTTTAAATCTAACATTCTCTGCCACTGCTAGTCAGAGTAATTCTTTAACATTCATGTCAAAGCATTCCTTCTGTTCTAGTTCCCTGGCATATCGCGCTTTTCTAGCTACTTTTATTCACAGATTCCAAGGCCAGAGCATTGTGATCATGTTGTATAACACAGGCCATAGAACTTCCCCAAAATATGTTCTAGGAATTATCTTTTAGAAAAAACATCCAATCTTGATATAAAAATTGTCAGTCATGGAGAATCCACCACAAACCTTGGTATAGAATCATAGAACTGGAAGGGACCTCAAGAGGTCATCTAGTCCAGTCCCCTGCACTCAAGGCAGGACTAAGTATTATCTAGACCAACCCTGACAGGTGTTCATCCAACCTGCTCTTAAAAATCCCCAATGATGGAGATTCCACGACCTCCCTAGGCAATTTATTCTAGTGCTTAACCACCCTGACAGTTAAAAAGTTTTTCCTAATGTCCAACCTAAACCGTCCTTGTTGCAATTTAAGCCCATTGCTTCTTGTCCTATCCTCAGAGGTTAAGAAGAACAATTTTTCTACCTCCTCCTTGTAACAACCTTTTATGTATTTGAAAACTGTTATCATGTCCCCTCTCAATCTTCTCTTCTCCAGACTAAACAAACCAATTTTTTTCAATCTTCCCTCATAGGTCATGTTTTCTAGACCTTTAATGATTTTTATTGCTCTTCTCTGGACTTTCTCCAATTTGTCCACATATTTCCTGAAATGTGACGCCCAGAACTGGACACAATACGCCAGTTGAGGCCTAATCAGCGTGGAAGACTTACTTCTCGTGTCTTGTTTACAATACTGTTGCTAATACATCCCACAATGATGTTTGCTTTTTTTGCAACAGCGTTACACTGTTGACTCATATTTAGCTTGTGATCCACTATGATCCCCAGACCCCTTTCCGCAGTACTCCTTCCTAAGCAGTCATTTCCTATTTTGTATGTGTGCAACTGATTGTTCCTTCCTAAGTGGAGTACTTTGCATTTGTCCTTATTGAATTTCATCCTATTTACTTCAGACCATTTCTCCAGTTTGTCCAGATCATTTTGAATTTTAATCCTATCCTCCAAAGCACTTGCAACCCCTCCCAGCTTGGTATCGTCCACAATCTTTATAAGTGTATTTTCTATGCTATAATCTAAATCAGGGATCGTCAACCTTTGGCATGTGGCCTGTCAGGGAAATCCGCTGGCGGGCCGGGACGGTTTGTTTACCTGCAGTGTCCGCAGGTTTGGCTGATCGCAGCTCCCACTGGCTGTGGTTTGCTGTTCCAGGCCAATGGGGGCTGCGGCATGGGCTGAGGGATGTGCTGGCCGCTGCTTCCTGCAGCCCCCATTGGCCTATAACAGTGAACTGCGGCCAGTGGGAGCTGCGATCGGCCGAACCTGCGGACGTTGCAAGTAAACAAACCATCCTGGCCTGCCAGCAGATTTCCCTGACAGACCGCATGCCAAAGGTTGCCGATCCCTGATCTAAATCATTGATGAAGATATTGAACAGAACCGGACCCAGAACCGATGTCTGCGGGACCCCACTCATTAAGCCCTTCCAGCATGACTGTGAACCACTGATAACTACTCTCTGGGAACGATTTTCCAACCAGTTATGCACACACCTTATAGTAGCTCCATCTGCGTTGTATTTCCCTAGTTTGTTTATGAGAAGGTCATGCAAGACAGTATCAAAAGCCTTACTAAAGTCAAGATATACCACATCTACTCCTTCCCCCCATCCACAAGGCTTGTTATCCTGTCAAAGAAAGCTATCAGGTTGGTTTGACATGAATTGTTCTTGACAAATCCATGCTGACTATTATTTATCACCTTATTATCTTCTATATTGTTCCGTTGGTTAATCTCTCACTATTAAAAATGTATGCCTTATTTCCTGTCTGAATTTCTCTAGCTTCAATTTCCAGCCTTTGGATTGTGCTATATCTTTATCTGAGAGACTGGAGAGCCCATTATTAAAAGTTTGTTCCTCATGTAGGTACTTATAGACTGTAATCAAGTCACCCCTAAACTTCTCTTTGTTAAGATAAGTAGATTGAGCTCCTTGAGTCTACCACTATAAGGCAGATTTTCTAATCTTTTAATCATTCTCATGGCTCATCTCAGAACCCTCTCCAATTGATCAGCTCCCTTCTTGAATTGTGGGCACTGGAACTGGACACAGTATCCCAGCAGCGGTGACACCAGTACCAAATACACAAATAAAATAACCTTCCAACTCCAGGGATTTCATTAGCCCTTTTGGCCACTGTGAATTCATGTTCACCTGATTATCCAATCCCACCCCCAAATCTTTTCCAGGTGACTACCTCCCAGGATAGAGTCCCGCATCATGTAAGTATGGCCTATACTCTTTGTTCCTTAATATACACATTAGCATTTAGCTATGCTAAGACCCATATTATTTGCTTGATCCCAGTTTACCAAGTGATCCAGATCACTCTGTATCAGTGAACTGTCCTCTCCATTATTTACCACTCCCCAATTTTTGTGTCATCTGCAAACTTTATCAGTGATTTTTTTTCTTCAGGTCATTAATAAAAATGTTAAATAGCACAGGGTCAAGAACCAGTCCCTGCAGGACCCCACTAGAAATACACCCACTCTATGATGATTCCTCATTTACAGTTACATTCTGAGACATATCAGTTACCCGTTTTATAATCCATTTAATGTGTGCCATGTTAATTTTATATTTTTCTAGTTTTTTTAATCAAAACTTCATGTGGTTCTGTCAAATACCTTACAGAAGTCTATCAACACTATTACCTTTATCAACCAAACTAATCTAATCAAAAAAAGGATATCAAGTTAGTTTGACAGGATCTATGTTCCATAAACCCTTGACATTAATTATATTACCTTCCTTAAATTCTTTATTAATTAAGTTCCATATCAGGCACTGCATTATCTTGCCTAAAATTGATGTCAGACTGAGAGGCCTATAATTACCCAGGTCATCCCTTTTACCCTTTTTAAATATTGGCACAACATTAGCTTTCTTCCAGTTTCTGGAACTTCCCCAGTATTCAAGGTTTATTGAAAATCAACATTGACGGTCCAGCAAGCTCTTCAGCCACCTTTTTCAAAACTCTTAAATTCAAGTTATTCAGGCCTGCTGATTTTAAAATGTTTAACTTTAGTAGCTGTTGTTTAACATCCTCCTGAGATACTAATGGGATGGAAAGAGTGTTATCATATGCTGTGATTACATCATCTGTTTTCCCCTCAAATACAGAACAGAATTATTTATTGATCCCTTCTGCCTTTTCTGCATTATTTTGGACAATGCTATCGTTTCCATCTACTAATGGACCAATGCCATTGCTAGGATTCTTTTTGTTCCTAATATACTTTAAAAAAATCCTTCCTCTTTTCGTTAACTCTGCTGGACATAGATTTTGCCTTGTGTCTCTTTTGCTTCCCTTATCAATTTTCTACAATTCCTAGCTTCTGGTTTATATTCATTACTACTATTTTTCCCCCTTTTGTTTATAGCTGCTTTCACGTCTCTAAACTAAGTTGGTTTTTGAACCAATATCCCCTTTCCCCCGATTATATCTAAAATATATCACTAGTCGGGACTGTATTCTGTTTGTACATTATAAATGTGACCAAATTATGATCACTTGTACCTAAGTTACCATTAATTTTTAAGTCTGTAATCAGTTCCTCTTTATCTGTCAACCTGAGGCCTAATATAGAATTCCCCCATGTTGGATGCAACACTTTTTTTGATTTAGGAAATTGTCATCTGTGTACATATACTTAAAGAATAAGATGCCAATCTAAAACACATTTAAGACAAAGAAAAGACTCTCATTGATTTTAATAGGCTCTGGATCATTGGTTAATTATCTTTGGCTCAAGAAGCCTATTAAATGTAGGCAGTAAGGTTTTAACATTGCAAAAGGAAACCAGATTTCTAATTTAGTAAACCATTCATGAACCTTTTTACTTTATTTAACCAGTTCTAGTAGTGGCTAATGCTGGTTAATTGCTGGTCTTTGGTGATTGATTCTTATCTATTCCCTTTGATCATAGCAGACTGCAGATGTTCACATCTCTGGTTGAGGCATGCAATGTAATGGAAAAAAGTAGATCTTCTGAATCCAAGAAGAAGAGTAATTAAAACTTAAAATAGGAGGAATAGCTGCATAAAAGGAGATCACTTTATTTTAAGTGTCCAATTTAATTAATTCATCTGGTGTTCATGGCAAGAGCATTGATTATAATGAATTAATTTGATATTAATGTGGATGTCATATGTACTTCCACAGGAATGCCATTGTAATTCAGTATTAGCTAAATGTACCATTAAAAGAAAGTGTTACTCATAAAAAGGTTGGGTTGGTGCATTTGAATTTGTTTTATATTCTTTTTGGCAATTATAGAATATTTATGTCTCAAACGAAAGTTAAAGGTTTTGAAGCTGCTAAGGAGGCATAAAATGTCTTTGCTTGCAAATTTAACATTATTTAAATTGGTTGGATTTTGCCCTTTTATGATCTAAATCTTGGAGAATTAGCTAAAATAGTGGTACTTAGAACAATCAAAAGCAGTAAAATGAAGTGCACTAAGTTGCTGTAATATGTGATTAGCTTTGACTTTTGTGCCACCATTGTGCTTTCTAGTCACACTCTCCTCTGCTATATCTCTGCCATTTAACAAACATATACTTTTTGTTTCTTTTCTCTAATAAACGTCTGAACAAAATTATGTTTGCTAAAAGAATAGATTCTAAATAAGGTACTTGGAGCTGTCAATACTATACCTCTCAGTTCAGTTATGTTGCTGTACATATCTTGGTTACAAAAACAATAACCTACCTAAGCAATCAAAGAAAATCCTCACTTGGTGTAAAATCAGCATTACCCACATTCACTTTTAGTGAAACTTCAGTGATTCCCATCAGCTGAGGATCTAGCCCATAGATTGTTCAGATATAGAACACATTAGGGGGCAGATTAAGTCCTGCTGTAAGTTGGTACATCTCCACTGAAGTTATTATGGCTGAATTTGTCCCATGTTGATCTATTTTTTTTATTTATTATTTCAGTAGGATTGTGCCTGAGTAAGCACTATGTAAAAAATAAAGCCCTGATCCCACATGTTGTTCCATGTGGACAGATCTTTGTGCCTATGAAGAATTCCACCAAATTTAGTGGGGCTCTATGCGGGCACAGAGGTCAGTGCACATACAGCAGTTTGCAGGATCAGGCCTCAGTAAGAACCTTAGAATTTGGCCATATTTGTGTACAGTGGTTGATCTTTTGCTTTCCTTTGCTAATTTAGATATTCATCTTTTGTATATTGTTTGAAACAGGGTTGTTTTATACACGCTTTCCAGATTTCTAAGCAGTCAGTCAAGATGCAAATAGGTGTGTCAACTGTCACACATTTAGACCATACTCAGCACACTGATTGCACTCAATCAATTTCCTGTGGGTTTGCAGAGTCTCAAATTGTGCTCCCTCTGAACAAAAAGCTGTATGAATCATGGCACCTAGCAAAATAACCCCCCAAATCATCAGTTACTAGAAAAATAAGCTGCCACATAAATGTCACAGCACCAAATATGAAGAACTTCACTGGCGGGAAAATGAAAGCCTATATGGAAGTATATATTTGTTCAATTCTTTCTCTCCCAGAAACACCCAAGAAGTTATAACCAGAGCAAAAACAGTGTAAGGAAAATGGGGTGTAAATATTCATTTTGTGCAGACCTGGTGGAAAGTTTTGGGTACAGCATATTTTACACATTAGTGTAAACTCAAACTTTCTGAAGTCAATGGCCATTTTGGTTTAGGAGTAGGAGTAATGGAGGGGGGATCAGCCTTTCTGAAACGATGATCAATACAACTTTTTTGTAAAAAATACATTTTACTGAGAAAATTCAGGCATTTTGTAGGTAGCACTGGGCCAACAGTAAACAAACATTTTTGAATATTCAAATATTTAAAAGTTTTCACTTTACATGTATCTGTCTCCCTTTTGCATTCATTTTTCATGAATTTTCTAGTCAATGTCAAGAATGTTAACTGAAAAAGTGAATTTTAAGTGATGTTAATTTATTATAGTAGTGTCCAGAGGCCCTGATTGTGACATTGTGGTAGGGATTCTATATACACGTAGCAAACAGACAGACCTTGCTCCAAAAAGCTTACTGCCTATAAACATTACAAAATATTCACAGAAAACAAATTTTCAATTCATATGTGCAAGTATTCTCATCATTATGCGCATCCAATCAGGCCATGCAAATATATCACATGACCTGCATGCCCAAAAGGTAGAAAATTTTGAATTCTCAAAAGCTATTCATTAACAGATCAAGAATTATTCAGTGAAATTGTTTGGAGAATAACTTAGGATAAGTAGTCATAGAACCATAGGGTTTGAAGGGACCAAAGGGGTCATTTCATCTAACCCCCTGGCAAGATGCAGGATTTGTTGTGTCTAAACCATCCAAGACAGATGGCTATTCAGCCTCTTTTTGAAAACCTCCAGTGAAGGAGCTTCCATGACCTCCCTAGGCAGTCCGTTCCATTGTCCTACTGTTCTTACAGTTAAGAAGTTTTCCCAGAGATTTAATCTACATCTGCTGTGCTGTAGTTTGAACCCATTGCCTCTTGTCCTGCCCTCTGGGGCAAGAGAACAACCTTTCATCTTTTATGGCAGCCTTTCAAGTATTTGAAGACCACTATAATTTCTCCCCCCAATCTCCTCTTTCCAAAACTAAACATACCCCTTTCCTTCAGCCTTTGCTCATATGGCTTGCATTCCATCCCTTTGATCAACTTGATCGTTCGCCTCTGGATCCTTTCCAGTTTCTCTAAATTCTTTCTATACATTGGTGACCAAAACTGGACATAGTACTCTAGCTGAAGCCTAACCAGCACCAAATAGTGGCAAATCCCTTAATTTCCATGCTATGCCTCTATTAATGAAACCTAAAATTGCATTTGCTTTTTTTTTGCTGACTCATGTTGAGGTTATGATCCATAACTCCCAGATCCTTTGCAGTAGTACTGCTGCCAAGCCAGTTATCCCCTATTCTGTATTTGTACATTTGGTTGTTCTTCCCAAAGTGTAGTACTTTAGATTTGTCTCTGTTGAATTTCATTTTGTTGTTTATAGCCCCGGTTATCAATATCCCTTGGAATTTTAGCTCTATCCTCTAAAATGTTTGCAAAGCCCACCTCAGCTTTGTGCCATCTGCAAATAGGATCAGTAAACTCTCTATTCCTACATCCAGGTCATTAATAAAGATGTTTAATAACACCAGACCCAGAACAGATCCCAGTGGAACCTCACTCAAGCCCTCCTTCCAATCTGACATCATTCCATTAATAGTTACTCTTTGTTTGTGGTTGTTTAACCAATTATGTATCCACTTAATGGTAGTTCCGCTGAGCCTGAATTTCTCAAGCTTACTTATCAGAATATCATGTGGGAATGTGTCAAAAACCTTGCTAAAGTCCAGGTATATAATGCATCCAAGGAAATCATGAGTCATTTCCAGACATTTTATGATTAGAAAAAGGAGGTGGCATTCATATAAATTTATTAATTACAATTTATTTCCTCAATTTTCTTTGGAGACTACTTTGAACCACACTTTGATAATTTCTGTCAGAGGAAATATTTTCACTGGTGTTCAAATTATGTTAGGCAGAGAAACCTGTTTAAAAAAATATTCTTGCTAAAATGGCACTAATGCTGTTTCAGACATCCGAGTAGACCTGTTAAGGTTCAAATATGATAATGCTGTAACTTCAGAAGTTCTTTTTTTTTTTTTTTTAGTTTTTACCTGAAATAGCATAAATCTTGAAAGATTAGTTGGTTTTGAAAGATGTTTGACATCTTAAGCTGAAATTTCTCTAAAAAGGAAACTCACGCAATATTTTGGCTGCATTCAAATAGGGGAATTGGGCTTTTCTAATTTGGGGTCCAACCTAAAATCTAAACCATGGGAATGCTAGTATATTAATTTTAGAAGCCAAGAATTCAATTTCAAAGGTGTTTGAACTGTAGGTTCCTGTTTTATCCATTTTATATCAAATAAATATGTTTTCACCATAGAGATCCCACTTGCAGGCAAGATCACAAAATGATGGCTGCTTTATTTTAGCAAGTAGCTAATATGTCATTTCCAGCACTATTACAATTGAAAATATAAAATAGCAAAATAACTTCATTTAAATAAAGGAACAGATTAAGTCAATTAAGACAGATAACAAAACAAAAAATTGAAATACACGCTTTCAGTTACAACAGCTGCACACTATACATGACTGAGTTTTTGCTGCAAAATTGTCTTAAAAGAGCCTCCTACATGTATTTACAAAACAGAACTCAGAGCTTCATTGGTCAAAAGCCTTCCAGGGAAAGGAATGTTTCCCTATATTTGATTTCACTTTGTTCATCTGTCTTAACCATTTGCTTGACATCTTAAATTTTAATCAGATGATAGAGTATTCAGATGCCTGCCTGGATGTTTTGGGGCCTTCTATCAAATAAGTAGAGAAACTCTAAGTGAAAAGACTTTAAAATATAGTAAGAGATTCTGAAGATCTTAAAACCATACTAGCCTATTCTTCTGCCATGATACTTATATGTGTGATTAATATTAAGTTTTATGAATTCATATTGAGGAAGTTATATGCCCACTCAATGTCAGAACTGCTGGAATAATCACATATTTCATGTATTTTGACTACATTGAAGAAGTCAATTGTGTCTCCTCATATTGCAGTTCTATGTAGAACTGAGCAAATAATTGACAGTGAATAATTTACTCAGCAAATTTAGTTTCTTTTTCAAATCACATAATGTCTGCGAGCAGATCATGGGGTTTTTGAATATTTATCATTCAAATTACTTAAATTTTTCATTTTTTAGGAATTTTTGGATGGATTGATCAATTAGTTATGAGTATCCATCTGAAATTTAACCATGTTCATTGATTATCATTGGTAACCTAAATCAGATGATATTGTTTCTGTTCTCTAATTGGCTGACCATAACTGCTTTAAGCAGGAGGAGGACTTGGGGGGAGGGGGGAGAAAACCCCTTTCTGAGAGAGAGATACCAGTAGCAGATAAGCAGATTTAAGGAATTCTAGGTGGGAAAAATAACCTTTTCCTTTCTGTGACACACAGGACTTGCACAAGGTTTCTTTCCTAGAAAAACTAGACCACTGAAAACTTATTGGTTTGGTGCAGATCTTAAATTTAATTTTCTCACATCAACTTCTCACAAAGTATTTGCATGCACATTGGTTGTAGTACTTGTGAAGGGAGGGTGGAATCAGATTCCTCCCTGGCTTGATTAATTGTTTTTTTCACAAGGTTGTAGTGAAGACTTTTGGGAAAAGTGTCTGAAGACTAAGGAAACAGTGTCTAATGTTATATATTCTGGTGCAAGAAAAACTCAGTTGCTTGAATGGTTATTGTAAGCAAACATATAAAAGATAGAAGTCTGGATAAAGGGACTTCATTATTAAATATGAATGAGTACATGTGGAATTTTTTGGCAGTATTCATTCATTCAGCTCTAGTTTTTAAGTACTGATGTAGTAATAAGACATTCAATTTTTATCATATACCTTAATGTAAAGTCAATAGCACATATATATGACTGAGACCCTCAGTTTGTAAACCTCCTTGACCTCAAAGGAGTTTAGTTAATTTACACCAGCTAAGAATCTCACCCATAACAGATTACGAGTATTATATACAATATCAAAAATAGCAGCAAAGGGCACCTCCTATTTCAATGAGGGTTTCGTATACAACATTTCTGGAGAATATTTGGGCCAGTCTCTCAACTCATGTAAATCAGCATATCTCCCTTAACTTCAATGGAGTTTTCCTGGTTTGCACCCTGAGGACTTGGCCCTTTATATTACATTTCAATTCCTGCATACTATTAGCTAGAGAATGTTTGTTTCCTTTGTCTTGAAGCCATATAATGTCAAAGCTGTGAATACTTAATAGTTAACATATACATTAAAGTTATTTTGGGTGAATGTAGGTTTTCTGCTTTATATGCCTTCATTATCCTCTTAACTATTGCTCTAGGAATAAGAGTTTATTTGTAGATGTATATACCATGCACTGCCAACTCCGACTGTAATGTTAAATATGTATTTACCCTTAAGCTTATAGAGCTGTCACCTTAAAACTCATATGAAATATAATAGTAGAATTTTACTTTTGCCAGGAGAGTGATTTCCCAAGCACCATCTGCTTACTAATATCACCTAACAAAATTAGGATTGCCATTTACTTGTGCAATTATCAAATCATATTCCTCATGGAAAGACAACAATTCCTTGTGTTTTGCTCTTTCTGTGCATAGAGGAGGGATGATTTTCTGTAATGGAGAATCAGTCAAACAAATGGGCTGCTATTTTCATTTTGAAATAATATTGCTCCTTCCTAAAAGGGAGGAATCAATTTCATTTTGAATTACATTACTAACTTTATTAGGGCATGGATGATTACTCACCTGTGCAAAGCTGCAGGTTTACAACAGATGAAACAAACTCAGATGCAGGATTTTGGAGATTTATAGAGGCATCCCAGTGGCCTGGGAGTTGTTTTCCTTTGAGATTATCGAGAGCGTTAAGAGATGAGACAATCAGATCATAGGATTGAAATAATGAAATCCCCAATAAGAAATGTTTCAAATTAAGTCTGAAAATCTTTGTTGATTCTATTTTCTTTGTCTTCTGTGAAAACAAGAGAGATTCACCCTTACAAAGAAGATACAAAAAATAAAATTACAGCAAAACTCTGCATAGGTGCTCAAAGGAGGGCAGTGTGCTGCTGGTATATTTGGGGGGTGGAATGGGGATTGCCAACCTCCTTTGTTTGTACCTGTGCACAAGAGCTAGCTCAGGGATTGGCAACCTTTGGCACGTGGCCCATCAGGGAAATCCACTGATGGGCCGGGACGGTTTGTTTACCTGCAGCAGCCACAGGTTCAGCCGATCGCGGCTCCCACTGGCTGCGGTTCGCTGCTCCAGGCCAATGGGGGCTGCGGGAAGCAGTGGCCAGCACATCTCTGGGCCCGCGCCGCTTCCCGCAGCCCCCATTGGTCTGGAACGGCAAACTGCGGCCAGTGGGAGCTGCGATTGGCCGAACCTGCGGATGCTGCAGGTAAACAAACCATCCCGGCCCGCCAGCGGATTTCCCTGATGGGCCACGTGCCAAAGGTTGCCAGTCCCTGAGCTAGATGGTATCACAGTCCTTGCATCCAGGCTAGTACCTAGAGTGGCACTAGATTCGCCAAAGGAGGAAGGGCAGGAAGCTATGCACTCCTAAATGAATTACTCCCCCAGCTTTTGTTTTCTCACCTAATCTACATTAAATTGGCTGAGATATTTGTAGGCTTGTGTAATGATTCACTGTCTAACTTAAACAACCAAATAGCCTTATAGGCTGATCATATTTTTCCTCAAAACTTTTATTTCTCAGTGACCTCAGGGTGCAACATTTATAAAACAAACAAAGGAATAAAAAATAAAGTATGAGTTATTGCAAGAGTGAGGGAATAAGTGACTGTAGCATCTTCTTTGGTCCGAGTCCCTCCCCCCGCCTGACCCCCTTCTTTCCTCCTAGCATAAATATATGGAATGTTCTGCTGCCTGCCTTCTGAGTAGATTGATTGACCCACAGTCTCCAACCATAGATACTATGAGTCTGCATCCTCTCACAATAACATGAAGTATACATCTTATGGACATATATTCTAAGTACTTTACTCAGAGGCACCAAACCTAGAGAGAGGCCAAGCAACACACAGCACTCACAACTGTTTTCTAAAAACATAATTAATCTGCTGAGGTTTCAGGCAAGTGGAGGTCACAATCACTTTGCTAGTGTTTCCTCCCAAGAAGCAATATCTCTGGAATATGGTAGAGCACTACAAGAAACAACATGGCTGCAGTAACTCCTCACGCTTATATGAGAGAAGTTCCATTCCTGGAAGTACAGAGCTGAGTTTGTCTGGGCCCTAGATAGTTAATTTTTAATGACTTTGCATGTGGAAATAAACGTTTTTGAAACCCTGGGTTTGATTCTCTCCTGTGCCCAGGCTCTGCTTAGTGCAGGACGCAGAAAGAAGGGATCAATAGGGAACTGATTCTTAGGGCCAGCCCCAGCAAAAAGTTAGAGCCACTTCCTAGCAGCTAACTTGTTCCACTGACATGGTGCTGATTAGACCCTGCACCAAGGTAGGCTTGCTGTGACCAAGCAGAGTGCCGCTGAGCCCACACCCTTCCACCTCTTACTGGGAAGAATGGTACAGTGGGTGCAGGGCCCAGACACAGCCCCTTTGCACCATCAAAGAGTTCTCTTCTGACAGGGGAATTCTCTGCAGGCCATTTGTGGTCTGTTTCCAGCCTCTTTGAGCCAAATGTCACAAAGTCACCAGATCTGAGGATAGTATCCATCCCCATATACTTTGACATCTGGTATCACATTGCTGTTCATTCTTCCTGCTTTACTTGCATGTAACAAGTACTCAGTTGTCCACATAAATGTGACTGGTTAAATGAGTTTTCTTCTATGAATACATATTCCCCAGTTATTTTCCTATCTTTATGTTGCAAACACCTATGCTATCTTTCATGTGCACTTTTCTTTATTCTGTATGAAGCACATTTGCAAGAGTTATTTTGCAATAAGATATATCCAGATGCTATCAGAATGAAGAACTGAAGCCACTTTGCTCTCGGCAATAGACTGGGTAAATAGTTAATCAAACTGTGTACTATGATTCCTGATTTAAAACAAAGAAAAGTAGCAAGCCTTTTTTGCAGCACCTGAATTACTTGAAAAACTTGTGGTAGGTATGGGCAGCTCAAAGAATTAAAGTTAGAGCTATCAATTAGTGGCAACATGTATTCCTGAATATGTTCACAAATCTTATTCATGGTGTGATTCAGATTCATGCCTCTCTTTATTTTTTTCTTGAACAATCAGATGATCCGTTTTTGTTTGTCGAAATGGTTGCATAATGGCTGCTATTCATACAAATACCCATATTTGTGCATGAACAAAGAGTATTCATTATGCGTTATTCACTATTCACCATTCATTTTCTTCTGTTTAAAAACTTTTAAGTGTCCAGTCATAGAAGAGAAACAATGTCATATGACCAAGATGACCAGTCAGACATAGTGAATACCTTGAAAACATACCAACAGCCTTTGAATAGGGAAAAAATAGCTACGGGGTGTGGTGTGAAATAATAGGTGTATTTTTAAAATATAGGACACATTGTCAATCTACATTTGAGTGGTAGACAGTACAGATTATGTCTAGAAGAAATAGAAAGGAACATAAAGATTTTTAAGAGTGAGACTTTTAAAGGGTTCAGTGTTGGCCTATTTAATCTCATTGAAGTCAATGAGAATTTTGCCATTGACTTCTTTGGGAACAGATTTAGACCAACATGGAGCACTTTTGAAAATCTCACCCAAAGTTGATAGCTCTAAAGATACCCGCCGTATGAGCTGCCAGCAAACAGGAAAATGTCGCCACAGAGAGTATTAAATTTGGGATAATACTGTATTAGCAGAAAAAAATAAATGCTGCTGCTTGGAAAGTGGATATTACTCCCCTCCTGTTCAGGATATTTACATAATCTAGCAGCAGGTGGTTGTTTGTTTGTATTATACATATAATCTAGTCTAATGCTGCTTATTATCTTTGTGAGTACAAATGGGAGAAGTATGCATAGCAAACAATTTATTCACTGAAGTTAACTCTTTTTTGCTGTTCGTGAGTTGTCTGCAACCTGAGTGTGAATGTGTATATTGTTCAAAACTATTCAACAAATATTTTATGCAAATTTATTTCAGCCTATGGACTGCTGGTGAAGTTTTCCTTGTGCATTCTAGGTGTATTTGGTATTTTCAGTTAAACATTTGAGCTATTTCGATTGGACACATAAATCACATAGTATGTTTCTGTTTTTCAGCCTGAGCATAACTGTTAAAACCAATAGAAACTTACAATCACTAATTTTAAATTTGTTTTCTATTAATATTGTAGCACATGCACATAAAATATGTTGTTCAGAAGACCAAAAAAAGTAAGGTAGCTCTTGGGGCTTTGTGAACGAGGCATAAGCTGGCTCATGGTTTTGACTTAAACTGAGTTTCACTTAAAGAGCTAGTTTTTTATCTCAGTGACAGCAATGTAAACCCAGAGCCACCCCATCCATGATACTGACATTTGATTAATTATTGTCTAGTCTCTCATCTTCCTTTTTACAATAATTTTAGAAAAAATGTGGTTCAAGGCAACTCTCACAATAGCTTGAGCCCTCAGACTTACCTGACCCTTGCCATTCCAATTTTAGGCTGAGTGCGGTATGAACTAGCATAGGTTATGCTTTCTTTCAGGGTCAGGCCAGATGGCTACAGGAGAGTAATAGCCCCAGATTAAGTCCCAGATTAGCCCCAGATTAAGCAGGTCCCTTTCCCCTAAGTAAGATAATGTTCCAGACGGGGCCGGCTCCAGCATTTCTGCCGTCCCAAGCAAAAAAAAAAAAAAAAGCCGCGATCGCAATCATGACCGGCGGCGGTAATTATGAAAAAAAAAAAAAGCCGCGATCGGCGGCGGCAGTTCGGCGGCAGGTCCTTCGCTCCTAGAGGGAGTGAGGGACCTGCCGCCCCCGAATTGCTGCAGGTGCCGCCCCTCTCCCTTGGCCGCCCCAAGCACCTGCTTGTTAAGCTGGTGCCTGGAGCCGGCCCTGGTTGCAGACCGTTCCAAAATAATCAGGAAGTTGCTGGAACCAATTATGGCAGGCAGGCTAATCAGGGCACCTGATTTAAAAAGGACCTCACTTCAGTTAGTGAGGTGCATGTGAGGAGCTGGGAGCAAGAGGTGCACAAGAAGTTGAAAATGAGAAGGCGTACTGCTGGAGGACTGAGGAGTACAAGCGTCATCAGGCATTAGGAGGAAGGTCCTGCGGTGAGGATAAAGAAGGTGTTGGGAAGAGGCCATGGGGAAGTAGCCCAGGGAGTTGTAGCTGTCACACAGCTGTTACAGGAAACACTGTAGACAGCTGTGATCCAGAAGGCCCTGGGCTGGAACCCAGAGTAGAGGGCGGGCCCGGGTTCTCCCCATTCCCCCAACTCCCTATTTGATACAAGAGGAGTTGACCTGGACTGTGGGTCCTACCAGAGTGGAACGTCCCTGGCATGTCCCCCGACCCAGGGTCAGCAGAGACTGTGGGGATTGTTCTCCACTCCCCATGCTGGCCAGTGATGAGGTTAGCTGAGTGAATGGCAGGTTTGAGCCACTAGCAAAAGTGGCTTAACTGAGGGCTGCCATGAGTCTCTGAGGTGAGCAAATCCGCCAATAAGTGCAGGACCCACCAAGGCAGAGGAGGAACTTTGTCACTATATATATATATAGTGACGCTCACTAAGCATTGCTGTTATAGTAATGTTATAGGTTGTAATTTCATGTATGTAGTTATGAGGCTGAAAATGTGTCCTCATGGCTTAAAACAAGCCCAGGGAAACTCTCCAGGAGCAGAGGGGCAGTTCACACCTCGTCAAGGCCTGTATGGGACAAACCCAGCCCAGCCTCACAGGAACAAAGGATACTGGCCTAGGCAGCAACAAAGGATCTGCTGGACTCTCCAGTGAGTCACCCCCTTCCCTTACTCAGTTTGGGACTATTATGAGGTAATGCTCACCTGACTCTGAAGGGACAAAGCCAAGAGAGAAGAAAGAACATGATACACGGAAGCGATGTTTGCCATGCTCTCTCTTTCTTCCACCTCCACCTACAGACATCACCACCAACGGACTGAAGCACTGATCAAAGGGGAGAGCCTGGCTGAAGGGCAACCAGCCAGCCTGTGGTGAGAAACATCTAAGTTTGTAAGGGCACTGAAGTGTTAAGCTTAGAATGTGTTTTGCTTTTATTTCATTTGACCAAATCTGACTTGTTGTGCTTTGACTTAAAATCACTTAAAATCTATCTTTTGTAGTTGATACATTTGTTTGTTTATTCTACATGAAGCAGTGCATTTGGTTTGAAGCATGTCGGAGACTCCCCTTGGGAAAACAAGCCTGGTACATATCAATTTCTTTGTTAAATTTATGAACTCATATAAGCTTGTGGGCATAATGGGACACTGCAAGACGGAGGTTCCTAAGGTTGTCTCTGGGACCGGAGCTATTGGCTAGTGTCATTCAGTTGCACAATCCAAGCAGCAGCTGGCCCAAAGTGCTCACTCACGTAGCTGGGAGCAGTTTACATGCTCGAGGCTGTGTGTGAACAGCCCGGGAGTGGGGGTTCTCATAGCGGAGCAGGGTAAGGCTGGCTCCCAGAGTTGAGGATTGGAGTGACCTAGCAGATCACCGGTCCAGATAACACCAGGGGAACATTATATTTATATAATATATATAGAGAGAGAGAGATGTAAGCAGAGTCAGGATGAGCTCTACCCTGACATCTGGTGGTGAATTGTGGAGAGTTGTGGAAAAGAACTTCAGGGGCTGATCTTGTTTGCATAGGCATACCCACCCCACCTAGCATGAGCCCACAGCAGCCCAAATGGTCACTTCGGCTGCTGTGGGATCCCCAGTTTTTCTGTTATTGGGGCAGGAAGAATAAAGTGTTGTTATCCTGATTATGTGAATCCAGGACAGTGAAACTGTTTTATGATGGAGGGACTCGCCATCAACTAAGAAGCACTTGCTAGACAAGGGACATGGGTTCCAAAACCCAGTGAATTGAGAGAGGCTGGGGACAGGCATTTGTGCCTGGTGGTATGAGCCCTTTTGAGGGTCTGAAACATCAACTGTATATCAGAGCTAATTTTGATTCCATTAGGAGTCTAGTTACAGGCTGCTGAACTGAATTCACTTTGGGCCAATGGTGTACCAGCATTGAGGTTCGCCACTACAAGCTGAAATCACTAAAGAGCTAAAATTACTAAGAGCTGAAAACACTGTGTGCTGTGTTAAGTAGTGTGTGGGGGGGCTGAAGATGTATTGCGGAGCGGCTGGCAGAGCACAGCTGTTCACGGGATGGCTGGAGTGGCTCACAGGGCGGCTGGTGGAGTGGAGTGGAGCAGCTGGCGGAGCAGAGCAGTTCACGGGATGGTTGGAGTGGCTCACGGGATGGCTGGCACAATGGCTCATGGTGAAGGCTGCAGCAGAACCCCACGGAGAGGCAGGGCAGTCGGCCTTGGACCATGTAAGGTGCCCCTTAACACCCCCGCCCTCCCCCCATTTCCACCCAGGCTGGGAGGTAAAACTCTGCAGATAAACTTTTGAACTCTGGGGCTGCACTGACCAGGGACAGAGACTTTTGGGTTGTTGGACTTAAGACCCTGAGGGGAAAAGGACACTGCCAAACTTACTTGGGGGTGGGTCTTTTGCTCATGGTTTGTGTTATGAATCCTGTTTGTGGTGTTTCTCCAACATGATGCCGCATTGTTTCCTTCCTTTATTAAAAGGATTTTGCTACACTCAGACTCCGTGCTTGCGAGAGGGGAAGTATTGCCTCTTAGATGCACCCGGGGAGTGGTATGTAATTGTCCCAGGTCACTGGGTGGGGGTCAAGCCGGTTTTGCATTGTGTTATTGAAAGAGAACCCTTAGATATTGAACCCGGCCCTTTTAGCTGCCAACTCAGATGGGCAGCATATATATAATGGAGAAAAAAAGGGGGGTGGGGGTGGGGAGAGAAGGAAAAAAAGGATGGAAAGGAGGGAAAAGGGAGAAACTGAAAATGTGATTATTTTTGGAAATAAAAACTATACATGAGAAATTATTCATTTTACAAACTCATGGAATGAAAATTATGTAGACTTATTCAGACGTTTTCATGAAAAATCTTTACGGTTTTTTAATGAGCTGAAGTATGGACTGTGTCTTATTTATGTTGGTTGGTGGATTGCTGCTGGTGATAACATAACCCAAGAACCAGTGCTGATGCTTTCAGATCTATCAGATATTTTTGTTCCAAAAAGTGGTGTAAACATGACTGCAGCCCTTGGCCAGGATAGGCGGAGTTATTTATAGTGGGGGGGGGGGGGCGTTTCTTGATTTGCATCCAAGGCTGTCAGCTTTGAGGCTCTCTCACATGGGGTATCATAGGGCTCTATTCTGTCACCCTTCCTATGCAATGTGTATGAGAGACTGTTGGAGGAGACGAGAAGGGCATGTTGTATGGACTATAATATCTCCATTATTAGATCATGCTCAGTTCTATATTCTCTTGTTTGTCAGATCTGACTGGTGCAATTGCATGGCTTGCCTAGAGTTTTGTTCGATTAGGGCTTGGATAAGGGCAAACTGGTTGCTTGGTGATACAGAGGTTCTGCTGATAGGATGAAGGAAATAAATGGAAAAAATGTGGAGATAATATTGTCAGTTCATCAGAGCCCACGTTTGTTGTCCTTCAAGATATGATGCCAGGCCTGTTTTCCCATGCTTTCTCTGAGAAGTGTCAGTTGAAGAAAGGAGGGAAGGAAGGAATAAGTAGATGGGTATGGATGGTGGTCAAATTTTAGTTGTGGAAGGATTAGGGATGTCTGGTTTTGGAAAACTGGGTCATAATGATCTTGTAATTTTAAATCAGAGTGTACATGAGGTATATCTTTGGGGAAAGGAAACTAAGTGTAATGCTTGTTCTCAGAAATCAATACTTAGAACTCAATCTGCCTGTCTATTTATTTTCCATGAAGAATTTAGGTGCTTTGTTTTTATATTCTTTAATTACTGTTTCACTAGGAAAAGAAACTGACAGCTAAGTAACTACTGGCTGTTATTATGTTTCCCAAAATTCAAACAGCCAAGTGTACACAGTTACCACTGTTTTTAAAGCAGTATACCCCACAACTAATAAAAAAGAACAATGGGTAAGACATTTTCTCGTCTGTGGTCACATTCATTTATAAACTCCAATTTTCAAGGGTTTCATTATGCTTCTGTTCTAAAAAGTGGAAAAATAATATACATGGAAGACAGAAATTATAGCCAAGATTTTCAAAAGTGACTAGTGACTTTAGGTGCCTTTAAATTATGAATGCTCAACTTGAGACACTTTCAGAAGGCCTTAGCAACAGAGGGTGGATGCTCAACCTTCTGAAAATCAGGTGCCCTTATGGTGTCCCTAGTTTGGCATTAAAACAGTGAGGCACAGAAAACCATTAGTAACTTTTCTAATATCTTGGACATAGCTTATGTTATACTGTAACCATGCACTAAAACATGCCACCTTAACAATTACTTTAGCAGCTTACAAAAATACATTCTCTGGCTCTTAGGTTTTGGATGACATATGCAATGTATTTTTACAATAAGTTGCATTTCCTTGTTTTTGTAGATGTGTCATAACCCTAATGCAGTGATTCCCAAACTTGTTCCGTCGCTTGTGCAGGGAAAGCCCCTGATGAGCCGGGCCGGTTTGTTTACCTGCCACATCCTCAAGTTCGGTCAATCGCGGCTCCCAGTGGCCGCGGTTTGCTGCTCCAGGCCAATGGGAGCTGCTGGAAGCAGCGCGGGCCGAGGGATGTGCTGGCCGCCGCTTCCAGCAGCTCACATTGGCCTGGAGCAGCAAACCGCGGCCACTGGGAGCCGCGATTGACCGAACTTGAGGATGTGGCAGGTAAACAAACCGGCCCGGCCCACCAGGGGCTTTCCCTACACAGGCGGCGGAACAAGTTTGGGAACCACTGCCCTAATGACATTTTACTGCAGTTTGTGTGAATATGCACAAATTAATCTAAATATGAGAGTATTGAAAGTGAAGGTTATCTCATGGGATTTGTTCATTGTCTAAAACTCAAGCCTCAGTCTGACAAACTTTCAGTTGCTATGGTGATACCCATTTGTGTGTTAAGTATTTATTTGAAAAAAATAGAAATACATTATTTTCTTTCAATATCAGAAATAATTTTACATATTGTTTTTTCTTATTATTCTTGTGATGATAGTTTCTAGAGTCTACAACCAAACTTGGAGGGGATTTGAGGAGGTAAAGGAGGGAACTGAGGCACAGAGAAGTTAAGTGACTTGCCGAAAGTCATACCAGAAGTCTGAAGTAGAGCCAGGAACTGAATCTAGATCTCCCGAGTCCCAATCCAGCACTTTAACCACCAGACCATCCTTTCCCCAATGCTTAAATGTACGTGTACTTTTATGAAAAACAGTAACAGTGTTTCAGAAGTTGGTAGTAGAAGTATGATAAGCCCAAATAATAATGTTAGAAGCGATAATCAACTCAAGCTTTTTTCATTTTATTATATTACAGATAATGCAAACAAGTGTTCACAATTTTGGGGCCAAATCAGCCCTGGTTTAAGGAGGAGAAACTCCCATTGACTTAACTTGGGATACAGTTATTTATGCTAGAAGCTGAATTTGGTACTTGGTTCCATGGTGTAAAATTAGGCTTTTCGACAGTTAAGTAGAATTCAGAATTCATAACTTCACATTAAAAAATGAAGACTACTAAAAATGGACATTGAATGGCAGTGTAAAATAACATCTGAGGCACTGAAAACTCAAATATTTGTCCCTTTCTCTGAATTAACTGGCTGTTTTAATTGTCCTCTCATCTTATCCATAATTAGCATTGCCACAGGTCCCTGCCCCATTCACATACAGCCATTTGTCTTCATCTGGTACCCCTAAGAAGTCCTTTTGCCATTATGGGATGATTTTGCCTAAATCTAATCCTCCTCCTTTACTCCTCCAACCCCTATCCTAGCCCTGTCCGATCCAATCCCTCTCTCTCCACTAGCCTGATTTTCCCATGAGTCTTACTTTTGATGTTCCTAGTACCAGTTGGTTTAGATTGCCTTCATTATTATCCAGTGGTCTGCAGCACTTCCTGTGTCCAGTCCTCTCAGAATGTACTACATAATTACAGGAAGACCTGCAGAGCGCAGGGTAACAGAACAGGGGCTCCAAACAGATATCATGTCAGAGGATTCGGTTTAATTATCATTAATCAAACATAGATTTAACAAGGAAAAGACAGATGATCAAGGGAGAAATTCCAGTATCCAGTTGGAGAAACAGAGATTGAAACTGGGCTGAGCAGAATTTCTTTCAAAACAAAATTTTTACAAAAAATGTGAGTAAATGTCATGAAAAATGGTATGTTTTGAAGTAGCTTTAGTATGGAGTGTACCTGCCGAAGGATGTCAGTTGTATAACATCCTGCTGGAATACTTTGCATAGATCTAGGGGGACAGCTGATGAGGAGAACGGCATTCAGAATATTTAATTTCTTACCCTGGCCAGATTCTAATATGGGTAATTGCAGCTCAGTATTTTATATTCTGGTATTTAACTTGTTGGATCCAGTGATGTATGGTTGGCAAAGGGAGGGAACTCAGCCTGTACATGGCCTACAGGATCCCCACAGCCACCACACAACTGATCTATCATTACCTAGCCATTCCCAGCACAGTGCGTCCTGCTGCTTTTGTGGTGACATGGGCCTGGCTCGTGTTTAGTTGTTATTTTGTCAGGCTGCTGGAATTTTCCTGAGGAACGCAAGGGAGAGAAGGGAAATGATGATGGTTTTTACCAGTTTCTAGATCAGCTAAACCTGCATGTAATTTTATTGCACAAAGATAGGACAGTTTTCTAGCCTGAAGACTTTCCTCCTGCCAAATATCAAGGGCTTGCAAATAAGGGAGGGCATTACAGCTTCTCAAAGGGAAAAAAATGTGATAATGGAAAATGTTAAGAAACCTAAATAGAAGGGTTGAGACTGGCTCCCGTGATCAGCCAGCCCATCTTTCAGATTATCAATTAACCTTGACTGAACCTGTTGTTCACTACGTTATCAGATTTCCTTAACAGCCTCTTGCAAGACATTATCAAAAAGCCATTTGAAGCCTAAATATATTAAACCTCTATTGGAGATCCGTAATTAAAGTGTGTCTAACTATGCCTACTCAGTGTTAATATATCTGATCCCCAAACATCATCTTCTTTGAACTTTGTGAACTACATGTATATCTATCTGGGATTAAAGAGGAAGGATGATTTCATTTATCTTGGGTGCATGCAAAATGATATAAAGGCTGGTCCTTTGCTACTTGTTGTTACTGTTTTCTGCCATGCATGCCCTCTAGGGATCTTATGTTTTTCCTTTTCTTTCTTCTGGCTGCTTGTAGTGACCACCTCTCAACTTCCAGAAGTCCATGAGACCAAAACTGATGTCCTCTCCTCCTAAAGCTTCACTGTAGCTTTGTCATTTCTCTGAGCACCGGTTTTCCAGACAAGTCCAAATTCAGCAATTTGACATTGAAGAAAAAGTGAATCCAGGCAATGTGACAGCTGCACACCAGTACATTTGTTTGGCTTTTCACACTTGTTAGTTTTCACTATTGTATCTGATTCAGTTAACTTTGTTTGTTTGTCCTCCTTCCCCCCACCCCCTTCCAGTGCCAGTATAGATTGTAGTTCTATATAGAAGTACATCGAATCTGGCTTGGTAAATGTCTGAAAGTCTGTGCTGTACACATCCAGATCTTTTCATGAAAAGATTTGGACTTATTCCTCATTCTACAATATGAGGCTAATCACAAGATATATTGGCTGTTGCCTTACAGCAAGATTTTTTAACAGCATGATTTTGAGTTTGAGATGCATGAAATGGTGGCACAATGAGGAAGAGGAAGTTAATTTTTAAGTTGACAAATAGAAGAGTATGCCCCTTTAAGAACTTTATATATTTTTTAAAAATCAATAATTCAGTAAAGAGAATGAGAGAAAAATATTCAGCAAAAGAACTGCAGAAATACCAAATTATCCACGACTCATTGACTCCCACTATTGCTGTCGCATATTGTCCACCAGCAGAATAGTAGAAATAAGGAACCCCGGGAAACCCAGCAGGCTTCAGCTCCTACTTTGATCGTGAGGACCCTGAGGAAGGCATTTTGTATAATCACACATAAGAGCCCTCATTCTGCTGTTCTCCAAATGATCTAAGAAAAAATTGTGTTGTTTTCATTTTCCCCACCTGTGCAGGATGCCTCTCTTCCCTTCTAAGGGCTTGATTCTGCAACCCACACTCCCACTGAGTAAAGCTTACTCATATGAGATATTCCGCTGCAGAATCAGGATCTAAAATGGATATGTTCTAATAATATCACATTGGAGAGGAGTTTTATGCAGACACTGCTTACTAA
Organism: Emys orbicularis; assembly: GCF_028017835.1. Taxonomy (NCBI): domain Eukaryota; kingdom Metazoa; phylum Chordata; order Testudines; family Emydidae; genus Emys; species Emys orbicularis. Next base: position 90,930,630 of record NC_088685.1, on the reverse strand, counting down.
CAGTAATAAAGAGTTACTCACACAAGTTAGAACGTTTGCTAAGCTTCATGCATTCATAAGTGAACAGTAGCAAACTGGTCAGCTTTTGCTTTTGCAATTAAGTCATGTTAAAATTCACAAATTTGTCATTGTTATGGTGATTTCAAGTAAGTTTCCTTTTGATCATTCTTCAGATCAAAAGCTTAAAGTGAAATTCAGGAAGGGTAAACAACATAGATCAATTCTATGGAAAATGTCTGCACCAACTAGTGAAAAGTGAAGCTACTGAGTTTGGAAATTTCCAGACGAGCCTCCAAAATGTTGGCATTATTTTGGAGTAAAAGCTCCCTTATACAGTATTCAATACACATATCTTCAACTCTCATTTCTAACAGCCTTTCTATTAATTAATCTGGTTTTGTAAGTGGCCGCTTGAAACTTTTGTTCTAGTCTGCAGCCACTTAACTGTTCCTATATCTGGTTTCACATACAACCGCATACCAGCTTGGAAAACTATCAGCTTAGTTCAGAAGCCTTTACAAGAACACATTGACAGTGACACAGTGAACTTTAGACCTGATTCTGATCTTAGATATGCAGACATATATTGTATTTTGTGAAATCACCTACAGGGTTTTTACTGTACATTTTGTATTTAATTTTTTTTAAAAGAAAAACAGATTGATGTCATAATCCCCCTTTTACAGCTGCACTGTCAATCAGAGAATTGTAGGACTGGAAGGGACCTTGACAGGTCACTTAGGCCTGATCTACACTACGAGTTTAGGTCGAATTTAGCAGCGTTAAATCGAATTAAGCCTGGACACGTCCACACGACGAAGCCCTTTTTTTTGTCTTAAAGGGCCCTTTAAACCGGTTTCTTTACTCCACCTCCGACGAGGGGATTAGCGCTAAAATCGGCCTTTGCGGGTCGGATTTGGGGTAGTATGGATGGAATTTGACGTTATTGGCCTCCGGGAGGTATCCCACAGTGCTTCACTGTGACCGCTCTGGACAGCACTCTCAACTCAGATGCACTGACCAGGTAGACAGGAAAAGCCCTGCGAACTTTTGAATTTCATTTCCTGTTTGCCCAGCATGGAGAGCACAGGTGACCATGCAGAGCTCATCAGCACAGGTAACCATGATGGAGTCCCAGGATCGCAAAAGAGCTCCAGCATGGACAGAACGGGAGGTACGGGATCTGCTCGCCATATGGGGAGACGAATCAGTGCTAGCTGAACTCCGTAGCAGTAAACGAAATGGCAAAATATTAGAAAAAGTCTCAAAGGCCATGAAGGACAGAGGCCATAACAGGGACGCACAGCAGTGCCACGTGAAAATTAAGGAGCTAAGGCAAGCCTACCACAAAGCCAGAGAGGCTAACGGAATGTCCGGGGCAGAGCCGCAAACATGCCGCTTCTACGCGGAGCTGCATGCGATGCTAGGGGGTGCAGCCACCACTACCCCAACCATGTGCTTTGACTCCATCAATGGAGAATCATGCAACAGGAAAGCGGGTTCGGGGTACGAGGAAGATGATGATGAAGACAATGAAGATAGCTCACAGCAGGGAAGCAGAGAAACCGGTTTCCCCAACAGCCAGAATATGTTTATCACCCTGGACCTGGAACCAGTAACCCCCGAACTCACCCAAGGCGTGCTCCCAGACCCTGAGGGCAAACAGGGGACCTCTGGTGAGTGTACCTTTGTAAATATTACACATGGTTTAAAAGCAAGCGTGTTTAATGATTAATGATTAATTTGCCCTGGCAATCACGGCCAGTACAGCTACTGGAAAAGTCTGTTAACGTGTATGGGGATGGAGTGGAAATCCTCCCGGGACATCTCCAGAAAGCTCTCCTTCATGTACTCCCAAAGCCTTTGCAAAAGGTTTCTGGAGAGGGCTGCCTTATCCCGTCCGCCATGGTAGGACACTTTACCACGCCAGGCCAGTAGCACGTAGTCTGGAATCATTGCATAACAAAGCATGGCAGCGTATGGTCCCAGTGTTTGCTGGCATGCAGACAACATCCATTCCTTATGTCTCTTTGTTATCCTAAGGAGAGTGATATCATTCACGGTCACCTGGTTGAAATGGGGTGATTTTATTAAGGGGACATTCAGAGGTGCCCATTCCTGCTCGGCTGAACAGAAATGTTCCCTGCTGTTAGCCACGCGGTGGGAGGGAGGGGTGAAGTGATAATCCCAGAGAATTGGGTGTGTGTGGGGGGGGGTAGTTGGGTTTGTGCTGCATGTTAACCCGGAAACTGCAGCCCCTCCTTTTACATTGCAAACCCATTTTAAATGGCCAACCCAATGGATGCTTGGTATGGGAAATGAGGGCGCTACTGTTTGAAACCATTCCCACATATTAAGAAGATTAAAAAAGCCAAAAGACTGTGGCTTACCATGGCTGCCTGCAAGCCGAAATCTGTTACCTGGCACTGTGTGAGTGATCTCTCACACCAAACCGGCAGGCCCTCAATATAAGAGGAAAAATGCGACCTTGTAACGAAAGCACATGTGCTGTGTAATGTGAACAGCAAAATTTAACGTGAAAGAGTGTACCCATTGTTCTCTAAAATGTGTCTTTTTTAACCACCACTCCCTTCTCCTCCACCAGCTGCAAATGTTTCTCCTTCACAGAGGCTAGTGAAGATTAGAAGGAGAAAACGGTGGACTCGGGATGATATGTTCTCGGAGCTCCAGATGTCCTCCCACGCTGACAGAGCACAGCAGAATGTGTGGAGGCAGTCAATGTCAGAGTGCAAAAAAGCACAATATGAACGAGAGGAGAAGTGGCGGGCTGAATCACGGGCTGAAGAGAGCAAGTGGCAGGCTGACGAGGATAGGTGGCGTCAGCTTGCTGACAGAAGGCAAGAGTCGATGCTCCGGCTGCTGGAGCATCAAACTGATATGCTCCAGCGTATGGTTGAGCTGCAGGAAAGGCAGCAGGAGCAGAGACCGCCGCTACAGCCCCTGTGTAACCAACAGCCCTCCTCCCCAAGTTCCATAGCCTCCTCACCCAGACGCCCAAGAACGCGGTGGGGGGGCCTCCGGCCACCCAGTCACTCCACCCCAGATGATTGCGTGAGCATCAGAAGGCTGGCCTTCAATAAGTGTTAAAGTTTTATAGTTTTAAACTGCAGTGTGTCCTTTTCCTTCCCTCCTCCCCCACCCCTCCCGGGCTACCTTGGCAGTTATCCCCCTAGTTGTGTGATGAATTAATAAAGAATGCATGAATGTGAAGTAACAATGACTTTATTGCCTCTGCAAGTGGTGCTCGAAGTGGGGAGGGGAGGGTGGTTAGTTTACAGGGAAGTAGAGTGAACCGGGTGGCGGGGGGGGGGGAGGGGGCGGAGGGTTCATCAAGGAGAAACAAACAGAGGTTTCACACCGTAGCCTGGCCAGTCACAAAACTGGTTTTCAAAGCTTCTCTGATGCGCACCACGCCCTACTGTACTCTTCTAACCACCCTGGTGTCTGGCTGCACGTAATCAGCGGCCAGGCGATTTGCCTCAACCTCCCACCCCGCCATAAATGTCTCCCCCTTACTCTCACAGATATTGTGGAGCGCACAGCAAGCAGCAATAACAATTGGAATATTGGCTTCGCTGAGGTCTATCCGAGTCAGTAAACTGCGCCAGTGTGCTTTTAAACATCCAAATGCACATTCCACCACCATTCGGCACTTGCTTAGCCTATAGTTGAACAAGTCCTGACTACTGTCCAGGCTGCCTGTGTACGGCTTCATGAGCCATGGCATTAAGGGGTAGGCTGGGTCCCCAAGGATAACAATAGGCATTTCAACATCCCCAACGTCCGGGAAGAAAGTTCCTTCCTCCAGCTTTTGAAACAGACCAGAGTTCCTGAAGACGCGAGCATCATATACCTTTCCCGGCCATCCCACGTTGATGTTAGTGAAACGTCCCTTGTGATCCACCAGGGCTTGCAGCAGCATTGAAAAGTACCCCTTGCGGTTTATGTACTCAGTGGCTTGGTGCTCTGGTGACAAGATAGGGATATGGGTTCCGTCTATCGCCCCACCACAGTTTGGGAATCCCATTGCAGCAAAGCCATCCACTATGACCTGCACGTTTCCCAGAGTCACTACCCTTGATATCAGCAGGTCTTTGATTGCGTTGGCTACTTGGATCACAGCAGCCCACACAGTAGATTTGCCCACTCCAAATTGATTCCCGACTGACCAGTAGCTGTCTGGCGTTGCAAGCTTCCACAGGGCTATTGCCACTCACTTCTCAACTGTGAGGGCTGCTCTCATCCTGGTATTCTGGCGCTTCAGGGCAGGGGAAAGCAAGTCACAAAGTTCCATGAAAGTGCCCTTACGCATGCGAAAGTTTCGCAGCCACTGGGAATCGTCCCACACCTGCAGCACGATGCGGTCCCACCAGTCTGTGCTTGTTTCCCGGGCCCAGAATCGGCGTTCCACGGCATCAACCTGCCCCAGGAACACCATGATTTCCACATTGCTGGGGCCTGTGCCTTGGTCTAGGTCCATGTCCATTTCCTCATCACTCTCGTCGCCGCGCTGCAATCGCTTCCTCCTCGGCTGCTCCTGGTTTTGCTTTGGCATGTCCTGGCTCTGCATATACTCCAGGACAATGCGCGTGGTGTTCATAGTGCTCATAATTGCCGCAGTGATCTGAGCGGGATCCATGATCCCAGTGCTATGGCGTCTGGGCTGAAAAAAGGCGCGAAACTATTGTCTGATGGAGGGAGGGAGGGGGGGCGAGTGACGACATGGCTTACAGGGAATTAAAATCAACAAAGGTGGCGTGCATCAGGGAGAAACACAAACAACTGTCAGACAGAATGGCCCCCCCAAAGATTGAACTCAAAACCCTGGGTTTAGCAGGCCGTTGATTTCACGGAGGGAGGGGGAAGCAAATGAATACAGAACAAATCTGGTCCATTTATTTTTTACATCTTAAGCTGGCAGCAGACGGTGCAGCATGACTGATAGCCATCGGCATCTTCTGGGTGCTTGGCAGAAAATGCTGTATTACGACTGCTAGCTATCATCATCAAGACGGTTCAATAGGACTGCCGGCAGGACTGAGTCGCCAGGAGACAAAACATGTCTGCCCAGGTGCCTCTGACCGAACTCACTGAGGAATATGATGATGATGGATCTCAATCATAATACACCATCCACTGCCAAAAGGCAAGGAGCTGCTGCTGTATAGCAATGCAGCCCCACGTCTGCCAGCACCCAGATAGCCGATGACGGCTACCAGTCATACTGCACCATCTACTGCCAAAAGGCAATTAGCTGCTGCTGTGTAGCAATGCAGTACCACGTCTGCCGGCACCCAGATGACATATGGTGATGGTGAGCTGAGCTGAGCTGAGTGGGCTCCATGCTTGCCATGGTATGTTGTCTGCACAGGTAACCCAGGTAAAAAGGCGTGAATCGATTGTCTGCCATTGCTCTGACGGGGGGGAGGGGCCTGACGACATGTACCCAGAACCCCCCGCGACACTGTTTTTGCATCATCAGGCATTGGGATCTCAACCCAGAATTCCAGTGGGCGGCGGAGACTGCGGGAACTGTGGGATAGCTACCCACAGTGCAACACTCCGGAAGTTGACGCTAGCCTCGGTACTGTGGACGCGGTCCACCGACTTAATGCACTTAGAGCATTTTATGTGGGGACACACACAATCGACTGTATAAAACCGATTTCTATAAAACCGGCTTCTATAAATTCGACCTAATTTCGTAGTGTAGACATACCCTCAGTCTAGTCCCCTACACTCATTGCAGGACTAAGTTTTATCTAGACCATCCTGACAGGTGTTTGTCCAACCTGCTCTTAAAAATCTCCAATGATTCCACAACCTCTCTAGGCAATTTATTCCAGTACTTAACCATCCTGATAGTTAGGAAGTTTTTCCTAATGTCCAACCTAAACCACAACTTGCTGCAATTTAAGCCCATGGTTTTTTTTGTCCTATCCTCAGAGGTTAAGGAGAACAATTCCGCCCCCCGCTTTGTAACAACCTTTTATGTACTTGAAAACTGTTATCATGTCCCCGCTGTCTTCTCTTCTCCAGACTAAACAAACCCAATTTTTTCAATCTTCCCTCATAGGTCATGTTCCCTAGACCTTTCATTTTTTTTGTTGTTGCTCTTCTCTGGACTTTCTTTAATTTGTCCACATCTTTCTTGAAATGTTGCACCCAGAACTGGACACGATACTCCAGTTGAGGCCTAATCAGCATGGAGCTGAGCAGAAGAATTACTTCTCATGTCTTGCTTACAACTATCCTGCTAATACATCCCAGAATGCTGTTTCCTTTTTTTTGTTTTTTTGTTTTTTTTGCAACAGTGTTGCACTGTTCACTCATATTTAGTTTGTGATCCACTATGACTTCCAGATCCCTTTTCACAGTACTCCTTCCTAGGGAGTCATTGTTCCTTCCTAAGTGGAGTATTTTGCATTTGTCCTTATTGCATTTCTTCCCATTTACTTCAGATCATTTCTCCAGATCATTTTGAATTTGAATCCTACCCTTCAAACCACTTGCAACCCCTCCCAGCTTGGAATCATTCACAAACTTTATAAGTGTTCTCTCTCTGCCATTATCTAAATCATTGATGAAGATATTGAACAGAATCGGATCCAGAACTGATCCCTGTAGGACCCCACTCGATGTGCCCTTCCAGCTTGACTGTGAGCCACTGATTACTCTCTGGGAATGATTTTCCAACCGGTTATGCACTCACCTTATAGTAGCTCCATCTAGGTTGTACTTCCCTATTTTGTTTATGAGAAGGATATGTATGGAAGTAGAAACTCCACAACATAACAGTAAATGACGAGCTATGATTTATATTATGGGGTAGGTCTTATAAGTTAAGTCCTAGCCCCCTTCAGCTGCAAATGAAATATGTAGGTGGAAATTTTGCAGGGTAAGCTGTACCTACAAAACAGAGGCCATTTTTAAAAGAAAATTTGGCCCTAAGTATTAATAAATGTTTATAGTCAAACAATATTATAACTACCGGTATATATTACTGAAGTGATAATTTCATACAGCTTTTGGACAGCACTGCTATTTAAATGCCTTAAAACAGAAGGTTTTAGAGAGGAAGCTTGATCCAGTGGTTATGGGTGTTACCTGGGACTCACTGTTCCACCACAGACTTCCCGTGTGACCTCAGGAAAGTCATTCTCTGCCTCAGTTTCCCATCTGTCAAATGTAATAGTAAAATAACAGCACTTCGCTACCTCACAGGGATGTTGTATGGATAAATACATTAAAGATTGTAAAGTGCTCATATACAACAGTAATGGGGGCCATATAAGTACCATAGATAGATTGTGGGGTGATTATTTTTTTTGCACATTGGGCTAGAGACCAGTTATCAGTGAAGACTAGCTATCTGAAAAGGTTAAACTTGCAAACCTCAAAGATCTGTGTTACGATGAATGCACAATAAAATCTTATAGCCAGATCTTCATGGGTTCCTTTACTCCAGCTGCGGGAGTGGCCTTCTAAATCATTTTACAATAGAACAAGGTATTTTTCTTCAGTTTTCTTCATCCTCTAAAACAGGTATCGGCAACCTTTGGTACGTGGCCTATCAGGGAAATCCGCTGACGGGCCGGGATGGTTTGTTTACCTGCAGCATCCGCAGGTTCAGCCGATTGCAGCTCCCACTGGCCACGGTTCACCATTCCAGGCCAATGGGGGCTGCCGTAAGTGGCGGCCAGCATATCCCTCGGCCCATGCCGCTTCCCGCAGCCCCCATTGGCTGAAGCGGCGAACTGCAGCCAGCGGGAGCCGTGATCGGCAGAACCTGCGGACGTGGCAGGTAAACAAATCGGTCTGGCCCGCCAGTGGATTTCCCTGATGGACCGCGTGCCAAAGGTTTGCCGATCCCTGCTCTAAAATCAAATGAGGTGAGGCCGAACAATGGTAATTAGACATATTTGTACATTTAGGTACCTGATTTGTCTCTGCAATCAGCGTAACTATGTGTAGATTTTATGCACACAATTGTATTCCCAGGTTGTCTGAGAACTTATTCCTGTAAACATTTTACCCCCTTCATTCTCAGTGGAACTCTGTCCTTCCCAGTGAACAGTATATCTTTTATGCTGAAGTATTCCTATCAACGCACTTTACAAATGCTATCAACAGCAGTCATTTCACCCTGCTACTGAAATGCAACCATCCCATGTGCATTCATAGCAACTGTTTTAACACTACACACACATTTAGGGCAGGAAGTGAAGAAGAGTACTGTATTCAACTGAAACTTCAGGAAGGTCAGTAGAATGAGATTACTTAAACTGGAAATCCAGCAGGATATTAGGCTACTCTATATGGGCATATACACACCAGAGTTGATTAGATGAGGACAACTTCCTAATCCCACATGTTGTCCTGACTGACACTGTAAAAATGATCCAAAGGACCAGGTAGGACAACAACTATTTTATGTTCTGATTGGTGTGTGTGTGTGTGTGTGTGTGTGTGTGTGTGTGTGTGTGTGTGTGTGTGTGTGTGTGTGTAGTAGGGGTAGCTTTGCGTTTTTCATGACTGGTTGAAGTAACTACAAAACAGTCTTGTAGTTTTTTGGTTGTATTTTCTGGGATTTCACATACCATATGCTCTTGTGTATTGTGTTATTCCTTGATACACTTTACTTTCCTCCTCCTCCTCCCTATAAAAATCATGGATCAGGGATAATGGTAAATGTTTTTAGTTTCTGCTTTGCATTCCCATTTACCACATTAATATACTAATGCTCAAAGGCTTTAAAACCTTTCAATTCTCTCGTTTGCTATTTTATAATTGTAATGAGGCAACTGAGGGTTTCAGAATTGTATAGTTTTTAAACAGACTTACTACCTACTGAGCATCTTTGTGACTGGGAAATTGTCACTTGTATGTTATAGACCTCCTTAGTGTGCAGTCAGCTACTTTTATTGTAACACTATCTTGTAATCAGAAAAGTAGCACAATGAAAGATTTTTTTTATGACTTCTTTTGTGTATGTAGTCAGATTCCCTGTTAGATCTGATTCATTCTAGGCAATGCATTTGTCCTGATGCCAAATGCTTGTCTTTGTTTTTCAAGCCAAGGAAAATGCTTCTTTATTCCTTTTCCAAACATATCGTTAAAACAAAATTTCAGCTGTTTTGAAGAAACATGGGAAACTGCTTCTAAAAGAACTTAGGTATAGCTGTTTTTTTCTTTTTCTTCTTTTTTTTTTTAAAGGTCTTTACAAATATTAGTTTTTGTATTGCAGTTCATTTCAGCATGGAACTTACAGGTTCTTTTTGTATTCAAAATTTTGAATCTTCCAGTCCCCAAGTGCATAACTTTCTTCCTTCTGTTATTTGATTTTAACATCAGATTTAAACATATCCAATAAGCGAAGAAAACTGTAGAACCATCCTGAATCTCAAACAAAATACAAACTCTTTAGGTTCAGATACTTTTGTGCCACACAAACACCTTCACTCTTTTTGATCTGTACAAGTCCCAAGGTAAAATCTGTTTTACTAAAATATATATTGAGGTCTCCATTAATCTGCCAGTTTCTTCTGGGATGAGTTCTTGGGTTTGTATCAGAAAGGGAAGATAGGATGTTGCAATGCATTCTTGAGCACTAGTATACTGGTGGAAAGCTCCAGAACATGACATTTGAACAGAGCGCTGTTAAAGACCAGCAGTGTCAAAATAAGAAGAGAGGCCTCCTAATGAAATGCTCCCAAAGACAGAACATCTGTTGGAATTTGGTGAGAGATTTAAGGCCTTGCAGAGGAATAAGGATATTGTTGAGGGTGATGAGGAGGAAGCGAGATCCCATTTCAGCTTTTATCACTGGAGCTGTGTGAAGAGCAGGAGTGTGTGGATAATGGAGTGATGGCCAAGATAACCAGACAGACAATCAATGGTCAGTTTCGATCCAGAGTTCACAGCAGTAGAAAGCTAACAATGATGGGCATGGCAGAACCTCTGGGTCAGTGTAAATTCAAGAGATGGAGCTGGGACTGTGATGCCTCTGTAATTAGGCAGTTGGCCAGGGAATACAAAAGGAAGGAATTGGGAAAAGGAGCATTGAGTTGGGAGTTGGCAGTCTCATGAGAGATTCACTGTAATTCCTGCTCCCAGTAGTAGATACTGTGAGGCTTGCTTTCCTTTCCTTGCACTTTTGCTCTTAGTCTTGGTTTGAATCAGGCAGAACAGAGACAAATAAAAAAATGAAATGCAATTATAAAAGTTAACCGTACTTCCCTACACTTAAAAAATGGTTTGACCATGTGCTGAATGTGAAGGTTCAGGTCACGTCTTATGCAAAGAAGTTCACTCATCATTAATATTTATAAGTCTGCTACAGATAGGTCATAGTTCTGTTGCAAAGGCATTTACTATTAAAATAGGGCTTCACATTTTATTCCAAATGGTGAATTTATGTTCAGTAAGCATTTTATAATCAAACACACCACTCTTAAAGCACGGTAAATGCATTTTCAGTAGTGCTGGACCGATTTATAACTCCTTCATAAACCCTTCCCAGAAAACATGCAGATATCAGCGTTCCATAATTATTTAACAAGCCATTTATAATGGAATACACACCTTTAAAATAAAATAACTGCAATGGTTGATGTGTTTAAAACTATTCTGTGCTGTAAATACACCATAAATTATTTGTAAGGCATTTATGCAGTGCTGTACACTATCTGTTATGTGTTTATATATTATTAATTCTTTACAATTCTTTGGCAAGCAGCTCTTGAAAATAAGGCATTGTCAGTTACTGCTAAAGATGTAGAAAACAATGATGAAGCAACCTACAGTACCAGGGAGTCACTGGTTTCTAATTTAAATGGGCAGCCTGGGGCTTATCTGTGACTGTAATAGGTAGAAAATGTTACCCAAGGAACTCCAGTTTCCTCTTTCATGCAGCATTTGTTTGGTTGGTATGGGAGAAGGAAGGGGGGAAAGTTTCCTGCAACTGCCATTGCATGCAAAATACGGTTTTTATTGTGGTCCAGATTCTCAAAACTGACCACCTATACTGTGCTTTCAAAATGTGTGTGTATGGTGCCTGCAAATCCCATTTTTTCAAATGTAACCTGGAGTTGGCACAGACATGGCAGGTGGAGTTAAAATATGCCTCATAGATGGTTTATGGTTTAAAATGGATGGCCACAACTTTATTAACCAAATAACCAAACTTTATTAATGAGCACTTTAACTATTAAACTCCCCACTGATCTTACCCAGAGCGAATCTGTCCAGGTGGAGCTCCATAATTAATAATAGGCAATAAAGGCCCTTAACCACCAGAAAAAAGCCCACCAAGGGCTATATCAAACCATCAGAATCCAGCCTCATACTGAAAATCCCTATTCAACCCTTTCAGTGTGTGAAGAATTAGGACACTGACAAAATGCCTCACTTTGTGTTTCTATGTTGTAGCTCAATACTCCGAACTACAGTTCTGGCCTCACTTCTATTTCTAGTTTTTATACTGCCTTCATCACTGTGGTATGAGTGCCCTCCAGTAGTGCATTAAGTGACATGACTAGCATCTGTCATGGAGAGTTCATTCTCTCTCTTATCCTGTCCCTGGGGGGAAATTGTGTGTGCAGTGTAGTTTTGTTTTGGTAAGATTTTGAGGATTTCTTTTTAAATGCACATGCTGTTACATGTTTCTTTAAGAGAAGGCAGGTTGAAGAAGAACACCTTGCACTTGGAGGAAGGGTAATAAGGTTTGGGATAGTCTTGTGGGGGGTTTGTTCCACAGTTTCAGACTCACCGCCTAGAAAGATCTGTCTCCTGTACAGACAAGCTTTATGTGACCCCAGGTGCCTGGAGCAGCCCTCACTGAAAATGCCAAGGTCAGGGCAGGCTGCAAGAAGGAGAGCAAATTCTCCCAGAACTGGTGGTTAACACTGGTGGTTAACACTGAAGTTAGACTCACCAACCAGTCACAAATTGTGCTCCTGATCTCCCCTCTCCCCCATGGTTTATCAAGAAGATTAAAAAAGAAATAACACAGCCTCCTTTATTGCATTCTAGTTCTCTGGCTCCCAATCAGAACATTGGTCCAGTACAGTGAGAAGTCATTTAAAAATTCTGCTCACTATACAAAATGTTCTTCTGACCTTAAAGGGCCAGCCACATTACCAGCCAATCCTTTAGCATCTAAAACTAAAGGTTTATTATAAATGAAAGAAAGAACAAGAAGAGAGTTTTTAAATGGTCAAGCAATCAGATATATACATAAGATTTCAAAGTCCATATATCAGGTTCTTAGCAATGTTAGTGAGTTTGCTGGCTTGAAAGTCCCTCTGGAACACATCCACAGCTTGGATGGGTCATTGTCCTTTTGTTCAGAGCTTCACTTTGTAGAGAAGTTGCTCCAGAGGTAGGAAGCAGGATTAAAGACAAAATGGAGATGATGCAGCTGTTTTATATATATTTTGCCATGTGGCTTATACTTCCTGTGTCCCAAACACAAGCTTCACAGCACATGGCATGAAAAAGTCTTAGAGTTCTGTCCATAGGCATGCCCAGCTGAGCTTTGTGACTTTGTCCTCACCCACAACCATTTCAGATTTGGGAACAACGTATACCTTCAAGTCAGTGGCACTGCTATGGGTACCCACATGGCCCCACAGTATGCCAACATTTTTATGGCTGACTTAGAACAATGCTTCCTCGGCTCTCATCCCCTAGCACCCCTCCTCTACTTGCGCTACATTGATGACATCTTCATCATATGGACCCACAGAAAGGAGGCCCTTGAAGAATTCCACCTGGATTTCAACAATTTCCACCCCACCATCAACCTCAGCCTGGACCAGTCCATACAAGAGATCCATTTCCTGGACACTACAGTGCAAATAAGTGATGGTCACATAAACACCACCCTATATCAGAAACCTACTGACCGCTATGCTTACCTACATGCCTCCAGCTTCCATCCAGGACACATCACATGATCCATTGGCTACAGCCAAGCCCTAAGATACAACCACATTTGCTCCAATCCCTCAGACAGAGACAAACACCTACAAGATTTTTATCAAGCATTCTTAAAACGACAATACCCACCTGGGGAAGTGAGGAAACAGATTGACAAAGCGAGATGGGTACCCAGAAATCACCTACTACAGGACAGGCCCAACAAGGAAAATAACAGAACACCACTGGCCATCACGTACAGCCCCCAGTTAAAACCTCTCCAGCGCAATATCAACGATCTACAACCTATCCTGGAAAATGATACCCCACTCTCACAGACCTTGGGAGGCAGGCCAGTCCTCGCTTACAGACAGCCCCCCCCCCCCAACCTGAAGCAAATACTCACCAGCAACTACACACCACACCACAGAAACACTAACCCAGGAACCAATCCCTGTAGCAAACCTCGTTGCCTACTCTGTCCCCATATCTACTCTAGCGACACCATCAGAGGACCCAACCACATCAGTCACACCATCAAGGGCTCATTCACCTGCACATCTACTAATGTTATATATGCCATCATGTGCCGGCAATGCCCCTCTGCCATGTACATTGGCCAAACCAGACAGTCCCTACGTAAAAGAATAAATGGACACAAATTGGACATCAAGAATGGTAACATACAAAAGCCAGTAGGTGAACACTTCAACCTCCCTGGACATTCTATAACAGATTTAAAAGTAACTATTCTTGAACAAAAAACCTTTAGAAACAGACTTCAAAGAGAAACAGCAGAACTAAAATTAATTTGCAAATTCAACACCATTAATCTGGGCTTGAATAGGGACTGGGAGTGGCTGGCTCATTACAAAAGCAGCTTTGCCTCTCCTGGAACTGACACCTCCTCATCTATTATTGGGAGTGGACAACATCCACCCTGATCGAATTGGCCCTGTCAACACTGGTTCTCCACTTGTGAGGTACTCCCTTCTCTTGTCATTATATAATGCCTGCATCTGTAACTTTCACTCCATGCATCTGAAGAAGTGAGGTTTTTTTTACCCATGAAAGCTTATGCCTAAATAAATCAGTTAGTCTTTAAGGTGCCACCGGACTCCTTGTTGTTTTTGTGGATACAGACTAACACGGCTACCCCCGATACATCTCTTGCTGACTCATAAGGTTAGTCCCTGGCTTTTTTTCAATGGGTTCATTGTACAGCTGATGTTCCTTGATGGGCCATCAAGCAGATTTAGTGCTGATGCCATTCTGTCTGGGGATGTCACCCAGAAACATAGCACAAGTTTGAAATACAGATATACCCTACATATCTATAACTCACAATACAAAGGTGATGCAAACATATAAACAAGATTATCTTACTTGGCAAATCAGAACATTTTCATAGATACCTTACATGGCATGTCTGGTCAGATTCCTTGCAATTTTATAATATTGGTATCAACAAGATCATAAAGTGTCTCCCATATTCCTTGAGGTAGAAAATTCCGTTGAGGCTGAGGAGCAGAGTTGTCAACCACAGTACTGATCTCAGAACTTTATGTGAACTTTTATAAATCCAGGGCCCTGGCCATTGAACACTTTGGAGATGAAGATTGAGACCTTGAGGTTGATTCAATATTCAATGGGAAGTAAGTGTACAGAACAGATGACAAGTTTGATGTCTGACAGGTCATATTTAAACTGAGTATTGTATCGTTCACAATGAACACCCATATACATTCAGAGAAAAATGCTAATTGATATGTGATTAAAATGCTAATTGATAGATTATGGGGGCTGGAGGAAGATAGTTATGTATTAAGTGACCAATCTTAATTGGAGATGCAATCTTTTCAGCTGTCCTGTCCTTGGTGGCAATAGATCCACAACCTGGATGGATAACTTGCCTGGCCACTTGTGTGCTTCCCCGTCACGACTGTGAGTGCCACATTGAACAGGGCATGCACCCAGGACCCATTCCACAAGGCCTTGGGAACAGAATGTTCCTGTTGATGATGTAGTATGTGAGAGTAGCACACAAGGGTGGGGCTGGCACATCCACTTCCTACCTCCTGGCAGGGGATGGAAGAGGTCAAGTTCCCCACAGCCCAGCCAAACTACCCAAGAATGTCCCCAGCAGGCAGGCCAAGTGGTAAAGCTGTACCCAGTCTGCTTCTTGGTTCAGAAATTGCAGATCCCTTCCCTAAACACATGGTAAGGGGACAGAAGGGCCCTTGGGATCACACATCTGCACTGAGTACAACATAAGCCAGGGCCCTGAAAATCACTTGTTAGCTCCTTGTCCCCCTCCTCTCACTTTGCAAAGAGGAGTGGGATATACCTGGGTGATATCCCCTTGACCCCAGTGATGAATCACCAAGAAGCTGGGGATGATACACAACTGCCCGATTCATTCTGGTCCTTGCAGTTCTCTTCTTCCACATGGGCAATTCTGCTGCCGGCTCAGCCAAAGGGCACAGGTCTCATTGAGGAGGCTAGGGCTGCAAGAGAGCCACTATGGGTACTACTGATTGGACATCTGCCAGGTCAGTCAGGCATGCAGAACTCCCAAGCAGACCTTCACAGCCACAATCTGAAGCACCTGGAGAATCCCTTTGTCTGGCTTTTGTGGAAGGACAGCTGGTCAGTTTGACTTCCTGCCCTCACCTCTGGCTGGCTGGCCTTTATGTGTCATGGTCAAATACCAGGTGCTTTCTGGAACCTTCTATCACATACCTCTTCTCATGTTGACAGTTTGTCCACTGGGAGCCAGGATGGTTCTTCTGGTCCCAACATACAATTATACCTTATCAAATAAGAAAGGCGAGGAAACAAATCAAATGACCAGTGGAATTTGATTGGCCAGTCCATGACTGGGCACCCAACCTTGTAATGGATGGGACTAAGAACAGGGGACAGGATTCTAGGTCTTCTCCTCCCCAGCCAGTATTGCCAAAGCCCCACCTCAGTGCATCAGGATGAGCATTTGCAAACACAGCACTGGTCACTGCCAGCATCGTCCTCTTTGTCTGCAAATTATACACTTATAGAGTTTGTGGGCCATGTAACTGAACAATTTTTGGGGGGAGGAGCAAAATTTAGGTGGCCAATTCTGAAAATTTTGGTAATTCCATATGTATATGCTGTAAACTAGTAACCTCAACTGATTTCCCTGGATATCTGTCTTATATATTTGTTAACACCTATGTAGAGTATATATGTCAACCAAGATTTTAAAATAAATATTACAGTGTATGTAATATGCAAAACGCCTATTTAATTAAGGTCAATGTGGGTAAAATTAACATTATCAGTAGGTTATATAATTTTACTCCTTGGGATTGTGGTGATGTCGAGTTCTGTGTAAATGAGATGTGCACTTAATATTTGGTTTTGAAGTTTATCGGTAGCAAAGGTATGTGTACTGAGGATTTATGTAACATTCCTACTAGTTTACTTACACAGAGCATTTGTGCGTTGAAAATGGGATCTTATTTGACCAAGCAGTTTACTGTGTGCTTTGCCTGTCTCATTTGGGTTGAAAGCCCTTTGAAACAGGGGCAATCTTGTCTTTATATTGTACAGTGCCAGGCATAATATCATCATTAGGCAATAACAGAAATCATATTTCATGCAGTTGTGGATCCTTAAACCTTCTTTGTCTATTTGAAATGGCTTCTGGAATAAATGCTTAAATCCTAGGAAGAAAAAAAACATTTATTCCCAGCTTGAGTTAACTTGAAGAAATAAGCCATTATTACTTTACCATTGAATGTAGGCACCACCGTTTTCAGTGGAATGTGAGAGAAGTCTGTTATCCCTTAGGGAGTACACAGCAGCTTGAGCTACTTTTTCCATGATATATTACCTTTCGAAAGCTCTTCTTTCAGTGTGCATGAAGTAACCATTTACAATACTAAAACAATGGCTTGTACCTGGTAGCAGAAGGAAATAAGAGGTGAAATCAGAGAGATGGAAAATGTTTAAGGAAACAAATACAATTTACTTTATAACTATTGGGCTTTGGGGAAGAAATCTGAAATACAAAGAATTAAGAAAGGTGAACCTAAATCACCAGAAATCATAGAAAAGTCAGGGGTGAATTATTTTATGTTCTCTTCCCACAGACACATTGCAGTATTTCTTGGAGAACGGTTATAACAGAGGATATTGATTTTATTTTGAATCTTTTTTTCTTCTTCTGCAGCTAGTTTTATATCACTGGAGTGAAGGCACTCAGTGAATTAAAGCAATTCATGCAGTGGCTCATAACTGTGTTTTTATCATGCTGCAGTTCTGGGAGACGACCAATTCCATACCTCCACTGCCTTAAAGGACCATCTATCCTGCTCTTTGGCTCTTGCAATCCCCATTATTTAACTATGATCAAAGACATTTGGAGTCAGATTTTTAGATGGGCTTCTTCCTGGAGTCCATTTTTGGATGTGCTTATTTATTTATTTATTTATTTATTTATTGCCTGTGCAAAATATTACATTATTTTTTACCCATCAATGAATTTCAGGTGCAAATATTAGTAAACATCTAACTATCTGAGTTACAGTTGAAAATAGGTATTAGATATCTAGCTACAGATATTTGTGCACACAAATGTGAGCACAACTTTTATCCAAAGGGATTTAATGGAAATCACTTATGCCATGAGTGAAATTCTAAAAAGGTGCCTAAGTCACTTAGGCACCTAAGTCCCATTTCCAAAAGTGACTTATGGACAGATTTTAAAAGGTATTTAGGTGTGTAAAGATGCAGAGAGATGTTGAGTGGGATATTCAGAAGCACTTGGGATATAACAATGCAAGATTTCAGGGCGTATTGACAGCAATTTATTTATCACTGGCGTGGTAAATATCAAATAATGAAAGTAATATGATGCATCTCCATTTCCCCCTTTGCTAAGTAGTGAAATAAAAGTGACACAGATGCAAGTGGGAAAACTCTTTAGCGGCCAAAGTGAAATTCTGTGTCAAAGCAGCACTATTCTAGTCTAGTCTATTCTAATCAAGTTCATACACTGCCCTCATCACTGTAGTATCTGAACACTTTCCAGAAGTACATTTAAAATGATCATGTCAGCCCTCTGCTCTTTGAATATTCAACCTGAACATGAATTTTCTGTAATTCCTGATCTTTAAGTGCATGTTAAATTAAAAAAAAAAAAAGAAGGATGGAGCAAAAGGTTCCTTTATTTGGAACATTATGTGCATTTTTATTGCCTTTCATTTTGTCTAATGAAGGTCTGTAAAATATCATATTTCCCCTTATAGTCTCTACTTCCTCTGTAGATTAGTAGACATGATGTCAATATAACATTAGTGGGGTTGGATTTTATTATAATTATTGGTATTTGTATTACATATTAATGCTGGAGATTCTTTAACTCAGTGTGGAAAATTGGGCTGTTCAGTAACACCCGTACCAACCCAGGAGTGTTCTGCATAGCACTGAGTCTTGTATCCACTTCCCACTTGCCTCTGTAGTTTGGATACCTTGGTTTGGGAGTCAGGAAGTATTATTGTGTTTCCAGGTTTGATGATAAATATAGTTTCCTCTTCCTTGCTTAGCCACAAAAAAGAGATTTTATTTCCTCCCTGAGACAAAGCATTTGTGTTCCTCCAGGTCATGACCTGGGAAAAGTCATTCTTTTATTGGCTCATCTCTTCTTGTCTTAGTTTACTCCACTGATTTATTCTTTATTTCATTACTGTCCCCCAGGGCATCAAAGTTAGTCAGTGATGTTATTTTTTTCAAAACAGGAAGTATATCTCCTGTTTTTACAGCCCATAGAAAAATATTGTCTTTCCTCCCATACCCTGTGGCAGGGCGACGACTCATCGGCCTCCTGCCGGTTGTCCAGGAAATTAGCTCTTTCCAGCCCAGAGTGCCCTCTGCAGGCCAGTGCCTCGCCTGCCACTGGCCCCCGTGTCCCTCCCTGACCCCGGTGCCCTTCTACCAGGGGTTCTGGCCTCTGCAGCAACCCCCAGTCTGGGTCTCCCCACCCAGGGGAGCCCCCAACCCCCTATCCCCACCTTGCCTCAGTGGCTACTGCCAAGTCTCCATTTAGCCCCTGCTCCCTGGGGCAGACTGCAGTCTATAAACCACTCATCATCGGCAAAGGGGGTTGGACCAGCTGCCTCTGCCTATATCTGGGCTGCCCCTCTGCAGCCCTGGTACCCTTAACTAGGCCTGCAGCCTGGGGCTTAGCTAGGCTGGAGCTCCCCAGCTCCCTCTGCCCTTCCCCAGCACTGCTCCACTCTAGGTACCCTGCTCAGCTTCCCAGGCAGCCAGGTCCTTTTCTCTCTTGGAGGCTGGCGAGAAATAGTCTCCATGTGTCTCTGGCCCTCAGCCCTCTTAAAGGGCCAGCTGTAGTCTGATTGGGGTGTGGCCCCACCTGTGGCTGCTTCCCCCAATCAGCCTAGCCTTTCCTCCGCTGCAGCCCTCTCCCAGGGCTGTTTTAAGCCCTTCAGGGCAGGAGTGGGGTGACCACCCCCACCTCCAAACAATCTCCAGACAATATCAGCAGAGTATTCACTCTACAATAACCTGGGATATTCATGGTTTTCAGTGGCACTGAGCAGCACACATGTGTATTAAGCATGCAGGGGCTGGGTCCCTTCCTCACAGCAGAAACTGGATGCATTTTTTTTCCTTGCATGTTTTGTTGCCCTACAGTATAAAGTATTTTTTCCTTGCATGTTTTGTTGCCCTACAGAATAAAGAAGAGATATATAGATTCAGAACTATGTTAAACCCCAGGAAAATGAGCAGAAAGGGTCATCTACTGATCCGCAGATACAGAGGATGATTTCCTGGGCAGCCCAGCACATCCACCAAAGTAAATTTGGGTTGAACCTTCACTATATGAGTGATAAGGGAATAGTTAGCGTCAGATCCTAACCATTCATCTTTAATATTTCATCGTGCTACCTGTCCTGCGTGTACTAGTTTAAAAAATGGTAACATGAGATAATGTGATGTACTATACCACAATATGAGACTACACAGTCAGGTATGGGCTAATCTCCCTCAACCAGATTTCACATTAGGTCAACAAAGTGTACCAGGAAATTTGTGCATCATGAATCTTAAATGAACTAACAGTGGTTTTCTGAGTTGAGAGTGCAATAGGTGTGCATTACTTTCCATTTTCAGCAGGGAGGCAGATTTCAGTATTTAGGCACATTGCAATATGTTGCTTAAATAGCATGACAAAAGAGAAAGTTTCTTGCAAGAACAAGCAAATGGAATAGAGAGGGGAAACTGTTGCCTCAGGAGACTGATAATGGGCTGTGGATTCTGTCACCTGTAGGTCACTGATTGAGATCTACCGTAGGATAGTAGTGACCAAAAGTCCTCTATCATCTGAAGGCCGCTTTGTGGCTCATGTGAAATGAGTTGGTGGTCTTAGCCCAGGACAGATGTACAGATTATCACTGACAAAGGTTGACACAATCTCAGCAGAGAGGCAAAGTCTGAATCAGCATGGAAACTCATACTCATCTCTTCCCTGGTTCCTCCGGCACAGAGCTGAGGTACATTGGGGGCTTGGTGTGGGTAAATTTCATTGCAGAGGACTTCAGAGTTTTATCAAATAATACAGTCTCATAAAGGAGGAGGAGTTAATCAAATGCTAAGAGAAAACAATGTATTATTTTAAGAGAAAATAGAATTTATAACAGCAATAAAGGATTTATAGCAGCAATAAGTACTTATATATAGCAGATTATTATTAGTTAAAAAATATTCACTGGTTCTTCACCTCCGGCCTTAACCAAATCCTGTCCTATTCTCATCTAATTTATGGAAACCTACAATATTTTATTCTTACTTCCTATGTCATTTGACTTTACTATAAAGTATGAGCTCCTGATTTGCGGATCTGTTGTTTAACTGCAGATTAACAATTACTACAAAACTCCAGATGTATTAAACAATTTGCATACAGTATATGTGAAAATTAGCAGTCTATTTACATTGTATTTGACTAGGTCAGGATCCTATGGAGACAATCCATTTACAACAGGAGCAAAAGGAAAGATAGCTTACTTCTGTAACTCCATTATTTTCCACCGTAAAATATAGTGTAGTTATTTGAGTCTCAGTACTGTACCAGAAAACATTGTCTCCATCCAACTAGCACTTAATCTCTATTACCTGGAGGTTAAAAAGTCAAAAAACAATCATCCATGTCACTGATTCCTGCAGTGGATTGTTACTGAACCATGTAAGGTCGTTTAAATGGGGAGAATTAGCTCCCAGCAGCTTCATGAGCCAGAGATATTACAGTACTCTTCTGCCCCATCTCTCCTCCATTGAAAGCAATGACTGGGTCCTGTGGGCTTCTCATCAAAAGTGTCCTGCTGAAGCAAAAGGCGATGTTTTTTTCTTTTGATAGGCATTTCTTGTTTTATTAACTGAAAATATGTAAAGATGGATGGTGAGACTTTGATGACTTTACCAGACTACCGTGGAGTTAAGCTATGCAGGGAAATAGCTAGAGATGTACTGGATCTGTTAAACAGTGTAGCCTGTTCAGTTAGCTTGCATGTCAAAATATTGGCAGGGTGTAGTCTGTGTTTTTTGTACTCCATTAATACATCTTTTAAACATGTGTATATGCAGGCTCATACACACAGAGAATGAAACCTGTCGTAAGTGACCCCCCCCCCCCCCCAAGGGACCAGTAAAATCATTTGCCTAGTAAATGTGGTCCTTGAATAACAGCTGGACAAAACAGGACTAGAAACTTTTGGGGTAGTTTAAAGGGGTCACCAAGGTCACAGGGTTACGTGTGGTAACAAGGGTGTTTAGTATAGGCTTCCCTCTTCTCCAGAATTTGAAATGTATAAAATGGCCGTATGGGAGGCTAATGCAGATTCTGACTGGGTTGATATCTAATATAATTATTCAGGATTGATTTTATTAGCTAATTTGCCTTCCCCAAAAGTCCTACTCAAATCAAAAGGAAAAAATGCTAGAGAAGATAGTTTCCCTACAATGTTTATGTTTAGGTGGGGTTCTGAATAGGATGCCGATGCAGTGTAGTTGTAGCTGTGTAGGTTCAAGGATATTAGAGAGACAAGGTAGCTGAGGTAATATCTTTTATTGGATCAACTTCTGTTGTCTCTCTCACCATAGAAGTTGGTCCAATAAAAGATATTATCTCACCCACCTTGTCTCTCTATTATTCTGAATAGTGTCTTTTACTAGATAGGCCAAATTTCTATCTCATATATACCAGTTTTATTCCATTCTTCTTGGTCAGCTGATGTCACTCAACCTTCTTCAGATCTAAGAAGATGTATGGATTTTCTATCCATGCAAAGTTCTAGTGTCCAGAGTGGATAGGATTTTGTTTGCTTGTTTTTGAGAGTTAAGTAGAATATCATTATTTTCTTCATCATCAGCATCTTGCTGCTGGAGCATAAGCAGATTTTGCATGTGGACTGGTAAGCTCTTATGACATCTTTTCAAGTCTGGTATATCCAGCATAATTACACCTTTTACAATTTTAATACAATTTAATACAGATTCATAGATTTTAAAGCCAAAAGAGACTATCAGATCATCTAGACTGACCTTCTGTAGGGCACAGGCCATAGAATTTCATCCATTTGAGCCCAATAACTTGTTTGACTAAATCATATCTTCCAGAAAGGCATCCAAGTCTTGATTTGAAAACATTGAGATGGAAAATCCAGCACTTCCCTTGGTAGTTTATTCCAAAGGTTAATCACTATCCCTATTAAAAAAAAGTGCTTTATTTCTAATTTGAAATAAACTTCCATCCATTGTGCTTTACTGGAAATGATTACACTGTAAAAATTGACTTATAAACAGGGTTTTTTTCTTTGTGGTTTACTTATTTTTACCATTTTCCCCCCAGGAAACCATATTTCTTGACTTGGAATATAACGTAGCGTAAGTGTGCCTTGTGTGATGTGCAGGGGAATCTGATGTGCAGTTGCTGTTAACAATACTATAGAGGGAGGAAATGTGTGCCTAATTCCCCTGCGCACTGTGATGAATATTATCCCACTATATTGTGACATGACCTGTCCACTGTATTGGGTTACTATGCAATTAATGAGAAATATTGTAACAGGACATGCCAGCAGGGAAACTTTGAAAAGGCCCATTTTTCTAAACAGTCATAGGGGACACAAAAAAGTGGTTTTATATTTAGTTTATAAAGAGTATAAAACTGATGCAGAAAGCCAGGGTATATTTCACTTCTATTATCAAGTTTTATTGCTTATAGAGGACATAAAAGTATTTTGATCTAATATACTTTATTTTATTTATGACATGATCCATCCCTGGTCATTCCATTGGATCTAAATCACCAGGATAATTAGTTTGTTCTCAGTATGCTCTTGAGCAGTTGAGTTCTACAGCATTTTGTAATTCTACTCTCTCCAGCTTTATGTTCAAGTAGTATTTGCCATGCTCAGTCATGCATCATAATTCAAAGATGTTCAGATAATCAGTTAAAATCTCTGGTGGGACCCACCATCTATAGCACCATCATGGTAATATCTAGTTGCTTTCCAGGTAAATTGTATTGCCACAGTAAGATTCTTAGAGGACTTCATGGAGATTCCTTCTCTTCTCATTTCTCTGGTTAGAAACTATATATGTCTGCATACACACACGTGTGCACACACAGAGTAGGTGCACTGTAGCAGGGCTGCTGGTTGCTGTTTACTGATCACCCCTTCATAGGCAGAGGTGCCTCTGCAGTGCCTTTGCTCAGTTTTCCCCTTTTCAGGACCCTTTAGTGTTTCCCCACAGTCTTTCTTGAGATTACCATGAGCCACTGCCTAGGGCTGGGTTAATAGCCAAAAGTAGTTCAAAATAGTCCTCAAAATAAAGACCATTACAGCAATGAAAAAATTTCTACTCATCTCCAGCTCTTCTGCTGCAAACTGAGCGCTTACTCTGTCCCAGACCCTTGTCCATGGAGCCGCTGATCCTGTCCTTCCCAATGGGAGCTCAGCCTTCTGGCTTTGGCTTCCTTCTTCCTCTCAGCACACACCCTCTTCTGAGAGAGAAGGCAACATCTATACTGCTCTCTTTTGGAGACCTTCTCTCTGATTGGTTGGGACAGAGGGGAGCCCTGCTCCATCCTATACTATAGGGATCGTGGTACCTGGCCCTTAAAGTGACAGTATCCTGGGTTTTTCCACCCAATTACTAATTCCCCAGGGCCTGCTTCCTCTCTTCCTGCCACAAGGCCATTTCCAGGGCCTGTGTTTATTCCACTAGTCTTAAAGAGCCAGTATACCCCATTACATTCAAGTTAAAAGTTCACTCTGGCTTTAGAGAGATTACTGTTTTCTGTGTTATTCCCTATACTTAAAATGGGAAATGCCACTGTAACAGGTAATGTCTGTAGAACCCGAATACCAGAATGAACTTTGAAGTGGCACCACTGATTAGAACTTTAAAACCTTCTGCCTGTTACAGTGGAAATGCTTTCTAACTAATAGGATTTTTCAGCATATTTTGAAAGTGGTCAGTTTCTGCATAAGGCTTATTTATCTAGAATTTGGAATGGAAACCGCTTGATAGAGAATTCATTACCTCTGTCTCTCACATGCTTCATCCTGCAGCTTTGTAATTTGTTTTGGCCGAGAGAAGCACAGATGTAATGGCTGGAGATGTGGATGCTGATGCAGCTGGGCCTGATCTGTTGATGGCTTTGGAGTCCAAGACCAAGTATTTAAAATGACAATGGAAATGTACTGGGAGCCAGTGGTGGGACTGAAGCACAGGTGTGGTATGCTCCTGCCATTTTGTCCCATCTAAGGAATGGGTGACTGCATTCTACTCAAACAACAGCTTCTGCTTTGTGCCCACCTCCTTGCCTATAGGCAGTGAGTTAAAATAATCCAATTTGGAGGTAGTGCACACATGGAGGCAAAGTTTCCTAGCACGCTGCAGATGGAAGAGGCTTTTTCCCCAACTGATACTACCTGATCATCTAAACTAATTAATGAATTAAACGCAATGATATACAAAAGGCTGTTGAGCACATACCGCCTGAAGAGTTAAAGTTATATCAACCAGGTATTAAGGGCCTGATCCAAAGTGTATTAAAGTCAATAGAAAGGTTTGTATTGACTTCAATGGTCTTGAATCAGGTGCTAAATTGCTGGATTTTTAAAAATTTCTCCTCGGAGGTGCACTTGCTTTACTGTTTACAAACTATCAAGGCTCTGATCCTGTGAACACATCTACTTAGGAGTAACTGTACCCACGAGTTGTCCCATTTTCATGTACATAAAATTACTCACATCCTGAACTGTTTTCAGGATTGGGCTCAAGTTTTTACCCCTCGAGAACATCCATTTAATTCTTTCTCAGAGCATAATCCCAGTTAATAGAAATAATTATTACAAACAACAGTTCAGTTGTCCTCTTTGTTGGAAAGATGTGAATCACTTTCCACAATCCCGACAGTCTGTCTTCAAGGTGCAGCTAGTACAAGGCGTTCTTGCTATCAGAGGATCAAAGTAGCATTGCATCCTTACAAGTCTTTAAAATGTACTGTAGCAAACAGCATAGAAAAGCACTTGTTTTTTTGCGGTGGGGGAAGGGAGTTCCCTGTCCAGGTAAAACATACTTTTATCTTCAGCATTCTTTCTTAGTCACTTTCTTGCAGAGTGTGGGTATTCTGCTTCCCACCCCTTGTTTGATAAACAATATAAGGCCCTTTTGCTACCTGGCTTCCCAGCTGTAATTCAAAGAGCAGGGCAAATCAGGCCTAACCTCAATTTCCTGTGTTGAATGTGCAGCTGCCTGATTGATGGCCTGATGAATTATTAATGAAAGGACCTTGTGTGCATATTCATGGAAACATCTCTTTATTAATTCATAAAGCAGCTGCTGCAAAGGCAGAGAGTGGCGGGCTCAGTCTCCTCCCACGTGAGGGCACATAAGAAGTGCCTCTTCACTAACCTCTGACAGATTCCTGCCCCTCCAGCAGCACAGTGTATTTTGTGCAACAACAGCAACTCTTCCTCTTTTTTTAAAAAAAATCCTACTTCTTTGCACCAGCAAGGGGACTATGGTTGCCAGCCAGCCAGCAACCAGAGGGACTGAGAAGGTTCAGCACTAATTCCCAAATAACGTCACTTACGAAAACTAAAATGTAATGGGAGTAACTAGAGTCCATGGCTCATTTCAATTATTTTCTAATTGTTTTCAGATGCTGCTCTGCATGCTTCATTTAATTCTACAATAAACACTACATGCAGCATGGTGGTGTTTGTCACCGGAGACCAAGGAGAAATAGAAATATCCCATAGGAAATGATGCAAAATAATAAGATACATTTTTCAGTGAGATGAAACAGAAAACACAAGGGGCTGGAAGGAAAAAGTCTCTGTTTATAAACTACTGCTGATTGTTAGTGAAACTTTTTTTTTCTGACCAAAAAAAAAAAGTTAAAAGCCACGAGAACTTCCAAAACACCACGATTATGGAGGAACTACAGCATATCTGTCTGTGCATATGTGTAGCTCTCTTTTTCACTCTGAAAAGAATCTGAACATTTCATAGGCCTGTCTGACCCTCACTACACGTAATTTGCAAGTTGCGTAGTCACAAAACCAGGGGATAAACTGCTTAGCTACAAAAAAGGATGACACATGATAAGCATGTCTGGGCCTAGTCAGTTCTTGAATAAGAAACCTCCAAGGAAAACCCAGATCATGCAGAAAATGGGGTTGGTGATATAGCAGGTAGCACTCATCTCTCTTGGGCCCTGATCCTGTAAACACTTACATGCTCGCTTAGTGTTAGGAACAGGAGTAGTCCCATTTTAGTTATATTAATAGATTCATACTCATAGATGTGAAGGCCAGAAGGGACCACTATATCATCTAGTCTGATCTTCTGTATAACACAGGTCATAGTATTTCATTCAGTTATCTCTGTGGGGAGTCCAAAAACTTGAATATAAGCTAGAGGTATTTCATTTCCTCTAATTTTGCATACAACAGTTACCCTACCAAACATGTTAATTGTGCTTTAGGTAAACAGGAAACACTACCTCATTATTTGTAGTGTTCTCTGTATTTCCCTATACTTACTACAGGAAACAGCTAGGGAATACTGCAAATTCTGAGGTAATGTTATTCAGTCGAATAGGGCAATAAGCACATTTTTAAATGCGATCTCCCTACCTTACCTTCTATTTATTGTTATAAACAGGGCTATGAACGTCTTCAGGTATGTCTCACTATATTAAATAGGCAGTGCCTGCTATACAGTGGGGATAATAGTACACTACCAACTATCAGTAGTGTAAATATATACTCAAGTAGAGGTAGAACCTGGAAAAGTTGGACAGACTTGTCACAGGTATTTCAGTGCTTGCCTAACTTTAGCTATCTGTTTATCACACTCATCACCATGACATCTGAGCTTTAGTACTGGAAGGCACCATGTTCAGCCTCTGACTTTTTAGTCCATTTTTTCCCTATTTACTTTTTCTGTCACTTCGTAGCAAAATGTATCTATCCTCAGCGTGTGACCTCAATGCTCATTATTAAGCTAGAGCCAGCCATAGTAACATGGCTGAAACACAGCAAGCTCAACATAACACTGTTTGCTTAAACCATATACCTCTTGCCTGGCAGAGAACTTATTTTTACCCAATCCCTGCAGAAACCTGCTACAACTAGCAGACTGCAGTATGAATTATTTTCTCATCCTTCCTCAGGGAGTGTGCAAACATTTCTTCAGATTTGTGAAGAACAGCTCCAAGCAGGATATCTCTACAGACTATATAAGAATGTACATTTGTGTTATTACCATCTGAATCTGCTTGTGATATGGGAAGAGAAATATAGGTCAGTGACAATTCATTCCACGAAATAAAGGACGGGGAAATTTTACTGCATGATGAGGATAAAAAATACATCTGAATTTCAAGCTGCAGGTGAATATCTTTGCTCTTCACTGAAGTAGCTGTGTAAGTGAATGCTTTTGATAAAATTTCCATTTCCATGACACACTTTCCAAAAGCTCTCATGCAGTGGTGTTGTTTCCTGATACCCTACAGTATTTTACCACTGTCTGACAGTCCAGATTATCTGCTCCCCTGATGTTTTTGAAGAAGAGGTAAAATTCTTTCTTGGGGGAACACCATGTTTTTCTGGTAGATTAAGGTCTGAACAAGAACATGTTTTGGAGAAGGCTTGATCCTGACACTGCAACCTAAACCCATCTCTTGTTTGTCATAGGTATTAGACTTCAAATATATAACATTGGATCTGATTATATTAGCCTTGCATTCATCTGAACATGGGATATTGAAACAATACACATTTGATGCAATTATAATTTCCTTTCCATTTAATTAAAAATAAATGAGAACTCAAATATAGGCAAATAAACTCAGACAAAATAAGAACCAACTCAGACCTTCACCTAAACTGTGAACCTTGACCCAAAACTATTGGTACGTTACTTCAAGTTGCTGAGAGAGTGTCAAAATTCCACCAAAAATACTTCCAGCTACACCATAGGAAAGTATTTTGAAGAGCTTGCAACCATGGTGCAGTCTTCATTAGTTGAAGATATACATCCACAACTGATCAATTCAGTCTGTAGTCAAGGAGTACTCTTGGATGCCTTGCTGATGCCAGGAAATACTGTCCCTTGTAGCTGATGAAGACCCGGTCTTAGTTACTCACACCTTCGTCACATCTCAGTTGAACTACAGCAGTCCAATATACTTGGGCATGAAGCCATCAGCACTCCAGGAGTCAGAACTCCAACTAGTTCAGAATGCTACAGAGTCTCCTCAGCACCACAGGCTCCTGCAAACACATCAAACCAGTCCTCTGCTCTCTATGCCAACTTCCCAGAGAATTTTGAATCAAGTTCAAGGACTTGGTTCTTATCTTCAATGCACTCCATGGCCTGGGCCTAAGATATCTAAAAATCTACCTAAAGCTGTGGTTGACAACTTCTCCCCTCTGGCATAATGGAACTCTCAACAATAAGAGTAAAGCTAGTCTGTGTGGGAGACAGAACTTTCTCTAAGTGCAGTCCAAGAACTCCTGCTAAGAGCTAAGGGCAATCACAAATGTCACCACTTTCTGCTTTGAGTGCAAAGCACATTTCTTTGACCTTGCCATCAATAATATAAACACATAGCAAAAGGTATATTTATATTTGAAAAAAAAAAATCAAAAAGAAACCAACCCACACTACCAAAACAAGAAACCTCCCTGCACATGCTTTTCCCTCTGGAGAGATGATGAGAGACCAAACATGTGACAGATGTGTAGCCACAGTTGCTTAACACACAGCTGGAAGTCACTCATATACTAAGATGTTGAACAAGGTGTAAGAATCTGAATAGAATAGAATAGAAGTCAGAACAACTGGAAATATTACAAGAGAGCCTGTTTTTGCTAGCTCTTCAACCATATTTTGTGGACTATAGAGTCTCAGACCATGAAGATGAACAACCGGATCCCACACAAATAAGCATCTGAACCAAACCCCTCAACCTGCTATAACTAAAACATGAGCCAAAAACTTCACTTTTATCTGACTCGCTGTTTAGATCCTTACAAAAGAGAAAATATGATCCCTTGTTGGAATCACATTCTCACTGTTTGACATGCCTGCTGTTACCCGGACTCAGGCTAGGTTTTTATTTTCATACTAATGAAGGAAAATCTGTAGCATATGACAAATCCCCCACAAGTATTTTGCTTACTTCCTTGCATGTTAACCCTAGTGTGTAAGCCTTTTATTCTATATTCCTAACAATAGCGCCTTTGTTGCCACTGTTTTTAATAATGATGCCCTCTGGTACTGTAGCAGCAAGACGGCAACACCTGTTTCCATGCTGATAGACTTCCATGCTGGTGCCAAGCTACTGATCTGGCAACATACTCAGATCTAGAGTCTGACACACTTGTAGGTCCCCCCCCCCTTCTTTGTGTATGCAAATGATTAATGTAATTTTATATAGATATATGCCTATTTCTATGGATGTGCTTTTCAGGTATTCGGGGGGAGTGAAAGATACACTTGGCAGATGCTGTGTGATAAAGGTTAAATACTGTATTCACTATAAAACTGACTCAGATTGCAAAGAAGATATAGAAATTTAGGCGAGGGATGGAGCAGGACAACTACTGTTTGATCTAAGTGATTCCCTTCCTCCTTTCTAATTGTAATTATATTGCTCTTGCAGATACTTGAATATGGTTTAAGGAGCAAGTTCTTCTCTCAAGTATATCTGCATAATTTCAATGGCGTCAGCTGAGTTAGTCTTGATTTATGTTGATGTACACAAGAGCAGAATTTGCTCCAGACTCTTATATTTTGGAAACGTTTTCCATGTTATAAAATAAGGCAGTTTATGTCTGAAACACTGAGCTTCCTGTTTGTTTATAATACTAACAAAACGTAGATTGATTTGTTTTTATTATTTGATATATGCCCTGTTTGTTGCTTAAACAAAGACAAATCAGAAAAAAAAATCCCAGCTATTTCAGCAGCACCCTCCAGCTTGATTTTAAAATTGTGCTTATACCTTTTCTAATGGAAACGGGAATGCTGTGGGTACATATTACCGTTACATATTTAAATAAATAATCATAATATTTTTACTTAAAAAAAGACACTCAGACAGATTCTGTCATCTGTATGTTGAGTAGCATCTGTGGGCAACTCACAGAATAAAGTGCTATTCAAAATGAGTAAGGGTGGAAAAATTGGGGCCTCAGCAAAGAAAAGTGGAGGGTTCTGCTCCACATGTTCTGAGAGCCTGTGCTTGAATTTGCTTCTAAGGGCTTGATTTTGCCATTCTTCTTCATAATGGGTAGTTCAGTGAGGTTACGTGCAGAGTAATTAAATATTCAGCATGAATAATGGTGACAGGATCTGGCCCTTATTATTCACATGGTCATAAAATGGATTTGCCCTTGCGATTCAGAGAAATGAAGCAGCATTTACTTACTTACCCTTTCCTTCATTTTTTTTTTTTATTTCCTGTGGTCTTTGGGAGGAACAGAAATATTTAGTCAGAAAAAGTTCTATTAAGCCTGTGACTCCATTGATAAAATCATAGAATTCTAGATTCATAGAAATGTAGGGCTGATAAGAACCTCAAATGGTTATTTAGTGCATCCCAATGTGTTGAAGCAGAATTAAGTATAACTAGATCATCCTTGCCAGTGGTTTGTCTAACCTCTTCTTAAAAACCTCCAATAACGGGAATAACACAACCTCCCTAAGTAATGTGTTCCAGTGCTTAACTATCCATAGATACTATAATATACTATAGTGTATATACTATATAATATAATAACACTCTTAATAAGCAAACAACGGTTCTGTGGATGCACAACATAGAATAATGGATGGGGGAAAAGAGGAAATACAACTCAGAAGTTTGTGACTTTCATATCTGAAAACTTTCTACAGGAACTAGTGAGATATAATCAGTAATCTCAAAACAACATTAGGAAACAATTAAGGTTGAAAGTGTGTAGCAGTGAAGTCTGCTTGAGCCCAGAAAACACTGTCATTTTCAACAGAGTAAGCCTTCTACCTTAAGAAATCCCTCAAAAGCGTGAAAATCTGGAAGAGAACAGTTAAGAGAGGCAACCACTTCGCCCTTACCACATTTTCCTTCTTCAGTTATCCCTTCTCCATGCAAGTCACCCCTGCCTACCAAACCTAACCTATGACTTCTGATGCTCCATAGTACTGTCAAGAAAGAGAAGTTACGTACCCTTTGTAAATGCAGTTCTTCAAGATGCGTGTTCCTATCTGTATTCCACTATGGGGCATGCATGTGCTTCATGCACCCGAGACTGGAGACTTCTTGTAAGTAGTGTCTGTTGGTCCACGCCCGTGCCCTTGTTCTCTTTGTGCTCTCTGCCAAGGGTATAAAGGGCAGTGCAGATCAACCATCTCTCCAGTTGCTGCCTTGCAAATATCAAGCCGAGGTACCTTCTGAAGTGATGCTACTGAGGTTGCTTGCAATCCTGTAGAGTGAGCCCATACCCCTTGGAGATGTACCAACTTATAAAGTAGGATAGAATCTGAGATCCATTTAGAGATCTGTCCTATGACTTGTTTAGCTATGGCAATACACAGTCTAGGTGACTTTCTGATTTGTTTTGTTCTCTGCAGGTAAAATGCCAATGCTTACCTTACACCGAGGGAATGAAGTCTCTTCTCTTCACTGGAAGCATGGGACTTCAGGGATAATAGAGGTAAGTGAATAGTCTGATTTTTATGAAACACCACAATTACCTTAGGAGTGAATTTTAGGTGTAGTCATAGCAAGACATTGTCTTTACGGAATACTGTGTATGGTGGGCCTGCCATTAGGGCTCTGACATCACCCACCTGCCTGGCCGAGGTGTTGGCAATGAGGCAACAAGAAAGGGACATTTATTGACAGGTGAAACATCAGACATGTAGCACATCAACATGTGGGATAGTCAGAGCTGAAAGTACTAAATTAAGCTCCCAGGGAAGGGTTGGCTTCATTACTAATGGAAAGGTTCTAAGTAAACCTTTTAAGAACCTAGATGTGGCTGGGTGAGTAAAGACAGAGTAATTGTCTGTTGGTGGAGCACAGGAGCTGATTGCTGCCAGGTAAACCCATAGTGAGCTAAGGGGCAGACTTGTCATCTTAAGGATAAGGAGGTAATCCAGGATGACAGGAATTCCTGCTGTCTTTGGAGACACATGATACTGCTGTGCCCAGATAGATAACATTTTCTGTTGGAATCCTTTCTGCTATTACTAAGAACAACATCCACAGCTTTGTAGCAGTAACATTCTAAGTCTGATGTCCATCCAAATACCAATCTGTGAGGTGAAGGGCACTTGGGCTTGGATGTCTGACCCTGCCATTCTCTTGAGTCAAGAGATCTGGGAAGGTTTGAATGCTGATGGTTGGATAGGTTGACATTTGTAGGAGACTCGGGAACCAGAATTGTCTGAGCCATTTGAGTGTGATGAAGATGTCTCATGCCCAAAACCAAGGTATCAGTGAGATAAGGATAAAAGACATAGTTGAAGTGGTCTGTCCAAAGAAATAGGAGGACAGAATCACCTCTGGAGTAATGGTCTTGAGCTCCCTTGGAGCAGTATATATTTCACTTTCAGTTCACTTGGGGTATGAACAGGTCCCAGGTGAGGGGTTCCCTACTAAGTGAAGATACTGTTCACCATTAAATTGTGTAAATTTCACGACTGATCAACAGCAAAGTGCCTGCTGAGGCTGTCAACCAGTGAATTCTGGGTTGCTGGAAGATGCCCTGTCAATAGGGTGACGTGGTTCCTGATGCACCAGTTCTGTAATTTGACCACTTCTACACACAGGGGAGTGGATCTCACCCCTCCCTGGTTTTTTATGTTAAATATAGTTATTATATTGTCTGACATTGAGGATATGATGAGATTGGATGAATAGTAGGAATGCTTTGCAGCCTTCTTGGACAATTCTGAGTTCCAGAAGATTTATGTGCATCCTGGTTTCCCAGGACAGCTTGGTGCCTGCGCTGTGTGACCATCCATGTTAGCCCCACAGCCTAACAGGGAGCTGTCTGTAATTATTGTCCTATCAGGTGTGGGTGATAGAAAAGGAGAACCCATCCACACTTGTCCAGAATCTTTCCACCAAGTCACTCAGACCCTCACCTTGACTGAAACAGTTACTATGGTGTTCATGTCATGTTTACTTGATATATTTACTATCCGAAACCAAGCTTGTAGACAACAGAAGTGGAGTCCGGTGAATGGTGTTACACACATACATAATGCCATGTGCATTAGGAGAATAAGGCAAATTTGAACTAATGTTCAAGGGTTGAGCATAATGGGATCTATCAAGTTACTCATGGTGTGAAATATGTCCATAGGGAGGCAAGCCCTTTTCCTGACCAAGTCTAAGGTCAGGACAAGAGCTTGTCTCCCTATGGACAGATTTATAAATTCTATAATCTGCATCAGTCAGGGTAGACTTTTTCTATGTTCAGTGATCAGGTTGATGTCAGGACTTATAGGCATGTTCTGCCTGTGAGAAGCCAGTTGTCTACATTCAAAAAGAAGGGCAAATCCTGAATGATGTTCTGGACTTCCCTGGGTAACCCTGAAGAGTGAAGCCTTGATTCCCCGCACATCACAATGGCAGTAGCCATTGATCTCATGAAGATTTTGAGATCTGCCCTGCTGGTGTAATTTGTCTTTAAAGTCTAGGAATTTATAATAATTTAGAAAATCACACTTAGCCTACAGTGCTTGATATTCTAAACTGGGAGCTAGTAGATTTAAACACCTTCCTCCCCAGCAGATCAAGACACTTGGCCTCCTTATCTGTGGGGGTAGCTTTTGGGTATTGCTATCTTGATTTTTCTGTGGTGACTGAACAACTGAAGGGTTAGGTGGAAGGTGGATAAATAGAAACTCTGCTCCCTTTACCGGGACAAAGTAATGCTTCTCTGCCCTCTCGGGAATAGGGGCACATATTGCTGGTGTATGCCATACAGCGCTTGATGGTTCCAGTGTGACTTTGTTCACTGGGAGTGCTATTCAGCGGGAACACATGGGTTGCATGATGTCCAGGAGCTTATGTTGTGTGTCCAGGACCTCTTCTAGGGAGATTTGGAGCTCTTCCGCCATCTTTAATAGCAGCTCCTACAATTGCTTATGGTCATCTGGGGGAGTCGGCGAGGCTGGAGTGATTGCCTCATCAGGAGATGAGGAGTATACCCCTGTTGGTGAAACCACTGTAACCAGCTCATACTTCCTCTTCTATGAGCTCAGTAGCAAGTTCTGGTTGTTCTTTTGTAGAGAAAGAGTGGTATAACTCCCCATTAGATCACACAGACTCAGGTGGCCATGTGTATGGGTCCCATGGGCTCCAATAAGACCTGTATGAGGGGTCAAAACTGGATTGTGGGGGTCTCCAAGGAATGAGGTACCACTGATCACGAGGAAGGTGTCCCAGGTTGGGTGGATGAGGCTGGTGCCAGGAAGGTCTTGATCTCCCATCTGAACTAATCTCCCTTGGTGGACGTGATGATGATTCCTCCTGTATTTGATTCTACTGATGCTGAAAAGATTGGCACCAGGTCAATCGGTTGTGCCATCAGTACCATTCACGGAAAGCTGCAGCTAGTAGGTGGGATAGTGGATGGTCTTCTTCTCCCAGAACCCATGTCTCCGGACAGGGTTAAAATCTCCCTACCAAAGTTCAGTTCCATCAACAAGGGACACTGTGGATCTAGGAAAACGAAAGTGTCCTCCTCAGAAGGCCAATATATAAGGGGTCGTGGCCAGCAAATGAAGTTCTTATCAGATGCTCTTTGCCAGTACAAGGAATCTCAGTCCTTTGCCCTGGATGGTACCACAGATGGCTCCATTCCTGGTGTGGAGTCTGGTATCAGAGGATCCTTGCTCCTGAGCACCTTTTTATTATGACCCTGAGGTTTAAGACAGTCTGCATCCTTGGAAGGTGGACGTGAAGTCTCACCTGACCTGGACAGAGTGAAGGAGGGATTCAGTCTCTTTGGAGTGGACTTAGTGGGGGATCTGCTTTTATGCTTGGAACCCCGGTGAAGGGTCCCTGAGTTTTCTGCTTCCTGATTCTGCATCAGACCTCATGCTAAGAGGCAAGCCATTTGATGATTCTGGCCAGGGCTGGCTCCAGCATTTCTGCCGCCCCAAGCAAAAAAAAAAAAGCCGTGATCGGTGGCAGCAGTTCAGCGGCAGGTCCTTCACTCCTAGAGGGAGTGAGGGACCTGCCGCCCCCGAATTGCCGCAGGTGCCGCCCCTCTCCCTTGGCCGCCCCAAGCACCTGCTTGTTAAACTGGTGCCTGGAGCCAGCCCTGATTCTGGCAGGGGGTCTGCC
This sequence comes from Emys orbicularis, assembly GCF_028017835.1. Taxonomy (NCBI): domain Eukaryota; kingdom Metazoa; phylum Chordata; order Testudines; family Emydidae; genus Emys; species Emys orbicularis. Next base: position 90,894,755 of record NC_088685.1, on the reverse strand, counting down.
TGGCCTGGGTCTGACTGTGGCCTCATTGCTTTCTCCATGAGGTGCTTCCTTGACTGGAGTTCTCATGCCTGCCAAGTCTGGTGGGAAAACAGCAGAGATATGAGCTTCTCTAAGAAAGTGCTGGTGGTCGTTGCTGACCAAGAGGAGCAGGGACAGGAGACACAGTTCTTAAAGCCTGACATTCTGGGAATAAAGGAAGTCCCAAAGCAGGGAGGCCAGGCAGTTCTATATAACTGTATAAAACAACAGTATAAAACCTTGAAATATTTAGGGCTTTGAAGACAAAGAAGGCAGAAGGAACGGCTCCATACACTGGAGATTCTAATTCAGGCCATGCAGTGGTAAGAAGGAACTGGAAAGGCATTGGTCCTCCCCACTCCAGAGCAAGAGAAGAGCCAGGGTGTGCGTGTGGACCAATGGACACTACTTGTAATAATTCTATGTATCTGAGACCAGACTGCATGTGAGTTATTCACCTTGGAATATAAGTATGGAAGAGCTCTCAAAGAAGAACTGGTGAGTCTGTATGCATTTGCCCTCTACTGGCAAGAATCAGAACTGCTCAACTGTACACTAAAGCACGTACTTCCAGCACCTAAAAGAGAATCAAGTAATAGGAGCTTGTGCATTGGGGCAGGAGGATCTGAGATCAGCCACTGTTAACAGTGAAGTACCAAACAGCCTGAAGGTGAAGCACAGTGATCACTGAAGACCTAGATCAAGTTTTACAATTAAAATATGTATATTTTGCTAAGCCTGATAAAAGTAGATCATAATGAAAACAAACATTAGCTTAGCAAAGAAAAAAATCTTATTGGTAAATATTTTTGATGGACAAAATTGATCATATAAATTATTCACAGAACATTAATGAGGCACCTAATGAACTATTTTTTTTAAAATCCTGAATAGCTAAAGATTCACCTGAGCAGTCTTCATTCTGAACATCTGCACACAGTAATTTACATTTAAAACATGGAGCCTCTTTGTAAATAGGAAAGGTTGAGACATTGGCTACAGCACTTTAATGGGGTTAAATTAGCTGCTGGTCCAAGTTTATTCTCCAGCACTTGGCTTCCTGCAGTGGGCCCCTCCCGATCTCTCTGCTGTGACAGCAGCTTTAAGGGTTTAACAACACAGTGCCTTTTGATCTCATTTCAGCAGCTGTGATTAAATAGACACACATCACTTGCTGTGCCACTATGTGTGGAGCCCATGGTTCACCTTCACTGAATTAGTACCCGCTGAGCACTGCAAATATTTGAAATGTCAATCCATTTGATAATGTCAGAGAGGGCTGCAAATACCACAAAAAGGCGCCAAGGAAACATTTAATACATGCAGTGGCATGTATAGCATCTCTTTACTTCTAGACAAAAATTAGAGTTAAATGGAAATGGCAAAACCCAGAAGAAGAGGTTAAGTTCAGCAGATCTAATAACCCAAAGTGGGACATGCTCTTGCAACTTACTACCTTAATACTGTAACGAGTGAGTGTGTGTGTGTGTGTGTGTGTGTGTGTGTGTGTGTGTGTGTGTGTGTGAGAGAGAGAGAGAGAGAGAGAGAGAGAGAGAGAGAGAGATGTAAACTCTCTACTGTTCTGGGGAATTAATTTCTATTGACAAAAGATTGGGGAATTCATAGCACAATATTCCAGCTGGTTCCATTAGCATTCTACACAGACTCACTACTGCAGCTCATCCCTAAATGGAGACTACAGCCTTATTGTGACATCTTTATTGCATTTTCCCAGCCAAGAGTCCCAAACCAGAGTAAGTACTTGGTCTGAGTAGCAGACAGTAAGGAAGCCATATTTTCAGACACTGGAGCCTCTATGAGCATAAAAGCTGGTGAAATTGGAAGCGATTGAGCTGACTACTACATTGCAATCTGCTGTGTTTATATATACCTATATATACAAATGGAAGCAGGGAACCGCAAGTTAAACTTGTTGCTGGTGGCTGAATCAGAATGTCATAATCCTAAAACTGTGTAGCAAAGCTATGAGGTATTGCAACTAATCAGATGAGGTACAGTAATCGGGTTAATGAATTTAATTTTAAATTTATACTTTATTTACTAAATTACAATTTCAAATAACTCCTAAAAACTACTATTGTACACAGGATAAGACTCCATTTAACTAAAGAGCTGCAGAATTGCCTAAGGCTTTGTCAGAAAAAGTAGAACCCAGGCAATAGCTGGTAGAGTATATATGTGCCATGCAGTCTATTTTGTGGGAGAAAAGGATGTTTGTTTCCTTTGTATTCTGATGAAGCCTAATGCTTCATTGAGTACAAATGCATCTAATTTGTAATTAGCAGAGTGAAACCTTAGCAGGAGAAGGTTTCAGTGAGACTTAGGCCTAGTCTACACTGGGGGGGTGTCGATGTAAGATACGCAACTTCAGCTATGGGAATACCGTAGCTGAAGTTGACATATCTTATTCCGACTGACCTCCCGTCCTCACGGCGCGGGATCGACGGCCACGGCTCCCCCGTCGACTCCGCTACCACCGCTCGCTCCGATGGAGTTCCGGAGTCGACGGGGAGCGCGTTCGGGGATTGATATATCGCATCTTAACGAGACGCGATATATCGATCCCCGATAAATCGATCGCTACCCGCCGATACAGCGGGTAGTCTAGACATACCCTTAGACTGTGTTGGATTTATCCCACTGTCCAATTATTTTCAAGAACATATACATAGATGTCTGTTTACTCTAAAGCAGTGGTTCTCAAACGTTTTTGTCTTGGTGACCCCTTTCACACAGCAAGCCTCTGAGTGAGACCCCCCCTTATAAATTAAAAATACTTTTTAAATATTTAACACTATCATAAATGCTGGAGGCAAAGCGGGATTTGGGGTGCAGGCTGACAGCTCGCGACCCCCACATAATAAGCTTGTGACCCCGCTGAGGGGTCATGATCCTCAGTTTGAGAACCACTGCTCTAAAGAGTTATTTTTAATCCAAGTAACAATGAAAATTACCAGACACTAGTATCTTGCAAACACTAGTGAGAGCAATGTTGACCACCAGCAGCAGTCCTGCTAAAGTTGGGTTTGCAGAGTCAGGCCCTGATTTAGCTACAGGTCACCATTAGCTTTACCAATCTCTCTAACTATATTTCTTCCCTTCCCTGCATCACTTCAGAGAGAGAAGCAACCACCAGAGAAGAAGAAGAGGACAAGTTACTTTCACTTAATTATTTTTGGAGTTGTTTTGCGGGCTGGGGGCATGTGATGTCTCCAAAGTTACCTAAAGCTTTATCTTTATTGGCAGCTGTTCTGGATAAGGAGGAAGCGATGCTAACAGGGTGAAATGATGATGATGATGATGATGATTAATTATTTGTATTATAGTAGCAGCTAGGAGCCCTACTCACAATGGGGTCCATTGTGCTAGACCCCATACTAGCATAGAACAAAAAGAGACCCTTTCTGAAGAGATTACAATTTAAGTAGCAAATTGAACAAACTGCTGTGTCTTCATGGGAAGCTCCTCCAGGAGAGGGTTGCGTTCTGGTGGAGATGAGGCCTCAATACTACTGTCACCCCACCCTACGTGTTTGCTGAGGAAGAGCTTTAAAATCCAGTTGGGGTCATTTGGAGCATATTGGTGGAAGCTGCACTGGAGATGGCCTGATTCAGAGCAAACTTCCACGCTCAGCCTCACCTGCTTTCTGGATTTCACAGAGTAAATCAGGCTTATAATGTTCCTGAAACATACTTAAAAATGGCTGTACCTGAAAAGGAAGATATATGGAGGTACAACATTTAGCCAGCTTAGTCACCCTACTAAAGACGTAGGGTGAAAACCTGACCTTCCCTAAACCGTTGCTAATACCCAACAGCACCTATCTCTACCCCTGACCAAACTGTGTATAGTTGCATCCATTAACACTACCATATGTATCTTCGGGGAGAGGGAAGGGTCTAATGGGTCAGTAGCCAATCTGGCTAACACAATTATAATATAGGCAATCTGATTTTCCAATGACTGATACAATCAGACAACCTACTACCTAAGAATCGAGCTGAGTGTAGAGAACCATATTCCAGCAAAGCTCCCACAGCCTGACGGTAAAGGATCTTTAATAGAAGTTTTGACATTTAGAAGATATTTCGTTGGTTGGATTTTTTACTTATTAATATTTTGCACCTTTTATCTATTATTAACAAATAGTAAATCACTGTATATTACAGAACAGTACAAATTGTTACAATTATTGCTTAGAATGCCACCCTGTTCTAAGTTGGTTTATATATTTATCTTTCCAGTCATTTACAATTAGTGAAAATGGTTTTATATTGATTACTTCCATTAGTCCATTGGGCACTATCTTTGGCCTATTATTTTTTCGTGCTTCTGTAACTTCATTGGCAGCATATGTATAAGTGCAGCAGATAACATTCAGGTCTGTTTTGCTGATGTCTTTATATCTGTCTCTGTCTACTAAACATGTACTTAATTGATCCTGAGCTATGAATCTTTGCTAAGAAACTGATCTTCAAAAACAAGCTTATCGATTATTGACTCCCATATGCTTTCATCTAGAAAGAGGAGGGTAAGATATTGCTGTCTAATATGTGCAGGTTGTGAAAAGCCTTTGCATTTTGCTGATTCCTGCTAATTTATCCTTTGATCAGGTTATTAGACAATTATGTTAGGTATTCTTTTTCGTCTATCTAGTTTATCTGAAATCTGTGCTTTTCCCCCTAATCAGGATACTACTATGTGTCTGATTAATGCTTGTAACTTATTGATTGTTCTGGCAGAAAGCTTAGCTGAAAGCCAGAAATGTGAATGGTGTTTCAGTGATACAGGGACTTGAAATGCCCCTGTTCTAAAGAACTTCAAGTAAAGGTTTGTTTATTTGTCCCTTCCATCACTTCCTATTTAAGATAGGGTAGGGCAGTATTTATTCCAAATTAGCCATCTTCCTGTTTCTGCTGTTTCCTTTCATGTCAGTTTTTTTTTAAAATACACATCTGCTGTTCACTACTCCCAGTGGCAAAGCTTATCTTTGATTTTAAAATGGTGGACAGGCTATTTATGAAATAGGCCCATTCTTGATAATTAGGGAGTGGAACTAGTTCTAGTATATTAGGGCTGGTCTACACTGGGGGGGGGGGGGGGAAATCGATCTAAGATACGCAACTTCAGCTATGTGAATAGCATAGCTGAAGTTGAAGTATCTTAGATCGATTTACCTCGGGTCCTCACGGCGCGGGATCGACGGCCACGGCTCCCCCGTCGACTCCGCTACTGCCTCTCACTCTGGTGGAGTTCCGGAGTTGACGGGGAGCGCGTTCGGGGATCGATTTATCGTGTCTAGATGAGATGCGATAAATCGATCCCCAATAGATCGATTACTACCCGCCGATCCGGCGGGTAGTGAAGACATACCCTTAGTTTGTGGCTCTGAAGGATTCCAGTTTAGATTTAGCTCTAAAGAAACAGGAGAATGCAGGCTACTTATGGCTTTGAGTGGTGGGAGTCATCAATATTTTGGGGTGAATTTGTTGTTTTAGTCACCTTAATACTCATTCTGTAACTTGCTGATGTTTTATTGAAATGAGCTCCACATAATTGATACCTAATCATCCGGAGAAATAGGCTATTACCTTATGCTCTGTACTCTTTGTCATGCAGGGTGTGTGTGCGTCATTTACTTTGAGTCTCAGGCCCAAGTTTGCAGAGTAAGCTTGAAGTGATATTTCTTTGAAACTCAGGTTACTGTGTTGATTCAGGCTCAATTAGGTCTATGTTGCTTTAATAAATAAGGAGACTGACCCCTTGCTTGCAGGAGAGAAGCAGTCAGTCCTTGCGTGATTCAGTCAAACTCCAAGAGGTGTAAAAAGGTATGTGTATTAAGAATAATAGATAAGAAATGAATTGCCTATGCACAAATTCTGGGAGGATAAGAAGCAAGCAAGAGCAAGGAGTGATACCAAATGGTGGAATCTATGACCTAGCAGCTATAAATGAAATATGGTAGGGCTGCCAGGACTGGAAGAGAGTGAGAACAAAAAATTATTAAAACAACATATAACTAAACTGCAGAGCATTGTACTAATGTGAGATCCATTATCATGAAATAGTTCTTAATCTGTGCAGAAGTGAATTTGATGATGAAGAAACTGGAGTCTTCAGTGAGAGAAGCTATCCTGGCTCTACCATTAGTGAGGCTCTGACAGAGAATTGGAGAGTGAGTACGGGAGTTCAGAATCAGTGAACAGCAGTTACTTGAAACCTGCGCAGAGCACAGAATTCAATAACATAGACAGGTATTAGATGTGAGAAAAAACAAATATTGCGAAGTTACTCACATCAGGAAGCATTAAAATCAACCCTTGAGGACAAAGGCTACATGGAACTCTAAAAGATATCACAACTAGGTTACAATAGACTCAGTTCCTTCAGCCAAGAGGCTGTCTATAAATTATGTAACAGACTTTTGGGAGATTTTCAAGACCCACCCATCCCTTGCAACAATGAAATATAAACACGCAAAGTTCAGGGCCCACTTATCCCCTACTGCATTACATAACTAATGGACAGCCCCAAAGATATGTAAGAGTATAAGGACCAAATTCACAAAGGGACTTCGCTGCCTAACCCTTAGAGTGCTGCACGCCTAAGTCCCTTTGTGGCTCTGGGCCGATGTAGTTTAATGATGGACTGTGCAAAACAGGGAGATTCCCCCTCACCTTGAAAAAAAGGGAACAAGATTACATAGGGTTAGATCCTGTGCTGCAGCTTCTGAGACATGCACAGCAGATTAGGTAAGTATCAATTTTGTAGGGATGGGGAAACTGAGGCAAGGATTGTATCTTACCTAAAGCTACATATGGAGTCAACGACAGGGCTGATATTAGAACCCAGGAGTTCCTGGTTACCAGTCCTGTGTTCAGACCAAACAGCCATGCCCTTCTCTTACTACCAACAATTACTTATATAATTTATATAATTTGGCTCTGTGGATGAGGAGAAAGCAGTGGACGTGTTATTCCTTGACTTTAGCAAAGCTTTTGATAGGGTCTCCCACAGTATTCTTGCCAGCAAGATAAAGAGGTATGGGCTGGATGAATGGACTATAAGGTAGATAGAAATCTGGCTAGATCGTCAGGCTCAACGGGTAGTGATCAATGGCTCCATGTCTAGTTGGCAGCTGGTATCAAGCGGAGTGCCCCAAGGGTCGGTCCTGGGGCCGGTTTTGTTCAATATCTTAATTAATGATCTGGAGGATGGCGTGGATTGCACCCTCAGCAAGTTTGCAGATGACACTAAACTGGGAGGAGTGGTAGATACGCTGGAGGGTAGGGATAGGATAAAGAGGGACCTAGACAAATTAGAGGATTGGGCCAAAAGAAATCTGATGAGGTTCAATAAGGACAAGTGCAGAGTCCTGCACTTAGGACGGAAGAATCCCATGCACTGCTACAGACTAGGGACCGAGTGGCTAGGCAGCAGTTCTGCAGAAAAGGACATAGGGGTTACAGTGGACGAGAAGCAGAATATGAGTTGACAGTGTGCCCTTGTTGCCAAGAAGGCTAATGACAGTTTGGGCTGTATAAGTAGGAGCATTGCCAGCAGATCGAGGGATATGATCATTCCCCTCTATTTGGCATTGGTGAGGCCTCATCTGGAGTACTGTGTCCAGTTTTGAGCCCCACACTACAAGAAGGATGTGGAAAAATTGGAAAGAGTCCAGCGGAGGGCAACAAAAATGATTAGGGGGCTGGAGCAAATGACTTATGAGGAGAGGCTGAGGGAACTGGGATTGTTTAGTCTGCAGAAGAGAAGAATGAGGGGGGATTTGATAGCTGCTTTCAACTACCTGAAAGAGGGTTCCAAAGAGGATGGATCTAGACTGTTCTCAGTGGTAGCAGATGACAGAACAAGGAGTAATGGTCTCAAGTTGCAGTGGGGGAGGTTTAGGCTGGATATTAGAAAAACTTTTTTCACTAAGAGGGTGGTGAAGCACTGGAATGGGTTACCTAGTGAGGTGGTGGAATCTCCTTCCTTAGAGGTTTTTAAGGTCAGGCTTGACAACACCCTGGCTGGGATGATTTAGTTGGGGATTAGGTCCTGCTTTGAGCAGAGGGTTGGACTAGATGACCTCCTGAGGTCCCTTCCAACCCTATGATTCTATGATAATACAGTAATGCAAACAAGTCAATTAAATTATTATCTTTTCCCCAAATACGGCTATAACTTCATTTGGCTATAATAACTTCACATATAATATTGAGTGATAAGTAGGTTTCTCTCTTCTTATTTCAGACTAAAAAATAATGCTATGCGATCCTCAGTTCCAAAATGCTGAATCTCATAGTCCAGTTTACATAAAAAAGCTACCAATTCTGCCTTTTGACTGAATTCCAAACAATCTCATTGGGTTTTATCTTATATACTAGGGGGGAAAATGAGCAAGATGAGGAAAAAATATGTACCCTCCCAATAGGATATGCCTGGAGAAATCTCAACTGCTCTGCATTATACAGCATGCTCTGCATTTCAACTCTTTCTCTGAAGTTATTCCATGCCAGCCTCCTGAATGTTCTGCCTATGGTACATTCCCAGGAGGGGAGGGAAGTAAGAGGAAATGGTCCTGACTTTGTACTTGAACTAGATCTTATAAACAGTAGGAGCAATGCCCTCAAGCTAAATAACAAATTATGGCTAGATGGAGGAAGGAGTAGAAATGACTAAAGCTGATTAAGCCATTGGGCCTGGCAGTTTTTGAATGCTAAGCATAGTGCTTCAGCTAAACCCTTTTAGCTGGAAAACTATTAACAAACAGCAACTACTGTGGTTTCTTTTATTGATAAAACAACATAGATAAAGATGCTGTCCTTCAACACTTGTAGTAATTTTCAGTGGGTATTGTCATGTAATTCTACATACAGCAAAAAAAAAGTGAAATACAACAAAATAAAAAAAAAAACCCTCATCAAAACAACAACAAGCACCCTCTATCATTGTAGATCTTTGTTACATATTTTGGAGATGTTCACTGTGCATTTGGGATGAAAGTTATTTCTGGGCGGGGGTCTGTACATGTGGAGCTAACTGCATAATTGGGGTCTTTAATCAAAATTCGGAGTCCAGAAACAGGGCTGGATTTGTCCCTTACGGCTAAATTTTAAAGCATTTGCTCCTTTAACTGCCACACTTCCAGGCCAAGTTAAGATGAGCAGGAAACTCATGACAAATTAATGAGTATGACTGATCAGGTGGTCATGATGTAATGACTGATGATCTATCCAAGGGTTTTCTGTAACACCCACCACTGTAGTATGTGAGCACTGGAATTCCAATTTGAAAATGGAATTTTAAAAGATACAAATCAAGAATTATGGAATATGATAATCAGAAAATATGATACACTTTACCCTTTAAATTCTTATCCTGCAAACACTTCCACACATAACTTTTTTCATGTAACTAGTCCCACTGAGCTAACTGCATTAACTGAATGAAACTACTCCTGTTCATAAGTGTTTTCGAGATTGGGTGGGATTAATGAGTTTAATTATAATACTAAAAAAAACACAAATACTATTTTTTCCTAAGGAAAAAATATAGTCTGCTGAGTGCTGAATGCCCATAGCTCCTCCCAGTTCATTTGTGTAGAAATATCATAAAGATGTGTGTCCTGCATTACAAGGGTTAAATAATTACTCTATATCTATTTCTACAAATGAATAAAGTGGACATTTGCCAATATCACATTTATGGGATGTGGAAGTAGGAAGTGTACATATTATACCAGAAATGAGCATTAAAAATGTTATAAGCTGTTAATTGATAAGAAATGAGGACCTCACAACATACATCTAAGCAGGCTAAAGTACTGTAAGAAATTAGACAAATTTATATGGATCAAGAAAGATCTGTGAAGACTGGAAAATGGCCAGAATAAAGCTATTATTTAAAAAGAGACTCAGATGGAAATTTCCAAGATGCATAGTTTACTGCAGTGTGTAGAAAAGGTATGGGAATAGGGATTACTGAAACATTTGTAACTGATTAGTGAATTTAAGGAAGGAAATTCATGGCTTTATTGACTTGCAAGGCTTCAGCAAAGGTTATGAATTGAAAGGATCTGAAAAGTTTGCCAAACATGGGGGAGATTGAGGTGTGGCATTGCCAGTCTTCTACTGAGGATCAGGCATACACCATCTACCTGACAACAAAGGGCTGGACCCAGACCAGCTCAGAAGAATTGGCATAAAGGGGAGGGAAAAAAAGGCAGAAGTCACAAAAGACAGAACAAGATCCAATGGTTGGAAGCTGTAGCTAGACAAATTCAGACCAGAAATAAGGTGCACGTTTTAAAAAAGATGTTAATTTACCATTGGAAGAATGTATCAAGGAATATGATGAATTCTGTGATGGATTTTTGCAGTCTTTAAGACAAATTAAAGTTCTGTTTGAGCTATAGTATATATTTTTGATGAAGAAATTACCAGATTGTGGTCTCTGGCCTGTGTTATGCAGGAGATCAAACTAGATGGTCATAAAGGCCTTCCGGCCTTTAAAATCTGAATCTATGAAAACATTCCATCTCATGATGGACTATAAAGGTGGATAGAAAGCTGGCTAGATCGTCAGGCTCAACGGGTAGTGATCAATGGCTCCATGTCTAGTTGGCAGCCGGTATCAAGTGGAGTGCTCCAAGGGTCGGTCCTAGGGCCGGTTTTGTTCAATATCTTAATTAATGATCTGGAGGATGGCGTGGACTGCACCCTCAGCAAGTTTGCAGATGACACTAAACTGGGAGGAGTGGTAGATACGCTGGAGGGTAGGGATAGGATACAGAGGGACCTAGGCAAATTAGAGGATTGGGCCAAAAGAAATCTGATGAGGTTCAACAAGGATAAGTGCAGAGTCCTGCACTTAGGATGGAAGAATCCCATGCACTGCTACAGACTAGGGACTGAATGGCTAGGCAGCAGTTCTGCAAAAAAGGACCTAGGGGTTACAGTGGACCAGAAGCTGGATATGAGTTGACAGTGTGCCCTTGTTGCCAGGAAGGCTAATGGCAGTTTGGGCTGTATAAGTAGGGGCATTGCCAGCAGATCGAGGGACGTGATCATTCCCCTCTATTCAACATTGGTGAGGCCTCATCTGGAGTACTGTGTCCAGTTTTGGACCCCACACTACAAGAAGGATGTGGAAAAATTGGAAAGAGTCCAGCGGAGGGCAACAAAAATGATTAAGGAGCTGGAGCACATGACTTATGAGGAGAGGCTGAGGGAACTGGGATTGTTTAGTCTGCAGAAGAGAAGAATGATGGGGGATTTGATAGCTGCTTTCAACTACCTGAAAGGGGGTTCCAAAGAGGATGGATCTAGACTGTTCTCAGTGGTAGCAGATGACAGAACAAGGAGTAATGGTCTCAAGTTGCAGTGGGGGAGGTTTAGGTTGGGTATTAGGAAAACCTTTTTCACTAGGAGGGTGGTGAAGCACTTGAATGGGTTACCTAGTGAGGTGGTGGAATCTCCTTTCTTAGAGGTTTTTAAGGTCAGGCTTGACAAAGCCCTAGCGGGAATGATTTAGTTGGGGATTGGTCCTGCTTTGAGCAGGGGGGAGTTGGACTAGATGACCACCTGAGATCCCTTCCAACTCTAATCTTCTATGATTCTATACAACTTCTTGGGCATGCCATGACACTTCAGTTATTCCCTGACTACAAGACAGGCAACACCGTGATGTGATACCAGGTATAAAGGAACAATAAAATCCTCAAATTTATAAGAAAGAGCATATAGTTTAAAGTTAATATTTCATGGTATAATAAGCTTTATTTGAAAGCATTGTTCTCTTTAAAAAAAATCAACGATTTTTGGAGAAGAAACGAGTACTTCTGTGTGCTGGCATTCTCCACTGAAGAATGGGTTTGAGAAGAGATCTGCATAATTGTTAATGTGCATTAATTGTCCAAGTGAGATTGCTTCCTAGATCTAGAGCGATCCCTCTGGCATGCATACCCTCCATAGTAAATGTAGGCATTTGGGTCTTCAGTTATGAGTACAAAATCCAATATTTTGATAATATTGGTATTCAGTTAAGTACAAAAAACAAAATCCTAAGTACTAAGTAGTTAAAAGGGGTAGCTTCAATCTAACTATGCTGACCAATGCACCATGCCATTCTTCAGTGCAATGTAATGCAATGTTTTTTGCTTGCTTAGTACCTGCTGACTCCAAAGGCCTAAGTCTACTCCTTTGAACACCTTTCCTCAGATAACCCAAACTGGCATTGCTTTTCCATGACTCTCTCGTCCTGGCACCTCTCGTTCTTTCACTTTCACCTTTCCCTGTTCATAGTATTATTCGATATTTTCCAAATACCTGCAGCCATTTGGTGAATGCTGAAACAGTGGTCCCATTCCTTTAAAATTTTCATCAGCAGAAACTTGCTCATTTTCCTTTTTGTCCAAAGCATTGTAAAACAAGCAATCAAGTATTTAGTTTTATAGTCCAATTTATTTTATTTTGTCTTAGAGGATTTATCTTACTTCATAGGCACTATCACTACTTAGTTTTGATATCTGGCCTGACAATAGCAGAATTTAATAATTGACACCAGGAGTGGTGGAAGTGACCTAAAAGTAGGGGGGCCACAGGTGCCTGAACCATGGCCCCTGTGCCACCCCTTCCCCAGAGGCCCTGCCCCTGTGCCACTCCTTCCCCCAAGACTCCCCTCCCACGCTGCCTCTTTCCCCCAAGAGTCCACCCCTGCTCACTCCTCTTTGCCTCTCCCTACCCCCCATGGCTTGCCCTTATGGCCAGTAAAAAGCGGGAGGGCGATATCCCCCGTCCTCCCCGTTCCTGGGCCCCTGTTTGACATTTTGTCCTTTCTGCTAAGGATAGTAACTTCACCTGTTTATAGCGGTCACAGTAAGGTTCTTTGTTGCTGTGGCCCCAAAGACCTGCTTGTCTGCTGATATCACATCTCTGTAGTGTAATACTGCTGTATTTTTAAATAGCAAACTATGACTCAGCATCCCCCCAGCTTGAGGCTGATATGTAAATAACATTTCCTTTGTGTTCTTTAGATATTAAAGAACTGTTGATCCATACTCTGTGCTAACCAGAGCCTGCCTCCGAAGGCCCGTGAAAAATATTGAAACTGACTAGTTTTCTGTTTTTGAGTGTGTGCATCTTGAGACATCTGAGCAGTGAGAGTGTCTCTGGCTATATCCAGACTGAATATTTTATGTCTATGTGTACTGCATATAACACAGAACAAACCACACAGTCTTGCGCAGAGGTAGCAATGGTTGCACAAGCATTGTATTTTCCACACCAAACAGCCGTCATTGAAATCTTAATGCACAGACTCTGCAAAGTCAGAAATGTACATATCCTTTACACAAAGGGAAAAAATGTCTATCTGTGTATATTATAGAATCATACATATGTAGGACTGGAAGAGACTTCAAGCTAGTCCATCCCTTTGTGCTGAGATAGAATTAAGTATACCTAGACAATCCCTAACAGATGTTTGTCTAATCTCAATGACAAGGATTCCACAGCTTCCCTTTTGTGTGTGTGTGTGCGCGCGCGCGCACGCATACACTTTATCTGAAAGTTTGGGACACTAAACATTTCATGTTTACTGTATAATATCACAGAAACTGTATTGACAGCAAAGCCAAAGAAAACATATGATAAAGTTGAATGGAAAACACAGACAAAGCTAGGAAAGATTTTTTGTTTGAACATTTTTGAAAACTGACATCATTACACTGTAAACAGTAATACATATGATCATTGGCCCACCATGCCCAATATTCTGATTCTGACAGGTGCCAATACTGATTCTGATGCTTCCAAGAAAGATTGTGCAGTGTTGTGTATGGGGAAAAAATTCCATCCTAAACCTTGCAAACGATCAGTATAGGCCCCAAAGCATGACATTTGTTTTCCCTAAGCTTAATTGTTTGTCCTTGTATAATTATACATGTTCCATTGATTTATGCCCATCCCCAGTATTACAGTGTTGTCCCTTAACATGGGGATTGCAATATATGTGTTGTTTTCCCTTTTAGTCCCCAGCTCTGTGAGTCAGATGATTATATTCTTTCATAAGATTTTAGCCCTTAGGGTTGTGGAGAAAAGCTTGAAAAATTTATGCAAAATAGCTCAGAACTCAGAAAGAAAATAAAAAGAACCCAACATTTATTATCTTTAAAATCTCATGATTTTTAAGCCAGTCTGATGATGTTTGAGTCCCAGCTCATGATTTTTGAATGCTTGGGGTTGGGAACACTTGCTTAACGACCTCCAACAGCAGTGAATTCTAGACATTAACTGTATTAAATAGTATTGCCTTTAACTTGTTCCAAGTTGACCAGCTATTATTTTCATTGAATTACTCTTGTTCATATAAAACACAGACATGTCAAGTCTCACTCACTGGGTGTGAGACTCACTCATTAGCATGCTATCTCACTCTCACACACATTACTAAGCTTATCTCACTCATTCTGAGTAAATATATAAAGATTTAAAATATTTTTACTTAGGCACTGAAAAAGACATAGGTTTGGTCACAAAGCAGGTTGTACAGACGTTGGAAGAGCAAGGGGATATTAGTCCTCTTGCAAATTGGATGTTCTTTTGTGCAGGCAGAACCTTCTCTACTAGTGTAGCTAAGTATGCATGTGAGAGGCTACTTTTAATGATGAAATGTTAAAGACGGCAGCATTTGTGAACTTTGATATCAGAGAAAACTGCACTTTTGAACAGGTTGAGCGCTTTGTTGACAGATACCAGCACATGTTTAGTCTCTCTCCACCTGAGGTAGAGAAGCTGCAAGAGGAGTTTGTTGATTTGCAGTTGATGCAGAAGTCAGATATCCTTCCGTGGACTGAGGCAGCACTACACACTGACACAGATAATGCTACTGTGCAGTACAGGATGGACACTGTGTGGGCATATCTTAGCAATGTCAAAAGCCCTAGTGGTCTTCTCAAGTTTCCATTGCTGGCCAGGGTTGCCGGCCTTGTCTTAGTTTTACCCCCACTCAAATGCAGAAGAGAGAATGTTCAGTCTTTTTCAAAAGAGTGAGGTACCATTCAGACCAAACGTTGGACTAGATTGGACGCTGTGCTCCATTATCTAAGCAAGGCTGGCAAATCCTGAGCCATGTTTCAAGACTGAGCCACAAAAAGAAGTTATAAAAACAGCAAAGGGGCCCATACGGCAATATAACAAAGCACATGAATAAAATGTGAAACCAGATTAGATATTAAAAGCAATGTGGAATCTGAATCCTTTATCTATGGTTTGTTAGCTTCAAATTAATTACACTTAATTTAATTACTTTATTTATTTTTACATTCATTTAACGTATTGTTTGGTTGTGTTGTATTTTAATTAATTAATACATTTGTTTAATTTGCTTTGCACTTATTTGTTTTGGAATCTAATTATTTTAGTTTGCTATAGATGTAATATGAGCAATAATATACAAACCAAATAATTGTACTGTAAAGTGGGGTTTCTTTGTTTTTTTTTCCAAACTGATGTTTACTATGAGAAGGTGATAGGCAAAAAAAATGTTGTACTGATAAAAGTTTGCTTTTTAGTTAGGTTTATATAAAAACAGTTTACTTTTTAAATATTTCTCTTGTTCTGTCCACTGATTGTATGTGCTTAAACTAAGGTTTATTAACTCTGGTCCTCAGGGATCTCCAACCGTCTAGGTTTTTGTTCCAACTAGCAAATAATTGTTTTTATTAAAATCCATTGGTTTGTACTGAATACAGAATTCTCACGTGCCCTAGACTTTAGTATGCATTAGGACATTTAAGTGTTTCATATACAATATTAAGCAGTGTATATTTGAAAACAAACTATTAAGTGCTGGTTGGATTAAAAACCTGTACTATTGGATGTTGCCAAGGCCCAAAGATGAGAGCCCTAACACCCTTCCCTCCCCCCTGAAATTCTCATTCTTTGGCCTTGAATCTCTCTCTTTGAGGCTATAAATCTCATTCTTAAGGACAGCCAACCCTTGGCATCTCTGATAACGTGATAGGGTAAAAGAAAAAATGGATCACACTTCAATATATCCTTCATAATTTTGGATCCCTTTAATTGTTCTCAAACAGGACTGACCATATGTGTTGTACACTGTATCTAGTTCACGGAAAGTGAAGGGAAACAAATACAAAGTTTAGTTGTTTCCAAGTTTTTTCTAAGTGCCCTGTACACATTTTTCATTTCTCTGTAAGAGCTTTTGCAAACTGCTATTAGTTTTTTACAGGATCACTAGTGGAGGGCTTTGCCTATGTCATGAATAAAAATGCACCACATGTGGCAGCTAGTCAATATCTGTCTCAATTCAAACGGCCACTTTTCAGCAGAAGTAATATGCATGGGATGTTGTATATCCCCTGGGGAAGCCATATGGAATACTCACCTATGATTAACCCAGTCAGCTTATTGATAGGTAAACTGAAACGACTTTATTAAACATAAGATAGCAGCTCTTAAACACTGATGCATGAACTCCAGGTTCAGTTCACAAGAACTTCCTGTGGTTTTTCTTGCCTCTCTAGGAGCCTTGCCCCTTACCCTGGCCTCTGCTGAGCTCTCATCAATTACTTTCCCATAAGGGGAGAGAGGGGCTATGACTGGATGGTGACTGGGAGAAATAAATCTGAGAGCTTACCGTAGAGTGCTGACTAACTCCTTTGGGATTTTAAGAAATGCTAAGTACTTACAACTCCCAATTGAAGTCAAAAGGAGCTGTGGGGTTCTGCACCTGTGAAAATCCAGTCCTTGGCTCTTAAGACCACAAAATATTATGTAAGAACTTAAAACGTACAAGTAAATTGTAATTAGCAAGACAATAACTTCTTGGCTAGAAAACTGACTGGAGGGGGTGGGGGTGGAATTCATTAAATGGGTTCAAGCAAATTGGCAAATGTAATTAGCAGAGCAGCCCAGAGCTTGATCCTTGGACCAATACTATTTAATATTGATATAAATAACCTTGGAGAAAGCAATACATTATATGATACTGTAATTTCCTCATGTCACCAGGAGGAAGAATAGTGGATACTGCTGAGGACAAACTACAGCTACAGGAAGATAGGAACAGATGAGGGGTAAGGGAGGGAATAGTAGCAGATAGTAATTTAATATTAGAAAAGATAAGATCACACATTTGGCAAGAATAAAGAGACACAGTGGGTGGAAGGCAGTAATAGCGATGAATAGGAATTTAATAGAATTGTCCTGGCATAAACTAAAAAGGAAACAAATCAAAGAACTGAGGGTAATGTGAAGGTTAGAGCATAATATAAGGTAGCTGTTATACAAGGGGGTTAACTACTGAAAAAAAATCTAAGATGAACATATTGGGAACATGGGAAGATTACAGACAAAATTGACAGGTTTCAAGTGTGTACAGCTCTTTGCCCCTCTCTAGTAAGTAGACCATTAAGAGATTAGAGTCTGCTACTACCTCCAAGGCAATGGTAAAGGTAAACAGTAGAGGTTCCACTGGTCCTGGAAGATGGCTCATGCAGGGGATTGACTTCTATGGTAGAGAGAGAGCTTCTCTAAGCCCTAATGGTATAAGCATGATATTTACATTTCAATTTGTTTGGTTGGGCAGTGGATCATGGATTCTACAGTCCTGCTGCTGGACAAACATAGGGGTTACTACACTGGGTTGTATAACGAGATTATAGAAACAGGTTGTGTCATGGAGAGAACTTTGTGAGGCCTGATAGGGAGCGGCTGGTGGCAAAAAAAGAAGTCATGCAGGAGAGTAACCAACTACAGGACTTAAGGCTGTAGATATATTTTGTTTTCTAGTTTCATTTTTAAAATGACTTTTTTTCTTGTATATGTATTTATCCAGAATAACCTGAAACATGAACCTTCTTGCAACAAACCATATGTCCTGAATATTAAAACCAATGGCCCACACAAGTGCTGCAATATGTCAAGGTGCAATGATTTCTCTCACTGCAGGAGATGCTATCCATAGCCAAACTGCTTCAGTGCGGTATGCTGAGGCTTGTCAGTGGAACAGGACATGCAGAGGAGACAGATGACTGGTACAAGAGAAGATGAGAGAGAGACAAGGAGGCCTGCTGAAGATGTGAAAGAAGATAAAAATCAGAGATAGAGGGGATGGAAGAAAAGATTCAGTTTTGGGGATTGAGAGAAAAAAGACAATGGAGAGTGGGTGAGAAATAATGGGAAAAGGAGAGCAAATAAAAACAATGCACAGGGAAAAGGAGTGAAAAAGAAGATGTAGATAAAAAGAGGAAAGGTAAGGATAATATTTATCCCACCAGAAAAATCTCATGTCAGTTGCATAGCCATTAGAAAAGCCAGCTTAGCTTCTGGGAAGTGGCAACAATTGCAGTAATTGAGACCCAGTGTACCCAAATTAAGGCAGGAGAACTGAGGGAAACCTGAAAAAGAAAAAGGGGGAAAAATAAGAAAAGGTGTTCCTGAACTACATCTTCTCCTCAGAAAGTTCTCCAGGAAGGTAATCTAACCCCTCCTTATATCTAGAGTTTCAAATCCTACAACAAATTGAACTGCCCTCTTCTATCTTCTTTCCTCCCTCCTCCCATTCATTACATTCTGCAACAGTAACGACAGTGTCTGCCTTGATTTCCCCATCACAGCTGTCTTGCTAGACCTTATGGGGCCTATGAAGCATCCACTTCATGCTGTTATGCTTAAAAGAAGCACATGGGATCTTTTTCAGGGGAAAAGGCAATATACCATGTTTATTGAAGATACAACAATTAGCATATGCATTCAATCACACCACACACACACACACACACACACACACTGTCCTGCCAGTCGATGTTATAGTTACCAGTCCAGAGTCCGGATCAATCTAGTGGCCAGCTAGGTTGATCACAGGTAGGTAGGAGCCGGGTTCTGTTGGTCATGACACGATGCTCCAGGGAAGTCTTGGCAGGATGAACCCATGGCAAGGCATCCTGTTAACATAGTGATTTTCCTTCATTGGGACCAATGAGTTTTGCCCTGTCATGCTGTAATTAATTGTTGTTTGATGAGTGCTTGTTTTCTTAAATTGTCCTTCTCATCCTTTATCTTGTTCTTTCATCAAGTCTCTCAGGGAATTATCCCATGCTGGTTTTGATCACAGCTATCTTGTCCCCATTGATAGGTGCCTGTCTCATCTTTAGGTTGTCAATCTGCCCTCCTTTGACATTACAATAGGGGCATGTTGCAGCCTTCTGGCACCCTTGCGTCTGTCTCCGGTTCCTCCCTAGAACATCTGGTTCAGTAATGGCCTTCACACTTATCTCTTAACACACATTCCTCATTCACACACAAAACAGAATTAATTTACACAGAACATTTTGAACAGGAACATCAAATTGCAATGCAAAAGAAAAACAATCACAGCTTACTTATTTTAAAATGCTAAACCTACAACAAAGTGGAGACCCTCAAAGGCCTGTTACTGCCTTGAAATCAGTCCAGACATAAAGAAATTCTGGCTAATGCATCTCTACCAATGACACATTAGGCCATTCCTTTCTGCTACTCAAAAAGGGTGGCTGGCAAGATATGGTTAAATCATACATCAATACATTTAATACATGCTACATTATTATCTTATTATTCTTTATCCTTCATTCTAAATTATACAAAATACAAAAATAAAATCCTACTACTACAATGCACATTCAGAAAAGAAAACAAGCTTTTGTTATATAGCCTTGTCCATTCCCTGATATGTCAGCCTCTGTGCATCATGGAGTTAAATTCTTGCAAAACTGAGGTAATCTCATTGTAAGTGGTTTTAAATTGCTCAACTACAATAGCAAGATATCCACAAAAGGGCTATCTGATCCAAACCCCATTGATGTCAATGGGAGTCTGAATCAGGCCTTAAGTCATGTGAACATTACAAATTATTTTGATATATGTATAATAAATGTAATGGACTATTGATACAGAGTGTCTTACATAGTAAGATTTTTTTTTATTTGCAAAACCAGCCAGCAACATAGATAGTGTATAGGATTAAATCCAAGCAGTGTCAAAGTTTAGAATAAAACTAGTAAATTTACAGATAAACAGTATAAATAATGACAGTGGTACGCCAATGTAAATAGACTGACTAGGAGCATTTAGCCTTGCTTTTATTACATGGTATTACCAACATCAATCTCATCTTAAATTTCCTCTCTTGAATAATCAATACACAATACAGTGCAATAATACTAGCTAATACGGCACAGAATCTTCATAAATGTTCCTCAAAAGCCTCTTGGACAAATTGTTCCATTTGCTGTATGCCTCAGTTTGCTTCAATTTAATTTACTTACCTCAGTTGCTCCTTGTTTCGCAGGAGAATTAATGGTTACTGGAGTTCAGTAGTTTTGTGCCCTTGCTAGTTATCACTGTGCTGTAGACAGGGCTCATCCTTCTGGGTTTCTTCAGGGTCCTTGAAATCCTTTCTTCCCTTTACAACTCCAAGTAAGGGCTGGTCTACACTACTGCTTAAGTCGATGTAACTTATGTCGCTCAGGGGTGTGGAAAAGACACCCCCCTGAGCGACACAAGTTACAACGACTTAAGCGCTGTCTACACCGGCACTATGTCGGCAGGAGGTGCTCTCCTGCCAACATAGCTTCCGCCTCTCGCGGAGTTGGAGTAATTATGCCAACAGGAGAGCACTTTCCCTTTGGCATAGCGCGTCTTTACTAGACGTGCTACAGCAGCACAACTGTGCCAATGTAGTGCTGTAGTGTAGACTTAAAGGCACACTGACAAGTTTGAGAGGCCCATGTTTCAACTCCTGCTATGCACTTTTTCTCCCCTAACTCCACCCCCACTACCTTCATTATATCTTCATCCCAAACAATGGGCTTAGTTCCTTGTTGAACTCAGATTCATTATCATCCCTCAGCTTCACTCAGGGGCTATAACATAAAGCTACAAAATTATAAAACGTCCAGTTCCCTCACTGGAGGTGCAACATTAGTGCTGGCTTTATTTGCTATGGTTAATACGTATCAAGCTTATGCCCTGCCTGCCGATGTACACTTTTTAACTGGTATGGTAGGATACCAAATTTTAAAATAATCCTCATTTGATTTTTTTTTAAACTGGAACATAGATCTTCTGAAAGGTGCTGGTCTCAGATTGTTAAAAAAAAAATGGTCTAGTATAGGTAGCAACTATGACTCAGATTTAGAAGCCTAATCCTTTGAGGATCTGGATCTTTGTGACCAATTCTCACTTGAAAGAAGCCCTTCAACCAGTGAGAGGATACATTGGAATCTATATCCATTCAGTCATGAGCTCTTTACTCAAAATACCAAGAACAATGTTCCCTGTGAAGATATGTTTTGTGATGTGATATGTTCACTACTAGTAATTGAGACCAGTCATTTTCCAAAGGCCACTCAACAACTATGGTATGGTAGCAATTTCTAGTCACTATGAGCCTGAACTGGATTTGAGTCGGCTACCTCTCACCTATACCCAGAAAAACAAAAGTAAAATGTGTCCTTCCCTCAATACACTTTAATATTAAATATGTATACACAGTGCATTAGCCTTATTAGCCTTCATCCGACGAACTCCTGTTGATTAAAGTATTCCCATTAACTTCAATGTGACTATACATGTGATTAAGTATTACATAAGGATTTGCAAAACTGAGTCCTTACTTTGTACATTTGGTGAGTGACAACGGTTCCATGTAATAATTTCTCATACATTTAAAAAAAAAACGTTGGCTCTGAGCCGCAAGACAAACTTATGAATGTCTCCCATGTATACATAGACTGTATCTTTGATTGTAAGAAATATATTACATCACATAGACTTTTAAAAAGTGTATGGGATGGATGCTGAGCTTCTATAAACTAGCACAGGTCCAGTGATTTCAAAGGAACTGCATAGATTTATACTAGCCAAGGATCTAGCCCTCTATGTCTTTGGGTGCGTCTACACTTCGAGCTGGGGTTGTGTGAACTCACGGAGACATATTTGCACTAGCTCTCATTGAGCAAGCATGCTAAAAATTGAATGTAGCCAAGGCACAGATGGGCATTTATTCGGGAGGGCTAGCCCATTGCACTGCCATGGCTACATTAGCTCAATGATAGCTAGCTTGAATATGGCTCCTTGAGCTGGGAATCAGAGCTGGGGTATAAGTGCAGACATATCCTTTGAGTCAAAGTTAAAGTAGTTTTAAAAATGGGTGAGGTGAATTTTTGCATGTCGATACTGTGGTTAAATAAATATATGAACCACAAAAATAATGGAATATATAAATTATCTTAAAACTAATCTGTTCCATGTTTTAATGCGCAAGGCTTTGTCACAGTGTAACTTTATTATGTAGCTTGTTGGGTTATATGAGTTACTGGACAACATCTTTGATAAGTTGCCAGAGACTTTGGCATGGGAATTTAATTAGGGCCCAGATTCTGTCACCTTTATTCAGATTGAATAGTCCCACTGGTTTCAGTGGGACTACTTGAGGTGTGAAGTATTATTTAACCTGGATAAGGAAGGCAGAATCAAGTTCCTAATGTTTGTATATATCATTTGAAAATAGCACATGATAATAAAGTACTAGGTATGTCAGTAATAGTACTGGGTTTATGGTTTATTACCACAAGCTGTAATCCATTAACCCCCTATTTGTGCCCTATGACTACCAGGGCCGCCCAGAGGATTCAGGGGGCCTGGGGGCAAAGCAATTTCGGGGCCCCTTCCATAAAAAAAAGTTACAATATTATAGAATACTATATTCTCGTGGGGGCCCCTCCGGGGCCAGGGGCCTGGGGCAAATTGCCCCACTTGCCCCCCCCCCTCTGGGCAGCCCTGATGACTACGGAGGTATTAATGGGCCACTCTACCTTGAATGGTCCTTTAGAATATGTGTTAACTACTTATAGTAAACAATCTGTTCCAAATCACATTTAGCTGTGATGCTCGGAGCACCTTTCCCAGACCTGAAGAAAAGCTCTGTGTGGCTGAAAAGCTTGTCTCTCTTACCAACAGAAGTTGGTCCAATAAAGAATATTACCTCACCCACCTTGTCTTAGTAATAGTACTTGGTATTTACATAGTACTTTTCATCTGTGGGTCTCAAAGCACTTGGTAAACATTAATTTTCATCACAACCTTGTCATAAATACTATTAACCCCAGATGGAGAAACTGAAGCATGGAGTGGTTATGATTACAAAGCAACTTGGTGGTACATCCAGGAAGAGAAACCAGTTTTAGTGCTTATTGGTACTATTTAGTTGCTCTTTTTGTTGTTGTTGTTGTTGCTCTAATTCATTCTCCCTCTCGTTTATTCTCAACATACATTTCACTTCAGTAATCATACTCCCTCTTGATAGTCCCAGTTTCTTTCTTCTCAATTTAACGTTTCCTCCTACAGTAAAAACTATTGTTTTTCTATGTCTCTTAAAGTTTTCTTCTATTCATTTTCCTTTTGTTATTTTTATGAAAAGTAACAAATCTAGTCAGAACATTAACTAGGCCATAATCCATTCAAAAGTGGTGCTTACCAGCAGTTAATGACACGTCAATTATTTAATGACCTTAAGCAAAAGGAAAAGGAGGTTAATGTGCTAACAAATTAGCCATTCACTAAAGTAATGATGGATTTTGAAGTGATTATTGGTATTTCACAGCTGTAAATGATGTTTTATTTTTCTTTTAATGTAGCAGCTACAGTGGATGTGGGTATTATTTGAATGTTAATAATTTCCTAGTGACTAACAATTGATTTCACAACAATCAAATCTCAGAACATGCTCTCTTAAAGTAATAATTTAAAGACTAATATTTCATTTGGGATCTTTAATTAAAGGTTTAAACCCAAGCGTCAAAGTTTCCCAAAGAACCCAAACCAGAGTCTATATTTTTGGGTTTCTAAATCAAAAATACCATGCTTAATCCTGGCAGAAATCAATTATTATTCAGTAGGACTATTTTATGGTTAGCATTTGTAATAAAAATTTTACAAGAATAGGAGGGGACATTTCTACATGGTCTATAACCTTGCTAAGAGCTCTTACAAAATCACATTAAGACTCATAACTCAGCCGTGCCAGTTATACTATAACTATGCCAAAACTCTCATCCATGCCTTTATCTCCTCATGTTGGATTACTGCAATAGACTGTGAAGAAGACTTCCTGAAAGAATTATAAATCATTCTAATGGGACAAACCAATATGCATCTATTCCAGCTCTGTGAGTGAGATGCACATTTTATGTTATAAATGCTTCTCTCACAAAGAACTCTTCAAAACTACATTTTTAAAATGTTGTGAATACTGTATGTTTTCCAGGCTCAGGATGATAATCTTTATCATTGTGTCACAATTTTCAGACTTTATAAGAATAGCCAAAACAATATTCTTGATTAGTTAAGAGATGCCAGAGCATGTCCATTGATATGTACAGGAGACTACCTGGTTTTCAGTTTATTCTAATATAGCCACTTAGTGATATTTGACTGTAAATAAGTTTGAACCATATGCCATTACTATTTTGGTGTGAGGAGAGCTAGTGAGGAAACAGAGGCTGCAGTGTATTAGTTATATTAATGATACCCAATTTTACATGTTCATCATATTGGACCTGGCTGGTAAAGTGAAAGGAATAACCAAAATCCAGCAGTGAGGAAGTGCTGGCTGAAACTGAGACAGACAAGACTGAAGTGATTTGGGGGAAAGCAACCAGACAATTGGCAAGAGTGATATCTGTACCCCTGCTTGTGGTATGTCCATCATTTATGACTCAGATTCACAATCTTGACATCTTACTATATCTGGTGCTGTCCTTGAAAAACCATGTAGCAGGGGTAGCCAAAGAAACACATTTTCTCATTTCAATCTAGCTGAGAGACTCTGACCTATCATGTCAGATGAAGACATCGATTGCATCATCCACGTCTGTCATTTCAAAACTAAGCTGTTCTGGTGTGTTGTGGATGGGTCTACACAATGCGAACCCTTGGAAACTCAAACTAGTGTAAAATGCAGCCATCCATCTAATGAGTGGTACAGAATGCACAGAACATAGAGCATGGGTAATCCAAGTGCTGCAACATTTCCCCACATGTTTCTGGATAAAGTTGAATGTGTTGGTTTTAACATAAACAGCCCTAAACAGTCTGAGATCTTATCTGAGATACTTCCTGTTGTCCCACGCTGTATTGTCACAGTCATCATCAGCAGACATTCTCAAGTGGGATCCCCTCAATTTAAGGAGAAGGAGAAGTTTTTCTCCCCCATGGTGGGGTACTGACTCTGGAATTTGTTTTCCTTTTTGGTCCACCAGAGTTTGACCAATATATTAACCTTTCAGGCAGGTTACAAATCCCATCTTTTTTCATTGACATTCAAGGCTGTTGTGATTTTTCTAGGTGGACTAGCTGGTGTCTGAATGCACGGTTTAGCTGGACTTTTACCTGATTATATTCATATGACTTTGAGTTATCTCTCTCCTATCATTTTCTTTACCTCCTAGAATTTTACTTTACTGCTGAGCTTAATGAGATTTCTTTTAAGAGACACTAGGTGGAATTCTGGCCCCATTAAAGTCAGTGGCAAAACTCCCCCTGACTTCAATGGATATGTCTAAACAGCAGCTGGGACCATGCCTCCCAACCCAGGTAGACAGACTCATGCTAGCTAAACTCAGCTTAGTGCACTAAAAATAGCAGTGTGGACAGTGTGGAACAGGTGGTGGCTTGGGCTAGCCACTCAAGCCCACCTTGCTCCCTGGGTCCTAGCTCAGACGGCTAACAACAGTTACCTATGCTGCTATGTCCACATTGCTCAAATTACCAAGCTAAAAAAAACAGCAGAGCTAATGCAAGGCTGGCAGGCATGATCCCAGCTCCAATGTAGACATATCCAATGGGGCCAAGATTTCTCCTACTGTACAGGTGTGACTATACTGTAAACATTTATATTTTACAAGTGTTATTTTACACACATTCATGCAGTAATGCTGCCAGGATCTTTGAGACCATTTCAATTAAAGTTAGGTCTGAGACTGCCAGTGCATGTGAATTCACAAAAGATAATTTAAAGCACTGACTTATCATGCTGTTCCTCAGAGAAAATGACACTCATTGATCATGTAATAAATTATTTTATGGCCTGTTGTTCAGAACCATAATTCCACTTTGCCACAAGTAAGATGAAGCTACAAGTCATTCTACTCATCTACCATTAAGGTATATATTGCATTCCCAGCCCATGTACTGTGAATACAAACCTGACAGACTCTCAGCTGCAGATGACAGAAGCCTTCTAAAACTGTTGAACTCAGTAAGCTGGTTTTGTATCTGACTGCTCAGATACAAGAGCTTGTTTGAGTAGAAAGGGAAATATGTTGATCATGTTTGGTTAGTATATGAATCTCTTCCCATGGGGCTTTGTGGCTTTATTTGTTCCTTCAGACATGCTAGTTAATGCTTTGAAAACAGCTTATTTGGGATTAAGAGCATCCCTTTTGTAATTCAAGAACATATTTAATATCTTGATTATGAAATAGCAAATGTTTTTCCAGTGGTCTCTCCATCTCTCAATACAATAATTTGCTGATATGTCTCTTTAAATAGGTACAGATTTTCTCATTTAGTGAGGAATATGGAACAATCCTATTTATAGCTGCTCAGAGAATCCTGGCTTAGAACAGAGTAAATGTTTCTATAGATAAAGAGCGCTTTAATACCTTTTGTGCAGAGCAGCCATTAAAGGAGTTTTGAGGAGGGTTAGCAGGATCAGGCTTATAGTTTGTAGAAAACTCTGAGATTCTTTTGGATAAGTATCCATATATTGTATATGTAAAACATTATTTGGCTGAACATCAAATTCCAGTAAATAGAATATAAAGGAGTGTTAAATGCAGATAGTGTACCAAGCAGTTGTGTGAAAGTGAAGATGATCAAGTGCAAACTCACAAGATGAATATAGAAACTACAAAAATGGATGAAACTCATGCTTAACATGTGCTTAGAAAAGTAGATTATACACCCCAGAAATACAATAGAACATTGTTTTATGGGTTTGGTTAATTTTGTTGAAGCTGGTAGATGTAACGGCTGCCTTTTGTTCAGGATAAGTGTAAAAAGCAATTGAGCTTCCTAATGGAACCCAGTAAGTTGAAACAATAGGGGTGCCACCTATAGCACAGGCAATTGGCAAAGGTTGCATAGAAGCTGAATGATGTGGCCCAAGGGGGTTCCCTAGAGAAACATATAGAAACACAGGGGCTGGGCATTGATTGGTGGAAGAGGGGATGTGTGAAACAGACAGACTAAGCAAAAGGCCAAGGAGACACTCCGAACAAGTGAAAAGATCATCTGCTTGATATGGGGAAGAGGGTATGAAGATGTTCCAAGAGGTGCTTCAGGGAGCCCCTGGGGTGGAAAAAGCATATGCATTAAGGGGGGAGATTTTAACTGCCATTTGTGCCTTGAAAAGTCTCCCTCTAAATAATTTAACACATGAAAATAACTCTCCACATAGAATATTAAAAATTATTTTTAAAATCATGTTGTAGTAGTATAGTGGGTACGGTTAAAGGTGGGAAACTGTAGGCCTTCACATGGCATATCACAAATTAGAACTGAATAAACAAATAATGGGATAAGTATTGTTGGACAGTTCACTATACCATCCCTAAAAGAAGCACTCGAGTATGTAGGCAGCAGAAAATGACCTGAAGAAAATGTAAAGGAAAATCAAATGCTTGATTTATTTATTTTTAACCAAGTTTTCACAAAGAAGGCTCTTTTACTGAGACAAATATGTGGTTTATTAAAAATCCAGCCTAAGCATACAGGACTTCTCCCTTGCTGCTATTAGGACCACCATATACCAGCCACATTAAATCATCTCAGTGCTATTTAAAAGCTTGATAAAGTATTCTTAAAGATCAATTAGGAGAACTTTAAATGTTAAAAGTTACCAAAACTGGCAGATGTATACATGTCTGGAAGTGTTTTAAATGTAAATACCCCCAAACATAATTACCTTTGATGGGCAGTCTTATCCTAAGCTGTTTGTCAAAGATGAAGCCATCCTCCAAGAGGTAACAGTTACTTTTTAGTATTCTAATCACAAAGAAATGTTGTATACACACAGAGGTTGACATCGCTGTGCTGCCCTTCACTGTGCTGCAGCCGTGTTCAAATGATTCAGGAAGAACTGGGAAGAATGACGTATGCAGGGAGCCCAATGGCCAGCTTACTGAAGGTATGAACAGAGGTGGGTTGTGGAGGAGAACAGAAACGCTCCTATTTTAGAAGGTTCATGAGAAATTTGCTTAGGTTTTTAAAAGCTGAATGTATTTTTCCCAACTCAGCATTTTCATACCATGTTCACAAGGCAAACAAAGTTGGAGAAGTTGAGAATTTTGGGACACTTCTAATATTGCAACCCTTTTGTGAGTTCTGGGAATTGCATTTTGCCTTGCATTGTGGGGAATTTGATCACAAATCCCATAGTACCTATGACCACTTCCAGCATGGATACCTTCACAGATGTGCCATTTGCCCAGCTCCCAGTTTTTGCTATATAATGAATTGAAAAACTTTCTAATATAAGGAGAGTTAAGTACTGGAATAGGTTATCAGATGAGGTTATGGAAACCCCATCATTGGAGATTTTCAATGACAGGTTAGACAAACACCCATCAGGGATTCTCTAGGTATACTTGGTCCTGCCTCAGCGTGGGGGCCCTTGACTAGATGAACTCCTGAAGTCAATTCCACATCTACATTTCTACGAGTCTATGAAACAGAAGGGCACCAGGCTGCATGAAAATGAAGAGAAGGTAGCAGATGATTCATAGATTCTAAGGCCAAAAGGGATAGCTGTGATCATCTACTCTGACCTCTCTTGTATACACAAGGTAAATAATTTCTCCTAAAAGTTCGATTAAAACATGTCTTTTAGAAAGATACTGTATCTAATCTCATTTTAAAGACTGCAAGCAATGGTGAGTCCACCATCTGCCTGGCAAGCTGTTCCATTATTAATTATCCTTACTATGTCTTATTTCAAAGTTGAATTTGTTCAACTTCCAATCATTATATCTTGTTTGCTATGCCTTTGTGTACAGGAATGAAAGACACCCAGGTCTCCCTCTCCCAGCTATTAGATATCTTTTTCCCTGGGTAAGGAGCTACACCCAATGATCAACCTTTTCTTCAGTAAGTGGACTGGACAGAGCCTCATATTGTATGGCTTGTTTTTCAACCCCGGATCATTTTTGTGCCCCTCCTTTGAATTCTCTCCAGGATTTCCACATTCTTCTTGAAGTGTGGACACCAGAGCTGGGCACAGTATTTTAGTAGCGGTCTCAGCAATGTTGTGTCAAGGCAAAACTTCCCTACTTCTACTCGATAGTCCCCTTTTTATATAGCCATGGATCACATTAACTCCTTTTGGTGCAGGTATCTATCAAGACACCTAAGTCCTTCTCTGACTTGCTGCTTTCCAAGACAGTCTCCTATCCTGTAAGCATAGTCTACATTCTTTGTTCCCAGCTGTGTTACCTTGCATTTGGCTGTATTAAAACACAGCTTGTTGGAGTGTGACTATTAACCAGGTGATTCAGGTCACTCTAACAGTACCTTGTCCTCCCACCAAACTTTATTTCATCTGAAGACTTTACCAGCAAAGGTTTTATATCATCATCTAGATCATTGATAAAAATATTGAATAGTATTGGACCAAGAATTGATTCTTCGAGGACCCTGCTTGTAATAGTTCCAGTCATTGATATTTCCCCATTAACAACTACATTTTGAGACTTGTCAGTGAGCTAATGTGTGCCCCGTTATTTCCATATAATGCAAATGTATAATACCACGTTAAATGCCTTTATTAGCAAGGTCTGAAATCTTGTCACAATAAAATAAAAATAGGAGTCTGCTCTCCATGAAACCATATTGATTGGCATTAATTATAGTTTTAGCCTCTAATTCGTTGCTTAGAGAGCCCCAAATTTACTGTCCCATTATTTTGCGCTGGAGTGATGGCAGGATAATTGATCTGTGATCATGAAATCTTTTCTCATGGAGGACCCTATTCAGCAAACCGTCCCTTTTCAGGAAAGCATATGCTTAAAGTAAAACACATATTTAAGTTTCATTGACTTTAATGGGCTGTAAACATATATTTAAAGCATGTGCTTCAGTGCTTTGAAGAGGGATGGATTTAAGCACCTGCTTAAGTACTTTGCTGAATAACAGTCTAAAAGATGGCACTGATATATAGCTCTGCCCAGTTAAGAGGCCCAAGATTTTTGGGCATTACCAGTGCCTAATCACAGGTGGATTGCAGTCTTATGACCAAAAGTTACTCAAAGTATTGGTGGGAAAAGGCAGCTTTGAGGATCGTGATAGAAGGTACTTCCTAAAGGGAATGTCTCAATAATGTAGGCTATGATTTTATTATTTTGTGAGGAGTTTGGCTTGACATTAAAGAGCCAGTCTACCTGTATGTGAGCTACAATTCCTGTGGACAAGAGACTTGCTATTTATTTGTTGATGATGCTAACCACCTCATGGCTCACTTGCTTCTTGTAGGCAAGCCAACAATTGGGGGTTGTGAGAAGATATCATTTCTCAAATACAGTCCACACACATGTAGAGTTCAAACTCCTACTCACGCTAGAGTTTGGTTTTTATTAACACTAATTAATACTGCAACATACATTTTAACTCACAATTTCTTTGGCTGCTGGTAGTGATCCTACACTGGGACTATTCAGCCCACACCCTAGATCCTCCCTCTCTTTCTGAAGCATGCCTCAAACCTGTTTTATATTCAGGTTGGGGGTTATGAGCCACTTGCCTCAGTGAATCAGCAAAATCCATTTAGCACTTTCCCAGCAGGATACTGTCACAGCATTCCTGGTCTCTTTAAGGGGTGTCTGGGCCCCGGCTACCCAGGACAAGCTACCGTAAAGGGAATGAGCCCATCTAGGCAGCTGGTAGAAAAACAATCATCTAAGCCTGATAAAAAGGCCATCATGGCTCAGTTGTTGGGGGTGCTCACAGAGAAAGAAAAGCTTTCCTGAGGGAGAGGAGCTCCCAGGGCAACACAGGCCCCAAGGAGGAACGCTGTGCAACCCGTCTGAACCCAAGGGGAGAGACTTTATTTCAAGTTGATTTGGCTTTAATAAAGTAGAAACCCAGCAGGGTAATTTACACCCTTTTGACTTTCTTAAGAAGCCCTGGGGGAAGGGAAATTAAGGCAGGGAGTGCCTGGAGCACCACACTAGGTCAGCAGGGGATGCTACAGGGCAAGCTTACTAATAGACTGGGGAGTTTCAGCAAACACTTCAGGCCTATCACAGGGATAGCATGGTACAAGGATTCCAGATAGTTTGGCTGGTCCCTTACTCTCAAATGTGGAAAAATAAAAAAATGGCCACCATATGGGTGGAGAATGAGCATGTCAGAGGAGACACCGACTTATGTACAACCCTCAGGATATAAACGGGGTGATTAGATAGGTTTTCCTATCTTTGGCATATTCCTGCTTCTTGGTGGCTGTATATCAATGCTCCCACTTTTCTTCATCTTCCACTTTTCTGCACTGCAGTCTGCCCCTGCACTATCAGGCTTGTGTCATTTGTGTGTGAAGACAAGGCAATTTTAATTCATTACCTGACTTGAGTTCTGTTGAATATAGGCTGTTCTATCATGCTCATCATCATAGTACCTCAGCGCCTATCAGAAGTTCATTAAGCAATGGAATTAATATGTCTCATGCACATGAAGCAAGTGCAGTGGAGTGTCTTGTTTTGATAGGTTTTAAACACACACACACTGATATATGCTCATGTTAGAGAGGCAAGGTTAAAGAAATGCACTGTGCCCTCGGAACAGAAGTTGGTGAGGTTTGGGATGGTCCTTAGCTCTTGGAGGAGTTCATTCTAGTTTCAGATTGAGCACCAAGAAAATTCTAGTTTTCTGCACAGATGGGCTTTATCCTTTTGGCAGAGAGTTCCATCATGCCAGAGGAGCATAGTTGTTGACCACTGACTTCATCCTGGAGCTTTAGGCAGTCTTTTAGATACCCTGGTCCCAGGTCATAGAGCACCATGAAGATAAGGACCGAGACCTTGAATTTGAGTTGAAATTCTATCATCAACAAAGTCACAATAAATATCAATAATTCTCAATGCTGGTAAACCAAACCATTTGCACATTTGTCTCACTGTCTCTTCACTGTATCCAGGAATCATATGTAGTGGCCATTTCTCTTTGTCAACGATGAAGAACTGCTTCAACAGATTGGCATATTGACTCTTCCTTAGTATTAATGCCATCATTTGTATAATTTGATGAGATAGGGCAGCATAAACAGGCATTCATTTTATTGCTCCAACTTGCAGAAATTGTTTTCCCATTCATTTTTACAAGATTGTTTTCAGTGTGATGGTCTTGAACTTCCATTCTTTAGCTGCACATTGGCCTCAAGCATCTTTGTGCTGAGTTTTAAGTTTTAACTTTTCTTTCATAGAATCCAGAATGTGGATGGTATTGTACCTCAGTTTATCTCCATACATCACCAAAGCACCTCAATGCCGAAGCAGTTCACAAAGACGTGACAGCTCAAACAATGCAATATACATTATGCCAAGATCAATCAAGAATTTAGGTGACTGAATTCTTTTCAACAGCCCAAGAAACATAGACTGCTCTTTGTTGTCCCTTTGCATGTCATGAGATGCAGCCTCAAATTGAAGGCACAATGACTAAAAATGATCTCAGACAGCAGAGATGGTGCAATATGAACTAATGGATTCCAAAAACACGCCCAATATTTCTTAGCTGCTCATCCACATCTTTGGCACATTGTTTTAGTTTTTCCTTGATTTTAGGTGAATGGCTATAAAGTGTATACCGTTTATCAAAGAAGATTTCAAAGTGATTTACAGCTGTTAACAATTGCTGTTGTGATAAATGAAATAATTCTAACCAGTGGTTCAAACAGGGCCCCACTATAATGTTTGAGTAGTTCTTCACAATATAGCTAGCTGCATCAAATTTCTTGCAAAGCATAACATTAGCACCTTCACTTGCAAATGCCACAAGATTTCTAGAGGTAATTGTCATCAAAATTGTACTTATTGAGGCATTTCTGCACACAGGCCATAATAGTTGAGGTAGTCTTATCTGCAGATTCAATCAGGTCAAGAAACATGAAGTGAGGATCATCATCCTTTGAGGTCTCACAAATTAGATAGATCATAACTGTTGTTTCATTGCTCAAAGTAGTCCATTCAGCAATAGTAATGGATATTTTTCCTTCACTCTCCTGATCTGAGCAAATGCCTTTCAGCACATTTCAGATGAGATATGGTCTATAATGTTTATAGCACTGAACTGTGAATGCAGACCTATTCCAATAAGTACACTATTTAGTATCTGTAGTTCAATCAAATCAGGACGGTTGGAGTAGGGTCTGTCATTTTTAGCAATGTAATATGCCATTCTCATTACTTTCACAGTTGCTTCGACCTCTGATTTTCTCATATTGTCAAACATTTTTTTTAAATTGAGGCTTCATTTGAAATTTGTACTGCTAACTTACATGCACTTGAAACCTTGTGTTTCTTTATTTTCTTTAGAGAATGTAGAGAAGTTAATTTGGAGTTTTGACTATATCCATAAGGAGAAACAGAAAACTGATACCATTCTACTGTTATGGAAAGGCCTTAATACTTGTATACTGATAGAGATGAACCTTTGCTAGAGATAACACATCAAAATTTACCATCATGGAAGGACAACCAAGAATAATCCCTTTTCTTCGCAGTCCACATATCTGTCAACCAGACTTCAAGCCAGTTGGTCTTTGGCAGTTGATCAGAAACAGACATCTTCTTTTGAAGAATTATCTTCATGTTTCACTGTAACTATGGTAGGCACTGCACTGTATTCCATTCTAGGTAGAGCTTCATTTGTGTTTACAGTTAAACTCGAAGTCAATGCACTACTGCTGCTGTCTTCCTCAGCATTTTTAGTCTTATTAAAGAAGTAGGTAGTAATAGAAGAATTTCCTAATTCTTTTTTTCATTGCATGACAGGACTACTGACGTATTTATTGTTCATTTGCTAAAATGAGGTCACCTTGGAACAGTCCCTAAGCTGCTACGTCAATTGACTGGACCTTTACTGAAATCCAGGAGCCAGTGGGAGGGAAAGAGGCCATTTTCTTGCATCCAATGGCAGCTGCAGGAAAGAAATTAGAACTAGAAACTCAAGGTTTGGTCCAAAAAAGGTGACACAGAGCGTTAGGTTGGACCACTCTTGGCAAAGTTTCAATCTGACATACACCAGGACCAACATGGATCTACTGTAAAGGAAAGCAAATGTTTTTATAAGGGAATTCATATGTTTGAGCCAATATTATATTTCCATTCACCAAGGCCGGACCAGCCAATGCATACGTAGATTCAACATCAATATGAACCCATCAGCTTTCGAATTGATCACACTGTAAATAGTTCATGCCCACAGACTAGGATCAAACAACACAAATTACCTATGAGCAGAACAACCTACAATTCACCAGGATAGGCTTGTTCTAGTGAGAGGATGAGCAAGAGGACAAACTACATGTCACCGATAGTCATGTCACCAAATAATGCACTACTGGAAGGTATTCAGGTAATGTGGTGATAAGAGTGATACCATTAGAATCTATATAGTATAGATTCTTAGTGTAAAGACACATGTGACATTTTGGGGATCACTCAGACCAGTAAGGGGTTCAGTTATCACCTGCCCTGTAACCTTGGGTGCCTTAATGCTATGCTGCTATGGTTCACAGCCCTGAACAGTAGCCAGCCTAAAGCATAAAAGTCTTACCCCAGCTGCAACCAGCCTAGTTACTCCTTGCAGGTTGACACCAACTGCCCGTCCAGTCCCAAGTTTCCCCAGATCCCTGTACCTCAAGTTCTTAACTACCAGGCACTCAGCCTTTTCCTCTCTGGATCATTATCACTGAAGGAATGAAATCTGATCCCCAAGTTATCAGCTCACTTTGGCACATGCACTGGACACAGTTTGCACAACGGAATCCTGCTTGGGGTAAAAACCCCATATATTTATTTCATAGGGGGAAAAAACAGATTCAAAAGTGAGATAGTAAGGAAAAGCAAACACAAATTACACAGAAAATAAACAAAGATGCAAACTCAGGCTTTATATTTCTATATTAGATAAATTCCCTTTTCCAAAGCAAGCGACTTATTGCCTCTGAACAATTTGCCAGAATGCCCTCTGTCCTAGAAAAGTTTCAGTGTTTCATGGACATGCTGGCTCTCCATTTCTGGATAAAACACCCAGACCCAAGCTTGTTCTTAAATGATTATCTCTTTTTTATTGTTTAACTTTGTTCTCCTAGCATAATAACTCATGGCCACTCAGAGTGTGGGAAACATCCTTTCTTAGGTCTTGTCTACACTATCGGGTTAGGTCGATGTAAGTTGCCTTGTATCAACCTAGCTGTGGAAGTGTCTTAACTTAAATTTGGCTCTCACAGATGTAAGTGCTTCTCTATGCCAATTTAGTAACACTGTGGCATAGAGACATGGTCAACATAATCAGGTCAATACAGTGTCAGTGTAGACCAGGGGACAGCAACCTTTCAGAAGTGGTGTGCCGAGTCTTCATTTATTCACTCTAATTTAAGGTTTTGCGTGCCAGTAATACATTTTAATGTTTTTAGAAGGTCTCTTTCTATAGGTCTATAATATATAACTAAACTATTGTTGTATGTAAAGTAAATAAGGCTTTTAAAATGTTTAAGAAGCTTCATTTAAAATTAAATTAAAATGCAGAGCCCCCCGAACAGGTGGCCAGGACCCGGGCAGTGTGCGTGCCACTGAAAATCAGCTCGCGTGCCGCCTTTGGCACGCGTGCCATAGGTTGCCTACCCCTGGTGTAGACACTGCATTGCTACTCTCTAGCAAAAGCCAATCTTATCAATGCCAACTAGAGCAGAAAACATTGGAAATTAGAAAATATTAGATTGTATCACTTTCTTAGGTAGAAAATAGATTCTTTTTGACCCATTCTGTGTATTGAATTATCAGGATTCCTGTTTCACTTATTTATAAGTAGTATTTAATACAGTTTTGGAAGGAATTTACATTTCTGTTTCAATTATTGTAGATATTAAGGTGTCTTCAAAGTTACATTGAGAGTTGTTGTGGTATCTATATTGTGTTTCAAATGTCAATGTTCAAATGTTAAACTGAAATAATATTCTGATAAATAATGTACAATTCAGGAATTTTATATAGATATAGATACAGATATAGATGTAGATATGGGGGGAAGGGGTGGGTAGTATCGTATCCTTTGGCAAGTGGAGAGGACTCAGCTCCAGCATTTTTCAGTGGGGGACACAAAGCAGTGGAAGACATAAATACATGGCTTCATTCCCTTCTCCTAGGAATGCCTGTAAATTTCTTCCACTGGAACTGGGCCTCTATGGAATTTTGGGGCAGGCCAAGACAAACATGGAACAAGAGTGTGATGGGGCGCATCACTCACCACTGGACTAGTGCCTCCTCCTGGTCACTCTAGGGATTAGCTCAAGGCCAGCACCTCCTGCACATGGCTTGCACACTGTTATTGCATCTGCCTGCAACCCCTCTCACAGCCTCAGGAACCGTAGCAACCTCTTCGCAACTCAGCCTTCTGGCAGTTTCACCATCTGTGTTCCCCACTTCGGGGGGTTAATATCTCAGTCTAATAATCATGCCACTTCCCCAGTGGCAAGTGGGGGAGGGTGGGACCTGGGCCTCCCCAGTACTTTGGATCCCAGCCCCAGGACCCTATGGATAGCAGCCTCCTGTTGCACCTCTAGTCCCTCTGACCACTGCTACAATCCCTTGGGCCACTTCCCCAGGGCCCCAGCACCTTCTTTGCCACTGTTTCAGGGCTCTCAGCTGCTCAATCCCTGCTACTAGCCAGGAGTTCTCTCTTGCTCCCCCAGACCCTGCCAGCAACTGACCTATCCGTGGTGCTAGCTTTCTTTCAGCCTGCTAGGGACACAGTCCTCACCCCTTGGGCTCCCTGCAACAACTGACCTCTGCTCTGCCCTGCAGCTTCTTTTATGTGAGCCCATTGGGCCCTGATTGGTTGCTTCTTACAGCCTCTCTCTGATTGACTGCACCCCACACAGCCTCTCTGGGACTCATTTCCACTGCTTCCTGCTGAGATTAACCCTTTCTACACCTGTGTGGGTCCAATGCTCCATCACAAGGAGACCAGCCACATTCTGCAGTATGATAACCTCCTTACCCAACAGATTTCCAAGTGGAAATGCATTCAGAAGTTATTGCCACTTGAAGCAGCATTATCTCATGTTTGCTTCCCACAGCAGTTGAGAAGTAAGAGGGGCTGGGGGAAAATCATTAGAACAGTGAGGATTGACAGTTTTTTTGTGGACTTCTGCATCTGGGAAAGAGTTGGGCTTTCTTTCGCACTTAACTTCAGGTTCCCTGGGATCAAGAGACCGTGAATCCTCCTCTCCCCACCACCCCCCGACTCCCAACTGGCACGATATAGGGCCAGGAGGTGACAACGTGGAATCTCAGCAAGATCAACATTGTGAGTTCCTGGACTCTCTGCCCTTACATCCTGCAGACTTCTCCACAGATGGGGCTAACCTATCCCCCATTTCTTCACATAAGGATCCTCAAGGGCTGAATAAAGCATTCATCAAACAAGATACAGCAATCAGCTAAAAGCCTGATCAAACAGGTAAGTCTTGAGCAAACATTTCAAATGGCTTTGGGATGGATTTCCAACTTTTTTTTTTTTAGTATAACATCTGAATGTCTTCCTTTCTACAGCACACAATCAATCCTTGGAGAAACAGAATCAGATCTCAAATGCAAAAAACAGAGACACCTCAACAAGACTGGGAACCAAGGGACTGGAATGCAAAATTCCATTGTTCAACAGTGCAAGGAGTACAACTTTACCATAGTCTATCTAGTAGAGAGATAGAGTATCTATCTATCTAACTGAGACTATTAGAAAAATCTGGTTGGTTAAAGGAAAATGTGAATATATGCCCAATTTCATGAAGTGAATAGTAAATGTAAGTCCTATTCAGTAATGTTTTAAATTTTGGTGTATTAAA
The DNA here is from genome assembly GCF_028017835.1 of Emys orbicularis. Lineage (NCBI taxonomy): Eukaryota > Metazoa > Chordata > Testudines > Emydidae > Emys > Emys orbicularis. Next base: position 90,856,529 of record NC_088685.1, on the reverse strand, counting down.
CATGGCACAACACTGTGTTAGTTCTTTTCAGGTTCATTTTGAAAAAAAGAAAATAGTGGGAGGAAAAATAATTGAACAGTATTATTTTTCACTACTTCTATAAAATCTGAGCTCCTATATGTAGCCAGTGGATGCCAGTGAAATATTAATCTAAGGCATAGAGTGTGAAATTTTGATTTAATAATGTTCTCTTCATTAGTTCCGAGACAAAAATAATCCCTTGACTTTTCCCCTTTAAGGATATGCCACTTTACTTATTTATATTCATACAAGCTCTTTTGAGGATGGGAAATGCAGACTCTGAAATAAACTGAAAAAGAATGGCACCTTTTAAATTTTTTTTTACATAAACAGAGGATATATTGAATAGAGCTTCATTTATTACTGTTAGTTGGTGCTAGTAACCATTTTAACTACTGATGCACCAGATTATTCAATGGAAATTCCGATAGTATCAAAGGCTATCTACATCCAGCAAATTATGGGCCCATACTATCAGAGAGACAAGGTGGTTGAGGTAATATCTCTTATTGGACTAACTTCTGTAGGTGAAAGAGGCAAGCTTATGAGCTACACAGAGCTCTTCGTCAGGGCTGGGAAAGGTGATCCGACTATGTCTACACTACAGTTTGTGTTGGCATAATTTATATTGCTCAGGGAGAGGGGTGAATAAGTTACCACCCTGAGTGACATAAATTACACCGACATAAGCACCGGTGTAAACAGCTCTATGTCGGCAAGAGAGGTTCTCCCACCACTATAGCTTCTGCCACTCATGCGAGCTGGAGTAGTTAAGCCGACGGGAGAGCTATTAGAGAGCTTACAACAGCATAGCTGCATCAGTGCAGCTGCACTGCTGTAAACACTTTAGTACAGCCGTGCCCTCAGAATGTCACAGCTAACTTCCAGGTTGAACAGATTGTTTAGCATAAGCAGTTTACACATATTGTAAGGGACCATTCAAGGTGAAGTGTCCCATTAATACCTCTGCAAACATAGGACAAAAAAGGGGGGTTGTGATAAGCCATAAATCCAGTGTCTTTATTAAGACTGTGGTTTTTTTAGTGCCTAACAAAGCTATGAATTTAAGCTCCCAGGCTTGCATTTTGAAGGTATTGTGGAGGCTATGGAGACCTCTGAGTCTTTAGACTCAAAGCAAAGGTTGCAGCTGTGATGCTGTAACATTTCAAGTGTAGACATACCCTGAGTACCTTTCCCAAGGCCCTAAGAAGAGCTTTGTGTAGTTAGAAAGCTTGTGTCTTTCACCAACAGAAATTGGTCCAACAAAAGATATTATCTCATCCAGCAAGTTACATAGGTCTACTCATCCTTTGCAACCCATGCATTAAAATGAAATATGAAACAGGAAAGAGGTTAGGCTAGTTCTCAGGGTGTGATATAGTTCATTATCCAAAAGTGAAACATCAAGAACTCTCTCTCTCAAGAAAGCAAACTTGAAAATTTTTAACTTGAACAACTATTAGACACTAGGTAGAGAAGATTGCTCATACCTGGTTGCATAGTAGCTCTAGAGATTGTAGATATTACATCTCACTGGAAAATGCCTGTGTTGTAAATTTTAAGGGAGTATATGGAATGAGATATATTTGTGGAAACTTCATTTCCCCTCTGTTTACATGCAATTACTCACAAATCAAATGAAAATGAAGGAAGGCAAATAAAGACAAAAAGAAAGGATGTTATTAGATTTAAAGCACTGGACTAGAGCTCAGGGAATCTGTGTTCAATTCTTGGCTATTCCACTTCTTTGTGACTTTGGGCAAATCACTTAATCTCTCAATACTTCAGTTCCTCATAATAAAATGGGGCTCTTATTACAAATAATTGCATGCTTTTTGAGGCACTGCCAGGGACCACAGGTCTTGAATGCTGGTCCACAAGGCTTTTAAGATTTAGGCAGTCCCAACCTGCCACCCACAGCCCTAAAATAGCAGCTGAACTCTGACACATGATTCCAATCCTGGGATCTGATTGGTGGAAGCCTAGGGTCCTGATTGGTTTCCAGTTTTAAGCACAGGAATAGGAAGTTATCCATGTAGCTTTGTTCTCACAGCTCAGGATGCTTCCTCTGCAATACCTGCTCCTGCTGCCTGCCTTCATTTCCTGGTAACCAGACTCTGCTTGCCTCCTGACCCCTGACTCTCAGTTTGCCCCCTGGCATGTGACCTGGCCTGACTCGTAACTTTTTCTCTGAGCATTTGGACAGACCACTCACATCCCAGTCATGACAGGCATGGACTTTCTCTTACTATGTGTTTGTACAGTGCCTAGGACAACTGGGTTGTGAGGCCTATAGGTGCTACCACAATGGAAATACTAAGAAAATCGAGGGAGAAATCAGTCTTTGGACGTGATATGGTAGCTCACTATTATGGTGCATGCTCACCACCAGAGCACCCCCTTTCTCCAGGGCATGATGTTACAGCAGGGGTCGGCAACGTTTGGCACGCGGCTCGCCAGGGTAAGCACCCTGGCGGGCCGGGCCAGTTTATTTACCTGCTGACACGGCAGGTTCGGCCGATCGCGGCCCCCACTGGCTGCAGTTCGCTGTCCCAGGCCAATGGGGGTGGCGGGAAGCGGCGCGGGCGAGGGATGTGCTGGCCGCGGCTTCCCGCCGCCCCCATTGGCCCAGGACGGCGAACCACGGCCAGTGGGGGCTGCGATCGGCCGAACCTGCCGTGTCAGCAGGTAAATAAACTGGCCCGGCCCGCCAGGGTGCTTACCCTGGTGAGCCGCGTGCCAAACGTTGCCGACCCCTGTGTTACAGGAATCTCCATCTCTAGAACCACCTGCAAGTCATCTGCCTCTCTGCACATTTCAGCCCTCTAGCTGAGCAGCATCTAAGTCCAACACAAACTCAAATTAGCAGTCAGAGTCTCTCAACATATCTACCCTCCTCTGGGCTCCATCTTCAATCTCCTTCTTTATCTACTGAGGAGTCTTCACCCCCAACTCTAGTACTGAGTACTGGCCTCTCAGAATGAGTGTCTCTGAGGTCTCTGCTTGCTTTACAGCCTCTGCTCCCTATGTTTTCTCTCTTCAACCTGAATTCTCTGCCCATTTTACAAGACCGAGGTGTCCATTAAGTTATCACCTGATGCCTCCCTGTCCCACACCTGTGGCTGAGATGCAATTAATTAGGTACATCTATCTATACATACCGTATGATCCATCTCCAATCAAAACAACTTGAATGTGACTATTAAAAATATTCCCAGGTGATACACTGCAAATAACTTTAAACAACAAATACATGTAAGAAAACTGCTATCTGCTTACAGACAATGCATTATAATTAATTGGAGCATCTAATTAATTTGCTAATAATCCCTTTCCAGGCTATGATGGGGTTTCACCCTAGCCCCCTGATTTTCCCCAAACTGCAACTACTATCTCTACACATAAAGATCCTTTTACTTCTCCTAGTGTACCTGATGTTGCTATTTCTGTGTCTAATGCAACATACCCATCAAGAGAATTCTCCCAGATGCATATGCTGCTAATACTAGCAGAGTGACTATTGCAAAAAAATGTCCCTGAGGATCATTTGAATTTTTTAAGAAACCAATCTGCTTTCCTTGTGTTCATTTGCAGTGAAATACTGTAGCAGAAACAAGGATCTTGAAAACAACGAGGAGTCCGGTGGATCTTGAAGCAAATACTAGGGAATATTCAGGGAAAGTCAATTATGAATCAATATCTTGAGAGAAACTTCTTGTTGTTTTTTTTCCCCTTAGGCACACTCATTGAATCAGAGAACAAAAAAATATCATATGACCCATGTCCAATCAAAACAACTTGATTGTGAATATTCAAAATATTCTCAAGTGATGTACTGCAAATAACTTCAAACAACAAATACATGTAAAAACTTATATGCTTACAGACAAAGCACAAACAAAAATTAGGTGAAATTTATCCAATTTCCTCACTCTTCCCGTAGTACATCAGACTTATAAAAGAAGTTAGAACTAAAAGTATGAAGAAAATTGTGTTTTTCCCCCTATTCCTCCATACTCAAGACTGAAGTCTGCTGCAAAGAGACAGAACTAACTCTAGTGTCTATGGATGATGTGTGAAATATTACAGAATTATCCAGCCTCTTTACATATGCAAAAAAGTATTTAAGAATAATAACTTCTAATTGTGTGCTTGAATTACTGCTGACAGCCCCAAAACTATAGGATTATGTGAAGTAGTATTACAATGACATATATGCCTTTCAAATATATGCATAGGTGTTAAGAGAAACAAGAGTTCATTATGAGCTTCCGCATTTTTGTAAACATATATGCTTCAAAAAAAAAAAAAAAAAAAAAAAAACTCCTGCATTTACTGCAGTGGGATTTTTAACTATCTCAAAATGGCAGAAGGCAGCTGACAACAAGGTTGAGAGGATTCAAAAGATGAAAACAAAGGGGGAAAATTGAGGTCAGAGGAACTGTAATAAGGGAAGCTAAAGCTCAGATCATTTTTTAAATCCCTGAATTGTTATCCATTTAAAGCTCATCGTTCTTTCAGTGTTTGTTGCCACTGATTGTTCCAAATAGAATCCAGTTTATTTTCCCATGAACATTAAATGTGATAGGTTTCATTAAAATGGCATAACTTGTACAATTCCTTGGGAAATCTTTCAGATACCTGAATGACTATGAAATCTATTAAATTATAGATATATAGCCTTGATGATAAGTTCACTTTCACAAACTCTAACCATTTTTGTCCCATGACACGAAAACTCTGCTTAAGGCACTTGGAGTTAACACAATGGAAAAATAATGGAATTCATATAATGTAGCAATAGATTACTGTTGCTGGGCGGGGGTGGAGGGAAGCAAGGAATGTTCCACAGGGATACATAAGCATGCTCCATTTCACAGACTAACAAAGAAATAGGAGAAGTATTTGGGGGAAGCAGAGAAAAAGGAACTGTGAGGATAAGAGAAGATTATGCAATGACAGTATAAAAGACAAAATCACAATGTTATAAAAATTATTAGGATTAGCTGTTATGTTATTACGGAAGGCATATGCTAACGGATGGAAAATCCCCTTCTATCTGTGAAGAAATGCTTCAGTATGTACTCATCTGGCAACTACAGATGAAGGTGTAATGAAAAACAGGATAACTTATAGAGTCCTTGATGTCTTGCAGAGAGAGGTCAGGTTCAAACAACAGACTAGCTAAATGGAAAGTGCAGAGCTCTTATGTTTACTTCTCTTTGATTTTTTTCTCTGTGACACAGTCAGAAAAAAAATCAGTTTTTCTGGCTAGGATTCTTCAAAGAAGCCTAAGGGAGTTTGGTACCCAAGCTTTCATCTGTTACATTGCTGCTCTGAAATCTAGAGCTCCACCTACTGTTAGGGTTTTGGAAGGTGAACCAACATGCACATAGTAAACCAGTGATCTCAGGACAGTTTCCGAGGGTCAGGAGTCCCTATACATATCACTGTCCTATCTGACCTGGCATCTTTGTTGGCAGTCTTAGCAAAGAGGTCAAAGACCAAATGGGCATGAAGATCATGCTACCTTTTCGTTTCTCTAGGTGGTTTCTCCAGATCAGGGTTCAGGCTCTTTAGTGGGGTAATGTACGGAAACTTGCACTACAGCTGTCTATATGGTACCTCTGCTCTGAATAAAGGCAATACTTCATTCCGCAAGGCTGCCATTCTCACATGGTTCCATTATTAAAGTCATTTTTAAAACAAGTATTTTGCAGGTTTCCTGAGCCATACAGCACTCCAGGTCATAGTCCTTTAAAATGGTACTCATTTAAAAGTTTTACTGTGTTTTAAAGAGAGCTTCACACTCCCTTTCTGTTTCCAAGGAAATACCTCTAACATCTGGTTAAAAACATGGAGGAAAAATGCATATTGCATCAAAAACACTTTTGTGGTTTTCATTTTGATTTAAAATTTTGGAAAATATTGACTAGATCTGACAACTATATGCTGGTTTCCATAAACAAAAACAGAGATGAAGGTTTACTTATTTACAGACTTTTCAATGATACTCATCAACATAGTATCTGATCAGTTGACTTAATTAATTTATCCTCATAATTCCCCTTTTTGATAGGAAAGAATGAATATCCTCTTGTTCTGTGCCATGTTGTAGCTAATAATATATTTATATAATTATGTAATGTATGCGTAATAGATTAGATTTGAGTTGTAGGTTTAAGTGGTAAAGTATAAATAGGATTACACCGCGGAGGTATAGGAATAAGTATGTATCACTGATGAATGTGTATTAGATATATTACTAAGAGAAGACTGTAAAGCAAGACCTACAGACCTTAGGTCTATAAGATATGAAGCTTGGCTATAGAAGGCCTCAGGTCAGAAAAAGGTTAGCGTGACTAGTTGACTGAGAGATAACCATGTACCAGTAAAGTGTGAGATTACAGTAAAAGATGTGTTAAGTTCTGATGGAAACTATGCAGCAATACACTGGAAAATATGCCACAATATACTAGTTCATACCACAAAATGCCCAATAGTAACATTTTTGGGGATTCTGTAATAACCTCAATTCGCTATGGTAACTCATTAACATAGATGTTAATGAGACAAAGGAAAACAAAGGGGGTAGCCTATAAGAAATGGGACACCCTAAAATTCATGGGCTGTGGCAGTGAAAATAAGGAAAAAGGGTTATGTATATGTATGAGTCTTAGTAGGCGTAAACAATAAAAGGTGTTGGCCAGCCTGTGTGCTTGGGGGAGAGATGCCAGGATGACAACCACAGGTGGTGAGGAGGAGGAGGAGGAAAATGAGTGACACCTCAGGGTCTCCCAGCAGGAGATATGAAATGTAAGATGTAAGTGATGCCAGTCATAAGGCTAAACACTTTACGTTCTCTATGTCTAGCTTCTATTTTATTTTAGTGTTTGTGGGATAGTTTACCTGCCTAGTAAATTTAATAAAGGGACTTGTGATAAATTGCAGTTGTTTCTCATGTGTTTCTAGGGTCTCTCATTTTAATGACATTGATAATATTTCTGCAGCTGTAGACCGCAGAAGGCCAAACCTTTGTTGAACTGTGGTCTAAAAGATTATCAAAATCAATACACCAATCCATCAATAAGGCTACAATGGCAAAGTTAGATACAGACTGAGACTTGCTCAATATCACAGAGTTCACAGCTTAATTGCACTTCCCCATACACATCTTCTGAGCAGGACTGTGCAAATAACTGATTATTCAGTTTACTGGAAGTTCTGAAAAATGTTTAAGAATTTTTGATTCAAGTTGACCCAAATATGGAATTTTTGGCAAATCCAAACATTGGAAAAAATCATTTTGGGTTGAACAACATGTTTTATTTTGGATCATTTTAATACAAGCAAAGGAAATGAAGGGCTAGATTCATAACTGCAGAATTATAAAAGTGAGCCCAGTGCTTAGGGCATTTGCCTAGCATGCGGGATACCTCTACTGTGCCTGATGTGGAGCAGACCAGAACATGTGTCTCCCCACTCCCACTTAAGCATGCTAAGCTGTGAGATATTCTGTTGTGGGGCTCCCTCAGTCTCTCCTGTTGAAGCTGTTCCACTGTGTCATTGCAATTGGAATATGGGTGCCTCCCCTCCCAAGTGAATGCCTTACTCACCAGGTTATAATGTTTTCTGGGATGGGTCTCTCCGAATGTCTCCTGTTGAAGCTGTTCCACTTTACATAACATGCTTGAATAGTCAGTGGGCCAGAGGGAGAATGAGAATTACTATAGTCTGGTAGTTAGGGCCCTCATTTGGGAGGCAGGACCCTGGATTTCAGTTCCTGCTCCAATGAATATTTCAGTAGTTATAAAAAGTAGAACAGCTTCATCAGGAGACATTCAGAGAGATACACCCCAGAATAGCCTACTGGTTAGGGTACTCAGCTGAGAGAAGAAAACCTGGGTCTCTCAAATCCCATGGGAGTGCTCTAACCACTGGGGTATTAAGTATAAGGGGGGCAGTAAAAACTCCCTCTGGTTTTGTGAATGATGCTTAAATCCCCTTCTGAATCTATTCTGAAAAATTGAAATGTTCTGTATTGATAACAGAGAGACCAGGTGGGTGAGGTAGTATATTTTATTGGACCAGCTGCTGGCGGTGAAAGTGATATAGCTAACTAGCTTACTCCGAGATCTACTTCAGACATGGGAAAGGTACTCAGAGCGTCACAGCTAAATACAAGATGGAACAGATAAGGAGTTAACTGCTCACTTCACCTTAAATAGTCTCTTGCAATGAGTTAGCACCACTACAGTTGCAGAACAAATGAGGGTTAGGGGGTTACAGATTTTGTAATGATCCATAAAACCAGTGTCTCTATTGAATCCATGATTTTTGATGTCTAGCAGAGTTCTGAACTTAAGTTCTCAGGCTCATGTTTTGCAGGTATGTTTTGAGGCTAGGAACAGAGAGGTCAGATATGGAGTAATCGTTTTGTGAAAAAAATGTGTGCCCATGGGTGATATGGTGTTTCTGTGTTTTACCACTTTTCTGTATAAGTTCATTCAAGTAGTAATTGTCTCGTTTCACCCACATAGAATCATAGAATCATAGAATATCAGGGTTGGAAGGGACCTCAGGAGGTCATCTAGTCCAACCCCCTGCTCAAAGCAGGACCAATTTCCAACTAAATCATCCCAGCCAGGGCTATGTCAAGCCTGACCGTAAAAACCTCTAAGGAAGGAGATTCCACCACCTCCCTAGGTAACCCATTCCAGTGCTTTACAACCCTCTGAGTGAAAAAGTTTTTCCTAATATCCAACCTAAACCTCCCCAACTGCAACTTGAGACCATTACTCCTTGTTCTGTCATCAGGTACCACTGAGAACAGTCTAGATCCATCCTCTTTGGAACCCCCTTTCAGGTAGTTGAAAGCAGCTATCAAATCCCCCACTCATTCTTCTCTTCTGCAGACTAAACAATCCCAGTTCCCTCAGCCTCTCCTCATAAGTCATGTGCTCCAGCCCCCTAATCATTTTTGTTGTCCTCCGCTGGACTCTTTCCAATTTTTCCACATCCTTCTTGTAGTGTGGGGCCCAAAACTGGACACAGTACTCCAGATGAGGCCTCACCAATGTCAAATAGAGGGGAACGATCACGTCCCTCGACATAGTTGTTACTGGGGCATTTAGTGCACTAGGTGAGGTACACCACATATTGTGATAGGCATGCGTAGGAGCCATGGATCTTGAAAAGTATGATGTGGTGGTATCATTGTAGTGGTGGAGATATAGTTTTCAGATTTTGGATCTGTTGTTCTACGAGGATCTGGTACTGCTTTGAGTTGGTGTGTCCTGGTCTGTGGGGAGCTTGCTTCTGATAAGCTTGATGAGGTTGGGGGGGGGGAGGGTTTGAATGCCAGAATAGGGGGTTCAGGAAAGATTTCTTTCAGTATGTGGTCCCCATCAAGTATGGGTTATAATTGTTTAATGATACCCTGTATGGGTTCCAATCTCTGCTGGTAGGTGACAAGTAGGTGTGTGTGGTCGGAGGTTTGTTCCTGCTATATTGAAGCAGGCTATCTCAGGGTATTTGTATGATTCATTTCATGATGCAATCTACTTCTTGGTGGAGTGTCCTTGCTTGATAAAGTTGGCTTTAAGTGTGTTAAGGTGTGTAACCTGGACGTTATCCTTGGAGTATATTCTGTTGTATTTGAGTGCCTGCCTGTAGATAACAGATTTCTTGATGGGTTTGGGGTGGTTACTGAGTCTGTGAAGGTAATTGTGGTGCTCTGTAGGTTTCTTGTATATAGTTGTCTGTAGGGTACCAGGGTTGAAGCTGATTGTGGTGTCCAGGAAGTTGAGGCTGGTGTGGGAGTATTCTTTGATGGGTGGGTGGTGGTTGTTGAAGTTGTGGTGGAAATCTATGAGGGAGTTCAGGTCATCTGTCCAGAGAATGAAAATTTCATTGATGTATCTTAGGATATAATTGGTTCCATGGTGCATTTTTCCAGAAACTCTTTCTTGAGGTGACCTATAAAGAGGTTGGCATATTGGAGAGCCATCCTAGTAGCCATGGCTGTTCCCATGGTTTGAACAAAATGTTTGTTATTAAATGTGAAGTTGTTATTGACTGTGACATGAAGTTTCTGTAGGTAAGGATTAAGTGGCTGAGTTTCATGATGTGTTTGGGTGGATATCTCAGTGTTGTCCATTGTCTTGTATATATTTGAGAAAGACTCCTATTCTGTCATTATGAGGGATATTGGTGTATGGGGGGGGGTGACATCAATGGTGGCAAGGATAGTGTTCTGAGGGAGGTTGTTAATGTTGTGGAGTTTCTGGAGGAAATCTCTCACTCTTCATCCTCAAAGGAAACCTGTACAACACCTTCAAAAGATAAGTCTCGGAACTTAAATTTGTTCAGTAAATGATATTACCTCACCTCTAATAGCCTGAGAACAACATGGCTACAAAAACCCTGCAAACAATGGAATATATTGTTTTGTTAATGTTTAATGGTTTGTTTAGACATTTCCAAAAGTTTTTATTTTTTTTTCATTCTGACTGAAACAAGTCACAGAAATGGACACAAATTTACAAAATGTTTTGGTCTACCCAAATCTGAATTGTTTTTCTCCCCCAAAAAATCTCATCCAAAGATTTTTGCCCAGTTCGCAAGTCACAAGACTGGTATATCAACCATGAGACAGTTTTTATAATAAATGCCTGAGGCCTAAGGCTGAAGAGTTTATGTGCCAAGATTTTATTAATATTGAATTTTAAAAAGTACCCTAAAATTCCTGGGCCAGCTCCTCTGCTGGTGTAAATTGACACAGATCCATTTAAATAAATGCAGCTCTGTTGGTTTATACCAGCCAAGGATCTGTCTCGCTAATTTTTAGGCTGAATATTTTATCTGTGTATTCAAACTGAATATGAATGAGAGGGGGGACTGGAGGGAACTACGCAAACCAAATTGGGTCATCAACCTGCTGAAAGGTAAATTACTTATCGGAAAGTTTTAAAACTTGTTAGATCCTTTCTTTCCTCATCATCTTATCTCCACTCCAAGACTTCCTTCTCCTGTCAATGTTATGTATTTTCCATGACTTGTCCCTTTCCTTCCCACAACTCAGTAAAGCTCTCCCCAGAAGAACAGAGATATATTTAGTTTTTAACTGAATTATGGATGAGATAATTGATATGAACACAAACCTGACAGCTATTGTGGGTACAGTTGCCTTACAGGCCTCTAGGGAAGGAGAAGGACAAGAGAAATAAACTAATCTGGATTGTAATGCAGCCCATGGCAAAATGTCCACTGACTTCAGTGGGATCAGAACTGGGCTGGAATGAGGGAAATGAGTTAATGCTTTTAAATATTGAAGGTGGGGGAAACACAACAATCTCTGTCAGCAATCTGACAGGCTTTTTCAGAGAGGGGAATATTATTTTTCCTTCACTTTCATGCAACATAATGAGTTGTTGTTTTTTGCTTTAGTCATAGGGTAGGAAAGGCTGAGGCAGCATCTGTTGCTGACAAACAGGTTGAAAATTCTAAAAGAGCTAATCAGAGCGTAGGGATTATATTGTCAAATCAGAGTAGAGAGAATTGCATAGTCACATTATAGGTATTGATTAGACAACACCTCACACCCTGGCTAATAATGTCTGCCACCCAATCATAATGTTGGAATACATGTATTGTATATTTAGATAAAGCATCAGTGGTTATACGTATGATACACCTAGAACGGATCGAAGTGCAAGAACTACATAATTGAGAGAAACACCCAGGTTATGCTTCAGTAACTGTACAGGATCTTTACACTGTGGCTCAGGCAATTTCACATAAGTATAAATTGGTATAATATTATTTGGTGGATAAGTCCCTTCTCGCTTTTATAACTGGCATTCTTTTCAGTGATACAGCATATATCACACATAAGAATGACTGGCTGCCATTAAAAAGGCAGCATTTACAACAGCTACCAGACATTCATATGAGATACCAAATTTCTTATTCAAAATACATAAAAAACCTGTTACCTCCAATATTGGCGTGGTAATTGTTGGCAATTTTTGATTTGCTTTTTTATAATGATACTGTATATATTTTTAATTGCAGATATTATGCGGCCACATATTTTTGGTTTATAGGGTCCTTGAATGAGTATAGTAGTGAGTTGACATGATATTACAAATGGGTTATAATAATGAGAAATATTATAATCCAAACTTTTTACAAGTAAAGTCAGCTGCAAAACTGCATAAATGGATTCTAAAACATTAATGAATTCCACAGGCAGTCTACAGTGCCTTTACAAGGACTGAGTGGGAAGGTAATGTAATTAGGTATGATGCAATATTATATATAAAAGGAGATTAATATTTAGATAAATCAAGAAACCTAAAGTGGAGGAACTAATTACGTAATTAGAACTGACTGTGACACACATGCTACAGACCAAAGCTGCAAAGAGTAGTTTAAGTAGAATCAGAATATAGGAAAAGAAAATTTTAAAAATCCTCATTGGAATTGTGTCTCTCAGGTTTACTGTAATAAAAATATCGGTGCTTCCTCTGTGTTAACCCCATTTACTGACAAAGTAGAATGCAGCTTTCTTCCAAATACTCAAAACTAAAATGTTTGTATTTATTTTTGTTAAACTTGTGAAAAAGAGCTGTCTCACAATTTACAAATCAGGTTTGTCAGCTGGTAGCAAACAAGTAACTAGGATTAGCTGCTATAGAGACAACATATAAATGTCAGCTTTTCTGAAAGGTGATGTGAAACTTTTCAGTCTTCAGGTTCTCCCAGAAAATAGTGCTATATGAAGTGCCAACTGTCATATGAAATAATAATCTAGGGCCACTATATGTTCAAAATGAGAACACTGCTGTGATCAAAATACCTTCTGTGAATTAAAATTACATAATACTAAGGTCCAAATTCTCGGAGTCTACATGCAGCTACCATTGACTTCAATGGAAGCTGGACAAGTATATCGGTGGGCAGATTTTGAGCCTATTGCTGGACACTGCCACTGATTTTAGCTGAACTCCTGATGTCACAGTGGGCATAAGAACAACCCAAAATATTTTCACTCTTCATTGACTTGATGTCAATGGATTTGCAAAAGTATAATTATTGGCAGAATTTTGCCCAGTAAGTCTAGCTCACTTGTAGCCAGTTATTCAGTCATTTCTCTTGATGCACTGGTATATTATATTAATCTGTCAAATACATTAACCAAGACCCAGTCCTGCAATTTTTGGTACTCCTAACTTCCACTGTAAGGTTTAAGTTTTTGATTTTGTTTCTTAAAAAAATAAACAGACTTGCTGATCATTTAATATTTGGTAGAAGGTGACAGATCACCAAATAAAAGAAATTCAATTCTGCTCCTGATATAAAGAATTCAAAATAACTTCAGTGATACCATTAAATCTTTGAATAGTTTTTGTAAAAGTTAAAGTAGATGCACAATACATGATGGAAAGTCTGCTTGTCTCCTAGGGTGCTGTGGATAATGTTTTATAGAATTTACAGTGTTTGGACAGAAATATTTTGAATGTGAAATTATATTTTTCAGTGCTCGGATTTCACTTCTTTCCTGTGTTTATTCAGTGGTTATTTCAACATTGCACTTGAAAATAACTCTGAAGCAGTATATCATCTTAGCAAAATACAATACTTCACTGGTACAAGGATGGGTGGGAAATTATTTAATAATCTATTCACACTCCTGCTGCATTGTTGCACAGGGAGATTCATTCACAACTCCCAGAACACCTTTCATGTTTGGGATAATGTGTATGGGATGTTATTTTTTCTCTCTCTGTTGTTTGGTGATATAAGAGGAATTCTGTTTGCTATCCTTTGAAAATTATTGCAGATATATTGATGGGAATTTGCAAAGCCATGTGCAGAAAAGCAGTTATCTATACATCAACTATTGTTCTTTTAGATGTGTTATATTCATAAAACATTCCACTGTAGGTGTATGTGCACCCAATTTACTCAAGTCAGACACTTTTGCCAGTCATATCAGTAGGCAGCACATGCATCTCTTGCTTTCCTCAGGCACCAAATCAAGGATATAAAGGGGCCTGGTCACCACCTCCCTCTCACTTCCTTCATACTCCCAATAAACTAACCAAAGCAGCAGGGAAGGTGGGAGGCTCATGGAATATATATATGCACAACACATCTCGAAGAACAACAATGTAAGTAACTATTATTCTGCTTCAGGCGATTGGGCACATATACATTCCACTGCAGGTGACTCACCAGCTATTTCTATACAGGTGGAGGGACTTTAGACCTCTTGAAGAGAGATTTCCAAAAGCTGGCATCATCCTGGGAAGCCTGAGTAATAGTATAGTGTCTGGAGAAGATATGTACCAACAAGAAAACACCAAATTCAGGTTCCATGAAGGTACTAGATAATGTGTTGGGGGGTTACATATGGGCATGACCTTTCAAACCATCTAGAAACCAAAGGCTGTGAAAATAATAAATAATAATAATATTATTAATAATAAAAACTACTGGTGGGAGTACTGCAGAAATGGCTGCTAAATGGATTCTCACTGAACTGATAGAAAGACCAGAGGATTTCAGGTTTAATAGGTAGTATGGTAAGTGTATAATCTCTATACAGTATGGTGATCACTGATAAAATTCTGTCCAGATGAGAACATCTTCCATTGGCTCCATATGTAGTTCTGGTGGAATCCTTTCTGCTGCTCACTAGAATGGTTTGGACCTCTTGGGAGCAGGCTCTCTCTTTGCTGCTCAGCCAGAGATCAACCATGGCTTGATGAGAAGAGATTGTAGGTTGTGTGCACTGATTTGCCTTGGTTTTGAGGATAGAGATATGGGCAGTTTAATGAGAAGTCGATGTAGGTCCATGCACAAATACTGCCTTGCCCGGGCAGGTGCTATGAGGGTTATGGTTACCTTATCCCTCTTTAGTTTTCTTGGAACCAAAGAGACAAAAGGGAATGTAAACAGAAAATAGGTTGACCAAGGAGGAAGAAAGGCATCCATACGGAACCTGGGCTGCAACTTTCTCTGGAACAGAGCCTCTTGCATTTGTTGTTTAGGTTGGTTCAGAAGAATTCTATTATCGATTATCCCTACTGATGAAAGATCTGCTACAGAATGTCCCTCTTTATTGACCATTCATGATGGTCTATGACGAGTCGGCAACCTTCAGCACACGGCCCATCAGGGTAATCTGCTGGTAGGCCACAAGATGTTTTGTTTACGTTGACTGTCCGCAGGCATAGCCCCCCTCAGCTCCCAGTGGCCAGGGTTTGCTGTTCCCAGGAGCTGTGGGGGGCCGTGCCTGTGGACAGTCAACATAAACAAAACATCTTGCGGCCCGCCAGCATATTACTGTATCAACAGGTTATATCTTAGAGAAATATTTATTTTTAGCAGTGGTGTAATTCTATTTACAAGATGAGTGTATCAATCAGTTAAATATTTTCTCTCTGACTGGAATTATTCCAAAGAATCATTATTAAGTGCAGAGCTACTGCTTGCAGTATATACCTATGCAAGTGAACCAAAACATTGCATGATTCCAAAATCTTATTTAGCCCTTTCTGTCTCTCCTCCTTGTTTACTCTTCACCTTCTGTTCTTACTTGTAACTTAATCTTCTCTTTTTAGTTTACCCATATCCCTTTCTAGTTCATAAGAGTTCAATCCCCAATCTTTTTCAGTTCAACCACCTTGGCAAATATTTGTGAAGCCCCTTGCTACATGTATGTCCTCAATTTTACCCACTGCCATTCTCCAGTCTCTCTCTCTCCCCCCATCATCTAATTTAATTCCATTTTGCTACTTTTCACTTATAAATTCTGCTCAGTTGCTTGTGTTCTGATTCCAGTTCAATGCAGTTAATTTCTCTTCTTTTCTAGGTCAACCCCAAATACCTGAGAGTAAACTGAAATTGGTGTGATCTCAAATGACAAAGAAATGCATTTTTCATTAGCAATAAACTAGGATGGGAAATGGAAATGAGAGTTTGGGGTTGAACTATTAACTAGGAATGAGTTGGATGGAATGATGAGTTGAATGGATAGCGAAGGGGAACAAATGCATGAAGTGGGAGTGGGAGAAAGATTACACTAAATTACAAAAGGGAAATAAGATTAAGTAAGAAAAAAGGAAAAATACACTGGGCACAAAGAAATAAGATAGTAAGGAAGAAACCTACAGGTAGCAGAAAGGAAGAGGGGACTGAACTAGGCTAGATGGCAAAGGAATGAACAATAAATAGAGTAATAGGAAACTGAACACGCTAAATTTAAAGAGAAATCCAAATGGAAAGTAAAACAAGGTTTAACAATTGTAACTGGGAAATGCACATGATGAAGACAGTTGTAGGACTATATTATTTACATGGTTATGATGAAAAAAGCTGAAAAGGACATTGCATTAAGGTATTGGTGTTACTCTGACTTATTTAAGTGTTGTTGCAGTGATGTAGGATTGGTGATGTAAGATTAGTTTTTAAAGTTCATAACTTGGAGGTCACGATGGATCCCCTGCTGCCACTGGATTCTCAGGAAGCAGCAGCTGTCAAAGGGGCTTCTTATCACCTGCACTTAGCAAAGAGATTGTGCCTTTTACCTCTGAATACAGAACTCACTATGGGTCTCCCTGTCTGTTGCCTCAAATGGAGATCATTGCAATATGCTCTATATGGGGCTGCACCTTCAAACTACTTAGAAACTGTAGATAGTGTAGAACATCCCAGCCCACTTGTTAAGTGGAGTTTCATACAGAGAGCTGTTTGTTTTGACCTTTTAAACCCTTTTAAAAATGATGTGGGACCCAGCTAGTCAAGAAGCTGCCTCTTCCCCCCCTCCCGTGTTTCCCTGACAGCTGAAGTCACTGGAGGTGCTCGAGCTAAAATCCACTTCATGGTACAAACAAACAGGAGGAGACTGGTGGCAGAGTGTTCCCTGTATGAGGTCTTTGACTTTGGATCAAGCTTCTGACTTGATCCATCAGAGACTAGATTTGATACCTCAGGAAATGCTATGAGATCGACCTGTTCTGGAGGATTAGAGAGGTACTGGGGGCAGGGGGTGCTGTTGAGGGAAAAATTATGTTAGGATTTGAAATGTGTGTTTAGAGCTGGGCACTGGCCAGAGGTGTCTTGGTATGAATAGAAATGTCTGAGATTATGAAGGAAAGTGGTATGTTGTGAAGAATGAAGATATTCATCTGTGAAGTGTTTGACCTTGCAGCATTTTCAGCATTCAGCATCCAAAGCATTCAATGGGTGATCTGTATAAATCAAATATAAATAAAGACATAGTTTCTAGGATAGTTCTAATATGAAGTGGATGTGCTGGACAATATAAAAAAACATATGCATGACTTGTCAGTTGCTTCCCAAGTAAATATACTTTTTGTTAAAACAATTTTCAGAGGGAGTAAGAATCTCACCATTGTTCAATTATATTTTTCAACACTTGACGTGGAAAGAAGTTTTTATTGTTTGGTTAACCGTTTAGACATCAAAAGAGCATGATTCCTCATGCATGATGATAATGTGTCCACCAGAGACTGTCAATGGAAGAAAGTAGTAAAAGCAGACCAAGCTTAGGTGATCACCTCTCTGACAAAAGAGCACACAGAGAAATGAGACATCTTACTGATGTCCCTGTGGAATGAAAGAAGAGAAATGTTCTTGACAATGGAGGCCATGGGATTTTTCTTTGTCAATGAAAGTGACATCAACTGACAGTCAGCAGCCTCGAGTAAGTGGCATGAATGAAAATTGTATTGTAGGGTTAAAAGAACAGGAGTACTTGTGGCACCTTAGAGACTAACAAATTTATTAGAGCATAAGCTTTCGTGGGCTACAACCCACTTCTTCGGATGCATATAGAGTGAAACATATATTGAGGAGATATATATATATACACACATACAGAGAGCATGAACAGGTGGGAGTTGTCTTACCAACTCTGAGAGGACAACTCCCACCTGTTCATGCTCTCTGTATGTGTGTATATATATATATCTCCTCAATATATGTTTCACTCTATATGCATCCGAAGAAGTGGGTTGTAGCCCACAAAAGCTTATGCTCTAATGAATTTGTTAGTCTCTAAGGTGCCACAAGTACTCCGGTTCTTTTTATGGATACAGACTAACACGGCTGCTACTCTGAAACCTGTCATTATTGTAGGGTAAATAAGCCATGGGAAGGAATGCTTTGCACAGATTGGGAGGATAATTTTAAGAAGTTTAATTTCAAATTAATTGGATGGATTACTTGATGATTACCTATTCTAGTTATTCCCTCTGAAGCATCTGGCATTGGCCACTGTCGGAAGACAGGATACTGGGCTAGACAGACCTTTGGTCTGACCCAGTATTACTGTTCTTATGTACATGGAATAGTAGCTTTTAATGTCCCTTCCTAAGGATTCATGGCCTTCCATTTTGCAGGCTGGATGAAGGGAGGTAGAGATGCGACACATCACGCAACTTTATTCCGAGAAAATGGGAATGAAATACAATTTTTTTTATTACCTTACATTTTGTCTGATTGTTTATATGGCTTTTTGTTACTTGAAAATATGCTGGGAGTCAATGGAAAAAAACAAAACCATACTTGTTTGTGAATTTATTTATGAATACTTAGTACTAGCCTCAGCTTCAGCATTAATAATTTTCATACGATTAATATTAGCGGCACTTTGCTACGACCATCATGCTACTGACGGAACAGAACTCGGGTATTTCCCTGTGAACATATTTGCACTACAACATAAAAGGGAATTCTGTTTCAAAAGGCAAACAATCAATTTTATTTATTAGCAACAAGTACTATAAAGTTGCCAGGCAAAGAAATATTTATTCTGCAAGTTTGAATAACATACCATGTAGCTTCCTTGGAAAACCATGGCTTTATAAAGAGAACAAACTGGTTCCAAAAATAGATGGAGATTCCCTATAATTTTTACTGCTAAGGAAGGAAGAGGTGGTTTTGAGATGAAATTACTGGACTGGGACTCAGGAGATCTGTGTTCTATCCCCAGTACTGTCTCAGGCACTTAATTTAATTTCTCTGTGGCTCATTCCACACGTCTACAAGTGCAAGACTTCTCTACCTCACAAGGTTGTTGTGAGAATACATTACTTAGTGATTGTGAGGTGCTGAGAATCTATAGTGATGTGGGTTATATAAGTGCTTACATAGTTATTATGGTCAAAAGCTATAATGACTGTATTAACTTTTCAACATTTTAATGGATTTTATGAGCTTTCATTAACAATTGAACATATTAATATACATATAAATTACACACACACACAAATAAACTTAAGCTTCAAAGTTGTGAACTGGAAAGAATTGTCTGGCCAATTATTCAATTTCACGTTGACCCCAAAATATTGTAAATTTAACACTAATAGTTTTGGTCAAAAGAAATTTGGCAGGGCTAGAGTCATAAGGGTTGTGATAGGGTGTTTGGAGGAACAGACAGCCTAGCAGTTAGCGCACCTGACTTCTAGCCCCTGGCTTTTCTGACTGGGCAGCAAAGGTGCCTGGTTTCTGACCTTAGTGTGGGAATCTTCTGGTCTTCCCTCACATAAGGGCCTCAGCCCTTAAGGGGGTGTGGTAGAAAGACCCAGGCCCTCTCTCTACACCAAGTCCCAGTCCTGAGCCCTGTAGGATGCAACATCGACAGGGTCCCCAAGCACAGAATCTATGTACGCTGCACTGGGCTACTTCCTACGTCCCTTCAGTTTGGGGCATGGACCTTACAGTCCAAATAGTCTTTACTGGCTCACCTGGCGTAGCAGCCCCTTTTGGACTTTTGAGGCATCCTTCTGAGGTCTCAGGGCCTTCTGGGCAGGAGCAGATGTAAGGATGGAGACGGCTTAACCCCACAATGTTCTTAGTTAAATAGTAAAGTTCACTCACTGCTGGGTGCTCCTCAGTCTCCTCAACAGTGTCTAGGTAAGGGACACAGTGCTTCTCCCCTGGTGGCCGTCCTGACTGGCAGACTTGTAGTTATGCTCCACTCCTGTAGAGAGACAGAGAAACCTCCTGCCTCTTCACCAGTCAGCCCTGCACTGAGCCAGGTTCTCTCCTTCTCTTCCCTCTCCAGGCCTGGCATTGGCAACCGGTATAGTTAAGCTCTGGAATAGGCTTCTAAAGGAGTTTGTGGAATCCCCTCATTGCAGGTTTTAAAAAACAAATTAGACAACCACCTGTCAGGGATGGTCTAGGCTTGATCCAGAATCAGTGCAGGGGGCCGAACTAGATTACTTCTTGAGGTTCCTTTCAGTCATACATTTCTATGATCATATACTATTTTTTCCACAGGATCCCAGCTTAATTCAATGCAGTGGACTCACTCAATAAGCAGCTATTCAATAATTTATTTTTTCTCATTGTTCATTGTGTGGGCTCATGTCTTTTTACTGCACATTATTCAAACAGTGTACTGAATTATTAATCTCCTCATAGGCTTTTCTATGGCACCCATCACTAAGGTATCTGAGTGCTTCAAAAACATGAAAGAGTATATTTTCACAATAGCCCTGTGAGTTGGGGAACTGATGCAACAAAATATCAAGGTTAAAATATCTACTAATTTTGGGTACCCGATTTGAGAAGCCCAGGACCTGATATTTCAGAGTACTGAGCATTATATAACACTTTATATGTTCAAAGAGCAACTTCCATTGACTTCATTTGCAGCTGAGAGTGCTCATCACTTCTGCAAATCTGGCCTCAAGTTGGGGATCCATAAAATAAGGAACTCACAATTAGTGGCCATCTATGAAAAGTTTGGTTTAAGAAACTTGCCCAGCCTCATGGAGGAACTCTGTGGCAGAGGCAGGAATAGAATCCAATTCTCCAGGGCAATATTCAGCTGTTTTAAACATAAAACTGTCCTTTCTCTTCCTGTAATCCCCTGCCTCATTCATGACGCACCTTCCAATTTCACGTGTATAAACTTTACGAGCCTATTGTGAAAAGTCTAAACTTAGGTCCCACATATCAAACTGTAGCCAACATACAGGAGAGCTCTAAGTTGATCATTTTAATTTTGTCTAGATTTTACTTTGGGCACATGAAATGACTGTAAATCTTTAGCAAGTAGTGGACTTCAAAGCATCGGAGAGCAGTCACATAGCTATCATAATAGGTAATATATACAATAAGAACAATAAGTCACAATGTCTATATGACCTCATGAAATCACTTTTACTTACATACAATAAATGTATGAGCAATAAATATGCACTTTTCCATATAACTCTTGCTTGGTATTGAATTATTTGCCAGCAAATTAAACCATATACTAACACATACATATAGTGAGATGTGGTTTAAACATGGGATGGGTAATGAATGAGTCAAACTCTGCAATTCACTACAGTAGTGCTGCATCAATTTAAATTAGCAGTAATTTTGGCTGTGCTTATTTTTTCATTCCACTGTTAATATTTCTCATACCACTGCTGGAATCCATCCAGCTCACATTTCCTGCTAGAACAGTTACACAACTTTTTAAAATCTTCCCTCGGCATTTGTCTAAACCCCAAATGTATTTGGTTATTCACTGTTTCTTTCGTTAAGACAAACTTAAAACATCAGTTTCAAAGCTGAATTCTCCATTACTAATGGCATGAATTGGCCCACTGTTCCCATATTTGCCTGGAGGTGTGCATTACAGGCAGCATATTCATAAACAGAAGTCCTTACAGCAGGGCATAAGCACCACTGATGGCCTCTCTGGTTTCAGTTATGCAATATGAATTGGTTTGTAGAGTAATGTGACTAGCAAAATCTAATTTTCTGCCCATTTCCGGCTGAACTGAATTGTAAGCTTTTTTTTCCCCTTCTAAGTGAAAGAGTGTAAAACCCTGCAGTCTGGCCCCTCCTCTTCAGCCTTCTCTCATCAGATGAACTGAGTTACCTGAACAAAGGTGAACTGAAGCCTGAAATTTACCAGCATGCTTACTTTAGTCCACAAGAAATTGCATTAGATGCAATGTGGAAGGCTGAAGTATCAGGCTTCATTGCATAGCACTGCACAATACATCACACACAATGTATTAATGCACTGTGTAAAAAATAAGGATAGAAGAAAAAAAAGTGATCCAGTTTATATCAAGACTTATTCACTCTTAAATTGTCAAGTGCACACATCAACCCTGTCCTGCATTGCTGCAATACCATTTTAATACGTTTTAGTGCCGGGAAATGTCCCTCTGGCAGTGGAAAACTTCCAAACCAGTGCACAGTGACAAAGTGTTTCAGACAAATAAAAAACAATAAGTGGTTCCAGCAAATATACTGCCAAATGAATACATTTCCTACCACTGACCAGCATAGTCTCCTGACCCTCCAGTCAAAGAAATCCCAACTGAAATGCTGCGTTGCCTTTCTGTCTTCAAAAATCCGCTGCCTCCTCAACAAAACAAGAAATGCTTTGCAAAGCAGTTGCATCTGTCCTTGAAGATCCTAAACAAGAAGGTAGATCTGGAAAACTAAGTATTAAATTATGTATAAGAAGACAATGTTAGGCAAGTAGCTTATTTTTATTCACCATTTTATCTCTTTATTTCTATTAGGTGCCTTATGTTTGTAATATTCCAGGGACATAAAAATAAACACACTGATGAGGACAAGGCTTTTGAAGTTTTGCGTTACTCAACGAGATTATCTGGTTGACTTTATATACAGAAGGGTTCTCAGGAGGATGTTCCACTCTTTGCTCAAACTCCATTAACATAGTAAGAAAGAAATATTTGTTCATTTTGTAAAGTACAAAAATCTGATTTTTAAGACAAAGAGGTGAAGAATTGCCATTAACCTCTTTTTCCTCTGCAGATTACAGATAAATGCCCATGGGTTAAGAACACACGGCACTTGTATAGCACTGTACAGGGCACAGCAGATGTATTTTTGCCAAGTGACTTAACATTCTGTTTAATGCATCAGTTACCCATGATTTCTTAATCTGAATTCAAAGAACCCTTCCTGAATAGCAGAGTGAATAATTCCCCTCCTCCCCGCACACACTTCCCCATGTGCACTAAACCAGAGTTTGTGGGCAGGGGCGAGAGGAGAAGAAAAAGTCACTGCTGCTGTGACAGCAAGTATAGGTTTCAGTCAAATAGGATAAGTGGATTTAACAATTCTGAAGTAGTGTTTTGTAACTGCTCTTGGCTCTGGTACATCAGAAATGTGGACCTGCCCCTAACCTATGCACTCGGTAGCCTTGCTTTTAGGTATTGAAAATTCAGCTAGTATTTAAGCCATGTAGCTATTTGAACACATTGGGCCTGCTTCCCTTCCCACTTACAGCAGTGTAAATTGCACAGTAAAAGAGAGCCTCTGCTGACAAGATTTCAGAATTTAACTAGAGAAAGCGAGGGGAAGGGAGAAAGAGGTATTATCCCCATTTTGCAGATGGGGAACTAAGGCACAGATCAATTAAAAACAAGATTATATAAGAAGTCATCGGAAAAGCTGGGAATTGAACCCCAATTGCTAAAGTCCTAGTCCAATACCTTAACCAGAACATACTTCCCCCAGTGCAGAGCTAGATCAAAACTTCCCTAGAATTCAACAGTGTTATTATCAGGGTTTGGGGTCTGGCCCACCTCTGAAATATCATATCTTTTCCAAGGTCACCTGCCTGAGCTATTTCAATACAGCTTTGAAAATATTTTTGGAAGTTTTGCTTTTACAACCTCCTAACCAACCAAACTACCTGCGTCTCTTGAATCTGTTGGGAGGGAGCAGCCTGTGACACTTATCAAGCTGGTGTTGGAGACGAGGACTAGTGATTAGAGCAGGGAGTTAGTAGCCAGGAATAGAGAGTCAGAGGCCAGATGCCAGAGCCAAGGGTTAGCGCTGAAGTAAGGAATCCGAAAGGAGGGTCTGAGCCAAGTTACCTGGAGTGCAGCAAGGCTGGAACTAGGCAGGAGCAAAGCTGGGAACAAGGAACACAGGAGCTATCACAGCCAGGGGCAAATGCTTTGAGGAGCCACCAAACTGCTGCTGCTTCTGGGCTTAAGAGCTGGTCTGCTGACTCTTCCAACCAGTCAGGGGGTGAAGCCTGTCAGACAGCCTACTATAGGCCAGCTGTGTTCATTAGGTTGCCCACAGACTGGCTGTGCTCCAGGCCCTCTTCCTGATAGTTATTGTTTAGTACATGTCCCATCTGTTTCTTACCTGTGAGTCTGAAAACAAGAGTAGACTCAGCAAATGCTGCTGAATGTCAAACATGTACTGAAACTAAAATATTGAACACTATGAGACCAGTTCAGGGAAGTGCTGAGTGACTTCTGCAAATAGCTGAGCATCCTCATTTCCCATCAAAATCAATGGGATTTGTGGATGCTCTGCGCTATAGATGGACAAAAAAAAAAAAAAGTGTGTGGGGGATTCCAAAATTTGAAAAATTTTGACCAGCTCTATTTAGCATCTCATAGGCTCTAGAACTATCATAGCAATTTAAAATTATTGGCTCTGATTCAACTCCAGTTTTATGTCAGTCTAGCTCCATGGACTTCAATGGAGTCACAGTAGTGTGAAACTGATGTAACACAGTAGTGAACCTGGCTCCTCCATTTCCTCCCCCCCTTCTGTTTACTAAACTTCTCTACTAAGGTCAAGAGAAGTTTTGCCCTGGGGCCAGGATTTCACCCCCAGATTCCAATTAACTACTGCTTAAGAACAGCAGGATTGCACATTTACCTTTTGAAGTTAGAGTTGGGTCAGATTCTCCCTAATTTTTTAAGAGGGAAAAAAAAAACCAAAAAGCCAAACATACCTGAGGTTTTCTTTTAAAGAATATTATTTAAATCTTTATTTTTCTTTACAACAAAATCACCTTGGGCTGTGATCTCATTGGGGATCTCAGACTATGCAGCCTTCAGCCAGGCTAATACTTTGTCGAGAGACCTCTAAGGAAAACCGAAGATGCTACAGGAATTTATTCTGGAAATGAACTTCCCTGCTGCATTTCAGTCACAACTGCAGGTGCCTCAAGAAGATATAAGAACTGATGAACGTAGGCATTTTGGTTGAGATTTAAATGCCTAATTTTCACTGGGAATTGGGTGTCTGAATCCCCTAAGTGTCTTTGGAAAATATTAACATGACAAAACAACATTTAAAGAAGCAAAGCCTCAGGTGTATTGCCCTAAATTTGATGCCAATTATTATACTATATTTCCATTTTCCCCACCATTTCCAAGGTTAAAACACCTCATTTGACAAATAATTTCTGGAAATGAACGTGACAGGAGGCATTTTATTCCCTACTCAAAAATTTAATAAAATGTGTGTGTGTGTGTGTGTGTGTGTGTGTGTGTGCGCGTGTGTGTGTGTGTGTGAGAGAGAGAGAATATACTCAATTATGAGCTTGTGATTTTCTTACAAAACGTTTATGAATGAATGCTTTTCTGCTTATCCCTTTTATACTTTCATAGAGAATGAATACAACGCATTTTACAAAGAAAATTGCATTCTGTCCTGATGCAAATACAGCAGATGGCATGATGGATACTGCACAGTGCTATCCCCATGGCATGCTTTGGACTTAACTATCTTGAGTAATTTTGCACTGACACTACTTTTGGCACATCTGTTTCTGGAAAGGAAGGGGTATTTACCATAGAAAGCTAGAGCGGTCCAGGTAGAGTCATTGTTCATTTAATATGCTGATCTATAGCATTTGATGTGTTAATTGTGACTATTGCAAATGTTGAATGGAAGAAAATAGAAAGAAGTACAAACTCTGGCAAGTCAAGTGTAAAAGTATAATTAGGAAGGCCAAAAAAG
Organism: Emys orbicularis; assembly: GCF_028017835.1. Classification (NCBI taxonomy): domain Eukaryota; kingdom Metazoa; phylum Chordata; order Testudines; family Emydidae; genus Emys; species Emys orbicularis. Next base: position 90,830,705 of record NC_088685.1, on the reverse strand, counting down.
AATCTAGCAGAAGACTCAAAAACTAACAGCATTTTTTTTTAAGTACATAAGAATCAGGAAGCCTATCAAATAATCTGTGGATCCACTGGAAGGTTGAGGCACTAAAGGAGGACTCAAGGAAGATAAGGCCATTGCAGAAAAGCTACATGAATTCTCTGCATTGGTCTTCACTACAGAGGATGTGAAGGAGATTGCCACACCTGAGAAACTCTTTTTAGGTTTCTGAATCTGAGGAACTGTCCCTGATGGAGATGTCAATAGATAGATTAAACAGTAATAAGTCACCAGGGCCATACGGTATTCACCCAAGAGTTCTAAAGGAACTCAAATATGAAATTGCAGAACTACTAACTGTGATATTTAATATATCATTTAAATCACCTTCTGTACCAGATGACTGGAGGTTAGCAATGTGACACTTTTTTGGGGCAATTACAGGACAGTAAGCCTAACTTCAATACCACACAAATTGGTTTAAATTATATTAAAGAACACCTATATGTCTGATAATTCTGAATACGAATTCTTGTAAAGAGAAATCATGCCTGACCAATCTCTTAGAATTCTTAGAGGACAAGAGTGATCCAGTGGATATAGTGTACTTGAACTTTCAGAAAGCCTTTGACAAAGTCCCTCACCATAGGCTCTTAAGGAAAGTAAGCAGTCATGGGATAAGAGGGAAGGTCCTCTCATGAATCAGCAACGGGCTAAAAAACAGGAAGCACAGAGTAGGAATAAATGGTCAGTTTTCAGAATAGAGAGAGGTAAATAGTGGTGGCCCCCAGGAATCTGTAGTGGGACAGTGCAACATATTCATAAATGATCTGGAAAAAGGGGTAAACAGTGATGTGGTGAAATTTGTAGACAATACAAAATTACTCAAGATAGTTAAGTCCAAAGCAGACTGTGGAGAGTTACAAGGAATCTCACTAAACTGTGTGATTGAATAACAAAATGGCAGGTAAAATTCAGTGTTGATAAATACAAAGTAATGCACATTTGAAAATATACTCTCTACTATATATACAAAATGATGCAATCTAAATTAGCTGTTATCACTCAAGAAAAAGAGGTCTTGGAGTCATTGTGGATAGTTTTCCGAAAACATCCACTCAATGTGCAGTGGCAGTCAAAAAAGCTAATAGAATGTTAGGAACCAATAGGAAAGGGGTAGATAACAAGACAGAAAATATCATAATGCCACTATATAAATGCATGGTATGCCTGCACCTTGAATAGTGCGCGCAATTCTGGTCACCCCACCTCAAAAAGATATATTTGAATTGGAAAAGGCACAGAGAAGGGCAACAAAAATGATTAGGGGTATGGAACAGCTTCCACATGAGGAGAGATTAAAAAGACGGACTTTTCAGCTTGGAAAAGAGACGACTAAGGGCGCATATGATAGAGGTCTATCAAATCATAAATGGCATGGAGAAAGGGAATAAAGAAGTGTTATTTACTCCTTCACATAACACAAAAAACAAGGATCATTCAATGAACTTAATAGGCAACAAGTTTAAAACAAATAAAAGGAAGTATTTCTTCACACAATGTACAGTCAACCTCTGGAACTCGTTGCCAGGAGATGATGTGAAGGCCAAAATTATAACTGGGTTCAAAAATGAATTAGAAAAATTCAAGGAGGATAGGTCCATCAATGGCTATTAGCCAAGATGGTTAGGGATGCAACCCCATGCTCTGGGTGTCTCTAGCCTCTGACTGCCAGACATTGGGATTGGACGACAGGAGCTGGATCACTCGATAATTGCCTGTTCTGTTCATTCCCTGTGGGGCACCTAGCACTGGCCACTGCTGGAAGATAGAATACTGGGCAAGATGGGGCCATTGGTCTGACCCAATATAGCTATTATGTAGTTCTGCTAAAATTCCCCGATGTAACCGTAATATGCAATCCATAAAACCAAAATGTATTTTTTAAACTGCACTGTCAACAGAAAATAATTATGTTTTCATCTGTGTAATTTTATGAATTTTATTAAAATTTCTACATCCCATAGTAGATAGGGCAGATAAATATCAAAGTTCAATCAAACTAAGCTAGTTTCATTATTCCATTTTAATAACTGCCTTGCCCATATGATTTTTCCTTTAAGTAACTGGTAGATACTTACCACTTTAACTCTCGTTTAGCCAAGTTTGTTGCCTGGAAACATATTAGATTATCATCATATGTAAATGTTTGCCTATGTGTTTCATAGGCCCCAATTTTCAAAAGCATCCCTATTCCGGAATGCACTTAAGCACATAAAGTCAATTGAGCTAATGGATGTGATTAAAGATACTCACGTGCTTAAGTGATTTCCTGAATCAGAGTCTTAAACAGTAAGTTTTCCAGGATAGGAATTGAAGGAGGAAAGGGTAGTGGCCATACACATTAGTCCAGGAAAGGCATTCCATGAGTAGGGGCAGTCTGGAGGAGAGAACAAACATATCTATGGGACAACAGGAAGGTTGAACCTAGTGTTGTTGATAGAGTTGAGGGTTGGGACAATGTGAAAGGACAAGAGTGCAACTTGTGAACTTTACCTTTGATATTATTGTAAACACAGTTGCCAGTGAATTCAGCACCTTACCTGCTATCCCAGCAAGAAAATGTCTTAGCTCCATGGCTGTAACATTTCCATTAGCAGTCATCTGTCCTCAGGAGGGAACCAGAAGGATATCCTAATGCCTGCATGGAACCACTCAAACTTTATAATGCAAACATTAGACACCAAGTCTATTTTTCTCCTAGCTTCCCCAAAAACGTTTTAATAGGATTTTGTTGTTTTGTTTTCACATCAAATAGATTTCTATAGTCTCCTGTGCCACTTGCAATCCCCCAGGGAGACTCTCTCCTCCAGGTTTTGGTATGAGAGGAGGTGATCCCAGACTATTGTCTAGAAAACTCCATGCACAATGCTTAAAATCCTGGGGGAGGGGGGGATGATATGCTAATTTCAGCCATTCTGAATAAAAGGATACTAAAATAAATGAATGCTAAAAGCCCAGCCAAAGCTGGATAATGAACGTTCCTGTAAGTAGTGTGAGAACCAACATAAATCCATGTTTTCTGTCTAAAATAATCCATCTCTATTGATCTTTTAACTTAATTTTCTCTGACTAAGAATCAATTTTGAAACCTAGTAAAGCACAACTTTGTTTGATGTTATTAGATCTTGTTAAGTTCTTCACAGACTCAAGGTATTTAATTTACCCCCAATATATATTTTTTAAACTTCTTAGACTTTTCAGCACTGGCTGCAAACTAGAGAGAAGACAAATTGATTGTGATTTGTACTGCTCAGTATTGTATAGAGATCAGACTTGCAGATGACAGAGAGAATTAAATACAAGTCCTCCCTACAATACAAAACCCTAGTGTCCTTTATAGACCTATTTGGTGTCGGTTAGTGTTGCTACAAGATTCTTGCAGAGTATGATAGCTGCTGCCTTAGACTCTTAGATGGATAGCATGTGGTTTAGAATTTAGTGCTCACTTTCTAATGCTACAGATAACCCTCCTAGAGTGCCAAATCCTTTAAACTTCCACTTCCTGGTTTTTTTTTCCTGAGCAAGGATTGGTTCATTGGGTCATTTCAAAGATTCCAGAAATTCAGGTGAGCAATTGTCTGCAAAAGTGGAATTCCTACTCAGGAATAAGGATTTCTTTCTTTTTCTGAGACACTTTTTGTCATTGTTAATAAATTAATTTAATCTTTTTTTTCATTAATCTTTTTTTTCAATATTGGAATCCTTTTTTTTAATGGATCCCCCCTCCCCTCCCAAAAAAGAAGAAGCAAGAAACCTAGCAAAACACACCCAAAGGACTGAGTGATTCTTGGGAATGTGCAAAGGAACAAAGAACATTTCCTCTGGAGGTTGTTAGTTTGGATCCAGGTCAGTTGTGGCCAAAAGTCATCATTATATGATGGATGTTTAACCTAAGCAAAATGAGCCAGTAGTCTCAAAGCAGAGCCAAGTAATACTGAAAAACCTATGACAGTAATTGGCATCCTTGTAGACAGATTTAGAAGAGACGCCAAAGATTGAATGGGCAAGGAAAGTGAACAACACTCACCAGTAGACGTGTCCCTCCAGTGCAAGTCTGAGAGCAATATTGCAGAACTACTTGAGGAAGCTCACACTGCTGCTGTGCTTGTTCTGTGCATAAAGCAAGGAGTGTGAGTGCCAGTACTCTCAATTCAGCACTTTCTCAGACCCTAAATTTGTGAGAAAATTGTAAAAAAATAAAAATAATCAGAAGAAATGGAACCTGGCTCTTTCTGGGAAAAGCAACACCAGAGCTCATCTCTTGCTCACAATGATTGGCCCAACCCTAGAGCTGGATGAAATAATCCCAGCCCTGGCATGATTTCAATAAATGTATACAACCTGATTAAAAGAAAAGCTATCTCTCTCCTTAGATGCCCAGAAGCACTGAGTGGGTGTTAACTTTTTGCTTTTTCTGTGCAAACATTTAAACATAGTCACAATAAGCTTCAGGTAAGCACCATATTTTGGACTAAATTCAGCCTTGTGCAGAGTGCCAGTAGGGGTATGTCTACACTGCAGCAAGGAGCAAGCCACCCAGCCTAGGTAGAGACACTCACACTAGGGTCCTTGAGCTAGCATGCTAAAAATAGCAGTGTGGACGCCACAGAGACATGGGCTAGAGCTCAGACTTTGAAGGTCAGGTTCGCTTAAGAGCCCAAGTTACCACCCAGGCTGCTATGCACACTGCTATTTTAGCATGTGAGCTTGAGCCCTGCTAGTGCGAGTCTGTCTACGTTATAATACTTCGGTCTCATTTCCAGTGTTGGGTTTAGTGTGCGGGTGCAGGGGGGTATTGGTGGCCTGTGATGTACAGGAGATCAGACTCGATGATCTAGTGGTCCCTGTTGGCCTTAAATTCTTTGACTTTACCCAGGCTTGCTCCCAGCTGCAGCGTAGACACATACGATAAGGCCTATGCACCATTTAAGTCAGATTAAGTCTGACTTTAGTGAGAAGTGACCAAACACACATCTTACAGCACTTTATCAACTGTTCACCTCATTCTTCAGAGCTTAGAACCAAACATCATATAGGACTCTCAGAATCATAGAACTGCAAGGGACCTTGAGAGGTCATCTAGTCCAGTCCCCTGCACTCATGGCAGGACTAAGTGTTATCTAGACCATCCCTGACAGATGTTTGTCCAACCTGCTCTTAAAAATCCCCAATGATGGCGATTCCACCGCCTCCCTAGGCAATTTATTGCCGTGCTTAACCACCCTGGCAATTAGGAATTTTTTTCCTAATGTTCAAACTAAACCTCTCTTGCTGCAATGTAAGCCCATTTCTTCTTGTCCTATCGTCAGAGGTTAAGAAGAACAATTTTTCTCCCTCTCCTTGTAACAACATTTTATGTACTTGAAAACTGTTATGTCCCATCTTAGTCTTCTCTTTTCCAGACTAAACAAACCCATTTTTTTCAATCTTCCCTCATAGATCATGATGTCTAGACCTTTAATAATTTTTGTTGCTCTTCTCTGGACTTTCTCCAATTTGTCCACATCTTTCCTGAAATGTGGTGCCCTGAATTGGACACAAAACTTTAGCTGAGGCCTAATCAGCACGGAGTAGAGGGGAAGAATTACTTCTCATGTCTTGCTGACAACACTCAAGCTAATACATCCCAGAATGCTTGCTTGCTTGCTTGCTTGCTTTTTCTTTTTTTTTTTGAAACAGTATTGCACTGTTCACTCATATTTAGCCTGTGGTCCACTGTGATCTCTTTCCGCAGTACTCCTTCCTAGGCAGTCATTTCCCATTTTGTATGTGTGCAACTGATTGTTCCTTTCTAAGTGGAGTACTTTGCATTTGTCCTTATTGAATTTCATCCTATTTACTTCAGACCATTTCTCCAGTTTGTCCAGATTATTTTGAATTTTAATCCTATCCTTCAAAGCACTTGCAACCCCTCCCAGCTTGGTATTGTCCACAAACTTTATAAGTGTACTTTCTATGCCATTATCTAAATCATCGTTTTATAAAGTGGTAGTTCAGTTGCACTTGAATGTATTGTTTAAGCACCAAATCCCCAACGTACTACATGTAAGTTTCCTCTTTTCACATGGACAAGAACAATGGCTAACAATGTACACAGAGTTCTTTTAAACCTAATTCTTTTTAGTTTCTTTAATCCCCCTCTAAACCTGCACAAAATCAACACATATCACCACAAAGAGCTCATTACTCCTTATTCTTTTAAAACCATACTAACAGTGTCCAATAATTGTGCGATAAATCATAAAAGGCTTGATCCAAACCCCTCTGAAGTCAGTAGGAGTCTTCCTATTGACTTCAATGGATTCTGGATCAGGCTCAAATATTATCGTGTGTCTATAAGCCCGGAGGAGGTCATACTCGTCCTCCATTTACTAGTTTGCTTTCATTTTCTGGCTCTAGAACTCTGATTATTTTCTTGAGACCTGTACACAATTATATTTGCCCTTTAACTACTGCTTTTGAGCTCAGATCTTGCCAGCACAGATGTTTTGTGATGGGATGTATGAAAATAATTATCATTTCAGGAATAAGATCTAAAAGCAGGTATTATCAGACGGTAATTGACTAAATCCAGTATTCTGACAGAAACCAGATACCACCTTACTAACTGATGAGAATTATCAAGTTAGGGCTTATCACTAGAGCTACTCATTTCAATAATTAACTTAGCAGAAGAGAAAGGTTAAGATAATGACAAAATACACTAAATGCAAGAAGCCTGGGAAACAAGCAGGGAGAACTGGAAGTCCTGGCACAGTCAAGGAACTATGATGTCATTGGAATAACAGAGACTTGGTGGGATAACTCACATGACTGGAGTACTGTCATGGCTGGATATAAACTGTTCAGGAAGGACAGGCAGGGCAGAAAAGGTGGGGGAGTTGCATTGTATGTAAGAGAGGAGTATGACTGCTCAGAGCTCAGGTATGAAATTGCAGAAAAACCTGAGAGACTCTGGATTAAGTTTAGAAGTGTGAGCAACAAGGGTGATGTCGTGGTGGGAGTCTGCTATAGACCACCAGACCAGGGGGATGAGGTGGACAAGGCTTTCTTCCGGCAACTAACAGAAGTTACTAGATCGCAGGCCCTGGTTCTCATGGGAGACTTTAATCACCCTGATATCTGCTGGGAGAGCAATACAGTGGTGCACAGACAATCCAGGAAGTTTTTGGAAAGTGTAGGGGACAATTTCCTGATGCAAGTGCTGGAGGAACCAACTAGGGGCAGAACTCTTCTAGACCTGCTGCTCACAACCCGGGAAGAATTCGTAGGGGAAGCAAAAGTGGATGGGAACCTGGGAGGCAGTGACCATGAGATGGTCAAGTTCAGGATCCTGACACAAGGAAGAAAGGAGAGCAGCAGAATACGGACCCTGGACTTCAGAAAAGCAGACTTTGACTCCCTCAGGGAACTGATGGGCAGGATCCCCTGGGAGAATAACATGAGGGGGAAAGGAGTCCAGGAGAGCTGGCTGTATTTTAAAGAATCCTTATTGAGGTTGCAGGAAAAAACCATCCCAGTGTGTAGAAAGAACAGTAAATATGGCAGGCAACCAGCTTGGCTTAACAGTGAAATCCTTGCTGACCTTAAATGCAAAAAAGAAGCTTACAAGAAGTGGAAGATTGGACAAATGACCAGGGAGGAGTATAAAAATATTGCTCAGGCATGCAGGAGTGAAATCAGGAAGGCCAAATCACACTTGGAGTTGCAGCTAGCAAGAGATGTTAAGAGTAACAAGAAGGGTTTCTTCAGGTATGTTAGCAACAAGAACATAAGAACGGCCGTACCGGGTCAGACCAAAGGTCCATCTAGCCCAGTATCCTGTTGACCGACAGTGGCCAATGCCAGGTGCCCCAGAGGGAGTGGACCAACAGGCAATGATCAAGTGATCTCTCTCCTGCCATCCATCTCCATCCTCTGACAAACAGAGACTAGGGACACCATTCCTTACCCATCCTGGCTAATAGCCATTAATGGACTTAACCACCATGAATTTATCCAGTTCTCTTTTAAATGCTGTTATAGTCCTAGCCTTCACAACCTCCTCAGGTAAGGAGTTCCACAAGTTGACTGTGCGCTGCGTGAAGAAGAACTTCCTTGTATTTGTTTTAAACCTGCTGCCTATTAATTTCATTTGGTGACCCCTAGTTCTTGTGTTATGGGAATAAGTAAATAACTTTTCCTTATTCACTTTCTCCACATCACTCATGATTTTATATACCTCTATCATATCCCCCCTTAGTCTCCTCTTTTCCAAGCTGAAGAGTCCTAGCCTCTTTAATCTCTCCTCATATGGGACCTGTTCCAAACCCCTAATCATTTTAGTTGCCCTTTTCTGAACCTTTTCTAGTGTCAGTATATCTTTTTTTTAGATGAGGAGACCACATCTGTATGCAGTATTCGAGATGTGGGCATACCATCGAAGAAGAAAGTCAAGGAAAGTGTGGGCCCCTTACTGAATGAGGGAGGCAACCTAGTAACAGAGGATGTGGAAAAAGCTAATGTACTCAATGATTTTTTTGCCTCTGTCTTCACGAACAAGGTCAGCTCCCAGACTGCTGCACTGGGCAGCACAGTATGGGGAGAAGGTGACCAGCCCTCTGTGGAGAAAGAAGTGGTTCGGGACTATTTAGAAAAACTGGACGAGCACAAGTCCATGGGGCCGGATGCGCCGCATCCGAGGGTGCTAAAGGAGTTGGCGGATGTGATTGCAGAGCCATTGGCCATTATCTTTGAAAACTCATGGTGATCGGGGGAGGTCCTGGATGCCTGGAAAAAGGCTACTGTAGTGCCCATCTTTAAAAAAGGGAAGAAGGAGGATCCGGGGAACTACAGGCCAGTCAGCCTCACCTCAGTCCCTGGAAAAATCATGGAGCAGGTCCTCAAGGAATCAATTCTGAAGCACTTAGAGGAGAGGAAAGTGATCAGGAACAGTCAGCATGGATTCACCAAGGGCAAGTCATGCCTGACTAACCTAATTGCCTTCTATGAGGAGATAATTGACTCTGTGGATGAGGGGAAAGCAGTGGATGTGTTATTCCTTGACTTTAGCAAAGCTTTTGATACAGTCTCCCACAGTATTCTTGCCAGCAAGTTAAAGAAGTATGGGCTGGATGAATGGACTATAAGGTGGATAGATAGCTGGCTAGATCGTCGGGCTCAACGGGTAGTGATCAACGGCTCCATGTCTAGTTGGCAGCCGGTTTCAAGTGGAGTGCCCCAGGGGTCGGTCCTGGGGCCGGTTTTGTTCAATATCTTCATTAATGATCTGGAGGATGGTGTGGACTGCACTCTCAGCAAGTTTGCAGATGACACTAAACTGGGAGGAGTGGTAGATACGCTGGAGGGTACGGACAGGATACAGAGGGACCTAGACAAATTAGAGGATTGGGCCAAAAGAAACCTGATGAGGTTCAACAAGGACAAGTGCAGAGTCCTGCACTTAGGATGGAAGAATCCCATGCACTGTTACAGACTAGGGACCGAATGCCTAGGAAGCATTTCTGCTGAAAAGGCCCTAGGGGTTACAGTGGAGGAGAAGCTGGATATGAGTCAACAGTGTGCCCTTGTTGCCAAGAAGGCTAACGGCATTTTGGGCTGTATAAGTAGGGGCATTGCCAGCAGATCAAGGGACGTGATCATTCCCCTCTATTCGACATTGGTGAGGCCTCATCTGGAGTACTGTGTCCAGTTTTGGGCCCCACACTACAAGAAGGATGTGGAAAAATTGGAAAGAGTCCAGCGGAGGGCAACAAAAATGATTAGGGGGCTGGAGCACATGACTTATGAGGAGAGGCTGAGGGAACTAGGATTATTTAGTCTGCAGAAGAGAAGAATGAGGGGGGATTTGATAGCTGCTTTCAACTACCTGAAAGGGGGTTCCAAAGAGGATGGATCTAGACTGTTCTCAGTGCTACCTGATGACAGAACAAGGAGTAATGGTCTCAAGTTGCAGTTGGGGAGGTTTAGGTTGGATATTTGGAAAAACTTTTTCACTAGGCGGGTGGTGAAGCACTGGAATGGGTTACCTAGAGAGGTGGTGGAATCTCCTTCCTTAGAGGTTTTTAAGGTCAGGCTTGGCAACACCCTGGCTGGGATGATTTAGTTGGGGATTAGGTCCTGCTTTGAGCAGAGGGTTGGACTAGATGACCTCCTGAGGTCCCTTCCAACCCTGATATTCTATGATTCTATGATAACTAACCCTATTGATGCCTCTGGGTGACATCGGGCCCTAACATAAAATGAAATAAACACACTTGAGGCCCTGTTCTGTTCCTGTCTTGTCTAGTTAGATTGTAAGCTCTTCGGGGTAGAGCCTCTCTGCTACTTTGTGTTTGTACAGTACCAAACACAATGGGTACCCATCCTTTGCGGGTTCTGAGGAACTGTTATAATAAATATAATCAATAAGAATCATCCTGATCCCAATGAAATCAAATTCAAAACTTCCATTGATTTCAACTGGAAAAGAATTGGGTTCTTAAAGAGTTCTCATTAAGGGAAACAGTGCATTCTTCATACCAAGTACAAACTTACACCTATCTGTCATGTGGGATGTGGGCCCCTCAACTGTAGTGTCTGAGCTTGCCAGAGAGGTGCTCGGGGCTCTCTCTTCCAAGCCACTCAACAGTATCAAAGCTGCTCAAAGGACACTATAGTGACAGCAGCTTTTGCATGGTACATTCACCCTGTATGGGGGATCGTCCAGTAGATTTGCAAAGTTGTGGATCCCTGGGCCCTACCCCCCCAACCCAGATACCCTATTTAGCACTAGGGAAGGAGGTCTTGTGAAGCAGAGCTCTGAAACATGCAAGAGATGCTTACCACATGTAGGGACTGCTGTCATTCTGCATTTCTTTCACACAAGGGAACCTCAGTGGTTCCTCTATCTTTAGGGCCATCTATGTTTGCAAACAGGGGGAAGTATTTCCCACTCAATCTTATAGACATTACTGCTTGGACCAGTAGCAGAAGTATGGCATGGCAGGGGCCCTGTTTTAACATACAATTTATCAGGGGGAAAAATGGCATCTTTTACTAAATAGATGCCTAAAGTTTGGGAATTCACATTCTTCACCCACAGAGTCACAAATATGCCAGGCCTAGGGTTACCCAAAATATCAAAGGACAATGAAATGGTTAAAAAGGGGGAAGTAATAGCGCAGTAGAGAAGTGATGAAGAAGAATGGAAACAAGTTTGATTATCTGACTTTAACAATGTTGTTTGAAAGGTAATGAAATCAAAATGTATCCTAACAAAATCACAACTTTAAATACATTTAATTTCCAGATTAAATATAGATAATGTAGCCTTCCTGAAAACTGTTTCCTTGGAAAACTGAGAGAGTAGCACAATGCAGGGGAAATGTTTTATATTTAAAAATATCCTTAGAGGTATGTATTATTAGGATAAAAATATATAGCTTAATCTTTCAACTTACTAAAATGTAAACAATCTACTATTATTTCAGTTATTTTACCATTATTTTAGTTGCTGTGCATTTTGAGGATAGTCTTGAAAAATCTCTTTGTGATTAAAATAGCTCAGCAGATCATCTCTGTGTGATAACACGTATGTTGTACATCTTTGAAATACAAATCAATTATTTTCGACCTAACACTAGCCAGAAGCTGTACTACTAATTAACAAGTTGAACTAGAGGATCCCTCTGCTGCTGCTCATTAAAGAGTTCATTGCAACTGTTAAAAATCTCAAGATAACAGAACACTGCAAAATACAGAAGAAGGCAGATGTCCATATGACAATGATTATTCAGACTGTTGCATGAACATAGAATCATAGATTTTAAGGTCAGAAGGGACCATTGTGATCATCTAGTCTGACCTCCTGCACAACGCAGGCCACAGAATCTCACCCACCCACTCCTATATCAAACCCCTAACCTATGTCTGAGCTACTGAAGTCCTCAAATCGTGCTTTAAAGACTTCAAGGTGCAGAGAATCCCCAACAAGTGACCTGAGCCCTACGCTGCAGAGGAAGGCAAAAAACCCCCAGGGCCTCTGCCAATCTGCCCTGGAGGAAAATTCCTTCCCGACCCCAAATATAGTGATCAGCTAAACCCTGAGCATGTGGGCAAGACTCACCAGCCAGTCACCCAGGAAATAATTCTCTGTAGTAACTCAGATCCCACCCCATCTAACATCCCATCACAGGCCATTGGGCATATTTACCGCTAATAGTCAAAGCTCAATTTATTGCCAAAATTAGGCTATCCCATCATACAATATGAGATAGAAGTTTTACTGGCTCCAGACCACCTTACTGATTCATAGAAGCCCATTATTGTTTTTATAGGAGCTTAGTGTCTCATTGTATTAATTAAAAATTCAATGGTTCATTCATGAATTCCCTTCTCACAGATCTTCTGATACTCAGTCATGGTACAAACAGTTAATGGAAAAGGTACAAGGGTGGGAGCAGGCAGTATATCAGTCAATCAATAATGGAAGGCAAGAAAAAGGAAGCAGATATTAGGGACAGTTTTCAATGTGGAGATGGAGAAAGCATGATGGATGGTAACCAGTAAGCTGTTCCAAACAGTGGTGGTCAGGAAATGTTTTTATTTTCCCCTAGGGAAATTTTTTGCTGAAAATGAAAACAAAAAACAAACAAAAAAACAGCTTCAAAACCTGAAAACTATTTGGGTTTACAATTTGTGTTGAAATTTTTTTTCTAGAAAACAGACTTTCCATAAAAATATTGTTGAATGATTAAGGCTACATTTTAGTCACGGGTATTTTAGTAGAAGTCATGGACAGGTCACAGGCAGTAAACAAAAATTCACAGCCTGTGACCTGTCCATGACTTACTATATACCTCTAACTAAAACTTGGGCCAGAGGACCGTGGGTGCTCGGGGGGAGGAGGGGCAGGCCGGGGAACTGTGGGTGCTGGGGAGAGGGGTGGCCCGGGACCCCTGCTTGTGCTTGGGGGGCAGCCCGGGACCCCTGCTGGTGCTGGGAAGGTGGCCAGGCAGCAGCACGTGGCCCGGGACCCCGGGTGCTGGGAGTAGGGCTGCGTGGCGGCATGCAGCACGGGAACCCCGCTGGTGCTGGGAGCAGGGCCAACTCCAGCTTTTTTGCTGCCCCAAGGGGCAAAGAGAGGAAAAAAAAAAAGCCGCGATTGGCGGCACTTCGGCGGCTGCTCTACCGCGCCACTTCATTCTTCGGCGGCAATTTGGCGGCTGGTCCTTCCCTCCGAGAGGGACTGAGGGACCCGCCACCAAATAGCTGCCAAAGACCCGGATGTGCCACCCCTTTCCATTGGCCGCCCCAAGCACCAGCTTGCTGCGCTGATGCCTGGAGCCAGCCCTGGCTGGGAGGTGGGCTGGGCAGCAGTGTACAGCCTAGGACCCCTGCTGGTGCTGAGAGGGGGGCCGGGCAGCAGTGCACGGCAGGGGGGTGGCGGCGCACAGCCAGCACCTGCAGTCCCCCACCCTGTCCCCGAGCACTCGAGATCCCCTGGCCCAACTTTGAGTTAGGGGTATATAGTAGAATTGAATACCTGTGACTAAAATATAGCCTTATTTTTAGTGTACTAGCTCAATGAGAACTAGCACAAGTATTTCTACCTGAGCTGGGAAGCACACCCGTAGGTCCAAGTGTAAATGTAGCCAAAGAGCTAGGTCTTCAGCTGGTGTAAACTTATTTATGCCAGCTGGCAATCTGGCCTTTCCATGCCAGGAAATAAAAAGACATGATGACTACATTGAAAGCCTGTAGTTTTCTGCCTCCTTTATAAATTCCCACTCTTGAAGTAGAACTGTCAACAAAACTCAAAAATGAGATTGATGGAGGTAGATGGGACGCAGAGGACGATAATGTTTATGAGTGGGAACCACTATGTCAGGGGTTCTCAACCTGGGAGTTATAACTTCCCTTCCCTTCCCATATTTCTAACCAGAAGGTGGGAGTTTCAGCTAGACTGGAAAGGGATTCCAGGGGTTTCCTGGTATGGAAAAGGGGACTGTGGTATGGAAAAAGTTGAGAATCACTGCACTAAATAATGGAGGCACATGTGAAGGCAACAATCCTAATTAATGCCAACCTTGCTGACAGCCCTTCCCCAGTCATCACCATCATAAAGAGCTTATATTTTAGAATGTGATGGGACATGCCCCCATCCCACTCACAGCCAACCTAAGGAGCATCCCTGCACTCAGGTAGTGCCAATTAGGTACACCTGCAGAACATGCGCTGCCTGGAGAGGAGGAGTTTAAAATGGTGAAGCTGGCCATAGAGCAGGGGGAAAGTTTGCCCAAGGGCTGCTGGAGACTGCTAGGGAGCCAAGTAGCCAGGGGAGCCCAGCCCAAGGCTGTGACTAGCCTTCCCCCAGTCTCTTTTCTTAGGGCAGACAGAAACTGCAGCTGTGAGAAGGACTCTGGACATCTGCTCTCCATCAGTGACCTGAAGGAGGGTGTCTGAAGAGCAGCACCAGGGAGGTGCTGAGCAGGCAGACTCAGGCATTGTCTACACTGGCAAGTTTCTGTGCTGTAAAGCAACTTTCTGCGTTGTAACTCCCAAGGTGCACACACTGCCAAGCCACGTAGTGCCCAGAAACTGCGCAGTTGCAGCGCTCTAAAAAAACCAAACACCCCAACAAGAGGTGTACAGCTCTCTGCACCGGGGATCTGCCTCAGAGATCTCCACGAAACTCTCATGGAGATACTGGGCAATCCACTGCCGCAGGTTCTTTGGCAGAGCTGCTTTGTTTCTTGCCCCATTAAGGGTAACTTTCCTGCACCACTCTGCCATCACTGGGGAGAGCCGGGGGACCATTGCTGCACACAGGCGAGCCACATAAGGGCCAGGGCGGAAGCCGCAGTCTTGCAGAAAACTGTCCCTTGATTCCCTGCTCACCCTCAGCAGGGAGATATCTTCCATAATGATCACATCCTGTGGAAAATGTGGGGACAGGAATGATTATAAGGCCCCCCCCTACAGTGCTGGCTCTCCCTGAGAGCCACGTGCCCAGTGTACAGTACGGTCCTGGAACACTGATTTCCCCTGCTCCTGCGGTTACTCACCATTTTGGGGGTCTTCATGTCTGCTTGCCTGGGGTCAGCCAATTAGTGACAGGTGTGAGAGTACTGGCTGTGTTTTAAATCACTGAATCAGTGTTCTCTGTGTTGCAAACAATACTGCTTCTGTAAAATGTTGCATTTTGGCTTCACAGATATGATCTAGGGAGCCCAGCCTCCCTCTTTGTTATCGCCAGCTGAACAGCTGCACAGAATTAGAAAGTGGCCACGAAGAACTAAAGAGGACTTTATGTGTGATGTCATGCTGCACTACGCAGCTGAAAAACAAGAATTGAAATAGTGGTGGGACAGCGAGAAGAGGGACCGAAAGGAGAATGCGGCATGCCAGAATGAAGCCACGGAGCAGCTCTGAAACGTTATGGAGCGTCAAGCGGACACGCTCCAGGTGATACTAGCACTGCAAACCAGGCAGCTCTGTGCCTGCCCTCCCCTGCAGCCACTCTTGCAAAACTATTTCCCATGCCCCCTCCAGACACTGCCAACACACTCAACCTCCTGGCTCCAGTCTGTACCCACAGCATTCCACGCCTCCCTCCTCACAGTCCAGCCCTGTGGACTCCCAGTACCCACTGCACTCAACACCCATCCCTCTGAGGTTTAGCCCTGCTGAAGTACAGTACCCGCTGCACTGTACTCCAAAGAAGAAGGTTGGATATGATACCTGGACATACACAAATCTTTATCAGTCCTGGGACCGCACTTTCTCCTGGAACCCTCTCTTCCCCCATCCCCCACAGTGCTGATGCACTTTTTTCATTTTTCTCTCTCCTCCGGTTGTTGTTTTTTAATAAAAGGATTGTGTTGGTTTAAAAGCAAGCTTTATTCCATTAATTGAAAGCAAACCGAGCCCTACAAAGCAACAGGCAATTTTCTTACACCTTCATAGTGCATTGTCTGCACCAATCACAATCACCTCCTAGCATTACAAGCACTGCACTCCCGAGCATAACAACAAATTTTAGTGGCTTTCAGCTTCAAATTGCTGCCTCAAGGCATCCCTGATCCTTATGGCCCCAAGCTGTGCAACTCTAATAGCCCTGGTCTCTGGCAGTTCAAACTCAGCCCCTAGTCG
Source organism: Emys orbicularis (assembly GCF_028017835.1). Taxonomy (NCBI): domain Eukaryota; kingdom Metazoa; phylum Chordata; order Testudines; family Emydidae; genus Emys; species Emys orbicularis. The sequence goes on along the minus strand of NC_088685.1, from coordinate 90,814,514 downwards.
CTGAGCCTCAGCGGTCCAGCCGTGAGTGAAGCTTTCACCCTTCCCTTTACAAATATTATGGAGCGTACAGCACGCGGCTATAAGCATAGGAATATTGTCATCGGCCAAGTCCAGCCTCCCATATAGGCAGCGCCAGCAGGCCTTTAAATGGCCAAAAGCACACTCAACAGCCTTTCTGCACTTGCTCAGCCTGTTGTTCAACTGCTCCTTGCAGCTCTCAAGGTGCCCCATGTATGGCTTCATAAGCCACGGCATTAAGGGGTAGGCGGGTCTCCCAGGATCACAATAGGCGTTTTGACTTCCCCTATGGTGATCTTCTGGTCCGGGAAGAAAGTTACTGCTTGCAGCTTCCTGAACAGGCCGGTGTTCCGAAAGATGCATGCGTCATGCACCTTTCTGGACCAGCCTGCGTTAATGTCCGTGAAATGCCCACGGTGATCCAAAAGCGCCTGGAGAACCATTGAGAAATACCCCTTCCAATTAATATACTCGGTGGCTAGGTGGTATCGTGCCAGAATGGGAATATGTGTGCCATCTATCACCCCTCCACAGTTAGGGGACCCCATTTGTGCAAAGCCATCCACAATGTCACACACGTTGCCCAGAGTCACGGTCTTTCAGAGCAGGATGCAATTAATGGCCCTGCACACTTCTGTCAACATGAGTCCAACGGTCGACTTTCCCACTCCAAACTGGTCAGCGACCGATCAGTAGCAGTCTGGAGTAGCCAGCTTCCACAGTGCAATCACCATGCACTTCTCCAACGACAGGGTAGCTCTCATTCTCGTGTCCTTGTGCCGCAGGGCTGGGGTGAGCTCATCACACAGTCCCATGAACAGGGGTGGCTCCAGGCACCAGCGCACCAAGCGTGTGCCTGGGGCAGCAAGCCGCAGGGGGCGGCCTGCCGGTCGCCGTGAGGGTGGCAGTCAGGCTGCCTTTGGCGGCATGCATGCGGGAGGTCCGCTGGTCCCGCGGTTTCGGCAGCAATTTGGCTGTGGGTATGCTGAAGGTGTGGGACCGGCAGACCTCCCGCAGGCACGCCGCCGAAGGCTGCCTGACTGCCGTGCTTGGGGCGGCAAAATACATAGAGTCGCCCCTGCCCATGAATGTGGCTTTCCTCATCTGAAAGTTCTGCAGCCACTGCTCGTCATCCCAGACTTGCATGACGATATGATCCCACCAGTCAGTGCTTGTTTCCTGAGCCCAAAAGCAGCGTTCCATTGTGAATGCCACAAGCAATCTCATGTTGTGGCTACTACGTGTGGCAAGATCAATGTCTCATTCCTCTTGCCTTTGTAGTTTAAGGACTAACTCCACTGCCACTCGTCATGTGTTAGTCAGAGCAAACAGCATATTGGTCAACAGTTCGGGATCCATTCCTGCAGCCCAAAGAGGCAGAGCGTGTTGTACACAAACCATTGAAAGATGGTGCCAAATGCAGATGGAAGCACAGGGATTGCTGGGATCATAGAATCATAGAATATCAGGGTTGGAAGGGACCTCAGGAGGTCATCTAGTCCAACCCCCTGCTCAAAGCAGGACCAATTCCCAACTAAATCATCCCAGCCAGGGCTTTGTCAAGCTTGACCTTAAAGTCTCTAAGGAAGGAGATTTCACAACCTCCCTAGGTAACCCATTCCAGTGCTTCACCACCCTCCTAGTGAAAAAGTTATTCCTAATATCCAACCTAAACCTCCCCCACTGCAACTTGAGACCATTACTCCTTGTTCTGTCATCTGGTACCACTGAGAACAATGCGAAGTAATGCATCACAGAATGCATCACAGGGCATTGGGACAAGACCCAGGATGCCCCGCGACCTCCTCCTCCTTCGCACAACTCTTAGTGGCAGAAGAGAAAGAGATGCTCTGTGAGATTAGAGCGCACCGCTCTGAATACTGCTGCAAGTGGCACAAGTGTGAACACGCTATTGCGCAGGCAGCTGACAGTGTGAACACACAACAGCAATTTCCCTTCAGCGCTCTCTGAGCAGCGCTGTAACTGCCGGCGCTGTAACTCTGCCAGTGTAGACATACCCTCAGAAAGCACCCTGGGGTGAGCCCAACTTCTGCAGGGAACAATAAGCTTGCCTAGCAGTGGAGATTCACAAGGGGCCCCTGGGGCAAGGGACAGAGACCAGACTAGGAGCCTGCTGACTAGACACTACCCGTGTCAGAAGTAAATGTCCTCTGCTTACTCTAGCAGTTCAGACTCTACTATAGTCCCACTTGACTCCACACAAACAACAATCTTCTGCATCCTCAGAATCAATCTACCTAAAGCTTGTTGGGGTCATTTTTTCCAGTGTCTTGATGATCCATGAGGTCCTGTTTGTGTTTACTGAAATATGAGAGGTATTCTAGCCACCACAACAATGATGAGACATCTCCCATGCAAGCATCCAAATTAAATAATGGTCTCTGCTCCTTTAGATGATCTATCTCTTACTCCCACTGCTGACTGGCAACATTGTGGTAGTTATTGTTTTTATTGTTAATTGATTTTCCAACAGAACAGCAGTGCAAATGCCATTGGTCATATGAAAGAGAAAATTACTTGGCAGCACAGTTTTTGGTGAAATACAGATACTAAATTCACACTCACTGTCGCTGTCCAGGAACTTCAACATTTACAAATAGGATTGAACTATGCCAGTTCCAATAAATCACTACTCCTGACAACTATGCTCCATTAATCAGTGAAACGTAAATTAATCTAATGGAGTTTGTTTTGATTTCTTCTAGTTTAAAATAAGAGTATGTACCACAGTGAATGATATACTCAATGCTATTTCAAGTAGAGAGACCCGAGATCATATGACTCTTGTTTCCAAATGATCATTGGGTGTATGCTACTCCCTAACCTGCATAGGCTCCACTCTTTGGTGCAGAAGGGGTACTAAGCCATAGTCTGCTCTCATGTTGCCATTCTCCACCCTCTTTGGAGAGACTAGACCTGCTGGTTCAGGTGATGTCCTGAAATTTCTGTCATTTTGTATTGAAATCTGGCAAGAAGGATTCACCAAGTTTAATCTCCATTTAACCTGACTCCTAGCCCTGGTTTTGCTAGGAATCTGAGCAGGGGATTTGAATCTCACACACTCAAATGCCCATACTGAAATTCAGTGGGGTGAGGTTTTAATTTGAACTTCTGATTCTGAACCACCTCTAGTGATAATCAAATATATATGCAGTAAATATTTTACAGAAATAGAGATTACACCAACTTCCAGTAGCATGGCTAGTATCAGCGGCATTTTAAATGCTTATGTAAAAAAGAAAAAAAAAATCAAAAACAAACAAAAAAGCAAGGCTGCTATTTCAGCTTAGAATGTAAGGGCTTGTTTCATCATACATTACTCCAGGTTTATATTGGTGTAACTCCATTGATCTCAATGAGGTTACAATGGTGTAAAAGTGCAATAATACAGTGGTGATTCAGGTCCCTTTAGAGTATATTTCGTTGAAACAGGTTTCAAGAAGAACATTAGTTTAAAAAAGTCAAACCTTTGCAGCCAAAGAAAGACAGAGCCTTTGTTACCCTCTGCAAATTAAGAGATAAGATGCCACTTAGATAGAGTACAGAATGAACTACAACTGCAAAGCCGGTATTATTATGCTGAACGTTTAGGAGTTCACTAGAATGTGTCAGGCATCAGCACAAGTTCAATAAGCATCCAAACGAGAAAATATCTGTGTCACTGGTTATAAAATAAACAGAGATATAGCAAAAGCAGTCACTAGAGAAAACACTGAATGGAAAGTAAAAAGAATTTCACAAACACCTGTGGCAAGAAATCTATTGAACAAAACAAATGAACCTATTCCTTCAAAATACTGCTTTGAAACTACAGAACCATTCACAGTGAAAACTGGTGTACAAAACAGTTGCAGTCTGATATAGAAAAACCGATACCTGAAATTATGTCTCTACACTTTCCAATGGCTTCAAACTCTAGAGAGAAAGTTCTAAAGAAATAAGACAGCGGCTTTGCTGTATCGAGCATCCACATACAAACAAAATCAGTTAAAACATCTAAATCTTTCTTGTTATACAATTTAGTCTTTGTATAAGAATTACATAAACACACTAGTATGCTATATTTGTTTAAACAATGTCATCCCTCTAGATTTAGATTAAAAAGTCATTCAGGCCCAGTTGCACTGGAGAACTCCAGTAAGTTTATTGGACCTACATCATGAGCCAGAAGAAGTTACATTGCACTGTTACAGTGGTTTTTCATTCATAGATCTCAAAGTAATTTTCAAGGGCAAACATGCATATTACTCCCACTTCACAGATGGGGTATTTGAGGCATAGACTTCAAAGATATTTAAGATCAATGGAAGTTAGGAGCCTAAATATCTTTCAGAATCTGGTTAGATGACTTGCCCATAGTTACAGAGTAAGTCAGTGGCGGCTTTACAGGACTGGGAGTCTGTTACTAATCAGTCTGCAGGTGCTACCTTGTAAATGCTACTTTGCTTTACTATTCAGTGAAAGTACTTCTGTCATTGCACTCCATGGGAAAAGACTCCATGACAAAAGTTATTAGATTTACATGTCTTAATAAAAAAGAAGCATTTCTTATGCTGGGAAGTAATTGGTCTTATTTCCTAAAACTGAATTCAACATTTATAATAAAGTGATTTTAATTATAGCAGCAATGACCCATTTTGATTAGAAGTTGGAGATCAGCTGTTTTTTATGATAAATCTGAGCTCTGGAAGATGTATATTTTTCCAGAATATTTAAGCAATTCCTCAAATAAGTTTGAGTCTTCAATTAGGAAAGAGGCACTTACACAGGCTAGGGGGAAAAGGCACTTACTCAGTGGTTTCAATTTTACTTTGCTAGACAATGATATAAACCGCAACACATTACAGAAGATAATGAGCTTCTAGCTTTCACCAAAACCTCATGAGCTTAAATCAGATCTTAGTGTCTCTACCCACATCTTAACTTTCCACTGGAAGTAAAGAAAATTGCTTAAAGACAAAGACAGATAGGCAGACAGCTTTTAAAAATGGTCATAATACAGACACATATCATGCTGCAGGCTTTGATGTGCCTCTCAGAATACTAAAGTCATGTCCAGCCCACTGTAGGTAGCAATCGGGAAAAAAAAAAGTTGCTATTATTAAGAACTAATGCATTGTGTCTGGGATTATATCATTATTCTGGGCTTTGAATGGATATTTACTGTGTTTCTGTACCATTATCACAAATGTTTTATATGAGAAACAAACAAAAAAATCCTCAGATTTCATTTTGTCTCCAGAAAAGGAAAACAATTTTCTCTGTTTTCAGTTTCACTTGGTTTTTTTCCCCTTCAGTTTCCACCAGATGTTCTGCACTTGTTTGTGCACCGAGCAAAAACAAAGGCCCCAGTCCTGCAGTTTGTTCCATGTGAAGTCCAGTTAAAGTCAATGGGACATCATACAGGCACAGGGATCTCTTCTGTCATTGCACTAAAATAAGATAGAGGTCAAAGATGTGTATCACCACCATGGGTATGTCTACACTACGAGAGTAGTTCGATTTTACTTAAATCGAATATGTGGAATCGATATTACAAAGTCGAACATGTGTATCCACACTAAGGGCAGTAATTTGACTTTGTGAGTCCATAGTAACGGGGCAAGCGTTGACATTGGAAGCGGTGCACTGTGGGCAGCTATCCCACAGTTCCCGCAGTCCCTGCTGCTCATTGGAATTCTGGGTCAAGCCCCTAATGCCTGCTGGGGAAAAAAATGTGTCGAGGGTGGTTTTGGGTAACTGTCGTCATCCAACCGTCACTCCCGCCCTCCCTCCCTGAAAGCGCCGGTGGGCAATCATTTCATTTCGCGCGCTTTTCTGGTGAGTGACAGCGCGGACGCCACAGCACTGCGAGCATGGAGCCCGCTGCGACCATTGCTGCAGTTATGGCCGTTGTCAATACCTCGCACCTCATCGTCCACCTTTCCCAGAGGCAGATGCTGAGAAATCGGGCGAGGAGGTTACGGCATCGCGGTGAGGACATGAAGTCTGAGAGTGGCACAGACCTCTCGCAAAGCACGGGACCCTGCGCCGTGAACATCATGGTGGCAATGGGTCATGTTGATGCTGTGGAACGGCGATTCTGGGCCCAGGAAACAAGCACGGACTGGTGGGACCGCATAGTGCTGCAGGTCTGGGATGAATCACAGTGGCTGCGAAACTTTCGGATGCGGAAGGGAACTTTCCTGGAACTTTGTGAGCTGCTGTCCCCTGCCCTGAAGCGCAAGGACACCCAGATGCGAGCAGCCCTGACTGTCCAGAAGCGAGTGGACATAGACCTCTGGAAGCTTGCAACGCCAGACAGCTACCGGTCAGTCGCGAACCACTTTGGCGTGGGCAAATCTACCGTGGGGGTTGCTGTGATGCAAGTAGCCAACGCAATCGTTGAGCTACTGCTGTCAAAGGTAGTGACCCTTGGAAACGTGCAGGTCATCATAGATGGCTTCGCCGCGATGGGATTCCCAAACTGTGGTGGGGCTATAGATGGAACTCACATCCCTATCCTGGGACCGGACCACCAGGCCAGCCAGTACATTAACCGAAAGGGCTACTTTTCAATGGTGCTGCAAGCACTGGTGGACCATAGGGGACATTTTACAAACATCAACGTCGGATGGCCGGGCAAGGTTCATGACGCTCGTGTTTTCAGGAACTCTGGTCTGTTTAGACGGCTGCAGGAAGGTATTTACTTCCCGGACCACAAAATAACTCTTGGGGATGTGGAGATGCCTATAGTGATCCTCGGGGACCCAGGCTACCCGCTAATGCCCTGGCTCATGAAGCCCTATACAGGCGCCCTGGACACTGAAAAAGAACTCTTCAACTACCGTCTCAGCAAGTGCAGAATGGTGGTGGAGTGTGCTTTTGGACGTCTCAAGGGGAGATGGAGAAGCTTACTGACTCGCTCTGATCTCAGCGAAACCAATATCCCCATTGTTATTGCAGCTTGCTGTGTGCTCCACAATCTCTGTGAGAGCAAGGGGGAGACCTTTATGGCGGGGTGGGAGGTTGAGGCAAATAGCCTGGCTGCTGATTACGCCCAGCCAGACAGCCGTGTGATTAGAAGAGCCCAGCGGGACACGCTGTGCATCCGGGAGGCTTTGAAAGCTAGGTTCCTGAGTGAGCAGGGTAACCTGTGACTATTAACTTTGTTTAAAGAGAAGCTGAATCTGCCCCCGTTTCTTTACCCAGTTTATGTTGACTATCCTCTGCAGCTACATACCCCGTTCACCCCGTCACCCCCCTTCCAACACACGTTTAAAAATAAAATACATGGAACTTTGTTAATGAACACCGTTGTCTTTATTACGGGTTTCGCGGTAAAGGGTTGAAACTGGAACGCAGACTGTGGTGGGGAGCGGGCGTAGTGATGGAAAGAACGCTTATAAACTCGAGGAATGACAGGCTCCTGCTCCTAGAGTGGTCCGCAGTGGTGGACTGGTTGTTTCAACGGAGCCTGCTACCCCTCCTTTTCGGGACTCTGTGTGTGGGAGCTATGTCACTTTGTGGCGGGGCAGGACGCTGCTGCGTGGCTCTGTGATCCAGGATAAGGACCGCTGCATAAGATCTCTAACCGCCCTCCCCCGCCACAAACTCACATAGCCCCCCCCCCCCCCACAGAACATAAAAACCACCTCCCAGACTGACCAGGGTGCCTAGTGACTGCAATGTGTGTGTGACCTGCTGCTGAACATGCCCCCCTGTCTGTACCCTGGTAAAGGTGACTGTCCTGTCCAATTACCAATCCCCTTCCCACCCTTCAAACACACTGTCCTCTAAAAGAACATGATGGAAACAGTAATTAAAAGAAACATATTTTTTATTAGCAACTAAACAGTTAGGGGATGAAACTGGGCCGGGGGCTTGGGTGAGGTGGGAAGGAAAGGACTTATCAAATTTTGGGGAATGAGAGCCTTCTGTTACTTGAGCAGTCTGCAGGGGTGGAGTGACAGTGTTCACGGCCCCTGCCGCCCCTCCTTCTTGGGACTTTGGGTGAGGGGGGTATGGGACTTTGTGGCGGGGGAGGGCGGTTAGAGATAGACTGCAGCGGGGCTCTGTCCTCCTGCCTCCGGTCCTGCAGAACATCCACAAGGCGCCGGAGCGTGTCCGTTTGCTCCCTCATTAGTCCAAGCAGCATTTGAGTCGCCTGCTGGTCTTCCTGACGCCACCTCTCCTCCCGTTCAATGTGTGATCGATGGATTTGGGACATGTTCTCCCTCCACTGGGTCTGCTGGGCCGCCTTGGCTCGGGAGCAGCCCATAAGTTCTGAGAACATGTCGTCCCGTGTCCTTTTCTTTCTCCGCCTAATCTGCGCCAGCCTCTGGGAGGGGGATGCCAAGGTAGGTCGGGAGACAGTCGCAGCTGTGGGATGTGAAAAAGGGAGTGAATTCTTCACAAAGATAATTTTTTGTGAACAATGAACATAGTCTTTCTCTGTGAAGAAGACCATGCACAGCACCTATCACATGCGCACTCAGGACAAGGTCGAATTTTCGGCCTTCGCATTCAGTGCCTGGGGTCTTGCACTGGAGATCAGAGAAGCGGGGCAGGACAGCGGAATTCGGGTAGCAGGCTGACATGGTAAGCCATAGACTTTTGGCTGCTTAAAACTTAAATTATAGCAGTGCCCTCCTTTCACATTCAAAGCAATGCTCCTAGCGTTGGCCAGTTCCTGCTGCCGGCAATCCGGCAAGCATGAACTCTGCCCCTGTCCCACCCCCTCGCGGCTGTCCCCGGGAAAGATCCCTGTATGCTGCCCCTCTCCCGCCTCCACCGCGTGGCTGTAAACCGCCGGCTACAGTTCTGTAAAGGAACAGGCAAGCAGTCCCAACAGTAACATTCCCCTAATTCAAAGCAGGTCACCATGAGTGACATCACTCTGCTGAGGATTTCTGGAACAGAGAAAGACCGCATGCTGCGTGAAAGCCAGCAAAAACCAGGTCCGTATGCCGCCATGCTCTGCAAGGCAATGATCCCGGAGTACTTGATGATAGCCTGGAGTGGAAAAGTTTCCTACCACGGAGGACCCAATAAGGCCGCTCTCCCCAGGAACCTCATGCAAAGGCTTTCCAATTACCTCCAGGAGAGCTTCGTGGAGATGTCCCATGAGGATTTTAGCTCTATCCCCGGACATATAGACCTTCTTTTCCAGTAGCTGCACTGGCAAGGACTAAAAAGTAGAGCGCCTAAGGCAAACTAATCATCATAAACTGGACATTGTTTGATTCTTTTGCAGTAGTTGTACTGCCAAGGACTAAAACGTTAAGCGCCTAGGACAAACTAATCATGAAAAACCCATTGTTAATATTGTTAATATTCCTGTTCTGTTCAAAATAAATGGTTACATGTTTTAAACACTTACCGACTGATCCTTCCCCTGATTCTGGCTCCGGGTTAACGCCTGGGGACAGTTGGTAGGGGATCTCTGTGAGGGTGATGAACAGATCCTGGCTGGCTGTCGACTGCCTCGTCCTCCTCATCTCCTTCCTCATCTTCCCCGTCCGCTAACATCTCCGAGGAAGCGGCCCTCAACAATATCCCATCCTCAGAGTCCACGGTCAGTGGTGGGGTAGTGGTGGCGGCCACACCTAAAATGGAATGCAGTGCCTCGTAGAAACGGCATGTCTGGGGCTGGGATCCGGAGTGTCCGTTTGCCTCTTTGGTCTTCTGGTACCCTTGTCTCAGCTCCTTGATTTTCACGCGGCACTGCGTTGCATCCCGGCTGTATCCTCTCTCTGTCATGGCTTTTGAGATCTTCTCGTAGATCTTTGCGTTCCGTCTTTTCGAGCGCAGCTCCGAAAGCACAGACTCATCGCCCCACACAGCGATCAGATCCAAGACTTCCCGATCAGTCCATGCTGGGGCCCTCTTTCTATTCTGGGATTGCATGGTCACCTCTGCTGGAGAGCTCTGCATCGTTGCCAGTGCTGATGAGCTCGCCACGATGTCCAAACAGGAAATGAGATTCAAACTGCCCAGACAGGAAAAGGAATTCAAATTTTCCCGGGGCTTTTCCTGTGTGGCTGGTCAGAGCATCCGAGCTCGGACTGCTGTCCAGAGCGTCAACAGAGTGGTGCACTGTGGGATAGCTCCCGGAGCTATTAGCGTCGATTTCCATCCACACCTACCCTAATTCGACATGGCCATGTCGAATTTAGCGCTACTCCCCTCATTGGGGAGGAGTACAGAAATCGAATTTAAGAGACCTCTATGTCGAACTAAATAGCTTTGTTGTGTGGACAGGTGCAGGGTTAATTCGATTTAACGCTGCTAAATTCGACATAACCTCCTAGTGTAGACCAGGCCCATGTGTCCATACGTCTGCATCCTCCCGAACAAATATTTTGAATTAGTATTTTAACAATATGGACCCAATTTGGCACTTTTTGGTCAAGCACAACCCCAAAAGGAAGGTGAAGGTGCTGGCTCAGACTACAGAAGATATGGGTTCCATTCCCTGCTCCACTACTAACTTCCTGTGTGACTTTCGGCAAGGCGATTAGGGTAAAATTTTGAAAACCAGCTCAATCTAATTTTAAAAAGTGATTTAGACACTTAGGCACCAAAGTCCCACTGACTTTGAATGAGTCACTTTTGAAAATGGGACTTCGGCACTTTTGAAAATGATATCCTAAGTCTCACTGAAAGTAAATAAGAGTCAGGCTACTTGTGCCTATGTCATTTAGGGACATATCCTCAAACGTATTTTATGTGCCTTTTAGTATTTGGGCTTTAGGGGCTTTTGAAAATTTCACAATTCATCTCTTTGAGCTTCTGTTCCCCATCCATAAAATGGGGATAGCAGCACTTCCCTACTTCCCAGGGGAGTTGTGAAGATAAATATATCAAAGATTGTGAGGTGCTCAGATACTACAGTACTGGGGACTCTACAGATACATTAGATACATTGACTTTAAGGGGATTTTGTTTAAGGAGTACAAGATAGAACTTCAATTTTTGTGAGAAATTTGTCAGTATAACAGATTTCTACAGGCATGTTATGGTAAGCAAGCTGTCAATATTAACATGTAGTTGCCTGATTCATTTGGTCCTATTGAAAATGGAATATTAGTTTGTGAGTGAGTTCATGCCACCATAACACATGGACAAAAATAGAGGCAGACAAGAGGCATATATGAGCATCAAAAGTATTTTCCAATTCCTTTTCAGGAATATGCTGGTTAAAGGGGATATATTTTCAATTTAATCCAGACAGCTAAATTAACTGAAATGACCATGTACATTGAGTTTTACTGTGTAGTTTAATGTGAATCAACAGAAAAAGTAATGCACCTGATTTCTGTATTACCTGTCAAACACCACCACACACAGCACATTGTGCATTACACTCTAATTATACCTGAAACAAGGTATTTTTGTGTTATGCATCTCTGGGCGAGGGCTATGGAATGAATGTGATAGTGAGCTTCCAAGCACAGGCAGTTTGAATTTGGCCCTGTTCATTCCATTTACTCCACACACATCAATAAGATCAGAAAATTTGTGGACACAGCTATAGAAAAAAAAAAGAGAATCAGAAGCAACCCAATGTGATGGCCCCAAGTCATTAAAAGCTGAGTACAGCGGTTTCTTCCTAATGTATCCTTCTTAAAGTGCAAACAATGTCTTTACATCACTTGCTGAGAGAATGCAGGTGTATGAAACAAGTTGTCATGAAACAAACTTACCTGTCTTTGGAAAACACTTTAATGAGTGTCCTCTGGACATAGAAAAAGGAAAACATTCTCTCTGCCCCAAGGACCTTACAGTCTAGATCAGACAAAATCATATGGAGTATGAAGAAGACCAAGCCTTCAATCCTGTGGGCCTCTGCAATCAAAAATAAAATGCATTAACACTATAGTGGTGGCGTTAGCACAATCTTATTCAATCCACAGTGTAAGGGGGAAATTGTCACTAGATTCAAACACTGGTTTCTTTAACAAACATTTGTTAAAGCGTCACTTCTTTTTCCTTCATGAAAATACATTGTGTCTCCTAGAATATGAATGGCTTTCCAAATACATATGAGCGTAAAAAGGAAAGAATCAACACTGATAATAGCAGCAACAGAAATAGCAGTAGTAACAGCATATTTAACTGTCTGTCTGCAAATAAAGCTAATGAAATCCCTCCTAATACACATTGGCAAAAACGTAATAAATTAATGAAAACCTATAAAGAATCTCATCATACCATCACTGTATGTGTAGGCAATGAAAGTAGGACAAGAAGCAATCAGATGAACTGTAGCAAGAGAGATTTAGGTTAGATGTTAGAAAAAAAATTCTAACTCTAAGGATTGTTAACTACTAAAATAGTCTACAAAGGGAGACTGTGTAATCCCCATCATTGGAGGTTTCTAAGAACAGGTTAGACAAACGCCTTTCAGGGATGGTCTAGGTTTACTTGATCCTTCCTCAGTGTGGGGGATGGACTAGATGACCTCTCAAGGCACTTTCCAGCCCTACATTTCTGTGATTTTATATTGTACTGTACTTGGCTAAATTTTGTCCTCGCACTTCATTGAATAGCTTGGCTTCCAGAGAGGATATTTCATTGTTTTCTGTAGTATAGGCTTACCACCTGTGATGGGGTGGACTAGGTCCTGAGGCCCCCTGCTGGAGGCCTTGTGGCTTTACCACATCCTGCCCCAGAAAAGGGCAGTAGAGAGGTTCTCCAAGCTGCCTAGAGCGGCTGTGAGGGAAGCAGCCAATCAGGGCCCAGCAGTCTCGTATAAGAAGAGCTGAGGGGCCAGTTCCTTGCTTGAGCTGGAGGAGAGTGGATGGTACTCTGGGTTGGCTGCTGGGACTCCCCCAAGATAAGACCCTGAGATAAGGGTGAAGAATGTGCTGGAGCCATGGGGAAGTGGCCCAGGGAATGCAGCTTATTTAAAGGGAGATGGCAGATGGCTGCTATCTATAGGGTCCCTGGGCTGGAACCCAGAGTAGAGGGTGGGCCTGGCTCCCCCCTTCTCCAGCCACTGGGAAAGTGGCCTCGACTTTGAGGCACTCCAGAAGGGGAACTGAACTGTAGTGGCCCAGCTGAAGAGCTGGGGCCAGAAAGGCCCTGAGAGGGTGAAGACACTGCCTCCAGGGAAGGAGACCTGGGGCACTGCTCTATTCTAGATCAGGGACAAACAGAGAGACATCAGAGGGCACTGAGAGAGGACTTGCTTGACTTGTACCCTGAAAGGGGTTTGCATTGTTTTTATCTCACAGGCAGACTGTGTATGACTTGGCCGGAGGGCTGAGTCACCAAAGACCCACCACAAACAGAGAGTGCAGGCACATGCACTTGACCAGGAGGTGCTTGCGAGAGGTGAGTGCGACCCCATTACACCATCCAACATTTCACTCTATTTGCAAACAGGACTCAGAATGTAGACAATGGCTTGTAATGGTCAAAATAAAGTGAACCCAAATTCCTAGCTTATGCAGAGAGCAACATTGGCATATCCAAATAACAGAAGAAGTAGATGTTGTTCTATTGCTTAAAGTAAAGATCTCCCATAATTTATTTTAATGCCAATTCCTTTTCATTAAAGTAGTTTTACATATTATTGGGTATGCAAGACAAAACAAAGAAAACATGTGTGATTGGTAGCCCTGAGTTGAACTCACTGATTGATGGCTAAAAAGGCAAAAGACTCACAATAACATCTGTTGCAAAAAGGCCCAAGGGTGGAAGCATAATGGGGATTTAATAGCTGCAACGTCTCAGCCATGTGGTACTTTCCTCATGAGTTCACATGGATAGGTGTGGGCTGAATATTTTCACTGAAGAACTGCAATGCTTCAGGATAAATCAGATGAGGTGGCAAACCAACAAATTGTTGTAGTTTGGTGGAAATTATCAGGTTACATAGATGGTAATAGAGTGGGATAATATTAGTATTAAGCAGATCAGCTAACATATGATGTTTTAAAAGAAAAAAAAACCACACAAGAACTTGCAGTGTATTAAGACTTTAGCATAACCTGGATGGTAATATTCTGTGACCCTTAGCTGAAACTGATAAGAATGTGTGACAGGCATATGGTGGAGGTGAGCAAGACCTGGCCAAATTATGCTCCAATTCAGACTGGTGTTGATCCAGTGCAATTCTATGAAGTACTGAGTTATTTGACAAATCAGCTCTCAACACAAGTGCTTTTGCCAATGTTACAAACAATAATTTGGGTTGGTTTGTTTGTTTTTAATGCAGTGCTACTAAAATAGCAAGCCTAGGACAATATCATATGAGGGTAATTGCTTCCAAACACGACTAACTCAGCATTATTGGCAAACCCAGAAAATACTCATCCATAGTAATGGAGGAATTGTGAATTCCTTCTCCAGGTGTCTCAGAGAAGCATATTAATGAACTGTGTCAAGTGGACAATATAAAAATATTGTACCTTATGTGCAGAATGTTATTGTTAAAGGATTGAGGCAGCAACAAGACCCCTTATAGAACAATAGAGACCAAAAAGAAGAGCTTGAAGAAAAGTTATTGTGATAGCCTGTATCCACAGCTGATGACCAATTGGCAGACTGACTCTGGAGAGACATAGAGCCAGAGGACAATGAATTGATTTTTTCCAGGGTTAAACCCCAATTTCAACCACAGACAGCATATTTCGTATTTCTCCCTTACCACCACCCACTAGGCAGAAATCATTAACTTTCTCAGTCATGAACTTTCAGGTCTAACTGCAAACATTTTCCAGTATACGAGCTTTGCAACACTGCAGCCTCTCTTTCACTGGGTTAGTTACAGTCACAGTGAGTGCACCACAGCACTGTGGAATAATGGGTTTTAGAAGAACAGAGCCTGAGAAGGCCAACTGGCAAGCAAATAACCTTCTCAGAGTACAAGTGCAAAGGAAATTAAAGTCATGAGAGATTCTCTCCCTTCTCCTTCATGCTTAATACAAAAGCCTTCTTGGTGCTTCCTGTAGGCATACCCTTTTCCCACCCTGCATGGTGTTGATTGGCTTCCACCACCATTGAAGTCAGCTTTCAGGAAGTGGTCAGCATTTTCCAAGATCAAGCTCTGTCTTTTTAAATGAAAAGGCAGCCTGAGCTCATTTTCCAAGGCATGTGAAGATGTGCACCATCAGTTGCTCAGGGGTAGGTCAAACTATCAGTCTCTGAAATTCAAGCCTCAGTTCTCACTCCCTCACATAATCTCCAAGACCGATGGGCCAATGTTACTGTAAAATGGCTTCTTTTTGAATATCACTCTTCTTTCATAAACTGCTTTTTGTTCCTGATCCTAGGAAAGTTTGACATGTTTCAGCTTCACAAAGGCCAAATTTTCCAAATGCAAGAGCTTAAGCTGCATCTGCAAAATCTGTGTATACATGTAGTGCATGCAAACAACCTGCATCTGTAGTAAATTGTGTAATTACAAATGCAAATAGTACTTGCACATGCAATTACCAGATTGCCATGTGCATATGAAGGCTCTGCAGGTGTAAATCATCTGTATTCTGAAGGTTTAGTATTATGGATTTGTTTTAAATGGACAAGAACAGTAAGACTGAAAAAAATCATGGAGGCAAGGAATTACAGCTGATGTTTGGCCTTTATTCAGAGCTGTGGGCAAACTTACACATCATTCTAGAGGTACTAATAGCCGAACACCATGAGATGAGGTAAAATGAGATAAAGGTACAGTACCTGAGGCCTTCCCAGATTTTGTGTGATTAAGGCAGTCCCTCATTATTTGTAATAGCTTTTTGTATTGAGATTGTTGCTTACCACAGATGGACATTTTAATGAATAATTACATGATTAAAAGGTAACTTCAGTGCTGTATTTATTATTCATTAGCTAGCACTGTACTATATTTGTTCATTAGTAGTCAGAAAGAACTATGCAGTAAATGGGTCCTAATCAATGGATGGAATTATAGCTAAAGTAGTAACTTTATCAAAAGGATAACAGGCTTATGCTCTAACAACCATGCATTATGTGCAAGATATTGAATGTTCACCTGTGAGCTTTTAATTTCGGTAGAAGGTTTCTTGAACTATGTAATTAGCTCACTAATCAAATACTCTCCTCTGAGAATCCCTCCTTGTACCTAGCCAACTCCCCTTCTGTTTAGGGCAGAGCTGGGCAAACTACGGCCTGTGGGCCACATCCGGTCCACGGGACCCTCCTGCCTGGCCCCTGAGCTCCTGGCCCGGGAGGCTAGCCCCTGGCCCCTCCCCTACTGTTCCCCCTCCCCCGCAGCCTCAGCTCACTGCACCGCCAGCGCAATGCTCTGGGCAGCTTAGCTGCGAGCTCTCGCCGGGCAGCGCAGCTGCAGAGCTGCGGCCTGACCCGTGCTCTGTGCTGCGCGGTGGCTTGGCTGGCTCCAGCCGAGCAGCATGGCTGCCTGTCCTGGTGCTCTGGGCGGCATGGCTGTAGCGCCACCAGCCATTGGTGCTCCAGGCAGTGTGGTAAGGGGGCAGGGAGCAGGGGGGGTTGGATAGAGGGCAGAGGAGTTCGGGGTAGTGGTGGTCAGGGGGTGTAGATGGGGTCAGGGCGGTCAGAGGGTGGGGAACAGGGGGGTTGAATGGGGGCAGGGGGGGGCAGTCAGGAAGGAGAGGGGGGTTGGATGGGGCAGCGGGGGGCAGTCAGGGGCAGGGGTTTCAGGGGCAGCCAGGGAGAAGTGGGGGATTGGATGGGGCAGGGGTCCCGGGGGGGGGCAGTCAGGAATGAGAGGAGGGCTTGGATGGGGCAGTGGGGGGCAGTCAGGGGCGGGGAATCCGGGGGCAGTCAGGGGACAGGGAGGGTCGATGGGGCAGGAGTCCCAGGGGGACCGACAGGGGGGATTGGATGGGTCAGGAGTCCCGGGGGAGCCTTCAGGGGGTGAGAAGCAGGGGGGGTTGGCCAGGGGGTAGGGGCTGGGCCGCGCCTGGTTGTTTGGGGAGGCACAGCCCTCCATACAATTTCGGAAACCCGATGTGGCCCTCAGGCCAAAAAGTTTGCCCGCCCCGGTGACTGCAGAGCTCCTCCCTACAGTCTCTCCTCCTCACCACTCCCAATTTCCTCTCTTTATAAACCTATCCCCAGCTCGTCTCCCAGCTGGGCTTCATCCACCATTAGGCCTTATCAGTCCCTGCCCTCCTACAGGTACAGCCCATAAGGTTAATTGGCCTGTTTTACTTCTTCACTCCATCACAGGCTCCTTGGGGCTAGACCCAAAAAGGAATTTAAACATCCTAACTGCCGCTTTAGGTACCTAAGTCCAAAATTTAGCTACTCAAAACCCCTGCTCAGCTGCCATCTAACCCTGCAGAGATCTAAATTGCGTAGGCACCCAAGTTTCTGCTGATAAAGTCCCCTAGGTTCCTAAAGATCTTCCAGCCACCTCAGTGCTGACACCTAACTTGCACCAAAAAGCAAATGTGGTCTTCAAACTAAGTCTCCTGCCTATCGCATCTGAGAGTCCCGATCCAGTAGGCATGCTCTGAGGTTGCCTAACTGATTGGGGTTCAACTCAAAACAGTGTTGCTGCTATTATAATATTTATCCCAGCTGTTAGAGCACACAGGCAGGATGTGGGAGACTCAGGCTCAAACCCCTTGCTGCGGATCAGGCATTTTAACCACCATTTCTCAGGAGAGTATCCTAACCACTGGACTATGGTATATCCATAGTCCATATATACCCATATATGGGGAAGGAATCATTACTGTTGAAACTGTTCCACTTTGTACACTGCTATTGAATTGCGATGTAGACATTCAGGCTCAGGCTGGAGCCTGAGCTCTGGGACGCCATGAGGGGGGAAGATCCCTGAACCCAGGCTCCAGTCTGAGCCCAAAAGTCTACACTGCAATTAAGCAACCCCATAGCCCAAGCCCAGCAAGCACAAATCAGGCCAGCCTGGGATATTTAATTGCTATGTCGATGTCCAACTCATTTTTCAAAATGGGACTCGTGCTTTTGTAAAATTTACCATAAGTGATTTGCCCACGGTCAAAAGACTAAATTACTGGCAGAGCTAGAAATAGAACCCGGGGTCCTGAATCCCAGCCACGCCTCTTCTCAACTTTCTGTTATCCTGAGCAGGGCCGGCTCCAGGGTTTTTGCCGCCCCAAGCGGGGGGAGGGGAAAAAAAAGCCGCGATCGCCAGCAGCAATTCGGCGGAAGGTCCTTCGCTCCAAGTGGGAGTGAGGGACTGTCCGCCGAATTGCCGCCGAATAGCTGGACGTGCCGCCCCTCTCCAGAGTGGCCTCCCCAAGCACCTGCTTGGCAAGCTGGTGCCTGGAGCCGGCCCTGATCCTGAGGCCTATGGGTTTGGAGAATTCCTCACAGGCATGATCCTTCTCCTGCAAATACTTAAATATGTGTGTCACTTTACTCATATAAGTAGAGCCAATTATATATGTGTATAAGGTTCATCCATTTCAATTTTAAATGCGTTTAGAGAATGGGCTTCCACCATTTTTCTAAAGAGAATGGCTACACCAAAGGGACTAATGGTAACTTTTTTCCACCATAAGTTTTTCCAATCACGATACTTGAAGCATGCTTATAATGGATCATGGAAATGAAAATCAAGAGAAAAAGGATCCCTTTCCCCCTCCTCTGCTTCCCCATAACCATCTTGCTTCTCTCCTTTATCAGTAAGTTCCATCTGTCAGCATGAATGAATGCACTTGCGATTAGGAGAAACATATTACTTTATTTCTATTGTATTCATTATGAATATGCAGCAAGACTTCTCTGACATGATATGACATTTGGGAAACATGCAATAAATACAAATACAAATGAAGATGACTACTTAATCTGAAAAGACACAGAGATACTGAATCCCACTTGTGTTTCTGCTTGACATTTAAGTGTGTTAGTGGTGTGCAAATTTTTCACTATGCCAGAAAAATCTTCTGTTAAAGGTTTCTCAACATACAGAGAAAGCAGGGCAGTTTGCAAAGTCCAAATTGCATAATCTATTTTAAGTGTGCAAGATCCCCATGAAACAATCAAACTGAAATAACCAAGGCAGCAGTTCACAAGCACTGTGACAAATTCATGAATAATGATACAACATACTTTGGTCAGAGGCAGAAACTGGGTTTTAGGATGCATGATGAATTTGTTGACTCATTAAATGTGGGGAAATTAACAGGCTTAACAAACACAATATTATTTTAAATATTTATTTTATACATATATATTTCCATATGTATCTACAAAATGCAGTAGGCTAATTCTCACTTACACTAAGGCCGCTTTACACTGCTCTGACTGTGTAGAGAACTTAAAGTGGATACAAATGTGAAATGTGTCAATGAGAATTAGTCCCAATGTCTCCCATGTCATGGATTCCCACTATCTGGTCAAGCAATATATGTAATGAGGTAAAAAAAAAAAAAAAAAAAAAGCTGAAGTATGTGCAATTATGGCAGATGAGACCAGGGACTTCAGCAGGGGAACATAATGTATTGAATATAAACAACTTGGCTTCTATTAAATGGTTTTATGCTTCGTCTATGAAAAGTGATTAATTGTCCAGGCATCAGCATTTTAATTCAAACACACTCTGGTAAAGTCTTGACTCTCTTTGGGAAACCTTGCAGGTGTTTCCTTTAAGACACTGAGTTTTAAGACGGTGCATCTGATATAAGCAGCAGTTCTGGTGAAAGGGTACAAAATATGCTTTTTTTTTTTGCGGGGGACCCTTTTTTATTTTCACATATCTATACTAATTTAATTCTTGTCTTGGCAGTAGACACCTCAAAGCCTACAGCAGTGGCAACAGGATTTTTCTTATCTATAGTCCCTGAAGGTTCTCTTGTCAACATGTGTGGATAGTGCATTGTTCAGAAAAAAAATGCAGAAAGAGAAACGTCTTTTAAAGGAAGCAGTAGAACTTAAAAGAATTGTTGCTGCATGATGTGTTTGCCAATGCAATGCTATTTACAGTTGGAATGTCAGCATAGATTACATACTAGCCTTTCTTCAGAAACAGTTGTTTCCTTATAGACAAGACAAGAGTGTTTACTGTGGCTTTACATTCTCTAAAGATGTTTAAAATTTAAATGGACGAACCCAAGAAGCTTCAGAGTCTTTGGACCAGAGCCTCTATATCTCCTGCTCCCACCCATGAATGGTTAGGGGATGTCCCTGGGAGTACTGGAGCCATGGCAGCAAGGTCGCAGCAAGAGCACATAGGCAGAGCAAGTTCCTTGGGGATGCTCTAGTCAGTTGTAACCTAGAGCAGGCTTGAGTAGTCCCATTGATTTTAATGGGATTACTCATCTGTTTAAACTTAATCATGTGCTTAAGTGCTCTGGGTCTAAATTATATCAGGTAAATCCTGCTGATGAAAATACTACAACTACCTTTCTTGAAAAATTCAATCACTTTCCATTCCAGTCCCTGTAAAACCCAGAAGTGCAAGAACTGAAAGCTAATGGAAGAAAAAAATTAACCGGGTATTCCAGAGCCAGCCAAAAGATTTCATTCACTTCCTAGAAAAGGGCAAAAGTTTGAGGTTTTCCAGAACTATTTCTCCTATCCCTATTTAAAGTAGACTAGAGAATACATCATAAGGAACAGTTTTTCATATATAAGGAGATAAACCTGAAGACCTATACCTTGTGTTACAAGTAAATACCTTAACCTTTAATTTCCTGGCTTTTTCATACTTGTGTTTTGCAGGCTTTGCCTTCCCCCTTCCACTATATAATAGTTATATAGATAATCTATGTTCCCTAGAATCCTTGCAAAGCTTCACAAATGCATTGCTGAAGCTGATTAGTCAATTCGCAAAGCCCAGGCAATAGACAATTTGCAAACTTCTCCAGGGTGGGAGACATTAGAAGTTCACAGCATACAAATGAGGTGTCAGACTCCTAAAGCAGCAGTGAATATCTTTAAAAAATATGTAGAACTGTCTCTGGGAGGCAATAGGTCAAGTTAATGTATACAACATTTGAAGGTTCTAGATTAAATGATTTCTGAGATGTGATGCCACAAAAAATAAGAATTTCTCTAATATGAAATACAACCATATCTCAGAAATGGTACAGCCAATTCACTGAAGGAAAGATGTGGTGGTATGGAGCTGGTTCTGTCTGTAATATGCCACTCTGGGATTCTCCAGCCTGCCCTTTTAGGGATGTTTTGCATTGTCCAAGCAGTGCAAAGCAGTCACAAGTGGGACAGCCTACATCTCTGCCTATATGCATTCTAACCAAGCTTCCATTAAAACATACTGTTTTCTATGCAAGTGCTGAATTAGTCTTAGGTGACTGCTTCAGCTGACTGTCTCCTATTTCAAAGTCCTGCTCCTTTTCATTTCCCCCCTTCTTTGGATGCTGGTCACCTTCACTTGTCCCAAGTTCTTAAGATTTAAGTGATCACAGTGTCTGCAAACTCTGACAGTGCTCCAGAGTTCTCCTATCTCTTGAGCTCAGCAGGAATAAATCTCTGCTCCTGCTGAGCTGAATTATTACACAGTGCGGGAATGAAGTACTTGTGAATTAGCATGGGGAGCATCAGAAGGAGATGGGGGATGATCATGAGAAAAGATGTGGCTCCTCAGGGAATAGAGAAACAGGACAGGAGATCCACTGAGGCAGCAAAGGATACAGAGAATACAACTTACTATATAATATATATAGCTTTTCCTAACGAAAAATGACAATAGTCAAGCGTCACTATACAGACATTCTTGTACCTGTTGATTACATACCGGTGCTACTGAAGCAACAACATCCATTGTGTAAAATGAGAGTTTGATGTTTGTCTCTTATTCTCAGTCTAGAAATGTTGCTGTTAATTTCTTTCCCGTGTCTTGGATTTCTATGAAAAATGTCAAACTGTTAAGTAATATTTTACTTAAATGCAAAACTTTGAATGTGAAGTAATGTTTACATCCCAGCATGAAAAACTTAGTGGGTCAAATCTTCAGCAAGTATCAATCAGTATTGCTGATTTACACTGAGGATCTGCACCTATATTCCAGTGGCTAATACTGAAATTTACAAATTGGTGGGAAAACTTTTAACATAAACTGATCACATTGAAAAATGTACATGTCAGTGAGCAAATATTTACATAACAGACGGCTTTATGTATAGCCCATCAAATAAATAAACAACAATATAATTAATAGAAGAAAATATTAAAGTTGTTATGTACTAGTTTTCCAGAATATTTGTGTGTGTGTGTGTGTGTGTGTGCGCGCAAAGTTTAGAGGAACCAGAAAAAAAATCAGATGTTGCCAAAATTTCAGATTAAAATGTTTACATTAAAAAGCATATTTAACTTTTAGAGGTAAAACAACTACAGAAGAATTTATTGACCAAGTTACAGGGTATCTGAAAACTGGATTTATTTATTGGCTATAGACTGTAACCCCTTCTATGGGGCTATTATTATTATCCTATTATTGAAACACACAGGGACCCTAGATGGGATTAGAACCACACTTTGTACAATGCCAGCAAACACACGATGAAAGTTTCCCATCCTGATAACCATGCAATCTAAGTCAAGGCCAACAAATGGATGTAAGAACTGATGGAAGGGGAAGGGAGTAGGAAGGCAACAGCCATAGGAAAACTACCAACCAGCTCCATAATATTTGGATTAATTATCTTTCAGTGGTGGGTTTGTCTTTAGTAGCATACATTCTTATGATTCTTTAATAATCGTCTATTATCTGTAAAAGCCAGAGTCTCATTCTACCATGTGAAAACTCTTATGATTATTTTACCTGTTGTGGCATTTGAGAAACTGCCACATAAAAAGAAAAAAAAAACATGGCATATGATTGCCAATCTGCATTAGATTTAAATAGTAGAAGGAATTTGACTGAGCAAACCATTTCATTTTTTATAGTTAGCAGTACGGAAACCAGGAACTCAGTTGGGCTGACACTGCAGAAATGGCAAAGATACTTGATGGATCTGTTGTGGTTGCTGAAAATATGCTGCAGGAGGCAGCTGCTACAAAAATTTCTGTAGCTCTCAGAAAAGAAAGAAAAAGAAGAGGGGGGGGAGGGAGACACTTACCCTATTGGCTTCAAGATGAGACTCTTTTGGTAATGACAGCTGTAGGAAATTGTAATATCAAGCTACACATCCCTTCCAATAACCCTGCCTACTGCTACATAAGTGCATTTCATAATTTTAGCCAACATGTTAGGGGAAATAGATCATTATTTTATAGTACTCACTGTGAATTGTCCAAGTCTATTCAACCATACAGATGGCAAAGCATGATCATCAGTGACAGCGCTGCAACAAACAGTTTTTATTTTTCAAACCCATTTGAACAGCAGCAGACAATGGAGAGAGTAGATTGTTACACAGATGCTAAGTGAGGAACAAGACGTAAGTGTCTTAGTATTGCTGGGTCCATAAAATCTGCATATTCTCTCCCCTAGACAGTCTTAGTGGACCTTCGGTTTTTCCATGAATTTATTTTGCTTTTGCACCGAAGGGGAACATATGGATTTATACTAGTAAAAACCATTGTCCTTTCTAGCCAAATATTAGAGTGGTTTGTATCATTATGACCACCAATACTTCATATTTAAATAAAGCTGCATTCTGTATACAGTTTAACTACATTGGTTCTTGGCAATGCGAGCTCTAAAGATATTGGGCCATTTCCAATCCCATTCTAAATCCAGAATAATTCCATTAAATTCTTTACTTCACTGGAGTTACTCTGGATTTTGACAGGTGTAACAAATATCAGAATTTTTCCCATTGGCTTAACCTTTTCAGTTAAGGAACTGTATCAGCAATAACAAAAGGGCAAAGGATCCAAATCCTACAGAATATATTTCAGATCAGTTATTACATGTTAGCAAGCACCGGATCTAGACCTGAAGGCTGAGTGCTCACTCAGTGCAGCAAGGAGCTGTCTGCCAGTCCCCAGCTGGTATTCTCTAAATATAGCAAGTGAAAGACTGTGGCCTTAAGAAAGCCCTATTCAACTAATATTCATTTCCATGACTACGGATGACACAAATATTTCATTTTGATTCAGTTGCTTGCATTAGATCATAAAAACATATGGACCTATATAGCTCTAAAGCCGCCGGAGAGGTCACTTGTGACAATCCTTTGAAATTACCAAGTGTCTATATCTCCCTGCACCACAAAAGAAGAGAGACTATATTTAAGGAAAATCCTACAGTACATTTTAACCCTCCAGCTGTTGACAATGCCTATGACGTTCTTCCTTCCACATGTTTGTGACAAGCAAAGTCTGAAGGCTATAATAAGAACTGCTGTTTACTAGAAATATTATTTTATGAAAACTAATCTGTTGCCTATTTTAAATGGCATTCACTATAGTCATAGCTCTGTTTCAGTCTACTGGCAATACCACTCCTGTGTTTTGAAGAAAACATAATTATCATCAAATAAATAGGTATTAAGGAGATAAAACAAAAATGCTGTACATTAGCTTTGGCCAGTAATGTTTTCTCAGTCACAATTTATTCTTTTAATGAGCTTCATCCAATTCTCTGAGCATAGCTCTTCCTCACAACCAGGAGGGTCTATAGTTTAAGTACAATGTATTCTTTGTGTACCTTCATCCCTTCCATTCATTCCCAGCACAATAACCCATAGAGTACACTCCAGAGACAGGTTATTATAACTCAGTAATTATCTTCTAAGCTTCATAATCATGCTATTTTGTTTATTTACAAGAATTCCTTAGGATAAGGGAAAAAAACACTGGTCATTGAGAAAGGGTAGCAAGCAGTTAAAACATCGGTGTTACTCCTTAATGGGTTCCTGTAAGAAAATAAAATATCCATCCTAACGCTTTGTAGCTATAAGATTATTTGAATAATCTTTTTTTCTGATGAGTGCTCTCTGTTTTACTGATGCTTCATGTAGTAGGCTAGCAGTGGTCCCTCCCACTCTGGCACAGGGGGAGGCCAGTCCACCTCACTATGTCAGTGGGTGTCACCCATAGGGAATTAACAGAGCACTGATGAGTCTATGGTTCTGGCCTGCAGTCAGGGCTGAGCCACAAAAAAGGCTCTGAGCCCAGGCCCTCAGGCAAGACAGGGCACCAAAGAGTCTGACTCTGGCCGGAAGTCAAGGCGGGGCAGCAAACAGGGGCTGTGGCCTGCAGTCAGGGCAGAGCAGCAAAAGGTCTATTGCCCTAGCTCTGGCCGATGGCCAACAAACGCAGGCCTCTTGGCCTAGAGAGCAGAGGCTGCCACCCCAGAGGTGGGAGGATGGGGGCACTCAGGACCCCCAAACTCCACCGTGACCCAGCCGAGGGCCCTAACAGTGGTGGAGTGCTCCACTTCCTACCCCTCTCCTCAAGGTGTACCTTGATCCGGGGGTGTCCTTCAGCTCCTCAGGGTAGGTAGCTAGTGGGAGTCCCAGCAACTCCTTAGTGTCTTGGTTTGCTGGTGACTCCAGCCACTCTGGTCAGTCCTCAGCTTGGCGGAGCTCCCCTTCAGTCTCCAGGATCAGGAGCGGGCAGAAGGCGTCTGTCTCCTCTGGTGGCTGCAGCCCAATTGAGCTCTAGCACCCACCCTTTATATTCCCTGTCCAGAATCTTGACTTCCAATGGGAGGGGCGAGCATGACCTGGCTCTGCCCACCTGGGTTTATTAGAGAGTGGTCCCTCCCCACTCTGGCTCAGTGGGAGGCCACTCCGCCTCACTACACTTCAATATAAAAGGTTTTCACAAAACTTCTGTCTAAGCTGTCCTTTTAAATAGTTATTTTTTTCTTCAACATTTAAATACTGTAGCTGTCAATAGCTGAATAGGTGTGCAACTCTCATGTGGTGGCCCCTATGTAGAACTAGTGTATTGCCAACAATCAAGGACTACACAGATTGTAGTGGCAAATCAGAGTCACATAATCAATGGTACAAAAGTTTGTCAGGTTTCCACCTCAATAAATCTCAGTATTTCATCCAGATCAGATTTAAAACATACAATTGTGCACATACCAGTAAATGTATTTTCCAGGTCCTTGAAGCAATTTTTCAATCCAACTCTATTGCTAAAATCTCGTTCAAGTCTAGTCCAGTCTAAAATAGTCTGTTCAATTTCTCTTCGTGTGCCCATCACCATAGTATCCATATCAGAACCTCCTCCCCAATCTAACCTCTTTCTCCTCTAGCGTAATCAAATTGCTACTGCAAATCCTTTCACTGACTTCCTTTCTCCCTCTGCATCCAGTTCAAGCTTTATCCTAACCTACAAGATCCTGCAATACTTTTCCTCCATTTTATCCTACACCGCCTCTCCTGCTCCTTACATTAGTTCATTTCTTGTCCTTTAGTTATTTCCTTTGTCTCCTCCTTCACTGTTTCACATCTGTTTGCAAGCCACTCCCTATAGCCCTGATCCTGCAGATGCTTTCACGAGTAAAGTTACCGATCAGACCCTGAGAGGAGAATTTGGCCCACTGTATTGTATCCATATCAAGCCTTCAATATATCTTTTATCAATAGACCAATAGCATTTTACCTGTGTATTTTCAGGGAAGTGTACTAATGGGTAAATGTTAATATAATGGTGGTATAAGGCTTGTACATACATCCCTATCTACTTCTATAGTATTAATATTAATTGATAGGTACTACACACTTTTCTGACCAGGCAGTTTCTCCTCTCTAAACAGCTATAACTTCCCTTTATAGACTTATAGGAGTTTTATCCTTATACTGAGATTCAAATCTATCCCTTAATTTTTAAAATTGTAAAATGTAAGACAGTGAGACTGAAAGTTGAGTAGAAATACTGCAAGCATCATAGCTTATTTTCTAATTTGTCATCATCAGGTAACAATAAATTCTAAGGAGAAAACACATTGCAAGACTAAACTCTGACTCAATACTGTATTGATAAGTGGGTGTCAGACTGGTTTTTCAGCCTGAGAAGCCTTCAATGAAATGTTTTAACAGCAAAAAGAGAGCAGCTGTCTTTGACTGAATGTGTCTGTACTTCCCAGCTACACTCAAAATGTTTCATTCTGGACATCTGAGAGACGTCTAGCAGAAACAAATCTACAACGTATTTTCCATTGCTGTATTCTGGAGACTTTGTATCTTGCAATCCCTCTACGTTTGCCATACCTGAATTGAAAGGATGGCTATATTCCAACATGTACTCAAAGCTATGACAAGTTTTTCATTTTGGATGTCAAGAATAACAAATGAAAAAAAAAAATAACAGATGAAGAATGAAATAAGTGAACTGATGGATTAGGTGGGAGAGAGATAAACACAACCAGGCTGAATGTTGAATTAGATGTACAAAGATTTATTATTAAATTATTTGTGTGTTTTAACAAGCTATGAACAAATCTTAATGTGAACTAAGAACTAATAATTCCAGACCTGCAGCTCCTTAGTGACAAAAGATCTTCTCTCCCCCAGGGCAGCAATGTAGTTCCTATGAAACTGCTTACTCTACCACCACCCAAGAGAGTGAAGCCCAGGACCCTTCTGGTGTGATTGCCATATATGTCATCAGAGATGCTAGGGGATGACATGTGTGAGTGGGAGTAGGTGCTTTCTCAGAGAACGACAACTGGGAAGGTTGAATGGGTCAGCATGGCCCAAAGCCAGCGGTCCCAAGTGAGAGCTCCTGAACGCCATCTGTCAGCCAGAAGGGAAAGGATAATTTATTGCTTGCCAATACATTATAGGAAATCTAGTCCCAGTTGCTTCTCTCCTTCTCCATCTGCTCCAGGGTAACTAATGGGACTTTGTCTGAGAAAGGCCTGGGTTAAAAACTGAATGAGGACCTCCAGATTTTGCCCCATATTTGTGGCATGCTTGTATTTGATAGCCAAGAATTCAGGAGCAAATGGGTTAATGCTGTTCTAATGTTATGATAGAGGGTCTATGAAGCCTTCAGTTTTCCTTCTCAGTGAGTATCTTGATATTGATACATTTAGCTATAGGAGTCTACATGGGGAAAGTCCTTCACATTTATTGTAACCCTAATCTGAACATTGAGCCAGCTGTTCCCTCAGCTACACTGACCACAGGGCTTTGTTGTACTGAGTCCTCCTGAGCCAATTCAAACTTGACATTTTGCACCCTCTAATTAAAATGCAAATGAAAGGATAAATTATGTAAAAAGCAGATTATGCAGGTTAATTAAAATGAAAACATACCTAGACCCTGAGTTTACTGTTAAGTGGAATGTAAATATAACCTGCTGACATGGTTGAATATGGAGAACGAACTCAGTATGCTTCTGTAGTGGGAAGACCCTTTATCTGTAGCAAATGAAGTGAGCTTCCCAAAGACAACAAATGCATCATTACTCATCTGCTTTTAGAAAACAGAGAAAATAGCAAAGGTATGGGTGTTTCTGTTCTGCATTAACAATCCAACCTTACCCTTCTGATTCTAGCATATACACTATGACAAACTTCCTGTCTGCAAATCTGGTGTGCCATGACAATGCCATAAATAATGCAGCCAAGAGCTTGGAGTCTTCAGGGAATCTTCTCTGTTAATAATTCCCAGTTTTAATAATTAGAGGTGCGCTTCTGGCTGCACAGAAGACATTTGGGGTGCTCCTCAGAGCTTTGTCCCTCCTCTGGAGGAAAAGAGGAACAAAGACAAAAGGAAGCAGAGTAGAATGACCTTGCCTGTTTGTATACACTGGCAGTAAGAAGGAGGGAATATGAAGGATAGTGTTGAAAACTTGGAGAGGAATGAAAGGAAATTGAATGTATATGAAATGAAGAGCTTTGGCAGCCCTTTTCCAAGGTAGCATTTTACAGGCTTTGAACTAATTCCTCTGTGAGCACCACACACGTCACATTTAATTTTTAAACATACGTTTGTAATGATGCTGCTGTGGTTTGGATAAGCAAATGCAATTAAGATATTTTAAATGATTTATAACATTCAATTCTCTAGAAAACATTCAAATAAATACATAAAATAGAAACTAAGTACAAGAGTAGGAGAAGCTAAACAGGACTTAGAAATACAAAGGGAAGAGAGGAAAGATGATCTTGTTGTTAAAGCACTGGACTGGGATTTAAGATATTAATTCTTAACTCAAACAGAATTACTTTATAAACCTTTGGGAAAGTCACTTTAGGCCTTATTTTTAAAGTTATTTAGGCACCTAAAGATGCAGATAGGTACTTTTGAAAATTCCACTAGATACCTAGCTGTGTCTTTAGCTGCCTAAATGCCTTTATAAATCTGGCCCATTGTCTTTGTGCTCAGCTCCCCTCCATCCCCCACCCCCCATCTGTAAAATGGGGAATAATGAGGCTTCTTTTCTTCTACCTTTTTTCATTATCTATTTAAACCAGAAACTTTTGGGGCTAGAGACTCTTATGATGTGTACATACAGCCAGAGGCGTAGCGAGCGCCCTCCGTACCCTCCGACCGGAGGGGGCCCCGCAAGGAAGGGGGCCCCTAAAAGTGGCAAAATAAATACCGCATTCCAGTTTCTGCATTGTAAGGGGTCCCGCCCGGACATATGTTCGGAGGGGGCCACCGTTCGGAGGGGGCCACGTTCTTTGTTGCTACGGCCCTGCATACAGCATCTAACACAGCAGAGCCCCAGTTTGGGCTGGGGTCTCTGGGCACTACAGTGATATAAAGCATTTTCTTCTCAGTGAAGATGAGCAACACTTTATTTGCAGCAAGACTTACTCATCGGGGAAGAATATGTATTTCCTTGCCACATACAAAAAAATATTGATGCATTGAACATTCTTGAGTGCTTTTATCCCAAGACTTCAACGCATTTACTAGCTGAATCTCACATCATCCACTTGCAATAGGGTAAAAACTGACAAAAATAACAATTAAGTTAAAAATCTCTAATTTTTGTTTGTTTTTTTTGACCATGACACATTGGGAGAACATAACTTGAGGTTACAGCAGAAAGTGGACATCACAATTTTATTAAATTAACTAGATAATATCACTTACAACACAAACTATGCAGAAGAAATGTGTTCAGTTCTGATTGAATAACCCTCCCTTACAAGGGCCAGGGGAAGGTTCTTAATTAGAGGGGGAAGCTATTTTTAGCCTCCCTTTTGCGAATCAAAAATTGGGTTTGTCCTGCTTCCAGCATCCCCTGCTATCCCTCCATTATAGAACAGGGAAGGAGCCCAGACAAAGATAATACCATTTCTACAAGCACAAGTTAAAACCTGCTCCATGCTGTGCATATAATTACAACCCATCTCTCAATTCTCCTGACCACTTTCAGGCTAGAGGTCTGCAAACTGGGCCTCATAACCCCAATCGGCATTGAACTCCTGCCAGAGTTTGACAAAGCAAAATTTGCAATTAACAAGCAAACCCTTCTGGGTGCTGGGAGCAAGTCTAAAAATCCATGGGTTGTCTGTCAATTGTGGCTGGTGGGAAAATGCCTTCCTAACCCCAAATGGCAATTCATTGAAAGATCACAGCAGTTCATGAGATCCTTCAACAAACAACACATGTAAACTGCGCAAAACAACAGTGGTGAGAGTGGAGCAGGAGCAGCCACTGAGATGAAACAAAGGAAGAGCATTGTCTCCTTGCTCATTTAAGGGGAGACAGAATAGTCAATTAAATCCACCACACCCCTTAACACTGGCCAGTCAGTGGCTAGTGAGGGTGGGAAAGTCACAGGTGCAGCTGTATTTCCCACATTGAACATGTGGGGGACAGGAAGCCTCCACCACCTCCCTTATCTCCTTCTCTTCTGGTCAGTTCAAATGCCAGGAGATCAGTCGGACAAGCAAAGTGGGCATTTACAATGGAATTTTTAAAAAATCTGAATTTTCAATTTTTGAAAAAAATTGACCAGCTTTACTTGGGTGCCTATTGTTTAAACTAAGGTGATCAACCTAGAATCACAGAGTAAATCACTGACAAATTCAGAAGTAGAAACCACAAATGCAGACTTCTAGTTGCCTATTGTACTCACTATACCACAATCCTTGGCAACCAACTGTCGATTTTTGCTGCAGCAATCTGAAAGCAGTAAGGGAAAAGGTGGAGATTTGCAAATTCTTTCAAATAGTCTAGCAACATGGAATCCTGAGCATACACTCTGACACTCACCTGCAGTATGCTCATGATGCCAATAAGACAAATAATGACATTAATTCTGTCAATATAAAACAACAGTAACGCTGAAAAGCATTTAAGAATATTGATCCCTCACAGCCTCATATAATCTAAAGCCGCTGTTGATTAGTCATTATCACACCTGGCAGGAAAAACATTTTGCACTCTCAGGTTTCAGAGCATTATCATCTGGCTACAGGGGTTGCTGCTACTGTTAATATGGTATCAAATACCTGAATTCTACTGTGGGAATGAGAAGTTCTTTAGAAATTCCATTTAATTTTGTAAATGTAAGATGAAAATGGGGGAAGGGAGAGGTAGAATTTTCTGCAAGGAGGAAATAGCCCTATTGTGTATCTCTAACAGGATCATCTTAATATGAGCAACATCTATCAAACAATTAATAATATGACTGTGATGGACTGTCACCTCTTTCCCCCACCTCTGTAGTGTAAACAAGCAGTCTCCTCCCTTTCCTACCATATCACTAGCATTTCCTATGGTGGGGGGAGGAAGGAGGGGTGTGAGGCTTCTTTTCCAGAAGCTCTATTCCCAGATTTCTGGATGCCCATGGCCTTTTAATCCATGTTGCTCAATTCCTTGACAGGTAGCATCCCTGGCAGGCAAGCATCTGCTTCTAGTCAGTTACTGTACAAGAATCATAGATTATTAGGGTTGGACAGGACCTCAGGAGATCATCTAATCCAACCCCCTACTCAAAGGACCAATCCCCAACTAAATCCCCAAATGGCCCCCTCAAGGATTGAACTCATAACCCTGGATTTAGCAGGCCAATGCTCAAACCACTGAGCTATCCCTCCCCCCATGTTGTCATACCCACACAAGAGCAGTGGCTTTAATCAAGGACTGAAATGAGCACAGACTGCCTTACATACTGCTGTAGCATACATGAGAATAAACTCAGAATGGCCATCTTACATAGTACTGAAACCTCATTAGAATCATATTGTGTCTACCTCATCTCATCTGATGAACTTCTCATTTGACATCAGTGGGGGTTCTGTGCTAAAATGAGAGCCAAATGAGGCTCAGAAGTGTTCAATAGCTGGAAAAAAGAGTTATTGCTGAAAATCAGTTCTGTTACACACAGGGGAAGACCACAAGAGAGAGATTTGGCTTCCAATGTATTTATCGGAGACATTAAGTGAGAAAAGAATTACTGTTGCCTTTAAATGGGCAGTTCCTTCTTGCTTGCAGTACTCTGGTTTCCAGTAATAAAGTTCCTTCTCAGAACAACTAAACAGTTCACTTTTGTAGAGAAGAATATTTGGCATGCTCTGAGTGCTTATTGCTCTAACACATTAGTCTTATCATTACTAACGACAGGTTAGACATACTGGGAATCCAGCATTTTCATACAAAAAAGGAATGTGACTTTATTAATACCCTGGGTCACCCAGAATCACTGTGGCTTATGACTCAGAGAACCACAAGAAAATGACTGTGTAAGTGGATCCATTCTGTGGCTAACTGAGTCCTGAATCCATACTATAGTACTGTGCAGTAATTAAAGAATATAAATGAACTCAGTATTCAGCAGTTTCTTTACTATCGCTCAAAGTCTTCTTTAAACATAACCAAATATCTCACTCATTTCATCAAGGATATCAGAAAGATGATCTGACAGAGGAGGAGAAGAGGCCACATTATATTAACTGGGGTACAAGAGAAGGAAAAATGCTTTGATTCTCATAGCAGGACTCTTTGTAATAGCAATCACAGAGAGATTTAAGGAAGCCTTTGGTGAACAAAATAATCTTTTGGGCTGAGATTTTAAAAAATGCTTGGGGAAATTAGGCTTTGAAATCCCAATGAAACACATCGGGAGCTGGGTGTCTAATGCCCATAGGCACTTTTGAAAATCTCAGCCATAATTTATTTAAAAAAATAGAAGCCAGTAGGATTGCAAGGTTCAGAAGTCTACTTGTTTCACTTACCCACTAGCTATACAATTCTTAACTTCCTGCACTCTCCCAGCAGCTAGAGCATTCTAGAGACAATGAACAAGATAACCCTGGAATGTAAAGATCAGGTTAGATATGGACAGCACATGGACAGAGGATGTTGTACAGGGATTGGTTCCTGAAAAGTAACCAAGCCAATCATGAAGCATATGACGCAAGGTATAGTTAAGAGCGCATATGTTATTAGTGTTAGTAAAAATGTATATAAGGTAAAGTTTTGATGTGTAACTCTGGGTATGGATATGCCCCATACCCACCCCTACATTTCAGTCTGATCAACTCAACGTAGCTTTGCTGTATGCCAGATAAAGGAACCTGAGTGATGAGACTGGAGTTGAACTGAGTTCTTGGGGAACCAAGTAGAAGAGGTGTCAGCAGAATCCCAATATGTGTATATGTTATGATCCAGCAATTGATTACTTGGTCACATGATATTTTTTCTATGGGGCCTCTGCTTCATTCTGTGCACAGAATGGACAGTGTTCACTTAATGAGTAGGGAGATGATATTTTTTTCCTCATAGTTCAATGTGTGGTTCCATGCCATATTTACTTCACGCTAGTCAAACCCTCTTTAGAAGACAGAATTATTGATTTCTTCTTGGGTTTTTCTATGGCACTTATCACTAAGTTATGTGAGTGCTCCACAAATATTAATGAATTTATTTTCAAAATACCGTTGTGAGATGAGGGGGTGATACTATTCCCATTTAACAGATAAGGAACTGAGGCACACAGAGATTAAAGTCAAAAGTATCCATTAATTTTAGGTACCCAATTTAATAAACCTAACACTTCATTTTTCAGAGTGCTTAGCAATATTATACTTTATATGCTCAGTTGAAGCTGTGAGTGTTTCTGCAAATCAGACCCTGCGCCTCAAGTCAGGAACCCCAATTAGTGATCACCTTGAAAAAGTAAGATTTAAGTAACTTGACTAGTATCACGTAGGAATTCTGGGGCAGAGGCAAGGATAGAATCCCTTTCTCCGGGGCAGCAGTCAACTGCCTCAGTCATGAAATCATCTTTCACTCTTGCAATCCCTTGTCTCCTTCACTACACACTTTCCTATCTGTGGAGAGAGAGAGACCCTGGTTCACGTCTACGTAGGGTTTGTCAGATTGCAGCCCTTCTTCCGGCTCCTCCAAAACCTCTTACTGAGGTTCTCGCTGCACTTTTCCCCACTCCTGTTAATTCATGCACTTCCCATTTGCAGCACCACAAAGTCATGGCCACCTCCTCATCAACCTCCTCCTGGTGCTGGCCAAGATAGTCATCCACCATATCAGAAAACTGGAAGGGGGTGGGGTGCTCTGCAAGTATGGGGCTACTTTATTCCTCATACTTACCTAATTCTGGTCTCCAGCCAGAGTTCCTCTCAGTGGTGTCAAGTGAGTCCTTAGACATCTTGGTGAAGAAGTAGGCACTATCTGGGGTTCTCTGCTGAATCCCTGATTTTTAACCTAAACTCCCATCTCTGTTTTTGTTGTCCCCAGTGCTTACTTGTGGCCTGGGTCCAATAGCTCCTCTCCCTGGGTCAAGGGGGCAGGCCTCTATCTTTGGGCAAGCCTAGGCCCACCTGTCCAAGTACCCACCAATAGTACACACCTTCCAACTTCTGCACCAGGTGAGGCAGGGGTCCTGGAGACAACAGACTCCTTCACTACACAGCCCTCATCCCCAGGGGTCCTGAGAAAAAAGTAGTATGTGTTTAATTTAATACTGTATCATAACTCATACCCATGAAGGGGCCAAATTAAGTTTGCACAAGTAACCTTAATTCTGTCATTTCCTAACTTTTGACTGCTTGACTCTGCAATCTTAATCATGCTTTTGAACTTAGCAGGGGGCACGAGTGTGTGTAATTGTATCTATAGCTAGCATAGGTTTTTAATCAGGCAAACTGAAAAAAATGAAATTTCACCATGCGGCATCATATTGACACCCACATGGGTCATTAATGGGATTGGAACCTTCAGATGCACTGCACAGGCCTCTACCACCTGAGCTAACAAAGTAATTGATAGCAATAGTACATTCCTCTATGTGGATCAGCACTAGAGGAGGATGGGACCCATTTTCCAATGGGTTTCACAGACATTTGCTAACAGCAGAGGAATGATGAGACTCAGAAATCTTGGGTTCCATTCCAGGCTCTGGAGCTGGGGGGGAAGGGGAGGGAAGTGTGCTTTCATGGGCACAGACTCTTCTGCCCGTTCCCCACCAGCTTGACCGTTTCTGCTCCAGCCTATTTCTGTATCAGTCCTGTCTCTTTCCCTTCCCCAGCTTCTTGTCCCAGTCCCATTTCCCTTGCCTACCTAGTGGCAGTCCCCACTCCAGAGGCTTTTCATCGCAGTTCCAATCACTTTGCCCAGCTAGTCCTATTCTCCTCGTCCCAGCTCATTGTCTGAGGCCCAGTGTCCAGTCTTCTTGCCCAGCCAGTCCCAGTCTCAGTCACACCCACCTCCAGTCCTGTTCTCCCCATATTCTGTCATAATCCCCTCCTTCCCATCTTCCCTGGTCTGGCCTTTGGACCCTCTGCATTCAAAATAGACAACTTGCTCCTCCACACAGCCTGGGTGCCAACAGAGGGGGTCATTGAGAGCATAGGTGAGACAGGTTCCTTACTCTCAGTTCCAGTGCCCAGCCCCACATCAGCTGGATGCATGCTTAGTCACTTTGTGGGGATGGTGCATGTGCAGTCTGGACAGCTGTGAGAGGCTATGGCATGCTCAGTGGGAATGAAATTTTCAGAGATTTTAGCTGCCCTGCTGCTGGTGGTCTTAAGAGCAGGTCTGCTGATCTCCTCAGCCAATCAGGAGGTCTGGCCAATCAGGTGATTCAGCTGTGAGTCCTCTGTTCCTCCCTAAGGAGGTGGAGCTACCTGGTCCCAAGCTCAGCTGCAAGCTCTAATTCCTGACACTGTGGTGGTCACATGGTGAGTCCACCTAGTCTGGTGAGTCCACCTGTGAAGATGCTCTTCCCCTTCTTGGTCAGGGTCATACTTGGCAATATCAGTAGTGCCCACGTGGATAATCTTCAGGGAGTAGTGGTCAGGAGAGGGGCAAATGAGCCTCAGCAACCTTTCTGTAATGTCTCAAATGAGGGCTCCAGTGGGCCGTGCACATCCTAGGACATCAGGTCAAGTTTCCAGATGGATGCCTCTGTCCCCACACAATGTAGTCCCCAATCATCACCACCCTATACCCCTCCTCTTGGGTGTAGTGGCATCCCAGCCTTGGGGGAAAGGTGGTTTCTCTTCCTCAGCCATTGAAGTCTGTTCCTCTTTTCCAGTAGAGCATACTGGCTTATCTTCCATGTACATTCTTTGTAAATAAACAGTGTTGCATCAAAGAAATACCTGACTCCATCATTGGTTTCTCATCCAGTTAAAACAACTCACAAAACCCCAAATATTGGGGTCAAAAGGGGTAACAATATACATTTATCATCTCCCCTCTTATTTGTCTACTTTCTAAGGTAAACAAACCCAATCTTTTCAATCTGTCTTCATGTGATGGTTTTTCCTTGCCCTTCTCTGAACTCTCTCTAGTTCTGCTATAACTGTTGTGAGAGGGGGTGACCAGTAATTTACAGAGTATTTCAGATGGACATAAACCTAACACGTAACTGGAAGGGGTATATATTGATGGTTGAACCTCAACATGATCCTAATCTTGCAGCTCTTATTCATAAGACTAGCCCCACTGAAGTGAGAGACCCCAAACTGGGCCCCAGATTCTGGATTTATAACATGTTTCAGTGACCAGATGTAAAAAGGGAACAGAAATTGTATGTGAGTGAGTGGAGAGAGGGAATATTTTAAGTATAATGGGGGAGGCAAAGGAAAAGAACATTCTGGAAGATGAAATTTTAACTAAAGACAGACAGTTTAAAAAATAACAAAAAACAAAACAGTCTTTGTGTTGGACTCTGTGCTGTTGAAGGATTCCTTTAGGCAGAATAAATAACCTGACATTCTACAGCTAACTTGTCTGAAGTCATCATTAACTCTGCTTAGTTTTTATCATTATTTTAAGCAGAGACGTCATATGCTACAAGTTCAGGTTCAGTTTAGATTAGACTCGAAATGTTTAAAGGCTTTCCCAATGCTTCTCCAAACTCTCTACCCCTCCTCAGTCCACAAAACTGATCCTGAAACCCCCATAAGAAAAACTCATGAAATTCCTGCTGCTCCCTGGTTCTAGCAAAGCCAGAAATGACACAAAAAAGCTTCCCACAGCATTTCAGCACTTCATTCTATGAGATTTTTTCAGCCAAAATGTGCCACTGTGAAACCTTCTCAATTT
This sequence comes from Emys orbicularis, assembly GCF_028017835.1. NCBI lineage: Eukaryota > Metazoa > Chordata > Testudines > Emydidae > Emys > Emys orbicularis. The sequence continues at coordinate 90,777,141 of NC_088685.1, read as the reverse complement.
TGCCCTACTCCAGCTCCAAATGAACTCAATAGCAAAACTCCCTTTGATGTCAGTGGGAGTTGGAACAGGTTCATAAAAGTAAATTCTGCCCCGACACCCTGCAAGTTCCCTGACAATGGAACCAGTGTGGTGAAGAATTTGGGTGGCTATACAGCTGATGCGCACTACCAGCACTGCATGGAACCCACACTACAAGGACTCTCTACCAGCAGCACAGGGAACCAAATATTGCATAGATCCTCTAGTCCTCCACTCCAGGTGTGAGTGTGTGTGTGTTTGGGAGGGTGTCCATAAGTTACCCCCATGCATCTGTTTTTCTCATCTTAGGAACTTATATAGTCCCATTATTGAGGTATCTGAGCACCTCATGATCTTTAATACTATCCTCATAACACTCCTGTGAAGAATGGCAGTGCTGTTAATATTATCCCCATTTTACAGATGGTGAACTGAGGCAGGTAGGTGCTGGGTGGGATTTTGAAAAGCATCTCAATGGGAGTTAGGCACATAGGTGCTTTTGAAAACCCACCTCATAAGTGTCTAGCTATCTAGCCTTGCCAAAGATTACATAGGAAGTCATTAGCAGCACAGGGAATGGAACCTACGTCCCAAGCTAATGCCTTAATCTCTGGACCAGCCACCTTTCCAGTTCTCTGGTATCTCTCACACACATTTTTCCCAGCACTCGGCCTAGCTTTTTCCAAAACTGAGCTTGTGCAAACCATTATACAAATAGATTGTATCCATACATAAAATAGACTTATCCAACGTCTCTACATGCATATGCATGAATACAGCACGTTAATTAAATTAAAAAACAACAATTAACTTACACGATGTCAGCAAAGGGACTCTCACCAAAACTTAATTAGAAAACGTAGCTCCCCATCCTATGCAAACTGTCCCTGTTCCTCCACAGTGAGATTTATACAGAGAGAAAACCCAACCTGGTCTATGAGATACAGTTGAAGAACCAACTCTACACTAGCACATCTGTTCATTAAGTACCTTGGGAAGAACATCAGCTATAATATTCCCAAGTGCGAAAAATACAACACACACACTGAGGTCATGTTTTCTGAAATATTTCATTACATTGAACACATCTTCCTGATTTATTAAGTCCTTTAATACAATGTGAGTGTTTCCACATGTCTGTGTAGGCATGAACATAAACATATGCTTGTAAACCCTCACCGACTCCTCAACCTTTTTTTCCATTTGCCATACACTCTTAAAGCCTGCCTTGCCTAATCGAAATGTAAGATTTCATAAACGCTGCAGCTGAACAGAACAAAATTACAGCACTCCCTAATATCGCAAACATAATTAACTTTGAATTATGTGAATTAACCGTGCCTGACAAATTATCATTCAGCTCTGAAATTAAATTCTTTCGTACCATTAGATTTGTTTGTTAAGCTCAAGTAGGCAAAAGTAGTATTTAATAAAGTAATAATGATGTTTTGCTGAGAGTGCCTTTGAGAGAGATATGGATTTATCCAAAATAAATCATGGAAGTGCTATTATTAGCTCATTTGCAAATACTATATACTATTGGATCTGCATAATAAAATTATGAAAAAATGTCTGAGGCAGCTATGGGCTACTCTATGGCTATTAAAGTAAACTTTTTCTAATCACTTCTTTAACTTTTTCTTTTTATGTGCCTATTTAGCAATGCACCCTACGCATAATATAAATATATTTAACACTTGGTATAGCTATCATGCCAATTATAGCTAATGTGTCAGCATTCCTTAAAAAAAGAAAAAAACACCCTAATTTCAGAGATGTCAAACTCAGCTGAATGTTTCTACCAAGCCTTTCTTAGGAAAAGAATGTTTGGACTTTTCTCAGATAGAGCACAAATATATAGAAACACGAACAGAAAAAAATTAATGGACATTAGAGAGAGATAAGCTCTGTTAGGCTACTTCATCCAACTCATTCAGAATTATTTCTTGCAGTATATTCTCCCATGCTTTATGCAATTTAGTTTTAGATAACACAAGCCAAGGGGCTTCTACCACTTCACTAGGAGATATTCCACAGACTAATAGATCTTCCTTATTAAGAACTTTCTTCTAACATTTAGCCTAACTTTTTCTGTGCCCAGTTCTCCTTCATTAAGGCCCTGAATTGGTGAGGCTCTTAAGCACATGTCTAATTTTAAGCATATGAGTAACCCCATTTAAATCAGTGGAGCTACTCACATGCTCAAAGTTAGGCACAGGCTAAATTACTATGCTGAACTGAGATGGTTGGGCCACACTCAAACATTTGTATCCCTCCCTTTATCCTTCAAATACTATCAATGGGTACCATGTCTCTCCCAAATTGTTGCTTAGCTAAGATCTATATATTTAATCCTTCAGATTGTATCATAAATCAGTGCAGACCCTTAATCATTCACCTTTTCGGTCAGAGAAAAGTTTGTCTCCTTTGTTTGTGACACAATCTGGGAACTACTGACATTAGATATGAAAAAGATTTATTTGGTCACCTAATGTATCTCCTTGCCAATTGGACTGTAATTTTCCAAACAATGGCTATCTGATACTCTGGTTAGCCAGGGATGAATGGTCTGAAGCTACATTCCAGCAGAATTTAGGGGTTCTGCAGGTCTTTCCAGGGTTGATACTAAGCTTTCACAGAGCTCCTAAGATTGGCCAGAGTGGAACTTCTTTGCAGCTCCTCAGAATCTTAGCTTCAGCCCTACACAACAGAAGATGTTGAGAAACTAAAAGCTCCCAAATATCTGATGTCTTGGTTTTATGAACATTTGCAAACATCCAAATATCTGAATTTTACACACACACCCACACCAACATGTATCAACTAACATTAGAAAACAAGAAAAATGTTTTAAATATTAAAAGCAGATGTTTATGAATTAACTGAACTAATCTATAAAGTCCTAAACATTGAAAAAACAGAATAGTGAGAGATGAGAAGAATAAGCTTAGTACTGGAAATATATAAAAATTACACACAAAGACTGTGTTTTTACCATGTCAGAGTCAGAACCCACAACCACATGTACTCCAGGGCATGATCTGATTGTCAATGTCTAGCAGTATTCACTACACCAGATAACAAAATATTTGCAGAACTGGGCTGTAAAGCACATTGGTTGGGGTTTTCAGAAGTATTCAGTGTTGGCCTAACTCTGCTCTCTGTGAAGTCAGTGGTAAAACCCCATTAGGTCAACTCAATGAAACTACTAGTGTTAACACAAAGAAACCCTTTTCTTTCACCCTTGACCAGCAGTAGGGCACAACCCTCCCATACAAGCCAATGTTGACAGCTTTTGAAAATCCCATCCAATCCCACCTTTGTTTAAACAGACAAGAAGAGAAAAAGGAGAATAGAGGGAAACAAGAGATACATATTAATTCTATCACAATCCTGAAAAGTCTATGGGACACAGGTCAATGGGCCTTCTCATAGGGCATAAACATGAGCACAAGCAAAAGTCTTTGCAGGATTGGGGCCTATTAGAGCTGGTCAAAAATGATTATTGTTTTTTTAAAAAAAACCCACTAATTTTCATTCCCCCCCCCAAAAAAATTGCAAATTTTTGCTAAACAAGTTTGGGTGTTTGATTACAAAAATTGACCCCTCCTTTTTTTTTTCCTTGTTCATCCTTTTTTTTCTTACCTCTTCTCCCTCCCCAACTCTTTTTTCAAGTGTCAAAAATGGACAGAAAAAATGAGAGGTAAAAGGAAAAAAGCGGGGAGGTAGAAAGGGAGAGAAACAGGGGGAGGGAAATAAATGAATCAGTTTTCCATCAAAACAGTAAATTTCAAATGAAACATTTTCATGAAGAAAAAAAGCCAATTTTTCTTGAAAAATGTCTGTGAATGATGATTTTTGACTAGCTCTAATTTCTATAGTTCCAGGATAACCGAGTTCTATGGGAGATCCTCTTTTACATCTGTCATAGCTACCCCTTTATTGTCATTTTTTTACTTTAATTTCTTTTGGGCTCAATTGTGCCTTTAATGGAGAGTCCCAGAAAGGAGACAATGTGGAGCCACATCACCCCAGGGGGAGCTCTCTGAGGAATTTTGACTCAGGGAGGGCTAAGCTCCTTCTGGACCTCTCCTAGCATGCAAGGGGCACACTCTCACTGTGATACTCCACCAGGGACTGTGGGATATTTACTCCTGAGCAATTGGTCAGTGCAGTTGGTACTTAAGGGGAGGAGCAAAGGCCATCTCTACTCTCTTGTGAATCAGGAGTGTACGGAGTGACTGCAGTCGTGCCCCACTGTGGCTCAGGGCTGCAGATGTTTGTGTGGGTGAACTCCTTACACCTTCATAACGTTATTAATGCGGCTGCAGCAAAAGCACTCAAAGTGTATGGCTGTCATGCAGGGCAAGATACAGGGAGAGTGCTCTTCATTACAGTGTATTGCGTAGGACTGAAAATCTGCTGTAGTTTTGACACTATTTGATCTTTCCAGGTGTTATGAAGAAGGACCTTTTTTGAAGAAGCAATAATAAAGGACTGGCTGTGCCTTTCATTTGAGAGTTTGGACCCTATCATTTTTACTTGGTGCAGTAATGAGAAGGGAAAGCTACTGTGCAATTTAACAGTGAAATCACTGTCGTTTTCATTACACATTTTTTTCTCTATCAGATAACCCCTGAATACTGTTCCAGATTTTCCTTTTGTTCTGAGCCTGTAGATAATGACTCAAATCATACTGAGGAAACTGCCTTAATCACAAAGACAGACATAAAACTGGTGAAAACCTTGCAGCAGATTATCAAAAAATTTCCAACAAAACAATTGTATTTTTTAAGACTGCCACTGACACAGACCTTTAAGAGGATTATGTTTTTTAAAAGCCCATTATACAAACCACTCATGTTGTGCATGTATTTCACTAAGAGAACCTATTGGTATAGAAAACAATCTGCTCTGTTTCATGTTTCTTTGTAGTCACAAACTGGAAATAGTGTCAGTGCAGTCTATTATCATTTCCATTGCATGAGAATAAGTATTTGCACCTTCTCAGATTTTCATTTGCAGAATTTAGTAGGTGGGTGGAGGCTATGGAATGCACAACAGCAACTAATATTTTTTGTCCTGTAAGGATAGCAATTATATTAGAGTATAAAGAGCAAGAGCTACTATAAGCCACATACACGAGATGGGCACAGATATATAGCAGAATTTCAAACAAGCAAACAAAAGTTTATACATACAGGATATGTTCTTGCCCATTTTAAAGTTTAACACTGATTGCTTTTTCGCTGAATCTAGGGACAGTTTCTGGTCATGAGCAAAATTTAAGCAAACCACTGCAGGTGAATGATCACTATCCTTGCTGGATTTATAGCTAACGTAAAATCCACTCACACTAACACAAATATATATATATATATATACATATATTTTTTAGAAAAAACAAATAAGCAAATCTAAAACTTGTCTGTTTCCAGCAAGGATGGAAGAAAGAGATATTACTGTTGCTATTTTGGAAGTTGTTCAGATACTGCAGTGATGGGTAGCAGTATAAAAAGATTAAGTTAGATAAATAGGCATGTTGTTTAAACTTGAACCAAACCAGATTCTAAGTTCTTTTGTGATTCGATTTACATACCCCAAATGAGATCTATTAGCCACCAGATACTATTCAGCACAAGTCTCAAACACACTCAGATGATGGCTACACATCCTGAAACAGATTAAACAGATAAGAATTTTTATCCTTCTAATATTGTGCCTTAGGTGAGAAAAAGTAAAAAGCCTAGGAGCACTTGCAGGAACACTCCTCAGTACTAACGCTGAAACAAAACACAACCCACAGAGTGCTACAGAGCACATGCCAGACAGAAACAGAACTTTAATATCCTAAATCTAAGTATAACTAGAATAGCCTAACAATGATCCAAAGGGTGGCTTTTTGAAGATATTTACTAAAATTTCTCAAATTATACTACATATTTACTTAATGTGTATTCCAAAGATGGCTGCCAGACACTGACTTACTGCAACACTGATAGTGCCAGGTATGTTCTTAGTACAAGTATTGCAGTAGCATGGGAATTTTTTTATCATCAAACGGTACAGGACTATTGATTTATTTTTTTGGTTCTCTGGTGTTTCATTTCCTTGTTTAATAAAAATCCACTGTAGCTGGCTAGAATCCAAAGCTGCTGGGAGTTCAATTTCTTCATAAAAGCATGGAAAATCTGAGCTTTCCTTTATAGTAGGAGAGCTTTTTAAATCCTTGCTTAACTTGCTTCTCTAAAGCAACTTGTTGCCCTTACGGTACCAAGGCATAATGAAATGAGTTAAAGTACAGTGTGTGCTTTAATTTTCTTTGCTTTTATTGGTTTATGTCACAATTGTAATGTTATCAGAAATGGAGGGAGGAGGGGGGAAGAGCACAGTGTTATTTTGCAATTTCAGTTCAAAATGGGTTTGTGAATTTGTCAGGAAGGTAGCAAAACTAGTTTGTGTAGGTGTGCAGGCCAGAAATTAAAAGGGGTTTTGTATTTCCCATGAGTCAAAAACGAGTGGACAGATTATCTGACTTCCTTTGCTCTCCTTGTGCCATTCAGCTGGTGCAAAGGCTGGGCTTAACTCCCCACCTTGTCATAATAACCTTGGCATGGTGGAGTTCCCAGCAGGTGTAGGGCCACAGTAGCTAGATCCTACATCTCCTTTTGGCACAGCAGCTTGGCTGTGAGTGCCAAGCGTTTTGGTTACCTCGGGTGGTGGATGCTTCCTTTTGCAAGAGTTAAATCAGCCTTCAGGCTATTCAAACATGAGTCCCGGCTGAGACAGTGAATCAGGAAGCCATAACCAGCTCCCTGACAGACCCCACTTGCGCAGTCCAGCAGAAACCAACAGCAGCAGAGAATTTGGGTCAACAGAATCTTATATGTCTACACAGGTTTGTGTAGGTTAGCATGAGTCTTCTGGCTACATCTACACTACGGGGGGGGGTCGATTTAAGATACGCAAATTCAGCTACGCGAATAGCGTAGCTGAATTCGACGTATCAGATCCGACTTACCCTGTTGTGAGGACGGCGGCAAAATCGACTGCCGCGGCTCCCAGTCGACGGCGCTTACTCCCACCTCCGCTGGTGGAGTAAGCACGTCGATTCGGGGATCGATTGTCGCGTCCTGACGAGACGCGATAAGTCGATCCCCAAGAGATCGATTTCTACCCGCCGATTCAGGCGGGTAGTGTAGACCAGGCTTACTGCTTTGCAAGAAACTGAAGCAGTCCTAGTGGTCACAACTGAAAATAGTAGAAATGTTAGGAAAACAGAATTTCCATCCCAATGGAAATTCTTATATTTTGAAATCTGTTTCCATCACAAATTGGGACAAAATTCAAAATGTAAATTTTTTTTATGGACTGGAAATTAAAAAAAAATCATTTTGAAGACATCAAAATGACATAATCGTTACATTTCATTTAAATTATGTCAACACATATAAAAAACTGTACTGCATGTAATAATTATTGGACATAACATTAAAATAATATGCTTTAATACAGAAATCAAAATGAGAAAGAATGAAATGGGAAATTTGGAACAAAGTGCAATGATAACAAAACCAAATACTCCATTTCAACTGTGAATCATTAAAAAAAACACCATTGATAATTTCATGGAAATGACACATTCCTGTGAAAATGTCAATGTTGCCAAAACAGCATTTGCTGACAGAAAACTGTTTCATCAGAAAGTTTTCAGCCAGCTGTTGAAGATACCATGTAATTTGCCCCTTGTTATTATTCCCAAGAGCACACAGTTAAACCCCCAAATTAAACTGGTGAACAAGGGCTTTGGAATACACACAGTGCAAACACCTTCATTGACACAAATGAAGCTGCAATGAATTATAACTGGTTCATGGACAGCAGCCAAGCTCCAGCCAGGGTTAATTTTGAGTACTTTTTTGGTTTGAATAGAGCATTTCACACATTTCTAGTTTTTGTCCAATGGTAGTTTATTTTTAAATGACCCCTCAAATGGTAAGAAGTAGTGTATATGTCAGTCCACAAAATAGAACAAAACACCGTGTGCATATGGGTGTTAATGAACTATAATTACATAATTATTAGTATTATCAAAAACAGAAAGGCAGATGTCTCCATCCCTCCTCTGCCCCTCCCATAAGCAAGTGGTTGGAAAGGCAATGTAATCTAATCTGATATGACACACAGCCCAATACATTTCACACGCAGCTCAAAACAAGCCACAGCAACAGTTGCAGTATTTTTCCTCTTAAGGTAATGAAAAAAGATGTGGATGGTTAAAGGAGATTTATCTAAACTTTTACCTCCAGAGGGCCAGACTCCAGAGGACAAAATGATTGGAAGACCATGATTCAGGCTGTACATTTGTCACAGACATAATTTTCATGATAAAATAATATGATGTTTAAGGGACGTTCATAAAACCCAGGGGAGCATTTTGACCAGTATGATGCAGGTGTGTTCTGCCACTAACCAGAAGCCAATGAAATGGTGAAGGGAGCCAATGGTGAAGGGAGAATCTGGCTCACTGTCATCTGTTCACTACTGAGCAAAATTAATCCATAGGTTTGGCTCAGCGTCTGTAGAATCTATGCTTTTTTATTCCATATTTTTAACTACTAGGGCCACATTCACTGGGACTACTTGAGGGGTAAGATACTATTCAACTGAAGTAAGCATGGCAGAATCTGGCTCTAAATATTATTAAATGTTTTTAAACAACTTATTGTAAAAGAAAAGATATTTGAATTTGCTCAAAAGCTCCCCATGATAAATGTATTTAATTTTAATCTTGTGTATCACTTCTTTTCCTTTTTTAAATGTCTGCAATGAATAATACAAGTTTTTGCAATGATATAATCATGATTTTCCCCATTTTGCTACGACAGTCTGCTTTATCTGTAATTTCCTAATTTAATTTATATTCTGACAAAAGGGTATACAATATCTCCATGTTCCCCTACCAAGAAGTTGAAAATGTACACACAACACTTAAGCAATTTGAAAGTCCCCCTGACCCACCTGTGGGAGTGGAAGTTAGGTTGTGGGAGCCTAGGACTGGCAGGACAAGGAGACTGGGACTGAAAAACAGTACAGAGTAAAGGGAGAGGAGACAGATCTGATGAGGAGCCTTAATGCAGGGGAGAACTGGGACTAGCTGGGCAAAAAGACTGTGACAAGGAATGGGGGGTAGGGGACACTGAGATTGGATGCAGAGCCCTGTGAGGGAAATTAGTATTGGAAGCCAGTGAGGAGGGGGAACTTGGGTGGGGGAAGCAACGGGAGGCCAGAAAGAGGGGGTGGGGAAGACAGAGAGATCACTTGAGTAGCTGACAGGGATTGGGATTGGCTGGGGAAGGGGACTGAATGTGGGTGCGAGACTGTGAAGGGGAGTTTGGAGGAGTATCACTAGGAATTCTTGGTGAGACTGGGATTGGGGTAAGAAGCCTGAAGAGTGGAGTCTGGGACTGGCTAGGTGAAGAGAATGGGACTGGGACAAGGAGCCATGTGCAAAGAAGAGGCAGGACGGTGACAATGGCATGTTGGAGGGGATGGAATAGGAGGCATCACATTGGGAGGGAATGGACAGAAGAATCTGTGCCCACTGAAGCACACTCCCCTCCTGATTCCAAAATGGAAACCCAAGATCCCTGAGTCTCACCATTCCTCTGCTGTCAGCAAATATCTGTGAAAACCCACTGACAAACTATGTTGCATCCTCTTACAGTGCTCATCCACATAAAGGATGACAACCTACTACTGCTATCAATTATTTTGTTAGCTCAAGTAGCAGAGCTATGTTAAAAAAATTCACATTGCAAAGTCAAGCAGGCAAAAGCTAGGAAGAGATAGTATGAAGGTTGTCTTTGACTATATGAGTTGAGGATTATGCTTTTAATTTCCTAATTGTTCTATAGACCTACACACTTAAATCTTAAACCTATACATTCTTAAACTGCTATTTCAGAACTCTATTTACTTCTGACACTGAAATTTCCTAGTGGGTTTATTTGCAGAGTATTTTAACTGTAAATAAGTAGAGGTTTCCCAGAGGGTTTACTTCCACAGTATTTCAAATGTGAAATGTGTTAATTGACCTATCAATAATGTATTCTCACTCATCTAATGAAGAAGAAATCCCAGTGTTAAACAATTGGCTCATTTTGTAATAACCCACTCCCTTTAAAATGCCTAACAGATTATGCATATTCATTTTGCTTAAAAACTGCATTTTCAATGTGTTTGAGAGACCAACATCCTTTGGACCAACATCCTTTTATACATCCTTTCACAAAAAGCAGAGGAAATACCAGCAAAAGGAGGAATCTCCTGAAACTGAAATAACCCTGCTAAATATTACCAAAATACAAATTTCAAATATTTCAAAGATTTAATAAATGTTCTATTTAAATCCAGCTCATCTTTTTAGAAGATAAACATCAAGGGCGGGCTCATTGATTTCAACTGGAGTTTTGTCATTGACTTCAGTGGGTTCAGGATTTCACCCCAAATAGATATGATCTAAAAGCATTTGCCCAGTAGCAAAATTTCAGATTAGGACAAGAAAGGCTACTTTTTGCTTTTGGATTTGAAACAGTAAACCTGGGGGTCTCTTTCCCTGCCAGATAAAATCTTTGACCATTTAACTGATTTTATTTTTAAAAACATTATGAATTCAAATCATTCAGAGCAGTGAAAAAGTAACAGCACACTCAGGGGAATACTGTCATATTTCACATTTATTTTCCCTAATCAATTTATTAAAAGGTGCTTCCAATTAAGGCCATCTGAGATTCGATTCAGTAACAGGATATAATTAGCTTCATATAAAGATTCAACAGTGGGAATCAATGTGATCCCTAAATACTTTATTCTGTTATTTGAAACTAGAAAAAGACATTCTTTTATCAAGCATTCCTTCATTACATTATATTTTGTCACTATGGTGCAGAGGATTATTTCCATTAATCTTGAACCAGAGATCAGTCCATACTCTTCAAGAACACTTAAGATTAGAGGCACCGGATTTATTTAAACCAGAAAAAAAAAAAGGAACATCCTCTGTCATCTAGTGATACAGAGTGATCATTCTTTTCAGTTCTAACCAGTTTCATTTTTGCAATTATTGCTAATATACATGTGTATGGCTCAAGTGAGAAGTCAAATAGAAATGGAGAATGTGGGCAATCCTGCTTTGTTTCTGGAGTGAAAAAGAAAGTCTTAGACTTCTCTCTATTCATTAGCATAATATTTTAATGTACATTTACCAGTTGGGAATGTTGAGATCTTAATTTATTTCTATGACTATGATATGAAGCTCAGACTAGATTAACATAATGGCCTATTCTGGGTTTAAAATATAAAAATGATTTTTTTAACTTATTTTTCCTTCAATGAGGAAGATGGATTTGTTCCTTATTAATGCTTTAGATGGATTTCAAAGATGAAATAGATCTGTTGGTAAATCATTTGTTGCTAAAAAAAAAAAAAAATCAGGAGAAACTCCTAATTTATATACTATTACAACCTGTTTATTTCAACATAGTAATTTGTTGGCTTTTCATTTAAATTGCTTCTTACAAATGAGGCCCAGCTTTATTTTCAACTTGGAGCATGATCTGACAATGTGAACTGTTCCATATTGCAGTTCGAGATTTGTTCTGCATCCTTTCAATTTAATATATATATATATATATATATATATATATATATATATATATATATATATATATATATACTCTTAGAATGCATTATGAGGCATAGAGAAAAAAGCATAAATACCTTGGTTGAGAATTTTTATGATCCCAGGAATCTATTAATCTCAAATCCTAAAAGTGTTTCAATAATGCCCTTGAACTCAGGAGTAAATATGCTAGAGGCTCAGATTTGCCTTCTGAACACAGCACACTGTTAAGACTACACACAGTTTTCATACTAGTTGAATAGGAAGGTAATTCCAAGAAAGTATTTCTAAAAAAAAAGGGAGGGACGGAGGGCGTGTGTATATGGGTGTGAGTGAGAGAGAGAGCCTCCCCCCCCATACCTCCACCCACCCATCAGGAGAGATATGGTTATCAGGGATCAATCACTGTCTCACAGTAGTTACAAATATTTGACTTAAATATGATATAACATGTAATGACTCCATATAACTTTAACAGATACAAAAGCAAATATATTGGGGTGTGATGTTTAGGGGAAAATGAGGAATTTCATTTATATTTGTGCTTTCTGGTTATTTAGTAATATTGTACGTTATAAAGTTGATCTTTCTTTTTGGATTTAGTGTATTTTTAAAGTATTTGTTAGAGGCACTTCAAGTGTTCAGACTGAAAAAAATAAACATACGGTGGGTTTTAGTTGTAAGAATATTTGTGCCCAATATTCTTACAAATAAAACCCACCATATGTTTAATTTTGCTGCTTTTCAATTTCATTGACTGTCTCCTTGTTCTTATATTACGGCAAAGGCTGTATAGACATTCCTTCTCTATTTTGTACACCTCTAACATGTTCCCCTTCACTCATCCCTCTGTAAGGGTACATCTACCCTGCAGCTATACCTCTATAGAGTAGACGCTTCCCACATTGAGGAAAAGATTTTTCTCCTGTCACAGTCAATCCAACTTTCCAAGAGGTGGTAAGGTCGATGGAAGAATTTTTCTGTCGAGCTAACTGCATCTTCAGTGAGGCTAGGTTGACCTAACTACATTGCACAGAGCACAATTTTTTTCACAGCCCCAGCTATATAATTTAGTTTATCTAATTTTAAAGGTGTAGACCAGCCCTAACCCGAACAAGCTGAGTCTTTTCAGTCTTTCTTCATACAGAAATCTTTCCATATCTCTAAATCCTTTTTTTCTCTGAACACCTATTTCTGCTACTTTTTTTTTTTTTGAGACATGCTGACCAAAACGTAACACATTATTCCAGCGGAGAGGCATACTATTGATTTATACAACATACAATTTCCATATTTTATTTAAAAGCACATTTTCTTTGCTTCCTTTTTAACTGCTGCTGCACAATGAGAAGTTTTTACTTGCCTGTCTACAGTGAAACCCAAGTTTTCCTGGATGATTAGTTAGTTTAGAGCATTGTAAGGTTTAAGATTAGTTCAAAGTGATTTCTTTCAATGCCCCCTGCAGCCTCAGAGGCAAGTGGGCTTTCAACTGGACTGGCAGGGGGAAAAAGAGTTGTAGCTCCTTTAAGGGATGTCTTCCCTTATCCCCCACTGACCATTGCTTCCTGTTCTCTGTTTTCTATTTTAGCCAGTTACTCGGCATATCACTCCATAACTATTTAGTTTCTTTAGTAACTTCTGTAATGGCAAAATTCTGATCTCCTTATTTAGCTGAATAGTATCTTAGTCCCACTGGCTTAAATGGGATTAGTTGCAGAAGAAAGTATTACTAAGAATGAGTAAGGATAGCAGAATCAGGCTCTAAACATTCACCAGTTTTCACATGAGAATTGCTATCATGTATTTTAGTATTGGCACAACAGATTAATTGAACAATTGTCAATTTGTGGCTCCACCTTCTCTTTCCCCTCTCTGCCCTCTTGTACATGAGGAGGCAAGGGTTTTATTGGGCATCCATCCTCTGCTCCCCTATGTTATGACAGTGCTCTAGAAAAGACATGTCTGTATATATGCAAATAATTATTAAAAAGAATGCCATCTGCTGGCATAAATTAGGAGGCTGAATAAAGTAATTGTTGTTAAACACTTTAAATGGCTTCCTGTGAGCAGCTTTTAACATTCAGCTAACAAAACTAAAATGGCTGCAGAGTAACATAGGAGGGGCTTTATTTCCCCACAGGACCATGTAGCTGGAGTACACAACTAAGCCTAGAATTCTTTCCTTCATGAATTTGGTAAGGGAAGAAAATGCTTTCCAAACAAAGTGCCATAGCAATCTCTGACCACTGCTAACATTCAAGTACTTGATTAGAACAAGGCAGCCTAAGCTAGTTCAAAACTCTTTTATTTCCTGCAGCTCACATATCTTCCAAATACTGATAAGAGGTGACTTTTTTTTTTTTTTTGGCCTGGCATGCAGAAATTGGAAAGGGAAAGTATATAGAAGTGCAATGTCTGATCTCTATGCCAGTGCTAGAAATCAAACACAAAACCATGCCCAGAGCTAAGCCACCATGCTGGCAGCTAATTGAAGAGGTGGGTGGCTGCTATAACACACAGAGTACATGAACAAAGTTGACTAAATGCTACACATTTTAAATGTCATCTTACTGACAATATTAATGTAATTCCTCTTGTCTTTTCTTCCTCCTGTCTTTCCTCTGATATGGGACACGTTTTCATGTGGCTTAAGTAACGTGAGGATTTCACAAATAATACGCTGCTAACTGATTTTTTTGTGAT